>NC_135920.1:10000-2410000 GCF_964058835.1 Carex rostrata | reverse complement strand
CCGTTTGCACCCCTAGTCTTTACTTGGTAATATTCTTTCCCAAAAATACACACATCAGATTCGATCGGATAGCCATTTTCATAGTACAACTCACTCAAAGCATGAGCCCAAATAAGCCCAAGTTCTCTTCGACGATTCCTTCACTGAGGACAATTTGGAGAATTCGTTTCCGCTGAGATATCTCATATTTTGCACGACTTTCTTGGAAATCCCAACCGTTGAAATACGTTCTGTAGGAATCTCAAAGCTCTAATAATACTAGCCCCCACGCTAACGCCGAATAGGGACCGGACACGTCGGTCACGCAAAATATGAGATATCTCAGAGGATACACACTCCAATTTGGGTATCACAAGAAATCAAGAATTGGTCGATCGTTTGTTTCGTTTTGTTGGAAGGACGGGGAGAAAAATAGAGAGCTCAAGAATTGAGGTAGACAGAGCTCTCTCCGAGACCATTCGATAGGGAAATTTGATAATTTGTCAGGTTTGGTTTAATCGATTTCTTCTCGTTTCTTTTAGTTGATATCTTCTATTTGCATGCAATTATCTTCAGCTTTATTGTTTTGCATGCGATTATGTTCTATTTGCATGCGATTAGCTGTGTAAAATTATTGATTTTGCGATATGTCTGAGGCGCTTTGCGTCGGAAGCGATCTTGCGTGACGTTGTATTTATTATAGGAGTATAAAAGAATCCGATATCCGCCATGCGTAGATTATCGTCTGTAATTGGATAATCGATTTTGTTAATTCGTTTTAAATTATAATTCACAAGTTAACATGCATAGATATTGGTTAGATTGAGAAATTAGGGCTAATTTTAAATCTACGTTTTTTTGTATCAAGAAAGTAGAGTTAGTAATGTAGATTAGTAAAAGATTGTGGTTAAGTATCTGTGTTACCATTAAGCATTTTCCCTTTTGCATTTCTCGGGGGTCTAATGACGATACAGAAAATTCGTAATCCCCAAACAAACTCTGAACCATGGGAAGAAAAAGGGCGACAAGTCAACAGGTTCGGTCTGGTGTCAATAATGGGACCCAAGAGGTAGCAAATCTGTTATATATATATATATCTATTAGTTCTGTCACTAGTTATAATATTTCCTTAGTATGTTGAGTACCAAATTATTGGATATCTACATAGAGAAGTACATCTGAAATACAATTATCATGTTTGTTTTTAAAGAGTTAACGGCTGTTTTAGTGGCTTTTTTGACACGGCATTGAAAAGCACACGGGAATAAGATGTACCGCTTTAGGGTACAATTTCACCATGTCATGATGTTTTAGTCCCAGTTGAGCATCAAGCAAAAAAAAAAAAAAAGATGGAAAAATTGATTGCAAGTATTTGTGGCAGCTGTAAAGATTTTTTTGATAACATATCATTTGAATTTGTATTTTGTTTATGTGAATTTATTCTCGCAAATTTCTTTCTTATTTAGGGCTTTCCTTCTAGTCACATCTTAAGAAAACAATATTTGCTTTTGTAGGCTGTTGCAGACCTCTTGGTGGCAGTGAGTTCTTTCGTGACTGACCTCACTGAATGCCCGTCTGATTGGAAAACCAGGAAAATACAAAAGATTATAAATACCATAAACAAACCGGTGCCGCCCTCAAGGGAACAGCATGTCTCTGCCAATGGCATCTCTGACGACTCTGCGATGGACTCTGAGGATAATGAAATTGCTGACGAGAATGATGTCGATCGCAGCCTCAAGCACCAGAGATGCCAGTTGTCCGGGGTTCCCATACCAGATGAGAACAGAAGCCCGGCAGAAGAACCCTCGACTGTACAACCAACCAAGAAACGGGTCAGGCCCCTGGATCACTCTGTCGACAAGAGGCGTTGTCGGTCAAACAATGCACGTCACAGCCGAGGGACAGTGGGGGCTTCGATGAAGAAAACGGGCTTTCCTTGTCAGCGGTGCCCAGATTTTGAGGACCTGGGTTACTGTGCTAGAGGGGATATGTGCCCCATGGATCATGGCCCCAATTGCATTATAATGAACCTCGTACGGGCACCATAAGCACTTAATTTCACCTTCTTTTTTATTGGCTCCTGTATTTGTGTTCTTTATTGGCAATTTTCATGATTTGAATGCACAAAGAGGCTATGTTATATTTATATTTTTTTATTATGAAAAATGGAGTACAATTTAAACTTACGATAATACTTGTTTAATCAGTTGCAATTAGGGTAATCCTAGCTGTCACATTAAAAGCCCTATTATTGTCAATGGAAACTGAGTTGTGCTATTTATGTTTAGACATGACTGAAACTGACCTTTGATCTTCCTATTATTTTTTTCAGACCTTTCTGGAGCGGAATCTAATGGGAATGCAGCCTGATCCGATACCTAAATCAGTTACTCTTTCAGACCCTTTGAGGTTGAGCGGTGTGCTCGCATCTGCTATCCATGCTCCAGATGCTGATGCGTACAACCCAGATCAACCTTTATGGGCAAACAGCCAGTTGGTGGCTCCTGATGCTGATATGACTGACCCAGATCAAGCTCTGTGGTCAAATGGCCTGCCCGTGGCTTCTCCAAACCGTACTAGTGCGTGTACCAGCACTGGTGCAAGTGCCAATAACCGCTCTTATCACCCTGACCCAGGCACGTCTGTGCGGGGTCGTATTGGAAACGCTTACAAGAGTTGCGGTGAAAGGGAACCCAGTACTAGGCCAGACGACATGCAGGAGCAGGAGGATTCATCGAGTACTGGCAATACTGGTGCAGGCTGTCAGAGAGCTTCATTAGTCTAACAACCTTGGAAGCACTAGCTTATTTCTTTCTGTTCCTTTTTTATTTTTTCTGTGACAGCTGTTATAAGCCAGAATAGTGTGTGGTAGGTTTAGCTATTCTTGTGGTAGTTTTCAAACGGCAGTTGATATTACTCGCTTTATTTTTTGGTTCTACAAAAATGGTTATTGTTCGTTCTTTTAGGTTTTGTTATGCATTGAGTTATTCACATGATTGTTTTTTAGTAGCATTAAAAAAAAAATTAAATTCATGGCATCAGAATCTTCTTCATGTTGAAAATAATAATCAGTCCGTATAAAGTCTGGCGATTTGAAGAGACCTTATATTTGTTGAAGTGCGTGACACTATTTCTGGATAGACGTGGCTGAGTTATATAATTTAATAATACGATGAAAATTTAATGGTTATTGTGCGTGACACTATTTGCGGTGAAAATTTAAGTCTATATAACAAGAACCAATATATCATACGATGTGCAATTTGCATAGTAGGGTAGTATCCTAGCGGAGCCTCACTCTTTACTAGGGGTGCAAACGGATCGGATATTATCCGTTCGGATCCGGATCCGTATCTGTATCCGATTTTTTGCGGATACGGATATTCAGGTACGGATAATTTGCGGATACGGATACTGATACAGATATTACTTACGTGGATACGGATATGGTTTCAATTTTTGAAAGCGGATACGAATTCAGATATGGATATTATCCGTATCCGTAACTTTTAATTAAACGGATATCCGGATCAGTACACTATAAATTTTTTTTTCTAAAATCAAACCTTTCCACTTTCGACGTTTCGACTTTCTTCTTTTATTGAGATTTGAGGCGGAGAGGTTCAATAATATTGATTATTATTGTTGCAAAGTTGTCTTTTTTTATTTCTTGATAGTTTGTTTCCCAAAATGCCGCCGAATTTCAAAAGAATAGATTAATATTCCCTTGCTGCTTTGTTTCAATAGACTCTCGTGACGGTTTGACTATTCGACTTCTTCTCTCAAGTTCCAGATCTAAGTTACAAAATAGTTTAATTTTAATTATTATTGTTAGATTATTGTTCATGTGACTCATATCTCATTGAATTTTGATTATTATTGTTGGATTTTAGCTTTTGACTCACTCGATTTCTATTATTTTTGTTAGATTTTTTTTTACTTACGGTCTTGTCTCTAGTGAGATTTGAATAATCTGATTGCTTAGACTAAAAGCACATTTCTTCTGTTGCATTTAAATGTTGCTTATACTTAAAATCAATTTTTTTTTTAAATAGAATTACATTGAAATAATTTAATAGAACAAGCCCAGACCGTTGGAATTTTCGAAAACTAGCCTCCACCGATCCCTAGGATCGGTGGAGCAAAAAAAACACATCCTACACCAATCCCTAGGATCAGTGCAGCCCATTTATCACTCCACCATTCTCTTGCCGCAGAATGTCACAGAAAATCAGAAAATCAAAACAAAATAGCCCTCCACCGATCCTGTGGATCGGTGTAGTTTTTTTTTTTTTTTTTTAAACAGAAATTTCTAATTTTTTTTGTATTAAAATATTAGAAATGTTGAATATATTTCTTTGAAAATAGATGAAATACAATATAATTTGATTTATTAGAAAGACTGCAACAAATAACCCGGATCAATATTTTTCAGGCCGGATTTTTCGCGGCTGTAAGAAAAATTAATATATTTCTTTATGTGTTATTGGAAAAAAATAAAAATGCTTAGATTCTGAGTTATTGATCCCGGTTCAAAAGTCACTTCTATGTAATACAGAAAATATTGTGATCTTTCTAGGACATTTAATTTATAAAAAGTTGTATCTATTTTTGAAAAAAAACAAAAACTTTAATTTATTTAATGATTGTTTTTCAAAAAAAATTCTCAAAATAAAAACAATTTTTTATTAATTAAATGTACTAGATGGATCACAATATTTTCTAGATTACCTAGAAGTGACTTTTGAACCGGGATCTATAACTCAGAATCTAAGCATTTTTATTTTTTTCCAATAACACATAAAGAAATATATTAATTTTTCTTACAGCCGCGAAAAATCCGGCCTGAAAAATATTGATCTGGGTTATTTGTTGCAGTCTTTCTAATAAATCAAATTATATTGTATTTCATCTATTTTCAAAGAAATATATTCAACATTTCTAATATTTTAATACAAAAAATAAAAAAATTAGAAATTTCTGTTTAAAAAAAAAAAAAAAAAAAAAAAACTACACCGATCCACAGGATCGGTGGAGGGCTATTTTGTTTTGATTTTCTGATTTTCTGTGACATTCTGCGGCAAGAGAATGGTGGAGTGATAAATGGGCTGCACTGATCCTAGGGATCGGTGTAGGATGTGTTTTTTTTGCTCCACCGATCCTAGGGATCGGTGGAGGCTAGTTTTCGAAAATTCCAACAGTCTGGGCTTGTTCTATTAAATTATTTCCATGTAATTCTATTTTAAAAAAAAAATCCTTAAAATCATATGCTGCTTAAAAGCAGAAGTGCAAATTAAGAATCGGTTCCTGACATAGACATGATGCAACCTAATTTCTTAAGATTATATGTCATTAAAAGTGATCACAGGTGCATATGAGTCAATTTAATGTCTCAACTCTCAAGCCTTTGTTATTTTATTTTGCATCTCTATTTTAATATACAATATACAAATTCATGTAAATTAAAATATTAGTTAATTTAAAAAAAATATATCGCCAACTTTAAAATTCACCATATCTCATACATTTTGATAATTCATTATATATTATATATTCAAATGCCTCAGCAGTTTCATCATATATTATTGTTTGAAAAAAAAAGTAACTAATTCTTCTAATTATTTAGGTTATCACTCTAAATGACATCATCGAGCAGATCTATCGAAAGCGACCCACAACAGAATTCGGTACCGGTACCTACTGCAAATGTTGGTACTAGCAATGCTACAGATGAAAACCCACCTAGTAAAAAGCAAAAGAAACTGAAATCATATGTTTGGAATCATTTTGATAGAACTAAGACCACTGAAGTAGTGAATGGAAAGCGGATAACAAATGTCACTGCAACTTGCAAAGTTTGCTCTCAAACGTTTGAAGCAAATAGCAAACATGGTACTACGCGCTTACGGAATTATTATACGGGAAAGCATGGTGTTCCAACGGGACAAGGTTTAATTAGTTCAATTGGAGAGACATTTAAGTATGATGAGGAATCAAGTCGTAAGAAATTGGCACTTGCCGTTGTAATGCATGAGTATCCATTTCGTATCGTTGAGCATGAGTACTTTGTTGATTTTGTTAAATCCCTTCGTCCCTCTTTTCAGATGAAATCACGTACTACATGTAGAAAGGAAATATTGGATATGTTCAAATAAGAAAGGGGAAAGGTTTTCAAGTTCCTTGGATCACTTTCATGCCGGTTGAGTTCCACCATGGATTTATGGACTTCACGGCAGAATAAGAGCTACATGTGTGTAACTGTACACTTCATTGATGAGAAGTGGAATATGCAGAAAAAAGATCATTAGTTTTATGCGCCTGTGAGGGAGACATACGGGTACAAACTTATGTCAAGCGGTTATGAAAATTTTGTTTGATTGGAACATTGATAAGAAAATATTTTCAATTACATTGGACAATGATGGTGCCAATGGTGTGTGTGTGAGAAAAATGGTCGAGCGACTCAATAAAATCGGAGGAATTTGTTGTGGTGGAAAGCTCTTTCATTATGAGATGTGCCGCTCACATAATGAACCTTGTTGTGCAAGATGGAATAAATGTGATAAGGAAAGGAATTGATAACATACGAGAAGTGGTGGAAAAAGTGAAACACTCTCCTATATTGCGGGAAGAATTTGAGAAAAGGGTTAGCGATTGCAAGAGCACTTTCCTTGGATGTCTCTACTAGGTAGAACTCGACCTATATGATGCTAAAGGATGCTATCTACTACCGAGATGCATTTGAGAGGATGTACATCCTCAACAATGCATGGTTTCCTAAGTTTCCTTCAAGTGAAGAGTTGCAAGGGGCTAATGAGCTATGCAAAATTTTACAGTAACGGAGATTCTATCGGGTACTTCTTATCCAATCTCTAACTTGTTCTTTGCAAAATTTTGTGATATCAAACTAAGAATTGGAGATTGGCTTAGAAAGAAAAATCTAACCATTGTTGAAATGGCTTCCTTAATGAAGGAGAAATTTGATAAGTATTGGGACCAATCAAACATCGTACTAGCAATAGCTTCTTTTCTAGACCCACGCTATAAAATGGGGTTGATTGAATTCTACTATCCCAAAATTTATCAAAATAAAGGAGTCGTTGAATTGGAAGAATTCAATAGGGTTTTGAAAGAGTTATATGGAGAGTATGCATTGAAGTACCAAAGTGTTGAAGAAGTAGCACAAGATGGTGGTGGTTCTGTTCCCGATGGTGACATGAGTGATGGTGACGAGGATATGGGCAGCGAACTCAATCAATTTATGTTGGAGAGATCTTAACCATGGAATAGCAAATCTGATCTAGAGAGACGTCCTACTTCATGCTCTCAAGGTCAAGATTTTAATGTGCTTAATTGGTGGAAATCAGAAGGTAAAGACTATCAAATCCTGTCTAAACTCGCTCAAGATGTGTTGGTTGTACCGGTCTCGACGGTTGCTTCAGAGTCGGCTTTCAGCACTGGTGATCGTGTCATTAATGCCTATAGAAGCAAACTAGACACGGAAGCTGTTGAAGCATTAATGTGCATACAAGATTGGATCAGAGGTGATAAAAAAGGTACTATTTTTTTTAATTATATCATTTTTATTAACTTGTTGTTTCTAGTTTTTTATTTAATTATACTAGCCTGCTAGGTCAGAGGTGAAAATTTTAGACAATATTAATATAGTTCTGTTGGAGCACAAATATTCAATAATATAGTATGAACTTTTTTAATGGTTCATAGTTATGTTGAAACTCTAATAAAACATTTAGTCAAGTTGTTGCTATAATTAATCAAACAATTATGTCACATATATTATTTAGTCGTGTATATAATTAAAATAAAGTTAATTAACTAACCTTTTTCATATTGATAGAAAAGTCAAAAAATAAATTTTAACAATTTTATATATCTTTGCATTCAAACCATCCTTTCTTAAATCAATTTCTTAAATGATATATTTCTGATTCGATTCTGTTGTAACTTAAATTTTAATTTCAGGTTGTGCAGCATCAATTTTTGATTATATGGAGGAAACAGAAGAAGAAGATGGACATGATAATAGCGATTGATGTGTTAACAAAATTTATTAAACTATCTCTTTTTATTTTAAAATTATATATTTTTAGAGATAATATATTTTGTGTTGGTATATTTTGATTGAAATTATAGTTATGTTGATGAATTTTAGTTAATTGGATATGGTTAGTGAATTGATGAATTTTAATTATGGCTATATATATTTTGTAGTGGCATAACATATGTATTTTGAATTAAGAATCCGAATTATATATGTATTCGTATTCGTATTTGAAAAATATTCGATCCGTATCCGTTTAATATCCGATCCGTATCTGTTTAATATCTGATCCGTATACGTATATGTTTTAATATCCGAGCCGTATCCGTATCCGATTAATATCTGATCCGTATCCGTATCCGATTAATATTCGATCCGTATCCGTATCCGTATCCGAAAAAAAAAGATACAGATATGATTTTAGCACTATCCGATCCGTATCCGATCCGTTTGCACCCGTACTCTTTACTTGGTAATATTCTTTCCCAAAAATACACACATCAGATTCGATCGGATAGCCATTTTTCTAGTACAACTCACTCAAAGCAGGAATAATGAATGAGCCCAGTCTAGTTAAGCCCACATAAGCCCAAGTTCTCTTCGACGATTGCTTCACCGACTGAGGACAATTTGGGGAATTCGTTTCCGCTGAGATATCTCATATTTTGCACGACTTTCTTGGAAATCCCAACCGTTGAAATACGTTCTGTAAGAATCTCAAAGCTCTAATAATACTAGCCCCCGCGCTATCGCCGAATAGACACCGGACACGTCGGTCACGCAAAATATGAGATATCTCAGAGGAAACACACTCCAATTTGGGTCTCACAAGAAATCAAGAATTGGTCGATCGTTTGTTTCGTTCTGTTGGAAGAACGGGGAGAAACATAGAGAGCTCAAGAATTGAGGTAGGGCAGAGCTCTCTCCGAGACCATTCGATAGGGAAATTTGATAATTTGTCAGGTTTGGTTTAATCGATTTTTTCCCGTTTCTTTTAGTTGATATCTTCTGTTTGCATGCAATTATCTGCTTTATTGTTTTGCATGCGATTATCTTCTATTTGCATGCGATTAACTGTGTAAAATTATTGATTTTGCGATATGTCTGAGGCGCTTTGCGTCGGAAGCGATCTTGCGTAACGTTGTATTTATTATAGGAGTATAAAAGAATCCGATATCCACCATGCGTAGATTATCGTCTGTAATTGGATAATCGATTTTGTTAATTCGTTTTAAATTATAATTCACAAGTTAACATGCATAGATATTGGTTAGATTGAGAAATTAGGGCTAATTTTAAATCTACGTTTTTTTGTATCAAGAAAGTAGAGTTAGTAATGTAGATTAGTAAAAGATTGTGGTTAAGTATCTGTGTTACCATTAAGCCTTTTCCCTTTTGCATTTCTCGGGGGTCTAATGACGATACAGAAAATTCGTAATCCCCAAACAAACTCTGAACCATGGGAAGAAAAAGGGCGACAAGTCAACAGGTTCGGTCTGGTGTCAATAATGGGACCCAAGAGGTAGCAAATCTGTTATATATATATATATCTATTAGTTCTGTCACTAGTTATAATATTTCCTTAGTATGTTGAGTACCAAATTATTGGATATCTAGATAGAGAAGTACATATGAAATACAATTATCATGTTTGTTTTTAAAGAGTTAACGGCTGTTTTAGTGGCTTTTTTGACACGGCATTGAAAAGCACACGGGAATAAGATGTACCGCTTTAGGGTACAATTTCACCATGTCATGATGTTTTAGTCCCAGTTGAGCATCAAGCAAAAAAAAAAAAAGATGGAAAAATTGATTGCAAGTATTTGTGGCAGCTGTAAAGATTTTTTTGATAACATATCATTTGAATTTGTATTTTGTTTATGTGAATTTATTCTCGCAAATTTCTTTCTTATTTAGGGCTTTCCTTCTAGTCACATCTTAAGAAAACAATATTTGCTTTTGTAGGCTGTTGCAGACCTCTTGGTGGCAGTGAGTTCGTTCGTGACTGACCTCACTGAATGCCCGTCTGATTGGAAAACCAGGAAAATACAAAAGATTATAAATACCATAAACAAACCGGTGCCGCCCTCAAGGGAACAGCATGTCTCTGCCAATGGCATCTCTGACGACTCTGCGATGGACTCTGAGGATAATGAAATTGCTGACGGGAATGATGTCGATCGCAGCCTCAAGCACCAGAGATGCCAGTTGTCCACGGTTCCCATACCAGATGAAAACAGAAGCCCTGTAGAAGAACCCTCGACTGTACAACCAACCAAGAAACGGGTCAGGCCCGCTGATCACTCTGTCGACAAGAGGCGTTGTTGGTCAAACAATGCATGTCACAGCCGAGGGACAGTGGGGGCTTCGATGAAGAAAACGGGCATTCCTTGTCAGCGTTGCCCAGATTATGAGGAGTTGGGTTACTGTGCTAGAGGGGCTATGTGCCCCATGGATCATGGCCCCAATTGCATTATAATGAACCTCGTACGGGCACCATAAGCACTTAATTTCACCTTCTTTTTTATTGGCTCCTGTATTTGTGTTCTTTATTGGCAATTTTCATGATTTGAATGCACAAAGAGGCTATAGTGAGACTGATTTGTGTTAAAAGTCATTTTATAATACTATGTTATATTTATATTTTTTTATTATGAAAAATGGAGTACAATTTAAACTTACGATAAGACTTGTTTAATCAGTTGCAATTAGGGTAATCCTAGCTGTCACATTAAAAGCCCTATTATTGTCAATGGAAACTGAGTTGTGCTATTTATGTTTAGACATGACTGAAACTGACCTTTGATCTTCCTATTATTTTTTTCAGACCTTTCTGGAGCGGAATCTAATGGGAATGCAGCCTGATCCGATACCTAAATCAGTTACTCTTTCAGACCCTTTGAGGTTGAGCGGTGTGCTCGCATCTGCTATCAATGCTCCAGATGCTGATGCGTACAACCCCGATCAACCTTTATGGGCAAACAGCCAGTTGGTGGCTCCTGATGCTGATATGACTGACCCAGATCAAGCTCTGTGGTCAAATGGCCTGCCCGTGGCTTTTCCAAACCGTACTAGTGCGTGTACCAGCACTGGTGCAAGTGCCAATAACCGCTCTTATCACCCTGACCCAGGCACGTCTGTGCGGGGTCGTATTGGAAACGCTTACAAGAGTTGCGGTGAAAGGGAACCCAGTACTAGGCCAGACGACATGCAGGAGCAGGAGGATTCATCGAGTACTGGCAATACTGGTGCAGGCTGTCAGAGAGCTTCATTAGTCTAACAACCTTGGAAGCACTAGCTTATTTCTTTCTGTTCCTTTTTTATTTTTTCTGTGACAGCTGTTATAAGCCAGAATAGTGTGTGGTAGGTTTAGCTATTCTTGTGGTAGTTTTCAAACGGCAGTTGATATTACTCGCTTTATTTTTTGGTTCTACAAAAATGGTTATTGTTCGTTCTTTTAGGTTTTGTTATGCATTGAGTTATTCACATGATTGTTTTTTAGTAGCATTAAAAAAAAAAATTAAATTCATGGCATCAGAATCTTCTTCATGTTGAAAATAATAATCAGTCCGTATAAACTCTGGCGATTTGAAGAGACCTTATATTTGTTGAAGTGCGTGACACTATTTCTGGATAGACGTGGCTGAGTTATATAATTTAATAATATTTTATAAATTATATTGCTTATAGAGGGTGAGGGTCTCTTATTTGGGATAAAAGAAAACTTGTAGTGTCATTCACATAATTTAAAAATAATTACTAAAGTTAGGCAATATAAAACGTTATACCTATTGTCATTCACATAATTTAAGAAATACTTAAAAAATGAATTCATGTAAATTAAAGTTGCAAGATAGATTATGAAAAACTTCTCTCGGTTTCCTTCTTCTATCATGAATAAAAAAAAAAAAATTGGTGTCAATTTCCAATAAAGACCTATAAAAGTGTCTTTTAACAATGTTATATATGATTGAGATTATAAAGAATAAAAATATTTTAAAATAATAAAAACATTTGATGAGCCAATTTTTTTATGCAGGCTAATTCTTCCTGGAAAAAATCATATAAAAAACATATCTAAAAACAACATAGTTACAATTTCTTTAATAATCTTCACCGAAGAAAATAATTTAGAGAACTAATTAATTTTACAAATTTTGTATGTGCATTAGTTGTAATTCCACAAATTCAAAAGTATTTATTAGTGAAGGATAATTTTCTAACTTTACGATTAATTTTACCATAATTAATGACGCATCCAACAATTGAAAATATTTAATGTCTTGAAATATATTGGATGGTTAGAAAGTCAACTAAATATCAATTCTTAAAAAAAATGTTTATAGCATAGACAGCTAGTTCTTGTTTTATGTAATTAGAAGTTTCTGTGCATTTCATAGTACAAAAACTTAATTAGTATAATAAAGTTTATTGAGAAATAATGTGGACTTAATGCAAATGTAAAGCTCATGCTTTATTGATATATATATATATATGATTCTTCTTTATGTTTTTTTAAAGAGTAACGAGAGAGAAAAAAATCACTCATATAAGTTGTACTTTTGTTGTTGTTGTCTTAGGCTCTGTTCGGCAGATTATTATTCACATGGAAAAAAAAAAATTCACTCAGACCAAAGTTTTTTTCCCCCACGGTGAACAGTAAAAATTAGTTCAAAACTTTTGGTTCCCATTCCTATTCCTTAGCATGCCGCCGAACAGGGACTTAGTGTGACACATTTTGTTGTTATATTATGACTCTTGTTATTGTTAGAAGGAATATATGCTTTTATGTACGTAATATAGAGAATATAAATCATGTTTAATTAAATGAGATCATTAAATGACAAATAACATTTCTTAAATGATTAAAAAAAAAGAAAAGAAACAAAGAGATGATCACTCAATTATCAACAAATTCAATTTTTTTTTAAAAATAAAATAGAAAGAAATCAGTTTCAATCAGAAAATCAAGTATTGGACAACAAAATAATAGAGTTTAGGAAAGCTTTCAAAAAAAAGAATGAGAAAAGAGGAGGAAATGTAGATTATGTGAAATAAAGAGTGTTGAAGAGACGTCGACGGGTATGTCCAGCGAGTACGTGTCTATATAAATTCAAATTTATATACATAAAAATCATCAAATGATGCATAAAATAAAATAAAAAAGATAGATTATTTAATTGTAGGGATGTTTAATTTAAAATTTATTTTTTTAATCATAATATCTACATACTTAATAAGAAAAATAAGAGAGATCCTATGTTCAAGATTAAAAATAGAATGCGCCACTATAAAAGATAATAATGAGAATATGCCAGTACTTTGATTTTGACCTCACTGAACTAACAATTCTTAAAATTCCCCGTAATAACTATTGGCTTTTGCTATATGATTTTTGACTCTTTGTTTGAAACTTCAAATGTGACATTCTTTAATAAAATAATTTTCAATTCCCAATGCAACATCTTCAGGAAAAAAATATAGCCGCCATTAAAACATACTAGTATCGTGCCCGTGCATTGCAACGGAGAAATATTATAAGATTAAATAAAATATGAATATACTTTTTTATTTGACATTCACACAAAATTAAAAAAAATGAAAATAAAAGACAAATTGAAAAAATATAAAAATTCAAATAATAAATAAAAATAAAGAAAAAAAGAGACAAAATGTATGATGATTTTTTTTTTGAAATATCATTTCGATTTAAAGAGACACATCATTAAACAATTTAGAGGAGATGATATGTAAAGAAAGAAATTTGAAAAATATATAATTAAATGATTGAAATAAGGATTTTCTCTACATATATATTATTCATGAAAATTATTTTAATAATAGAAATTTCTCTACATATCATTTATGTACATGAAAGTTTTAGATAGGATTCATTTTCTCTTCATATCAGAAAGATTTATTGCTTTTGTCAGCACAAGATCTGATATTCATCTATTTATAAAAATACAATAACCCTAAACAAAATAAAAATAATATGATTGTTTTCATTTTCATTGTCGAAACTATAGAGAAAGAGGATAAATGAAGGAATCAAATCATCCGCCCACAAGTGGGTAGAATTTTCCTGTCATCTATGAAAACTAACAAATCCTGGTCTGCCACATTTTCGACCTCTCAATGGTGGTTTTCACAATAATTAAATACTTGGTATGTCATTAATGTTTCTAAGCATAGAAAAATCGACTCACGTGGTCAACAAAAATAGAAAAAAAAATCCAGTTTGTCTTTATGAAATCTCCATTATTATATTATGACACAAGTAAAATAAATTTATAACAAATTACCAGAAGATATTTTTTTTTATCAAAAAAAAAGAGTTCCAATACAACAAATTTTATGTGCAATTTGAGTTATAAATTTTCAAATATAAATACAAAAGTAAACTTTGAACATTTTATAGCACAAAAATTTTACCAGAGAATTTTGAATTTTAAAAATTATCATTAAATAATATAGAAAAATTGATGGAGTACGTTAGATTTTCAAAGGTCTAGAAGGCTCTAAGTTAGTGGTTTGAATTTAAAACTTTTGAACCAAGTTAGTAGTTCAGATTCAAACTTTGAAGCCGAATTAGTGGTTCCGATTTAAACTTTGGACCCAAACTACTAACTTAATTCCAAAATTTAAATCCGAGTTACCCACTCAGCGCCTGCTAAGCCATAAAAAAATTCATGTACTGAATCTATATTCTTATATTATTTAATAATAATTTATAAAAATAAAAAAATTCTCTATAATGCTACGACATTTTGTAGGAAAATTTATTTTTTGTTTATATTTGAAAACCCAAATTGCACATTAAATTTGTTATATCGAAACTCTCATTTGGATAACTTCACATAAAGAATATCTTGTGATGTTCTTATTATTAATTTTTTTATATTCATTATAATGATTATTCTCTAGATAAATTATCGTATTATTACAAAATTTATAAAAGACATTGGATTGTATTTTCCATCTTTGTTCATTATATGAGTTAAATTTTCGGCATTTAAAAAACTTTATATATAAGTTAGTCTACACATATTAATGACAATTGACAATTGTAAACCTTCATTGAGAGTTAGCAAAACAAGGCATGCTCAGATTAATTAGTTTTTATAGATGGCAGGGAAATGAAACGGAGGAAGTAGAGAAATAAGGAAATAATTTAATTGGAAGAATAAAATATAGCTCTAAGGAGAAATAAGAAAACGAATTGCTAAGGATTTATTCAATTTTAATGTGATAAACCATGTAGCAGTCTGTGTGGCGAGCATGTTTTTAACTAAATTTCAATTTCTACACATAAAATAGATGTTTATAATCAAAAGAAGACAGGTTATTTTATTGGAGGGTTGATATTCAATTCGAAAATTTATCCTTCAATCTTACCCGTTGGAGGATCAGGACAACTACGTGCATAATATAAGAATTGAGATTTACAAAAGAAAAATCAGTTACATATAAGAAAAGGTGATAAAATAAATTAAGAATCCGAATTATATCCGTATTCGTATTCGTATCTGAAAAATATTCGATCCGTATCCGTTTAATATCCGATCCGTATTCGTATATATTTTAATATCCAATCCGTATCTGTATCCGTATCCGATTAATATCCGATCCGTATCCCGTATCCAAAAAAAAAAACGGACACGGATATGATTTTAGCACTATCAAATCCGTATCCGATCCGTTTGCACCCCTAGTCTTTACTTGGTAATATTCTTTCCCAAAAATACACACATCAGATTCGATCGGATAGCCATTTTCATAGTACAACTCACTCAAAGCATGAGCCCAAATAAGCCCAAGTTCTCTTCGACGATTCCTTCACTGAGGACAATTTGGAGAATTCGTTTCTGCTGAGATATCTCATATTTTGCACGACTTTCTTGGAAATCTCAACCGTTGAAATACGATCTGTAAGAATCTCAAAGCTCTAATAATACTAGCCCCCACGCTAACGCCGAATAGGCACCGGACACGTCGGTCACGCAAAATATGAGATATCTCAGAGCATACACACTCCAATTTGGGTATCACAAGCAATCAAGAATTGGTCGATCCTTTGTTTCGTTTTGTTGGAAGAACGGGGAGAAAAATAGAGAGCTCAAGAATTGAGGTAGGGCAGAGCTCTCTCCGAGACCATTCGATAGGGAAATTTGATAATTTGTCAGGTTTGGTTTAATCGATTTCTTCTCGTTTCTTTTAGTTGATATCTTCTGTTTGCATGCAATTATCTGCTTTATTGTTTTGCATGCGATTATCTTCTATTTGGCTGTGTAAAATTATTGATTTTGCGATATGTCTGAGGCGCTTTGCGTCGGAAGCGATCTTGCGTGACGTTGTATTTATTATAGGAGTATAAAAGAATCCGATATCCGCCATGCGTAGATTATCGTCTGTAATTGGATAATCGATTTTGTTAATTCGTTTTAAATTATAATTCACAAGTTAACATGCATAGATATTGGTTAGATTGAGAAATTAGGGCTAATTTTAAATCTACGTTTTTTTGTATCAAGAAAGTAGAGTTAGTAATGTAGATTAGTAAAAGATTGTGGTTAAGTATCTGTGTTACCATTAAGCCTTTTCCCTTTTGCATTTCTCGGGGGTCTAATGACGATACAGAAAATTCGTAATCCCCAAACAAACTCTGAACCATGGGAAGAAAAAGGGCGACAAGTCAACAGGTTCGGTCTGGTGTCAATAATGGGACCCAAGAGGTAGCAAATCTGTTATATATATATATATCTATTAGTTCTGTCACTAGTTATAATATTTCCTTAGTATGTTGAGTACCAAATTATTGGATATCTATATAGAGAAGTACATATGAAATACAATTATCATGTTTGTTTTTAAAGAGTTAACGGCTGTTTTAGTGGCTTTTTTGACACGGCATTGAAAAGCACACGGGAATAAGATGTACCGCTTTAGGGTACAATTTCACCATGTCATGATGTTTTAGTCCCAGTTGAGCATCAAGCAAAAAAAAAAAAGATGAAAAATTGATTGCAAGTATTTGTGGCAGCTGTAAAGATTTTTTTGATAACATATCATTAGAATTTGTATTTTGTTTATGTGATTTTATTCTCGCAAATTTCTTTCTTATTTAGGGCTTTCCTTCTAGTCACATCTTAAGAAAACAATATTTGCTTTTGTAGGCTGTTGCAGACCTCTTGGTGGCAGTGAGTTCATTCGTGACTGACCTCACTGAATGCCCGTCTGATTGGAAAACCAGGAAAATACAAAAGATTATAAATACCATAAACAAACCAGTGCCGCCCTCAAGGGAACAGCATGTCTCTGCCAATGGCATCTCTGACGACTCTGCGATGGACTCTGAGGATAATGAAATTGCTGACGGGAATGATGTCGATCGCAGCCTCAAGCACCAGAGATGCCAGTTGTCCACGGTTCCCATACCAGATGAGAACAGAAGCCCGGCAGAAGAACCCTCGACTGTACAACCAACCAAGAAACGGGTCAGGCCCCTGGATCACTCTGTCGACAAGAGGCGTTGTCGGTCAAACAATGCACGTCACAGCCGAGGGACAGTGGGGGCTTCGATGAAGAAAACGGGCTTTCCTTGTCAGCGGTGCCCAGATTTTGAGGACCTGGGTTACTGTGCTAGAGGGGATATGTGCCCCATGGATCATGGCCCCAATTGCATTATAATGAACCTCGTACGGGCACCATAAGCACTTAATTTCACCTTCTTTTTTATTGGCTCCTGTATTTGTGTTCTTTATTGGCAATTTTCATGATTTGAATGCACAAAGAGGCTATGTTATATTTATATTTTTTTATTATGAAAAATGGAGTACAATTTAAACTTACGATAAGACTTGTTTAATCAGTTGCAATTAGGGTAATCCTAGCTGTCACATTAAAAGCCCTATTATTGTCAATGGAAACTGAGTTGTGCTATTTATGTTTAGACATGACTGAAACTGACCTTTGATCTTCCTATTATTTTTTTCAGACCTTTCTGGAGCGGAATCTAATGGGAATGCAGCCTGATCCGATACCTAAATCAGTTACTCTTTCAGACCCTTTGAGGTTGAGCGGTGTGCTCGCATCTGCTATCAATGCTCCAGATGCCGATGCGTACAACCCAGATCAAACTTTATGGGCAAACAGCCAGTTGGTGGCTCCTGATGCTGATATGACTGACCCAGATCAAGCTCTGTGGTCAAATGGCCTGCCCATGGCTTCTCCAAACCGTACTAGTGCGTGTACCAGCACTGGTGCAAGTGCCAATAACCGCTCTTATCACCCTGACCCAGGCACGTCTGTGCGGGGTCGTATTGGAAACGCTTACAAGAGTTGCGGTGAAAGGGAACCCAGTACTAGGCCAGACGACATGCAGGAGCAGGAGGATTCGACGAGTACGGGGAATACTGGTGCAGGCTGTCAGAGAGCTTCCTTAGTCTAACAACCTTGGAAGCACTAGCTTATTTCTTTCTGTTCCTTTTTTATTTTTTCTGTGACAGCTGTTATAAGCCAGAATAGTGTGCGGTAGATTTAGCTATTCTTGTGGTAGTTTTCAAACGGCAGTTGATATTACTCGCTTTATTTTTTGGTTCTACAAAAATGGTTATTGTTCGTTCTTTTAGGTTTTGTTATGCATTGAGTTATTCACATGATTGTTTTTTAGTAGCATTAAAAAAAAAAAATTAAATTCATGGCATCAGAATCTTCTTCATGTTGAAAATAATAATCAGTCCGTATAAACTCTGGCGATTTGAAGAGACCTTATATTTGTTGAAGTGCGTGACACTATTTCTGGATAGACGTGGCTGAGTTATATAATTTAATAATATTTTATAAATTATATTGCTTATAGAGGGTGAGGGTCTCTTATTTGGGATAAACATTACAAATAGAGTTGGTCAAAATTTATTAGTGTTATTCAGTCATTTCTCATCAGTTACTCGTTATCAGTGCTTTATATGTGCTGGTTTTAACCTCAACCATGTACTCAGGATAAAAGAAAACTTGTAGTGTCATTCACATAATTTAAAAATAATTGGTGTCAATTTCCAATAAAGACCTATAAAAGTGTCTTTTAACAATGTTATATATGATTGAGATTATAAAGAATACGGGTTCAAAAAAAAAAGATTATAAAGAATAAAAATATTTTAAAATAATAAAAACGTTTGATGAGCCAATTTTTTTTTATGCTGGCTAATTCTTCCTGGAAAAAATCATATAAAAAACATATCTAAAAACAACATAGTTACAATTTCTTTAATAATCTTCACCGAAGAAAATAATTTAGAGAACTAATTAATTTTACAAATTTTGTATGTGCATTAGTTATAATTCCACACATTCAAAAGTATTTATTAGTGAAGGATAATTTTCTAACTTTACGATTAATTTTACCATAATTAATGACGCATCCAACAATTGAAAATATTTAATGTCTTGAAATATATTGGATGGTTAGAAAGTCAACTAAATATCAATTCTTAAAAAAAATGTTTATAGCATAGACAGCTAGTTCTTGTTTTATGTAATTAGAAGTTTCTGTGCATTTCATAGTACAAAAACTTAATTAGTATAATAAAGTTTATTGAGAAATAATGTGGACTTAATGCAAATGTAAAGCTCATGCTTTATTGATATATATATATATGATTCTTCTTTATGTTTTTTTAAAGAGTAACGAGAGAGAAAAAAAATCACTCATATAAGTTGTACTTTTGTTGTTGTTGTCTTAGGCTCTGTTCGGCAGATTATTATTCACATGGAAAAAAAAAAATTCACTCAGACCAAAGTTTTTTTCCCCCACGGTAAACAGTAAAAATTAGTTCAAAACTTTTGGTTCCCATTCCTATTCCTTAGCATGCCGCCGAACAGGGACTTAGTGTGACACATTTTGTTGTTATATTATGACTCTTGTTATTGTTAGAAGGAATATATGCATTTATGTACGTAATATAGAGAATATAAATCATGTTTAATTAAATGAGATCATTAAATGACAAATAACATTTCTTAAATGATTAAAAAAAAAGAAAAGAAACAAAGAGATGATCACTCAATTATCAACAAATTCAATTTTTTTTTAAAATAAAATAGAAAGAAATCAGTTTCAATCAGAAAATCAAGTATTGGACAACAAAATAATAGAGTTTAGGAAAGCTTTAAAAAAAAAAGAATGAGAAAAGAGGAGGAAATGTAGATTATGTGAAATAAAGAGTGTTGAAGAGACGTCGACGGGTATGTCCAGCAAGTACGTGTCTATATAAATTCAAATTTATATACATAAAAATCATCAAATGATGCATAAAATAAAATAAAAAAGATAGATTATTTAATTGTAGGGATGTTTAATTTAAAATTTATTTTTTTAATCATAATATCTACATACTTAATAAGAAAAATAAGAGAGATCCTATGTTCAAGATTAAAAATAGAATGCGCCACTATAAAAGATAATAATGAGAATATGCCAGTACTTTGATTTTGATCTCACTGAACTAACAATTCTTAAAATTCCCCGTAATAACTATTGGCTTTTGCTATATGATTTTTGACTCTTTGTTTGAAACTTCAAATGTGACATTCTTTAATAAAATAATTTTCAATTCCCAATGCAACATCTTCAGGAAAAAAATATAGCCGCCATTAAAACATACTAGTATCGTGCCCGTGCATTGCAACGGAGAAATATTATAAGATTAAATAAAATATGAATATACTTTTTTATTTGACATTCACACAAAATTAAAAAAAAATGAAAATAAAAGACAAATTGAAAAAATATAAAAATTCAAATAATAAATAAAAATAAAGAAAAAAAGAGACAAAATGTATGATGATTTTTTTTTTGAAATATCATTTCGATTTAAAGAGACACATCATTAAACAATTTAGAGGAGATGATATGTAAAGAAAGAAATTTGAAAAATATATAATTAAATGATTGAAATAAGGATTTTCTCTACATATATATTATTCATGAAAATTATTTTAATAATAGAAATTTCTCTACATATCATTTATGTACATGAAAGTTTTAGATAGGATTCATTTTCTCTTCATATCAGAAAGATTTATTGCTTTTGTCAGCACAAGATCTGATATTCATCTATTTATAAAAATACAATAACCCTAAACAAAATAAAAATAATATGATTGTTTTCATTTTCATTGTCGAAACTATAGAGAAAGAGGATAAATGAAGGAATCAAATCATCCGCCCACAAGTGGGTAGAATTTTCCTGTCATCTATGAAAACTAACAAATCCTGGTCTGCCACATTTTCGACCTCTCAATGGTGGTTTTCACAATAATTAAATACTTGGTATGTCATTAATGTTTCTAAGCATAGAAAAATCGACTCACGTGGTCAACAAAAATAGAAAAAAAAATCCAGTTTGTCTTTATGAAATCTCCATTATTATATTATGACACAAGTAAAATAAATTTATAACAAATTACCAGAAGATATTTTTTTTTATCAAAAAAAAAAAAGTCATATAGAAGAGAGTTCCAATACAACAAATTTTATGTGCAATTTGAGTATAAATTTTCAAATATAAATACAAAAGTAAACTTTGAACATTTTATAGCACAAAAATTTTACCAGAGAATTTTGAATTTTAAAAATTATCATTAAATAATATAGAAAAATTGATGGAGTACGTTAGATTTTCAAAGGTCTAGAAGGCTCTAAGTTAGTGGTTTGAATTTAAAACTTTTGAACCAAGTTAGTAGTTCAGATTCAAACTTTGAAGCCGAATTAGTGGTTCCGATTTAAACTTTGGACCCAAACTACTAACTTAATTCCAAAATTTAAATCCGAGTTACCCACTCAGCGCCTGCTAAGCCATAAAAAAATTCATGTACTGAATCTATATTCTTATATTATTTAATAATAATTTATAAAAATAAAAAAATTCTCTATAATGCTACGACATTTTGTAGGAAAATTTATTTTTTGTTTATATTTGAAATTTTTTAACCCAAATTGCACATTAAATTTGTTATATCGAAACTCTCATTTGGATAACTTCACATAAAGAATATCTTGTGACGTTCTTATTATTAGTTTTTTTATATTCATTATAATGATTATTCTCTAGATAAATTATCGTATTATTACAAAATTTATAAAAGACATTGGATTGTATTTTCCATCTTTGTTCATTATATGAGTTAAATTTTCGGCATTTAAAAAACTTTATATATAAGTTAGTCTACACATATTAATGACAATTGACAATTGTAAACCTTCATTGAGAGTTAGCAAAACAAGGCATGCTCAGATTAATTAGTTTTTATAGATGGCAGGGAAATGAAACGGAGGAAGTAGAGAAATAAGGAAATAATTTAATTGGAAGAATAAAATATAGCTCTAAGGAGAAATAAGAAAACGAATTGCTAAGGATTTATTCAATTTTAATGTGATAAACCATGTAGCAGTCTGTGTGGCGAGCATGTTTTTAACTAAATTTAAATTTCTACACATAAAATAGATGTTTATAATCAAAAGAAGACAGGTTATTTTATTGGAGGGTTGATATTCAATTCGAAAATTTATCCTTCAATCTTAGCCGTTGGAGGATCAGGACAACTACGTGCATAATATAAGAATTGAGATTTACAAAAGAAAAATCAGTTACATATAAGAAAAGGTGATAAAATAAATTAAGAATCCGAATTATATCCGTATTCGTATTCGTATCTGAAAAATATTCGATCCGTATCCGTTTAATATCCGATCCGTATTCGTATATATTTTAATATCCAATCCGTATCTGTATCCGTATCCGATTAATATCCGATCCGTATCCCGTATCCAAAAAAAAAAACGGACACGGATATGATTTTAGCACTATCAAATCCGTATCCGATCCGTTTGCACCCCTAGTCTTTACTTGGTAATATTCTTTCCCAAAAATACACACATCAGATTCGATCGGATAGCCATTTTCATAGTACAACTCACTCAAAGCATGAGCCCAAATAAGCCCAAGTTCTCTTCGACGATTCCTTCACTGAGGACAATTTGGAGAATTCGTTTCTGCTGAGATATCTCATATTTTGCACGACTTTCTTGGAAATCTCAACCGTTGAAATACGATCTGTAAGAATCTCAAAGCTCTAATAATACTAGCCCCCACGCTAACGCCGAATAGGCACCGGACACGTCGGTCACGCAAAATATGAGATATCTCAGAGGATACACACTCCAATTTGGGTATCACAAGCAATCAAGAATTGGTCGATCCTTTGTTTCGTTTTGTTGGAAGAACGGGGAGAAAAATAGAGAGCTCAAGAATTGAGGTAGGGCAGAGCTCTCTCCGAGACCATTCGATAGGGAAATTTGATAATTTGTCAGGTTTGGTTTAATCGATTTCTTCTCGTTTCTTTTAGTTGATATCTTCTGTTTGCATGCAATTATCTGCTTTATTGTTTTGCATGCGATTATCTTCTATTTGGCTGTGTAAAATTATTGATTTTGCGATATGTCTGAGGCGCTTTGCGTCGGAAGCGATCTTGCGTGACGTTGTATTTATTATAGGAGTATAAAAGAATCCGATATCCGCCATGCGTAGATTATCGTCTGTAATTGGATAATCGATTTTGTTAATTCGTTTTAAATTATAATTCACAAGTTAACATGCATAGATATTGGTTAGATTGAGAAATTAGGGCTAATTTTAAATCTACGTTTTTTTGTATCAAGAAAGTAGAGTTAGTAATGTAGATTAGTAAAAGATTGTGGTTAAGTATCTGTGTTACCATTAAGCCTTTTCCCTTTTGCATTTCTCGGGGGTCTAATGACGATACAGAAAATTCGTAATCCCCAAACAAACTCTGAACCATGGGAAGAAAAAGGGCGACAAGTCAACAGGTTCGGTCTGGTGTCAATAATGGGACCCAAGAGGTAGCAAATCTGTTATATATATATATATATCTATTAGTTCTGTCACTAGTTATAATATTTCCTTAGTATGTTGAGTACCAAATTATTGGATATCTACATAGAGAAGTACATATGAAATACAATTATCATGTTTGTTTTTAAAGAGTTAACGGCTGTTTTAGTGGCTTTTTTGACACGGCATTGAAAAGCACACGGGAATAAGATGTACCGCTTTAGGGTACAATTTCACCATGTCATGATGTTTTAGTCCCAGTTGAGCATCAAGCAAAAAAAAAAAAAAAGATGGAAAAATTGATTGCAAGTATTTGTGGCAGCTGTAAAGATTTTTTTGATAACATATCATTTGAATTTGTATTTTGTTTATGTGAATTTATTCTCGCAAATTTCTTTCTTATTTAGGGCTTTCCTTCTAGTCACATCTTAAGAAAACAATATTTGCTTTTGTAGGCTGTTGCAGACCTCTTGGTGGCAGTGAGTTCGTTCGTGACTGACCTCACTGAATGCCCGTCTGATTGGAAAACCAGGAAAATACAAAAGATTATAAATACCATAAACAAACCGGTGCCGCCCTCAAGGGAACAGCATGTCTCTGCCAATGGCATCTCTGACGACTCTGCGATGGACTCTGAGGATAATGAAATTGCTGACGAGAATGATGTCGATCGCAGCCTCAAGCACCAGAGATGCCAGTTGTCCGGGGTTCCCATACCAGATGAGAACAGAAGCCCGGCAGAAGAACCCTCGACTGTACAACCAACCAAGAAACGGGTCAGGCCCCTGGATCACTCTGTCGACAAGAGGCGTTGTCGGTCAAACAATGCACGTCACAGCCGAGGGACAGTGGGGGCTTCGATGAAGAAAACGGGCTTTCCTTGTCAGCGGTGCCCAGATTTTGAGGACCTGGGTTACTGTGCTAGAGGGGATATGTGCCCCATGGATCATGGCCCCAATTGCATTATAATGAACCTCGTACGGGCACCATAAGCACTTAATTTCACCTTCTTTTTTATTGGCTCCTGTATTTGTGTTCTTTATTGGCAATTTTCATGATTTGAATGCACAAAGAGGCTATGTTATATTTATATTTTTTTATTATGAAAAATGGAGTACAATTTAAACTTACGATAAGACTTGTTTAATCAGTTGCAATTAGGGTAATCCTAGCTGTCACATTAAAAGCCCTATTATTGTCAATGGAAACTGAGTTGTGCTATTTATGTTTAGACATGACTGAAACTGACCTTTGATCTTCCTATTATTTTTTTCAGACCTTTCTGGAGCGGAATCTAATGGGAATGCAGCCTGATCCGATACCTAAATCAGTTACTCTTTCAGACCCTTTGAGGTTGAGCGGTGTGCTCGCATCTGCTATCAATGCTCCAGATGCCGATGCGTACAACCCAGATCAAACTTTATGGGCAAACAGCCAGTTGGTGGCTCCTGATGCTGATATGACTGACCCAGATCAAGCTCTGTGGTCAAATGGCCTGCCCATGGCTTCTCCAAACCGTACTAGTGCGTGTACCAGCACTGGTGCAAGTGCCAATAACCGCTCTTATCACCCTGACCCAGGCACGTCTGTGCGGGGTCGTATTGGAAACGCTTACAAGAGTTGCGGTGAAAGGGAACCCAGTACTAGGCCAGACGACATGCAGGAGCAGGAGGATTCGACGAGTACGGGGAATACTGGTGCAGGCTGTCAGAGAGCTTCCTTAGTCTAACAACCTTGGAAGCACTAGCTTATTTCTTTCTGTTCCTTTTTTATTTTTTCTGTGACAGCTGTTATAAGCCAGAATAGTGTGCGGTAGATTTAGCTATTCTTGTGGTAGTTTTCAAACGGCAGTTGATATTACTCGCTTTATTTTTTGGTTCTACAAAAATGGTTATTGTTCGTTCTTTTAGGTTTTGTTATGCATTGAGTTATTCACATGATTGTTTTTTAGTAGCATTAAAAAAAAAAAATTAAATTCATGGCATCAGAATCTTCTTCATGTTGAAAATAATAATCAGTCCGTATAAACTCTGGCGATTTGAAGAGACCTTATATTTGTTGAAGTGCGTGACACTATTTCTGGATAGACGTGGCTGAGTTATATAATTTAATAATATTTTATAAATTATATTGCTTATAGAGGGTGAGGGTCTCTTATTTGGGATAAACATTACAAATAGAGTTGGTCAAAATTTATTAGTGTTATTCAGTCATTTCTCATCAGTTACTCGTTATCAGTGCTTTATATGTGCTGGTTTTAACCTCAACCATGTACTCAGGATAAAAGAAAACTTGTAGTGTCATTCACATAATTTAAAAATAATTGGTGTCAATTTCCAATAAAGACCTATAAAAGTGTCTTTTAACAATGTTATATATGATTGAGATTATAAAGAATACGGGTTCAAAAAAAAAAGATTATAAAGAATAAAAATATTTTAAAATAATAAAAACGTTTGATGAGCCAATTTTTTTTTATGCTGGCTAATTCTTCCTGGAAAAAATCATATAAAAAACATATCTAAAAACAACATAGTTACAATTTCTTTAATAATCTTCACCGAAGAAAATAATTTAGAGAACTAATTAATTTTACAAATTTTGTATGTGCATTAGTTATAATTCCACACATTCAAAAGTATTTATTAGTGAAGGATAATTTTCTAACTTTACGATTAATTTTACCATAATTAATGACGCATCCAACAATTGAAAATATTTAATGTCTTGAAATATATTGGATGGTTAGAAAGTCAACTAAATATCAATTCTTAAAAAAAATGTTTATAGCATAGACAGCTAGTTCTTGTTTTATGTAATTAGAAGTTTCTGTGCATTTCATAGTACAAAAACTTAATTAGTATAATAAAGTTTATTGAGAAATAATGTGGACTTAATGCAAATGTAAAGCTCATGCTTTATTGATATATATATATATGATTCTTCTTTATGTTTTTTTAAAGAGTAACGAGAGAGAAAAAAAATCACTCATATAAGTTGTACTTTTGTTGTTGTGGTTGTAACACCGTGAACTTTTAAAATTCAGATTTAATTAAAATAATAAGTGGTTAAATCAAATAATATATATATACGTATATACGAAATTAGTGACGTGGATGGTGAAAAATAATTATACGATTAATTGTGTTAAGAGAGAGGAGCAATTGGAGTTATATAAATCATTTAAACAATATCGAACAAGTGGAGGGTTTATTTTGCAAAAATACCACTTACAAGTGGGGGCCCCTTGTCATTCCCTCCTCTTTCCCTCCTTCCTTTCCTTTCCTGCCCCCATCTTTTTTTTTCTTCTTTCCTTTGTTTCCGCCAAGAGAGAAAGAACGAGAGAGAGAGAGAGTGAGAGAGAGGCACCCCGGTGACCGTATTGCGCGAAAACGGAGATTTAGGAAGAGGAGCTCAAATCTCGCACATCCATCCGTTCCATTGGTAATTCCCCTTCCTATTTCTCTCTCATTTCGTGATTCCTTGTTTTTAGGGTTTCGGTGAAAACCCGTAGAATCGTACCAAATTGATTATTCCGTGCCTTTGTTGTTTATATAGTGTAAATTGACTGATTCCGTGTTCCAAAGTGCAACCAAATTCCAATTTACGGATTTTTCCCAAAAAAATTGATTTGAGGGTTTAAATTGTAAAAATGCCGGAATTTAATAAATTGACCTATGGATAGATCCTAACGAGCACGGCTAGCGGGATTGACGAGCTTACCGAGTCGCGAGATCGCGGACCCTCTACGTGCCCTACATAACCAGGTGCGGGGGTTCACGGGATCTGTTTTGGGGTTTATTCGTAGAACTAAATAACGGTGCATATTATTATATTTATGTTGATTGCTTGATTTAAATAAACTGTGCATAGCATGTTGAATCTCTGATTGAAAGCATTTGTTGCCGCATTGCATTAATTGTGATATTAGTGTGATTGAATTGTATAACTGTTATGATTCTCATGTTGGTACGGTTTATCGATTGTTGATCTGTCGTTTTGAATAAGTGAGTGGAACCACAGTATGACTTGGATTGATTGTGTGAAGTGAACAATGTATCATAGTGGAAAGTCTAGCTAGCTACTAGACTTTCATCCAGGACCCTTATGCGCATCTGGAGAATGGCCCTAGTGAACCCAGTACCGGTTGGGTAAGGGAAGTGCAGTGTAATTTTAGGTAGAACTGTGGTTCAGTGGTTCAGTGATTCAGTGAAAGTTTCAGTGATTTCTTTTTTGAGAAAAGTGATATTCTGTTGCATATTCGCGGAATATGCCGTGTATATTTTAAGTGATGAATTGATGAGATTGTATGACTTGAAACCAGAAAATAGAACTGTTAAGCCGGAGGTGATCGATAGTTGATATCTGTACCTCATAACCAGACTTATATATATTATATCTGCAAAACCAAATCTTTCTGGAAATTCGTTGATTGATGTTGATTTTTGTGAATTGAAACCGTTTGAATCTATTCCCGGTACATGTGCATTTATTATTATTGGTGAATAAATAAATAGATGCCCTATTGCTAGTGTATTTAGTTCTGGTGATGGATTTCTCACAAATCCAGTAGCCCTTTAAAATTCCGCACTGAGAAAACGGATGACAGGTTTTCTCACCCCCTCCCCTCGGGGAATTTTTCCCTTTGAACTGATATGTGCAGGTAAACGCGAGTGAAGTGGGACTCGGGCTCGACTCGTGAGTATAGGCCGAGCTAATAGGTTATGCCAAACCCTTTTTGTACCCATTTTGAATGTGTAGTTGAACCCGTAGTCGGTTATTTTGATGTATAGGTTGTTATCGAACCGTATTATGTTATAAAACCCTAACGGTATGTTTTAAATGGTTGTTATGATTTAAATGTTGAAATTTCATTTTAAATGTCATTAAAATTGCTAGTGAATGGGGAATAATTGTTTAGTTATACGGGGATTTGATCGGGTTTGAAAACGGGGTGAAATTTCACGAAAATGGGCAAAGGAATGAAAATCAGTACCCTTATTGCGGGCCGCAATAACCCTATTGCGGGCCGCAATGAGAGTAGACAAAAAAATTCGCAGCTTAACAAGCCAACCAGATCATTGCGGGCCGCAATAAATTCATTGCGGGCCGCAATGAATGGAGGCAGAGGCTCCCTTCAGAGGCTGAGAAATTTTGGAACTTGTTGCGGGCCGCAATAAATTCATTGCGGGCCGCAATGAATGGAGTCAGAGGTAGTTTGCAGAGGCTGGAAATTTTGGGAAGGGTTGCGGGCCGCAACAGCCCTATTGCGGGCCGCAATGGGTTCCCAAAAATACTGTTTTGGGTATAACTTAGCCAAATTAAATCGGTTTTGAACCAAATTTGTTTTAAATCAAATCATATGATAATTTGACTAATCTGGACCGTCGGTTAAAGGATTTTCATACAATTTGACTTCTCCAAAATAAAATTTTCCGTGCTCTATTGAGCGGTGCTTCGTAACCTCAGACAACGCTCGCAGGGGGCTGCCGCCCCCCTGCCACCCCCCGCAGACTAATAGAATGAGGCCCACCCACATAAACATATATCAATATATATATATATATAGATCTGCATGAACAAAATCCGCATATTAAAACGAAACTGCGCGACCCCCTGTCCCGGGGTGTGACAGTTGTCTTAGGCTCTGTTCGGCAGATTATTATTCACATGGAAAAAAAAAAAATTCACTCAGACCAAAGTTTTTTTCCCCCACGGTGAACAGTAAAAATTAGTTCAAAACTTTTGGTTCCCATTCCTATTCCTTAGCATGCCGCCGAACAGGGACTTAGTGTGACACATTTTGTTGTTATATTATGACTCTTGTTATTGTTAGAAGGAATATATGCGTTTATGTACGTAATATAGAGAATATAAATCATGTTTAATTAAATGAGATCATTAAATGACAAATAACATTTCTTAAATGATTAAAAAAAAAGAAAAGAAACAAAGAGATGATCACTCAATTATCAACAAATTCAATTTTTTTTTTAAAATAAAATAGAAAGAAATCAGTTTCAATCAGAAAATCAAGTATTGGACAACAAAATAATAGAGTTTAGGAAAGCTTTCAAAAAAAAGAATGAGAAAAGAGGAGGAAATGTAGATTATGTGAAATAAAGAGTGTTGAAGAGACGTCGACGGGTATGTCCAGCGAGTACGTGTCTATATAAATTCAAATTTATATACATAAAAATCATCAAATGATGCATAAAATAAAATAAAAAAGATAGATTATTTAATTGTAGGGATGTTTAATTTAAAATTTATTTTTTTAATCATAATATCTACATACTTAATAAGAAAAATAAGAGAGATCCTATGTTCAAGATTAAAAATAGAATGCGCCACTATAAAAGATAATAATGAGAATATGCCAGTACTTTGATTTTGACCTCACTGAACTAACAATTCTTAAAATTCCCCGTAATAACTATTGGCTTTTGCTATATGATTTTTGACTCTTTGTTTGAAACTTCAAATGTGACATTCTTTAATAAAATAATTTTCAATTCCCAATGCAACATCTTCAGGAAAAAAATATAGCCGCCATTAAAACATACTAGTATCGTGCCCGTGCATTGCAACGGAGAAATATTATAAGATTAAATAAAATATGAATATAATTTTTTATTTGACATTCACACAAAATTAAAAAAAATGAAAATAAAAGACAAATTGAAAAAATATAAAAATTCAAATAATAAATAAAAATAAAGAAAAAAAGAGACAAAATGTATGATGATTTTTTTTTTGAAATATCATTTCGATTTAAAGAGACACATCATTAAACAATTTAGAGGAGATGATATGTAAAGAAACAAATTTGAAAAATATATAATTAAATGATTGAAATAAGGATTTTCTCTACATATATATTATTCATGAAAATTATTTTAATAATAGAAATTTCTCTACATATCATTTATGTACATGAAAGTTTTAGATAGGATTCATTTTCTCTTCATATCAGAAAGATTTATTGCTTTTGTCAGCACAAGATCTGATATTCATCTATTTATAAAAATACAATAACCCTAAACAAAATAAAAATAATATGATTGTTTTCATTTTCATTGTCGAAACTATAGAGAAAGAGGATAAATGAAGGAATCAAATCATCCGCCCACAAGTGGGTAGAATTTTCCTGTCATCTATGAAAACTAACAAATCCTGGTCTGCCACATTTTCGACCTCTCAATGGTGGTTTTCACAATAATTAAATACTTGGTATGTCATTAATGTTTCTAAGCATAGAAAAATCGACTCACGTGGTCAACAAAAATAGAAAAAAAAATCCAGTTTGTCTTTATGAAATCTCCATTATTATATTATGACACAAGTAAAATAAATTTATAACAAATTACCAGAAGATATTTTTTTTTATCAAAAAAAAAAAAGTCATATAGAAGAGAGTTCCAATACAACAAATTTTATGTGCAATTTGAGTTATAAATTTTCAAATATAAATACAAAAGTAAACTTTGAACATTTTATAGCACAAAAATTTTACCAGAGAATTTTGAATTTTAAAAATTATCATTAAATAATATAGAAAAATTGATGGAGTACGTTAGATTTTCAAAGGTCTAGAAGGCTCTAAGTTAGTGGTTTGAATTTAAAACTTTTGAACCAAGTTAGTAGTTCAGATTCAAACTTTGAAGCCGAATTAGTGGTTCCGATTTAAACTTTGGACCCAAACTACTAACTTAATTCCAAAATTTAAATCCGAGTTACCCACTCAGCGCCTGCTAAGCCATAAAAAAATTCATGTACTGAATCTATATTCTTATATTATTTAATAATAATTTATAAAAATAAAAAAATTCTCTATAATGCTACGACATTTTGTAGGAAAATTTATTTTTTGTTTATATTTGAAATTTTTTAACCCAAATTGCACATTAAATTTGTTATATCGAAACTCTCATTTGGATAACTTCACATAAAGAATATCTTGTGATGTTCTTATTATTAATTTTTTTATATTCATTATAATGATTATTCTCTAGATAAATTATCGTATTATTAAAAAATTTATAAAAGACATTGGATTGTATTTTCCATCTTTGTTCATTATATGAGTTAAATTTTCGGCATTTAAAAAACTTTATATATAAGTTAGTCTACACATATTAATGACAATTGACAATTGTAAACCTTCATTGAGAGTTAGCAAAACAAGGCATGCTCAGATTAATTAGTTTTTATAGATGGCAGGGAAATGAAACGGAGGAAGTAGAGAAATAAGGAAATAATTTAATTGGAAGAATAAAATATAGCTCTAAGGAGAAATAAGAAAACGAATTGCTAAGGATTTATTCAATTTTAATGTGATAAACCATGTAGCAGTCTGTGTGGCGAGCATGTTTTTAACTAAATTTCAATTTCTACACATAAAATAGATGTTTATAATCAAAAGAAGACAGGTTATTTTATTGGAGGGTTGATATTCAATTCGAAAATTTATCCTTCAATCTTACCCGTTGGAGGATCAGGACAACTACGTGCATAATATAAGAATTGAGATTTACAAAAGAAAAATCAGTTACATATAAGAAAAGGTGATAAAATAAATTAAGAATCCGAATTATATCCGTATTCGTATTCGTATCTGAAAAATATTCGATCCGTATCCGTTTAATATCCGATCCGTATTCGTATATATTTTAATATCCAATCCGTATCTGTATCCGTATCCGATTAATATCCGATCCGTATCCCGTATTCAAAAAAAAAAACGGACACGGATATGATTTTAGCACTATCAAATCCGTATCCGATCCGTTTGCACCCCTAGTCTTTACTTGGTAATATTCTTTCCCAAAAATACACACATCAGATTCGATCGGATAGCCATTTTCATAGTACAACTCACTCAAAGCATGAGCCCAAATAAGCCCAAGTTCTCTTCGACGATTCCTTCACTGAGGACAATTTGGAGAATTCGTTTCTGCTGAGATATCTCATATTTTGCACGACTTTCTTGGAAATCTCAACCGTTGAAATACGATCTGTAAGAATCTGAAAGCTCTAATAATACTAGCCCCCACGCTAACGCCGAATAGGCACCGGACACGTCGGTCACGCAAAATATGAGATATCTCAGAGCATACACACTCCAATTTGGGTATCACAAGCAATCAAGAATTGGTCGATCCTTTGTTTCGTTTTGTTGGAAGAACGGGGAGAAAAATAGAGAGCTCAAGAATTGAGGTAGGGCAGAGCTCTCTCCGAGACCATTCGATAGGGAAATTTGATAATTTGTCAGGTTTGGTTTAATCGATTTCTTCTCGTTTCTTTTAGTTGATATCTTCTGTTTGCATGCAATTATCTGCTTTATTGTTTTGCATGCGATTATCTTCTATTTGGCTGTGTAAAATTATTGATTTTGCGATATGTCTGAGGCGCTTTGCGTCGGAAGCGATCTTGCGTGACGTTGTATTTATTATAGGAGTATAAAAGAATCCGATATCCGCCATGCGTAGATTATCGTCTGTAATTGGATAATCGATTTTGTTAATTCGTTTTAAATTATAATTCACAAGTTAACATGCATAGATATTGGTTAGATTGAGAAATTAGGGCTAATTTTAAATCTACGTTTTTTTGTATCAAGAAAGTAGAGTTAGTAATGTAGATTAGTAAAAGATTGTGGTTAAGTATCTGTGTTACCATTAAGCCTTTTCCCTTTTGCATTTCTCGGGGGTCTAATGACGATACAGAAAATTCGTAATCCCCAAACAAACTCTGAACCATGGGAAGAAAAAGGGCGACAAGTCAACAGGTTCGGTCTGGTGTCAATAATGGGACCCAAGAGGTAGCAAATCTGTTATATATATATATATCTATTAGTTCTGTCACTAGTTATAATATTTCCTTAGTATGTTGAGTACCAAATTATTGGATATCTACATAGAGAAGTACATCTGAAATACAATTATCATGTTTGTTTTTAAAGAGTTAACGGCTGTTTTAGTGGCTTTTTTGACACGGCATTGAAAAGCACACGGGAATAAGATGTACCGCTTTAGGGTACAATTTCACCATGTCATGATGTTTTAATCCCAGTTGAGCATCAAGCAAAAAAAAAAAAAAGATGGAAAAATTGATTGCAAGTATTTGTGGCAGCTGTAAAGATTTTTTTGATAACATATCATTTGAATTTGTATTTTGTTTATGTGAATTTATTCTCGCAAATTTCTTTCTTATTTAGGGCTTTCCTTCTAGTCACATCTTAAGAAAACAATATTTGCTTTTGTAGGCTGTTGCAGACCTCTTGGTGGCAGTGAGTTCTTTCGTGACTGACCTCACTGAATGCCCGTCTGATTGGAAAACCAGGAAAATACAAAAGATTATAAATACCATAAACAAACCGGTGCCGCCCTCAAGGGAACAGCATGTCTCTGCCAATGGCATCTCTGACGACTCTGCGATGGACTCTGAGGATAATGAAATTGCTGACGAGAATGATGTCGATCGCAGCCTCAAGCACCAGAGATGCCAGTTGTCCGGGGTTCCCATACCAGATGAGAACAAAAGCCCGGCAGAAGAACCCTCGACTGTACAACCAACCAAGAAACGGGTCAGGCCCCTGGATCACTCTGTCGACAAGAGGCGTTGTCGGTCAAACAATGCACGTCACAGCCGAGGGACAGTGGGGGCTTCGATGAAGAAAACGGGCTTTCCTTGTCAGCGGTGCCCAGATTTTGAGGACCTGGGTTACTGTGCTAGAGGGGATATGTGCCCCATGGATCATGGCCCCAATTGCATTATCATGAACCTCGTGCGGGCACCATAAGCACTTAATTTCACCTTCTTTTTTATTGGCTCCTGTATTTGTGTTCTTTATTGGCAATTTTCATGATTTGAATGCACAAAGAGGCTATGTTATATTTATATTTTTTTATTATGAAAAATGGAGTACAATTTAAACTTACGATAAGACTTGTTTAATCAGTTGCAATTAGGGTAATCCTAGCTGTCACATTAAAAGCCCTATTATTGTCAATGGAAACTGAGTTGTGCTATTTATGTTTAGACATGACTGAAACTGACCTTTGATCTTCCTATTATTTTTTTCAGACCTTTCTGGAGCGGAATCTAATGGGAATGCAGCCTGATCCGATACCTAAATCAGTTACTCTTTCAGACCCTTTGAGGTTGAGCGGTGTGCTCGCATCTGCTATCCATGCTCCAGATGCTGATGCGTACAACCCAGATCAACCTTTATGGGCAAACAGCCAGTTGGTGGCTCCTGATGCTGATATGACTGACCCAGATCAAGCTCTGTGGTCAAATGGCCTGCCCATGGCTTCTCCAAACCGTACTAGTGCGTGTACCAGCACTGGTGCAAGTGCCAATAACCGCTCTTATCACCCTGACCCAGGCACGTCTGTGCGGGGTCGTATTGGAAACGCTTACAAGAGTTGCGGTGAAAGGGAACCCAGTACTAGGCCAGACGACATGCAGGAGCAGGAGGATTCATCGAGTACTGGCAATACTGGTGCAGGCTGTCAGAGAGCTTCATTAGTCTAACAACCTTGGAAGCACTAGCTTATTTCTTTCTGTTCCTTTTTTATTTTTTCTGTGACAGCTGTTATGAGCCAGAATAGTGTGTGGTAGTTTTAGCTATTCTTGTGGTAGTTTTCAAACGGCAGTTGATATTACTCGCTTTATTTTTTGGTTCTACAAAAATGGTTATTGTTCGTTCTTTTAGGTTTTGTTATGCATTGAGTTATTCACATGATTGTTTTTTAGTAGCATTAAAAAAAAAAATTAAAGTTGCATGATAGATTATGAAAAACTTCTCTCGGTTTCCTTCTTCTATCATGAATTAAAAAAAAAAAAATTGGTGTCAATTTCCAATAAAGTCCTATAAAAGTGTCTTTTAACAATGTTATATATGATTGAGATTATAAAGAATAAAAATATTTTAAAATAATAAAAACGTTTGATGAGCCAATTTTTTTTATGCAGGCTAATTCTTCCTGGAAAAAATCATATAAAAAACATAGCTAAAAACAACATAGTTACAATTTCTTTAATAATCTTCACCGAAGAAAATAATTTAGAGAACTAATTAATTTTACAAATTTTGTATATGCATTAGTTATCATTCCACACATTCAAAAGTATTTATTAGTGAAGGATAATTTTTTAACTTTACGATTAATTTTACCATAATTAATGACGCATCCAACAATTGAAAATATTTAATGTCTTGAAATATATTGGAAGGTTAGAAAGTTAACTAAATATCAATTCTTAAAAAAAATGTTTATAGCATAGACAGCTAGTTCTTGTTTTATGTAATTAGAAATTTCTGTACATTTCATATTACAAAAACTTAATTAGTATAATAAAGTTTATTGAGAAATAATGTGGACTTAATGCAAATGTAAAGCTCATGCTTTATTGACATACAAATGATTCTTCTTTATGTTTCTTTAAAGAGTAACGAGAGAAAAAGAAATCACTAATATAAGTAATATCCGCTATAGCACGCTATTTAGAACACTGGTTATAACTTTCAAAATGAAAATTTAAGTCTATATAACAAGAACCAATATATCATACGATGTGCAATTTGCATAGTAGGGTAGTATCCTAGCGGAGCCTCACTCTTTACTAGGGGTGCAAACGGATCGGATATTATCCGTTCGGATCCGGATCCGTATCTGTATCCGATTTTTTGCGGATACGGATATTCAGGTACGGATAATTTGCGGATACGGATACTGATACAGATATTACTTACGTGGATACGGATATGGTTTCAATTTTTGAAAGCGGATATGAATTCAGATATGGATATTATCCGTATCCGTAACTTTTAATTAAACAGATATCCGGATCAGTACACTATAAATTTTTTTTTCTAAAATCAAACCTTTCCACTTTCGACGTTTCGACTTTCTTCTTTTATTGAGATTTGAGGCGGAGAGGTTCAATAATATTGATTATTATTGTTGCAAAGTTGTCTTTTTTTATTTCTTGATAGTTTGTTTCCCAAAATGCCGCCGAATTTCAAAAGAATAGATTAATATTCCCTTGCTGCTTTGTTTCAATAGACTCTCGTGACGGTTTGACTATTCGACTTCTTCTCTCAAGTTCCAGATCTAAGTTACAAAATAGTTTAATTTTAATTATTATTGTTAGATTATTGTTCATGTGACTCATATCTCATTGAATTTTGATTATTATTGTTGGATTTTAGCTTTTGACTCACTCGATTTCTATTATTTTTGTTAGATTTTTTTTTACTTACGGTCTTGTCTCTAGTGAGATTTGAATAATCTGATTGCTTAGACTAAAAGCACATTTCTTCTGTTGCATTTAAATGTTGCTTATACTTAAAATCAATTTTTTTTTTAAATAGAATTACATTGAAATAATTTAATAGAACAAGCCCAGACCGTTGGAATTTTCGAAAACTAGCCTCCACCGATCCCTAGGATCGGTGGAGCAAAAAAAACACATCCTACACCAATCCCTAGGATCAGTGCAGCCCATTTATCACTCCACCATTCTCTTGCCGCAGAATGTCACAGAAAATCAGAAAATCAAAACAAAATAGCCCTCCACCGATCCTGTGGATCGGTGTAGTTTTTTTTTTTTTTTTTTAAACAGAAATTTCTAATTTTTTTTGTATTAAAATATTAGAAATGTTGAATATATTTCTTTGAAAATAGATGAAATACAATATAATTTGATTTATTAGAAAGACTGCAACAAATAACCCGGATCAATATTTTTCAGGCCGGATTTTTCGCGGCTGTAAGAAAAATTAATATATTTCTTTATGTGTTATTGGAAAAAAATAAAAATGCTTAGATTCTGAGTTATTGATCCCGGTTCAAAAGTCACTTCTATGTAATACAGAAAATATTGTGATCTTTCTAGGACATTTAATTTATAAAAAGTTGTATCTATTTTTGAAAAAAAACAAAAACTTTAATTTATTTAATGATTGTTTTTCAAAAAAAATTCTCAAAATAAAAACAATTTTTTATTAATTAAATGTACTAGATGGATCACAATATTTTCTAGATTACCTAGAAGTGACTTTTGAACCGGGATCTATAACTCAGAATCTAAGCATTTTTATTTTTTTCCAATAACACATAAAGAAATATATTAATTTTTCTTACAGCCGCGAAAAATCCGGCCTGAAAAATATTGATCTGGGTTATTTGTTGCAGTCTTTCTAATAAATCAAATTATATTGTATTTCATCTATTTTCAAAGAAATATATTCAACATTTCTAATATTTTAATACAAAAAATAAAAAAATTAGAAATTTCTGTTTAAAAAAAAAAAAAAAAAAAAAAAAACTACACCGATCCACAGGATCGGTGGAGGGCTATTTTGTTTTGATTTTCTGTGACATTCTGCGGCAAGAGAATGGTGGAGTGATAAATGGGCTGCACTGATCCTAGGGATCGGTGTAGGATGTGTTTTTTTTGCTCCACCGATCCTAGGGATCGGTGGAGGCTAGTTTTTGAAAATTCCAACAGTCTGGGCTTGTTCTATTAAATTATTTCCATGTAATTCTATTTTAAAAAAAAAATCCTTAAAATCATATGCTGCTTAAAAGCAGAAGTGCAAATTAAGAATCGGTTCCTGACATAGACATGATGCAACCTAATTTCTTAAGATTATATGTCATTAAAAGTGATCACAGGTGCATATGAGTCAATTTAATGTCTCAACTCTCAAGCCTTTGTTATTTTATTTTGCATCTCTATTTTAATATACAATATACAAATTCATGTAAATTAAAATATTAGTTAATTTAAAAAAAATATATCGCCAACTTTAAAATTCACCATATCTCATACATTTTGATAATTCATTATATATTATATATTCAAATGCCTCAGCAGTTTCATCATATATTATTGTTTGAAAAAAAAAGTAACTAATTCTTCTAATTATTTAGGTTATCACTCTAAATGACATCATTGAGCAGATCTATCGAAAGCGACCCACAACAGAATTCGGTACCGGTACCTACTGCAAATGTTGGTACTAGCAATGCTACAGATGAAAACCCACCTAGTAAAAAGCAAAAGAAACTGAAATCATATGTTTGGAATCATTTTGATAGAACTAAGACCACTGAAGTAGTGAATGGAAAGCGGATAACAAATGTCACTGCAACTTGCAAAGTTTGCTCTCAAACGTTTGAAGCAAATAGCAAACATGGTACTACGCGCTTACGGAATTATTATACGGGAAAGCATGGTGTTCCAACGGGACAAGGTTTAATTAGTTCAATTGGAGAGACATTTAAGTATGATGAGGAATCAAGTCGTAAGAAATTGGCACTTGCCGTTGTAATGCATGAGTATCCATTTCGTATCGTTGAGCATGAGTACTTTGTTGATTTTGTTAAATCCCTTCGTCCCTCTTTTCAGATGAAATCACGTACTACATGTAGAAAGGAAATATTGGATATGTTCAAATAAGAAAGGGGAAAGGTTTTCAAGTTCCTTGGATCACTTTCATGCCGGTTGAGTTCCACCATGGATTTATGGACTTCACGGCAGAATAAGAGCTACATGTGTGTAACTGTACACTTCATTGATGAGAAGTGGAATATGCAGAAAAAAGATCATTAGTTTTATGCGCCTGTGAGGGAGACATACGGGTACAAACTTATGTCAAGCGGTTATGAAAATTTTGTTTGATTGGAACATTGATAAGAAAATATTTTCAATTACATTGGACAATGATGGTGCCAATGGTGTGTGTGTGAGAAAAATGGTCGAGCGACTCAATAAAATCGGAGGAATTTGTTGTGGTGGAAAGCTCTTTCATTATGAGATGTGCCGCTCACATAATGAACCTTGTTGTGCAAGATGGAATAAATGTGATAAGGAAAGGAATTGATAACATACGAGAAGTGGTGGAAAAAGTGAAACACTCTCCTATATTGCGGGAAGAATTTGAGAAAAGGGTTAGCGATTGCAAGAGCACTTTCCTTGGATGTCTCTACTAGGTAGAACTCGACCTATATGATGCTAAAGGATGCTATCTACTACCGAGATGCATTTGAGAGGATGTACATCCTCAACAATGCATGGTTTCCTAAGTTTCCTTCAAGTGAAGAGTTGCAAGGGGCTAATGAGCTATGCAAAATTTTACAGTAACGGAGATTCTATCGGGTACTTCTTATCCAATCTCTAACTTGTTCTTTGCAAAATTTTGTGATATCAAACTAAGAATTGGAGATTGGCTTAGAAAGAAAAATCTAACCATTGTTGAAATGGCTTCCTTAATGAAGGAGAAATTTGATAAGTATTGGGACCAATCAAACATCGTACTAGCAATAGCTTCTTTTCTAGACCCACGCTATAAGATGGGGTTGATTGAATTCTACTATCCCAAAATTTATCAAAATAAAGGAGTCGTTGAATTGGAAGAATTCAATAGGGTTTTGAAAGAGTTATATGGAGAGTATGCATTGAAGTACCAAAGTGTTGAAGAAGTAGCACAAGATGGTGGTGGTTCTGTTCCCGATGGTGACATGAGTGATGGTGACGAGGATATGGGCAGCGAACTCAATCAATTTATGTTGGAGAGATCTTAACCATGGAATAGCAAATCTGATCTAGAGAGACGTCCTACTTCATGCTCTCAAGGTCAAGATTTTAATGTGCTTAATTGGTGGAAATCAGAAGGTAAAGACTATCAAATCCTGTCTAAACTCGCTCAAGATGTGTTGGTTGTACCGGTCTCGACGGTTGCTTCAGAGTCGGCTTTCAGCACTGGTGATCGTGTCATTAATGCCTATAGAAGCAAACTAGACACGGAAGCTGTTGAAGCATTAATGTGCATACAAGATTGGATCAGAGGTGATAAAAAAGGTACTATTTTTTTTAATTATATCATTTTTATTAACTTGTTGTTTCTAGTTTTTTATTTAATTATACTAGCCTGCTAGGTCAGAGGTGAAAATTTTAGACAATATTAATATAGTTCTGTTGGAGCACAAATATTCAATAATATAGTATGAACTTTTTTAATGGTTCATAGTTATGTTGAAACTCTAATAAAACATTTAGTCAAGTTGTTGCTATAATTAATCAAACAATTATGTCACATATATTATTTAGTCGTGTATATAATTAAAATAAAGTTAATTAACTAACCTTTTTCATATTGATAGAAAAGTCAAAAAATAAATTTTAACAATTTTATATATCTTTGCATTCAAACCATCCTTTCTTAAATCAATTTCTTAAATGATATATTTCTGATTCGATTCTGTTGTAACTTAAATTTTAATTTCAGGTTGTGCAGCATCAATTTTTGATTATATGGAGGAAACAGAAGAAGAAGATGGACATGATAATAGCGATTGATGTGTTAACAAAATTTATTAAACTATCTCTTTTTATTTTAAAATTATATATTTTTAGAGATAATATATTTTGTGTTGGTATATTTTGATTGAAATTATAGTTATGTTGATGAATTTTAGTTAATTGGATATGGTTAGTGAATTGATGAATTTTAATTATGGCTATATATATTTTGTAGTGGCATAACATATGTATTTTGAATTAAGAATCCGAATTATATATGTATTCGTATTCGTATTTGAAAAATATTCGATCCGTATCCGTTTAATATCCGATCCGTATCTGTTTAATATCTGATCCGTATACGTATATGTTTTAATATCCGAGCCGTATCCGTATCCGATTAATATCTGATCCGTATCCGTATCCGATTAATATCCGATCCGTATCCGTATCCGTATCCGAAAAAAAAAGATACAGATATGATTTTAGCACTATCCGATCCGTATCCGATCCGTTTGCACCCGTACTCTTTACTTGGTAATATTCTTTCCCAAAAATACACACATCAGATTCGATCGGATAGCCATTTTTCTAGTACAACTCACTCAAAGCAGGAATAATGAATGAGCCCAGTCTAGTTAAGCCCACATAAGCCCAAGTTCTCTTCGACGATTGCTTCACCGACTGAGGACAATTTGGGGAATTCGTTTCCGCTGAGATATCTCATATTTTGCACGACTTTCTTGGAAATCCCAACCGTTGAAATACGTTCTGTAAGAATCTCAAAGCTCTAATAATACTAGCCCCCACGCTAACGCCGAATAGGCACCGGACACGTCGGTCACGCAAAATATGAGATATCTCAGAGGATACACACTCCAATTTGGGTCTCACAAGAAATCAAGAATTGGTCGATCGGTTGTTTCGTTCTGTTGGAAGAACGGGGAGAAACATAGAGAGCTCAAGAATTGAGGTAGGGCAGAGCTCTCTCCGAGACCATTCGATAGGGAAATTTGATAATTTGTCAGGTTTGGTTTAATCGATTTCTTCCCGTTTCTTTTAGTTGATATCTTCTGTTTGCATGCAATTATCTGCTTTATTGTTTTGCATGCGATTATCTTCTATTTGCATGCGATTAACTGTGTAAAATTATTGATTTTGCGATATGTCTGAGGCGCTTTGCGTCGGAAGCGATCTTGCGTAACGTTGAATTTATTATAGGAGTATAAAAGAATCCGATATCCACCATGCGTAGATTATCGTCTGTAATTGGATAATCGATTTTGTTAATTCGTTTTAAATTATAATTCACAAGTTAACATGCATAGATATTGGTTAGATTGAGAAATTAGGGCTAATTTTAAATCTACGTTTTTTTGTATCAAGAAAGTAGAGTTAGTAATGTAGATTAGTAAAAGATTGTGGTTAAGTATCTGTGTTACCATTAAGCCTTTTCCCTTTTGCATTTCTCGGGGGTCTAATGACGATACAGAAAATTCGTAATCCTCAAACAAACTCTGAACCATGGGAAGAAAAAGGGCGACAAGTCAACAGGTTCGGTCTGGTGTCAATAATGGGACCCAAGAGGTAGCAAATCTGTTATATATATATATATCTATTAGTTCTGTCACTAGTTATAATATTTCCTTAGTATGTTGAGTACCAAATTATTGGATATCTATATAGAGAAGTACATATGAAATACAATTATCATGTTTGTTTTTAAAGAGTTAACGGCTGTTTTAGTGGCTTTTTTGACACGGCATTGAAAAGCACACGGGAATAAGATGTACCGCTTTAGGGTACAATTTCACCATGTCATGATGTTTTAGTCCCAGTTGAGCATCAAGCAAAAAAAAAAAAAGATGGAAAAATTGATTGCAAGTATTTGTGGCAGCTGTAAAGATTTTTTTGATAACATATCATTTGAATTTGTATTTTGTTTATGTGATTTTATTCTCGCAAATTTCTTTCTTATTTAGGGCTTTCCTTCTAGTCACATCTTAAGAAAACAATATTTGCTTTTGTAGGCTGTTGCTGATCTCTTGGTGGCAGTGAGTTCGTTCGTGACTGACCTCACTGAATGCCCATCTGATTGGAAAACCAGGAAAATACAAAAGATTATAAATACCATAAACAAACCGGTGCCGCCCTCAAGGGAACAGCATGTCTCTGCCAATGGCATCTCTGACGACTCTGCGATGGACTCTGAGGATAATGAAATTGCTGACGAGAATGATGTCGATCACAGCCTCAAGCACCAGAGATGCCAGTTGTCCAGGGTTCCCATACCAGATGAGAACAGACGCCCGGCAGAAGAACCCTCGACTGTACAACCAACCAAGAAACGGGTCAGGCACCTTGATCACTCTGTCGACAAGAGGCGTTGTCGGTCAAACAATGCACGTCACAGCCAAGGGACAGTGGGGGCTTCGATGAAGAAAACGGGCTTTCCTTGTCAGCGGTGCCCAGATTTTGAGGACCTGGGTTACTGTGCTAGAGGGGATATGTGCCCCATGGATCATGGCCCCAATTGCATTATTATGAACCTCGTACGGGCACCATAAGCACTTAATTTCACCTTCTTTTTTATTGGCTCCTGTATTTGTGTTCTTTATTGGCAATTTTCATGATTTGAATGCACAAAGAGGCTATGTTATATTTATATTTTTTTATTATGAAAAATGGAGTACAATTTAAACTTACGATAAGACTTGTTTAATCAGTTGCAATTAGGGTAATCCTAGCTGTCACATTAAAAGCCCTATTATTGTCAATGGAAACTGAGTTGTGCTATTTATGTTTAGACATGACTGAAACTGACCTTTGATCTTCCTATTATTTTTTTCAGACCTTTCTGGAGCGGAATCTAATGGGAATGCAGCCTGATCCGATACCTAAATCAGTTACTCTTTCAGACCCTTTGAGGTTGAGCGGTGTGCTCGCATCTGCTATCAATGCTCCAGATGCTGATGCGTACAACCCCGATCAACCTTTATGGGCAAACAGCCAGTTGGTGGCTCCTGATGCTGATATGACTGACCCAGATCAAGCTCTGTGGTCAAATGGCCTGCCCGTGGCTTTTCCAAACCGTACTAGTGCGTGTACCAGCACTGGTGCAAGTGCCAATAACCGCTCTTATCACCCTGACCCAGGCACGTCTGTGCGGGGTCGTATTGGAAACGCTTACAAGAGTTGCGGTGAAAGGGAACCCAGTACTAGGCCAGACGACATGCAGGAGCAGGAGGATTCGACGAGTACGGGGAATACTGGTGCAGGCTGTCAGAGAGCTTCCTTAGTCTAACAACCTTGGAAGCACTAGCTTATTTCTTTCTGTTCCTTTTTTATTTTTTCTGTGACAGCTGTTATAAGCCAGAATAGTGTGTGGTAGTTTTAGCTATTCTTGTGGTAGTTTTCAAACGGCAGTTGATATTACTCGCTTTATTTTTTGGTTCTACAAAAATGGTTATTGTTCGTTCTTTTAGGTTTTGTTATGCATTGAGTTATTCACATGATTGTTTTTTAGTAGCATTAAAAAAAAAATTAAATTCATGGCATCAGAATCTTCTTCATGTTGAAAATAATAATCAGTCCGTATAAACTCTGGCGATTTGAAGAGACCTTATATTTGTTGAAGTGCGTGACACTATTTCTGGATAGACGTGGCTGAGTTATATAATTTAATTATATTTTATAAATTATATTGCTTATAGAGGGTGAGGGTCTCTTATTTGGGATAAACATTACAAATAGAGTTGGTCAAAATTTATTAGTGTTATTCAGTCATTTGTCATCAGTTACTCGTTATCAGTGCTTTATATGTGCTGGTTTTAACCTCAACCATGTACTCAGGATAAAAGAAAACTTGTAGTGTCATTCACATAATTTAAAAATAAATACTAAAGTTAGGCAATATAAAACGTTATACTTATTGTCATTCACATAATTTAAGAAATACTTAAAAAATGAATTCAAGTAAATTAAAGTTGCATGATAGATTATGAAAAACTTCTCTCGGTTTCCTTCTTCTATCATGAATAAAAAAAAAAAATTGGTGTCAATTTCCAATAAAGACCTATAAAAGTGTCTTTTAACAATGTTATATATGATTGAGATTATAAAGAATAAAAATATTTTAAAATAATAAAAACGTTTGATGAGCCAATTTTTTTATGCAGGCTAATTCTTCCTGGAAAAAATCATACAAAAAACATATCTAAAAACAACATAGTTACAATTTCTTTAATAATCTTCACCGAAGAAAATAATTTAGAGAACTAATTAATTTTACAAATTTTGTATGTGCATTAGTTGTAATTCCACACATTCAAAAGTATTTATTAGTGAAGGATAATTTTCTATCTTTACGATTAATTTTACCATAATTAATGACGCATCCAACAATTGAAAATATTTAATGTCTTGAAATATATTGGATGGTTAGAAAGTCAACTAAATATCAATTCTTAAAAAAAATGTTTATAGCATAGACAGCTAGTTCTTGTTTTATGTAATTAGAAGTTTCTGTGCATTTCATAGTACAAAAACTTAATTAGTATAATAAAGTTTATTGAGAAATAATGTGGACTTAATGCAAATGTAAAGCTCATGCTTTATTGATATATATATATATATGATTCTTCTTTATGTTTTTTTAAAGAGTAACGAGAGAGAAAAAAATCACTCATATAAGTTGTACTTTTGTTGTTGTTGTCTTAGGCTCTGTTCGGCAGATTATTATTCACATGGAAAAAAAAAAATTCACTCAGACCAAAGTTTTTTTCCCCCACGGTGAACAGTAAAAATTAGTTCAAAACTTTTGGTTCCCATTCCTATTCCTTAGCATGCCGCCGAACAGGGACTTAGTGTGACACATTTTGTTGTTATATTATGACTCTTGTTATTGTTAGAAGGAATATATGCGTTTATGTACGTAATATAGAGAATATAAATCATGTTTAATTAAATGAGATCATTAAATGACAAATAACATTTCTTAAATGATTAAAAAAAAAGAAAAGAAACAAAGAGATGATCACTCAATTATCAACAAATTCAATTTTTTTTTTAAAATAAAATAGAAAGAAATCAGTTTCAATCAGAAAATCAAGTATTGGACAACAAAATAATAGAGTTTAGGAAAGCTTTCAAAAAAAAGAATGAGAAAAGAGGAGGAAATGTAGATTATGTGAAATAAAGAGTGTTGAAGAGACGTCGACGGGTATGTCCAGCGAGTACGTGTCTATATAAATTCAAATTTATATACATAAAAATCATCAAATGATGCATAAAATAAAATAAAAAAGATAGATTATTTAATTGTAGGGATGTTTAATTTAAAATTTATTTTTTTAATCATAATATCTACATACTTAATAAGAAAAATAAGAGAGATCCTATGTTCAAGATTAAAAATAGAATGTGCCACTATAAAAGATAATAATGAGAATATGCCAGTACTTTGATTTTGACCTCACTGAACTAACAATTCTTAAAATTCCCCGTAATAACTATTGGCTTTTGCTATATGATTTTTGACTCTTTGTTTGAAACTTCAAATGTGACATTCTTTAATAAAATAATTTTCAATTCCCAATGCAACATCTTCAGGAAAAAAATATAGCCGCCATTAAAACATACTAGTATCGTGCCCGTGCATTGCAACGGAGAAATATTATAAGATTAAATAAAATATGAATATACTTTTTTATTTGACATTCACACAAAATTAAAAAAAATGAAAATAAAAGACAAATTGAAAAAATATAAAAATTCAAATAATAAATAAAAATAAAGAAAAAAAGAGACAAAATGTATGATGATTTTTTTTTTGAAATATCATTTCGATTTAAAGAGACACATCATTAAACAATTTAGAGGAGATGATATGTAAAGAAAGAAATTTGAAAAATATATAATTAAATGATTGAAATAAGGATTTTCTCTACATATATATTATTCATGAAAATTATTTTAATAATAGAAATTTCTCTACATATCATTTATGTACATGAAAGTTTTAGATAGGATTCATTTTCTCTTCATATCAGAAAGATTTATTGCTTTTGTCAGCACAAGATCTGATATTCATCTATTTATAAAAATACAATAACCCTAAACAAAATAAAAATAATATGATTGTTTTCATTTTCATTGTCGAAACTATAGAGAAAGAGGATAAATGAAGGAATCAAATCATCCGCCCACAAGTGGGTAGAATTTTCCTGTCATCTGTTACATTCCGAAATTTTAAAACATGATTAAATTGTTAAATCGATCAATTGGCTTAAATAAAAGTTTTAATTAACTTAACGATCGTTCGGAAATTTTCTGACCGACTAAAACGAAACTAAAATTTCGAAATATAAATAATGTATGAAATTATGTATAATAAAATTTAGAGATTTAGAAATGAAATAAATTGATTCGTGTAAATAAATGACCTAGTTGAAATCTAGATTTAAAATTTAACAATACGAATTATTTGTACACATAAATTATGAAATTTATAAATCTTGTTTATTAATGAATTATAGAAGTTTAATTAAATAAATATATATATTAATAGAGATGTACAATTAATACCAAATGATTTGAATATTAGAATAGAAAAATAAAAGTACAAAATATTCATACGAAATTAATTGCAAAATTTTACGAAACTTCGATTTGAATTTATGAAAGAAACGGAATTAAAACCAATTAAAAGAAACGTAATTCTTAGATCAAACGCTCAAGTCATATAACTTCTGAAATTTATAACCCTTTGATCTAATCTTGCACGAATCCTGAAATTTATTCATTCCTTTGATTTTTGAATATAATTGAAAATGATGACTTAATCACATTTAATTAAGTTTTCGTAGGGCATTTGCATAGCCCAATCAAATTAAACTCGAATTGATCTGAATTGAATGATTTGCATACTGGTATGGTTATAGGTTATGTCGATCTATTGTGATCTGATTTTGATTTAAAGTCACCACGAGTGGAATTGATATGTGTGTGAATGGATTTACGAAGTTAAGCACTTGGATCCAATTAATTTGCCAAGTCGGGCTGTATGCTGACTTGGATTCCCAGGATCCTAAATGGCCTTAGGTGAACGGCCCTCGATATTCCCAGTACCGGTTGGGACGAGGGAGGGTGATTATGTTATGAGATGTGTGATTGGAAATCGTGGTTGACTTGTGTAACGTCTATGGCTCGGTAGCATTTTCCTACGTGTTAATGCATTTGAACGGTCGATTGAATATGACGAATATTGGAAACGATTCTAAAGTGGATTTTCTTTACATAATTTGAACCAGACCTTAATAAACTGTTAAGCCAAGCAGTTGCAGATGGGTGTCAGATAAAGGGTCCAGCGGTTGGCCATCTGTAGGTGTCAGTAACCCTACAGATGTGGGTTTGATAAAGGTTCAGCTCGAAAGAACATCTGTAATTGCTACAAGCCCTACTGAACTGAGTTAGGAATCGAGTTAAGCCAAAATATATGTTGTGTTTGAGATTCATCTTGGAAATTCCGTAAACTGTGTTTCAGGTTGATTAACTGTTGTCGAGTAGTGACATTTTGTTATTTATGTTTTCTTATATAACTGTTTGCATTGTTGTTGTTTGGGTTTCATTATTGAATATAGAGTTTGATTGCAAGTCCAATAATTCAAATGTGGCAAATTCGCACTGAGAATTTATTCTCACCCCCACCCTCCCGATTATTTTCAGGTTCATTACACGGACGCAGCGAATGAGGATATTGGTAATGCATATAAAAGATCCACTGCCTTGCGTGTATATGTGACACCTGATAGATACACGCGGCAGGCTGTCAGACCCCCGGTGGATTTGGGGTGTGACAGTTAAGATGGTATCAGAGCATGAATATGCAGTGCCAATAACTCATTTGCTGTCGAGTGAACGTCAGTGAGATCGTATTGAGTTATTAGTATTATTACGAATTCCCTTTTTAGTTTATTGGTGTTATCTCTGATATGAAAAATAAAATGATATAGAAACTGAGTTGATATGAAAATTAAACAGAATATGGGAAGGATCTATTGATCGTAAACATTGTAAAGAGGAGTACATATGGTAAACGTAAACGGTTACATATATGATACGATTGTTATTGAATTTGTGAAATAAATGTGAAAATTCTAAAGTGAATGGAGCAAAGTACTTCTAGTTGGAAACAAATATATATATATATATATAATGAGTGGTTTATAAAATTCTATGCATATATGCATCAAGAGTTTTATTAGTTGAATATGATTTTTAAGGGTTTATTGGTAAAAGAAAAAGACTAAAGTATGACATGATATGTTAATTAAACAATTATGTTTATATGTCGATTAAGTACAGAATATAAGTATTGACCTTATTATTAAACTATATATGTAGAATTTCAAAATGAAATATATACCGCTGCTATATGGTAATAAATTGTTATAAGTAAACTGTTTATTTTCAAGAAACATGAAGATTGGGGGTCAAAACTGACTAGTCATTAGTTTTGATTGTTGGTCTTAAATAATGCAAGGCATATTCTTTTCTCTTCGATTAACCTTGATAATTATGATATTGGTCGTATGATGCTTAAAGAGAATTTTTTTTTATTTATGAAACTTGATTTAAGTTTATCTGGAATAATGTACAAGTAGAGGATGCTAAATGAAAGTTTTACTAATCAATGATATAGGTACGTTTATATGAAAATATATTATAGACTAGATTGTAATATAATAGTTGATCTAAATGTAAATAGTAACGTTCTGGTGAATATGTATATAAAAGAAGAGGTTGTCAAAGTATAAATACAAGAAAATATATAAATATATTGAAATTGAATCTTTAATGATTAAGCATGAATCGAAAATAATTTAATTATGTGACTCAAAATTTTGATTCCTTGAATCCATTAGTTTCCTTTCGTGATTGTGAAATATGTTCAGAATTGTTGCACCTTTCATTGATACTAAGATTAGTTAACATTTGGTTTATTCTTGTTCTCCAGATGTGATTTGAAATATGGTTTGATCAAACAGTGAAACTTGAAATCCGATGAAGTATATTTCTGTAGAGTGCTGTGAGTAGATCTTGTCAGGACAATCAAACTGAAAAGTTTTAATTATAAGAGATAGGTTTATATGTACTGGACATATTATATTAAAAGCAATGATAATTTCTTTCCAATAAATATTAATAATCATAGAGAAAATAATATTGATAGTTTTGATATTGTTATGGCATTAGCACAATGTTAATTGTTACAAAACTAATAGTAAAAGGAATTCACTCGAGGACATAACATGTATTGTTTTGGACAGTAAAAATGAATTGAATTGATTCACTTCAAACTTTATAGATTTAAGTATTATTAGAAAATTTATTTTAATTCATTGGAAATAATTAGTAGGTAATCTTTATAAGATTATTGCATATGCATCAATAGTTTTGTTAGTTAAATATGATTTATTTTAGGGCTTTCTTGATTATGGAGTCGTTGCATATATGTGCCTTATTGGTTAAGAGTATTGCATATGTACACTAATATATACTTATGGTTTATAATTACTTATGTAAAGACCAGTATAAAGATCACTGAGATTCGATCGAGTCATTATTATCGTTTACAAAATTCCCTTGTTATTAACGACATATCTTAATGGAAGTCTAATAGGGTATTATATTTTTAATACACTCATGTACATATATAAAAGAAGAGTTTAAGATATAATGGTGACACTTTGAAAATATAATCCAAACTCTAACATATAAATTTCCATGATAGTTATAGTACCAAGACGTTGTGACTGTGAACCATTTTTAAGTAAACATCTATTAAGAATATCTAGCTAGATTATTTAGTGATATTTGGTAAGAACATATATGGTAAACATTGTAAGAAAAATATATAGTTTTCTAATATGGTTACGTATAAATGTTTAGCGACACAAGTAAACTAAAATATATAATACTTCTGTAATTTTTAAGTAAAGTGGCGCCAACATTTATGAGAGTGATATGAATTTGTTATCGGGTGTACGCAATATATTATATTGTTTTATAATTGTGATAAACTTGTAATAGTAAATTAACGAATAATTATTTTAGAATAATCTTAATGTTGTGGTACCAGCTAAATAATTTTTGAATGAAATCATAATTCTTGTCGAATGGCAATCATTAGTAATTATTTTGACAGTTCTTGATGAAATTTTCATACAAAGTATTACAATCAGAGTAGCGCAGCGGAAGCGTGGTGAATTTATACGATTAATTAAATTGGTTAAACTATGCATCATAATTTTTGGTCTAACTATTTTAGAGTAAGAAAGATACTCTTTTCTATTTTGATTTTTAATTTCGAGGACGAAATCTATTTTAAGGGGGGAAGAAATGTTACATTCCGAAATTTTAAAACATGATTAAATTGTTAAATCGATCAATTGGCTTAAATAAAAGTTTTAATTAACTTAACGATCGTTCAGAAATTTTCTGACCGACTAAAACGAAACTAAAATTTCGAAATATAAATAATGTATGAAATTATGTATAATAAAATTTAGAGATTTAGAAATGAAATAAATTGATTCGTGTAAATAAATGACCTAGTTGAAATCTAGATTTAAAATTTAACAATACGAATTATTTGTACACATAAATTATGAAATTTATAAATCTTGTTTATTAATGAATTATAGAAGTTTAATTAAATAAATATATATATTAATAGAGATGTACAATTAATACCAAATGATTTGAATATTAGAATAGAGAAATAAAAGTACAAAATATTCATACGAAATTAATTGCAAAATTTTACGAAACTTCGATTTGAATTTATGAAAGAAACGGAATTAAAACCAATTAAAAGAAACGTAATTCTTAGATCAAACGCTCAAGTCATATAACTTCTGAAATTTATAACCCTTTGATCTAATCTTGCACGAATCCTGAAATTTATTCATTCCTTTGATTTTTGAATATAATTGAAAATGATGACTTAATCACATTTAATTAAGTTTTCGGGTCCATGGAATTCACACCATCTGACTTATCTCATATTTGCGTGACTTTTTGGAAAATCTCAAACCATTTAGATATGTGCAGCACGGATCTTAAAGCAGTCAAATTTATAAAATCTCTCTATTTCTTTCCTCTCCTCCTCTGTCTCTGTCCGTGACCCATCCCCAAACCATCCCTTTCCCTCTCTTCTACGCCAAAGAAAAGAAAGAAAAGAGAGGGGCTCCGCCCCCTCCGTCGCCGGCGAGCCGCGCCGCGCCACAGCCCCATTTCCCTCTCCTCCTCTTCTTGGTCCGACCCGCCTGACCCGCCAGAAATTCTACGCCCAAAAAAACAGGGGCTCCGCCCCTCTCCCCTTGCGTTGCTGCCACGGCCACCCCGCCGGCCGCCACCCCATCCTCTCCTCTCTCTATCTAACCCGGGGCACTAATCTCTTGGATTCTTCGCAATTGTCGTTGATTTTTGCGAGCTTTCGAGAAACCCTAGAAACTAGGGTTATGGTGCTGAGCCGTGCTGGTGTTGATTGGTGCTGTCCCGGTGCTCCCTTGGTGCTGCTATGGTGCTTGCTTGTGCTCGAGTGAGATGGCCGCGAGGCGAGGCGAAACCCTCGGAACCGATCGCTTCCTTTGACATCCTCTCTTTCGGTTAATTTCTAAAATTCTTGATTTGTGTTTTGATGAATTGATTAATGTCGTAGGATGTGAATTTGTTAAGTTTCGAGTACGGGTTGTTGATTTTCCCGACTCGATCGAATTGCTCGAATAAATTAAGTATAAGGGGCTATGTTGCAAATGATTTTTATTAAGGGTCGGAATTGTAAAATGTATGACCATAGTGATTTGTATGAATTAAAGGGGCTAAAATATTGAAATGAATATGACATGATGTGTATGTGTAAATAGAATTGGATTTCGGCTTTGAGAATTAAAATAATGGAATTGGAGTAAATTGTGAATTGTTAATTAGAGGCTTAAACCTTTGCTAAAATTTGGTCCTTTAATTAAAGTAAGTAGATGTGATGATTTTAAAAATTACTAGGATCGAATTGCAAATGTTTAGAGTAAAGCGGTATAATTGCAAAGCAGACGCCATTGTGGGAAATTTATATTGATTGAGGACCAATATGAAAAAGATGTGAATTTATATGGAATGATGGCCGTGACTTTATTGTTGGGCTATACTTGAATTAAAATGAAATAGTTTAAATAACTTTGCCTTTGAATTGGTTTGATTAACGACATGGTGTATATATATATATATATATATATATATTTGTGCATACTTGGGTCCAATGCTAGAATGTAAAAGAAACTGAAATTTGATTTAGCTTTTAAATAAGATTATGATAAGGAAAGTATAAAGAAAATAATATCACTCAAGTACGCAGATAAATTGTCGAACAATGATTTAAATTAAGTATACGTATAATATAGGTGTAGCCTCGGTCGAGCAAGATATCGCGAGGTGATTCGAGACGTATGATCCTTAAATTAAGCGGTACGCTCGTCATAATCAGGTGCGGGATTCTTGGACTTGTTTGATACTTTATTTTCAGGAATTAAACTGTGTATTCGTTTGTCATGTTGAATATCATTGATTGCATCACTGAATTGCGTAGAGCATTTGCATAGCCCAATCAAATTAAACTCGAATTGATCTGAATTGAATGATTTGCATACTGGTATGGTTATAGGTTATGTCGATCTATTGTGATCTGATTTTGATTTAAAGTCACCACGAGTGGAATTGATATGTGTGTGAATGGATTTACGAAGTTAAGCACTTGGATCCAATTAATTTGCCAAGTCGGGCTGTATGCTGACTTGGATTCCCAGGATCCTAAATGGCCTTAGGTGAACGGCCCTCGATATTTCCAGTACCGGTTGGGACGAGGGAGGGTGATTATGTTATGAGATGTGTGATTGGAAATCGTGGTTGACTTGTGTAACGTCTATGGCTCGGTAGCATTTTCCTACCTGTTAATGCATTTGAACGGTCGATTGAATATGACGAATATTGGAAACGATTCTAAAGTGGATTTTCTTTACATGATTTGAACCAGACCTTAATAAACTGTTAAGCCAAGCGGTTGCAGATGGGTGTCAGATAAAGGGTCCAGCGGTTGGCCATCTGTAGGTGTCAGTAACCCTACAGATGTGGGTTTGATAAAGGTTCAGCTCGAAAGAACATCTGTAATTGCTACAAGCCCTACTGAACTGAGTTAGGAATCGAGTTAAGCCAAAATATATGTTGTGTTTGAGATTCATCTTGGAAATTCCGTAAACTGTGTTTCAGGTTGATTAACTGTTGTCGAGTAGTGGCATTCTGTTATTTATGTTTTCTTATATAACTGTTTGCATAGTTGTTGTTTGAGTTTCATTATTGAATATAGAGTTTGATTGCAAGTCCAATAATTCAAATGTGGCAAATTCGCACTGAGAATTTATTCTCACCCCCACCCTCCCGATTATTTTCAGGTTCATTACACGGACGCAGCGAATGAGGATATTGGTAATGCATATAAAAGATCCACTTCCTTGCGTGTATATGTGACACCTGATAGATACACGCGGCAGGCTGTCAGACCCCCGGTGGATTTGGGGTGTGACATCATCTATGAAAACTAACAAATCCTGGTCTGCTACATTTTCGACATCTCAATGGTGGTTTTCACAATAATTAAATACTTGGTATGTCATTAATGTTTCTAAGCATAGAAAAATCGACTCACGTGGTCAACAAAAATAGAAAAAAAAATCCAGTTTGTCTTTATGAAATCTCCATTATTATATTATGACACAAGTAAAATAAATTTATAACAAATTACCAGAAGATATTTTTTTTTATCAAAAAAAAAAAGTCATATAGAAGAGAGTTCCAATACAACAAATTTTATGTGCAATTTGAGTTATAAATTTTCAAATATAAATAAAAAAGTAAACTTTGAACATTTTATAGAACAAAAATTTTATCAGAGAATTTTGAATTTTAAAAATTATCATTAAATAATATAGAAAAATTGATGGAGTACGTTAGATTTTCAAAGGTCTAGAAGGCTCTAAGTTAGTGGTTTGAATTTAAAACTTTTGAACCAAGTTAGTAGTTCATATTCAAACTTTGAAGCCGAATTAGTGGTTCCGATTTAAACTTTGGACCCAAACTACTAACTTAATTCCAAAATTTAAATCCGAGTTACCCACTCAGCGCCTGCTAAGCCATAAAAAAATTCATGTACTGAATCTATATTCTTATATTATTTAATAATAATTTATAAAAATAAAAAAATTCTCTATAATGCTACGACATTTTGTAGGAAAATTTACTTTTTGTTTATATTTGAAATTTTTTAACCCAAATTGCACATTAAATTTGTTATATCGAAACTCTCATCTGGATAACTTCACATAAAGAATATCTTGTGATGTTCTTATTATTAATTTTTTTATATTCATTATAATGATTATTCTCTAGATAAATTATCGTATTATTAAAAAATTTATAAAAGACATTGGATTGTATTTTTCCATCTTTGTTCATTATATGAGTTAAATTTTCGGCATTTAAAAAACTTTATATATAAGTTAGTCTACACATATTAATGACAATTGACAATTGTAAACCTTCATTGAGAGTTAGCAAAACAAGGCATGCTCAGATTAATTAGTTTTTATAGATGGCAGGGAAATGAAACGGAGGAAGTAGAGAAATAAGGAAATAATTTAATTGGAAGAATAAAATATAGCTCTAAGGAGAAATAAGAAAACGAATTGCTAAGGATTTATTCAATTTTAATGTGATAAACCATGTAGCAGTCTGTGTGGCGAGCATGTTTTTAACTAAATTTAAATTTCTACACATAAAATAGATGTTTATAATCAAAAGAAGACAGGTTATTTTATTGGAGGGTTGATATTCAATTCGAAAATTTATCCTTCAATCTTAGCCGTTGGAGGATCAGGACAACTACGTGCATAATATAAGAATTGAGATTTACAAAAGAAAATTCAGTTACATATAAGAAAAGGTGATAAAATAAATTAAGAATCCGAATTATATCCGTATTCGTTTTCGTATCTGAAAAATATTCGATCCGTATCCGTTTAATATCCGATCCGTATTCGTATATATTTTAATATCCAATCCGTATCTGTATCCGTATCCGATTAATATCCGATCCGTATCCCGTATCCAAAAAAAAAAAAGGACACGGATATGATTTTAGCACTATCAAATCCGTATCCGATCCGTTTGCACCACTAGTCTTTACTTGGTAATATTCTTTCCCAAAAATACACACATCAGATTCGATCGGATAGCCATTTTCATAGTACAACTCACTCAAAGCATGAGCCCAAATAAGCCCAAGTTCTCTTCGACGATTCCTTCACTGAGGACAATTTGGAGAATTCGTTTCTGCTGAGATATCTCATATTTTGCACGACTTTCTTGGAAATCTCAACCGTTGAAATACGATCTGTAAGAATCTGAAAGCTCTAATAATACTAGCCCCCACGCTAACGCCGAATAGGCACCGGACACGTCGGTCACGCAAAATATGAGATATCTCAGAGCATACACACTCCAATTTGGGTATCACAAGCAATCAAGAATTGGTCGATCCTTTGTTTCGTTTTGTTGGAAGAACGGGGAGAAAAATAGAGAGCTCAAGAATTGAGGTAGGGCAGAGCTCTCTCCGAGACCATTCGATAGGGAAATTTGATAATTTGTCAGGTTTGGTTTAATCGATTTCTTCTCGTTTCTTTTAGTTGATATCTTCTGTTTGCATGCAATTATCTGCTTTATTGTTTTGCATGCGATTATCTTCTATTTGGCTGTGTAAAATTATTGATTTTGCGATATGTCTGAGGCGCTTTGCGTCGGAAGCGATCTTGCGTGACGTTGTATTTATTATAGGAGTATAAAAGAATCCGATATCCGCCATGCGTAGATTATCGTCTGTAATTGGATAATCGATTTTGTTAATTCGTTTTAAATTATAATTCACAAGTTAACATGCATAGATATTGGTTAGATTGAGAAATTAGGGCTAATTTTAAATCTACGTTTTTTTGTATCAAGAAAGTAGAGTTAGTAATGTAGATTAGTAAAAGATTGTGGTTAAGTATCTGTGTTACCATTAAGCCTTTTCCCTTTTGCATTTCTCGGGGGTCTAATGACGATACAGAAAATTCGTAATCCCCAAACAAACTCTGAACCATGGGAAGAAAAAGGGCGACAAGTCAACAGGTTCGGTCTGGTGTCAATAATGGGACCCAAGAGGTAGCAAATCTGTTATATATATATATATCTATTAGTTCTGTCACTAGTTATAATATTTCCTTAGTATGTTGAGTACCAAATTATTGGATATCTACATAGAGAAGTACATCTGAAATACAATTATCATGTTTGTTTTTAAAGAGTTAACGGCTGTTTTAGTGGCTTTTTTGACACGGCATTGAAAAGCACACGGGAATAAGATGTACCGCTTTAGGGTACAATTTCACCATGTCATGATGTTTTAGTCCCAGTTGAGCATCAAGCAAAAAAAAAAAAAAGATGGAAAAATTGATTGCAAGTATTTGTGGCAGCTGTAAAGATTTTTTTGATAACATATCATTTGAATTTGTATTTTGTTTATGTGAATTTATTCTCGCAAATTTCTTTCTTATTTAGGGCTTTCCTTCTAGTCACATCTTAAGAAAACAATATTTGCTTTTGTAGGCTGTTGCAGACCTCTTGGTGGCAGTGAGTTCGTTCGTGACTGACCTCACTGAATGCCCGTCTGATTGGAAAACCAGGAAAATACAAAAGATTATAAATACCATAAACAAACCGGTGCCGCCCTCAAGGGAACAGCATGTCTCTGCCAATGGCATCTCTGACGACTCTGCGATGGACTCTGAGGATAATGAAATTGCTGACGGGAATGATGTCGATCGCAGCCTCAAGCACCAGAGATGCCAGTTGTCCAAGGTTCCCATACCAGATGAGAACAGAAGCCCGGCAGAAGAACCCTCGACTGTACAACCAACCAAGAAACGGGTCAGGCACCTTGATCACTCTGTCGACAAGAGGCGTTGTCGGTCAAAAAATGCATGTCACAGCCGAGGGACAGTGGGGGCTTCGATGAAGAAAACGGGCATTCCTTGTCAGCGTTGCCCAGATTACGAGGAGTTGGGTTACTGTGCTAGAGGGGATATGTGCCCCATGGATCATGGCCCCAATTGCATTATCATGAACCTCGTGCGGGCACCATAAGCACTTAATTTCACCTTCTTTTTTATTGGCTCCTGTATTTGTGTTCTTTATTGGCAATTTTCATGATTTGAATGCACAAAGAGGCTATAGTGAGATCGATTTGTGTTAAAAGTCATTTTATAATACTATGTTATATTTATATTTTTTTATTATGAAAAATGGAGTACAATTTAAACTTACGATAAGACTTGTTTAATCAGTTGCAATTAGGGTAATCCTAGCTGTCACATTAAAAGCCCTATTATTGTCAATGGAAACTGAGTTGTGCTATTTATGTTTAGACATGACTGAAACTGACCTTTGATCTTCCTATTATTTTTTTCAGACCTTTCTGGAGCGGAATCTAATGGGAATGCAGCCTGATCCGATACCTAAATCAGTTACTCTTTCAGACCCTTTGAGGTTGAGCGGTGTGCTCGCATCTGCTATCAATGCTCCAGGTGCTGATGCGTACAACCCGGATCAACCTTTATGGGCAAACAGCCAGTTGGTGGCTCCTGATGCTGATATGACTGACCCAGATCAAGCTCTGTGGTCAAACGGCCTGCCCATGGCTTCTCCAAACCGTACTAGTGCGTGTACCAGCACTGGTGCAAGTGCCAATAACCGCTCTTATCACCCTGACCCAGGCACGTCTGTGCGGGGTCGTATTGGAAACGCTTACAAGAGTTGCGGTGAAAGGGAACCCAGTACTAGGCCAGACGACATGCAGGAGCAGGAGGATTCGACGAGTACGGGGAATACTGGTGCAGGCTGTCAGAGAGCTTCCTTAGTCTAACAACCTTGGAAGCACTAGCTTATTTCTTTCTGTTCCTTTTTTATTTTTCTGTGACAGCTGTTATAAGCCAGAATAGTGTGTGGTAGTTTTAGCTATTCTTGTGGTAGTTTTCAAACGGCAGTTGATATTACTCGCTTTATTTTTTGGTTCTACAAAAATGGTTATTGTTCGTTCTTTTAGGTTTTGTTATGCATTGAGTTATTCACATGATTGTTTTTTAGTAGCATTAAAAAAAAAAATTAAATTCATGGCATCAGAATCTTCTTCATGTTGAAAATAATAATCAGTCCGTATAAACTCTGGCGATTTGAAGAGACCTTATATTTGTTGAAGTGCGTGACACTATTTCTGGATAGACGTGGCTGAGTTATATAATTTAATAGTATTTTATAAATTATATTGCTTATAGAGATTAGAGGGTGAGGGTCTCTTATTTGGGATAAAAGAAAACTTGTAGTGTCATTCACATAATTTAAAAATAATTACTAAAGTTAGGCAATATAAAACGTTATACCTATTGTCATTCACATAATTTAAGAAATACTTAAAAAATGAATTCAAGTAAATTAAAGTTGCATGATAGATTATGAAAAACTTCTCTCGGTTTCCTTCTTCTATCATGAATAAAAAAAAAAAAAAATTGGTGTCAATTTCCAATAAAGACCTATAAAAGTGTCTTTTAACAATGTTATATATGATTGAGATTATAAAGAATAAAAATATTTTAAAATAATAAAAACGTTTGATGAGCCAATTTTTTTTTATGCTGGCTAATTCTTCCTGGAAAAAATCATATAAAAAACATAGCTAAAAACAACATAGTTACAATTTCTTTAATAATCTTCACCGAAGAAAATAATTTAGAGAACTAATTAATTTTACAAATTTTGTATGCGCATTAGTTATAATTCCACACGTTCAAAAGTATTTATTAGTGAAGGATAATTTTCTAACTTTACGATTAATTCTACCATAATTAATGACGCATCCAACAATTGAAAATATTTAATGTCTTGAAATATATTGGAAGGTTAGAAAGTCAACTAAATATCAATTCTTAAAAAAAATGTTTATAGCATAGACTGCTAGTTCTTGTTTTATGTAATTAGAAGTTTCTGTGCATTTCATATTACAAAACCGTTGTATTTATGTATTTTTCTGATAGACTCTTTTCATTCTTTTCTGAAAGGCATTGTACCTACACACAATGTCTAGCTTGATTAACAAAGAGGGAAATAAATGAATTATTTCGATTTTTGTTGGTACTTTGTTGTCTTTATTTTGGTTCCTTCTTTATTCATACTTTTAAGTTATTTACTTTATATTTAGTTTTTAGTGCATTAAAGGAATATATAAGTTTTATAGTCCTCTACAGAAATATTTTCAGTTATTTGTTAAAATCAAGCTGCAGTTCTGTCCTTCGTACTAATAAATATCAATAAAATAAATATATCTACCCCGACGGACAACAAGTTAGGGGTGACAACGGGTACGGTAAACATCGGATGAAAGTATTTTTATATCCACATCCGTTACAAATTGTCTTTATTTGTATCCTACACTCATCCGTACTCTATCCTTATCCGTTATCTTCATTCTTATATTATGCACGTAGATGACTTGATCCGCCAACGGCTATGATTGAAAGATGAGATTTCATATTAAATATTAACCCTCCAATCAAATAATTTGTCTGCCTTTGATTAAATGCATCTTTTTTACGTATAAAAGTCTAAATTTAGTTAGAAGCATATTCGCCACACATACTGTCACACGATATGTTACAATTAAAATTGAATGGAGAAAAAAATTGAAGACAAAATTAATTTATTAGTTTCCTTATTTCTATATTTAAGTATCACAATGAATGATCATTTTATTTTGTCGAATCTAAATGGCTTGGATATATGATACACTTTTCCGTGATGTCTTTCCTTCTTTTATTTCGGTGCATTATGCTATAATGGTTTATTATTTTAATTTATTCCTATTGCTTTTATTGATGGAAATTTCTAGCACATAGTTTTATTTGATCCCACAGAACATGAATAGAAAAATCGTATTTATTTACTAGAAAATATAATAAAGAATGACTTGGAATTTATAAATCATGAAGTAAAATAATTTTATATTTGAATTGATTGATATTTGATTGGTTATGTCTTCATTTCTTTCTTTTTTATATTATTTTTTAAATATTATTTGTAATTTAATAATCTTATTTATGTAAACATGATTTTATTATTTGATTTTAAGTACAAAAATGTATAAATCCAAAAAAGAGGAGGATAACCCTTGTAATAATAACAAGAGTCATAGTAATATGACAAGACAAAGTGTTTTGATAATTGATTATTAATCATTGGTCTTTTTTTTTATTTATGAAAATATATCATTTTGTTGGAGAATTTTTTTTATCTTATAATATGTTTCCGTTGCAACGCACGGGTATGATACTAGTAATTGCTGAATAGCAAAACGGTAGCGGTAAATAACAGATAATACTAATATAATAATTATTTTTATTATCTATTAAATAATACATTAGAACATATATATTCATTTCACACACGTATAGTACTTCATTAAAAAAAATCTCATCATGTCAAGTGCAAATAAACTAATTATAATATTCTTTAAATACTTATTAATATATATAATACATATAATTCGCTTTGTATCTGGTACTAGCTTGTTAGTACCAATAAATACTGTATGGAGTTTTCATTTTAATGGAAATCGGTGATGTTTCCACTTCTTTCAAAAAAAATATAATATATATAATTCTTTTTTATAATTATCCAATCAGATAACAGGTACAGAATAGGTTTATTCGTACCCTTATCCGTTTAGATAACAGAAAAAATCTTTACCCGTACCATATTCGATAAGTTTATGAAAAGAAAAATTACGCGTACCTAGTGTGGAAAAAATGTGCCGTGCCGTGACCAAAATGTCAAGGGGTGATCACGGCACACGAGTCACGCAGTGACTCGCGTGCCATGTCCAAACGTGACTAGTCACGTTTCTCACGTTTAACTATTTTTTCATAATTTAAGTTAGTTTCTTCAAGATTCATCGTTTGATTAAGACCTAACGGTCCTAATTACGTGCCGTGCCATACTGTGATCGGATCTTTCACGTGCCGTGCCATGACCAAAATGTCAAGAGGTGGTCACGGCACGCGACACATGAGTCACGGCACGGAACAGTAACACTTGCCGTGCCGTAGTACCATTCCGTGACGGAGCCGGCTCCGCCGTGCCATTTTTTCCACACTACACGTACCTATCATATCAGATACGGTACGGATCGGATAAACAGATAAAAGATGGCATTGACACCCCTACAGCAGGTCTAATTTTTTCTTTTATTTTTATCTTACATTTTGTCTTATTTATTTACATCGTATAATATGACTCGACTCTCGTGGCCTATTTCCGATGTTAGATCTGAACGTATTAAGATTCGCACAAATCAAGTACGCATATTATACGGATCAGACGACATCGATCGGTTATCAAATTAAATTATATGTACATACTAAGTATATATGAATCTTGATACAGATCAGACGGTCCGATCAAACATCGAACACCTGCTTCTTTCTCACCCCATGAATAATATTAAAATAGATTGATTCTAAATTTAAATTATAAATAAAAACTGAATTAGTATAATAAAGTTTAATGAGAAATAACATCGACTGAATGCAAATGTAAATTTCATTCTTTAATAGCATGCTTATGATTTTTTTTTTTATGTTGCTTCGAGGAGTAACGAGATAGAAAAAATAATTTATCAATATAAGTTTTATTTTTTTGTTGTTGTCATAGTGTGACACATTTGTTGTCATATTATTACTCTTGTTATTGTTAGAACTTAGAAGGATTATATGTATTTATGTACGTAATATAGATAATAGAAATTATGTTTAATTAAATGAGATCATTAAATGACAAATAATATTTTTTAAATTATTTTTAAAAAAAACAAGACATGATCAATCAATCCAAAAATTCTTTAAATGTCATTTAAAAAATGGAAAGAAATCAGGACCAATCAGAAAAATGAAGTATTTGACAATTAAATAAGAGAGTTTAGGAAAGCTTTTGAAAAAAAATGAAAAAAGAGGAGGAAGCGTAGATTCCGTGAAATAAAGAGTGCTGAAGAGACATCAATGAGTATGTGTTTATATAAATTCAAATTTCTACATATAAAAAAAAAATCAAAACGATGTATAAAATATATAAAAAAGATAAATTATTTGATTAGAGTGCTGATATTCAATTTACAATTTTATTTTTTAATTACAATTATTAATGATTCACAATATCTACATACTTAATAAGAAAATAAGAGTAGAAAAAAAATTAAAAAGATTAAAAGTAGAATTATGAGTGAAAATGATTTTAAAAGATTAAATTAAAAAGAGACTGGAACTGCCGTGGTCTCGGAGGGCCATGAATATTTTTTTTTTATATTTTCGAGTTATTTTAGTATCAAATCAAGCGGTAAAATATTGAAAAATGAATGTATTAAAATTAACTTAAAAACTCACACATTTGACCGCTTAACTTAATACTAAATAAATTCGAAAAGTTATAAATTTTGCATGTAAACGCACAACTAATGAAATAGATCGGTTTAAACAGTTTGGATTCACCATTTGAAGTCAATTTGATAGATTTTAGAGTTTGTATTATATAGGTTGAAATGACATTATGTTATAATAGCCAAACTGTATACAATATGCAATAATCAATATGTATAGTACGGTAGTACCCTTGCCTCACTCTTTGTTAATATTCTTTCCCGAAAATACACACATCAGATTCGGTCGTACTCGTATAAGCCATTTTCCTGGAAATAAATCTGCTGCGATTCTTTGGGCAGGGACCCTGCTTTTCTAAATCAAACCATCCATTTTTTGAAATACACGGATCTCAAAATCAGTTGATTTGAAGCACGAATCTCAAAACAAATAGATGGTTTGATTTGGAAAAGCAGGGTCATTCCAAAGAATCGCAGCAGATTTATTTCCCATTTTCTTAGTACAACTCACGCCCACAACGTTTCAAAGCAGGAATAATGAATGAGCCCGGTCTAGAACTAGTTAAGCCCAAATAAGCCCAAGAGCCCAAGTTTTCTTCCATGCTTCCTTCACCGACTGTGGACAATTTGGGTATCGCAAGAATAGATCGTTTGTTTGGTTGGATGAACGGGGAGAAAAATAGAGAAGAGAAAGAGGCAAAATTGAGCTAGGGCTTTGTGCAGAGCTCTCTCCGAGACCATTCGATAGGGAAATTTGATAATTTGTCAGGTTTGCTTTAATCGATTTCTTCTCGTTTCTTTTAGTTGATATCTTCTATTTGCATGCGATTATCTTTCTATAGTTTTGTTGATACTTCGAGAACTTTTGGCGATATTTCTGAGGCGCTTTGCATAGGAAGCGATCTTACGTCGTGCGATGTTGTATTGATTGTAGGAATTGAAAAGAATCCGATATCCAGTCGAGTAGATATCGTCTGTAATTTGGAAAATCGATTTTGTTAATATGTTTTAAAATTTACGGTCATAAGTTAACATGCATAGATTAGATTGACTTTCTTGAAGTTCGAGACATCTCTCCTATCTTTGTTTTTGCAAACATTACGGATAGAAATAGGTATTGGATTGCTGTTAACCTTAAGATTGAGAAATTAGGGCTAATTCTGAATCTACGTCTTTTCTTCATCAAGAAAGTAGAGTTAGTAAGGTCAATTAGTAAAAGATTATGGTTAAGTATCTGTGTTTACCATTAAGCCTTTTTCTTTTATATTGTTTGGTGGTCTAATGGCGATAAGATAATTTGCAATCCCAAAACAATTGCTATTGAGTTTGGTCTGGGGTTAAAATTGGAAGGAAGAAGGTAGCAAATAAGATATAACTATATTTCTATTAGTTCTGTCGTTAGTTAAAATATCTCCATAGTATTTTGAGTATCAAATTAATGGGATATCTGTATAGAGAAACACCTCTCGTACCTCTGCAGCAGATTTCTCCTACTTGTTTTTAAAGAGCTAACGGCTCTTTTAAGAGGCTTTTTTGACACAACAAGGATACAACATTTATAATTTTTTATTTATCACTACACGACAAAATTGAAAATTGCACGAGAATGTAGTAGATGAGATGTACCATTTTTAGGATACAATTTCACCATGTCATGATGTTTTAGTCCCAATTGTGAATCAATCAATCCCAAAAAAAGTGAGAAAAATAATTGCAGCCATTGTGGCAGCGGGAAAGAATTTTTAATAGCATACCATTTATTCAAAAATCATTTTAATTAATATTTCGTTATGTGGTTTTTATTCACACAATTTCTTTCTCATTTAGGGCTTTCCTTTTAGTCACATCTTAACATCGTAACTGACCACAATATTTATTTTTGTAGGCAGTAGCTTATCTCTCAGAAGCCGTCAGTTCCTTCGTGACTGACCTCACTGAACGCCCATCCTACGAAAAAACCCGAAAACTATATAAGATTATTAAAATGATAAACCAACCTTTGCCGCCCTCAAAGGAGGAGTATATCTCTGCCAACAACATCTCTGATGACTCTGCAATGGATTCTGAGGAGAATGAGGTTACTGATGAAGATGATGATGATCGCAACCATAAGCACCGGAGACGTGAGTCTTCCCGGCTCCCTGTGTCAAATGAGAGCAGTGCCCCTGCTGAAGAACCCTCCACTGTACAGCCAACCAAGAAAAGGGTCAGGCCCTTTGAGCACTCTTCCAAGTTTGACAAGAGGCGTTTTCGGTCAAATAATCCATTTCACGGCCGAGGAAGAGGTAGAAATAATAATAACAATAACCACAGCCACCCACTAAAGTGGGCCCCGCCACCTCTCGAGATGCATGACCTGGCAATGATGGCATCGTCACGGGGTGTGAATGGATCATGGGGAGGGTATGGTTTTGTACCTGGTATTGGAAATGGGATGATGGAGGCAATGCACCATCCACGTCCAATGGGACCTGGGATAGTGGGGCCTGCAATGATGGAATTGGGCCTTCCTCGTCAGCGGTGCCCAGATTTTGAGGAGTTGGGATATTGCCTTAGAGGAGATATGTGCCCCATGGAACATGGTGTCAATCGTATTGTGGTGGAAGATGTTCAGGTTTGATTTCGAAATTTCATTTATGTTCCATAAAATTTGTTATAGAGAAAAGGCATATAACTTAGATGCACCTAGTATGGGCACCAGAAGCACTTAGTTTGACCTACTTTTGGCTCCTGTATTTGTGTTCTTTATTGGCATTTTTCATGCTTGGGTGCACAAAGAGGCTATACTGAGGCTGATTTGTGTGAAGTCATTTGTAATACTGTGTTGTAATTATTTTTTAAGAAAAATAGTACAATTCAAACTTACACTAAGGCTTGTTTAATCAGTTGCAATCGAGGCAATCCTAGTTGTCACAGTAAAGCCCTATATTTGGCAAGCACTGGCTGAAACTAAGTTGTACTATTTAGGTTTAGACATGAAAGAAACTGACCTTTTATCTTCCTATTATTTTTTTCAGAGTCTTTCCCAACTGAAACTCCTGGGAGTCCAGCCTGATCCGGTACCTAAACCAGTTACTCTGAAAGATCCTTTGAGGCCAAACGGTGCGCTCGCATCTGTCATCACTGCTCAAGATGCTGATGTGTACGACCCAGATCAACCTCTATGGGCAAATGGCCAGCCCATGGCTTCTCCAAATCATACCAGTGCAGGTACCACTGCTGGTGCAAGTACCAATGACCTCTCTTATCACCCTGACCCAGGCCCGTCGGTGTGGGGCCGTATTGGAAAGACCCATAAGAATCATGGTCAAAACAAAACTAAGCCTGACCACATGCATGAGGATTCAACAGGTGTGGGCAATACTGGTGCAGGCCGTCATAGAGCTTCACGTACCCTTTACATCTGTGGGGTTCCTCAGAAGGATAACCAGCACGAGGCGCTGTTCTCTCACTTCAAGAAATTTGGCCGTGTGATTGACATATACATTCCATCAAACAGCGAGAAGGCGTTTGTCCAATTTTCAAAGAGGGAGGAAGCTGAAGCAGCACTTATTGCGCCTGATGCAGTCATGGGCAACCGTTTTATAAAGGTTTTGTGGGCCAACCGTGACAGGTTCTCTGATGAGGCAGGCCCAATGGGGTATCATCCAAAGCCATTACCTCATATGACTCAGGCTCCAATGTCCGATAAGCGCAAGGGGGGTAATTTACTAAATTTAACGGATTTAGGTGAAAAAGGGCAAATTGGGTCTTCTTCAGCTGAGGCAGTGGGTAAGAACCCAAAAGTAACACCAGTAAATGGACCAAAAGTGGGGGCACAGAAGCCTGAGGTGGAATTGGAACCTGCAGTGCAAAAGAAGCAGGAGCTGCTGGAGGAGCTTCGTAAGAAACAGGAGATTTTGGCTCGTAAACGGGATGATTTCAGGCGACAGCTCCAAATGCTTGAAAAACAGGTACTAAAATCTTACATATATTTTTAATTTTTATCAGCCATATGGAATGGAATATGTAGGCTTTTGCTGGGGACCTTGTTGATTTATCTACTGACAGGTGCTAATTCTAACCAGCAGCAAACATGCATTTTGTTAGGTCGATACCAACTTCTATGAGCTCAATGCATTAATAATCAGCTACAATTTCCTTGAAACCCTCAAATGTACAATATTTGAAAAGAGAAGTGCATGATTTGTAACATATAGTACTGTTGTTTACAAACTGTAACCATTTAAATACTAAATTGTCTGTGACTGGAAAATTAATAGGCAAGTGGTGGGAAAAGAGGTGAGAACAGCCCAACAATGAACAGAACTGACACAGTTGGTGAGTTGCCAAAACCTGCCGCAATTACTCCGAAAAATGGGAACATGATGCGGCATGAAGCCATGCATACTGCAACGAGAATCTTGAAAGATCCGTTTGTTGGTCCTCCTAATTTTAGAGTGAATAGATTCAAGATAGACAACCGTCCAGTGCAGTTCCGTATCCTCCCTCCTTTGCCCGATGACATATCTGATGTAAGTCCTTCCCCCAACCTCAATTAGGTTTTAAGCATGGTCTATTCCGAAATCCAGATCTGATGAGGAGAATTACTGTGCTTGATTTATTACCATTTCAGTCTCATCAGCACTGCTTCTTAGCATTTGGTGTCCTATCTATTGGTTTTTCTGTCCTTTTGCCTCTTATTGCATAAGTGATAATTTATGTGGATATTGAGGGTAAATTGTTTGAATATGGTAACTGTAATTTTGAATTTGAAGCAAAATTGGGATAAACTACAGCTTATTTCGTAAGTTCATGATATGGGGTTAGTTGAGAAAACTCTAAATAAAGCGTAAGCTTTGTTTCATAACATTCTTATTCATGTATTATACTTCTTAACTCCAAGTACTAAATTCAGCTGAAGGCAAGGCAAGTATGTCTTCTAAAAGCCAAATCTAAAACTCGGTTCAATCATTGACCATATGAAAACAGGGGAAACATGCTACAGTTGGTCTGGTACTGTAATCTTTTTTACCTGTAACAGTATGATTGATTTTTTTTTGTTGTTGTCCTCTTAAACTCTGTCAGATATCAATATTGAAGGAACACTTTTCATCTTTTGGTGAAGTCACTTCTTTAGAGGTCGATAAAAAGGGTACAGAAAATGAGAAAGAAACAGAGGCACGTGTGACCTATACCACACATGAGGCAGCTGAGAAGGCTTATTTTTCTGGCACATCACTTAGAGGCCACAATCTAATGTTTAAGTGGATCCCAGCTGTCAGTAACAATACCAGGACGAATGGCAACAGCACTGGTCCTGTGCCTCATGAAAACCTGAACCCAGTTACAGCTGTCTCATCTAGTCCGACTTCTCCTGTCCAGACTGAACTGGAGAGATCTGTGTCGCCTGCTGGTGGTCCCACGGAACCTGTGGAGAGAAATGATGATACTGATGATCTTTGTGACACTAGCACAAATGACAGAATGGATGATGCTGATGCAGCAAACTCAGGTACAGTCTTGTATATATTTTAGAATCATAAAATGGTTCAAAGTACAGCTTGGTTGTCTTTTGTTTCTATTTTGAAAACATACAATTATGAATGATAGCTATGCTGTTTTGTTTAGCATTATTAGTTAGAGATGGTCTCAGGGGCGGAGGCATGTTATCACAAGGTGGGGCGCTTGCCCCCCCCCAACAACACACACACAAAAAATAAAATAAAATAAATATACTGTATACATATACCTGTCATAAAACTAACTGTTAAATATACATTGTTTCCAAAATAATTACAAAATTATGACCCACCGTACCTTATTATGTTGGCTCCGCCCCTGGTCGGGGTGGCACTTCGCTGGTATTTTACTGAGACAGATCTTTATCTTTGTTAAATTGTTCGGTACTTGTGGCCAGAGTTTAATGTTAAGTGCCCTGAACAAAGCAATCAACTTTGATTTATAAGGACAGTATTTCATGTAGCGATGTGTACCTGCACCTGTTGGTGGTTCCATTATGAAACAGTATACCCCACAGTTAATTCTATATTATTTCTTGTATTATTAGCAATTTGAAGTTCTGTTTCCTATAATATCATTTACAATATATCACTATAATCTTATGATTTCTTTGTTCAGGTGCTGTCCAAGACTAAATTTGGTGCTACTAAAACCGAAATGGCAGCGCATCGAACTTGATTATCATTTAGAAGATATTATTTAATTTTCTGAGTTAGTCCAAATTATAAAGGCATGAGAGGAGGTGAGATTGGCCAGTTACCACCTCTTATGACCTTTTTGTTTTTTTAGAAACGTTCTCTTCCTTTTTTTTCTTTTTGAAAGTGTAATTTCTTTAGAAAAGATTGTAAGGTCCTTTGCAATTTAGCTGGTACTTTGTATACAGATAACCCCCTCTGTCAATTAACAAATATTGTTGAGCAACTCTAAAAGTGGTGTTCTTCAGGTTCATTGCAATAGTTATTTTAGGGGTGTTTCTGATATGTTATGTAATTTAGCTTTTGTGTTAGCTGGCAAGGTTGATTGGCAAAATAAAAAAGAGCAAAAAAGAAAAGAACAAAAAGAAAGAAAAAAAAGTGACAAGGGGGAAAAAAAAAAGGAAGGCCAGCATAAAAAAAAAAAAAAAAAAAAAAAAAAAGAGTAAAAAGACTGATTGAAGGGGGAAAAAAAAGATGGATTGAAGGGAAAAAAAGAAACAAAACAAGTCTTGAGGAATATCTGGAATATAAGAAAAAGGGGTCATGTATTGGAAGGAGAGAGAAAGAGAGAGAGAGAAGAGGGGGGGGGGGGGGGGGGGGGGGGGGGGGGGGGGGGTTCAGGAGTATTGTCATTATCTTTCAGTGCTAGGGAGTGTAGCATTCATTGTTTGCTGTTCAAGATTATCTTTTTTCACAACTTTTCATATTATGAAAAGTTTAAAATGTTGATTCTTTGTCTGTGTCAATTTGTTCATTGTGCTGCCTATACATGATAGTAAAATTGTAATTAGAAATGCGGATGATAGATCCATATAGTTAGATTACAGGGACTAGATGTATATATCTGTTTTTTGCAGATACATTCGTTTTATATCACAATTCTTTCTGATTGCAACAACTATTGCAGATAAATCTCATATTAAATCTGAATTATTCTGCTTTGGTGAACAGATTCTTCGTTTATTCCTACATTTAATTTACTAGATGTTTGAGATGAAAACCATTATTAATAACAGATTTGCAAAATGCATTGAATAATTTAAGCATTATATTAGTAATTATCGAATGCTTCTAAATGTTTATTGCAATTTTAGAAAAAAGAATTATATTCAATTTTGTTAGAATATGTATTATACTAAAAAAAAAACCTTTAATTTATGATTATTTTTCAATGTAGATCATTAGAAAATTTGTTCGAAAATAGAGGTATTTGTTCCCAACAGTTTTTCGTGCCACTAAATGCCACGATCTCTCTTTTGTGTTTATATTTTAAAATTCAGAATTCACGATCAAACGATCGATCTTCTTTCATGATGGATGAGTCCAAATAAATTATAATTTTAGAAATTATTTAATTTTAGAGCAAGAGATCAGAAAAATACGAACCAGAATTAATCTAGTACAATAACGAAGTTGTTTATTTTATGAATTTTGTTGTCTTGTTCGAACTTCGAAGTGCACATTTAAGTTAGAGAAATTTTAGATAGATGCATCTCTTATGAGAGAAGGGTCAAGTTACAACAATTTTTGAGTTACAACAATTATTTTTTACATTTTCAAAGTTCAAATCGTCGATCCAAACCGTTAGATGTGATCTCTACAATAGAATGTGCTTGGAGACCAAATTTTACATTTTTTGAAATTTTTTTACTATTTATTAAGATGGGTACAAAATTCAATAGTCTGAAATTGACTAGTTTTTGTACTCAACTTAATAAATAGTAAAAAAATTCCAAAAAATGTAAAATTTGGTCTCCAAGCACATTCTATTGTAGATATCACATCTAACGGTTTGGATCGACGATTTGGACTTTGAAAATGTAGAAAATAGTTGTTGTAACTTGTTGTAACTCAAAAATTATTGTAATTTGATGTCATTAAATATTAAAATAAATGCAGATTTATTCAGTTTAGAATGCACACTTGTATACTCATAAAACATTAAAAACTCACCAACTTACTATAAAATTCTCTCTTTCTGACAATAACTGTGACGTGATTTTGAATAATCATTCGTGTCAAATTGACAATCATTTTGAAAAACGCGCGCTTTGATGACATACATACAAGTTTAAATGGATACTTGATAGTTAATGCACTCCTCTCGTACAATGCTCATCTCCTACTTAATACAAGAGAATCTGATGCTGAGCTGGTACCAGTACTGGTACCACTGTTTAAGTTTCAAGTAGCACTATGCTTGTGGATGTAATAAAACTGAAGCCTAAAATTGTTGGATGTTTGTGTGACAAATTATTGTGTACCGGTGTCTTGGTATCTATCTGAGTAACAATTTTGATTTGATTGTGAGGCGACTTATTTGATTTAAGTCTTAGGTATGGTAATAATCCTTATAGTGTTGTTTCTGGAATCCATATCATCTGAGGCAATATAATATTTCTGTTTAGATCTGGACCATCCGATCAGAATCCAGGCAATCCTACCTGAGGTGGAATGCATGGGCCCCTATAATATTCGTGCAAATTCTTATCGGACGGTATGGATCTAAACAGAAATACTCTAGATTTATCCTGTTACCTTAGGTGATATGAATTCCTCATGCTGTGTAGTATTAGAGACAATTTTAACGGATTCAAAAACCATATTTATCCTGTATGGATTTACCCTGGATTTTACAATAATATTTTCAAATTAAGCCATAATATGATATATAATGGACCACATAAGTTGATTGTATACTAAATTTTTATGCAATTAAAATATAATTTTGATATTTTATTAGAAACCGCTACATGTAGATCATTGTAATTTTTAAATAGTTTGACGAACAATAAAATTGTATCAAATTTAATTATTTATGTTGTGCGTGATATACATATAAGCAAGTTACATTCCAAATGTCAGGTTTGGAAATTATTAAAAAAAAAAAATCCAATCCGGACGAAATTCCAACCGTAACGTTCCAAAATTCAATTTTCTTTTTGGCAAATTGTCAACATTACTAAAATATTTTTCTTTATGAATGAAACTAATTCAATAGAAAGCCCAATTAACAATTAGGTATAACTTAAAACAGTAAAGTAAATTTCAAAATAAACTTCATATGTTTGGTGTAGGGTAAAAAATGCTGTAATAGACTACTAGTAGAAGATGTTTATCAAGAAAAGCATCTCCGATTTGTAGAAATATATATGACAAAATGTTTAGTAACTCGTTATTTAATCCTAAATATCCTACGACATGAAAAAAATGTAAAATACGGCTATAGCAAAGGGTTATGATGACCCTTCCTCTATCCACAGGACATAACCCTGGCAAAAATTAAACAACTAAAGGTCACAGTTGAACTAGTTAGAGCACCAATATAATTAACAGATAGCGTTATCAACATTTTTGGGATAAATTAATCATCAATGAAAAGAACCAGCACAAGCTTATAATAATTTATAATTCAACTTCATAGATCATCTTGCAATGGAAAAGAGACGAAGCTCTGTTAGGGAATTTTACTTCCCACAAAAACACCTCAACTAACTTTAAATACATATCTCGGACTAGTAAAAAAATCCACGAGCACATCAGTCAAAATTTCTGTTTTGAATATTATTCACCCAAAGAAAAAGAGATTCAAAAAGTAGTAAGGCGAGGTAACTGTAAATTTTCACTTCACTTGGCAAATTTATATGTCAAGGAGTAGGCGGCGGGGGTCCTCGACAACATCCTTGATCCGTCTCAAAAAGAATACGGCTTCTCTACCATCTATGAGCCTGTGGTCATATGTCAGTGCCAGATACATCATTGGCCGTGATACGATACTCCCATCAACCACCATTGGCCGGGGCACTATTGAGTGCATCCCTAGAATTGCGGACTGCAAAATAGAGAAATTAATCAGTGCTGCATCAAAAGAAAATGAACTACACTATTATAATGTTGGGTGCTTTAGGTTTTATTATTTAAATTAACCAAAAAAATATATAATGTTATGTCAATATATGTAAAATTCAAATCATTGTGGGAATTTAGTTGTCATTTGGACCAAAAGGGAATGCTTGACATAAGAAAAATGTTAGTAGTATAGTAATATCTCCTACAAGAAAAGAAGGCCCTCAAAAACTTGTGTTGAGAAAACATCTCAGTTTTCTCAATCCCTTTTTCTTTACCTTTTTTTTTTTATCAAACTTTTTCTTTACCTTCTTCCTTTCAAACCACTAGAAGCAAAAGGATTTTGGTTTACCTGAGGTGGGTTGATAATGGGTGTACTGAGAAGGCTGCCATAGACACCACCGTTAGAAATGGTGAAAGTACCACCAGCCATCTCATCAATAGATATGGTACCTTGAGTCGCCTTCGTTGCCAGCTCATTTATCTTCTTCTCTATATCAGCAAATCCCATATTCTCTACATTTCTCAACACTGGCACCACCAATCCCTATATTACAACAAATAAAAAGGAAAAGAAAGACCCAGTTCAGATGATAAGTCTCTGAAAGTTACTTTAGAAAAAGCACACAATAAACTAAAACCGTAAACAATAACAAAATGCAGTACAATATAGTACTTTTTTGTACAAGTACGAATTAAAGTAATATATTATGAAAACCTTTGGAGTGCCAACAGCAATGCTGATATCGACATAGTCGCGGTAAATGATGTCATCCCCATCTATAACAGCATTGACCACTGGTTGGTTTTGGAGAGCAGTAACAGCCCCCTGAAAGCAAGTTCAGATACAAAATTAAGCTTTCCATCTCAACTGAAAACATTGATATTCGGTCTATTAATATAGTTTGCTTTTATCAACATCAGTAAATTATGAATAAATAATGGTCATAAATATCCAGCACATGTGATTACTAATGAGTCTTTCTCATTGTCTTTAATAACATACATCAACTGTAATTCATTATTAATTGAATGGAATGATAAACTTTATATTTACATGTCCCTATTTTCCAATGAAAAGCTTTCTAGTGCACTAACTAAACCTCTGGGAAAGAAACAGTAGTTCAAACAAATATATGTAACCAATTTATAAAGATAATATGCATGGTTCAACTTACCTTAACGAAGCCAGACATGAGACCCAATTTCACACCGTGTTTCTTTTGGAACTCGTCTTTGTACTCAGAACGTAGCTTCATCAAGTTCGTCCTTTTACGATGAGACAAAGAATTAAGAAATAAGATAAAGTACATTGACAAAACTGACTGCCACTAGTAGCCAACATTAACACTTACATATCAACTTCATTGAAGGTGGTGAGCAAAGCAAAGGTGTTCTGAGAATCCTTCAAACGAGTTGCAACACGCTTCCTCAGCCTTGGCATTGGTACCTTGTGGATTTTAACAATAGGAAAGTTCATCAACACAATTCTGGTTTACTAAAAGATTTCACAGCCCACAAATATGCCAATGAGTACTTCCAACAAAAGTAAATCAACACAATTTCAGTTTAAATTGTGAGCATACACTGACCAAAACCAGGTCTACAATATGATATGTTGTCAGCACCGATGATACAGTTATTAAAAGAAGTAACCTAAACATAAGTACATAATCCCAATTTGTATTAAAAAAAAAAAAGAACAAGTCCCCAAGGCCAAAAGTTAAAAACTTATTTCTAGGGTCATACAACTCATTTTGCATCCTTACCCGTCTCTCTCTGTCCTTAGGAGGCAGTTGAGGATCGGTAGGCGAGGTCTTAGGTGGGGTTGGGGCCACAGGCTTTGGTTTCTCAACTTTTGGCGGTTCAACTTTGACTGGTTTCTCCTCCAGCGGCTTTTTGGGAATACTTTCTTTTTCAGATTTCTCCTCTGACGGGGCAACGTGTGTGTCACTTGCTGGGGCATCTGACTTTGAAATTACTGCAATCTTAGTTCCAGGTGTAACTGTGTCTCCTTCGCTCGCTGTCAACTGTTTCATATTCGGGCACGTAGAAAAGGAATAAATTAGGGAGGGTCAGATATAACATGAGATTTTTTTCTGATACAAGAACCATTTAAAATAAAATAAAAAAATAAAAAAATTGCTAACCTTCTCAATAACACCAGAAAGGGGGCTTTGGACATCAATAGTAACCTAAAAGTAAAAACAAAAAAATTAAAAAATGAACAGAGATGTCAATAACTTCTCCAAAGAGAAATATGCACTTCTTATTAATTTACCTAACAGATGCTAAAATACCTTGTCAGTTTCAATTTGTGCTATTGGCTCGTCTTGCTCAACCCTATCCCCTGGTTCTGTTTTTTAAAAGACTTGCACATCTCAGCGTAATAAAAGATAAAATGGGAGTGGGATATAGGTAAGAGTGATAATTAAGTGGGCAGAGAGATAAAGTCACATACTCTTCAAGAATGTTGCAAGTGTTCCATCAGTGATGGATTCACCCATGAATGGTACCACAGCATCAGCAGATTCACCTTTAAATCAAGATTATAGAATGAAGATGAAAATTAGAAGAGAAAAAAATAACATTCTAGAAGATAAAGATAACATTCATATTTATGCAGTATCATCTTACCACCATCGGAAGAAAACAATCTACTCCAACGCTGGTAGGGAGATGCATTGGGAAGTAAATTACCAAGAGGCCTGAAATAATTTTCTTTTTAAATAAAATAATAAGAGACAACGAAAGCAACTGCCATGCGACTAGAACAAGTACCCAAGCTTATCATATTCAGGAATTTTCGATGGCATATTAATTTAAGTTTAACAACCAATTTGCACCAATCTTTGTTTTTACATGAATGCGGAAGTTCAGCTACTGGTTACAATTAGAAAAAAAAAATGTACCTTGTAAGATTCACATGATCCGAGCCAACTGCAATGCAGATGTACCATCATTAGTAAACATATAACAATTCCCACAAAAAAGAATAAGAAAAAATCGCTATAAAATCCAAAAACCTTTGTGCCACTGCAAAGAAGTCCTGACATAACATCATCAAACAATTCATGTACAACAAAACACGACGAATAAGGGGTTTCCCATTTGACTAAAACAAAGAGAGTGGAGTAGACATGGAATGCAGCGAATAGTTGTTTCATGATTTTGGGTACAACCTTAACACATCTCATTAAGATGTACATTTATTTATTTTTAGGCTTACAGGAGTAGACATGGAATGCACCAACATAAATAAAAATCATAGAAGTACAAAACCTGGGAAAATTTGATGGCTGAATTGTCTAACAGGTCTGGAGCTTCTGATGAAGAGCAACGCCTATATACATAAACAAATTTTGCAGCTACTAAGTTTTTCATAGCTTTTACAGTCCTTTTAAGTTTTTTTTTATCGAAAGCAATTAGCTGAACTTCTCAAACAGGGCATTTTTGGACCTCCCAATCAGGCCTTGTCATATTTGCAACCGATCAACAGTTTATGGTTATTTAAAAATAGTATATCGCCAATTGGTTATGATTGAATTGAATGGAAAATGTGCAAGAGAACCCTTGATCCTTTTGCGCAAGGGTTTAACCAGAGCTGGAAACAACAGGAAAAAAAAAATGAACTGGCTTACAAATATGCATTCATTATGTTTAGCAAAAGTAAAATTATGTTGTGTTTAAATTTCCATTCTGCATGAACTTAGATTACAACATTCTCCCCCGTCTCCTAAATATATTAGATCCAAATTTCACAAAGATTGCATGACTTTTAGAACGAATTCATATTTTCCCAAAATTCGAGCCAATAAACTCATTTCATATTACAGAACAAATATGGACAAAAGCAGTATGATCTGAGCTGACTTTAGATCTATACATTCAAAATTCCTTATCCGTCGTATCTTTGGAAACCATCAGATCTCAAATTCAAATCTAGAAGAAGAAAAAAAAAGCGAGAGGTAAGGAGTGGAAGAATACCGCGACGGGACGGCGAGCGAGTCGAGCGAGTCTAGAAGCCATTGTTTTCTTCTTCTCTTGTCTTCTTTTCTGAACTTATTATTATTATTAGAGGAGATGCGTTTCCTTTACTCCCCCCCTAGGGTTTCTCTGGAGAGCGAGAATGCGTATCCTCTGCATTAACTCTCAAAAGATTCTCTTTTGAGTTAATGAATCTCAACCGTCTGATTTTAAACGGAGCCAATCAGACCTCTGCTTATGATATAGAGGTCCTTTAATATTAGTGCGGATTTAGTATACACGAATCTTAAAATAAATTGAATGGTCAGGATGCATTATCTCAAAATATTCCTTTTGAGTTAATGCAGAGGATGTGATCTCAGAGAGCGATGGGCTCCTTGCGAAATTTGGATTTTGATGTTGTTCAGTTGTTGCCTCCTCGTTTGCCTTTTTACATTTTCACCCCTCTTCTTTCCTTTTTTTTTCTAAATTCTCTATAATTTTTCTTTGTTTTTGTCCTGACCACTGACCACTTGACCAGACAATGGGTTCCTTATTTTAGTGAAAAATATTATTTGAGGAAAATGGAAGCTGTCAGCATGAACTAAGGGCCTAAACTAAAGCCATTTCATATCTTTTGCGAATCTCAACTTTCCACGTGGACCAGGGGCATTTATATTCAACTCTACCGATAATTATTGTCAAATAGTCACGACTCAAAGCTCAAAGGTCGTTTTTCTTTTTAAATAATTTTGAGTCTTTTTGGTTTTCTTTCTTTATTACAGGATTTCCCAAATGGCACCCTTTGAGCATTACACAATACTAGTATCGTGTATCTACAACGGCACATATTATAAGGTACATATTATAATTGAATAAAATACAAAGATATTTTTTATTTGACATTCATACAAAATTAAAAGAAAATATTTAAATGAATAAAAACAGAAATCCAAATAATAAATAACAATAAAAGAAACAACAACAAATGAAAAAAAAAATCAAATATAATATGAAAAAATTCTTGAAGTGTCATTACGATTTAATATCTAATTTTCTTCACAAATAAGACAAGTCATTAAACGATTTAGAGGATAAATGATATGTAAAGAAACAAAATTGAAAAAATATATGATTAAATTATTCAAATAAGGATTTTCTCTACATATATATTCTTGATGGAAATTTCTCTACCTATTTTTTCTATACACAAAAATTCTAGATATTCTTCATTTTCTTTCTAGATCGGAAAAATATAATTATTTCCATCAGTACAAGATATATTATTCATCTATTCACAATAATACAGTAGCCATTTTCATTGTCGAAACTAAACAAAATCTGAAAATATATGATTGTTTTCATTTTCATTGTCGAAACTATAAAGGAGGATAAATAAAATGGAGGAAACGGAGAAGTAAGGAAATGGGTCTCTAGAGATTCATTCAATTTTAATTGTGATAAATCATGTAGCAGTCTGTATGGCGAGTATGTTTTAACAAAATTTAGATTTCTGCACATAAAATAGATGTATTTAATCAAAAGAAGACATGTCATGTAATTTGAGGGCTGATATTCAATTCGAAAATTCATTTTTCAATCTCAACTGTTGGCGGATCAGAACAACTAGGTGCATAATATAAAAAAGGAGATTCATATCCTTCTTTAAAATTTATTTGTTTGAAAAGCGGGATATAATAATCTAATTAACAAATTATTTCAACTTTAAATTCCTCTATGCGTTTTATTTTATTTTTTACTTGATCAACATTATTTTAATAATAAGAATGAACTGAAAGCCCAAACGAGAAACTAAATAATTGACACTTCTGGTTGGTAATGGATCCATCACAAGTTTGAATTATCAATGTACCAATATATTTTAATTAAGAGACCTGAACTGAACTTCACATTTCTATATTTTTTGTGTAATTTTTTTAGTAAATATTGAAGTTTAAACCACTCAATTATTTAATATTTATCATAAATTTTCTTATTTAGATTTCAAATATGCAGCTTCTATATTATCTTTGTACTAGATTAAAGACGAATTAATTTTCTTTTGTGACTTTATGTAAAGTATTTGCTGTACACCTGGCGTTCCTTTGAAATTCGTTTCTGTCAGTTACTGTATAAAATATTAATCTTTTGTTCCTAACTTCTAGAAATCTCACATTCTTTGTTGACCGTTGATCAGTCAATGTGTTTCTTAGTTCTTTATCAACAAGATTTCATCATCCATAGTTGAAAAAGTGGACCAGTGCGCGCTATAATTTATTTATTTTTTATGCTTAATTTTATTTTATACCATGCCATATTTCCTTTTCTCACTTTTTTATTTTTTGAAAATGTATTTTTTTGTTCACTTCTAACAGGTGAAATGGTGGGTTATATTTTATGAACAACGAACAATCATATAAAAAAAAAAAACTCAAAATGTTTTTCGAGCGTGAAATTTACAAATGCAGAAAAAATAGCATAACAAGCAATGCATAATTAAGTAATTATCTTTTACAAACAGGGGTAGAGCCAGACTTTCGAAATATATATAATAGTTAATTGTATAAAAGGTGTCAACTACAAATTTTTCCTTCAAAAAATAGGGATCAATTACACAATACCTATAATATTTTACTTTAAATTATATATAAATATAAAAAGTAAAAAAAAAATAGAGATCAAATTGAACTCCATATCTTTTTTTACAAGGACGGATAGTTTTGCAGAGAGCAATACATAATTAGTTTGATAAATTGTTCTAGATTCGATGTTTCTGCCTAATTCAATTATTCAGCCTCAAAATTGTATTTATAAAAAAAAAAGGAAACTTTTTTAAACATTCAACAGGATACCAACGTGGAAGAATAATCCCAATCCTTATCCTCTACAGCGTGTAATACATTTTGAGCGCGAATCAACCGTCAGATCATTCAATGATTCATGGGGACCATGCATAGCACACTACCTGCTTTGTAGAGGATCACAGAGTAGAACTTTCCAGTTGTTTCCCTTTCCCAATCGCAACCTATTTCGTGGCGGCTAGAGCCGTCCCTAATGAAAACAAGAGACGCTATTATATTCATTCGGTTTCCATTTATATTGGATTTTGACTTTAGTTTAAAACAAATGATACAATGTATTACGGGATGTAAACGGATTCGGATTATCTGTTCCGAATCCGCTCCGTATTCGACTCAGATCAATTTGAATAAACGGATTTGATCCGAATAATTTTTAATTACGGATTTTAATAATTATTAAATATCTGAGACCCAGATTTCGAATACAAATTTGAATAATTATCAACCAATAAATAAACTAAAAAAAAATACATTTTTTGGGGAATTCCGAAAACACCAAAAATGCACTGTAATATATTGATATTTAGTTTTTTTTTTTTTTTTGGAGGCCTCCAATTCAATCTGCGCCCTCAAAAAATAGAGTCGCATATTGAATTGGAGGCTCATATATTTTTCGAATTTCCCAATTTAGAGATATTTTGGTTTGTTTATTTTTTTGAAATGGTATTAATAAAAATTTCGGTTCTCAATAAGGTTAAACTGAAAAAGAGGGTTATTGCATTTTAACCGTGCTTAGGTTTGTCATTCAAACCAATTTTGGTATCGTCAGACTGTACTGGGATAATATTAAATGAGGAGGGTTCAAATATTTTCATTTTTTGTGCCTCCATCACGCCTCCATTTTCTAAAAATTTAATAACTCAAAATTTATATCTTAAAATTCAAACTAAAACCGTTGGATATGAACTACATCATTTTATCTATCCACGTGTCAAATATTATGGCATTTCAACTTTGTTTTGGTTATCATCTTGAGCTTGTAAAAATATATATTAATGTGGATAATTTCTAGATGTTGATTTTTTAACTTATTGATTCACATAAAAGCAAAATCAAAATGTGATAATTTTTTTATGGGCACATAGAGAAAATAACTTATATCACATCTAACGGTTTTATTTTGACGTTTAAGTTTTAAACTTTGAGTTTTATTTTGACGTTTAAGTTTTAAACTTTGAGTTTTATTTTGATGTTTAAGTTTTAAATTTTGAGTTATTTAAGTTTTTAAAAATGAAGGCATGATGGAGGCACAAAAAATGGAGGCATTTGAACCCTCCTCATATTAAATAAAAAGCTAAATTTCTAATTATTTCTTTAATCTGACTACACACGAATTCGTATCCTCTGCATTAATGGAACATGCGTTAATAGATCTTAACCGTCCAATTAAGATCCGCACTAATATTAAAAGACCCCGTGCGTTATAGATGTGAGCCGAATTAGCTCTGATTCTAATCAGACATCTCAATGGCAAGATTCTTTTGAGATGCATTAAACTCAAAAGATGCTCTTTTGAGTTAATGTCGAAGATGTGGACTCACCACACACCCCAATGGCAATATTCACTTACGAGAGTATATTTGGTGTCCACTCACTATATTTGATGTGAATGTTAAGAAGCATAAATATAATTTATTGTTATTGAAATAAGTATTCTAAGGTTGTGCTCTAGAGAGTTAGAAACCCCTTCATTAAAGATAAGGAACGAGAACGAAGGAGAAGACGAGAGGAACGAGGGCTACCCATGCCGTTCATCCGCTCTAGAAGAACAAAATCGGAGAGAGAAAGGAGGGAAGGCGCTATTGTAGCGAGGGTAGCGCGCTATACAAATTTCTCAAATTTATACCTCTCAAATTGAGATGTAGGAATCATTGTAGCGAGGGAAACCGCGTGCTGCCTCCTTCCTTTCTCTTCCTTCCGGTTCCTCTCCGCGTGAATTTTGTGAAGCACAACCTAAGTGTTTAGTATTTGTTTTTGCCATTTGCTCATACGGACATGTAACATCTCAGCATCTCAGATGAAAGAGTAAACATTTTGCTAACTTTTGAGCTCACGCAAAGGCAATTTTTTTAGAAATAAGAGGGGGAGTCCAGTTCCTCCGAGGTAGCTCAAATTTTGAATTTGGATTCGGTCCGATCAGAATGAAACAAAATATATGAGGTCCCTTTATTGTGTGCCAAAGCAGATCTAAACTAAAAATTTGATTACTTATGTGATATGAATTGAACCTTTTTCGTGCTCATATCTTCTCTGAATCAGATTCTTTTTTGTGCCCATTTTTTCTTCAATTCTTGTTTCATCTCTAGTAAGTAATAACAACTTCATTTATTCGATTGAACTCCAGTACCGTCTCTATTTCATTTTGTAAAAGCGAAAACACACAGCTGCTCACTTTACAAATCACGTCTTATTCTATTCCTTTATTTCTCGAGTACAAATCATGCCAGCCCAGAAATGAACTGGGCTTGATGAAAAGAGAGATTCAAGCCGGTGACTGGAGAAACTACAAAGACGCCCAGCAAGACTAGCGCAGACGCAAGATTTCGGTGAGGAGAGGACAAAAGTTAGATTCTAATTTATCAGCTAATTAGGTAATATATAAATAATAATTAACATAATAAAATAATAATATTTAAAAACACAATATATGGTGTTGGAGGAACCAAAACAATCACATCAATCTTTATAAAAAGCTTTTTTGAGTTATCAGAAAAAATAATTTTTAGTTTGAGTTGAAAATATGGAGTCCACGTGACGCTATACCAAAGTAGCGATTTTTTCATTTCTTTTTGTGGCTTCAGAAGAATTTCGTCCCTTTTGAGGCCAGCGAATTGTTTTGGGCCTTGGCCCGTTTCTTTTTTTTGTTTTTGTTTTTTGAAACTAAACAACGCTGAACAGTTGAAGCGAACTGGGTCCATTATTATTTTTTTTAAAGCTGAAGCCTGTTAATTTTTTTTTAAATACTGCTTAGGAACTTTAGATTTGGACAATAAAATTTTCAGAGAGAGTAAAGAAGAGTTGGATCTATTTTTTTTTTCAGTGAATTTCAAAATTCAGGTGGAGGGAGACTTAACCATCTTATTGGGTCCGCCCCTACCAGCGGAGAGAAATCGAGAGAGATGGAAAACAAAATGGGGGTACCATCTCAGCGTTATGTGTGATTAATAAGATTTGATCGGATTTCCTAACTGCTCATTTCTCCTCCTTCACGCTTTTTACAAAATAGAATTCCATTTAGTTGGTTCATTACATATGATATTAGAGTCCGATCATGGCACAAGAGGGAATTCAAACTCGTTCTAAGTTCTAACAACTTGAGGAGCAAGTTAATGTGATGAGGGAATTCATGGATAAAATATAAGCAAATCTAATTGAGCGTATGCAACAATAATTGATGAACAACAAACACAAATCAAATTACAAGCATGTTGTATATCCAAAAGAGTTTCTAGAACAAATTGTTGATAATGTAACAGAGTCACTGACAAGCTTGCAATCTCCCCCTCATTTTTTTACTCCAAATAATTGGAGAATGTTGGAGACTTGTTTGGAAAATTTTGAATACATTGAAGAGGTTATAAATGCCAACAATTATATCTAAATATTCCAGCTAAATATTCTGTCTGAATATCTCGTGGCAATATTTCATATATAATTTTTTTGAAATATTTTGTCTAAATATGTCGTCTGAATATCCCATGTGAATATTCCATCTAAAATTTGTGGTAAAATTTATGTTATGTTTAACAGAAAAATTTCTTCATCTCTCTAATAATGTTCAAGTTATGGAAATATATGATGAGATTAAAGTCCAAGGAATATTTTTCTTGCTCTGCCCTTGCTTCCGTGCGAGGTTAAGGGTCTGCATCTCTGAAGCGTTGCAATGCCTCATAGTACTCATATATACTCACACAAAGGTGATTTCTCGTGTGCTAAAGAGTTATGTAGATTGGGCCAAGAAGTCATTGGATCTTGGGCCGGAGGGAATCTTGTTTCTCTCGATTGAGAGCATAGTGACAAATGAATAGTTCGGGTTCGGTTCGGCGAGGTCAAAAATTTGTGATTCGGGTATAATTCAGGAATGATTCGGTACAAGTATATAACCAGGAAGCAAAAAAAAAACCACCCAAATTTAAATTGCTATACAAAATTTACGTAATTCCTAGCCACAAAAGATCTTGATACCCACTCAAATGTTTCTGACAAGCTTTTTGAGTAGAAATAGCTTCGGTTCTGCCAGGCCACGTGAGGGGAGAAGCTTTTTGAGTAGAAAATAGCTTCGGTTTAGACGAATTTTTATGAAAAAAATGCGAATAATTCATAAAATTCATGTTTTATTCGGTCAAAGGTTCGGTCAACGTTTAATACACTGTTCGGTTTGGTAATATAAAAAAAACAAATTATTCGCGAATTAAATGCGAATAAAACGCGTACTTGTCACTATGCTTGAGAGTGTGAGTGATGCCGACATGGCAGTGTTGTTCCGCGCGAGGTCAAGTTGTGAAATATTATGTCTAAAGATGTCGTCTGAATATCCCGTGTGAATATTTCATATACATATTTTTTGAAATATTATGTCTAAATATGTCGTCTGAATATCCCATGTGAATATTCCATCTAAAATTTGTGGTAAATTTATGTTATGTTTAATAGAATTTTTTTTCCAAATCACTAATGATGTTCAAGTTGTGGAAATATATGATGAGCTTATTACGGGAGGCCATTATGGACTGGCATAGAGGAAGTTGAAACGATTGCAGCTGTGTATAGAGTGGACATAATTAAAATAGGACCACAAGACTTGAGCGCTAGCATGGGGTACTTGTAGAACCCAGGCCACAAGAAGGTTAATAAAATATTGAACAAAGTCAAAAGGAGAATATTAAATGTAAAATTGTAAGGTAGATTGGAACCGAATCGTCTGCCCCCCAATGGGCAGGAAAATCCTGCCCCCACGTGGATTAGCCGTTCGATCTGTTTTGAGATCCACTCTGTGATGGAACTTGATGGAACGGAAAAACTAAAAAGACTCCGCCGTTAACTCTTTCCTCTCCTTCCGCCTCCTGCGTTTCTCCTCTCCATCTCGCAACGACACAACCTCAACCTTTCTTCACGCTCTCCCAGCTGCAATGTTTCTCGCTATCTCAGCCGTGCCGCTTTTCGCTCAGACGCACTGTGTTATCCCAGTTGCGCCTTGCTTGGCCTCGCCTCGGCTCAGGATAGTCAACAAATTTACCCTCTTATCGCTCAAGTCGTCTCCATGCACTCTTCTTGGCTGCCCTCAAGTACGCAGTCCTCTTTTGAGTTTAACAATTCTATTTTCTTTCAATTTTTTAAAGCTTTTCTCAATCTTCGTTCATTTTGTTATTACAGTAAAATGTGGATATACACGTTTGCTTTGTAGGAAATTCGGCTCATAGATAATACTTTTATCTCAAATCTCTAAAATTCGTTAAATATGATGATTGAGATGTATATTGATTCATTGCATTTGAAGTATTACCTCCAAATTATTCATTCTTTTAATGTTCTTTCATGACAAGAACACCATGTGCAATACTACAATTTTTAGTGGGCATTTATAACAACAATTTTTGGTTTACTTGAAACTACTGGTATTAGGCTACTCGACCAGGTAGATGGTCTAAACTCCAAAGGAGAAGCTTTCCAAATACTATCCACAGCTAACTACAGTTGAATGGCGCCATTAAGGTGTTCGATGAATTGCTCAAACAAAAACTAAGCACTATTTCATCTACTTAATTGATTATTGAAGAATTTGTCAGTATGATCTCAAGCTAACAAAAACTTGAGTTAATTAGGTTTTTACGATACCTTACTTTTTTTCTTCGTTGGTACTTATCAACTATGTACAAGTTATAGATAATTCTAAAGAAGTTTGTATTTTGTTGACAGATGAATCTCAACCTTTCTTCACATAGCGATAACCATTATGATGGCTTTGATGTGATGCTTGAAGAATCGCACTAAGGACTTAATCGTAGAAGTCATGCATATTAGAGATGATGAAGAAAAAAAAAATTATAGTTTATTTTAATGCAGTATGCAAATACAATTTTTTTTTTATTTAAATGTAAATTCCTACACGTGGTGATTAAAAAAAAAAGATGAATATGTAATGATTGTTTTTTTTTTTTTTAAATTGGACATATTTGTAACTTTTGTCGTTAGTTGTTTGTTACTTTTTATCTTCCTTTTTTTCTTTCGATTAACCTTTTGTTTGCTAATTAAGTTATATTTGTGTTACTGTTTACTTTCAATTTACTTGCTATGCTTATTTATACTTGGAATGAACATGTTTGCTTGTATGATTGATCTAGAAATTCAGATAAAATCTGGAGTAGAATTGAAATTTGCATTTTTCAAATTTTAAGTTTGCATTTCGAAGTTTTACGCAGTGTGGTATGGTGATGGTACCAATATACCAGTATGGTGTGGTATTGTATGAAGTTTGAGACGCATTGTATGCAATTTGAGGGGTGTTGTACCTTTGTGCCAGTATGGTATGGTAATGGTACCACTATGTCATCAATCTGCTTTGTTCTTACTTATGTTGAGAGCAATATGTTTGCACTAAGTTTGTTGATGTTTTGAATTGTCAGGATCTTTTCTCTAAAGATGGGAACTACTTGTATACTGAAGGAATAAAGGTTTTTTTTTTCAGAAAACAAGTAATGGTCATGCTCCAGCCAATATAAGATGGAACCATGATGAATTTTAATACAAAATAGTTAAACATAGAATCTTTATAGTTATCATTTCTTTCATTTATAAATATGACACTTGAAGGCTTATAAAAATAAAATTAAAATTCAAAACCATAACATATTATAACTGGGCAACTTGAAAGAGGACAGACCTTTATAAAAAAAAAAAAAAAAAAATCCAGTTATAAATCATAACCTTCTAATGGGCTCAGAAACCTGATAATGTGAAAGTAAATAATTACGTACCACTAGTAACTGGTACACACCAAGTAAACATGCAAGTGAGGCTAAGTTAGCAATTTGTCATCTTACTGGTAACAATGATAAAAAGAATAATTACAAGGTACCTAGTCTACATTACACAACACCGCTATTGTCTATATTACAGATCCTACGATACAGTACTGTACCGAGTGATACCATACAGTAGATTACATCACACACTTTATTCCAAAAAGTGTACTAATCCAACAGCTGTATTCTCTCATGTGGTCACCTCAACTTGTCCCCTGTGAGACATCAGCCTCCTCAGTTGTCGTCGTCAGGTCCTTAACCGAATCTGCTCCACTGCCGTATTACAATAAGCATGTCATTTACCAGCAATCGTGACAGTCTCGACTTCTATTTGAAGATTATTTTGTTCCGTTCATGCCAATAAAAAATAGAAATGAATCAGACTTATAAAGAATCATCACCGTGTTTCAAATATCCCGACAAAGTATCCAGTGACTGGTCTAACATATTTCAAATGTGGAGAATGCTAAAAAGTTTGAAATTTGTACTTAAATCCACAAAATATAATTTTTCATGAACTAGACCATGTTGCTAGTTTTATTCTACTAGTCAATTTTGCTAAATTAGATCATGGTTAGTATCAGTACCAAACTATTGACAGTTTTGCCCATACTTATAATAAGCCACCTCACCATGAACTCAAAATCCCTAATAGGTTGAATCCGCATTCCAGTACATATAACTCAACAGAAGCAAGCAAAAAGCAATTGCTTTGAGAATTTAACCAGTGTGGTAGCCCGACAATGATCAAGATGAACATGACACAGTTTGAATCTCGCAAAGTTCATTATTTACCTTAAAGAATAAATGGCATCAAATTCACTTTCAATATGTTGGTCCTGTTACTCCAAATTGCTTCTCACGCATAATTCAGGAACTCCAAACTTTTCTTCATCTATAAACCTAGTTGCAAATTGCTTCTCACACATGTTCAAATTAAACATCTCTACAAAGCAAAAACGTATAGTGACGTTTTACTGTAATAGAAAAAATGACGAACATTGAGAAAATTTTAAAAATTGAGAGAAAATAGAAATTGTTTAACTTAAAGGGGACTGCATACTTGAGGGGGATCAAGAAGAGTGCGCGGAGAAGACTTGAGCAGAAATAGGGTAAATTTGGTAAATTCTTCGAGTGCGCTGAGCCATGAAGAGATTGGGAGCATGCAACATGTCTAAGCAAGAAGCAGCGCGACTGGAAGAGTGAGAAGTGGCGTGGCTGGAAAAGTGATATGGAGAGGAGAAACGCAGGAGGCGGAAGGAGAGGACAGAGATAGGTAGTCAGAAGAGAATAAAAGAGTTAACGGCGGAGTCTTTTTAGTTTTTCCGTTCCATCAAGTTCCATCACAGCGTGGATCTCAAAACAGATCGAACGGCTAATCCACGTGGGGGCAGGATTTTCCTGCCCATTGGGGGGCAGACGATTCGGTTCCAGGTAGATTAGTGTACTTGGGTGGATTTCTCATTACCAAACTGGTCACTTGAGATGTTGAGGCAAAAGGGGTACCGTATGGTATTGGGGGCCATGGATGTAGCAATGTCAGCGCTCAGATTTACAAACAATTGATGTGGATGTTAAGCAGCATAAATATATTTGTGTTTGTTTTTACCAGACTGATGAATCATAATTTGACGCATTATTTGACACATAGTTGACCCCAAAATTTATCTTAATTATCATGTTTTGTTGCATTTTATTTATCATTTCGTTTAATTTTAGTTAATGTTAGTCAAGACACAAGATACTGCGCAAGTTGTTAATTATTGCAGAATTGGAGCACGAAACCTCGCGATTTGCATGTGCACAAAAGATCAAGAATATCAAGCCAAATGAAGAAACAAATTGATCCATGATATCTTGGTTATTCACTGCTAATTAATGCATTTTATTTTGCTGTCGAATCAATTGATACCAATTATCTGACGCATACTTGCTACATGTGAAAGATGGCAAATTAAGGAATTTGATTGAATGGGATAGCTGGCGCATTTAATTTTTACCAAAGTTTTGGATTCATGAGCTGGTGGGATATATTTGGGCTCTGGATGAAATTAAAAGGGGCATCTTGATTTTAGCCTTTTATGTTATCATATTTGCACCTTGAATATTTGAGAGAGCTCGGCTGGAGGAAATCAAAGTTGGGAGACTCGGCCAAAGACAAACTGAAAGCAAGGGAAGAATATTTGACTAAGGGAGGTTTTAATTTTCCTTCTTCTTTTATTTTTCTGATTTTAATGGAATCAAATATGACTTGTGCTTGTATTGAAAGTATGCTTGGCTAAACGTTTTATCTAGGGATATGGGAGTAACTTGATACTTTTGTTATGATAATTTAGTTGTTTAAATTTTATTTGTGGTTGTGATGTTGATTTGTTTATGAATGCTTGAATGGTTTGTTTAGTTATTTCTTATTTTATTAAGGGATCCGCTAATAATAAATTGAGACCGAAAGGAGAAATTTATATTAGAAGTACTTTTTAAAATAGCGATAGTTATGCAAACAATATTAGGTAAATTTAGTGATGGACCGAAAGGAGAAATTGAATTACTAGAACAACATAAACAAACTTAAGTACTCGGAGCTATGAAAGTAGTCCAAAAGGCTTTTGGGGAAAAACATGGGTTATCAAATAGCTTAATGGGTTTAGATTAAAACTGGTAAGCCACAAACACAGGAGACCTATTTAATCTAGATACGATGCTAAGCCGCGAAGGTGGATAAACATTTACCTTAGGATAACATCCCCTCAACAATTACAACTCAAATATTAGAGAAACAATTATAAATACATTAATTAAAAGTATAATAATGAAACCATAACCCTAGATATTCATTTCCTTTTATTTCTCTCATCATTTACTGTTTCTGGAATTCAATCTGCATTCTGTTAATTTAAGTTGCATTCAGATAATTCGCCCTGCATTCTGTTTGGAATTCAGGCTGAGGTTATGGAATTTAGTCTGCATTAGTTTATAATTCATCCTGCATTTAGTTAATTCATCTAGCATTTTTATAATTCAGTTTATAAAAAAATCACTCAATATTTGCTTGTCTAGATTATTGAAAATCGGTATACCAATACTTACAATACCTCTCTGTAGTTCGATACCCAAATTACTAAGCGATAAGGTCATGTGCTTGTGACCGAATTGTATTGGGATTAGGGATTAAATTGTTAAGCTATTAAAATTACATCACAGACCTAATTGATCCTACATACATGTAACATTCTCAACACATGAATAATGAGTTTTGATGATAGTTGATTTGTTAAATGAAAATGGAAGGTCTTTGGTGAAAGAGTAGTATTTTTTAGTATTCATTTCACGTAATTCTTTCTGATCTTGAGTTCGATGTCAATTCTTCTGTAGAGTACTACACTTGCCCCGCATGTCAAAGAGACGACACGGCTTGGAGCATGTTCACATGCAATGATTGCAACTTAGTCTTCCATCCTCGTTGTGTTCTCATCACGCCTGTCCATCCCACTGATCCAAAGTTTAACTCATTCGTGTACGTCGATTACAAGTGCATTCGTGAGGTGCGAGACAAACTTAAGAGGAAGCTAAGTGAAGAGATCAACAAAGATAATGCTAATAAGCCTAACGAGGAGAAAGAAATCAAAATGGAGCCTAAACCTAAGGAGAACTAGTTCATTAGGGTTTGGGAGAGACAAATCTATCTACATATGCATGTTTTTGATTTAAAATTTATCTTTCCTTGAATGATGTATCCTAGGGATTAATATTAATTTCTATATTTTGCTTAAGAATTGCGTCTTCTAGAGAACATCACAATCATTTGACCATAAACACCCTCGATCCGGAGATGCGACAATTCTACCGTGTCTAATTACCATTCAATATACGTAACACAAGGCATGGATCTTTTTATGCATTGGCAATAACATCCATTATTTTGCCACATCCCAATTTAGTTACAATAATTATCTGACATTTTATAGTGGATGATGCTAGAGATATCATCTCTGCACCATGTCAGATAAAATAACCCTAAATCTCATACCTTTAGGTGGCCTTGCTATCAATTATAACCCAGAAGGGTTCTTTATCTTCGTATAATAAACCTGTAACCCACAAGGGGAAACGAGTATTATTTCTCAGTGCTGATTGCCACTCAGATTATTGGATTCGAAGGAAATCCATATTCAGAATGAAATCACCGCACGAGAAACAAACAGTTCATTTCATAATGACGAATGCAAATGCTTAATAACAATATCCAATTGAATAACAAAAATTACATAAATAAATCAGAACTCTAAGAATCTTATCAGAATAAATGGTTTAGGTCTAAATCTCTTAAACTATAAAGTCAGGTAACGTTTGGGACCTAATCTTTAGAACCGCTAAGTCTGGTAATGTTTGATTTCTTAACTTTATAATTTCTAGTCTGGTAACACTGAAAGATATGATAACATGTATCTGTTGTGTCAGGGCTTATACCTGTTATATTTTGAAATTTTAAACATAACAAATTGCTAAAAATGATTCTTACGCTCAAATAAAAAAATATTTAAATTAACGATTGATCGTATATTATCGGACTGGCTAAATGAATCTAAAATTTTGAAATATAAATAAAATATGAATTTATCAAATTAATAAAAATATATGAAACTTACAAATTTCATTAATAAATAAAATGTAGAAATTTTATTACATCTCCTATCTTAAAAATAATCACATAGAATTTTATTTAGAAAAATAATTACACGAATAATTTAGTACAAAAGGCACAAATTTTACTAGATAGAAACTTTTAAGAATCGAATTAATAATTATAGGTGTATATATATATATATATATATATATATATAGAGAGAGAGAGAGATGGGCTATGGTGCATTGCAATGCATGGAGGGGTTTGTGCATTGGACCATAAATCTAAAATTCAAAATTCAAATGGCCGATCCAAACCGTTCATCTTGTTCTCCATATAAATATGTGCTTGGAAACCAAATTTTACATTTTTCTGATTTTTTTGACTATTTATTAAGTATTTTACAAAATTGTTGATCCAACGATGGCTTAACAAAACAGTAAAATCAGTAGCCACCGTTGGATCAACAATTTTGTAAAATACTTAATAAATAGTAAAAAAATTCAGAAAAATGTAAAATTTGGTCTCCAAGCACATATTAATATGGAGAACAAGATGAACGGTTTGGATCGGCCATTTGGATTTTGAATTTTAGATTTATGGTCCAATGCACAAACCCCCCCATGCATTGCAATGCACCATAGCCCATCTCTCTCTCTCTCTCTCTCTCTCTCTCTATATATATATATATAGAGTAAGGCTTGGGTGCTATGGATAGCATAGAGGGCTACCGTGCTACGGCTCAATATTCGAGTTTTCAAAATTCTAACGGTTGATCCGTACCGTTCATCTTGTTCTCCATATTAATATGTGTTTGGAGACCAAATTTTACATTTTTTGAAATTTTTTTACTATTTTTTAGCTAGGTAGAAAATCACTTGATCTAAAAAATTCTGCACCATTAAGATATTTGATTTTCTACCTATCTAAAAAAATAGTAAAAATTTTTCAAAAAATGTAAAATTTGGTCTCCAAACACATATTAATATGGAGAACAAGATGAACGGTTCGGATCGTCCGTTAGGATTTTAAAAACTCGAATATTGAGCCGTAGCACCATAGTCCCTTATGCTATCCATAGCACCCAAGCCATACTCTATATATATATATGAGTTAGGCTGGGGTGCTATGGATAGCATAGTGACCTCTATGCTACGGCTCAATATTCGAGTTTTCAAAATCCAAACAGTCGATCCGAACCGTTCATCTTATTCTCCATATTAATATCTGCATGGAGACCAAATTTTATAATTTTCTGAATTTTTTTACTATTTATTAAGCCACTTTGAAAATCGCTAATCCAACGGTTTTACTGTTTTGTGCAGCCACCGTTGGATCAACAATTTTGTAAAATACTTAATAAATAGTAAAAAAATTCAGAAAATTATAAAATTTGGTCTCCAAGCAGATATTAATATGGAGAATAAGATGAACGGTTCAGATCGACCGTTTGGATTTTGAAAACTCGAATATTGAGCCGTAGCATAGAGCCCACTGTGCTATCCATAGCACCCCAGCCTAACTCTATATATATATATATATATAGAGAGAGTACGGCTAACGCGCTTCCTCTAGCATATGGGCCGAAATGCTTCCGGTGGAAATTTGAAATTTCAAAATCCAAAAAGTCGATCTGAACCGTTCATCTTCTTCTCCATATTAATATCTGCTTGGAGACCAAATTTTACATTTTTCTGAAATTTTTTACTATTTATTAAGCCATTTTGAAAATCGCTGATCCAACGGTAGCTTCTGATTTTTACTGTTTGGTAAGCCACCGTTGGATCAGTGATTTTCAAAATGGCTTAATAAATAGTAAAAAATTTCAGAAAAATGTAAAATTTGGTCTCCAAGCAGATATTAATATGGAGAAGAAGATGAACGGTTCAGATCGACTTTTTGGATTTTGAAATTTCAACTTTTCACCACAAGCATTTCGGCCCATATGCTAGAGGAAGCGCGTTAGCCGTACTCTATATATATATATATATATATATATATATATAGGCTAATGTGCTTCCGGTAGCATATGGGCCGAAGTGCTACCGGTCTAAATTTGAAATTTCAAAATCCAAAAAGTCGATCTGAACCGTTCATCTTGTTCTCCATATTAATATGTGCTTGGAGACCAAATTTTACATTTTTCTGAAATTTTTTACTATTTATTAAGCCACTTTGAAAATCGCTGATCCAACGATTTTACTGTTTTGTTAAGCCACCGTTGGATCAGCAATTTTCAAAGTGGCTTAATAAATAGTAAAAAATTTCAGAAAAATGTAAAATTTGGTCTCCAAGCACATATTAATATGGAGAACAAGATGAACGGTTCAGATTGACTTTTTGGATTTTGAAATTTCAAATTTGGACCGGTAGCATTTCGGCCCATATGCTACCGGAAGCACATTAGCCTATCTCATATATATATATAGAGTAAGGCTTGGGTGCTATGGATAGCATAGGGGCCTCTATGATACGGCTCAATATTCGAGTTTTCAAAATCCAAACGGTCGATCCGAACCGTTCATCTTATTCTCCATATTAATATCTGCTTGGAGACCAAATTTTATAATTTTCTGAATTTTTTTACTATTTATTAAGCCACTTTGAAAATCGCTAATCCAACGGTTTTACTGTTTTGTGCAGCCACCGTTGGATCAACAATTTTGTAAAATACTTAATAAATAGTAAAAAAATTCAGAAAAATGTAAAATTTGGTCTCCAAGCAGATATTAATATGGAGAATAAGATGAACGGTTCGGATCGACCGTTTGGATTTTGAAAACTTGAATATTGAGCCGTAGCACGGGAGGCCACTATGCTATCCATAGCACCCCAGCCTAACTCTATATATATATATATATATATATATAGATATAGAGAATGACTAATATCAAAACGTTTGCACCACGCCTCCCGTGCAACTGATTTATTTTCCGATTTTTAAAGTCCAAATGATAAATCTAAACCGTTAGATGTGTTCTCCATATTAAAATGTGCTTGGAGACCAAATTTTACATTTTTTGAAATTTTTTTACTATTTATTAAGCCACTTTGAAAATCATTGATCCAACGGTGGCTTCTGATTTTACTGTTCCAAACAGCCACTGTTGGATCAGCGATTTTCAAAGTGGCTTAATAAATAGTAAAACAATTCCAAAAAATGTAAAATTTGGTCTCCAAGCACATTTTAATATGGAGAACACATCTAATGGTTTAGATTTATCATTTGGACTTTAAAAATCGGAAAATGAATCGGTTGCACGGGAGGCGTGGTGCAAACGTTTTGATATTAGCCATTCTCTATCTATCTATCTATCTATCTATCTATCTATCTATCTATCTATATATATATATATATATATATATATATGCAAATTAATATCGAATTATTCGAAATCTAAAATTTTAGAACTAAAACACATGAGATATTTGCACGCATAATATTATTAAATATATAAATCTCGGTTTATTAGAAAAAATAGAAGTATGAATACATAGGTAATTATATACTTGTAAATGCATGTATAAAATCAGAATTTTTAGAACCATTGGTTTGATCTAACACGAATCTTGACATTCCATTCATATCAATTAAAACCTCTATTGTTTCTGGAATTATTTTATCCGTTGGATATACATCTAGCACAAATTTCAGAACGAGGAGAATTAACTCCATTGAATGAAAATTTCAGGGATTTTTTTTTTAAATAGAATTACTCTAAAATAATTAAACAGAACCAGCCTCGTAGAACTTGATTTTCGGCAAATAGCCTCCACCGATCCTACGGATCGGTGTAGAAAAAAAAATCCATTCTACACCGGTCCTAGGGACCGGTGGAGCATCTTTTTACCTTTTTTTGCAACCGATAGAACATTGCTACAAAAAATCTGAATTTTTTCTACACCGATCCGTAAGATCAGTGGAGGATTGTTTTGCAAAAATGGGACCGACGGGGTCCTTCCTCTTCTTCCTTCCATCCCCATTTGAACTCTTTTTTTTTTTTATCCTCTCAATATATTCTTTGAAGTAATACAACAGATATTAAAGTAATTACCAGAAAGAGCAACCATGTCTTTGAAAGAGAGGCCTTGAGCAGCAAATTTAGAGATGAGATTGCTGAGGCTAGATGTTGGAGGACGAATGTCATTGTTTGCCTTCGTAAGACTTGCGGTTTTCGCGTCTCTCCTTCCTAGTTTCACATCCCAATTTGGGCCTCCCAACTACGAAATTGAAAGAAATTAAATCAAAATTTGAATTTGAATTATTATTGAGGCCCTGCTATAATTTTGTAATTTCAGTTTTTTACTACAAATTAATAATAATCAGCAAAACTATTATAACATTCTCTCCTACATTTTTCTTTAAATGGAAATGATGACCAGTCATTTTTTTATCACATAATCATAAAATTAATTTTGGAATTGTTGACGGAGCTTAATTTGTAGATTAAACTTACAGTAACAACACTATCTCTTGCGGTAATTGCCAGAATATCAGCACATGAAACGACACCAGGGCACGCCTTCTCAACTGCAGATTTTATCTGATCAATTACTTCAAATCCTACGGAGGAGAAGGAAGAAGAGGAAGGACCCCGTCGGTCCCATTTTTGCAAAACAACCCTCCACCGATCCTACAGATCGGTGTAGAAAAAATTCAGATTTTCTGTGGCAATATTCTATCGGGTGCAAAAAAGATAAAAAGATGCTCCTCCGGTCTCTAGAACTGGTGTAGAATGAATTTTTTTTCTACAAGACTATTTTTCGAAAATCAAGTTCTACAAGGCTGGTTCTGTTTAATTATTTTAGAGTAATTCTATTTAAAAAATTCAAAATTCAAAATTTCGGGTCCAAGACCCTCCCCTTCTTCTTCCTCTTCTCACCGACAGAAGGGACCCACCCTCTTTACTTCCCTTTCTCTCTTTTCTCTCCTGTCCGCGTGAAGAGAGGCGCTCCCGTCTCTGTTTCTCTTTCGCTGGCTAGCACGCCCCACCGCTCCACTTACTCTCTCCCTTTTCCTTCTCCCTGGAGAGGAAACCGTATGGAAATCCCACCCCTTCCTCTCTTGAGTTACGAATTTCTTCGTTGCCTCGTGTGATTGTCAGGATCCTTGTACTTCCGACGACCTTAGCGTCCATTCGCTCAACCACTCTCCGAGGAGTTGACTGAGCCCCTTCTCCTGCCTTGTGTGCCTATATAACCTCCCTTCCTCTCTTGGTTGGAGGTTTGCCATTTTTGTGTATTTGGTTGAGAATCTCATGAGTTGAGAAATTTGCATCCCTCTCTCCCCTTTTACTATTCCCTCTGATTAAAGTGCAAGTTACCCGAGATATTGTCTATTGCTGTGATTTTTTCGAATAGTCGGTGCATTAGTGTCTATTGTTTGTAATTTGGGAATTTTTGGAGAGGTGCCGCTGTGGTGCATTTCGGCTCTGATTTTTCCGGTGCTCGCTGATTTGGGATAGCCGCGAAGCAAGGTGCTGCCTTGACACCGCCCCCTTCTTGCCTATTCTGCCTCTTTGTCGAGTCGGTCGCTGAAATTTCTTGTTCTTGCGGGTTTGTTGAATTTGATTGCTTGAGCGGGTTGTTGATTTTCCTGACTCAAGTGAAATACACAATTTTGTTGTTTTGCGGATTATGCAAATCGATTCTTCCCATCTTCAATCCCTTCCCATTGTGTGTGAGATGCTGCCATGTATGTTGTTTATGTGTGTTATGCGTGTGAGGTTGCTGCCTTGTGCATCTCGGTTCTGTTGTGCCTTACCAGACTTTGAACTGACAGGGACCATATTACAATTAAATTATTATTGGGGGTCTGAATTGAAAAATATAAGGGCTTATGTGATTTGTATAAATGTAAAGGGCCAAATTGTAATATGTGATTGTTTGAATGTTATGGCCGGCTATACATGTGTAGATTTTTATTGAAGGGGCCTTGAATTGAAAATGACTATAAATGGGCCAAAGTGAAATAAGGTGAATTGGGCTTGTAATTTCAAAAGCCTTGAAATATTGAAATGAATATGACATGATGTGTATCTGTAAATAGAATTGGGTTTCGGCTTTGGGAATTAAAATTATGGACTTGGCTTAGGCTGAGAAGCATAATTTGACGGATAAAAATGTGGCTTTTAAAAGTTTAAGTTTTACAAGGAATTGAATTAAATCGGATGCTTACGTAAACTTAAACTAGCTCGGAAAATGATTATACCATCTAGGGTTTTGATGTCTCGATGATAGCTCATAACATAATTTGCCAGATACTAAAATAATCCGATTGGACACTTGTATAATCCTGAAACAAATTCTATAATGACGGTTAAAGAAAATCATTTGTTAAAAATATTTTGTATATTAGTTAATATTATGTTGTCAATTTTAACTTATAAGATCTACATTAAAAAAAATTATACAATAAAATAAATACACTCCTAAGTTTACAAAATTTCTATATAGTATTAATCTTCCATTTCAAATAAAAAGTTGTAGGAGTAAATAAGAAGAAGTGAGAGGAGGAAAAAGGGAGAGGATAATGGGACTCACATGGGCATTTTGTTAATAATTTATGAAGAGTATTTTGTTTGTTGGTTAGAAGAAAAAGGGTAAATTATACTTTTCCCCAAATTAATTTTAATTTCTCGAATACTATAATGGACAGATACTTCAAGCAACAATTTATATTTTACCTTTTTTACAATAAAAGCTGGACATCAAAAGGTATGTAGCAGAACTTCAATCTTAATTTAAATTTAGAAACATTTTTTTTTATTAGAGGATCTGGTAAAAATGTTATTATTGAAAATTGAATCTATATCTCTTCACAGAGAGACGAAATTCGCGCCACTATGCTAAATTTACATTTTAATTTTTTTTTAGTGTTTGATTTTATATTAAATAAATTTTAAAATTTCAACATTTTATATGTATATGCACACACAACTTGTAATTAAGTAGATCAATTTCAATGATTTAAATTTGTTGTTTGAAATCAATTCAATAGATTTTAAAGTTATACTGATCAGGAGTAGATTCGGGATTTCCGTCAGAATAGGACACCAATCAGGTTCAAATAATTAAATGAATTTAAACTCATTAACTTATCGGGTACTAGATAGTTAAATAGTTGACTTTTGCAAAGAAAGGGAAAATTCTCTCGAAATTAAAGCTTATCTATGTACTGTGTACGGTCTCCTAGAACTTTTATCAGGAAAACGAGTTCCCGGCTCAGCTAGTGTGGGAAAAATGGCACGGCGGAGCCGGCTCTGTCATGGAACGGTACGGAATGGCACGGTACGCGTTACTGTTCCGTGCCGTGACTCGCGTGTCGCGTGTCGTGTCCATTCGCGTGCTGTGACCACCCCTTGACATTTTGGTCACGGCACAGCACGGCACGTAATCACGCGAGTGACGGCACGCGAAAGATCCGAGCACAGCACGGCACGTAATCACGCGAGTGACGGCACGCGAGTCACGTGTAATTAGGACCGTTAGGTCTAAATCAAATGGTGAATATTGAAGAAACTAACTTAAATTATGAAAAAATAGTTAAACGTGAGAAACGTGATTAGTTACGTTTGGACACGGCACGTGAATAGTTACAGTACGCGAGTCACGGTGTGACTCGCGTGCCATGACCATCCATTGATATTTTGGTCACAGTACAGCACGAATCACTGTTCACTTGATCACAGTATGACACGACACGGTATGGCACATTTTTTCCACTCTAGGCTCAGCGAAGACATGCCTCTTATTTGCTCCAGCTCAACTCTTCTTACCTCCAAGACATGAGTCTTGTTATTTATTTATTTATTTTTGGATCAAGAGTAGGCACAATTATAAATCAAGAGTAGGCACAAGAAAAAAGTTGCACTGAACCAAACTGATTTTCCAAATTTAAGGATAAATACTTACTTACATCTGGACCTTTATGAATTCACTCCTGATTATACTCATTAAACTCTCTTGATGAGCATTACACGTACACGCTAACCTCACTCTTAGTATCTTATAATATATTATGCTATATATAATACTTTTTGACTCAGTCACTGAAATTTAAGTCTATTTTACTGTTGATTTATGACAATAAGTCAGTCGCATTTCATGTAATTTTTATAATTAATTAACTTATTATGGCCTGATTTGTTGGAGAAGTCTTCAGACTTATCAGAAGTACTAAATGTCTTAACGAACAAAATTGAAATCATGACCAATTTCAAGAGAGAAAAGAGCTTTCATACAGTTGACGCAAATTGTCATCGTTCTTAACAATTGGATCTACGCAACGTTAGATCCAAACTAATCCCAATAATATGAAATTATCAAGAGAATTCAAATGCCTTCATTTTGTGTGTCTCCACTGTACTTCTATTTTGAAAAACTTTAAAAATTTAAAATTTAAAACTTAAAAGTCAAAATATAACGTTGGATATGATCTACATTATTTTATCTATTTACATGTAAAAAATTATGACATTTTAATTTTGTTTTGATTGTCATCGAGAGCTTGCAAAAAACGTACTAATGTGGGTAATTTCTAGACGTTTGATTTTTCAACTTATTGATTCACATAAAAACAAAATTAAAATGTGATAATTTTTTATGAGCACATAGAGAAAATAACATAGATCACATCTAATAGTTTTATTTTAATTTTTAAGATTTAAATTTTGAGTTATTAAAGTTCTGAAAAATAAAAACCTGATAAAGGCAAAAAAAAATAGAGACATTTAAACCCTCTCAATTATCATTATATCAATAAATATAATTCGTGATTTCTTCTCTCTTTTTTCAGGTGTTATGATTATTGGGTCTATTGGGTGGTTTCGGAAATTCATATCAACTAAGATAACTCAAATTTTGATAGTTTAGATCCGGACCGTCCAATTTATTTTAGAAAGAATATTAAAAGAGTTTCGTGCATTCCACGTTAAACTGATTTGACATGTATTTTGATCGGATGGTGCATATCTAAACTCAAAATTTGAGTTATTTCAAAGGATCTAGAATCTAGGTCTAATAGGCGTTAACTTTTTCTAGCAATTGGATTGACATTGTCAAATTGTCATGGTGGAAGTTGATTGATGTTCAAATTGATTTAAGATATTTAGTATAGAGTATGGCTAATATAATATCAGTGTCATTTCAGTTTATATAACACTAATTTCAAAACCTATCAAATTGAGTTCAAATGATGAATTCAAACGTTCAAACCAATTTACTTTATGAGTGATGCGTTTACATGCAAACTTTTTATATTTTCAAGTTATTTTAGTATCAAATCAAGCGGCAAAAAAATTGAAAAATGAATGTATTAAAATTAACTTAAAAACTCAAACATTTGACCGCTTGAGTTGATATCAAATAAACTCAAAAACTTATAAAATTTACATGTAAACGCACAAGTAATGAAGTAGATCAGTTTGAACGGTTTGGATTCACAATTTGAACTCGATTTGATAGATTTTGAAGTTGGTGTTATATAAACTGAAATAACACTGATGTTATATTAGCCATACTCTTTAGTATATGAGAAGAAATTCACTTACAATCTTTTTTAGTGATATCGGATTACACTTTATGTTTTCAAAATCCAAACAGTTCATCTAAATCGTTCAACATGATGAATATATTAAAATGTGCTTGCAGATCAAATTTTACATTTTTTTGAGTTTTTTTACTATTTATTAAGATGGGAACAAAAATTCAATGGTCTGAAAACAACAATTTTGTAAAATACTTAATAAAAAATACAAAATTCAAAAAATTGTAAAATTTGATCTGCAAGCACATTTTAATATATTCATCATATTGAATGGTTTGAATCGACTGTTTGGACTTTAAATTTTTTGAAAGAGTGTATTTCTTATAAGAAGTTTACCCTTTAAAAAAAAAAGGTTAAATATTAACCACGGATGAGTCAGCGGTCAAAAAAATATTGATCTGAACCAGATTCCGGTATTTATGTTCACTTGTCCCTAATCAAAAGATCAAAATTTATAATCAATTAATTGACTTATTACAGGTTCATTACACAGCGTAACGTCTACTTCCCGTAAGAGAGATAAAAAGGGGAGAATTTCATGTATACCCCTCAAAAACTTAGAAATTACGAATTTCTCCCTCTAAAATTAAAATTTATTACATTTACCCTTCTAAACTTCAAGAACTCATAGATTTATTCAAATTATATATTGTCTTTACTATTAAAATTTATTTTAAATTTATGAAATACCCATTATAACTTTTATTTAAAAAATAGAACTATGTAGCATGTTTCAGAAAAAATTCAAGTCTCCTAATTTGTCGGTTTTTGAAATTTTACTTCCAAGTTCCAACGCTTAGAAAAATATAGCTCTCTGTGTAGAATTCAAATCCTCTCCGATACCTTAATAGGAAATCTTTTACAATTAGTGGATTTGGAATGTTATTTTTAACTTGGCACGAATCTCAAAGTCCAATAATACTGTCCTTTATGCTAGTTCGAATCTCAAATCGTAAAGTGAGGAGAATCTTTTACAGTACAGTACAGTACAGTACCTGAGAGGATATTAAAACACTGCGTATAAGCGTGACTAAGTAGAGAAATAATCATTATGTACTTGAAAACCAACAATTGAAACCGACAATCACCTAGTCAAAGTTTTGAGGGGACAAGGGAGCTTTCTACTCAATTTTAAAATTGAAAGAAAGAAATTCATTAACTCGAAAGCAAGTGTAGATGCAGCATGCATGTGATGCATGTGGTTTGGTGTCGTGAACAAACTGCTTAAGCTTTGGTTTTTGTTTGGATGCTGTTACCTTCATCACTTATAGCGGTGAGCCCCAAAACCACACCCACAAGTAACATTTTAATTTTGTTCTTGACAAATAAGAAAGATGAAAACGACACTTTAATTAATGTTGTATTACAAACGAAATTGTTTTAGATTTTTCTTCTCTTTTCATTTCCAAAAGAAGAAATTTCTTGTCTTCTAAATCACCTTAGTACGTACTATATACTGTCAGCTTTAATTTTAGGATTAGAGACAACTTTTTGTGATGGAATATATATATAGAGTTAGGCTGGGGTGCTATGGATAGCATAGTGGCCTCTATGTTACGGCTCAATATTCGAGTTTTCAAAATTCAAGTGGTCGATCCGAACCGTTCATCTTATTCTCCATATTAATATCTGCTTGGAGACCAAATTTTACATTTTTCTGAATTTTTTTACTATTTATTAAGTATTTTACAAAATTGTTGATCCAACGGTGGCTGCACAAAACAGTAAAACCGTTGGATTAGCGATTTTCAAAGTGGCTTAATAAATAGTAAAAAAATTCAGAAAATTATAAAATTTGGTCTCCAAACAGATATTAATATGGAGAATAAGATGAACGGTTCGGATCGACCGTTTGGATTTTAAAAACTCGAATATTGAGCCGTAGCATAGAGGCCACTATGCTATCCATAGCACCCCAGCCTAACTCTATATATATATATATGCTTTTATTTTTGCTTGATATATATCTCAAGCATTTGATAAGTTCAGGAAAAGAAATAGCATTTTTTACTTTTGTACCTTTTCTTGGAAGTATATCCTAAGTATCCATTTTATTGGATTGGAGCTTCTCTTTCACTATATGATAAATAAGGTAATGTAGATTAACAAGCAGAACAAGTTTGGTTGTTGGAGCCTTGGAGGTGCCAAAAATGCACAGTAGAAAATATTTAATATCACAGCTTCTTCCAACTTTCATGGGGTAGATGCTCCATTTGAATTTTCATTTGCTACCCCACACATTAATTTTTGATTCAATGCTTTGAGTAAAGAAATAGCCAAACCACAGTTGGTGCCTTTCACAGATCACTTCCAAACTCCAATTATTGGTGTATTTGATGTTTCATCCAATTTAATTTGACTATTTTGTTGACTTATACATGCCCTTAAAATATGGTGAAATATCAAGTCATAGATGCATAGTATATGACATGTCAAACCTCTATTCCTGTGTAAAATCAATCAAATCTAATCATGAAAAGTTATATATATAATAGTATTAGCAATAGGATCACCAGCCATGACATTTTCCTAATTCATACCAGTGAACTTCCTTTCACACTCCAAAACCATCTTTTTTTTTTTTAGGGAGAAAAATAAAGTCTAGCTAGCCCTTATTTTTTTTTTATTATTGTTAAAGTAATAACTTCATGAAGTTCAGAAAATAGAGACCAAAAGGCAACATCAAGTTTTTGTATTACAATTTACAAATATGTATGGAAACTTTTTTTGTCATATTACTTTAAAGAACTTGTTTAATAACCCTAAACTTTGTTATAGTCATATAAATTTCATCTATAAACAGCTTCAAAAGTTAGGTTCAAAATATCTGGCAAAACATAGTCACAAGATTCACGAATTAAATTCGAATAATTTATTTTTTGTGTGTTGCTAAACCGAACGCCGAATTATTCGGTTGACCGAATTAAACCCGAATAATTCACGAATTATTCGTGAATTTTTCCCGAATTTTTTTCTAGAACAATTTTTGTTTGTTTGTTTTTATTTTGCTTTCTTGCAGGATTGAGATCTCTGATCCAGATAATTCTGAATTATTCCCGAATTATTCCTGAATCATGAATTTTTGATCTCGCTGAACCGAACCCGAATAATTCATTTGTCAATATGGGCAAAAGCATGTAAACAGGCAGCCATAACAACTCTAGTGCCTTCCTAATCACCATTAACTAACACAATTGAATTTTGCAGCAATCAAACAAGCCACCAAAACCATTATGTACCACTTGCAATATATATAGTGTGCTAGGAGACATTTGACATGTTACCAATAGAGCCAGCACTGTACTGGTAAATGTTTAAATGCTAGCTAGCTAGTCTGTTTGTTATTCTCCACCATTGTGTTTTGATTTTGATATTCTATTTGAAGTTAGAGTTATTATTCTGTTGATATCTCTATCCAAACTCCAAAGGCTATGGCACATAAACAGAGCAATTATTTTATTTTTAGAAAATAAAAGATCGATTTTTCAGCAAAATATATCAATTGTTTTTTTTTCCCCTCCAAAAATAGCAAGGATCGAGCCAAAGTTTCGGTTCAGACATGAGTTCACCGAAACTTTGGTTCAGTCTGCCCCCTTTCACACCACCACACCACGTACTACACAAGATTTCAAAAACTGGATGAATCAAACCAACTCTTCGGTCACCCTCATATTCGGGTTTCAAAAATCGGTTAACTCCATATCCGGGTTTCAAAAGCTGAGTGGAGCGAAACAAAGTTTCAGTTACCCTCCATATTCAAATTTTTTGTAGTTCAAAACGAGTGTTGGTGCAAAAATTTCGGTCACCCTTTTTTAGTATCAATAAATCTGTCGGCATTTCGCCGCCAACCATAAAAAATATATATATATATATTCGGTCACCCTATGCATGGACCGAAAAGGAATGAGCTCCAACAGTTTGTCCAGTACCCAAATATTAAATAAAATAATACTGAATAATAGTTTTCTTGAAATTTTCAATCAATGTATAGTTGTATACTATAGACATTTGATTAATTTTTGAACAAAGAAGACCCAAAACCAACATGACCTAATTCAGCAACAAAATGGGAAGAGAATACGCTTTACCGATACCTTTTCCGGTCAGACGGCTAACAAGTGGTCTGACCGGTACCGAATTGAAGTCAAATGTCGTCGGTATAACTATTAAACGTACATTACAAGGCAATTTGAATTGATAGAAAGCCACGTAAGAGTTAGCCACAAGGCTTATTTACTAACTCTAGTTAGTATCACATGTCTACCTCTAACCTGGCAATTTGGGCACTATGTAACACAATAGGTCTCCTTCTTTGATTTGATTTTGTTTCCTCTCTCCACATTCCATGCCTCCACTTGGCATCTCTCAACAATAAGGAGCAAAAACGGAAAATACATCTTATGAAAAGTGAAAGAACTGTCGAGGAAATATATATATAACACGGTGTAGAAGAAGAAGAAATGCTAGCCTACGAACCTTTTCACCAAAAAAAAAAAAGAATCTAAAATAATACCGCCATAAAGAATCCTAAGCTTTTTCTTAAAGTACAGAGAAATAAAATATTATGATAATTTCAAGTTTTCAACTGGATAACTAAAGAAAAAAAGAATGTACCAAAAACACAGAAATAGGTGGAGCCAAGGTGGTGGCGACCTGAATGAGCCCCCACCTTCGTTTGATCGCTCTCTCTCTCTCTCTTCCCAATTTCAACGCAAGATCTCTGCAAAGATCCTTGAAAAGGAAAGGTGATATAAAAGAGGGGCTCTTGTGCCTTTGACCTAGCTCAATTTCTTATAAAACCCTGTATTCTATTTCTGTGGCTAACTATGAAAGGTAATTTATCCAATTAACAACACAATTCACAAACAGCACGTATTCCCTTTTTCTTGTCATTTGTCATTGCTCCTTTTTCCATAAATATAATCATAAGACAGGGTCCCTCTGATTATAATTGATAGGTTTTGTACTTGTTTATCCATTTGTGTCGGATCAAAATTACTGTCACCCCAGCAGGGGTAAAACAAAACAAAATTGTTATGCACATATTTATACCATACATGTTCTTACCTTCTTATGTCTAACTAATCACATGATTAATCATACCATATTTGCAAATCTCAGAATTACAATTCAGTCAAATTAAAAAAAAAAACAACAAGGAATAGAAAGGAAAGGAGATGACCTTTTTTATATCAAAATTAACATTAACATGCTTAAGCTTCTACATGTATAATTTCCTCTTGCATACTTACATTACTTGCATGAAAACAATATACAAAAAGCCAGCAAGAGGTCCTACTAAAACTCTTTAACCTCTCTTAAGCCTATACATTGAACCACTCAATCTCTCTCTCTCTCAGATTCTGTTCATGGACTTCTATTGTACTCATACTCTTCCTTGCTACTAACTTCCTCTGCATTTTCATCAGAATTATCTGTTACACAACTCGAACTTGACAAAGGCGGAGGTGTGCCGGGCCTTTCCACCACTGCTTGGTCCATGAATTCCATGTCCACCTGGCTATTTCTTTTCTTTTTGAAAATTCGACAAAGAACCCAATTTGTCGAGGTAACCATACAATCCTGAAAAATTTACAAATTCATAATTCTGTAAGCATTCAAGAAGGGGCCGGATAAACCACATAACAACTTGTATAAACAAATAATAACTATTTGACCGTTGTTATAAACAAATAATAACTATTTGACCGTGGTTCAGTTCAGGACTAGTCAAATTACCAAATATTAATTAATGGTACCGATATTGATGTGGCGTCTATGGCCTACTGGTACATTGTAGTTACCACAGATCAGGTAAATACTACTGGTACAGTAAACCTAAGAAACATAGAAGATGTAAAATGAATCATACATTTGCAAGACGGTACTCGTGCATGACCCAGTCGGTACGGGTTCCTCTAGGAGGCTTCCCTTGATAGAAAACCAGGGTTTTCTTAAACCCTATTATTTGGTTATTTCTCGAACCAATTATAGGCTTATCTTTGCCTGAGGCTTTCCAGTAACCGGATCCGGATCTTGTTGCTCTGTTTGATCGAGACCCGTTATGGTACTTGGCCTCTCTTTGGTTGAAGAAATATCTCTCCCCTTCACTTGCACCTACAAGTTGGTTAAAACAATTCAATTTATATATCAATTTTGTATTGGAGAATGTTACAATTAGCTACCAAAACAGTCACATAGCAAAAGAGAGAAGTAATTAATTACCAGGTATATCTGAAGGGTTATGCCTAAGAAAATCAATCTCTGGTATAATACCAGCCGGTACGGGGTACGACAAGACCTTTCTCTTTAGATACAGAGAAACCAATTCTTCATCCGTTGGGTGAAATCTGAATCCAGGAGGCAACCTTATAACACTTGAATTGGATCTCTCCATTCCCATGAAAGAGTACACAGAAGTGAGAAATTGAAGGCGAAACAAAACCTCTATTATTTATCGTTGGAGATGCGATGGCAAGAGATTAGCCATGAAGTGGATCTTTGCATGGGAGAGTGGGGAGAGAGAAGCATGTACACGGGAGGGATTTATAGCGCAAGAGAGGTTGCGGAGATAACAGGTTTTCTTGAGAGAGACTCAAGCTTTGTGTGTGCCTCTTGCCTTGTTCTTTGACGCATTTTAATTTTAACAAACAAGTGGTGAAGGGTGCTTGTCACAATGTCATCTCATTGTGTGTGGTTATCTCTCCCCAAAAGCAAAAGGAAAATTTGTGTACGGGGAATAAGGAAAGCGGCCTTTTTGCGAAATGGTCTCCGAACAGGATTACACTTTTGTTTCTCAACCTAAATTCTCTGATTCCTGTGCTCTGTAACAAAAGCAGTTGCGTATCTACGACTTACGGGACCCACCAGTTTACAAACCTGGAATGCAATCTGGGGGACCCGCATGTCGGATATTCAAGACACCCTTTTTACCGAGCTATATGTAACAGGAGAATCCGGACCTTTTATGCCCTTTGCTTTTGCCGCAGGATTGTTCATTTTTATTTTTTGAAAGAGTAAATTCTTTATCTAAAAAATAATAAAGAATAAATGTAATGCGGCTGCTTTGGATCTGACTTGCTTTGTCGGACTTTTGAGTCTGGTCGAAAAAAAAAAAGAAGATGAAAATTAGTATAATAGATTTAACTTTTTACGATTAGTCAGAGCGGAAAAAAAAATATTAAATCGGATTTAAATCCTGAGAGGAGTTCAATTTGTGAGAGAAAAGAAGTGAGAGGACCGAAATTTTTTTATTTACCATCTTAATATTTCAAAATTCTGATTTTATTATTGATTTTTTACAAAATTGATAACTCATTACGTTCGTATTTTGGTCATGCGCAAATTCGTGTTGTGCATGATTTTCTACCGTATTCAATTCAATTTTTACTCACTTTAACATGCATAACACCAATCTGCGCATGACTTCTTAGTCATGCGCAGAATCATGATGCGCACATGATTACATATGAATTTTGCAGAAATTAATGATAAAGTCAGAATTTTGAAATATTAAGATGGTAATTAAAAATATTTCGGATGAGAGGAAGACAGATAATAACAAAACGGAATGAAGAATTATTTATTGCATATCTATTATTTTCATGTAATTTTTTCGTACGATTTAGCACTTTAGTAGGTTGTAAAACTTTTTCTTAATTTCAATACAAATGTCAGTAGGTTTCTTAATTGCTAATTGACCTTCAAAATTATTATTATGACATTTTGTAGCAAAAAGAAAAAAAAAATCATGACCATGAAATATCTTTTATAATTTAAGTAGCTATCAATATCGATCTGTAAATATGGAATTTCATTTGTAAAAATGTTAAAAGCATCACATGTCATGAATATTTTTTTTCTTAATCTAACTTATAAAGTCTTGACGTGAAAATAAAATTATGTATTTTTTATTCAACAAAGTTTTCACTCGATAAATTCACATGGATGTGACACAAAAGTTGAATTTGTCGAAAACAACTACAATTTTAAAACCTCAAAAATAATTTGACTAAATTGGATGATGTAAAAGATAAGCTGAATCGATCGGTTCTTCTCCTAATTTGAATAATTGACATTGTCATATAATACAAGAAATGGTTTCTGTATACTTTTTGATTCGTAAAAGCTGGAAATATTACCATATTTCACGGTTGTGCTCTGTCAAATTTTAGAATACATGAAAAAAAATGAAACATTGCTTAACATATTTATAAGCATTATTCATATTAATTTTTGAAGTGAACTTAGCTTTGTATCTGCTTTAAATTAATAAAGCTAACTCGGGTGAATCTCAAGTGACGAACTTGAATCGGATGGTCCCGATTCAAAATCCAAAAATTGTGTTACTTTAGGGGATCCAGACCCGGCCTTTTCACTCTCACGGGTATTGCCGTATTAATTGTAGAGAGAGAATTGGGGTTAAATAGCATAGAAGCCCGTGTGGAGAAAGGATTCGTTTTCCATTTTTGCTTAGTAAGTATATGAAGTACGCCAGTCGCTTTCTTCAAGGATTTAGGATTTACCGATTTTTTTTGCCAACCATTTCATCAAAAAAACAAGCAAATTTGCCACAGCTTTCAGAACTTTTCAGTTTTACCAGGGGTCCCAATTTGGTATTCATTTTTTTTTTTTTTTTTCCAATTCTTTAGTTCAATTGGAATTGGAAGCGCAGCTTATAGCTTTGTTCCTCGTAAAAAAATAATTTTTTTTTTCAAAACCCATGTTATTTTTTATTTTTATTTTAAACATGTATGATTATAAAAATATTGTTATCTAATCTATACCAAATATAAAAATATTGGTATAGATTTGATAACAATATTTTTATAATCATACATGTTTAAAATTAGTTTTATATGTACTATGTAACCTTACTTGTACCATATCGTTACCATTAAAGGATTATATGATTTATATGATTATAAAAATAAATAAATGAATTAAAACGAAACAAAAATCTTGAGTGTTAGAATTCTGAAAAACAATTTCACTGTGGCACTGTTACGGTAAAGGATGAAAACATACCATAAATTTAACACTAAACTACTTATTTTTCACACATAATTATTATATTTGTATATTTATATGTTTCTACAAATATTATTTTAAATAGTTAATTAATTTGTTTTAATTTCTGAACTGAGCCTTAACTCTTGATGAAATTGGCTGAAATGCTCCAGCTTTGGCCGAGTTAACATATTTTGGTAATAACACGAAAGGGAGAGAGAAATGAGGATTTGTTTTACAGTGAATCTATTATTTATTTGCAAAAAAATATATCAAATTCTTTTACAAAGAAATGGACCGAACTTTAATATAAAATATTAAATTATTTTATGAGTTTCAACTATTCAAATATGACCAACATTTTAAAGAAAAAATAATTTTACTACGTTTTAAAATAAAATTTAATACTTTAATTATTTAGATTAATTTTGTTGTCTTAATTTAATTATGTAACAAAAAGATCGAATTACCAATTTGATTCGATCAATTCTTACTAATTATGTTTCCGATAATAATAATAATAATAATAATAATAATAATAATAATAATAATAATAATAATAATAATACCAATAAAAAATTAAAAACATTCTAAAACCTATCAGATTGGTTTTAAATAACAAATTCAAACCGTTGAAATCCTTCTAGCTTATGACTGATGCGCCTACATGTTAAAATTTTAAACTTTTAAATTGATTTAGTATAAAGTCAAGTGGTCAAAAATTAGAAGGTTTATAAATTAATTTTAATGTATTCATTTGTTAGACGTCTTTTGACCACTTGTCACTATTCAATAATTTTTTAAAATTTTAAAATTTTCATATGTAGACACATTACTCGTAAGGTAGAAAAATTTCAATGGTTTAAATTTACCATTTGAAGTCATTCTGATGGGTTTTAGAGTTGAGTTAATACGAGAACTTAATGGACTTAGAAACACCCTTGTTCTACTCTATATTTGATGTCTATTCAGGGGCAGACGCATGATTTCTATCAAGGAGGGGCAGAAATCAGATAAAATAGTTTATCGGATTCAAACTCATTAACTAATTAGATACTAGATAAAAAAAATATCAACATAATAAGAAACAATAAAAATAACAGTCTTACATAATAAAAAACAACAAAGTTGATCCGAATCCATAAATTTCTTTAAATTTTTTATAAAAACTAAAAAGTTTCTCATTAAAAATGCTATTGAACTGATCCAACGAGCTTTCCAGTTTCTCATTAAACAAAGTGATATCAAATTTGTATTTTCTCACTTAATTTTAAAATTAAGATGAAAGCAGCTGCTCCTACAACTGTGTGTGGGTCCGCCCCTATGTCTATTTAGAATACAGGATTACGATATAAAAAGACTGGGCTGTTACTTTCTTAGACTTTTAATAAAAAATAAAAAAAAACTTTCTTAGACAGCCTTTTTTATCAAAAAATATAGGTACGTTTTGAGTTCGTTTCAGATTAAAACCGACGACTCAGATGTATTCCAATAAAAAAAAAATACACGCTCAGTATTGCACTGGATCAGAATTCTGATTTTACAGAGGAGGTAAGGTTTAGGTGGGACCCAAGTGTCCCCCGCGAGGGAGACAAAGAGAAGGATGCCAAAATACGGCCACGACCCAAAAAGATCTTTTCCAAATACTTGATAAAAAAAAAAGGAATTTTATTCGGTCAAGCAAGCGAGAGTTGGAAAAACCGAACCATTCAAAATGTCAAATTTGCCCCCACGATGGCTAAATGCCTAAATGTCATTCCCAAATGAATTCTTTTTAATTCCGTCCTTTTCCAAGACAATAAGAATTTTAAATCCATAAACCGTATTTATGCCTAAAGACATGCAGTATGCAGATACTCTTTTTGACCGAATACTGCTGCTTTTTCTGTAGAAACAAGTTTATTACATATAAATTTTTAGTGAGAAGAGAGAGTTGGAATAAGAATAATTAAGAGTAATTTAGACAACTATGTTAAAAAATAAGAAATATAAGCTGGAATAAGAATATAAGCTAGAATAAATTTGTAGTTATAAGAGAGAAATATAAGTTGGAATAAGAATAATTAAGAATAATTTGGACAACTATGTTAAAAAATAAGAAATATAAGCTAGAATAAATTTGTTGTCAGAAGAGAGAAATAGAAGCTGGAATAAGAATAATTAAGAGTAATTTGGACAACTATGTTAAAAAATAATAAAATTATCTAACGTGGTTCTAAATAAAAAATAGTAGTGAGTTCAAATAGATCTAGAGTAGACATTTGTCTGCCTCAAAAATCAGAAAAAAAAAAAAAGACTCAATGATATTGTTACATTCCGAAATTTTTAAAAAACTTGATTAAAATTGATAAATCGATCAATTGGCTTAAATAAAAAGTTTAATTAACTTAACGATCGTTCTGAAATTTTCTGACCGACTAAAACGAAATTAAAATTTCGAAATATAAATAACGTGTGAAATTATGTATAATAAAATTTAGAGATTTAGAAATAAAATAAAATATAGCACTAGGAATAAAATTATAATTATTCGGTAAATTAGAAACTTAGAAAATCCGTTACAATTCTTTCTTTTTTGTTTTAGGAAAGAAAAAAATTGATTTAATTAGATTCGTGTAAATAAACAAATAAGTAATTAAATTTCAAATAAGAGTATAATTATACGAAATTATTCGTACGAGATAAATTATATAAAAGTTACCAATTTCATTTATTTGAGAATTTTAAGGATTTGATTTGATATTTATATATATAGACACAGATACTATCCGATATCGATTTATTCGAATTCTAAAAATTGAATATATATAATTATATAAAAGGAAAATCAAATTATTCGAATCTTAAATTGAGAAATAAATATACGAATTCTATGTACAAATATAGTTACAAAAATATTATGAACTTTCGATTCGAATTAGAGTAGAAACAGATTTCTTAAACCAATTAAATGACCTTATTGAAATTCTGGATTTGTTTGGACCTTTGGATTTAATCTAACACGGATCTTAAATATTGTAATTTAAATGCTGGAATTATATCAACCTTTCATCTTGATCCAGCACGAATCTTGAAGCAGCCCATTTAAATCCCACCCCCTTCCCTTCTCTCTTTCTCTCCTCTCCTTCCCAAACCGTGACACCCCCCCCCACAGCCCGCCCCCCTTCTCTCTACGCCAAAGCCAGGAGAGTCCCGCCCTCCCCTCTCCCGTCGCCGGCGGACCCACCAAAACCCGCCACCCTGCTCTCCTCTCTTCCTCTCTGGCCGTGAGAGCCCCAGCTCCGGCCTCCGCTCCCTCTCCTCTCTTCTACACCGAAAACAGGGGGCCCCGCCCCCTCCCCTTCCGCCGCTGCCACGGCCACCCCCGGCCGCCACCACATGCTCTCCTCTCTCTCTCCTTCTCGGTTCGGAAAACCCCCGCCCCTCCTCCTCTTTTCCCGCCCCCCCCTTCCCTCCCATGAAACCCTAGTTTCTAGGGTTGAGGTTTGGTGCTGCACTGGTGCTCGATTGGTGCTGTCCCGGTAATTGGACGTGCCCATTGCATGTGGTGCTCACTGATTTTAGACGACGGCAAGACGAGGCGAAACCCTCGGAACCGATCCCTTGTTTCGACATTTTCTTTTTCGGTTAATTTCTAAAATTCTTGATTTGTGTTTTGATGAATCGATTAATGTCGTAGCACTTGAATTGACTAATTATCGAAGTACGGGTTGTTGATTTTCCCGACTCGATCGAATTGCTCGAATAAATTAAGTATAAAGGGTTATATTGCAAAATGATTTTATTAATGGTCGGAATTGTAAAATATATGACCATAGTGATTTGTATGAATTAAAGGGAATTGTAGTTAGGATTTTGTAAAGGGAATTATAGTTAATTACACCTTTGCTCGGGTTGTTGATTTTCCCGGTAAATAGTGCTGACTTGAGGCTTGAGCCGTGTTGATTGAGTTCTGGTGTGCCTATTCTGATCTGACCTATGGCTTGTCTCTGTTTTGCTGGTTTTATTGTGCATGGCTGTGTTGGGTGTATGAATGGCGAAGTGCTGGTACCAGTGGTACCAGCCCAGTATACTACTGGTATGGTGCTGATTTTGTGTGTGTACCAGTCCTTGACTTGACAGGGACCAAAAATGTAAATAAATTAAATTGAAGGTTGTTTTGTGCAAAATACAAGCCTTGGGAATTTTTTTTTATAAAAATAAGGGGTATGAATTATAAAATATAAGGCCTATGTGAGTTGTATAAATATAAGGGACCAATTTGTAAGATGTAAATTGTTTGAGGCTATGGCCGACTATGCATGTGAAGTATTGTAATTTGAGCCATATGTGAATTTAAATAATTAGTAAATTGGACTTGAACTAAAATGATTATAAATGAGCCGAAAGGTATAAAAGAATTGACGAATTGAAAGACGGCTTTTGGAATTCAAGTTTTGAGAATGTAACCGAACTAAACCAAGTAATCGTATAATATAGGTGTAGGCTCAGTCGAGCCAGATATCGCGAGGTAATTCGAGACGCCCGATCCGTAACTAAGCGGTACGCTCGTCATAATAAGGTGCGGGATTCTTGGACTTGTTTGATACTTTGTTTTCAGGAATTAAACTGTTTATTCGTTTGTCATGTTGAATGCTTAATTGTTGCATATTTTGGAATTCATGTTGCATATTGATTCTTGCATAAATGAGAATGATTGAACTGTTCGGTTAAGGTTAATTGGCATGTTGGTATGGTTATCATTTGATTAGTTCTATTAATTGTTCTTGATGTGAATGAATCTGTCAGGCCGACCTGTTTAGGTGGCTGGATAAGGTGACGGTGACCTATCCGTTGACCTGTGTTTATGAATTTGCCAGACCGACCTGTTTAGGTGGCTGGATTAAGGTGACGCTGCTGACTTATGCGTTGACCTGTTAGAATTTGCCAGACCGACCTGTTTAGGTGGCTGGATAGGGTGACGCTGCTGACTTATGCGTTTGACCTGTTAGAATTTGCCAGACCGACCTGTTTAGGTGGCTGGATTAAGGTGACGCTGCTGACTTATGCGTTGACCTGTTAGAATTTGCCAGACCGACCTGTTTAGGTGGCTGGATAAGGTGACGCTGCTGACTTATGCGTTGACCTGTTATGATTTTGCGAGACTGACCTGTATGTGTGGCTTTGATATATATATATTTGCTTAAGATTTAGCAAAGTTGACCTGTATAGGTAACTTTGATTCCATGTGATTGCATTTGTCAAGTTGACCTGTATTGGTGACTTGTAACCGGACCTTAGGAAATGGTTAAGCCAAACAGCAATTGCAGATGGGTGTCTGATAAAGGGTCCAGCTTGGTTGGCCATCTGTAAGCGTCTGTAACCCTACAAATGTGGGTTTGATAACGGTTCAGCTCGAAAGAACATCTGTGGTTGCTACCAGTCATAATGAAATGAGTTAAGCCAAAATATATGTTGTGTTTTGAAAACCATCTTGGAAATTCCGTAAATTGTGTTTCAGGTTGATAAATTATTGTCGAGTAGTGGCATTCTGTTATTTATGTTTTCTTATATATCTGTTTGTATTGTTATTGTTTGGGTTTCATTGTTGAATATAGAGTTTGATTGCAAGTCCAATAATCTAAACTGTGGCAAATTTCGCACTGAGGATTTATTCTCACCCCCACCCTCCCGATTATTTTCAGGTTTATTTTACGGATGCAGCGAATGAGGATATTGGTAATGCATATAAAAAGATCCACTGCCTCGCGTGTATATGTGACACCTGATAGATACACGCGGCAGGCTGTCAGACCCCGTGGATTTGGGGTGTGACAGATATTTTATAGTTGTATATACTCTTGAATGTAATTCACGGTCCAGTAGAAGAATATCGCGTAAAAAGAAAGTCGGCACAGACTAATTTGCGGAAAGGAAAAAAAAGACGCAATTCGGTCCGCTACTCCGCTTAGAAGAATCGTTGTTCGTTAGAAGAAAAATGAGGTCCGCTATTCCGCTACGATTCAGAGAAAAAAAAATTTGCATCACAAGAAAAAAAGAAGAAGACAATTTGCATGTTGTGCCGCCACTAGTTAGAGGAGAGAAAAAGGACGGTTTGTATTGTTGCTCCTCATTTCGCTCAAACCAATCTTTATTGAATTTAATTCGTTAATATGTTAATTTGGTATCGTCATCGTGCTCTGACGATAACCGGATTTACTCACTGTCGTGCTCCGACCGAAATAGAACTCTATGCTCCGAGCTCCAACAATACCATACTTTCAACTCTGGTCGTCTCTGCTCGCTCCTGGTTCCTCCCCTCTCTCTCATTCTCCTCTTCGCTAGATAAAGTAATACCGAAAGAGAGAGAAGGTGTTGTGTCGGAAATGAACTCTAGAAGGAGTGAAAATGATGGGTATCTTTTAAATTATAGAAAAAAGAACATTTTTTTCATGGATAAAAAGGTCATTTCAAATGCAGACCCCATAATATATAACGTGCAGGTGAGTAGACTTTGAAGTAGGCATTGCCATGCAAATAGCTTTGCCATTCCGTAGGAGAAGGGGAACCACTTTAAAAGTTAATTGTATATTTTTTTAAGGTTAAAAGTTTATTGTATTTGATAAATTATTAGATACAAATGAAGCATGCTTACTATTCCATACCGTCTATTCTGTATTTACTGTATTTCATGGTTTACCATTGCAAACCATAAAATTGAAGAGTTAGAATTCATTATTTTTTTAATTCACTAATTTAACAATTATTAAAAATAATAATAAAAATATTTTGCCATTGTTTGTGTAGATTTTTTAACCGTATATATATCATTTGAAATTTGGTCTAAATTTGATAGTTATATTATCTATACGTTATAATATAGCTATAATTATTTTATTTTTAGAATTATTAAATGAATTTAGTAATTATTACCATAATTATCAAATAATTTTACTGTAAGAAAATAGAATTTCATAATTAAATGCCTTTCAATGACAGTTACTCCAACTGAACACCAAAACAATACTTGGTAGCTCTTTTAATTGTTGGTTCTTTTTTTTGGGATGATATCTAATCTACCTACTTCTGAGTACGTCATGAATTTAGTTCATAACACGGTACCTGATCTTTTAAAAACACTCGAGTAAAATATAAATATTTACGGCCTATAAGTTCGCTATGTGTCCCAATCAAAGAAATATCTTCCAATTTCTGATTGGTTTCCATGTAATCGTGGTAGATTTTAAAATTTTGAAGATAGTTAATTTCTGTAACCCAAGTCAACGAATAGCATGAATGATGAAATAACTTTAACCATTTCTTGAGGGGGAGGTGAAGGTGATTCTCTGGACCAGCAAATTTTCTTGAAACTTCTTTCGTCTTCTCTCCACTTAATAATTATTTTTATGTATACTTTTTTTCATTTTGGTCAAAGCAGAATTGCGTGTAAGAGTTGAGGTTTGTACTTGTAGGACACCAAGAGGGACATATCAATTGGACCCTTCTTTTGTTAGTTTATTCATTTTTGCAATACACTTGTTTTGTTTTGCTTTGATTTGCTTTGCTCCATACTCTGCTGGAATTATTTGAGGAGAAAATTTTATAAATCTACAATGATAGCTTAATAACAAAGCAGTTATCTCAGGCAATATCAAATCCTACAAAAATAAATAAATAATACATACAAATCATTGTCTATTTTGTACTATATATGAAGAGAAAAATTAATATAAAGGATTATTCAGAGAGAAAAATCAAAACTTTGCACTCAATTAAGCTGGAAATTATCAGTACCTAGTTCATTACTTAGCTTTTGTTTTATTTTATATTCTTCTTTTTTTATTTATTTTTTTATTTTTTTTTGTAAAAAGTGACATGATCTCTATTTTTTAATAAAAAAATAATATACTTTAATAAACAATATATACACATTTTTTTGTCTTGGAAGGCCACAAAATAAGCATCCACACAATTATTTCTCTTCCAGAGGAGAGAACAAAAATAGTCAATCCTTCTAGAGGGGTAATAAAATAATAAATTGATCACCTTCTTACCCAGAAAGAAACAACTTATTATGTCAAACTTTAAAGATGCCTCATTTTTTTTCCGGTTAGATAGCCTATCTTGAAAAATAATTGATGCAACTTGGTTTAATATTGAAGTACAAGTAACATAGTTGGAATTTACTTGCACCTTTTAGTTTAGCTATGTTCTTATCCCCTCTCTAAGGAAGAAACACACTTAAAAGATAATAGAGTAAAAATTCTTACCCTATTTGAATAGACTTAGAAAGTCTTACCATCACCTTCACTTTCCCTCTCTTCCTTCAAAATTAATTTGAAATAAATGAAGAAAAAGAGAAGAATTATCAAATTATCATGAAAGTTTATTCTACACTTGGATTTAAGAGTCACAAAAGTCACTAAAATTCGTCGAACTTGTACAGAAATTGTACCTATTTTCCCTTTGACAAATATCCTCTCAAGTATTGGATAGTGAAATCTACAATTTTACGGTCCAGAGTAATCCCAGTTGGACCTCTTTAACTGTAGAGGGTCCCTTTTAAAATCCGTACAAAGTAAAAAAAAAAAAAGTCCCTGGTTCGGTACTAGGGTGGATCCGATTTCTTTTCCCTTCCTCTTCCCTAGTATTTCTCTCTGATTTTTCTCTTCTTAAACAAATAAGCTTTAGATCTGATCTGGTCGCTTCTCTCCTCCCTTTCTATTCCTTTAATAATCACGTTCTAGAGTTAGGCCTCAGAGTGTGTGGGTGGCTGAATGTGTAGAATTCCTAATTTCTTTCTTTCCTTATATATGGGCTCTAATACTACGAAGGGATAAAACTAGGAAAAATAAATGGGCTCAAGCCCAACTAACTAAAAACCGTTTTATGATCACAAGAGAGCATTTTATGATTTGGGCCATCAAAGACCTTTTATGACAGAATTGGTAATGAGAAATGTTTTTCAACGTTAACTCCATATGTATGTACCAATATTTTCCGTCAATAATCAATCAAGAGAAAAGATAGCGTCCCCGGGCTACAGTTTCTGAAAATCTTCGCATATAAAAGCCTTTCCTTTTTAGCTTAGTTCCGGCGCGCTTTCAACTGCCATAATTTTAAGTACAATATGCACGTTCACAGGATAATATGTGTATGTTTATAGGATAATATGTGTATGTTCACAGAATAATATGTGCATGTTCACAGGATACTATGTGCATGTTAACAGCTTTCACGCGTTTTCATCTGGGACCACGCGGTTTCATCTGCAGAACATCCATTGAACTTGTTTATAGAATTATTTTCATAGTATTACAGGATCTAATGAACTTGTTTATAGAATTAGTGTAAAAAGTCCGGGGATTGAGGGCCGGAAACTGTTAACTGCTTCCATCAATCAATTACAGGAGACAATTAGAATATTGAAGTCCAAGTGTGCAGTACTGCACTTAGTTGCAAATCGAATAGTCAGTCAATAAAAGTTGTGATAATGAACTCTCTGACAATAAAAGTTGTAACAGTTCGAGAGAGAACCAGTTATAGTGGCAATAATCAAAACTATGCAAGGGATATCGGGTTATAACAAACAATGCAAATCTCATTCTACACGGCATAGTACCGCACTGGATCTAAATCCCCAGGGCATTGATGATCCCATTTCTTGTGCTTGATGGTTTGTTGTGTGATTTTCATATTCGATGAAATTACCCATTTAACACTTTCACAATCTATTTAATAGGGAAGAAATGTGCCCAGCTAAATCCTCCATGGTGGATAAAGTTGGCAAAGAGAATTGTCGAAGACGAAGAGTGTCACCAAGTCCAACAAAGAAGATCCTCAAAATAACTAAACAACACATATGAGAACTCTAGCTTAACTCGTATTTTCATTAATTTCATGCAAACATGACAGATTCAATTTCACAACGTGTGATGTTTAATCCCTTTAATATAGAGCTAAAACAGAAGTACCAGAACCAGCTGCGTCTGGAAAATGGTAACCATGCACTCTAGAATCAGACGTATTTTGCTGGACCTCATAAGCATGTACAGGTCCCTATATATAATTCATTAATGGCTTAATGCTCATATTATTGCTAGTGTACTAATGCTAAAACTCCCGAGATCCGATGATCATTGGACCAAATTCAGTCCGATGCTCGGTAGTTGTTTGATCCGGATTAAGATTCATATTCTAATCAGCCCCTAAATAAATTATTAAATTAAATTCTTATTGCAATCAGCCCCTCTAACAGGTTGAACCTGGAAACTTGCATAACAAACCTTGCAACTTACCAAATCCACCAAAAAGATTCCTATTCTTCAAATCGTACCAGTATGTGATTGGGCTGGAATCGAACTGTTGAGTGCCCAAAAGCTTCAAATCGTGCTCAATTCAAAATGTATATCAATTGTTCTTCCAAAATAAGCAAATTACGACCCGACATTTTGCGGAAGCATATCCTCTGCGGAGTTTTTCTGTGCGGAGCTTTTAATCTGGTCCGTTCGTTTCGGATCGGATAGACCCGATTAAAAGCTCCGCAAATTTTGAGAATTTTTTTTTTTCAATTCGGGCAACTTTTAATCGGGTCCGTCCGATCCGAAACAAATGGACCAGATTAAAAGCTCCGCACGGAAAAACTCCGCAGAGGATACTATTTCACATTTTGCAGCAGAAATTAGCAAATTGTTCTTAAAGCCTAGAATTTGCCTTGGCATTTTGCAGCAGAAATTATTTACATTAGAGCAATGCCATTTAATAGAACTGTATTGGTTAAGTAGCAGGAAACTGGCAACTAAATCCTGATATACCATTTGCTACTGTCAGTAGATGTTGACTTAAAAGTTCTGTTTCACTAAATGATTTTTTTTTTTTTTTTTGAAAAAGGTTAGAAAAATATAAAAACTGAAAATTACATCAGCAATAATCACTAATAACAGCCAAAAACAACTAAAAAACTACTCTCTGAATTAGCAAAATTGCATTCATATCTTGGCTCTTGCCATGTAAATTCTTGCAGAATCCTTAGGGGTACCTCTCTTCCTTTGAATATCTTCTTCTTATTGTGTTGTTTCCAAAGACTCGAACAAGTTGATGCCAAGACAACACTCCATTGCTTCTTCTGAACAAGTGGCCATGCTGCCTATATCCCTCTTCGAGTGACATGTGTGAAGAACCTGCCACTACCTTTGATTAGTTCAAACGAAATTCAATTTGAATCGCTTCGGATTCAAATTTTATGAGTTCCGCAGAGGGAGGAACACACACGAGGGAGGGAAGCTGGAGCAAACTTCTTCTTTTTTTCACTAAATGACTGGCAAGCAAGGTAGTAGTTCAGTCTTTTAAAGATGCTACTTGTTACAGCTTTAGAAACCTAATTATGCTGTTTAGTTGCATAGCTAGTTTGCCTAGAATAAATATTTACTGGCTGAAATTGACATCTGGAATGAAATAATTATAAAATGAGGCAAGATATTTATTTAGGGACATTGGGTCAGGAAACAAAGTATGGCACATAAATTATTTTAGCACCCATACAAATAGTCATCTCCATATCTCTCTACATATTCCATTAGACCCTAAATACTAGGAGACATCAATAAAAGTAGAGAAATTTACAAGAAAAGGAAAGGAAAAAAGAAAAAAAAAGCCCCTATTCATGGCAAGACTCGATAAAAGGAAGAGCACTTGAAATGATGTTGCATGGAAGTGTTACTGATGCAACAACAACTATTGTACAAGTTCAGGAATAAGCCTGAGCAAAAACGATATCTCCTTTTGCGAAAAATTAGGTCGATTTACGACCTCTTTGGCCTTGCCATTTTCTTCTCCATTTTCCTCTTCAGTTTTCTGGGTAATAAATTCGGCTAAAGATTCTGTTATCTCCTGCACCAAATCGACTATAACACCGTTGATCCCCAGTACGTGCTGCATGTACACTGCTTCTGGCACATTGCTGAGACAAAAAATTAACAAAATTACATCAATAATAATATTGTGATGTTAAGAAGTTGCCCAAATTACGCTTCCCCACCCATTTAAAAATTTGATTCAGATAAATTTGAGACTAATTATAGAAGTTTGATAGGGTAAATATCATGAAATGTGGATTTGGTTTTACTTACTTGAGAACACCATAGGTTACAAGTGCAAGGTTTGCTTCCTTGATTTTGTGTATAGCAGAAGGACACCTAAATATGGCCTTAACTTCTGATACAATTCCTTGCAAACCATTTTCTATGCAAAGCTTCAATGCCTCCTCCAAAGAATTTCTCCTCACATCAGGATAAATCTCAACCCCACCATTTGTTAGGAAATATACCTGTTCAAAGCCAAAATTACTTTTGCTTCTAATAGATGATCTTTGGTAATCATTGTCCACCATTTATTAGAAACAATTCTATTTCATGAGATTGAAAAATTAGCAATAGAGCTCCAAATTTTTTTTAAGCTATTTTTGATTTATAGTTTTGACTTACAGGATATGAACTTTGTAATTTTGCCATGAGTCGTGGTGCATCAGGTTGGAAACTGGAAAAGATGATAGTCCTTTCTTTCGCATATTTTAAGACCACCTATTAAAAAAATTAGAATTAATAGAAAAAAGTTAGACCACTGGTAGATTACTCAGCAATTTATCTGTTGTTTTAATAATTTTCCATTTTAGAAATGGTACGGGACATACTCGCAAGACAGCTTGAAGAACATGAGTCAACTCTTCATCCCGGTACTCTATATAGTCATCAAATTTGAGTTCAATGTTGAAACCGATGTGTGAATCGACCAATTCAAAGGCTTCTTGTAACGTGCAAAACGGGTAGTCAGATTCAACATTCCAATTAAGAAATCTTCCATCTTTCGTTTTTCTTATTAGTGGCTTCCCCGCCTAAAATTAACAAAGATTGAAAAAGAGGCATTTTGAGAAACAAAAAAGAGCCAGGTAGTTTAAATATAAGAGGTTTTTTCAAAAAAGACATTGTGTTTCTCTACTGTTATCTCATTCCAAACTATAATAAACTCATTAAATCTCTAAATCACATGCTACCCCTCAAATAAATGAATTTGACATGACAGGACTTAAAACAGCTTTCCTTCAACTGCACACACAAATAAGCTTCATGGTAAAAGACATAAGGGTGTAATGGCGTAATGCTGAAATAAAATGTATATTTTTTTACTTCAACATACAAGTTTCATGGTAAAAAATATTTGTGTGTGCAGTTGAATATTTAAGTTAAAATATTTTATTTCAGCAGTGCACACAAAAATATTTGTTGTGTAAAAATATTTTGACCATGAAAATATTTGTGTGAAGTCAAAATGTATATATTTTGACTTCAAAATACATTCAACTGCACACACAAATAAGTTTCATGGTCAAAATATATTAATCAACTGATTAATATATTTTGACTTCAACAGAAATAAAATGTATATATTTTTTTTTTAAAATAAGGAGAAGATTGGTACCTTAGAGCGATCTTTTTGAGGCCCGTAGGAAAGGAACTCCTCAAGGGTTAGATCAGTTGTGCGTTTTTCTATAATCTTTCCCTGTTTGATTAAGACGCAATTTTTCAAATTAGTCCGAGGCAAGAGATGAATATAGATGGCTACACAAAATAGTTATAAAATTAAAAAATAAATAAAAGACAGATGTGTTCACTATAATTAGATTGTTTGTGTATCAATTTTGCTACGATATAAAGTCAAGTCATGCACCGTTCTATTTGATAAGGTTTGGATATCAACATCTAATCGGTGAACAAATAAATTTCTAATTAAATCAAATTTAAAATAGTTATTTAAACTTTACATAATATACCTACAATTTGAATTTGTTTCTCTTTTGACAATCATGTTGTTAATTCCCATAACTTAACATGAGAAAGCATGAAAATTGTCTTACATCTTCCTCGGTACGAATTAAATCGTCATGAAAAATAATCGGGCAGTCGTCCTTAGTCACCTACAAAAGGAAAAAACAAAAGAAAAGAAAAGGATATCTTTAATTTTAATTGTTACAATAGTTTTAATAATAGACACTCAATAAAAAAAAAATTCAAAATAATAAGCGTGCTCAAGTATATTCTAAATTTTAACACTTTCAACATTTTTATTTCTGAAATAAGGACACGTTAACAGAGTAACATAATCAACCTTAAAAAAAAACAGAGCAACATAATCGGGCAAACCCACTATCCATCTTACTTTGAAAAAAACAAAAAAAAAAACATTATTTTGATGGTTGTTGGGTTTGGTTACGAGCTATGACAAAAAAAAAAAAACACATTATTTGGTTGGTTGTTGGGTTTGGATGGTTGCTGATTCATCTTCGCTGGATAAATGCTTCCGAAAAGAGGCCAGACCATATGCTCTCTGGTTCTTTCTGCGTGTTTTTGTGTCAAATGTGTGCTAGCGTGACAGTGCCAGACCATACGGTGTCGCCTTGTGCCTTATCCATTCCCATTCCCATTCCCAACCGATCCCTAACCTATACCGCTGTAACGGATAATTATTTCTCTTGGTACGGTTTTCTATTTGTAACAACCATGAAACTGGGTCCCAGAAAGAGCCGCACGAAAAGCTACATGTACTTCAACAGCAGGTGATCACCAAGTTTTTACAGAAGGTGCCGCGGCGCCTTGTTGGAAATTTTCGACGCTGACAATAGCTGCACTGGGAAACTCTAACCGAAAAAAACACTTATTCACTTTAACCCCTCGTGATTCTCAATAATTACGAACTCGCATCAGCAAAACGTTGTTTTTTAGGAAACAAAGTAACCTACCGACTTGAAAGTAGTAATCCAGAAAATAGAGGGTCTATTTTGGAAAACAAAATTTTCAACGGTAATTTTGTTACCTGCACATCGAATTCGACGAGGTCGATAGGGAATCGAGCAGCGGCGTTGAAAGAGAGGATAGAATTTTCTTTTATCTCCTTCATCCGACGGTCAGGAGAGGCCAGAGCGTTCATCCCCTTCCCTCTGTGCCCCACCACCAAAAATTTCGTTGGCTTTTGCCCCGCCTTCACCACACCTATCCAATCGACAGGTACCCAATCCAACGATCACAATCGAGATACAAGATTTGGCAATGATGTACACCACAGATAGAGAGCGAGAGAGATAAAGAGGGGAGGCAAATTACCTGGGGTGAGGCGAGGCGAGGAGAGGGAGATAGCAGGAACCTCAGGTACATGGTCAAGGGATGGTACGCCTGAGACATGTGCTGCTTTCAAAGCCATTGATGAAATAATAGAAGAAGGTGGTGGGAAGAGCTTGGAGGTGTTAAAATGGCGAAATGCCTGGTAATTTGCTCTGTTTCGGTTGATAGGAGGGAGGAGGCATTTATTTAAAAATGGGGGGTGATGAAGGAGAATCTTGATTTGTTGTGACAATAGTCGTACTATTTGTGGCGTTTCATGTATGATTTCTTCTAGTGGGACCCAGTTCGTAGGGACACATTTGACACAAAAAACACGCAGAAAGAACCAGAGATTCGGCGTCAAAGGAATCCGCGCAAGAGGGAACGCGGATCGGTGTGGAGAGGAGAGAAATGTTCGGGAATCAAATTATGCATGCGGATAAAGGAATATCCGGTTAGGATATTACGCGTGTTTTCCATTTAGGATGAAATGGACAAGTCCAGTGAAAATAATGCCAGGTGCCACACTAGACACTACCATCTTACATTATATTATATTGATAAACAATATTCGTGTAATGACCTATGTGGTCGTGGTCTCTCCATTTTGTAATAAATGGAGGTCATCTTATCTTGGATTAAGAAAGGAGGTTTATGCCATGGGATATTCTCGGTACGGGCCAGCCACTTTTGAGTCTTCGTTTAGAATCAGCTATTTTAAACGAGAAGTGACGAGAAAAGTATGGATCGTTAAAGTAACGTCCGTTAATAGCAACGTTAAAGGCGGCAACTTGCAACATGTTTTTTGGTAAATATGTTGACAGCGCTCATATGACTTCACACAGCGAACAATTAAAAAAACAATAAGAAAAGTTTGTAATTAGTGTGCTGCATGAATCTAAATTAGCTATGTTAATATATATCCGGTTTTTCTGGTTTGGTATGACCTCAGATGAACAAAATAAACTTCTAATTATAATTTGGCCACTTGTATCTTATCTTTGTTGAGGAAGTTGCATGGTGACTCAGATATGAGTAATATGAATCCCCAAATTGTAGCTTAAAACATTTCCGAAGGCACGTTTTCTAGAAGTCTGAAGTCAAGGGATAAACGGATTGGATTGATTTGTTGGCGTTGTCGACAATACGCCTTCAAATAAGGTTCTGCGTATAGCTAGGCTGGATCTAGAATGATTACAAATTTACAACTTCAATAAAGTTAATAATACGCCACTATCAGTTTTTTCAAAAAAAATAAAAAAATAAAAAAGTTAATAATACAAATCAGTGTTGTAAAAAACGTCCGTTTAGGTCGATTAGTCGTTAGTGGTGATCAAACCGTCACAGGTTTTTCCGACTAATTGGCCGATTATTTCCGATTATGGCCAATTATTCTCGATTAATCGCTTGGCGGTACCCTGTTCGTCCGACGACCGCATACCGTTATTTACAACATTGATACAAATTGAGTAGAACTAGGGTGTTATTAAGTTCACCAAACCTCTTGGTGAACTCAAGTCTAAAACCCGTCAAATCGGCTTTAAATGACTAATTCGAACCGTTGAAATCCGCATACTTCACGAGTGATGCGTCTATACGTAAAAATTTCAAACATTCGAATTAATTTAGTTTAAAATCAAGCGGTCAAAATTAGAAGGTTAATAAATTAATTTTTATGCATTCAATTTTTAAACGCATTTTGACCACTTGACTCTATACAAAATTAATTCTTTTATATGTAAACGCATCACTCGTTAAGTAGGCCAGTTTTAACAGTTCAGATTTATCGTTTAAAACCGATTCGATGAGTTTTAGACTTGAGTTCACCAAAAAAAACTTGAACTTAAGAACACCCTTAGTTCTACTCATACAATAGCCATATATTGAAGCCTTACAACTCACAATAAATGAGGATATAAATGTTTGTCTAATCTGTATTTATTTATTGAATATAAATGTTCACAAGTATATTTGGACTATCCATTCATACCTTTGTCCCGGGTTCACAAAATATTTTTAAGCAGTTGGTGCGTTTATAACATTGTATGTGAATATAAGCATTAAATCTTAAGAAAAAAAAATCTTAATATTTAGGTGTTTAAATATTAATATATTATTTACTATTTATAACGACATGTATTTAAAAAGAGTAGAGTTAAAAAAATCTCATTGTTTTCGTGCCTTTATCACACCTTACATTTTTATTTTTATTTTTAAATTTCAAACAATCGATCCAAAATGCTCAACATGATGTCCATATAAAAATGTACATGAAGACCAAAATTTACATATTTTTTTTATAATTTTTATACTTATTTTTTATATAGAGACAAAATCATTATTGTTGATGGTTCAAAATCTTCTGAAAAAACAATAATTTTGTATTATAATTAAATTTCTAAGCATATTTTAATATGGAGATAATATTGATCAGTTTAAATCAACTGTTTAAATTTTAAAAATAAAAATAAAAATAAAAATATGAGACATGATTGATTGAAGTATAAAAATCAACTAGGCACTTAAACCCTACTCACATGTAAAATGAGTATAAAATTGTCAATATTCAAATTTATTGTTCTATTATTGAAAAAGCTGAGAAAAGGAAACATTATCCAACTCGCACTAAAAAAGTGGGGCCGTCTGAGTCAGCTCGCGATCAGACGAGCTTGAATTGTTTAAACATCGCATCCAATATAATACAGTGGTTTGAATGAACGAAACTATGAGTTGTTGGGGAAAAGGAAAACAATACAAACAAACAAAAATGCTGTCCATACAATGTTTTCTTGTTAAAATGGATCAAGTATGTCAACATGAGTGCGTATCCTCTGAGATATCTCAACTTTTGCGTGACCGACGTGTCCGGTGCCTATTCGGGGGTGATGTAGGGGGTCAGTATTATCTCTGCTTTGAGATTCGTGCAGAACGTAGTTAAACGGTTGGGATTTTCCATAAAGTCACGCAAAGTTTGAGATATCTCAGAGGATATGAATTCATGTCAACATTACCTGTAGCTGTAGCTGGGGGTGTCTTCCTCTTATTTTCAAGGTTCAAAGGAAAAGATTCTCCTCATTTTACGGTTTGAGATTAATTCCCAGCTGTTTGGAGATTTAGGCTAGCATAGGAGGCAGTATCATTTGGCTTTGAGATTCGTGCCAAGTTAAAAAGAACGGTCCAGATTCACTAATTGTAAAAGATTTCTTATTACGGTACTGGGGAGGATCTGAATTCAGGTTCAAAACAGATCTTTTTTTGTCACTTTGGATAGACGGAGAACTGATGATTGAGTCAAGATTTGCTGATAATATAAATTAATTTGATATTGTTTGTAATCCTCGTAATTAAGTTTAAACTTCACGATGTAAAAATGTGCATAAAAAGTAAAAATATTTGTATATTTCATGCGTGCAAATTAATATTTGGAATTCGAAACAGTTTGTATTCAATATCATTGATGGTATTTAAGTTCAATAATATTTGATGAATAAGCGATATACAAAAAAATAATACATACTTATATGATATAAGTGAGGCTATGATAATATGTATATTACGGATCGCCCCGTAATATAAATACATAGTAACATATTTTTATTTTTAAAATTTAAACAATCAATTCAAACTATTAAATATAATTTTCATATAAAAATGTTGTTCTTAGAGATCAAATTTCATATTTTATATAATTCTTTTATTATATTTTAAAATAGGCAGAATATCATTTCTTTTGAATGATTCAAAAATTTTAGATTAAGTAATTTTCGGGGAATTTGATAAAATAACCTTCCTTCGAAAAATATAAAACAAAATACCTCTCTAGGATCCACCCATGTAAAACTTTAACCTCCTCCTAATTTATTCTCATTCTTTTTATTTACCTCTTTTCCTCCCTCCAAAATTCTAATCTCTTTCTATTCATTACTCACATTCTTTGTGGTGCAAGTGCATGATTATTGTCATCTCAATTCTCTCTTATCAATCCGAGATTAAAGAATATCTGTTTTTATATGTTGAATGATAATTTGCACTATTCAGGAGAGAATGCAGAAAACGTTGTTAGAATTGGGAACCAATTCAAAACCAATATACATGTATTTTCCCTTTTAATTTTTTAATAGTAGAATCATTAAAGAGATCTAACTTTAAAAAAACGATGAAAGCATTTTCTAATATTTTCTCAATTCCTTATAAATGAACGAACTATATTATTTTCTAAGCAATAAAAAAAAATCAATTATTATTTATCGTTTGGGATGCTAATAGTAAGAGCGGCACATTTCAAGAAAATTATTGTTTGAATGGCTACAGTTTTGGAGGGAGAAGAAGAGGTAGACAAAAAGAATGAGAGTAAATTAGAAAGATGTTAAAATTTTACATAAGTGGGTCCCAGAGAGGTATTTTGTCAAGAATTTTTGAGAGCGGGTATTTTGTTTGAATTTTAGAGAGAGGGTATTTTATTTGATTTTTTTCAAATAGTAAAAACAAATGTGAAGTTTGATCACGAAATACATTTCCATATAAAAATTGTATTTAACATTTCAAATTCATAGCACCGGACAATTTGTAATATACATATTATCATATATACTTACAATTACTCACTTAGAGTAAAGTCGGTGTGTGACGTGCTTATTAAGAAGATTTTGTAAGCGTAACTTCAGAAATTTATCGAATTGGCTTCAAACAACTAATCCAAACTATTGAAACCGATCTAATTTACGAGTGATGCGTGTACATGCAAACTTTTGAAATATTCAAATTCATTTAGTACGTATACAAAGTCAAGCAGTAAAAAAAAATGAAATTTTATAAGTTATTTTAATGCATTAATTTTTTTATCATTTTTTTACCACCTGACTTTGTACTAAATGAATTCGAAAATTTCAAAACATTTTATATACACAAATCACTCGTGAAATATATCGATTTTAACAGTTTAAATTTGTCGTTTAACACCAATATCATAAAATTTTAAAATTATGTTCACAAACTCTCCTATTGAAAACATCACACACCAACTTTGCTCCTCTACTTAATTATATCAATGAATGACCAATCTATAAATTCAACAACATATTATTTCAACCCGTAACCAGTTTACGAAATATTGTTACAATTGTTAATGTAGAGAATCGCGCTACACATGGTGCCTTACGTTTCGCTGAGGGACCTACAGAGTACATGTGACACGACGAAATAGTGCACAGATCTGCGATTTGCGTGGTTAATTAATTGGACAGGCCTCCTTTCTGACCCGCAGCCATAGCCACATGGCCGGGCCCCGGCTGGGTCCGGATCCCCTCAAATTTGGGTTTTGAATCGAGACCGTCCGAATTGAATCTGTCGCTCGAGATTACTTAGAGATTCAAGTTCATCTCTGGAAATGTATGCGCTCTACTTCAGATAAATTATCACAGATTCGAATTTAAAACCCAAAGATTGGGTTACTTCACTGGATTTGAATCTGCCACGGCTTGCGTTGGTTCTGCTGTGTTTTTTGGAAATCAATCTGCTGTTATTCCAGTGGATAATAAGAACGTGTTATTCAAATTTTTTTCATGTATATGCTAATTTTAATAATATTTTTTTTATAGTGATTTCTCCGTCTTCAAAAGATTGAGAATAAGGTTGGCAAAATAATTATATATTGGTCCTGTTGCTCAAAATTTCAAAATTAACTTACTCATCACATGGTTTTTGCCTGTTTCACTGCATCAAATTGATGAAAATATTTAATTTATGCACACAGCTAGCTCACCATACGATCGAACAAGATATTAACAAGCTAGTTTAGCTCGGCTTGTGATTGGCTCGGCAAAAATAATACTCGGTTCAATTAATAGCTCGTTCTGACATTAACCAAAAGTTCAAAACTTAGCTCGATTCAGCTCGACTCATTCACAACCATTTGAAAATAATGAAAATTCGGCAACCTGACGCTCAGATGCTATTTTGATTACATATTTCATATTCTTATAATACGATCATATTTTTATATTCTCCATTATAGAACTGGGATCATGTATGCTCCATTATACAATGTCCAGACGACAGACGACAAGTCGAACCTTTATACGATAGTTTGCTTGTAAAATACGGCGTCGAAGTTGTTAAAGGAAAGTTAAATATTGGTAGTTTGTCAGTTTGATGAGCATCTGACTGTCATTGTCAGTTGTTTAACAAAAACAAACAAATCATTACAACGCATATCTCATCAATAGTGGACGCATGCACCATCACCTTTTCTTTTTCTTTTTTTGAGAAAACATCACTTTTTAAAGTGCATACACCATACATGCGATCCAAAGAAATTGCAGGTCCTGTTATTCCAAATCAAACCTTTCATTTTTCTAAATGCACGAATCTCAAAACAAATTAAAGGTTGGATGTGAAATTACAGGTCCCTGCAATTCCTATGGATGACAGCAGATTCATTTCCGGAGAATCGTCCAAAATGGAAGAGCTGTTGCTAAGTATCCTTTTTCTGTTTTCCTCCGTTCATGTTCGATCATCTTTATTGTTGAAAATAAAGGAGAATCATCAAGAAATTAATTAATCTCAATTATGAATTATGGATAGTGCCTAAGGTTTTGTCGAGAATAAAGTATATGTTTTTTTTTTATTAAAATAGAAATAAAGGAAGTGGTACGTACATTGGTATTAGAAATTAAATATGAAAAATAGCAATGGTAACAACGGTATATAATAAACGGCCTTTTGAGCCTTGTAAAAATATAACTAGCGCTAGAAACATGAGAGGAGAGAAAACCATTTCTACTTCGTTGAATGGAGCTTGCACATTTGTAGATACGTCTGTAAATGAGCCGAGTCAATTCGAGTTGGGATGGTAATAACGAGCTGTAGAGCTAACTCGAACTCAGCTCGTTATCAACTTGAGTTGACTCACAACTCGTTTATAACTCGTTTAACCAATCAAGTTCTTAGATATTATTATACACTAATATGTGTTTATCTATACAAACAATTGAAATGGCCTAGTAATAGTTTATCTAAATACAAACAATCTAACACAGAGATAATAGGTCAACTCAAAGCAAACAACAACTTAGAATCCAACAATTTTTCATACAACTTAGTACATAAGTTGAGTTATAAATGAGCGAGTTGGGCTCAGTTCATTTATTAAACGAGTCGGCCAACTCGAGTTGAAACTGACTCGAGTTGTAAATGAGTGAGTTAAAGCGAGCCATTAACGAGTGAGTTATGAGCGAGTTGCAAGTTCGAGCAATTTTGTATAGCCCTATTTGTAGATGAGAATCTAGTTACATAGAAAAATAAGAAACAAAATGTCGTGGTTAGATCTAGTGCGGAAGTGGAGTATTGAGTCATGCTATTAACAACAAGCGAACAAATTTGGATAAAACAAGTGCTAACAGACCTACATATCACAAAGTATGAATCTAAAAAGATGTTTTGCGATAATCAAGTCACTAGACATATTGCTTCCAACCTGGTATTTCACAATTGAGCAAAGCATATAGAAGCTAATTGTCACTTTATTAGAGAAAATGTTCAACTAAAATAATATAAACATCATTTGTAAGAAGTGAAAATCAACAAGTGAATGTTTTCACTAAGGGCCTGTTCGGCCGACAAATGGGAATGGGCTTGGGCATGAGAATTGAACTGAAAAACACTGTTCTCGTGGGAAAAAAAAATTCAGTTCACGTAAACAGTGATTCGTCCGAACAGGCCCTAAAGAATTACACCCGAGATTATTTGAAGACATTACGTGTAAGCTAGAATTAATTGACATCTATACTGCTAACTAGTTTGAGACGGTGTTGAAAATAAAAGAGAATTGAGAATCTAGAAATTAATCTCAGTCATTCATCATCGATCAAGTGACTTACATTTAGTCAAGAATTAAACATCTATTTTTTGTAGAAATAAAATTAAAGTATGCGGTATCTTAGAGCATCTACATCCCTAAAACTCAAAAGGATTTCTAAATAACTGTTAACTATTTTTTAGAAATTATGGTCTTTAAAGTTTCTAACTCTCACATCCCTTAAACTCATTTTAGAGTTTCTATTAAGTCACGTCAGCAACAAATTAAAATAGGAGAAACAATTTGAGCCAATCATTTGGCCAACATAGAGTTTATAAACAGTTTCTTAATAAGAAACTTTAATGCATAGTTTCTAAATAAGAAACTCTCCCACATCTCTGAAACTGGATTAGAAACTGCCACATCAGATTAAAAACTCTAATAGTTTCAGGGATGCAGATGCTCTTAGTACTAGAGAATATCGAAAATAACAATAGTACCAACGGTACAACAAATGACTCGAGTCTTGTAAAATATAAATAGCGCTAGAAACATGTAACAAGTACAATCAATCAATCAGATATCAAATTCGGTTTGATATCTTATCAGAACAATTCTATTCACATCAAAATTTATACACTCTCGATCATCACCAATTTTAAAGTTGTCTATACGTATCTTGATATGAATTAGATGACTCTGATCCGATATCAAATCGAATTTGGTCCAATAACGATCCAGTTCCAATTTAATATTGTTGCAATCAGAATCTTAATGTTCTATGTAAGTACACGAACTATCTGAAGGTAGTAGAATTTGCTAGGCTAGCGTTTCATAAAAAAATGGTAGCTTCTTAAGTTCTTAATAAAATCAAGTTACAATTCAAAACACACAAATTATGAATTGCTTAGAGTTCCACTTCAACTGGGCCCCGCTCCGTCAGAATCGATTTTTGCAGTCTTGTATCCGGAATAGATGATCATTGGGCCTATGTTCGGCCCAAATACATGTTGGGTTGGTAGCCCATAATTCGAGTTCAGAATTAAATAAAGGTAGCTGGTCGTGCTTTATTTGGGCTTTTATAACAATCGTCCCTCCACGCACTTTGAAATCAAGAGAGTTCCGTTCCGATTTGATTTTGTGCATTTGACGATAAAATTGATCAGTATGACAAAATTTGTGTACAGAGGCTCTATAATTTCTATCAATAATTAAATTTGTGTCTCCATGATGCACATATTTTTGTGCGTCTTTAATTTGATTACAGTTGTATGCTTTCTAAGATACTTGTTGTCTAATTTTATATAATAACTCATTGTAATCTTTTATTTGTACTCTATATTTTGCGTGTTAAATGAAGTTAAAATAACATTGTTAATATATTTATATGAATTAGTGTATTAAAATAGTATTGTCAATTCAAAAAAAGTCAGCAAAATGTTAATTTCTTATTATTTGAAATAAAGTAAATGTTGCTCGGATGGTACGGTGGAAATAGTTTGGAATGGAATGAATGAAATAATTTTTTAATCTCAATATCAGCAAACTTTGCCATTTATAAATTGTTTGATTTACATGAGCACAATTACCGTATTAAAAAACACAATTACTCTCAGAAATTATTAAAATTACAGAAAATAGTATGTAAATTCAGAAAATGGCAAAAAAATTACTGAAATTACAGAAAATTGTTAACCAGGCCCTTCCAACTTAGGAATGTTTATATGAATAGACCTTAAAAAATGTTAAAATCTCCAAATCAGTCCATGCGACTCCCAACCTTTTTACAAAGCCACAAATTTTGTTGAAGGCAGAAATTTTGAGGTTCAGTTTTCGAATTTTTGCATCATAACTGTACCCTGATTAAATCTTTCTAACATCATAGCCCGGTCAAGAAGTTATATTCACAAATTTCTCAAAAATTCCAATCTGCCCTAAATTTATAAATTAATCAGATTCATGACTAATTTTTTTTAGTTTGACCAAAGTTAGTGTTGGGATTTCGAGTAGATTATAGTGCAACAATTCAATTCAGTTCATCAATTTGTTCACTACCCGAAAACCAGAATCCATGTATAAAACTAATTCCAAGATTAATATAGAGTTTATCACTAGATGCGCAGCGGAAACTTCAAGCCCTAGCAGTAATATTCTTCGATTTGTACACCTCGTGTCAGATTCATGCAACAGCAACCGTAGCCATGTCTCTATTGGTATCCACACAAACAGGTTGACGAACAACTGCAAGTCGAAGTGCTAGCGCCAACTTACAGTCCCCTTCTTGTCTTTTTGTTTTTCTTTTCGGTTTCTGATTTAGTGTGAAATCAGACAGATCTGATTTTCGATTTTCATCCAATAAAACCGAAATACTAATCTTCTATTTTCTGTCTTTCTCTAATTGTTTTCTTATCAGAAATTTGGTTTTCTTATCCGAAAATATCTTCTATTTTTAGTTTTTCTTGTTTTTGGTTATGTCCGAAAATTGAACAGAGAGAGAGACTCAGCGGAAATAACATATGCATTGTATTTATAATACAATACAACTGTTGATCTTTTTTTTTTTTTTTGATAAACTGATAGAAGCTATCAGTCAATACACCGGTTGATCACATCCATTCAATTCGCACCCATTCAGATATGTATATCCATTCATATCAGATCAGAAAATATCAGAAAAACAAATATTTCGGGCCCATATTTGATGCAGCCCAAAAACACCTAATTCATAATTAATTAACTATTAATTAAGACATAAAATATTCTGGCCTATTAGTACATATCTAACACTTAGATCCATATCAATAAGTTAATTAGAAATTTCAGATAAAAAAAAAAACTCAGTGGACAACATTTTTAAATGTATATCTACTAATCATATATAGAAACACAAAATAATGTTCCATAAAAAAAAAATGTTCTTAAGACTAGCGATACAATTTCTTAGTGCAATTCGGTTGTATCCAAAATTCCAAATGCATCTTAGAGCATCTACATCCGTGAAACTCTTTGAGTTTCTAAATAACTGTTAACTAATTTTTAGAAATTGTCTCTGAAAGTTTCTAAACCTCCACATCCCTGAAACTAAAATTAGAGTTTCTTAATTGCCACATCAGCAAATAAATTACAAGAGAGAAGAATTTCAGTGAATTATTTCGCCACGTCAGAGTTTATAAACGGTTTCTTATTAAGAAACTTTGGAGCAAAGTTGTTAAATAAGAAACTCATCTGCATCCCTGAAATTAGTTTAGAAACTGCCACATCAGATTAGAAACTCCAAGAGCTTCAGGGATGTAGATGCTCTTATATCAACAGTTTTACACAATACGATCTTGCGTTGCAACGGTTCAATTTGATAATCGTTTATATATGCATGTATTATAATCTTTTGTGATGAGATTAATGTTAGATCCGAATCGTTAAATATAATGCACTAACTTAATGTAAATATCTTATGAGTGAGTCTATGTTACTATGCATATCACGGGTTGGTCCATAATACGGTTCAATATTTGACTTTTCAAAATCTTAACGGTCGATCCAAACCGTTCATCTTGTTCTCCATATTAATATGTGTTTGGAGACTAAATTTTATATTTTTTGAAATTTTTTTACTATTTTTTTAGATATTTAGAAAATCACTTGATCTGAAAATTCTGGACCATCCAAAAACAGTGATTTTCAATAAATCTAAAAAAATAGTAAAATAATTTTAAAAAATGTAAAATTTGGTCTCCAAACACATATTAATATGGAGAACAAGATGAACGGTTCGGATCGACCGTTAGGATTTTGAAAAGTCAAATATTGAGCCGTATTACGGGCCAAATCGTAATATACATAGTACCATAGACTCACTCATATTGTCACACCCCGCGGCCACGGGATGCAGCAGTCCCCCGCCGTAAGCATACAACACCGTGTATACTTACAAGGCTTATTCAATTTATACTCAACAATTCAAAACAATTCAATATAAACCAAGTTTATATATATATACACAAATCAGAGTACACAGTCTGGTCAGAATATAATACAACAAAGGTATCTCATCCGGATACCAACCATGAGGCCTATCCTAAAACTATACTCCAAAACATATCTAGGGTCATGAGATGGTAAGCTACTATGGCCTACTACTCGCGTGCCTCTCCAGAATCCATCGCACCCGTACCTGTAAAAATAACCCGGAGGGGTGGGGGTGAGAATAAATTCTCAGTGCGAATTTGCCACAGTTCAGACTATTGGACTTGCAATCAGACTCTATATTCAAAAATGAAACCCAAACAATAACAGTTCAAACAGATATATATAATCATAAATAACGGAATGCCAATGCTCGACAACAATTTAATCAACCTGAAACACAGTTTACGGAATTTCCAAGATGAATTTCAAACACAACATATATTTTGGCTTAACTCAATTCAATAACTCAATTCAATAGGGCTTGTAGCAATTACAGATGTTCTTTCGAGCTGAACCATTTTCCAACCCACATCTGTAGGGTTACAGACGCCTACAGATGGCCAACCGCTGGACCCTTTATCTGACATCCATCTGCAATCGCTTGGCTTAACAGTTTATTACAGTCTGGTTCAAATCATATAAAGAAAATTCTCTTTGGAATCATTCCAATAGTCGTAATATTCAATTGACCTTCAAAATGCATTAACCCGTAGGAGAATGCTACCGAGTCACAGACGTTACACATGTCACCCACGAGTTCCATTCACATCTCATAACATAATCACCTTCCCTCATCCCAACCGGTACTGGGAATATCGAGGGCCGTTCACCTAAGGCCATTAGGATCCTGGGAATCCAAGTCAGCATACAGCCCGACTTGGCAAATTCATTGGATCCAAGTGCTTAACTTCGTAAATCCATTCACATACATATCAAATCAAATCGTGGTGACTTTCAATAAAATCAGATCATAATAGATCGACACAACCTACAACCATACCAGCATGCAAATCACTCAAGTCACATCAATTCGAGTTTAATTTGATTTGGCTATGCAAATGCTGTTAGTTTGTAATAATCTAGAAGTCAATAATACGATAAATTATCATAAAGCTTTGTTCATGAATTGAATGTTTATTTATATAGCATTTTGTTGCCTTGAGTATTATTGAATTTATGGATCATTTCGAGTTCATGACTGAAATTGTGAAACTCCATAATATAGATGATATATACTCTTAAAAGGTCACTGACCAAGGTAATTAGCAGGAACACTAATTACCGCGATAAGGTTAGTATGTGGATTAAAAGATGGTTAAGTTTTACAAACCACCTGACACGAGATGTCATTTTAATCACATAGATACATGTTTTAGAAACATGGTATTTGACAGACCCCGAATGAAACATTAAATAGAATTGTGTTCGTGTCATTTATGTTTTCATTCAGTGTCACGTTCTACAGTATGAGGTATTTATCGTTCCCACTGAGAAATACGTATGTGTGATTGTTATCCACCGCTGTCCGTAAAAAGCAGTCATAACGGTAGCTTTTCCATATGTATAGCTTAGCTGAGGAAGTGATAGTTTACCAAGAATACTATTTGTCCCTCGTATCTCTATACGAGCTATAGCATCACTGGGCCCCTTGATAGAGTAAGATTATCTGCTAGCGGTATAATTACAAGAGTAATTATATTTGATAATCTGCTCAAGATCAAGAAAAGATTAAGTTAGAAAGGATGACACACATCTACATTGAAACTAATCTGATAGCTATGAGACAGAAGAACAGACACAAGTAAATTGTTTACTGGATCGTGATATTGTACAGTACAGCATCATCTGTGTAATTGGATGGTCATGATGTGTTGCCAGATGCCACCCATGACTAACAGAAGTTAAAACAGTTTTAACTCTGTTTACCAACATAACACAGATCCTATTGGGTCACACCATATAGGAGCTACTCGGAGAATCTTACTGATTAATTATAAATTGATTATAATTAATATTAAGATGGTTATAATTAATTATACGTGTTATAATTAAATTATAAATGTTATGTAAAAATAACAAGCAAAAACATTGGTTAATTTATAAACGTGTATGACACGTTGTATAAAAGTTAACCGGTTAATTTATAAATGTGCAGGACACATTGTATAAATTATCGAAACAACAAATAACCGCAAGAAAAATATATATAATTATTCAGAATAATTATACGAATATTATTTGTGTTCGGGCCGAGGGCATTCGAGTCTTTTCAGATTCGTCCTTATCCGCATGACACGTCATCGATCCTATCCAGATGACACGTCATCGATACCGAAACAAATAACCGAAAGAAAAATATATATATAATTGTTCAGAATAATTATATGAATATTATTTGTGTTCGGGCCGAGGGCATTCGGGTCTTTTCAGATTCGTGCTTATCCGCATGACACGTCATTGATCCTATCCAGATGACATGTCATCAATCCTATCCACAAGGGCAAAATGGTCATTTCACACCTATGCCACCTTGCATGTGTAGAAGCATGGAGAAGAATGTGGAAGGGTGTGGAAGGGGTATTTTGGTCATTTCACATATAAAAGGATGAGGTGTCAATGGCATATCTTGTAAATAGGCCGAACTTGGAGGGCATTTTGGTCTTTTGCAACCGAATCTAAACACTATAAATAGGGGTGGAGGGGTAGAGAGAGAAATATATATTCACATATATACATATGCACATTCACATGTATCTTTTCGTGCAGAAACGAATCGGTATTTTCTCTCTTTTCCGGTTTCTCTCCCAAATAGTGTTTCGGTTGAGAAAAGAAAGTTATACGTACTTGACGTATAATCTTGCGGGTTGTTGTGGAGTATATTTACGGGATCGATGAATAGTGTTTTACCGAATTTAGCGGTATGTCAGTTTTGCATATTGATAAAACTGAGCAACCGAAAATTCGTGTTTACGGGTTTTCGTCTTTTCCCTGTGAATAGTGTTTTTGCAGAATTCCGCGGTTTACGGTATTTCTGGCAGAAGAAACAAACCGCTCTTTGGTTAGTCCTGGTGGATAACCGATAGAGGTATCACACGTGTGATACTCCGAGTCGATTCCTTCCCTGGTGAGGCTCTACTCGCTCGGTCTGCATTCCAACTGTGATTTGGAAACAAGGTATAAATATGCTATATTAATCTATTTAATTGGTAAGTAGATTAAAGTTTTAGAAATCAATCATGGAGTAGATCTGTAAAAGGATTAAATTGGGTTTTGATGCCAAAGGAATACTGAAGGTGGACCGCCTTGGAAAGTTTCCTGACATACCCTGTTTAATCCTAAGCTTAAGTTGGCCGTAGAAATTTTTGTTCTACGGTCATTCCGCACCTTAAGCCTAAAAGGGGTTTTGGTTAGCACCGCGAAACCCCAACAAATGCTCTACACAATTCAGTGATGCAATCAATGACATTCAAAATGATAAACGAATACACAGTTTAATTCCTGAAAATAAAGTATCAAACAAGTCCAAGAATCCCGCACCTTAGTATGACGAGCGTACCGCTTAATTTAAGGATCGGACTTCTCGTATTGTCTCGCAAGTTCTTGCTCCACCGAGCCTACACCTATATTATACGTATACTTGGTTTAACATTGGTTCACTATTGGAAACATTTACTCGAGTTACATCAGGCTTATACCTTAATCAATTTCCTATCCTTTGGTACCAATCCGTTCAATTCCTGATTTCTTACTTACAATCTTTCAAATCACACCATTTACCTCGGGTTCCTTCAAACCCTACACAATTATAATTAGGTAACCATTCAGTCACAGGTTCACTACTTTGGTTCTCGGTTCAATTCAATTCACCGTTTGGTTAACCCTAATTTGGTCAAAATCTCAAATTAACCGTTAAACGTTCTAAAAATTCAAGATCAGGAAGCAACCCTACCAATTACAAGTCTAATTGGTCGGGTTAAACAAATCAAATCACGATTATGCCAACTTTCAATTTTGGCACGAAACCCTAGAAATCAGATTTCACAAATCGGAAGAAATCGGGAAAAAGATTGACAAACAAACTAGTAAGGAGTGTAGAGGAACTAGTCCTCGAGCAATTTGAACACAAATCTCGAGTTTAAAACGAGAATCCGAGAAAATTGAGAAATCCGAGATTTTAGAGAGAAATGGGAAGAGAAAGAAATACCGAACAGGAGAGCTAGGAGAGATTCACGGCCGCTGACTCGGTTCCAGTTTCGATTTCTCGCAACAATCGGGGGTTTAAGTTAGACGGGAAACTCTCTCTTTCTTTTTCCTTCTCTTTGGACGAAAATGACTTAAAAATGGGGAAATGGTGAAGAGAGAGAGAGAGAGAAGCTTCAATTTGAGTTTTAGGGTTAAAATTACCCTGAATGCGGATGCACCCATCCGCACTGCGGGTGGCTTGACCCGCACTCAGCACTTAGTCGGTTTCCAGAAAATGAGCTTTAACACATAAGTCATCCGCAGTGCGGGTCACCCATCCGCACTCGGGACTTAGGCAAATTTCAGAAAAAGTCCGAGCCTATTGCGGATGAAATCCACCCGCAGTGCGGGTCAACCCATCCGCACTCGGGACTTAGCCAATTTTTCAGGAAATTCAGCTCAATATAGGAATTTATGAGTGCGGCTGGACCCATCCGCAGTGCGGGTCATTCACCCGCACTCAGCACTTAGTAAATTTTGACCAACACAGAATTGTATGAGTGCGGATGCACCCACCCGCAGTGCGGGTCAATCCCATCCGCACTCAGCCTATAAAGTTCCAAAATCTCGAAATTTCAACGCGGTTTCGATTCACGCTTAACTTACTTATTTAGGGGAACCTTAATTAAGGTTTAAACTTCCATTTTATTAGCACACTTTTCGATTCTTGCTTTTAAATCCTTTGACTTTAATTATTTAAAATTTTGTAACGTAACACATATCTTATATTTGAAATAAGACCGAATTTGTTATATTAAGGTATGTTTGGTTGGATTGAGAATAAATTATTTTTGAAGTTAGATTATTCAGAATAGCCTATTTGGTTTTTGGTTGGATTAAAATAGCTAGAAGAGTAAATTTATACTCTGTCTTATTAGAATATGCTATTTTTAAGAGTTTTGGACTTCTGTAAAGAGACTTCCAACAATAGAATTGAAAATATACTTGTCTACAAAAAATTGTTGTTTGAATTACATATTCTTTAAAAGAATTTATGCACTCATTAAAATCTAATAAAAGATAAAGACTTGTCAAACTTGATGAGAGTAAATAGGAGGTATGGATATAAAATGTGAGAGAGGTAGGGGTGTCAACGGGTATGGTTTGGTCGGATGGAAGCATTTTCATACCTGTACACATTACAAATTGTTCTTATCCGTACCTTACCCTTACCCATTATAATTATCGGGTAATGAAACGGTAGCAGAAAAATAACGAAAAATACTAATATAATAATTATTTATTATTATTTATTAAATAAAATATTAAAACATATACATTTATTTCAGAGGAATAACATTTTGTTTGAAAATTTTGAAAGGTAAACTAATATGTAAAATTTCCCGTTTTCACATACTTAAATCTAAAAAAAAAAAAAATTGGCTTGCTTTTTAATATGAAACGGACGTTATAGAAATTGTCTGGAATTTTTGTATTTTATTAACTATAATTCTTACATATTTTATTTTTATATGCTCGAATCATCTAAAAAGACCAATTAAAAATTAATTTTACTGACTACTACTCAATTCTCATGACGATTTACGGAATCTTTTAATTTTTACAACAACTCAATTTTCAAAAACATTACAAGTTATCTTTGGCACCTAATTATAATTTTTTTTTAATATCTTATGGTATCTTATATATGAGTAAGACTTGGGTGCTATGGATAACATAAGGTCATTCGAGCTACGGCCTCAACAATCTATCGTATAAACTTCAAACTTTGATTTAAGTAGCTCAATAAATTGGTTATTTAATAAATTTATAAAATACTAATTTTTACTATTTTTGAAAGTTTTTTTTACTTTTTTTTTATGATTTATGAAAGATGGCCAAAATGGTCTAAAACTAAAAGAAAATTGTCAATATTTTAGGCTATTTTTTGTCATCTTTCATAAATCATAAAAATAGTAAAAAACTTTCAAAATAGTAAAAATTAGTATTTTACAAGTTTATTATATAGAGGAGGGTTCAAATGCCTTCATTTTTTGTGCCTCCACCTTGCCTCCATTTTTAAAATCTTTAATAACTCAAAATTTAAAACTTAAAAGTAAAAATAAAACCGTTAGATGTGATCTATATTATTTTCTCTATGTGCTCATAAAAAATTATTACATTTCAATTTTATTTTTATATGAATCAATAAGTTGAAAAATCAATGTCTAGAAATTATCCACATTAGTACGTTTTTTACAAGTTCTTGATGACAACCAAAACAAATTTGAAATGCCATAATTTTTTACACGTGCGTAGATAAAATGATGTAGATCATATCCAACGGTTTTATTTTAATTTCTAAGTTTTAAATTTTGAGTTATTAAAGTAATTAAAAATGGAGGCATGGTGGAGGCAAAAAAAATGGAGGCATTTGAAACCTCCTCTATTATATAACCAATTTATTGAGCTACTTAAATCGAAATTTGAAGTTTATACGATAAATTTTTGAGACCGTAGCACGCATTGCCTTGTGCTATCCATATCACCGAAGCCTTACTCCTTATATATATTGTGTTTGACTAGTGTGTTATCGATTGTATAAGATGTTCCGTGATATTTCTCAAAAAATTATTAGACAGACAACAAATGCTATATTAAAGTCATTGAAATCGATTTACTTCATAAGTAATGTGCTTACATGTAGACTTTATAAGTCTTCAATTTCATTTCGTACAAAGTCAAACATTCAAAAAATAAATTCGAAAATTTATAAAGTTTACACATAAACGTGTCACATTTTAAGTGAATTGATTTCAACAGTATGAATTTAGGTTTCCTCAATTTTGTAAAATAAATAGTACGGATGATAACTCTAATTAGATTTGAAATTATAACCATGTCACTCGATCGTCTCATGATGCAAATTAAATCAAATGTAAAAAGTAAAAATATTGAGATTTTTTGACAAAATTCACAATTAACCCAACTTGTGCACAATCTTTACTCATACGCCAGGTGTTGCTGGGAAGAAACCAACTTTGAGCTACAGCTGGCTTTGGCTATAGCTGAAAGCCTGAAGAGAGTCTTTCTCCAATTTTCTTTTTTTGGGTATCAGCTCAGAGTTTTTTGAGTAAAGATATTGAAATAACAGTTTTGATTCCACCTCAGCAAATATAGCTTGCACACTAGTAAAGCATAACCTCCTCCCATATCTTGCGGTTCTACTTTCGTTTTTCTTTTCTTTTTTTTTGCACCTTTTTTGCTTTTCCTGGTTTTTCTCTTGTGTGTATGAATTAGCATATTTTTTTCTCTTATTACTGCAGGTATAGAAGGAGAATTTGAAGCATCTGCATGAGTAAAATTAAAAAGAAATTAAAGCAAATGTCAAGCACTAATTGACACGTACTCATGCAATTATTGTTTAATTACTTTTAGTGAACATTTTAGCAATTATTACTATGAAAGAAACACGAGATCAAACTAATAAAAATAATTAGAAAGTGATTTCTTTACAAGAAAATTTTCTAATTTAATTAGAAATTACGTTACATCTCATAAATAGAATGGAAATGATATGCGTGTGTTTATGAATGAAAATGAAATTCCAATGCAGAATAATGCATAACTAATCAAAATATTTGGAAAACATTTGTATGTTTTTTTTTCAAGAATTTTTTTTACCAATGGATTGGCATGCATAGTGCTAGATGCTAAAATATATAAATACATCTCTTTTTTGAAACCTTGACAGTGGTTGTCAAGTATAATTTTTATTAATTAAAACGTAAAATACATCCATCATTTTATATCTAAAACATCATTCAAACTATAACAACATTTAAAAAACATCAGCATCTAACAACACAAACAACTAAAACAACAAATATATAAATACATCTCATCGTATTAAATTACTAATAGATCGCTCTAGTGTAAATAATAATGTATTTTAGAAATTTTAAGTTTACATAGGATGCTGTTGACATGATAAATTATAAGCAGAAATTAATTTAATTAACCAAAAAGTAATATATAAAACGCTGTTGGCATGATAAATTCGACATCTCAAACTGTGAATAATAATTAATATGTGATATATTAATATTGCACAATTATACCCCGGAGATAATGAACTAATTGAATAACCGAAAAAAATTTAGTTACCACACCAGAAAATAAAAATTTATTGATTACTACCCTAATCAACATATTTCAAAACATACCACCTACGCGGATCCAGTCCCCGCGCACACCAAATTGGGCTAATGCGTAGACTGGGGATGCGCACCGATTTGGTGCGCAGACTGGGTTGGCGCACCAAATTGGCCACTGCTTCCCAGTATGCACATAAAAAGCACCAATTACGTGCGCCAATCTAATATGCACACCAAATCGATGCGTATCCCCAGTCGGCGCACCAATCCAATTTGGTGTACGGACCGGGTCCGCGTGGGTGGTAGAAAATGAAATCTGATCATTAGGGTAGTAATCAATTAATTTTGATTTTCGTACTAAAAAAAAAAATTTCGGATTGAATAATAATCATAGTTTTCTTTGTTCCGAAGAAAAATGAATTAAAGCCAGTTAGTGACATGATTAATTAGTTGTGGGGCATGATATATGCTCACACAAATACACCATGCATGTCAAGCACATGAACCCAAAGGTGCAAGAACGCGCATAACACACCACCTCACCTATAAAGTAAAGCATGCTGTGGCAACCTCTCAAGGTCTCAAGAGAATTCCACCATTTTTAATTTGTTCTCTTCCCCCTCTCTCTCTCTCTATATATATCTCTCTCTCTCTTTTAGCTACATATATAGCTAGCTGTCTTCTCTATTTCATGTTTTGATAAACTGGAATTGGGAGCCTCCTTATTGCATCCAAATTGGACACTAGGAGGAGCTAGCTGCTGTTATTACTATCATCTCATCTGTTAAGAGAGAGATTATAATTATAAAGAGAAATTAGAGAGAGAGAGGAGAGATGGCACTGCTATCTTTGGATCATCCTTGGGCCTTCACTTTTGGTATATTAGGTATGCATAATTCTATTATATTTTGTCTCTTAAGACTCCATATTAAAAAAAAAATGATTGTAAAATCATTTAAATATACTTTATGAATGATGATTATTGTACTTCTTATCATATCAAAATATTAAATATAGGATATATAGTTGATTAATTGTATATTTTGTTTTATACATTTGAAGGTAACATAATTTCATGCATGGTATATCTCTCCCCAATGTAAGGTTCCTTAACCCTTCTGATATTTTTCTTTTTTTTATCCTACATAAATTAATTCAATACATGTACATTTGAGATATTGTTAGTCTTTTCTTGATATTGTATCATTTCCAGGCCAACATTTTATAGAGTGTACAGAAAGAAATCGACCGAGGGTTTTCAGTGTGTACCTTACGTAGTAGCTTTATTCAGCGCTATGTTGTGGATATATTATGCACTGCTAAAACCAAATTCATACCTCCTCATCACAATCAACACAATCGGTTGCATCATTGAGACTGCGTATATCATTGTATATCTCGTTTATGCGCCAAAGAAGGCAAAGGTAAAATTTATATGCATATAGCTTTCTTCACATAACTTGTGAACTTGTTAAAAATTAAATATACAAAACACAGTTTCAAAACTTTTAGTTGAGTAAGATTTTGTTCATGAATTGTAATTGAAAATTTTCTTATTTAAAAAAGCGACCACCACCTTGTCATAATTAATTCTATAAGCATAATACACAAAATTTAAGAAAAAAATAAATCTTGCACATTTGGCATAAGCAGTACAGTTTGATACTACACAGTACACCAGGTTATCAAAGCATAATTCAGGTTTTGAAAACAAAATTTCATGAGATGCTCTTTCGACTGATTAATTCACAGATATGCACGGCAAAATTGCTGGTAGTTTTGAATGTGGGGTTGTTTGGTCTGATCCTTGTTCTCACTCTTCTGCTATCAAGGGGCAGAGATCGGATTCGCATTCTCGGATGGGTTTGCGTTGGATTTTCTGTTAGTGTCTTTGTTGCACCACTGAGCATAATTGTAAGTAAAATTTAAGAAACATTGTTGTTCTTGTCGCGTTTGTATAAAAGTTTTTGTAGAGAGATAAAATAGAGGGTTGAAAAAATTTTACCTTGTGCATTTGATGTGCTGGAAGTTCATCCACTATTTCCAAGAATGTTAATGATAGACCAATTTTGATTTTTAAAATTACTCGTGCAAATTTAACAATTATAAGGATTCTGAGTTAATTGCTAGCAAAATAACTTCAAGTAATTTCATACCTTAATTATATTGTGCATTTGATTTGCTGTAGGGAAGTTCATCCACTATTCCAACAATTTTGAATTATTGTTAATTAATGATAGACCAATTTTGATTTTTAAAATTACTCATGCAAATTTAACAATTATAAGGATCTGAGTTAAATGCTAGGGAAATATATAACTTCAAGTAATTATTGGTTCCTTTTGATCTGGCAGAGGCTGGTCATACGCACAAAGAGTGTGGAGTTCATGCCATTCTCGCTTTCTTTTTTCCTTACAGTGAGTGCTGTAATTTGGTTCTCCTATGGCCTTCTAACGAAGGACAAATACATTGCGGTAATTTTTTATATTGCCAATAATTACATTTATTAGATATTTTTATTTTCTAGTTATTCATCAAGTTTACAGAAAATAATTAACATGTGCTTGATCAATAACCATTGGGAGTACGTAATAACCATAAATATTTCATTCTAATTTTGAACCATTATTTTTTTTTTCCTTTTCCGTCATACGAACAGCTCCCAAATGTAGTCGGATTTGTTTTCGGGATCATCCAAATGGTGCTCTACACTGTGTACAAGAAATCAAAACAACTAGATCCAGCAATGGAGATCAAGCTGCCAGAACACCCAATAGAAATCGCGAAGCTCGGACCCACAGAGAAAACCTTTGGTGTTCATCCTATCGAAGAACATGAACATAATTCTGACCAAGGCAACCGAAATGCGCGTGATGACGACAATAACAACAGCAACAAATGTCGTGAGAATAACGAAGAACAAACCATTGAGGTGTAGTAACAACAATGCTTCATATTGAGGCTCTTTTGCTCTGAGAGGCCACCAACTATACTTATATTTAATTGGATACATAAATTTGCTAGAACATATAGAGAGCATTTGTGTATCTGAGAGGGATAGAGAGAGAGAGGGTTGGTTGAGGGTTTATCTTTTGCAATGTAGCTATTTAATATAACATTTTAAATGGATGGAGTTTGAGAAATTGAATGGAAGGGTAGCTTGCTATCTAGCTTGCCTTGTCATAATATAAGACATCCATTTTGTACATTTGTGTTTTTGGAATCAATAAAGAGATCATAAAAGAGACGAAAGTGGTTTACATTTGCTTAGATCAGTTAGTTTTTAATTGTGTAGCTCTTTTCTAAGTAGCGGCTGGCGGCTGGTGGCGATAAAAAAAAAATATTTTTGTGTCTTTTTGTCCAACTAGATATACACATCTTTCAAATTAAGATCTTAATTTAATTTATAAAATGAAAGTATCGGTGAGGGTTAAATAAATAATTATTGATAAGAATAAGTTGATAGTTTTTTTTTTAGAATATCGCTATTATTAATAGAAATATCTACGAAGAAACCAATGTAATTAAACATTTTTATTCTCGCAAATTAATTAGGGATGGACTAACAGTCTCCCTACTTCCCCTATCTGTCCCCAGCACTAAAAGACAAAAAAATAGTTAAAACGTGCTAACTACCACCAAAGAGCAAGATTAATGCTATTTTATTAATAGTCAAAACATATAGTATTCATACCTACGAATTTATAGTATTCATACTTATTATCAGAACCATTCGTCATATATAAACACAAGCTGGAGGGGACTAGTAACGACCAGGGGGACCGCTGACGTCTTGTGACAGCCTGGATTGGGGACCGCAATCGTCTGAAAGTGACATTTGCCAAGATTGGGGACCACTACAGCGAATCTATATATTATTCATATCTAAATAAAGAAGCATTCATATCTAAACAAATGAAGTATTCATACCGACGATTACGAAGTATTCATACATGTTTGAAATAATTTATACAATTCAAAATTCAAAGTCAGATTCATCTCTCTCACCCCACCTCTTCCAAGAAATATTCATACTGACGATTACGAAGTATTCATACATGTTCGAAATAATTTATACAATTCAAAATTCATTGTCAAATTTATCTCTCTCACCCACCTCTTCCAAGAAGTATTCATATCTAACATGAAGTATGCATATCTAACCAATGAAGTATTCATATCTAACTAATGAAGTACTCAATATCTAACAAATGAAATATTCATATATATAACTACTCATATCTAACTAATGAAGTATTCACACATGACACTAACAATATTCACATCTGACACTAATAATATTCACACCTGCCCAGATTGGGACCAAAAAATATTCTCAACAGACTAGTATGCATATCTAAAACAATGAAGTATTCATATCTAACTAAAGAATTATTCATACTGACGATTACGAAGAATTCATACATGTTCGAAATAATTTATACAATTCAAAATTCAAAGTCAGATTCATCTCTCTCATCCCACCTCTTCCAAGAAGTATTCATATGTAACATGAAGTATGCATATCTAACAACTGAAGTATTCATATCTAACTAATGAAGTATTCATATGTTGCACTGTGACAACCTTCGCTGGGCTAGCATGGACCCCCTCCAATGGTGCACCACGCTCTCCTCGCCGGATCTTGACGGTGCACCACGCTCTCCTCGCTGGATCTCGACGGTGCACCACGCTCTCCTCGTCGGATCTCGACGGTGCCCCACGCTCGCCTCGCCGGATCTCGACCGCCATCACAACTGTCGACGTGGGTAGATGGCGAGCAGTAGAGGAGAAGAACATGGTGAGTTTTGAGTTGTGTTGAATTTTTTTTTTCTTTCTAAGAGAAGATTGAAGAGGGTGAGTTTTGACCACGTGAGGGAACAAAAAATGAAGGTTGTTAGGAGGACAGATTCAAGGGGACAACATCTTTACTCTAAATATAAAGGAAGAAATTTATTCTACTTCAAATACAATCAAGCATCATCTATCAATTTTGATGAGAACTAGCAGATTAAATTGGAAAAGAAAAAGAAAAAAAGGGTGATCAGCTGACCGCTTAGTAGTGCAAAAGAAGTCCAAAAAAAAAAAAAAATTGAGACGGCTAAAGAGTACCAAATTTGGGAAGATTGACACTTCACACTTGAACTATATAGCTTCCAAGAACCGCCTCCTAAAATTCTGGGATTTGGCCCATTTCTTTGTCCATTTGTATGAAATGCCAATTTGCTCCTCAAACGCTTCTCTGGATGTTCAGAGAAAACGACAAAAAGCAAAATATGGTTATATAGAGGATTTCCACATCTCCATCTTGGAAAAACAGAAAGGAAAAGGAGAGCTTGTGAACCTTTTTTTAAGCATAATTTCTAACTTCCTCATATTTTGTATATCTGTTGTTGCGAGCAAGTTACACGAACAGTCGGACAATATTTTAGTAACTTAAAGTAATATTTTTTGGATAAAATATCAATTCGCAAATTGTTTTATAAATATTTATAATTGAAGAACATGATTTCTATTTTATCTTAAAAAAATAGTTCGATGATAGCAATTTTTATCTCAAAAATTTTAAGATAAAAATTTAATTGTGACTATTCCGAACTATTATTCTATATGTTTGGATGTATTTGAATTAGTAGAAGAGACTGTTTTTTGTTTGTATTTTATAGATTAGTATGATATTCTACTGATCCAACTAAAAATTGAATTAGCTCACTATTCTCATTAACTTAAGCATTTATCGAAACTCACCTGAAAACAGCAGCAACAACTTCCATGATGGTTTTTAGAGACCTCGCCTCTCGGATCTGCCGGGACCGGCATGGGCTATGGCAGAACGTGCATAGCTTCACTGCACCTTAAACGGTTAGGACGTGCTTAGCTTCATTACGCCTTAATCTTGACAAGAAAGTTAAAAGAGTATTCCATTGCGCCTTGGTATTGCTATTATTACCATTATTTCCACTTTGTCAATAATCTTGACAAGAAAGTCAAGAGTATTCCACTTTATTCACTCACTACCACTTCTCGGTTAGGACGTGCTTAGCTTCACTGCGCCTTAAATCTTTCCGGAGACAACATATCAATGGTCTACTCAAGGAAACTATATTACAGAATTATAACTCCAATTTTGTTGTTTCTTTAAAAAGAATGCTGAAGTTATCCTTCTTTTCTCAAGCATTCATAAACAAAGGAGAGGATAGTTTGAGCATCTTTTAAAATGGACAATGACAGTATGCAATTTCATGTATTATCTAGAAGTATCATCATTGATAGGGGTAACTTGGAATTAGCATCTAACATAAACTTTAACCATCCTCAATGACATTACCAGTATTATATACCCAATTCCATATTTGTGTTCAAGTTAAAAAATAACATGAAAAGCGGATACGATACCAACAGCCAAAATCAAAGTAACTAGCTATTATTCCATGCTCCACATTAGACACCCAAAAAAAAAAGTTTAGCACACCCCTGCATCTTTTGCATTGCTTAATTTTTAGACGTGAAGTTTGTACAAAAGGCAGCAGTCAGTTGGTACCAATATTGATGCATATGACTGGTACAAATATTGGCCAGAATTTCAATACATGCTCATTTTTTTTCCACAGCAACTTTGACTATAAACCCTTGGCAGCATCTGCCAAGCTTCTCAAAATAAAAAATAAAAAACTTTTGACTATAAACAGCACATGCATGCTCACCATGATAATGGGGACACCAATTCACCAATTATGCATATAATCAGGGGAATAATAAAAAAAGGCACAAGGAAACAGGAGAGAGAGAGAGAGTGACACAAAATGTCCTCTATTACCACAAAATTTTTGGAAATTTACATGCATAATAAAAGACGCTCCTCCATGGTCCATCCCCACAATTCTTTTTTTCTTTGTTTTTCTTATAGGGGGCTCAACCCCAAGGTTTCTAGATAATGTACATCTAAAACTCTACCTTTCCGCTAAAAGGGAAAGAGAGACGGTGATAATAACAGTATTAATAATGCAAACAATCAAATAGAGCAGTAACAGAACATCACCTCCTTAGCTGCTCACGCTAGGAGAAGATTCTGCATTTCTAATCATAGCCTTCCTCTTCTCTCTCCAATTCTCACCCCACATCTTTGCCTCAGCAACTGCACGCTCCCGATCAAAATCCTTATTCAATATCCCAGCAACCAAATCCCTCGGTGAATCATCCTTCTCCTTGGTATTGCTATTATTACCATTATTTCCACCACTAGTATTATTGTTACTACTACTACTACTAGTATTATTATTATTATTATTATTATTCCCCGGTTGACCTCGCCTCTCGGATCTTCCAGGACCGGCATGGGCTGTGGCAGGGTCATACATCTGGGAAGCCAGGTAGGACAATGCGGTGACAACATCCGCGATGAGGGGACGGGATGCGGCCTCAGATTGGATGCACATTGATGCCACCGCAAGAGCTTGGTACAGGCCACGCATTGGATACCGGCCTTCAAGTCTAGGATCTGCCATTTTTGGAAGCTTTCTCCTGTCATTGAATAATGGCCTCGCCTGTCGGGAAATCAAAGATCTTTATCAGCTTATTACTAGCTATCATTCTCTATTCTATAGTAATCACAAGAACATTTAAAGAGAATTTCATAGTATATTAATGTTACTTCTACTCAAGTTTTCATATAAGTTGTCAATAAACACCTATCTTTAATGTTCACCAAAGATATCATAATCTAATTTAATATTTTGACAGAGAGAGCTGATAAACAAATAACGACATATGGTCTTATGGATATCTTTCAAGTAAATTCATATATTTTTTTAATAATGATATTACATGAGTTAATTTACTGCTATCAAAATAAAAGAAAGACAAGGTAAAGGACTTGAAGGTATTAAGATATACTTCTTTTCCTTTTCTTCATTAATTCAATTTCAGCTGAAAGGCCAGTAAAAGGACAAACAATTCTGAAGAAATCAAACTAACCAGGAGGAGTCATAGGGATTAAGAAATGCTTATTCTTGAAAAAAAAAAAAATTTGGTTGAAATGTTCAAATTTGAAACTAGTATCAAAGACGACAGCTGCTGTCAGTTTTCAAAAAAATAAAAAGAAACTAGTAGCAAATACCACATGATATAAACATTCTAGATTTTTATATTCCAAAATTGGGAATAAATAAAGCTCAAGTTGTCTTATATATTTAAAAATATCACAAATAAAAAATGCTTAAGTTCTTTGCTACTTCTAAGGTCTTCTTGAAGCTTCCACATATACCAGCAGAATTGTCAAAGGATATTTGTTTATATATATTTTGACTTGTTACAAATGACATTTAACTTTGAAATTTCATAGAAACCTTGTTGATGTTGAGCTAATGTCCATCACTAATCAATTAAACATTTCTCAAATAATTAGAGAACTGGCATGCAAAAAATAATGTTCCAAAAAGATATATATAGAGAGAGAGTAGAACTAGGGTGTTCCTAAGTTCACCAACCCCTTTGTGAACTCAACTCTAAAACCTATCGGATTGGCTTCAAACGACGAATCCAAACCGATGAAATCCTTCTATGAGTCTACATGCGAAAATTTTAAAATTTTAAATTAATTTGTATAGAGTCAAGTGGTCAAAAGGTATCCAAAAAATGAATACATTAAAATTAATTTATAAACCTTATAATTTTGACAATTTGACTTTATACTAAATTAATTCGAAACTTTAAAATTTTCACATGTAGATGCATCACTCATAAGGTAGAAGGATTTAAACAGTTTAGATTTGTCGTTTGAAACCAATTCAATAGATTTTAGAGTTGAGTTCACAAAGAGGCTTGGTGAACTTAGGAACACCCTAGTTCTACTCTATATATATATTATGACTAAATAAAGAAACAGAATAATGAAAAGGAGAATTCCTAGAATCCCCTGCAAGAGTGATAATGACAACAAAAAATTTACTTACCCATGAAACAAGATTTTGCTCCCCATGGGGCCTGGTACTGTCAATTGCCTTGCGGCCTGTAATTAGCTCCAACAAAACAACACCGAAACTATAGACATCTGACTTGACCGTCAACTGACCTGTCATGGCATACTCAGGGGCACAATAACCATATGTACCCATGACCCTGGTTGACACATGCGATTTATCTCCAACTGGGCCCAATTTCGCAAGCCCAAAATCAGACAACTTTGGATGAAACGTCTCATCTAATAGTATATTTGATGATTTGAAATCCCGGTAAATGACAGGTGGGCTAGCCTTGTCATGGAGGTATTCCAGCCCCTTGGCGGCCCCCGCAGCAATTTTCATGCGCATGTTCCAATCCAATGTTTCCTTGTCGGGTGGCAGATCTAATTTATAAAGTGATTAGTACAAGTGTTCTCACTCAAGTACGCACATTTTCTTTAGGACTAATTCTTGTCAGGTAAATCTTATGCACAGAAACTGTACAGTGTTTGTTGGATGCAATAGTTGTGTGCAATATGATGGATGGTTGTTCTATCTATTTATAGGGCATATCTACCATAAACACTATTCGGGCCTAAAAAAAAATTTAACCAAGGTAATGATGTCTGTGTTTTACAGAAAGATTCTTAGATATTCAGAGTAACATGCAGCAAGAATTGGTTGGTCCAACATACTTATCATAAAGTGCTCGGTAATTGAATTACCATTCTGTTTCTTCCTAGATATTGTGTCCACTGATCAGAAAATTAATTGAGTGAAATAGTACATAACGATTCAATTGAAGCCAAAGAGTGTGGGTCGGCCATAAAATACTGGTATGATACCAGTCTGGTAATGTACCAATCAAAGCCAGTACCATTATCTACCAGCTGAAATTGCATTCCTCTTAGCTACAATACTAGCTATCATCACCAATGCCATTATCTACCAGCTGAAATTGCATTCCTCCTAGCACACTTACCAGAGATTAGTAGAGAAAGAGAAAGAGAGAGATGCCAAGTACCGTGCAAATGATCTTCAAGGGAACCGAAAGGCATGTATTCATAGACAAGGAGGCGCTGGTCGCCATCAGCACAATACCCAATCAGATTCACAAGATTAGGATGGTGCAACAGGCTCAGCATTAACACCTCCACTAGGAACTCTCTGTTCCCTTGCAACCCGTCCCTGTTTAGCTGTTTTATCGCCACAACCTACAATTAAAGTAAAATATTTATATTCAACTGAGGTCTTATTACATGAATGTAAATAATCTTATACCAGATCTTCTAATACTGTGGCTCATCTTTCAGTTAATATTTTCTGGCATTTATGCAAACACATTGGCATGATTAAAAGATTATCAGGAGGAAAGGGAAAACAAATAAGTGTAAGAAATAACCTGGCCAGTGCTCTCAAGGTGGCCCTTATAGACACGGCCAAAGCCACCTTCTCCTAGAAAACACTCCGGCCGGAAGTTTCTAGTAGCAGCTGCCAGCTCGCGGAATGTGAAGGTCTGTGCCGATATGTTTACCCCTGCAGGCACAATATTAAATTTCTCTCTCACCTCTCTCTCTTTCTCTTTCTCCATAAAAGGGTGATCCTTTTTAAATGCCACTGAGTTCTTCAAGCGTTGCTTATCCAAACCTAAAACATTGTCATGATGAAAATTGTAATGTCAGACAATTTAAAACACAATACGAGTATATTTCACATGTGCCCTCACAAAAATGTTAATAGTACCTTGTACACATTAATAAAATGAGAAACGTAGAAAGTTCTTTAGGGAAGTTTGGATTGGAGAAATTAGAATGAGAGGAGATCAGGTAGTGTGTTGCACGATTTACATAAGATACTCTTCATTTTAGCATGAAAGAAATTTTGATGTAATCGCATAGTTTCCCTATACTCAGAATAGTAAAATGTTTTTAGTGATATCCATAATTTACACAAAAAAAATATTTGATATGCTTCTAATCGTAAATTTGCTAAAAACTTATTAATTGGTGGTGATCAAAACAACCATATTGCCCTTCAAAATTTTGTTGCAAAATGAATTATTTAATAGCATAAAATTTTAATAACAAGTGTGAGTTTTAAGGTGCTAGATCCAAATCAGTAACCCAAAAGCACAGTAAATAATTTGGTACCACAAAATTTGGACATAAAATTTAGATCATATTTGAAGATCCAATTCCCCAAAAAAAGTAAATTTTAAATTAAGAAAAACTTGCTGAATCAGAGAGCAGAGGAGTAACTAATCTTAGGTATAGCCTAAATTATCTATCTGTTTATAACTAATTTCCCAGCTACAGTCCTAACACAATAATCTCAAGTAAGAAATAAGAAATCTATCAAAGGAACGGAAAAATACATAGACTAGTTGGAACTTGGAACAAGCAAAACTCACCAGACGATAGCTTTTCGATGCCAGGCGGCTGCATCGGCTGTTCATGGCTACTCGAAATTTTTGGATTAAGCTGATCTCCTTCCTCTTTTGAATCGAAACAAGAGAAACAACCCATCTCTCACTATATGTCAATCTAACTCGAACCCTTTTCTTTTTCACAAATTTTGTACCAGAGAAAGTACCCCTATATCTATCATCTCTCTGCCACAAGATTCTTACCTCAAGTAATGGATAAATCCCGTAAAAGGTAACAATTCTCTTTTTCGTACCCAACTTCTCACACTCAATTTCCAACAACAGTAAACAAGGATAAAATCGGATCACTCCAAATCGAGTTTCACTGAATCTAAATTGAATTGAACAATTAATTCCCAGCTGTATTCGATGGATACTGTGTCAACCGTCAACACGGTTTGGTAGAAATGGAAACGGGAAGGGAAGGGAAGGGAAGGGAAGGGAAGAGAGAAGAACAGTGCGTTTTTGTTTCCTTGTAGCTATAGATTTGGGTAATTTATTACGCTAAAAGGAATTAGATTTAGAGATATGGTGTGAAAACTGGAGAGAAATACAGTGGACTTAGTTGAGCCGTTCAATGTGTCGGCTTCTTTCTCACACACCATATGCAGACTAAATGCTTCATTTTTATTCCTTGGGGAGTTTCTTTACCCTTTAATTACCTCATTAATTTATTACTAACCATATTTTCATGCCTACCCTCACAAAATCTTAAATATATTTACCAAACTGTTGCTGCATAAAATTAGGATTCAAATCCGCTGCTATCCTCTTTTTGTGAAAAAGTAATATTTCTATTTTTGCTTTTTCGAATTTAGTCGTTTAATTTTTCTTTCGAAAACGAATCTCAAAGTAACTTTTTTTCATAACTTTTATGTACACGCATCTCGAAATAATTCAACGACTGGATTTGAAAAAACAGAGATAGCAGAGTTACTGTTTATACATGAGAATAACGACAGATTTAGATCCATAAAATTATTACTATATTTTTTAAAAGATTTTCCTTAATTTACGGTTTGAAATTTATTTTCAACTGTTTTGAGATTAGAACTAGCATAGAGAGTTAGAGACAGTATTATTGGACTTTAGATTTGTGGCAAGTTAAAAATAATTGTTCATATTCACTAATTGTAAAAGATTTTTTTTCAGGTACCTAAAAGAATACGGATTCTTTCTTTTTTTTACTATTTAAGTAGCTAATTAATTAGGAGAATTTCACCTATACCAAAGAAACATTTTACATTGTATGACCTATAGTTGTTAGTAATTAGTTTGACGAGAATCTTCAACTATATCCCTATAAAGCTCAATATCTAGCATGTCTTTCAGAAAATGATATGCAAAATAATTCATTCAAAAGAAACTAATTATTTGTTAAGAAAAAATGACAAATAATGAAACCTATATTTATCCACACACTCGAAGATTCTAATAAAAGAAATTACAAGTAATTCTAGTACATTTATGGAAAACAAAGATTTAGAAAATCTCTGTATTTATAGAAATTTTGTCACAGAGCTATTTATTTTTCGCACTCATCATTAATGAAAACAAGAAAATAAAGCATATAAGTATTTTTTAAATAAAACTAAGAAATAAGGTTATGAAATTTAGAAATACTTTCGTTGTTCACAACATTCAATTTTTATTGCGTTGTATAAGGGAGAAGCCAGATCTTTATAATAAAAAATGTAAAATTATTAAATTATTATTTTCTTAAAAATATTTAATTGATTTTAAACTTTTAAAGGGCCGAAATAAAAACTCGGACCCTAATCACTTTTTTTCCGACACAAACTATGAAAAATTAATTTTCACATAGATAGTCCATTGATTATTCAATTTTCTTTCTTTCTTTTTTTTTCAAAAAAGAAGGGCTTACTTGTAAATTTTTTATCTTTGAAATTCTTACCTTTCAAAGGGACAGGTTTACAAATATCCGCCCTTGAAAGATTGAAGATCCAAATTCTTATTCTTAGGCCGGATTTTTATCCCCCTCTATGTTTTATTTTGTTTCCCAGCCTACCTAATTAAATTCCAAAATTTATTTAAAATTTTGTAAAAGATTAATTTACAATTTAGATTTACTAACCGAAAATTTCGGGGTGAAATGGGGAATTGACTTTTTGAGAGAGCGAGCTAATTTTCAACAATTGTTTCTATTTATCAAAATTAACATTCTTTATTTAGTATCATAATACTATGCATATCACGGGTTGGTTTGTAATACGGATCAGTATTTTTGTTTCGAAAATTCTAACGTCAATCCGAACCGTTTAACATGATTCTCATATAAATATATACTTGAGGACCGAATTTTATATTTTTTTTAGAATTTTTTTACTATTTTTTAAGATATGTAGAAAATCACTTGATCTGAAAATTTTGAACCATCCGAAAACAAAGATATTCTACCTATCTTAAAAAATAGTAAAAAAATTCTAAAAAATATAAAACTCGATCTACAAGTACATATTCATATGAAAATCATTTTGAACGGTTCAGATTGATTGTTAGGATTTTGAAAACAAAAATATTTATCCTAGTACGGATCAAATCGCGCTATACTCTTCAGTCTTTTTATTTTATTTTTTATTATGGTTGAAGATAACATCAATCAATGTCGTACGGTAGTTGTGTTTAGCATATCAATGGATTATCATCAAATCATTAATTATTAGGTCAAAATTAACGCATTTGACTGAATCTTTCAAAATTATGATACATATTGACTAAATCGAAATGTAAATTCGCTTCAATCAAAATGAACACTCATTGTTTTGAAATTTTAAATTAATTGTTCGATCGAGCAGAGCCAGTAATTTGAACTGAAACGAACATTTGAGGATTAATGTTAAATATTTGTCCGTCTCTTTTGAATTTCCGAATTTCAAATTTTGAGGATTAATTCTTCGCATTATATCATCAGTAAAAAGGACACCCCCAACAACTAATTTGCTATTTAATGCTCAATTTTAAAAATGAAATGACCAAAATAGCAACAAAGCTAAAAAAATAAAAATAAAATAGCAATCAATTCATGTGTTGTCAGTATTTAAATATTTATTGAAAAATGCCTACATTTTTTTTAAAAAAAATATCGAAGAGGCTAAGCAACACGAGATAAATAGAGCATATCTTGGTCTTCATTTTGTTCAGCTTAAAAGTTTTTTTTTAAGCTATTTTTAATTTTATTATTGAACAAACTTTTTTAGTACAGCTTTAAATTTAAGGTTTTTTTTTTAAATAGAATTAAATTTAACTATTTCAACGAAACAAGTACACTGAATTTTGTTTTAATAAAAAAAAATCCATCGATCCTGTGGAAAGCATAGTAAACTGCTCACGAAATCCTACCCAGGTAGTTCTAATTTGATAAAAAAAAATAGATTTAGCATTTTTTTAATCATCTTTTCTCAACTAGAGCATAGTAGACCTGACATAAGATCTACTTTGAATTTGATGGACTTCAAATATATTTACAATTTGTGTGCTTCGCTTTAATATATATGCGTGTTTGTTTCAATTTTCTTACACACAAATCATAATACAAATCAAACAGACTAGAAGCATGTCAGATGAAGAACACTACTACGGCCACTTCAAAAAGCTCCAATCAGATTAATTATGACATCATTTTCTTATTTGGTTTCACCTCTGACCTCTGTATTCTCTTGTTATTATCACTCCAATTAAATCATTGTTAGGATTTAAGGGGTAGAATGTAAATTAAAAGTGAAAGTTTAAGAAATTTCGCAATGCACATTCTATTATGTCGAAATATATACATTTTTGTTCATGTCCGAGCTCTAATTACAAGTATTGCAAAGCCAAAGCAACCCACTTTATGTGATGGGTAGCCATACATAGCAAACAATATACAAAAATTCAGGGGCGGACTCATGTAGTTCCAAGGGGTGCAGCTGTTCCCTTTGAATTTTGAATTTTAGTGGAGATTAGAATGTACTGATCAATTTTGTCTCTCTCTGAAAATTTTTTTGTCCCCCTCAAATGTTTGATTTGTAATTCGAGTTAAATTTAGAGTTAAAATTAAAATAAATTTATTGAATTATGATTGATAATTATAATTATAGGTTAGAAATTACAACTCGTGTATTAGAAAGTATAAGTTAAAACATTGTTTTTATCGAAGACTTAATTAGTTAATGGATTTAAACTTGATTAGTTATTTAAATCCGATTCGATATTTTTGTCTTTCCTGATGAAAATCCTAGATGAGTCCCTGCAAATATTCACCTATACATTTCAACACATATTTGGATATTAAATTTGGTAACAAAAGCTTATTATTAATAAACTCGTTGTTTTCAAGAACTAACTTTTTAATCTAGTAGCAAAATACTGTATGGAATACGAAACCTCTTTATAAAAAAAAAAAATACCGTAATTTGAAAAACAAAGAGCTCAATCTTTTTAGAAGAAAAAAAAAAAAACAGTTCGTTGTTTTCATTGTGAAAAACTTGTAGCTCGCGAAGCCACTGTATTATGAAAAAAAAGGGATATTAGTTGAAAAATATTTATTGTCTATTAAATTAAAAAAAATGTAAATATGTTATATTTAAGGGATACAATATTCATGTTTCTGGCAACAAATAGTCATCACATTTATTTTCTAAATGGGGCTGCAGATTGGCTCTGCGGCCTGGATAAATGTGAAATTCCTCCAAAACAGAGGTGTTTTGGTTTATTTATTTTTTATTATGGTATATAAAAAATTTCGGTAGAATTGTTCTTTCACTGGTAATATTGAACATATTTTTTGTCAGTATGTAAATCCTTCATTGACTCATAAAAAGAAACTAGAAGGCAGAGAGAATGTTAAAATTCTTAATTAGTCCATTAAATTTAGTTGTGACTAGTCAAACATTTTGATCAAGTCAATGTTAAAAGGAATTAAAATTAAATATGCAATATATATAAAATTACAATAATATTCTTAAAACATATATAACTTTATAGAAAGAACAATAAGAATGAATCACATTTTTCATATGTAATTTCAATTGTAAATTAACAATGATAAAGATCCAATAAAATATTAAAAGTTTAATCAGTGGATCAAAAAAAAATATTCATAGAAATAATAGAAAAATAATATGCATAATGAATGTATTGTATGAAAATTTTCATCATAGAAGTACATAAAAAAAAAATTCGGTTCCTTCTAAGAAATAAAAAAAATGTCAAGACAATTCATCTATAATTTTATATTATTTTTAATTCTAAAAATAAAAAAATTATGCAGTGGATTCTTATTTTGAGACTTATAGTTCAAAGTTCAAACTTGCCTTGAAGAAATAAACAATGGGCTCATTGCTTTAACTGGAGGCTATAATTCCCAAAGAGAGCCGATTAGTTGATCCTTCACCGGATAATATCCTACATATAATAAAAAAAAAAGGAGGGATCCACTTATATATATATTTTTAATGACGCTGAATTATATCTTATATTTTCAAAGTTTTCAGTTTAAACAGTCGATTTAAATCATTCAACATGATGAATATATTAAAATGTACTTGTAAATCAAATTTTACATTTATTTTTAATTTATTTTTACTATTTATTAAATATTTTACAAAATAATTGTTTTCAAACCATTAAATTTTTGTACCAATATTAATAAATAGTAAACAAATTCAAAAAAATGTAAAATTTGATCTGCAAGCATATTATAATATATCCATCATGTTGAACAGTTTGGATCGACTATTTAGACTTTGAAGTGTTACCAAAAAAAAAAATTGCAAGTGAATCCCTCCTCATAATAAAATATACTATTTTACTACGTTAAATGACTTCGCAATAAATACCTTTCTTAAGAAAGAGATAAAGAGGAGATAAAATTGATGCAACGAATCAAAATGGGGATGGCAAGAAATACCTTAACAAGTTAATAAATATCCCAAGTGGGTTTCCAGCCATGTGACTCCACATGTTATTATGTTGAGAATAATCGGATCCCAGTTCTTCTATGCATGCCTCCATGCTACTTTATACGGCAAGTGTCTGGCTACATTTCCATTGGTCATGCACACAACAACATGTAATATAGCAGAGATTGGGATGTAGAAGATCCCGAAAGCGAATGATATGGCTGGAAAAACACTAATCACAAGGAATTGGGGAATTTTCCTCCCATTTCCCTTATTAATTTTTCCGATTTTTTTTCCTCTATTTTATTTATTTTTCTGCCTATGAAAGATCATGGTAAAAAAATATGATACTCGTTTTGTTTTTCTGATTTCTTTGGCGAATTATAATAATAAAAATATTCCATTGTGTTTATGTTAGCGTAGTGGTAATTTAAGGTTAAAGAAGGAATTAATAATTATTTAGTATTAATAGGAAAAGAGAATTAAAGATTAGAGAAGCAATAATTATTTAGTATTAATAAATTAATTTTTGTTGTAAAATAAAGATAAAGAAATCAAACAAGATATTGACAATGTATAAGATAGCTATCTCTTATTCTTATGCTTTTCTTGTCTGTATATCGAATACAATCTTACATCCTCTATTTATAGGTAGATAATGTAAATAACAAGCCATCTAATTTAATTCCATTGATAAATGTGAGGAGATGAAACATGCTTCATTAAGGAGAGGTTTTGATACAATTACTGAAGAGTTTCAAATGAACATCCATAACTTTATTTATTTATAACACTTCCTCTTAGATGTTCATTGTTCATTATGCGCTACTAATATGATACTTCATGATCAATATTAACATGATACTTCAGGACCATGTACTGCCTCATTAAAAACCTTACAAAGAAAAACCCATTGGGATAAAAACTCGGTTAAGGGAAAAAGAGTACAGTGCGTATAATGCTTCCCCTCATTTTGATATCATTAAATATTCTTCAATCGATGTAGACCTATCTTCTTTGTGAGTTGTTCAAAAACTTTTGTCGGTAAATATTTTGTGATTAAGTCTGCCAGATTGTCGATTGATCGGACTTGACAAACATCTATTATGCCTTCTTTTTGTAGGTCATGTGTCGAAAAGAACTTTGGCGCAATATGTTTAGTCCGGTCTCCTTTGATATATCATTATTTGATTTGTGCAATGCATGCCACATTATCTTCATGTAGCGGAGTAGGATTTTCCTTGATGTTTTCAAGTCCACATTCTTCTTGAATGTTTTGAATCATTGATCGTAACCAAACACATTCTCGACCCGCCTCGTATAAGGCGATTAGCTCGGCATGATTTGATGATGTTGCCGTAAGAGTTTGTTTTATCAATCGCCATGAAATTGCAGCTCCACAATAGGTGAATACATATCCCGATTGGGATCGTGCTTGATATGGATCCGACAAATATCCAGCATCTGCATCTCCAATTAAATTGGATTTTGTATCATTTTGATAGTATAACCCCATATCTCTAGTTCCGCAGAGATATCAAAATACTTGTTTAATTCCATTCCAATGTCTTCTGGTTGGTTTGGAACTATATCTCGCTAACACATTTACTGCAAATGAGATATCGGGTCTTGTATTATTTGCAAGATATAATACTGCAAATGAGATTGCGCTTAAGTATGGCACTTCAGGACCAAACACTTTTTCATTATTTTCTTACGGGCGAAAATGATCATTTTCTGCATTTAACGATCGTACAACCATTGGTGTGCTCAAAGGATGAGCTTTATCCATATTGAATCTTTTTAATATTTTTTCAACATAATTTGATTGATGGATAAATATTCCATTCTTTAGATGTTCGATCTGCATGCCGAGACAAAATTTTGTTACACCAAGGTCTTTCATCTCAAATTCATTCTTCAACAATTTTGCAGTATTCTCAATCTCTTCAGGAGATCTAATAATGTTCAAATCATCAACATACACTGCAATGATTGTGAAACCTAGATTTGAACTTTTAATGAAAACACACGGACTAATTACATTATTTTTATATCCTTTTTTTAGAAGGTACTCACTCAGTCGATTATACCACATTCGACCAGATTGTTTTAGTCTATATAAAGATCTTCTTAATTTTATAGAGTACATCTCTTTGGTTTTTGACTTATATGTTTCAGGGATTTTCATGTATATGTCACTGTCAAGTGAACCATATAAATATGCTGTTACGACATCCATAAGTCGCATTTTTAGATTTTCAGTAACTGTGAGACTTATTAGAAACCTGAGAGTTATCGCATCGACTACATGTGAATACGTCTCTTTATAATCGACTCCAGGTATTTGTGTAAAGCCTTGCGCCACTAGCTTTGCTTTATATCTCACAATCTCATTTTTCTCATTTCTTTTTATGACAAATACTCATTTGTAACCTACAGGGTTAACACCTTTAGGCGTTTGGACTGTAGGTCCAAATACTTGCCATTTGTCTAATGAACTTAATTATGCTTGTATGACATATTTCCATTCAGGTCAATCATTTCTATGTCTACATTCTTCCAGAGTTTTTGGCACATTATTTTCTTCGTTTATAACATCGGTTACCATAGTGAATGTAAAAATTTCATCAACATGTATTTAATTTCTATTTAATATAGTACCATTTATTATATAATTTATAGATATCTCATAATCATTTGGTACTTGAGTTTCTTCTGGAATTTCATCAATCTCTTCTGGGGTTTTATCGACTTCTTCAGGAGTTTTACCATTAATCTCTTCTGGAATTTTATTGACTTCTTCAGGAGTTTTATCATCAACCTCTTCTGGGGTTGAACCAACTGTTTTATTCTGCTATTTCCTTTTACGTGGATTTACATCTTTAGAACCAAGTGGTCTTCCACGTTTTCTACGCACATTAGATTCATTAGATATTTTTGTAATGTTAATTCGAGCAGGTGCGTTTATAGCTTAAATATGTGATTTAGTAACTCTATTCGTATCTGTTAATGCATCAGGCAATTCATTTGCAATTCTTTGCAAATTTATGATCTTTTGAACTTCGAGTTCACATTGACCACTTCGGGGGTCAAGATAAGATAACGATGAATTTCAAGTTACTTGTTTATTCAGTTTTTATTTCTCTTCCTCTAAATTTGGGAATATTGATTCATTAAAATGAAAATCAGCAAATCTTGCTGTAAAAACTTCTCCTGTTAATGGTTCTAAATATTTAATAATAGAATGAGAGTTAAAACCAATATAAATTCTCAGTCTTTTTTGAGGTTCCATTTTTGTGCGTTGTGGAGGAGAAATTGGAACATATACAGCACAACCAAATACCTTTAGATGGGACAAATTTGGTTCTCTTCCAGAGACCAATTGTAACGGGGAATACTTATGATTAGCAGTTGGTCTTAATCTAATGAGTGCAGCAGTATGTAATATGGCATGTCCCCATGCAGAAGACGGTAGACTAGACCTCATAAGTAATAGTCTAGCAATTAATTGTAACCTTTTAATCAACGATTCTGCCAGACCGTTTTGTGTATGAACATGGGCCACTAGATGTTCTGCCGTAATTCCAATAGACATGCAATAATCATTAAAAGTTTGAGAAGTGAACTCACCTGCATTATCAAGCCGGATTCTTCTGATTTAATAATCCGGAAAATTAGCTCTCAATTGGATAATTTGTGCTAATAGTCTAGCAAATGCAACATTTCTTGTTGCTAACGAACTCACATGTGACTAGCGTGTTGATGCATCAATTAACACCATAAAATATCTAAATGGTCCACATGGAGGTGTATTAGGTTCACTTATATCTCCTTGAATTCTTTCTAAAAATGAAGGAGCTTCAGGTCCAACTTTATTTGAAGATGGCCTAATAATTAGTTTTTCAAGAGAGCATGCTTCGCATGTCATATCTTTTGATAATAAAATCTTCAGGTCCTTTAGGGGATGCCCATTTGCACTTTCAATTATTCTCCTCATCATTATATTTCCTGGATGACCCAATCTGTCATGTCACAATGTAAATAACTTTGGATCAACTAACTTCTTGTTAGTAACCATATTTGATTCTATTGTACTTATATAAGTACCATATAGTCCAGAGGACATTGCTTGCATCTTTTCCATTATGATTTTCTGGTTATTCTTAATAGATGTGATATGAAGATATTCGCAATTTCTCTCATTTATAGTTTCAATATGATAACCGTTCTTTCGAATATCTTTAAAACTTAGTAGATTTCTTCTGGATCTACTTGAATATAATGCATCATCTATTATTAATTTTGTTCCTTTAGGTAATAAAATACAAGCTCTTCCGGAGCCTTTAATTAAATTACTTGTACCAGATATAGTATGGATATTAGTCTCACCAAGATGCAATTGTGAAAAATATTTCTTACTTTTCAATATGGTATTTGTTGTTCCGCTGTGTTCGCACAAAAGCGTGAACAGAAAGTTTCAGGTACAGCTAGATGTACCCTTTTTAAACCGTGATTGAGCTTTCGTATTAGGTCGCAAGTGCACAACCTTTGTCCAATGGTACAATCAGGTATCGATCCTCAGGGACGGTACAATTCAAGTCTAGATTACTACTTATCCTAGTCAGGTACTATAAGTGAAGAGTTTGGTTTGAGTTCGTTTCAATTTTCTAAATTCAATAACAGAGGATAACAGAAAGTAAATGTTTGTTTAAATCGATTTTAAAATGAAGTTTCCAGGGTTTCAGATTTCATCCTCAACCTTGCCTCTCTGGACCTTCACGCAACTCGCATGCGACCCTTGTGACGCGACCCGCATGGTCTCCCATGCGACCCGTGTTAGTCTGTAATAATCTAGAAGTCAATAATACGATAAATTATCACAAAACTTTGTTCATGAATTGAATGTTTATTTATATATCATTTTGTTGCCTTGAGTATTATTGAAATTATGGATCATTTCGAGTTCATGACTGAAATTGTGAAACTCCATAATATAGATAATATATACTCTTAAAAGTCACTGACCAAGGTAATTAGCAGGAACACTAATTACCGTGATAAGGTTAGCATGTGGATTAAAAGATGGTTAAGTTTTACAAACCACCTGACACGAGATGTCATTTTAATCACATGGATACATGTTCTAGGAACATGGTATTTGACAGACCCCGAATGAAACATTAAATAGAATTGTGTTCGTGTCATTTATGTTTTCATTCAGTGTCAAGTTCTACAGTATGAGGTATTTATCGTTCCCACTAAGAAATATGTATGTGTGAGTGTTATCTAACGCTGTCCGTAAAAAGCAGTCATAACGGTAGCATTTCCATATGTATAGCTTAGCTGAGGAAGTGATAGTCTGCCAAGAATACTATTTGTCCCTCGTATCTCTATACGAGCTATAGCATCACTGGGCCCCTTGGTAGAGTTAGATTATCTGCATGCGGTATAATTACAAGAGTAATTATATTTGATAATCTACTCAAGATCAAGAAAAGATACAGTTAGCAAGGATGACACACATCTACCTTGAAACTGATCTGATAGCTATGAGACAGAAGAACAGACACAAGTAAATTGTTTACTGGATCGTGATATTGTACAGTACATCATCATCTGTGTAATTGGATGATCATAGTGTATACTGCCAGATGCCTCCTATGATTATAGAAGTTAAAACAGTTTTAATTCTATTTACCAACATAACACAGATCCTATTGGGTCACACCATATAGGAGTTAATCGGAGAATCTTATTGTGATTGATTATAAATTGGTTATGATCAATATTAAGATGGTTATAATTAATTATACGTGTTATAATTAAATTATATTTGTCATGTTAAAAATGACAAAGCAAAAACTAATGGTTATAATTAGTTATACTTGGTATAATTAATTATAATTAATTGTACGTCATTTAGAATGACAAACAGAAACACAGGTTTGTTTATAAACGTGTTTGACATGTTGTATAAAAATTACCAAACGAAAACCGTAAACGAATATAATTGTACATGACAATTATACATATTTGATATTGGATAGTTACTATTTACTATTCCTTTGGGTTAATGGGTTTAGAATCCATTAAACTAATCTAACCAATATGAAGTTGCAAAATCAAATTTGAATGCCACATCCAAAATGGCAAAAATGTAATTTTGTCAAGTACGGGGGTATTTCGGTCTTTTGGCGAACCTCCTCATTTGCCTATAAATAAAGGGGCATATGTGAAAGAGAAAAACCACTAATTCACGTGTTAATCTGATTACTTCGTTAATTGGATTTCTCTCTTTCTCTATTTACGGTTTTTCGATTGGTGAATAGTGTTTTACCGAATTTTCGCGGTATTTTAGATTTGGTTTAATTAGCAAATCTGATTGAAACAAATTTTTCGGTGAATAGTGTTTTTGCAGAATACCGCGGTTTATAGTATTTCTGGCAAAAGAAATAAACCGCTCTCTGGTTAGTCCTGGTGGATAACTAATAGAGGTATCACACGTGTGATACTCCGAGTCGATTCCTTCCCTGGTGAGGCTCTACTCGCTCGGTCTGCATTCCAATTGTGATTTGGAAACAAGGTATAAACATGTTATATTAATCTATTTAATTGATAAGTAGATTTAATGTTTTAGAAAATCAATTATGGAGTAGATCTGTAAATAGGATTAAACGAATCTTCTTGATTCATTTAATCCTTAGCTTAAGGTAGATGTAAAAGTTTTGTTTTACTCTTTCCGCACTTTAAGCATATAAATGGGTTTGAACAGTCAAAACCCCAACATGATTAATCAATGGGTTTGAACAGTCAAAACCCCAACACTATTAATCAATGGGTTTGAACAGTCAAAACCCAACAACCCGCGTGGTCCTCGAGTGAATGCAGCATTGAACCCGTTTCTGAGTTATTTACTTGGGTAAGGATCTATTGACCGTACCTAAAGTTCCTGAACCTCAACTCTCGTTTATTGGCTTAATGAACCTAGTAAGGAATTGCAATTTCACCTTCTTAGATCTACAACCTCAAACTTTCGTTTACAAGTGTTCAATCTAAGTCGTTTGATCGGTTTGCTAAAGGTATCCACTATCTCTCAATAGATGGAAATCTCACCTCTCGGTTCAATTGATCTATCTTTTCAGATTAAGACCTACCTCAAGTACTTGATCAAATTGCAAGAAATATCAAGGTCTCAATATTAGAAGAAGTGCAAGAAACATTCAACAATAGACAACAAGATTCAATCAAACAATCACAATTAAGCAATGGAAGAATAATACTCAATCAAATGAACACAAGAACAACTCAAATTCAAATTCAATGCATCACAAACAAGGTTTTAGATTACATCAACCCTAGAAACAAGATAGATCTACTCAAGCATCATAAAGAAAGAGATAAGAGAAGAAATCATGATAAAACCGAAGATGGAGATGGATCTATGAATGATCTTTCAAAATCTTCCCTCCTCAACTTCCTTTCTTGATCCCTACTCCACAAGGGAGTAGAAGCTTGTGGAAGAATCCTCCTCTGTTTGTGGCAGGGAATGACCTTTTATAGCCTTTCCAAATGACCTTTATTTCATTGGACCTTCATTGGGCCTCCGTCTTCTGTTTCTGGAAAAGTCTGACGCTACTAGCGTCAGGTCTGATGCTACCCGCATCAGAGTTTCAGAATGTCAGTAACTTCCCTGATTTCGCCAGTTTTCTGCAGAATAAGAATGAAAGTGCAGCAGTACCACATTCTATAGATATTCAATGTAATAGACGCTATTTGATGGTTTAAAATGCAGATTTTGGTACGAGAATTGGTCAGAACAATAGATCAAATATGGTGATATCACGCTGTCTACTAGACATGGATCTTCTTTACTTACCATTGTGTCAGTCATTTTTCTTTAAAATAAAAGAATGCAATAATAACTTCCACTTATTCATTAACTTTATTTGCATAAAAAAAATTGAAATGTAAATTTAAACCTTTATTAAACATAAACATAAAATTGTACATTTTATTTTTCTCCCTTAGTAAAAGTGTTTATTTCTTCATCTACATTATGGAAGAAATCTGATACATCAAGATGTGTATCCATATGGCATTAATTTCCGAGGTCATTTTCAGTAAAGTTAGTTTCCACATTTTTTTCCATTTTTCTTAAGTGGCATACAACAGGTACATAACCAATAATTTGCCATCCCACATGTGTAACAAACATCTTCAGGATGTTTCCCTTTGTCATTTCTATTAATACGTATTTATAACAAAATACAACTTCAGGTAATTAATAACATAACTTCAAGTTATGATAAATGAAAAGGGAGATAAATTCAAGTTTTGTGAGATTTGACATATGTACTATAAAATAGATACATATTAATAATTTCATATTATTAATATCATAACTTCAGGTTATTAATACCTTAAGTTCAAGTTATTAATATCATAACTTCAAGTTATGAAAAGGGAGATAAATAAATATAAAAAAATAATAAGTAAATGCATGAATAAATAAATTTAAATGTATTAATAACTTCAGGTTAATATTATATTACTTCAAGTTATAATAAAATATTTTATTTAATAACTTTCAGTTATTAAATTGCTTGACTGCGCAATTGTAGAATTTAAGTTGAATTAACTTCGGGTTATATTTTCATCAAATGACCTATAATAACTTCTAGTTATTATATTAATTTTATATGAAAATTTATAATAAAACTTCAGGTTATTATTCATCCAGTGGCCTATAACAACTGCTAGTTATTATATTAATTTTATACTAAAAATTCTAATAGAACTTCAGGTTCTAAACAGAAACAGTTCCTGGCAGAAACAGAAAATGCTGAAAAACAGTATATTCGGCCAAGGCTGAAACTGAGACCGAAACAGCTGCACAGCAAAAACATGGGCCACTATAACTTCAAGTTATTATTTTATTTCAGATAATACGAACTTCGGGTTCTTGAGAAACTTTAAGTTGTGATAATAACTTTAGGTTATTATTCCATCATTCACTTCAAAGAATGATTCTTATAAACTAAACAAATATAATAAAAAATTTAAATGAAATTTAAATTAATGAAAGATACAATAATCAATTACACAAATTACTTACAAAATAACTTTGTTTCTTCCGAGCAATTCGTGCTGATAACGTGTTGTAAAATAAAGATAAAGAAATCAAACAAGATATTGACAATGTATAAGATAGCTATATCTTATTCTTATGCTTTTCTTGTCTATATATCGAATACAATCTTGCATCCTCTATTTATAGGTAGATAATGTAAATAACAAGCAATCTAATTTAATTCCATTGATAAATGTAAGGATATGAAACATGCTTCATTAAGGAGAGGTTCTGATACAATTAGTGAAGAGTTTCAAATGAACATTCATAACTTTATTTATTTATAACAATTTTATTATTGACTCGACCTTTATTTTGTTATTTCCTCAGTCAAAAACTCATTGCTTGGGAATTTTTATTGTATCTGATTATTCATTTATGGTACCTGAGAGATGGTACCGGTTAAATATTGTATGTAGTCTATGTTCAAGGAAATTGGTGGGGTTGATTCCACTTATCTCAAAAATAAATTATTGCTTTGACTACAATTTTTTTTTTTTTAACGGAATGATAAAGCTCTTTTTAAATTTTTTCCGAGATAGACAACACCTACATGACGAAATAGATTAATCATTCTACATTCTAGCTAAGAAAAGTCCAATAACTCAACGTCAAATTAAATATTTGGAGGATGACCTAGAAATGAAACGATCACAATTGAAAACAAGTAAAGAACATGATTGATAAGAGCACCAAACATATATACTTTAAACCAGCATTTTGTCTTTCGTTTTATTTTTTTGGGGCAACACCAGAACTACCACTCTACATTCTGAAAAAAAAAAAAGAGAGTTCAATATAAGTATAAAAGTTAAAAGTGAGGATATTGGTAATATGCATATTATGTATCGATCTGTGCTATAAATTTAGACCTCAATTTTTGAATTTCAAACAGTTGATTCGAACTGTTAAAATATGTTCTTCATATAAAAAAAAGTTTTTATAATATCTTACTATTTTGTTATAGGCATAAGATCACTACATTCAAATGGTCCAAAAATTTAGATCAAGTAATTTTTTAAATATATAAAAAAGTATGTAATGATATTTTTTTAAATTATATATAATTTAGTTTATAAGTATGTTTTTATATACATATCACTAGCATTCCTAGTGATATGCATTAATGCATATCATTAATGCATATCATTCGCTCTCAAGTATATATAAATCTGACATTAATGCATATCATTCGCTCTCTAGTCTATATAAATGTGACAGTTATACCATTTGACCGTCTTAGTAGGCAATAACCACCGTTAAACGAACTGATAACAAGTGGAAGACAGCGTGCTTTACCTACTAATTTAAAGGGAACAAAATAAAACAAGTGGAAACCACTAGTCCACTAATTATAAGGCACAAGTCTCCAGCATTACAAATTTCTGTGTATGGATCCGATCAAAATCGATGAGATCGAATCCTCAAATGAACAGTGACTGACCCTCTTTAAGAGTGATCGGTTCCAGTTGCAGAGATAGAGGGGGCAAGATTTTTCTGCACCCCGGAGGACAGAGGATCCGCTCTCAAAATCGATGGAGCCAAACTTTTTATTATGATGCTAATTAATAAGAACTTCGAAAAAAAATTATAATTTAAAGAACTTGTACATATCTAGTAAAATGATAAATTGATCACCTCGTTAGAGCTACCTAATTAACCTGATACCTGATATGATATTTGGGTGGGAGCTCACAAGCAGCTTAGAAATTCACCTAACCAGGTAAGGGGCTGTATCAAAACTCGGAAAATGCAGAATTATAATTTTAGAAAATATTACATACTTTAAAAAAAATAGAAAGATATACTTTTTTTAAAGAACTAAATTATTGAATTGGTTCCATCAGGGGTGGAGCTAGACTTTCAAACAATGGAGGCCAAACATACAATGAGAGTCAATTATACAAGTTTTTCTACGGAAAATGAAGGTCAATTTTATAATATCATGACATTTTATTATCATTTCTTTGATCTATGTCTGCCTTTGGATTCTATTATCTATTTTCAAAGAAACTGAATTCTTTGACACACGTGCCGTGCCATTTTTGCCACTCTATCCGTAGAGTTTGTATGCAGATTGGACATTTAATGTGACTACCAATTAAAATATGTAACAAATTTCAATGAACTGATTTGATTCCTTAAAAAAAAAGCTCGTTTCTGTATGATATCTTATTTTTCTTTATCTTTGTGATTATTTATAAAATATTTAATAAATTTCTTAAATAAAAAAAGGTTCTGGTGGAAACGGGTGTATATATATATGTGTATCGTCTAGTGCCTTGTCGGAAGTATCTGGGTCCAGACCACTTGGCTGAATCCGTCTTTGACAAGCAACGACCTGATTGATATACACCTTTGGAAATTGGAAGTCTTGACAAGTCTAATCCAAATAATAAGCAACCGACTAACTACTTCCAAGTCTTCCATGCAAGTATGCTGCAACTACTTTACCAAATCAATTGACCCTCCAGTATTTACCCACCTAAAGAATATTCTAGACAAGTTCACAAGGGTTTGGTCTCCTTTGGTTTGATCCTCATCCCGAAATTTTATTCATATATATCCTCCGTTAAAATAATATATCCAGAAAATACCCTCTCTTTTTATTATTGTTGGAAATATGTCAACAGTTTAGTATCTTTTCACTAAAGACTCATCTATTAACGATAGTGTGCAAGCTATGATCAAGTTGGCATATTCACGTCCCATACTAGACTAGCCGTTGTGATTTACTTAAAAATACCTGACGGCCTTTAGGAATTTAACAAACTCATTGTCTCTCCGATAATTTCTTTCTGTCCTATACTCATCTATTCATCTCCGTGTACATTATATATTATTTCACATCATTACTCTACATTAATATATATTTTCAAATATGCTTAGCATCTGAAAAATATTAGCTTACTTTGATATATGGTATGTTGTTATGTTGTTATATATTGTTTACTTTGATATATGGTATGTTGTTATGTTGTTATATATTGTTGTTGACTGCTAAGTACTGTTATGCTATGTTGTAGGCTTTATTGTTGTAATCTAGCCGTTTTCTTTTTGGACAATAGAATTATATTCTATCGATTATTGTATGAACTACTATTGATTTCTATATGAAACAAGTGGATATTACCCACTTTTATCAAATATATATATATAGGATTTGGCTAATATGCTATGGGTAGCTAAGAGGCCTCCCGTGCTACGGCTCAATATTCGACTTTTCGAAATCCTAACGGTCGATCCGAACCGTTCATCTTGTTCTCCATATTAATATGTGTTTGGAGACTAAATTTTATATTTTTTGGAAATTTTTTACTATTTTTTTAGATTTATTGAATATCGCTGCTTTTTTATGGTCCAGATTTGTCTAAAAAACAGTGATTTTCAATAAATCTAAAAAAATAGTAAAAAATTTCCAAAAAATGCAAAATTTGGTCTCCAACCACATATTGATATGGAGAAGAAGATGAACGGTTCGGATCGACCGTTAGGATTTCGAAAAGTTGAATATTGAGCCGTAGCACGGGAGGCCTCTTAGCTACCCATAGCACCGTAGCCAAGTCCTATATATATATATATATATATATATATATAGAGTTAGGCTGGGGTGCTATGGATAGCATAGTGGCCTCTATGCTACGGCTCAATATTTGAGTTTTCAAAATCCAAACGGTCGATCCGAACCGTTCATCTTATTCTCCATATAAATATCTGCTTGGAGACCAAATTTTATATTTTTCTGAATTTTTTTACTATTTATTAAGTATTTTACAAAATTGTTGATCTAACGGTGGCTGCACAAAACAGTAAAACCGTTGGATTAGCGATTTTCAAAGTGGCTTAATAAATAATAAAAAAATTCAGAAAATTATAAAATTTGGTCTCCAAGCAGATATTAATATGGAGAATAAGATGAACGGTTCGGATCGACCGTTTGGATTTTAAAAACTCGAATATTGAGCCGTAGCATAGAGGCCACTATGCTATCCATAGCACCCCAGCCTAACTCTATATATATATATATATATATATAGGAGGGTTCCAATGCCTCATTTTTTTCATAGCTCATCATACCTCATATTTTATATTTTCGTTTTCAAAGTCCAAATTGTCGATCCGAACCGTTCAACAAAATATTTATACTAAAATATGCACAGAGATCAAATTTTATATTTTTTTGGAATTTTTTTAAGATAGGTACAAAATCACTATTTTTGAACCGTTCAAAAATAGTGATTTTCTACCCATCTTAAAAAATAGCAAAAAAATTCCAAAAAATATAAAATTACATCCCTAACCATATTTTAGTATGGATATCATGTTGAACGGTTCAGATCGACAATTTAGACTTTGAATATGAAGAAAATGAAGATATAAAATATGAGGTATGATGAGGTATAAAAAAATGAGGCATTGGAACCCTCCTCATATATATATATAGGGTAAGGCTACGGTGCTATGGGTTGCATAGAGGGCTACGGTACTACGGCTCAATATTTGAGTTTTCAAAATCCTAACAGTCGATCCGAACCATTCATCTTGTTCTCCATATTAATATGTGTTTGGAGAACAAATTTTACATTTTTTGGAAATTTTTTACTATTTGTTTAGATAAGTAAAAAATCAAATATCTGAATGGTGCAGAATTTTTTAGATCAAGTGATTTTCTACCTATCTAAAATAATAGTAAAAAATTCCAAAAAAAGTAAAATTTGATCTCCAAATACATATTAATATGGAGAACAAGATGAATGGTTCGGATCGACTGTTAGGATTTTGAAAACTCGAATATTGAGCCGTAGCACCGTAACCCTCTATGCAACCCATAACACTGTAGCCTTACCCTATATATATATAGAGAGAGAGAGAGAGATAGGCTAATGTGCTTTCGGTAGCATATGGGCCGAAATACACATGGTCCAAATTTGAAATTTTAAAATTCAAAAAGTCGATCTGAACCATTTATCTTGTTCTCCATATTAATATGTGCTTGGAGACCAAATTTTACATTTTTTTGAATTTTTTTACTATTTATTAAGCCACTTTGAAAATCGCTAATCCAACGGTTTTACTGTTTTGTTAAGCCACCGTTGGATCAGCAATTTTCAAAGTGGCTTAATAAATAGTAAACAAATTTAGAAAAATGTAAAATTTGGTCTCCAAGCACATATTAATATGGAGAACAAGATGAACGGTTCAGATCGACTTTTTGAATTTTGAAATTTCAAATTTGGACCGTGTGTATTTCGGCCCATATGCTACCGAAAGCACATTAGCCTATCTCTCTCTATCTATATATATATATATAGATATAGGGATGGACTACGCTACTCCATGGAGTAAAACGCGTTTGTACTCCACGTCGTATTTTCATTTTGAAAATTCAAACGACCAATCCGAACCGTTAGATGTGATCTCCATATTGAAATGTGCTTGGATACCAAATTTTACATTTTTTGGAATTTTTTTACTATTTATTAAGCATTTTTCAAAATTTCTGTTTTGCTGTGAACAGTAAAAAAAGTAAAATTTTCTGGACCATCGGATCAGCAATTTTAAAAAATGCTTAATAAATAGTAAAAAAATTCCAAAAAATGTAAAATTTGGTCTCCAAGCACATTTCAATATGGAGATCACATCTAACGGTTCAGATCGGTCGTTTGGATTTTCAAAATAAAAATATGACGGCGTGGAGCACCAACTCATTTTTACTCCATGGAGTAGCGTAGTCCATCCCATATATATATATATATATATATATATATATATATATATATATATATATACAGAGAGAGAGAGAGAGAGATGAGCTACGGTGAGTTGCGAAGTAAAACGACTATTTTACTTCACACTCATATTTTGCGATTTGAAAATCCAAACGACCGATCTGAACTGCTCAACATGATCTCCATATTGAAATGTGCTTGGAGACCAAATTTTATATTTTTTGGAATTTTTTTACTATTTATTAAGTAATTTTCAAAATCGCTGATCTGATGGTCCATAAATTTTTACTGTTTTTTTACTGTTCACAGCAAAACAACAGTTTTCAAAATTGCTTAATAAATAGTAAAAAAATTCTAAAAAATATAAAATTTAGTCTCCAAGCACATTTCAATATGGAGATTACATCTAACGGTTCGAATCGGCCGTTTGGACTTTTCAAATATGAAATAGTAAATGAAAATACCAGTATTTCTAGCAAAATCGGTCGTTTGGACTTTCCAAATGAAAATATCAGTATGATACTGCAGGAATCATGGAGAAAGTTCATTTTAAATTATTTACATATTTTTTATGTAAGTTGGTATACGTAGAATTGTAGATTCTTTCCAGCAAAATATCTAAATTAATAAGAATAATGTCAATAATTGTGTGCATGTCTATAATTTTTTTTTCTTTTATAAAGTTTGTACCATTTGCTATAAAAACTCAAACAATGTTTATCACTTGCCTTTTGAATGTATTTGTTTTATTCGAAAGGCTTTCGATAATGGAACTTCTATACAAGCTTGAGTGGTCAATAATGTTAATCTTTAGAGCATATACATGCAATTCCAGAATTTCTTAATAAGAAGTCTCAGTTTGAGATGAGATAGTAACACAGTTAGAAAATACATCTTAAAACTGTGACTATTCAAATGTCAAAAGTTTGAGCTCGGTTTACGACTTCACATTCTTTGCGAAGATTTCAAAAGAAAAAAAGAAGTCTCATTCTGTTGATAAATGAAACTTTTATAAAAGTTATTGGATATCTCCAGTTAGAAGCAATGGAGAGATAATTTTACAACTTCCCATCCTTTTCTTTTAAAGTTGGCTCGACTGACCTAATGTATTTTCTTAAAAAAAAATAATAATGTTGATTTGACCTAGATTCCCAGTTATACTCAGTCTACGCTGAAATCATTATCTCGCTTCTCGATCGATAAATCTCGGATATCCACATACCAACTGCCTTGCTAGTAGATATTTATTTTTGAGGCTCATGAGTCATGCCTCATAGTGATAGTGCATCATTGTAGATATTTAATGAAGAATAGTGCATAATAAGGTGCCGAATAATATATGTTAATTTTATAACACAACACTTCTCAAGTTCAGTCAAGCCACTCAATTAATTTAACATTTATAAAAAAAAATCTTTCTTGAGTTTCGAATCACAAAAGGTATGTTTTGGATGAGAGCTAACATAGTGAAATTTAAGAATAATAAATTAGAATAGAAAAAAAAATAGTGATTTTCAAATTGGTATGAAAATAGTGTTATTTGGATTAGTAAAATTGCTGTTTGGATTGTACATTTGGAATGGTGAATAGCTGTAACTGATAAAAAATAATGTTAACAAGGTGCTAATTAAGAGAAAAGATAGGCAAGTGGAGTCTCAAACGAATTGTCATGACGTGGAGATAACATAAGTGGTGTCAATTTTGTCATTTTGGGACTGTGTTAGCGAAAATCCGAGAAGAAAGTATTTTTTTTCTCTCGTTACACTTTCCACTATTTCAACATTTACAAAGAATAAAAAATAACAACTATCTAACTATTCATAATAACAAAAATATTATTTGAATGCACATTGCTATTCTAAATAGTCTCTATTCTAGCTATTCTCATTTCAGCCAAACATATTCAAAGTGAATTATAATACATTAAGGTTGATAGTAAGCACGTTATGAATCGACTTGTATTTTGAATCTATATCTCTATTTTTAAAGTTTAAATAGTCAATATAAATTATTAAATATGATCTTCATAAAAAAAAAATTTAAAAATTAAATTTTATATTATTTAGAATTCTTTTTACTATCTTTTAGAAAAAAAAAATAACTTGTTTCAAATGGCCCATAATTTTCAATAATTTCAAAGTAAGTGATTTTTTTAAATATATTAATAAAAAGTACAAATATATAAAATTTGATATATTTTTATACGGAGATTATGTTAAACAGTCCAGGACAATTATTTGAACTTTAAAAAAAAAATGAATTTTGGAAACAAAAAATTATTTCTAAGTACATTTGTATATGTTTTATATTATAAAATTATTCTTGTGTAGCTACGAATTTCTCTATTAATTAAACCCAAATGGCGTAGCCACACCGATCAAAGGCAATAGTTTCCTGCCAATCTTGCATTAGTTCAGTTTGTTTGTCGGTAAAATTATAATTTACTGCTAATTCACCATAAACTATCCATGCAAAATCACATATTTTACTATAATCGGTCGTCTACGAGCATTTCCCGCAAAAATAAAAATGCCAAACACATGCGAGATTGACCTGAATTTTTTTCTTTTCTTCTTATAATAAACTAAACTACGCATATACATACATACATTGTCGTAGTTTTGACTTTATGCAGAATTGCACGTGTGAAGGAAACCAACATTTAAGCCGTCCATGGTTTAGGTAAAGCTAATGAAAATTGGGTTTTGACTTTTTTTATTTTTTTTGCAAAAAATAGTGCAAGCTGAGAATAAATTCAAATAGTTCGTTTAGATATATGTAAATCATTGTTTCAATGGACCCCAGTTTATATTCTAGTAGTCAGAAAATAAAAGAGGATCATACGGAGAGCAATAATTACGACATAAAAAAGAGAGAGAGAGAAATAGAAAATATAACAGAAGAGAAATAAAACCACGAACTTATAACAAATAGAAAGAGGTGAAAAATTAAAAGAAATTAATTACTTATAACAAATAGATCTCAGATAAACCAATTTAAAGAAAGAGGTGAAAAACGTGAAACATAAAGAAACATCTTGATTAGCATTTTTTTTTCTTAGTTTATTGATTTTTTTTTTTTTTTTGCAAGAATAAATACTGTAAAGAAACGAAGCCCAAAGGGCTCAATACTTAATTCACTTTATTCTCTAAAATTTAAGACAGCTGATAATTTTTTCGGCGGCTTCCGTCATAATCCATCTTCTATTTCTAATATACAAAAACAATAACATTAGAATACTTTGATCGGAACTAAGAAGTACCAAAATTCAATTCAATTCAATAGGAACGAATTAGAATTGAAATTTTCTGATTGGAAAGAATATTTTCACCGACAAGATTTCATTTGATGAAACAAAACAAAGACATCAAATTCTCATAATTTACCATCTATGCCATTTGATTTTGTCGCTTTAGCAAAACTAACAAAATATAAATTAAAGAAAAGTCATTACAGGAAAGACTGTTTCTTTACTTTTCACCAGAACGACTGAACGAGGAGAAATAATCTAAATTGATTGTCGGAGTTTTACATAAAACGATGGCAACTAGATAAGAAGAAAAGGAGAAGGGGGAAGAAGAGGACTTTTCAGTCCTATCACTTTTATCCGTACGATTCTTGCGAAATCTCATGGTTTTGAGAAGGAATTTTCAATGCGATTCGATCTCTCTCAAATCCCATCGACTGAAATCATTTCTCGTAGCTTCTCCGGTTCCGATCAGTGGTACGACACGAATTCTATTTCCAATTCTCATTTCTTCATTTTTTTAGGCGTTCCGATCAGAGGCCATAGTAAAATAGATCTATCACATATTTTATTTTCTTATTTTATTGGACTTTGAAAATAACAAATATGGCCCACAAAGTTATGCTCCAGCGATTTTTTTTTTTTAAATCTATTATCGTGACTACGAGGGAGAGTGTCGGGCGGGGAGGGGGTTCGGATTCGATTTTGGATTTTTAATCGAGACCGTTTGATTCGAATCTGTTGTTTGGGATCGTCTCGGAATTTGAATCTGTCACTTGGGATGTGTGCACTCTACTTTGAGATGAATTATTGCGGATTTGAATTGAACGGTTCCGAGCTAAAACTCAAAAATTGGGTTACTTCGCTGTATCTGAATTCGGCAGGAGGAGGGGGGGGGGGGGGGGGGGGGGGGGGGTTTAAATCATCCTAATGTTAAAGAATTTTGTGCACTACAGGTGTGAGCTAAATTATACCGAATTTTGATCGGATGATTCAAAATTAAACTTGAACGGTGCGTTAAGGCAAAGAATGCAAACGCGGGGGGCGGGATCCCTAAAGTAACTCAAACTTTGTATATAGATCCAAACCGTAGTTCATAATATGCACAAATATTAATTCTGATCAGATGGTTTGAACCCAAACTCAAAGTTTGAGTTACTTTGGAGGATCGAGACACGGGACGGGTGGTGGAGGGTGTTGCCCTTCTCTTGACCATCCGGATGATTGATCGAATCAAGTTTCAACGATCGTATATAATTTTTTTTCCTTCATATATTTGAAATCCAAAAACAACTAATAATTAGATCAATCCAGTGTTGTAAATAACGGTATGCGGTCGACAGACGGGCCGGGTTCTGCCAAACAATTAATCGGGAATAATTGGTCATAATCAGAAATAATCAGTTAATTAGTCAGAAAAATTCATGACAATTTGATCACCACCAATGACTAATCCACCGATTAATCGGCCTAAACGAAATTTTTTACAGCACTGGATCAAACTAGCTAGGCGTGTGTTAGACGTGACGTCTCAACTCAAGTGAGAAGTCTGTCGTCTGAAAACTTTAGTACATTATGTTTAGAGTAAAGCTAGGGTGTGATGTGCTCACCATGAGAGTTTGGTGAGCACAACTCCAAAAGTATATCGGATCGACTTCAAATGCCGAATCCAAACCGTTGAAATCCTTGTACTTCATGAGTGATGCATGTACATATAAAATTTTAAAAGTTTCGAGTTTATTTGCTACACGGTCAAGCGGTCAAAGAAATGATAAAAATTGAATATATAAAACAACTTATAAATTAAGTTATAAAAAGTTCCTTTCTTTGACCGCTTGACCGTGTAGCAAATAAACTCGAAACTTTTAAATTTTATATGTACATGCATCACTCATGAAGTACAAGGATTTCAACGGTTTGAATTCGGCATTTGAAGTCAATCCGATATACTTTTGGAGTTGTGCTCACCAAACTCTCTTGATGAGCACGTCACACCCTAGCTTTACTCTTATGTTTAGTCTATAGACCAGTAGACTAAAAATTTTCAAGTTCAATCTGGTCAACGATGGGCTTGCCTCAATCCAATCCGGTTTTGCTTGCTCTGTCGGGTGATAATTGCTAAGAGCCTAGGAAAGTAGGAATCCTGCTCGAAAGAATCCATGACCCATTTTGTTCCAAAAAGTTATTTAATTTGGAGCACTGGCCCAACTGGCCCTGTTATTAGTCCTGTACTCTTAGAGGTGAGGCGCGGGTACGTTTCGATAAGAGCTAAAATAGTTAGAATAGCGAAATTTGAGAATAATAAATAATAATAAAAAATAGTAATTTTTAGATTAGTGTGATAATGATGCTATTTGGATTAGTAAAAATGTTATTTGGATTGTACATTTGAAATAGTAAATAGTTATAACCGATAAATAATAATGTTAATTAGGAGAAAATATGGATAAGTGGGGTCTTAAACGAATTGTCACAACGTGAAAATAGCATAAAGTAGTGTCAATTTTGTTATTTCGGGAGTATGTTGGCGAAAATCCGAGAAAAAAATCATTTTTTCCTCTCATCACATTTTTGAATAGTAGCTATTTCAACATTTACAAGGAATAGATAATAGCAACTATTCTAGCTATTCTAGCTTTTCTGAATAGCAGGTATTTTGAATAGCAAAAATGTTGTTTGAATGCACATTGCTATTCCAAATAGCCTCTATTCTTGACACATCCAAACATACAAAAATGGAGGAAATTTTATAAGATAAGTAAATAAATGCACTTTGTATTTGTCTAACTCATTCCAGTCCTCGTGTGCTTCATATCCTCATGTCAATCCAACACAATCTGTCTTCAATTTTATGTATAACAAATTAGAAATTTAGAGTTTTTTTTAATGATATATGACTTTAATATCAGTATGATACAGCAGGAATCATGGAGAAAGTTCATTTTAAAATATTTACATGTTTTTTTTTATGTAAGTTAGTAGAATTGTAGATTCTTTCCAGCAAAATCTCTAAATTAATAAGAATAATGTCAATAATTGAGTGCATATCTATAATTTTTTCTTTTATAAAGTTTGTACCATTTACTAAAAAAATCTCAAACAATGTTTATCACTTGCCTTTTTAATGTATTTGTTTTATTCGAAAGGTTTTCGATAATGGAACTTCTATACAAGCTTGACTTCATATCCTCTGTGAAAATTTCAACAAAAAAAAAAGAAAAAAAAAAGAATCTCAGTTCTGTAACTTCTGTTGGTAAATGAAACTTTTATACAAGTTAAGTTACTGGACATCTCCAGTTAGAGCAATGGAGAGATAATTTTACAAATTCCCCTTCTTTTATTTTCAAGAAAATTAGTTATTTGCCACTCTAAAACCTTCAAATTGTAAAATTGTCATTCTGAACTTTGAAATTGTAAAAATACTACTTTAAACTTCATTAATTCCTAAATTTGCCACTCAAAATAATTAATGGCTGAATATGCGCTTCCTCAATTCAATTCGAAAATATTAATTAATGACTGACCTAATGTATTTTCTTAAAAAATAATAATGTTGGTTTGACCTAGATTCCCAGTTATACCCAATCTACGCTGAAGTCATTATCTCGCTACTGGATAAATCTCAGATATCCACATACCAACTGCCTTGCTAGTAGATATTTATTTTTGAGGCTCATAGTGCATCATCTCCTCATTAAATATTCGGCACCTTATTCTTCACTATTCTTCATTAAATCTTTTATGTTAATTTTATAACACAACAGTTCTCAAGTTCAGTCAAGCCACTCAATTAATTTAACATTTATAAGAAATTTTCTTTCTTGAGTTTCAATTCACAAAGTAAATTATAATACATTGAGGTTATGGTAATATGAACGTTACGAATCAGACTTGTATTTTGAATTTATATTTATATTTTAAAAGTTTAAATAGTCAATATGAATTATTAAATATGGTCTTCATAAGAAAATATATTTGAAAATCAAATTTTATATTTTTTAGAATTCTTTTTACTATTTTTAGATAAAAATAACTTGTTTAAGATGGTCCATAATTTTCAAATTAAGTGATGTTTTTATCTATTAATAAAAAGTAAAAATATATAAAATTTGATATATTTTTATACGGAGATTATATTAAACGGTTCAGATTGATTATTTGAACTTTTAAAAAAAAATGAATTTTGGAAAAAAAAATTATTTACAAGTACATTAATTTTTATATGTTTTATATGATAATATGCATGTTACCATAGCCTCACTTAATTATTCTTATGTAGCTACGAATTTCTCTATTAATTAAACCCAAACGACGTAGCCACACCGATCAAAGGCAATAGTTTTCTGCCAATCTTGCATTAGTTCAGTTTGATTGTCGGTAAAATTATAATTTACTGCTAATCCACCATAAACTATCCATGCAAAATCACCGGCGCGCTATCACATATTTGACTAGAATTAATCAGTCGTCTACGAGCATTTCCCGCAAAAATAAAAATGCCAAACACATGCGAGATTGACCTGAATTTTTCTTCTTCTTATACTAAACTAAACTATAGTCTATACATATATACACACATACCACATACATACCATACATATATACATTATCGTAGTTTTGACTTTATGCAGAATGGCACGTGTGAAGGAAACCAACATTTAAACTTCCGTCCATGGTTTAGGTAAAGCTAATGAAAATTGGGTTTTGACTTTTTTTATTTTTTTGCAAAAAATAGTGCAAGCTGAGAATAAATTCAAATACTTCGTTTAGATTTAAATCATTGATTCAATGTCATCATTAGCGATTTTAAAGTTTGTCGAGGACCCCAGTTTATATTAATTTATATTATCTAAGTTTGCAAGAATAAATATTGTAAAGAAATGAAGCCCATAGCGATCAATTCACTTTATTTGGTGGGTTTGAATGGAGCAAAAATAGCACTAACCTGAGAATAACACTATTCTTTTGAGCTATTCGATTATTGAATAGAGCAAAAATAGCACTAACCCACTATTATTTGTTTGTCTTATGAATTAGCTCACTATTCTACTAACTCTACCAAAAATTTAATTAGCTACTATTCTCAAACTTGAGATTAGCTCCATTCTTTGTTTCATTCAAACGTACCCTTAAAAATAAGACAGCTGATAATGTTTTCGGTCGCTTCTGTCATAATCCATCTTTAATTTTATTTCTAATATACAAAAACAATAACATTAGAATAAGAGAGCCATAGTAAAATAGATCTACCACAAATTTTCTTTTCTTTTATTGGACTTTGAAGAAAATAACAAATATGGCCCACAAAATTATGCTCCAGCGATTTTTTTCTTTTTAAATCTATTATCGTGACTACGGGGGAGGGTGCGTGTGTTGTGGTGTGGGGTTTTAATCATCCGAATGTTAAGAATTTTGTGCACTGCATTCTGCAGGTCGTGAGCTGAATTAGACCGAATGATTCAGAGCTAAACTTAAACAGTGCATCAAGGCAGAGGATGTAGGTTGGGGGGTTGGATCCCTAAAAAAGAATCTAGTCAACGATGGAAGAGGGGGGTGTCCGATGGCCATCGGACTCAAAAGTGGTTCCAACGGGTTCTCTCACCGTCAGATATGCTTTAGAATTCGTGTGTACGAATTTTAAAACAAACGCGAAATTACGAGCACGAATCCTAAAGCAGATCCGACGATGAGAGAACCCGTTAGAACCACTTTGGGTCCGATGGCCATCGGACAGCCCCCTCTCCCGTCAACGATGGGCTTGCTTCAATCGAATCCGGCTGTGCTTGCTCTGATGTTGCTGAAGAACACTATGTGGGCCCTGTCAAGAATCCTGCTCAAAAGAATCCATGACCCATTTAATTCCAAAAAGTTATTTTCAATTTGGAGTACTGGCCCAGCCCAACCCAACCCATTGCTGGCCCTGTTATTCATTCCAGTCCTCGTGTACTTCATATCCGGCCTCATGTCAATCCAACACAATCTGTTGTACTCTATAGTTCTCTCTGACAAGTCTTTCCCCTCTGAATACTCTATAGGCTATAGCTCCTCCCTCCCTCCCTCCATACTGCATATATGAGCTGAAACAAATTAAAGAGAACAACAGATCGTCTAATAAAATTACACGTGTACGTCAAGCGACCTCGAGTTGTCTGCCTGGAGATTCGCGCCTGGGATCGCGCGTGCGCTTGTCCTCAGAGGAACGGTTGAGGCAAGGAGACAGAGCGCTTGTTGGCGTGCCTCGCTTTCATTTGCTCAGCTGACAGTGTTGTCTCCCCACGCCGAAAAATTGAGTAACCGTACCAATGGGGAAGCGAGAAAGGTTCTTCAATGGTCGTTCCTTCGTTGATGTCATCCAATCCAGCTATGACGTCGTGTCAATCTGACGCATTCCCTTTGCAAATTGCAAATCTCTCTCTTCTTATTTGCCATCTGATTCTATTTCTTACTCCAAAAATTTATATCTGTAAAAAATAGGGATGATTGTTTTGAGCTTAATTATAACATTTAATATGAAAAATATAGTAAAATCATCAAGAAACCGTACGTAGCAATATATAACTCTACATTTTTTGTTTAAAAGTTAACAGTCATAATAATTAAACAACTCCTGCTCCCTTTAATGGGATTTCTCTCTTTTTAACAATGTTGGAAATATTTTTCAAAAAATAATAGAAAATGATTGGGTTGAGCATAACAAAGGTACAACTTCTTACTGACCTAACCTGGTACATAAAACATTAAACATGTACCAAGATCAAAATCAGACTTACAGCTGTTCAGTTACAACTTACAAAACATATCAGTTCAAACAAAAATAGGTAACATAACCCTGCATAACAAAACAACTAACATAACAACACAACATAATATAGAGTCTAATCATCTAGCAAATTCCAATCAACAGAGTCTTCCTCAGCCCAGGCGTCGCTAATAAACATTTGGTTTTTATTTTTAAATTCACTTGCAATGACCAACTTTTCTGACATCAAAGAATGAGAAGAACAAAAAATACAGTATCTCTGAAAAGTAAGCCCAAAATTAATTGATTTACTCAAATCACATTTTAAAGCAACATAGATTTTTTTTTTTTTGAACAATAAGGTTGGCAAGTTGATTTATGAAAATTTTGTGTCGAGCATAACCGAATAAAATAGTATTTGTTTAGCTAATTCTTTCTTCTATCTCAAAATCGCCAGCTGACAATATCAAATTGTAATCAAGCCTTTTAGAGGTGATCATTATATAGGATTTGTATAATTCTTGGGTCTCGTGTAATTAATCAAGTTGTGATTTAGGTGGCTTGATTATGCAATTGTTTTATTGGGTTCTAGCTCATTCAAATTCGAGTTGTCTTGGATCCAGAATCCTTTAAAATGTGGGTTGTTACTGGTTTCAAATCATTGGTGTTTTTAATCTAATGGATCAATTAATTTGAGTCGAGTAGACCAGATGACAGTATTATATTTATATCTGATAAATTGTGTCAGGTAATTTTCAATTATATAGCTGATTGTCAGGAACTATATTATATTATATAGTTTATGGTCATCTCAGATTCGGCTTATTTCAAATTTAGATCTAATTGGATTGTGTTGCAGATTTATATATAGTGTCTTTTTGAGTCGTATTTTGAATTATTTACTTAGAAAAATCTAATAGAATTAGATTCGGTTAGATTACAGTAATCTTTTAGTTGGGTCAGAAATTTTCAATATTCGGCTTTGATACTGTAAACTAAATATCCATTCAAAATTTATGCACGTTCTAACTATATTTAATTCCATGTATATATATATACTTCTTGGTGCCCTCCTGAGTTGCCATCTATATTTTTTTTTTTACCAATTATTTTTCATCACTATATATCTGTGGTATACAATATACATGCAGTTTTAATTTGTACTTTTCGATAAAAGTGTGAGATATTGATATTTAGAATTTACTGGCATAAAATATTGTTTTTTCTTGTCAATATTTATATATATATTTACTAAATGATTAGAAGAAAAATGAGAGAGACTTAAGCAAATCGGAAGACAAAATTATCCTGTACCTCAATTTGTTTAATGCTCTTATTGACTGCGGTTGATGCACATATTTTATTATATATGCATGCATTGATGGACCACAAGATTAAATTAAAAAACAAAGAAAAAGCTATTGATCTAGTTAGTTGACTGAATAAATTAATTAATTACGCGATAATGCACATATTAGCAAACTGAATTGCAAGTAACGAAAGCGATAGCCTAATCGGTGTACGTACTTGTAAAATAATTGTTACGACACATTTATCAGATAATTAAATATATTATTTTGTCACCAACCCTATCTAAAAGCAACCATGCATTAAAGAAAGAATGAACGCATGCACAAGCGTGCATAGCATGTAAACCAACTTTTCTTCCTTTGATAAAAACCTTTCTATACAGATACATCTTTCATCCTTTCTCCTAAAAACCACCACCAACTGAAACATCTCAAATCCACACACAACTAAGAACGCTAAAAATGCAAAATAAAACCATGAAAGGAATGACAAAGAGAAAGAAAAAAAAAAAAAAAAAAACCTGAAAGAGGAAACCTTCCACACAATTTAAACCCAAAACGGAGGTATCATTAGCAACTAAAAAGAACCAACGCTCCTCCCAACCTCACTCCAAGCTATAAATTGTTACTAAATCAGAAACCCTAAAATCAGAGCCAGAGTGCACCAGCCTCTTTCAACAGAGGCACGAGAGAGCCGTTAATATGCGAAGCCATCACCCGGTCCATTGCACCAATCAGCTTCCCTCCTATGAATACGACAGGTACGACAGGGGGCACCACACCGAGAAGCCGTGCCAGAGCTCTCTCGATATCTCTTCCGAGCGGCTCCATGTCTAGCTCGTAAACAGTCGGGTGCACCCCCATGCCACAGAAGAGCCGCTTCACGGCATGGCACATGCAACAAGAGCTGACACTGAAGATGACAACTGCATTCTCTGAGGCAAGTCGCTCGACTCGTTCAAGCGGGTCCATTGCATGGGTTGATGCCGCTACGTACCATGATTCAGTCGTTGCACCGTACTGCATTGTGATTTTGTTGTTGTGTTGAGTACTAGCTAATGCTTTTTTGATTGATGTTTAGGCTTTAGAGAGAGGAGAAGCTAGAGTTGATGAATGGTTTGGTGGAGAGGAGAGTATATATAGAGAAAAGAAGAACCCGGTCAGTGGCATTATGGTAATAAAAGTAAAGTACTGGGATACAGTTGGAAACGAGAGGAATTTGCGGGGAACATATCAGGTCTCTCGTCAGCTCATGTAAATGACCAGTATCCTACTGTTGTGAAAAGTTAGTTAAAATTGGAATTTAATATAACTTTACCTGCATGCCAATAAATTAAAGTTGCAACTGAAATATTTTTGGTTTAGATTATAAACATATATACTTAATGAAACAATATACACTCAAATTAATTAATAACGTAACTCTTCGATTTCATCAGATAAAATCAAACGGCTGTTGTACTTTACTGATAAATACTTCCGTCAGGAATCGGGATTGCTTAAATGGAATTTAAAACCGCTTCTAACTAGTTTTGCATTCTTGTTTTGATTGGGGAAACAAAAAAGAAACCAAAACAAAAATGATTATAAAAAACAATTACTTTTACAATTAAAAAAAAAAATCAAATGATCTAAAACAAGATGCATGGATTGTGCATGTTTTTTATCGACAAATGAATGGAACCGAACCTATAATTTGGTCCATTGAGGACATGTTCTATTGATTTCAAACTCAAATTTAAATTCATTTATTCACTAAATTCACATGTTCTACTCTCTGGCATGCAATGTAGTCACATATATACCAGATTTATTTTCTATGTATGCATGCTGCTACTGGCACTGTAGATCTCTTGTGATATACTTTCATTTTAAAGATATGTCTACGGACTTTTTACCATAATAAATAAATCATATGTTCTACTAGCTCGGTCCATATATTTGATTGAAAAAAAAATAAAAAACATTACATCTCTTTTTTTTAATAATTTGATGTTCTAATTTCTAAAATAATTTATTATGCTAGAATTAATTCAATTATAATGCTTTATTAACCTGGTCTAACATATATATCAGCTCGATATTTTTGTGGGTATAAATGAAAATGGTCCTTGAAAGACTGAATTTCTTTAATGGAAGGCTGGAAGCTAGTAATTAAATGCATGGATTTTTAGATATCAATGGGGTCGGTCGGGGACAATGCGTACATGCTTTTACATGTTACGTGGGGTACCATCGGCTGTCTCTGTACTTTTGTCGGATTGTATAGTAGTATATACCGCACTTCTCTACCAAAAAAATATGTACAGTGATTGATAATGCGTGACACTAGCAATATGCATGGTAATATCCCGTACTAGGTTGTTTAATTCGGCAGACACATTGGCAGTGCAGTGTTCCACATTTTTATTATTACGTACCTACCTAGTGCCGGAGAAATTCGTATGATCATGCATCTCAGTTAGTACAAATTAAATTTGAGTCAAGATCTCGACGGTCAGGTTTAAATCCGCACTAATATTAAAGAGTTTGTACGTTATAGATGTGGACCAGATTGGACCGAATTCTGATCGCACAATAATTTTTCTGCCACATTCATTAATATTTTACAAGGTTATAAATAATGTTTATAGTGGGATAGCGTGGAGACAAAAAAAAAATAGTGAATAGCACAGTTATAGCAAAAACTATCATACCTAGCGTATTTTTCTTTTCAAAAATTATATTTAATATTTCTACTAATAATAAATAAACATTATCTTAATTCCCATGGAAAAAAAAAACACCAAACTGGTTAAGAAGTTATAATATTATCTCAGGGACTAGGTTTTGTTTTAATTTCTGGAGAGCCCAACGCACAATACATGATACAAATAATTTAATTGATATAGCCCAACGCACAATGTTCAAATTTATTCATATAGCTTCTTAAATTTTTTTTTTTAAAAAAGCCCATGTAATTTAATTTCGGTTTGGACTTTAAAGCCCATTTCAATTGCAAAATAATAATAATAAGCCCATGTAGCATAGCAGACCGCTATTACCGCTATAGCGGCCGTAGCTCGATTAGCACAGTTTTACTCCGTAGCTTAGCTTTATAGGTCCAAAACCGCTATAGCTAGCTATTTAGAACACTGATATTTAAAAAAAAAACTCATACCACATTCTCGTCGAATGGCTGAACGAATATTTTCTTTTATTATTGAAACGTGAAATTAAATAAATATCGAAACTATAATATCTGGAAATGTTGAATCTGAAGGAAACACATTATTGTTGGAAATATATATACCGTAAGAATTTGAATTGTAAAGGTAAACAAAATACAAAGTAGGACGAAAGAAATTAAAATGGAAGAAAAGGATAGAATAAGAAAATTGGAAAGGATGACTAATTAATTTGTAAAATTTCCATCTGCCCTGATAAAAAATTGTGATGCAAGTATGTACATGGGGTTATTAAGGTGGTTGGTAATTAATTCGGATCTATTGAATCAATTTCAAATAATAAAATAAAATTGTTAAAATTTATTTACTTCACGAGTGTTGTATTTATATTTTAATTTTATACAATGTTATATTTATTTAGTGCTATTAGGTCAGGCGAATTTAAAAAATTATAAGTTATTTTAATGTATTTTTTTTAATCATTTATCAACCATGTGACTTTATTATAAATAAAATTATAAAATAATTATATTCAACCTCAATTAGGGGTGAAAACGGAGCGGATAATGCTGATGTCATATCCACATTTGTCGGATAATGAGCAGATACGAATACGGATACAGATAGTAAACGGATATCAAAATTCAAAACCAAATCCGTCTTAAACGGATACGGACCGGATAGTCTACGGATACGGATTTGAATACGGATAGAAAACGAATAATGGTCAAATAATTAAGATATATGAACTTCCAAGATATAAATATTAATTAAAAAATTAAATATAAATAACTATAAGTGGATGAAGAGATGGGAGATAATATATTCATATAATATAATATATATATATCAAATAAAAGAATGGTAACAAAAGGTGTTGTGGTTTAGTAGTTTGAAACTTAGTCTAAAGCTCTTGAAATGGAAATGCATGGGTTCAAATCTCACCTATAGCAAATATTAATTTCTCTTTTATTGGAGTCCGGCCAAATTATTGGGTTCCGAATAATCTGGATATCCACTCCGAATCCGTATCTAGATCTTCTTTGGATATCTAAAAATTATCCGAATCCTATGTGGAAGATCGTGACTTGTGAGTTTGAAATCAGATAAGGATTCGTTATAGACATTAAATTGAAAGTAGTATGTTAGAATTTCATCTTTCTATCTCAAAAAAAATTAAATGAATCAAAGAGATGAAAATCAGATTACACATGGACAAAGCACATACAGTCCAGATCCTCTGAGGTAATGCACCATTTGAGTTTCAATCTAGACCGTCTCATCAGAGTCCAGATCAATCGGTTCAAATATGTAATACACAGATTCTTTAAGATTTGTATCGATATATATATATATATATATGAGCTAGGCTATGGTGAGTTGCGAAGTAAAGCGACTATTTTACTTCACGCTCATATTTTGTGATTTTAAAGTTCAAAATGTCGATCCGAACCGTTCATCTTGTTCTTCATAATGAAATGTGCTTGGAGACCAAATTTTACATTTTTTGAAATTTTTTTACTATTTATTAAGCAATTTTGAAAGTCGCTGATCTGATGGTCCAGAAAATTTTACTGTTTTTTACTGTTCACAGCAAAACAGCAATTTTTAAAAATGCTTAATAAATAGTAAAAAAATTTCAAAAAATGTAAAATTTGGTCTCCAACCACATTTCAATATGGATTAAATATCTAACGGTTCGGATCGGTAATTTGGACTTTCAAAATAAAAATACAGCGTGAAGTAGAAACGCGTTTTACTTCGCAACTCACCGTAGACTACCTCATATATATATATATATATATATATATATATATATAACGAACGTACCGGATTCAAAGTAAAAAATTGAGACACCTTAGATGATATGCATTCAAGTAGGTAATGGTGGGGGAGGTAGATGGAGTTGTGTATCCTCTGAGATATCTCATATTTTGCGTGTCCGACATGTCCGGTGCCTATTCGGGGATAGCGTAGGGACCAATATTATTTGTGCTTTGTGATTCGTGCATAACTATTTGAACGGTTGAAATTTTCAAACTGTCACGCAAAATATGAGATATCTCATCAGAGGATGCGAATTGAGGCACATGAGAGGCATGAAATGATGCATGTTGGTGGGCTTTGCGGCACGTGCAAGCACTTTAATTAGCCTCACTCTACGTACTATTGATATCATACACAATCCATTGTAAAAAATAATAAAGTTGCAAGTTTCTCAATGAAAAAAATATAATAAAGTTGCAAGTAAGTTTTGACCAACCTTTTATAATCGTTGGGTTTTAGCTTTTGGTCAGAATGGGGAGGCTTCGTATCACGAGGTGTTTGAAGAAATCCGGAGCGTTGATGGGATTATAAAAGGAGGGATAAGGTACATTGTGTGAGCACAGGAATAAAGCACAGTAAGGTAAGAGTAACATTGTCAGAGATAAAATATGGGGCAAATTGTGTACTGGCTACTTTATTTATTTACTCGAGTCTTTCCCAATAAAGAAGGCAACCAAGGGCGGCGATACGAATCGGATTTCTTGTCTCCTTCTTCATCTAGTATCTTCTCTAAAATATAATACCGATAATTTTTAAGCCAAAGGAATTCACTATTCACATCATCTAAGATATCTCAATATTTGAGTTGATTTTTGGAAAAAAAAATCTGAACCGTTTAAATTCTTAAAACATGCATCTCAAAGCAACCCATATATGTGTTTTACAAACATGTGAAGTGCATGTTCCTAGCTAATTCTTACTTCATAAAAAAAAAATATATAATAAAATACTATATATATATGTGTTAGACTTGTTTAACTATATATCGTTCTAGTAAACTTGGCTGGCACTGGCAGGCTGCTTGGTGTGTGAAGTTAATTAGTAGCCAATTAATGACAAATGATTTCGTTAACAAACTCGTTTCATACTATATATTTATAGTTATTTAACATTAGAAATATTATAAAGTATATATATATGAACTATGAAGCAAGCGAGAAGAGAGAGAGAGCACTTGGGCAGCCGCTGGTATGATTTTCGAAAAGAGAGAAAGAGAGAGAGAGAGAGAGGCGGGGCGCACTAACAAAAGTTCAATACTAACTAACTAAGCTACCTTAACCTTTATATATATATATATAATTAAAAAAAGCAAGCATCACCATTCACCAAATCCGGAGAAATAGAGATGGAAGGTAAAGAGAGAAATGCCAGAGGTTGTCGCCTGTTTGTTACATCACATGTGAGCATGCAAAGCAATTAAAAAGACAAAACCCTCCTTTCCTTTCTTGATCCATCATCGATCACTAAGCGCACATCAGAAACGCCTACAGTTTATATAAAAAGGTTTCCTAAAGCCCACCCACCCACAGTGTCACTTATAATTAATTGCAAACAAGTCCTCTCTTCTATATTGCAACATATTATTATTTATAGCCATATTTTGATTCGAAATTTTTAATGTTTCATTGCTTTTTGTTGGCCACAGAGTACAAAAGGCCTTACTTTTCAATAAAGAAAACAGAAAATAGTATGAAGAGACATTAATTGAACCAAAATGAGAATGAGAGAACCATGAATATTATAATAATAATTAATTATAGTAAAACTGTTATCAACGTTTCAAATCCAACTACATTAGCAAATTAGTGACAAACTCACATTATGTTATCACAACTCTGCTGTATTGTTAAAACATAATACAATTTATATTTAGAACAATAATAGGATTTGGATTTATTACTTTTTTATTGAGATTTTTAAACTTTTTATAAATTTAAGGCGTTTATAATTTTTTTCACCCTTTTATATTTTTTGGTAGAAATACATATGAAGAATAACCCACCTTAGTTAATTTTATTAAACAATTGTTCGTGAATAATACACTAGGTACTCACATTATTCTTAATTTTTAAATTTTATGAATTTTATATCTTTCATATTTTGCCTGCTGCTTATAGGCATTAATACAATGGTTTCTTAATTTTTATAGGTACTATCATATATTTAGTGTATTATAATATATTTAGGCTAGCAATCATTTAAGGTTAGACAAGGATATACAAGAATGGGACGATATCCGTGACTGATACTGTCGGTATACCCTCGCGGATACTACCGTCGCTAATAGAAAAAACATCTTTATGTCGGTATACCCTCGCGGATACTCTCTCATTCTTGTAATTATATATATATATATATATATATATTGGTTTATTTTGAAAATTTTCTTTTATGTATATGTTTTCAAGATTATGTTACCATTAAAGAACAATCACACAATTAATTAATTATATTGATGTACTGCAAATATTGAACTTCTAGCTTTTGGAGGTAGCACAAATAATTATTTTATGTAACACTCTAATATATATGAAACTTAAATCAGAAAAGCATTCCACATTTATCTTCTTCCCTATTAATTACCAGCCTATATCACTATCAGGTACCGAGAGAAAAGATGTTGGGTTGATTTGTGAATCCTAAATTTCTTTGGAATATCTTGATAAAATTAGGGGTACGTACGTTGAAGATTTTTAGAAAGATGGAAAGAAAAGATATGAGAGAATGGGGCTAGAGAAAAGAGAAAGGGGACGAGAGAGAGAGAGAGAGAGAGAGAGAGAGAGAGAGCACGCTGGCTGGTTCCTATGGGCAGCGACTTTTGGATTTTGGCATGAAATAGGAACAGACATGACATGGATTTATGTGATTGCCTCTCTCTCTCTCTCTCTTATAGGGCTGACGACATGCTTGCTGGTAGACAGTTGACTGTTCACGGTCCCTTTTTCTCTCTCCTGCAGCATGCACCCTTGCACCTAACCTACGTATGCATTTTGTCCATTCCTCTGCGGCTGTATTAGATGACCAGACCTCAAATGAAAGGAAGCAGATCACCTGCCCCCGGGTGCAGGAAAATTCTGCCCCCTCAGTCATTGCGAGGTGGAGCTGGATTTAGAATTTAGAGGTTTAGAATTTAGGGTTTAGGGTTTAGGGAGTCCACCAACAGTGACTTTGAGAGCAGGAAATTTCTGCCCCTAAGGAGGCAGACGATTCAAATGCTGAAAGAAAGCAGTTTTGAAAAGTTTTATCATACACAAAAATCTATATATTGGAGATGTATATGTTATGAACCCACATCAGCTAGGAATATTCATATTCTCTGAGTTAACTCAAATTCTCAATTTAGATCAGGATCGTCCGATTTAAATCCGCACAAGTATTAAAGGGTCCCTTGCGATATAAGCATGGGACAGATTAATCTAAATTCTGATCCAACAGTCCTTTTACATGAAAAAAAAAGTGAGTTTTTAGTTACAACTAAAACTTGATGCAATTAAGCAATTGAATATAGCAATTATGAAACGAATAATATAGCAATTGTAGATAGGCTGTTATATTGCCATCTAAAGAGTAAAATTAGGGTGTTCCTAAGTTCAACAAGTTTCTTTGTAAACTCAAACTCTAATATTTATCGTATTGATTTCAGATGACGAATTCGAACCGTTGAAATCTGTCTATTTTACGAGTGATGTGTTTATATGTAAAAATTTTAAAATTTCGAATTAATTTTGTATATTGTCAAGTGGTAAAAAAAAAGTTCAAAAAATAAATGCATTAAAATTAATTTATAGACATTTTACTTTTGATTGCTTAACTTTATACTAAATTAATTTGAAAGTTCAAAATCTTTGCATGTAAATACATAATTCGTAAGTTAGATGAGTTTTAACAGTTCAAATTCTTCAATTAAAATCAATCTGATAGATTTTAGAGTTCAGTTTACAAAAAAACGTCCATGATACTACATACAAAATCAATCTGATAGATTTATTATGTATGCATTATACGACTTGGGGATAATTAATTAATAAATTAGATCCAATTTCTAAAAAAATAAATATAATGAAAGTTTAGCGTACTATCAGTATTAATTACTACATACAAAATTGTTATTCTCGATAAGCGAAAAGAATCAGATCTTTCATCTCTAAAACTGAAAATTAAACCAATAAAATTTTGTGGACCCCGCAAATCTATGATAGTACTTAGTCTTCATTAGCAATAACATTAAGTTATTAACCCTTTCAAAAAAAGCTAAAAGAAAATGTTCAAATGCTGCAATTAACGATTAAAAAAAAAAAAAAAAAGCTGCTAAGCATGAGTTCCCACCTGTACGTCTTTCAAGACATCTTTATAATCCGTTGTCCCTTGGCTTTGTAATCCTTAAAAATATTGTTTCTCTTTCTCTCTCTCTCTCTCTCTCTCTCAACGCATATCAAAATGCTTCTGAAAGCATTGAATAAAGAAGTAGAAAGATATAACAAAAAATTGACAAATTAACCCAGTTTCAAAGCAGTTGTCTGACGCGTTTTCCCCATTGTTGATTACACACCCGTTTCCCTATATGTAGGCTTTCATTCATTCCTTCATCTAATTATACACTAATTAAATTATACTTGTAAGTGACTGTGGTCCCGTTAAAAAAAAATTAGGCCCAATTAATAATATTTTAGACATTGACGGAGTCTAATTTTCAAGTTATATATGAAAGTCAACACATATTGGAAATTAATTAATAATTATATAAAAAAATTATATGAATATGAAGATCAATTAATTTTACAATATCTATAATATTTTTATTTTAAACTATATTGAAAATTATGTATAAATACATAAATTTTTAAAATAAATGTTCTTCTTATTGGATCCGCCCGTGCTTCTAGAAATAATTATTTTTTAAACTCATTCATTAACAAAGATATGTCACATATTTACCGCGTATGAAATTTATATCAATCGTATTTATGATGAATATAAGAAGGGATCTCTGATAATTATTTATTTAAATAACTTTGGCAATGAACTTTTAAAAAATCAATTATAAATTAAAAAGAAAATTTACAGGTAATTATTAGATGTATAAATATATACCTTAACTATTAAATTTTAATTTTATGTAATTTAAGTACTGCTTAATGATGCATAAAAATATATTAATTTCATAGTATTAGAATTTCAAATCACTCATGTACGATAAAACATATATCAAATCTCATCATACTTATACATCATGTCTCTAATGTTGGTTTTTAAATTTAAGTTTTATATATTCTCTAAAATTTTCAAAATTTTCAAATATATATATATATATATATATATATATATATATATATATATATTATTTGAATGTGATCTCCTCAAATATAAACTACGTACACAAGTTTGTACAACTTGATGAAGATAAAAAATGTCCATTGATGAACGAGTCCATGCATATTTAATGAACCGATCAAATTAACAAGAAAGAACTTAATTTACCTTTCGAAATGTTACATTTTTTATTGATCTCCTAATCACAAAAGCATCTATTCTAAGTATGTTTAGTTGGAGTAAGAATAGGCTATTCTTAGAACAAGATTATTCGGAATAACTTGTTCTTTGTTTGGATGAAGTTGAATAGCTGGAATAGTAAATTCAACTATTTTGTCTTATTGAAATATCATATTCTTACAAAAATTTGTATTTGGCTATTCTAATAAGATAAATAGCAAATTAAAGAGCTATTCTAGTTATTCTTGTTTTGGATGTGTCAAGAATAGAGGCTATTCTAGAATAGTGGCTATTCGGAACAGCAGTATGCATCCAAATGACATTTTTGTTATTTGGAATAGTTAGAATAGCTGCTATTCTCTATTCCTTGTAAATGTTGGAATAACCGTTATTCGAAAATGTGAAGAAAGAGGGGAAAATAATTTTTTCTCGGATTTTCGTCAACACACTTCTGAAATGACAAAATTGACACTATTTTATGTTATCTCCACGTTGTAACAATTCATTTAAGACTCCACTTGCCTATATTTTCTCTTAATTAGCACCTTGTTAACACTATTATTTATCGGTTACAACTATTCACTATTCCAAATGTAAAATCCAAACAATATTTTTACTAATCCGAATAGCACTATTTTCACACTAATCTAAAATTTCACTATTCTAGTCTATTCTTATTTACTATTCTCAAATTTTACTATTCTAGCTCTCATCCAAACGTACGAACTTCCATAATTATAAGTTGACACTCGTATAGTAGTTATACTCAACGACAAACTGCCTTAATTAACTCTTAAGAAAGGAACTCCAACAATACTAGATGACACAATTTGTCTGTTAATTTTCCATAGCCTTTTGAATCTGTAAAGCAATGTATGCGTCACTGTGTACGTAGTTGTAAACAAATAACAAATCTAGCTAGGTTGATAAATGAGCGCACAATTGTTTAATTTGACAACACCCTGAATTTATGGGCTTAATTAATTTAATGTTGTTCCATTATGCTTATTTTGAGTCAAACATCCAAGTGCCGACCTAATTTCTTGGCGAGTTTGTTTCTCATGAGATCAAATAGTAGCTACGCTTCTCAATTGCTTATGAATCATCACATGCAGTACAGATTAAGAAGCTTACAACACTTATTTGAGATGACATGGCACACTAATTGCTAGCTAGTAAAGACCTCTCATGTCACTTGGATTTAATTAATGAGAGCTAATTTCTTGTATGTCTTTTAATTCTTACTAATTTTCTTATTTATCCACCAATACATAAAACATGATCATACACTGCATTATACACGTTTGCTCAAAATTCTCTCTAAATTCGTGACCAAAGTAAAAAAAAAACACTGTTATGAGAATTTGCTCCGAATATATGGTCAAATTGTACACGGTTTTACTGTTTACAACCGTGTATAAATATGCGCTCCAACATTCATACACGATTATAAACAGTAAAACCGTGTACAATTGGACCATATTGTACACAGTTTTTAGTAAAAAGTCATGTATGAATGTTGGAGGGCATTTTCGAAAGTTCTGGAGCGCATTTTAGACGGATGCTCCATCAATTCTACACGGTTTTACTATAAAATGATGAAAGAAATAATTTTTTTTCATGTCATCGAATGTGCCTTTTTGTTATAATGCATCTCTCTCCCTCACTATTTTTTATATCATTTATGAAGCATCTCTTCCTTGTAAGTCGTACATAGCTGTTCTACATCAAGTAAATCTAAACCGGTGAGGCTAGGACGATGGATAATGCAAGAGAGGCGATATCTTCACCAAAAAGATGATTTCTGACAACGAAACTTCAAACAGCCATAAAACGACGCTCAAGTGTCTGATTTCAGAGTACAACAACTTTTCGAAAATCATGCGAGGAGATCTATAGCTTGCACCGCTATCGTCGTGACTCTAGTTTTCAGCCCAAAAAACAAAGGGAAGAGACTCAAAACTTGATTTGAAGTTTTAGATTAAGATTTTCATTTCTATTTTTTATTTTTTGTCTTTTATCATACTTTTTCTTAGACATTATTCATGTAAATGTAAGAAGTTTCAGATTTAGGATTTTTTTTGCTATATTTTCATGTTTTTATTCATGTAATATGTGTTGTATTTATGTACAATTTATAGTTTTTTTAAATTTAGTTTAGTGTTTTTGGTATTTAGATCTAGGGTTCAATTTGAATTTAGATCTAGAACTTCATTTGAATTCAGATCTAGGACATCATTTGATTTTTTTTTTTTTAATTATACACGATTCACTTTAAAAACAGTGTAGTATTAAAGTTTTTATACACGGTTTTACTTTAAAAACCGTATATTATGTGTTTTGGCAAAAAAATATTGAATTGTACACAATAATTTTATCAAAAATCGTGTATGATCAGTATTTTTGTACACGGTTCAAAAAACGTATAAAATTTAGCAACATATTGTACACGACTCTCGTAAACACGGTTGAAAAACTGTATATAAGCCTATTTTTAAACCGTGGTAACAAATGTTTTATGTACTAGTGATCCTTCAAGACTTCAACATATTTTATTCTCCAACTCATTTTTTTTTGGTATGTATCCTTAACACTTAGCTCACAGCCTCACACACTTTAAAATTAATATTTTCAATTATATCCATCATGTATTTTCTTTTTCTTTTTCACTTCATTTTATTTCTTGGTTCTTTCTCTGACACGCACAATTCCGGCATAAAAAAAAGATCCTTAAATATATTTTGTGACATGAAATTATGGTAAAACATATCTACTTCCCATAAAAAGGAAAAAGTTCCATGAATATATTTTATTCTTATTTAGTTATTTATTATTATTATTATTTTTTGTAATTGCTTTGCCTTAATTCGCCTCTTTTAGAAAAAGAGAAACAAAAAGGCGAATCCAGTTGGATGACATATTAGATATTGGGCGACATCTATCATTTTCAAGTCCATGCATGATGCATGAAGGATCAGGCTTCCCCTACTCTATGTTCCTTAATCATGTGATCATGATTAGGCTACAGGATACTTCAATCAAACGGTTACCAAAATGGTAGGCACAAATGGTCCCATTTTCCAGCTTATGAGATCATACAACCATGCATGTGTTTCCCAAGATTTACAATTTAAATAGCCTAATTTTTTTTCCCTTGCTAATTAGGCGAAGCATTTTACGTACGTTGTATTTCATGTTGTGTTTTTCAATTAATATTTAAGTTTTGCTCTTCTTTGTTAGGCAATTAACCTCAAGTGATTTGTATGTCGTATCTGTTCGACTCGCTTAATTACAAATTTGACAAGTTCAAATTTAAATTCAAGTTTAATGTATATGAGCTGATTAGTTTGAACTCGGTTTAAATATAAATAGGTACTCAATATGAAATACATATCCACTAAAATAATATATTTATAAATTTTTATAAGAATTCAACCAAATAACGAAATTTATGAATTACTTAATGTTGTGTTAATTAAAATATTATGAAAAATATATAATAGAAATCAATAATGCAAGTTTATTTAGAGGTCAAGTGGGACTCAAATTTGAAGTAGATAAAAACAAATCAAAGTAGAGTCATAGTGGACTTGCTAAAAATCAACCCGTTTGCAACCATATATGCAGTTTACATTACATGGTACCTCTTTTGAGGGAAATAAATCTGTTGCAATCCGAATTTCAGGAACAGTGTTTTTGAAATTCCTGCTTTTTCAAATCCAACTGTTAAACTTTTTATGTGCATGCATCTTCAAACAGTTGATTTTTCTGTGCACACATCTCGAAACAAATAACAGCTAGATTTGAAAAGGCAGGGATTTCAAAGTACTGTTCACATATGAAGGATTGCAGCAGATTCGGATCCTCTTTTGAGTGGTAAGCAATAAACTGGCTAAAAATTATATGAGAACTGGGTTCCATGTGGGGACCTCTTTTTTTAAATTTTGCAAGACAAGCATGCCTTAGTTCATGGGTTAAAAGGTAAATGATACGTATATTGGGCGACAAAAGATGAAAATGAGTATCAAAAGGGTTGCATGTCTTGTTAGCTTTTTATTAAGAGTGCCCACAAGGTAGCACCATCATAGGAGTTCCAAAATATACAAATGAAAAAGGACAAAATAAGATTAAAAGTACAGACATACAAAATATCTGCATATGTACCTGTGTGATTATCAGAAAATCTTTTCTTGGTCTTTTACACTCCAAAGCAACCTCTAATACTTCCCACGACATTGTTTATGTATTGCCCTGAATGGGATGCAAGTAAGTTCTCAAAGTAGCAGCTATATAATATTTGTTGAGACATTAAACAAGTGACTTTCAAATCAGACAGTTGGATTCCTTGAAGCATAAGCATGTGCTGAAGCTTAGTTTCCAGATGATGATCAACTGATTTCTGATGAGCAAAGTTGCACAATTGCCACAAAAGAACTCTCAGCCACCAAGAATATACTGGGCTTGCACCAGGATCAAACATTAGGCCACTTAAAATTTTGGGTCAGGTCGACCCAAATCTACCATGAAAAACTTGTACCAGTCGAGATTCAGATCAATTCATACTGTTTAAATGAAAATTAACACTCAGTATATGCAACATTCATGTTGAACAACAATCAATTGCACAAGTCGAACAATTAGACTCCGCACCTACTTTTCTGACTTGACACATGAACTTCATCAAGTAAAATCTTTCTTGTTAACATTTTAAGCTAAGGTAGCCCAGCTTGGGTAGGGGCATTTGTAGCTCCAATCAGGTCCTGTGTAACATACACAATGGAGCCACAGACCCTCTTCGTCTTCATCATAACTGCGATAACATAACCAAAAAATAATAATAGAATAATTATATTTCAATTTAGGACTTAGGTGTTATGGCTCACAAACCCTCTTCTTTCCCTTTTCCCCACCCCTTCATTAAACAGTTTTCATTGTTGATTTACTTCCAGAAACCACAAATTCCTACTTTGTCAACCCATTTTTTATTTTGGGAGAAATTCATGCATACCCCTCAAAAACTTCAAAATTACGTATTTCCCCCTCTAAAATTCATAATATCATATTTACCCCTTCTAAATTCCAAAAACTCACAAATTTATCCATTTTATTGTCTTTTCTATTAAAACTCATTTTAAATTTATAAAGTACCCAAATAACCGTTTATTAAGAAAGGTAAAAAATATGTAGCGTGTTTATAAAAATATTAGTCTTCTAATGGTTGGTTTTCAAGGGCAAATGGGTGATTTCTCTACTTCTGATGCTTACACAAGCATATACATAAATGTCACTGTCTATGCGTCAGAAGTAGAGAAATTATGTATTTTCCCTCAAAAACTAACCAAGTAGAAGGTTGACATTTTTCTGAAACATGCTACACATTTTTTTTATTTTTCTTAATAAATGATTAAAATTGGTACTTCATAAATTTAAAATGAGTTGCAATAGAAAAGACAATAAAAAAAGGTAATGAGTTTTCGAAATTTAGAAGGGCAAATATGATATTATGAATTTAGAGGGGGTAGAGGGGGAGATGTGTAATTTTGAAGTTTTTGAGAGGTATATGTTCTTTTTACCACATGGGGTGTGGGTGCTAATCACATTGAAAAGCTTACCCTATAGGTGCCAAATTCGGGCAATTTGTGCACATAGGATCAAGAGCAAACTCAAACTCCTCATCGGTTAGAGCTTCATCGTCTCCATTCCTTGAACTATCCAACGGAAGAGATTCATCAGGACTAGGAGCATCCATTTCCTTAGCTTTCCTTTTGCTCGAGCGAGGTGGTACATCTTTCGTAAGATAGAATGCATCATTGGCTATTGGATGCCCCGTGTATTGTAGGTGTACGCGTATCTAAATTTCAAATTGGAGACATTAAGCATTTCTCAAGGCCACCTTTAATTAAGATGTAATCCAATGTGTGTTTAAAAAAAAAAAAAACATCACCACATCATGAATATATGCTGCAGAGAAACATATATCTCATCTGATGTTATAAGGAATAGTTTAAATGTCAACTGAGTCAGCTCTGACTTCTTTAACCCATTCCCAATGTCTTCAAAATAAATATCCATTCTTCATTTGTATGCAAGTATAGGAAAAAAGGATTTGGGTTTTTTTGAGAAAATTATTAAGCCAATTCCAATCCTATTACCAACTAATATTCGAAAACATTTCACAAATCTCCGAGTTTTAAACTTCTTGGAAATATATACTTGCTCTGCTATTAATACTTGCCCATTTCAACACATGACCACGCCTTATCTTATAACATAAAACTTGCATGGCAGAAGTGATTCATAAGAATAGTGGAATAAAATCTATAGCACGCTAGAATGTTTGAAACTAAAAAGAAAATAAGTACACCTTATATTCCTGACTCGGGTCAGCTGACCAAGGGTTCGAGTGAGAGATGAAATGTGTGTTTTTTTTTTTTTTTTTCAATTAGTAATAATTAAATAATGTAGAAGACAGTACCTGATGAGTGCGCCCTGTTACTGGCTTGCACAAGACAATACTGTGCTTTCCATCGGTGGCTATTCTTTCAAACTTTGTGCATGCTGTTTTACCCTCTATAGGTTTACTGGAGCCATCACAAACCTACAAAAATTATACTTGTAAATTCATATTAATCTATTGCAGACATAAAATGTGCACGTGTAGGTTGGTGTGATTGTGCCTGTGCGCGCATGTGTATGTTTAATTAAAGGTTATACTCTTACGAAAAAGTACTACAAGAGAGTCTATTTACTGGTAGTTCAGTGCTGATATTGTATCGGTAGACAGGTTCAAAGACTAGACATACTAGAATGCCAAGCAAATCTTGTTATATCAATGGCTTATATATAATTTATTGTTCTTTATTCCAGTATATTAGAAACAACAAAAGGCTGTTGGCTCCGGGTTCCGCTATGAACTGATTGGTACATCAAGCTCTGAATCCAAACTGGATTAGATCAGACACCCTCAAACAGGTTCAAGTTGCTGCATACGATTCAGTTGGAGCCAATTTAACTTTGACTGCTTAGGTAGGCCTATGAAATCCCTGTATGGTGCTACGGAAGGAACAGCGTAGTATAGGCAAATACCTCAACAGTGCTCCTCCCTTCTCTTGCATTGTAGTTTACATTGGCATCAACAATTTTCTGAAAACAGAGGCAAAAAAAAAAACAAAAAAAAACCTAGCATTTTCATTTATGCAATATTAACATGTACCAGTAGGCCCTTCTAGGCAACCATCCATTCTTTAGCTCTGGATTAAGATCTTTTGTAATATATATTTGTTTTCTTTTATATTTGTTTTTTGAGTCATCCTACACAGTTATTCTTACAATAAATGAAAAAACTTCATTGTCTGGCTGGGTACCATTAGGTCTTTCAAGAGCTAAATAAGGACAACATAAAGGCTTATTTTGCTTAATAACCCCTCCTACATCCAGTAACTGCTTGTCACATGGAGGACATAGATAACCCCTTTTGTCAAGTGCCTCTAGTCAAAGTTCTATATTTAAATTACCTCTCCCTCAGGAAATGTACCAACAACTTTGGCAATATACTCTTTCTTTATCAAGCCTGCTTCTATCTGATATAAATTAACATCAAATGAAGAAAGGAAGAGAACATAAGCTAGTATTAAAATAGAATTGCTTCTAGAGAAAATAAAAAAATTGGGCAAAGGAGCAATATCTAAACACCCTTTGGAAAGGGATGTGTGATTAATGTGTGTGAACCCATAGTAAATATTTTGTAAACAGAGTTCTGATATTCATACGGGCAAGGTATAAAATTCCCTTTTGCATGGCATCAGGAATATTTCCATTTTTCAAACAGTCTACAGTATGCTCATCATTCATCAATAATTTTGAAGTACTAAAGAGTAAAAAAGAATAAATATCAGTGCAGTACTATAATCCAATAATTTAATGGTTGCAAAATACTTAATGAAAAGAAACTGGCATGATACCTCTTGCCGAAACTTCTCTGCTCTCTCAGCATTTTTAGCAAATATGAGAAGGCCAGAAACAAGCCTATCTAATCGATGCACCGCTATAACCATAAAATTGAATAGTCAAGGAAATGAATCTATCACAATGCAAAACAAGAACCTAATTTCTTACTTTGCTAATAGACAGTATGGTTGACAAACTTACCAAAATGCCTTTTTTTTCTTAATTTTTGGATGTCATCAAACAACTTAGTATCACAAACCATTCATGTGAGTACCATACAACTATTTCAAGCATGACCCCTGTTATATAAAAGCTAGTTCATGCATATTGAAAGAAAGAATTTTGTTCAATTAGGATACGAAAAACTGGGGCAAGCCCATTTTCAGCTTGAAGAATGCCTACAACTGTGTTTTTACGATATTGACCGCATGGATGTACCTAACAAGTTGAATGGAAATAATCTGCATACAATCAATTTTGAACTAGAAAGCACATCAAGAAATCAAGGACATCTTGTCTTGCAGGAACAAAACAAAATAAAGTTCAATGCAAACATCAAACACCTAACTCATGAATCAGACGACCCAAGTATTTTGGCTTTTCAAGGCTACAGCTACCATTGAGCAAAATCAAAAGTGGCCCGAATTTCCTTAGCTTCTCCATATTAACTCAACAAAATTCAAAACTTCTAACATTAAAAAACCTACTCACAAGTTACCATACTTTATTTTAGTTCCATTTGAACTCAAACCTATTGTTAGGTGAAGAGATAATTGACAAGGGTAGATTTCTTTTAGTTGAATTTGGGCTTGCACCTAGGAGCTGGGTGTTATGCATACTGCAAAATGAGAAACACTACATTCTATTTGCAAATGTCCAAAATAGAGGATAACATTAGAAATGCCACAATACTAGTCATAACATCTTTAGGTTGAAGCTGTAATTGCTTACAGGTACAGATGCTGGTTTGCATACAGTTAGTACATCAGTTTCATCCTGAAGGATTTGCACAGCCTCTGCGAATACTGGCGGTTCGTGCCTGCAAGCAGTTGATTTAAATGGAGGGAAAAAAAAAGCATTAGTGGTGAGTGGTTTACTTATTTATTTCCAATGTACTTAAAAATCACCTGTGTAAGAAATGGCTAATTTTTTGAGACCGTTGAAGAACATAACCCGCATGAACCATTTCTCCATCCACTTGAAGCCTTCCACAGTTCACTGCACTAACCTATATAGTTAAAGAATCAAAGAATATACTTGTACTAATGCAACTTCCAAAAATAAGGAAAACATTCACTTGAAAGTACCATCTCTACCATTTTTCAAAGGATATATGGTACTTTGTCAAGACAATCATAAATATATATAAAAGCTAGGATGTCAGATTTGCTTTGGATATACGAATCCCAGGTCTGATCAGTAGCTACCAGACTCATAACATAAGGTACCGATTAACAAAGTTACGTAATTGCCATGTACAGTACTTAATTGAGCTATATATTCCGAATTAATAGGAAATACTTAGTTATATAACAAAATTAGCTTAATGTGTTTACTGCATTCCCAACCAAGTTTAAGACAACAAACTTTTGGTCAAGTATCTGCTATTCCTTGATGAAACTAAACCTTACTTATTACATAAACAGAAGGTTCAAATAGTCTGCTCTCGAGTTTGAAAGGGGAGGGAAGGAAAAGAAAGATAATGAGGAGGTGAACTTCATTACATCTCAAATTGGGAGGGACCAATTTGTAAAGATATAAATAGAAGGGTTATCTCCATTTCCCTCCATTCACCTCCTGAAATTAGAACTCAGGAGCAAGATGAAAAGTGTTTTTCCTTCCCTTCATTCCCCATTCATCCCATCAGGAGCACACATCCTAAAGGCACCTTTACAAAAAGACACATATCTAGTAAGTTGAAGGAAAGGAAAATGTAAACAGCTAGAGAGAAAACAAATTACATAGTAATTGTAAGGCCGTCCCTTGAACTCCTCTGAGAAGAGATCAACTATGGTTTTCCCAGCCCATCTATTCTTAACCTAATAAAGGAGTATAATATTTAAATTTCAATGCCAATACTGTAGTGATTTATTTATTTTTTTTTTTTTTCATTTTGCGTGATTTGAGATGTATGGGCATGCCGTGAAACAGCACAACAAATGAATGACATATTTGCAATTAAGCAGACCATATTCCAGAAACTCCACAGAAGAAATTATCTCAGCAGATTATTCTAAAAGGATTAAGAACTTACATGAGAGATGAACTCAAAGTAATACGGCCTGACATATCTCTTTCCTGCGGGAAATTTTAACTACAATCTTATGCATACATATAAATATTGAAGGTTTCAGAAAAGATAGGAGGCACATACACTGGTCACTGGTCTGAATTCAAAAGGAAGTTCAAAGAGTTACACAAACCATTGCGAAAGACATAGTCGTGGGGCTCCGGCGGGTTCGCTGGTGTTTGCCACACTATCTCCATCTCTCTAGAGGTGGAAGAGGGCGGGCGTGGTGCTTAACGCAAGTGAGGATTTTATGAGGCGACTGCGGCTGCGGCAGAGAGTAAGAGGATGGCTTTGGATTCTCAGTAGCGATTTATGTGCGGAGCTTTGTGCTGCGAATCGGGGCAATGAGATTTTTGAAATTTACCTCTACATGCATGCATGCATGTTAATGCTGGAAATACAAGTCGTATGTAATTTATTACAATTATGTATGAAATTTTCTTAACATTCCTTTCCTATTATTGTTATCCGTCGTTTAATAGATTTCACGATCATGTATGATGTTTTCTTTATTAAATTGAACCTGTAAAAGAGAGAATTTTGTTATTAAATCCAAGATTAATTTAACATTTTCAATACAAATTATTGTTCTCAAGGAAAATAATTTTTTTTTTTATAAGACTCGTTCGATGTTATATATTTACAATAGTCATCTTCAATAATATCTCTATAACAATAAATTTATCAAATTAATTACTAATTTCATACTACAATAAACTTTTACTAGGCAATTAACGAGGATTTTTCATAGACTTTTAGAGTTTTTTCCTATTCATGTTTTAGATCCAGCTTAGCCGGATAGAATATATTGGAGATGAACTTTTTCGGATTTTTTTTACTGTTCGCTCTCTTTATAAATGACTTTCATTTAGAGGTATTACAAATCATATTTTCAACACTTTATGGAAGGTTAAGATTCCTCTTAAGATAATTTTTTTTGTTTTGTTACTTAGACAGGATAAAATCCTAACTAAATGCAATTTACGTACTAGAGGTTGGCAATGTAATGTGGACTGTCCATTTTGTGGTGCCCCTGAGATTGTACATCACATATTTGTTACTTGTCCATTTATTTATACTTTGTGGACTTGGATTGGTAACCATAACAATTTTGTTTTTAATTGCACACAAGTGTCTGACCTATGGAATTTTGATTATTGGATACCTTTAAAAGATTCATTGTTGGTTGATTTAATTAGAGCAGCTACTTTATGAATTGTCTGGTTGATCAGAAATAAAATTTGTTTTCAAAATACACCAGTACCAACTATTAGTTATGTTGCATCTTCTATTATTGCTTGGATTTTATATTGTGTAAGTCTCGTTTAGATAATTCATATTTTAAATTATCATTGATTATACCTTTTGATATTTCTCCTCTGACGCAGATAGGCACCCTGATAGTGATATCGGACACAGTCTCTCAGGACAGAGCCAGCTCCCCTATGGTTTTAGACAGGGTCCCTTCTCTTGGTTTAGGAGAGTCGGATGATAGGAACATCTTTGATGCTATTGATAAGACAGCTGGCTTATTGTCTCCTGATTGGTCTTTAGTTGACACTAGCTCTTCTGATATGATTGCTCTTAGTGATTGATATTAGGGATTTTGATGTTTTTAGCAATGTTAGTTTAATTTCATTTTCTGGTATACTACTTTGTTTTGTTTTGTGGTTGCTGATACTAGTTGGTAGTTAATCCACTAGTTTAGAATAATTGACTTTTTGTATGACCTTTATTGTTTCGTAATGAAATAGGTGGAATTTCACTTTTTCAAAAAAATAATAATAAAAAAAAATAAACTTTTACAATAATTGTATTAGCAATTACAGTTTATTTACAGTAGAAATGTACGGAATTTTATAGATTTAGATAGACGATATTTGACAAGAATCATACATAAAATAGTAAAGAGATGCAGCCGCCCTTATTAACAATTTTAGATTCATTCTTTCCTCCTGCCAATTCGTATTCCCTCTATTTTTTTTTCCTTTTATTAATATTGTGCAGTAATTGTAACCTAGATGATGACACACAGATGGCAAATTAGAAAAAAAAATAAGATTTTCGAGAAACTTATAGTAACGAATTCTTCCCAATCCAATATTAATTCTGAGAAGAAATTTTAATTTCGAATTAACTCTATGACTCCTATTGAAACTTTTTAAAGGTTTGTGCAGATTAAAGATAGGTGTGTTTTGCACCAAATATGTTAGAACAACAGAAATAATACATTCTCTCGCTCTTATAACTTATAAGCCGTGTTTAGTTGTAAAAAGATGAAGTAAACCTCTTGCTTTCCACTTAAGTTGTTAAACAAGGAGTTAAATTAAAATTACTTCTTCAGACAGACTTCCTCCACATTTCCTCTAAAACCCAGTCGTATACAAAAGATTCATTTCTCAACATTTTACTTTCTCCGAACAAATTAATTGAAGCATTAATTACCTTGAGATGCCAAACGAGATGTAAAATAAGAGTTGGTTAGGATGACGGTGTTAGTGAAGGTTTGGGAACTTTGGAACGTTGTCGTGTGGGCGGCCGAAATTTTTAAAAATACCATATTTTCAAAAATGATAAACCAAAAGACCATAATACCGTGAAATATCGAAAAATAGCATGGCCGCATCTAGGGGATGCGGCCACCTTTTTTTTTTTTTTTGCCTTCTCGTGCAGCTAGCAGTTTAACCTGTTAAAAAAAAAAAAAAAGGGTGGTCGCATCCCCTAGATGCGGCCACTATAAAGGTGGCCGCATTTTGGAGATGCGGCCATGTTATTTTTCAATATTTCACACTATCATATGGTCTTTTGGTTTATCATTTTTGGTAATATGGTATTTTTTTGGTAATATGGTATTTTTAAAAATCTCGGTGTGGGCGGTAAGCAATTTAATCCAATAACGAAACATGACCATATGTGATACCGCTGTTCTTCTATTTTAATTAAATAAAAAAAATACTATTTCAGCACTTCCAAATTAACACCCCTTGTGTTTGTTAATCTTTTGAACATAATAACTATCCCATTAGCATTAGTGCTAATGAATTTGATAATTTGCTACGAAGAATTACAGGTCACAACGGAAACTACTGCTGTGACCTGACAGGCAAACAGATCATGTCTCCCCCGATAAAATTATACATGTTATACGGGTGTGCGTGTGCTTTGGCTGGGTGTCCGTCAAAAGTGAGAAAGAGAGTTGAGAACATGGCTGGCAAGATCAAATACTCAAAAGTATTCTGACTACTACAGGATAGATATTTACACAACACGAAACATTTTCCCTGTACATCGTAGCTAGGTAATCAAATTTCATGTGAGACTAGAAGAGATGAGCCTACCACCTACATCCCGAGAAAAAAACAATCAAATTAGCATGAGTTTTATGGAAAAACTAATTCTCTTGTCTGACATCTACGGCATGCGACTCTCTAGCGGCTAGCCTTTCTATTGCTCCTAGAGGCATTTCGTTCCTCCAGCAACTCTTGTATAGTTGCAGACGAATCCTGCAAAGTAATTAGGGAAAATATAGGTGGGCTTATAAACATTTTACTCGTTAACTTGACTTGATATATCAAGATGATAGAATGGTTATAAATTTGTGTACCTTCAATTTCTTATGCAAGTTCTCCTCGTCCTTGTCGCGACGGATTCTCTCTTCAGAAAAGATATCTATCAGTGCCTCCTGCTCTTTCTGCGTCTCTTCCAGCTTCCTTTGAACCTCTTCCAACTACAAAATTCAAACACGAGTTGTTGTAAGATGTATGTACATTTCACCATCTTTATTTATAGTCTGGTTGTTAGTTTGTTATTTATTCTTTTGTGGGTCTAAATAGATTTATTCAAACATTGATTAATTTCCTTTACTATTAGTTGAAATGTCACACAAAAATGCCAAGCCATATCAAGTTCAATTCCAACTTAAAACAATACTAAAGCGAGGTACATCCAATATTTGGAAAAATAGAGGAAGGAGAATGTCATCAAATACACGTACTTGTTCAGTTAGAACTCTATTCTTATCTCTCTCAATCTGCAACTCTTGCGTCATTTTCAACTCCAAGTCAGATACCCTTCAAACAGAAAGAATACAATTGTCAGGATACTAAAATAGTAAAATTGCAAAAAAGGTGAAGGGCCCCACTGGTGCGTTACAAAAAATAAAATCATATATAAGCTGATTATCTCTTACTTCTCTTGCAATGCTTCATTTTCATCTCTCAATTGCTTGATAATAGACTCAGAGTCATCATCAGTTGATCCTCTTACCTTCCCTTTCCCGTTTGAATCCTACCACATATATACAAACAAACAAGACATAATAATATATTAATCAAAGTGAGAGTAGTCAAATAAACAAAACATCATTACAGAACCTGTATACAAAAATATTCCTACTGACTACTGAGCAAGATTATTTTGAATCAGAAAAAATAAAATATACCCACTTCTCTGATGTCAAGCAAAAAAGAGTAACACTATCCCAGTCAAAATTGAAATTCTTGGTAGTTCAGTTACCTTGTAGTGGGAGCTGGGAGTTTCTCCCAGCAGCCCATTTGTTCCAGCTCTCACTTCTGACCTCAGTTGAGAAGATGAGCTTGCCTTGGAACCACCATGTCTTTTCAAAAAGTCCCTCTGAATAGGGGAAGGTGTGGGCCTCACTGCTGATAAATTGGCCTGCGACCTGCCCAACAGTCCGCCCCTATACTCAGAGTCACTGTCATCGTCCGATTCAGAACTATGAATTCTGTTATTTGCACTTTTGGGATGTGCAGATGACCTTGAGAGATCTATATGGGACCGTGATGTAGTGCTCGGTTCCCCAGTCTTGACAGCAGAACCACTCGATCTTCTGGTTCCCCGGTCGTGATGTAGTGCTCGGTTCCCCAGTCGTGATGTTGTGCTCGGTTCCCCAGACAACTTCCCATTTTGTTGTGGGGTTACTTCAGGTGAACCCTCGTCTGCACAAAAGAAACTGAGATGAAGAATGTATTTTGAGGCCAAAACAAGCATTAGTGCACCAGATTTTGTATATGATTTGTTAGATCCAGTATGTCCAGGTACAGTACCTGACCAGTTATTAAGACCAATGACAACAACATTCTATTCACTTTTGGGGATGCAGACTAGATGTTTAAGGTAAGGTAAGTTCAACTAGTTCAATTATTTACAAACACACACACAAACAAACCCAGACAACCAATCTAAATTAAGACTTGAAAAGGATAAAATAATATTCTTAATACATGCCAAGAAACACTGGTGAAGTATTCATTTGTTGTGTGAATGTAAAGCTTTGATTTACAAATGTTTAAAATATGGTAGAATTGTCCTTTGACAAACAGACAGAAAAGGATAATGTACCATGAAAATCAGATTTCTCCGTGTCCTTACGGGACGGATTGTTTCCAACATATCCAATTTGACGAGCATTTGTATTCCTAAAACAAAAGGTAACATCAAATTTTATACAATTAGATCCTCTGATTTTTATTTTTGTCCTTTTTAAGGTATAGTTGAGCCTACATAACCTTGCAATCAGATACCTTTTGGCTCTTTTTCTCAAAAGAATAAAATGCCAAAAACTATTCTTCCTTATTTCTACATAAAAGGAGAGAAAAAGTTGGGAAGTTCAGGAGCCTTTGAAGAAAACAGTGAGGAATAGGACAGATACTTCTCACATATTTAAATGGAAAGAAGCTATTTGCAGTATAAAAGTTGCCCCTTTTAAGATTATCAACTGATACCAACCAGTAAGACTTTTGCATCTGCACCAGACGTGCCTCCAGCCTAGCGAGAATCGTAGTACGTTCAAAGTCTTGCTTGTCATGCGCCGGCTCTATAAAATTCGCCTCCAATACACCTAATTTATAGCACATACATGTTTTCATTTATCTAAATGGAGAAAAAAAAATGCATATGTGAACCCTATGCATGTTTGTAATTCCCTATAAACTTCATAAAAGATCTTGCATGGCATCAGATCATCAAGGTTTATCTCATAATTTGAACTTAAAGATATGAGAGAGAAGAAAACAAAATCATCCCCCACCACCCAAAAAAAAAAAAAAAAAAAAAAAAATCCCGAGGGGGGAGGGGTGGGTATTCATAGAGAAGAAGCATTGAACAAAGAAGTGAAATTTAGCGAACCTCCCAGGGAAATACAAATTCCCTGTTTTAAATGCATGACATAATAAACTTAAAAGAGCGTACCTAGAACACCACGACCACCGCTACCAGAAGCAGTCCAAACTCGCCAGAAAGGCTACAAATATAACTCCAATGTAAGTACTCATTTCTTTTTCATTTCCAAAATCAAGGAAACAGATAATTAACCAGGAACAATTTTACCTTGATCAGCCGGTTCTTGTGGTAAACATTAAATCCCTGGACATCAATATGATGTTTTGCATCCTTCACAAAGCCAATGGTCACTACTGCAACCATCTGATAACACAACCCAGAAAATAGAAAGTAATAAGCAAACAATAGATGATGCCCAAGTACTCTTATTAGAGGAAATGGGGAGGCTTTAATTACATTTGGGTCTTTCGGGGCACCATCAGCCGATTGGGGGCGATATGTGACATTTTGTTTGAGCATCATGTCATTCACAATATTATGATGCTCTATCTCCTTTCCACGTAGGATCATTCGAAAAACATGTGGTAGCCTGAGGTAGAGAATGGATGCATAACTCTGCAGTAATGTTACAAAGAAATCTATTATTATATAGATGATGACATATCTCACAAGTCATAGTACACATTCAAAAAATTAAACAACAAAAAGGTGACTCTAGTGGTTTTATATATTCTAAAGTTTTGGACTTTTGGGATCTTGTCTTGATTTGTGTTTCTACTTTCTCTGCATTTGCATTTTCATTACACTATGGTACATATTTACCCTCAGGGAATGCCGATAGGTTAGAAAGTGTCGTGAATTTGGAAATTGTTTCGCCATTTGGATGTTTTTCTCATCCCTGTTAACCCCTCGCAAAAGTATATCCTGCAATTTTATTACAAACAATAAAAAGAAGTTAAAAATAACTATTAAAGAGCAGCATGAGGCTAGAATAAAGCCTTGTCTCAATGACAGAGAAAGAAATTTCAAGTTAAACTAGATAAAGTTTTGTTTAGTTTCTTCTGACATTAGCCCCTTTATGTGGCACATAAACTTCAAGTTCCAACAAACAATACAGGTTATTCCCATTATAAATTGCACACTAATAGCCACATTGCTTCATTCCCAACTATAGATATATTTGTCAAGAAATTAAACCGGTTTGAGATTTAACAAATACTAACTAATTAATTGATCATTTAAGATAAACCTACCTGAGGGTCACTATCGAAGTCAAGTTCGAGCAGGCCATGATCATCCTCCCAAAGATTGTATATAACGATTCGAGTGCCATGGTCCTCTATTGAACTAAACTGCAACACGCCATAGAAAATATGTTAGTTATCATACCCTTTTTTTTTTTTTTGTAATAAACAATATAAGTTTCAATCTAGTTGATGACTGGCACCCATAATATAAGAAATATAATAGGGATCATGGAGGTTTGAGCTTATGTACGAGTATATACTAGATAAATTTGCAATTGAGGTACATGATTTCAAAGGCCTCAGGCAAGCCCATCACTTTAAAAACCAAAATAACCTATTGCAAGTAAGAGTTGTTAAATTATCCCTTCTTAAGTGAGGTCAAGCTAAAAATTGCATTGTCCTCAATTTAGAATTTGGTACATCTCATTTGTTTAGGCCGGGAGAACTGTAGAAGGTTAACATGGCCAACAGATGATATAAAATATAGAGATAGAATTGAAGATTTGAAAGATTATATACCTGGTTGAGGAGATCTGCTTCACTCGAATATGGGGACCATTTCACTATGGTCTCCAAGTTCGTATACCAATCTCTTATATTTGTTCTTTCAAGCCTTTCCCAACCATTATTATTCTCATAATCAAGCTGCAAGTTTGTTCCAGTTCATAAATCAGTTATTTCTGTATGAGAGAAACTAGACTGTTTGGTTGTATAGTTGGTTCTGTGAACACTTTTTTTTTTTTCATGATTATATATTTTTTTAAAGAGTAGGCTTAAAATGAGTAACTGCAAACTCGAAGACAAAATCAGTGACTGCAAACTCGAAGACCTAATTGACTTGAATCAATCTTAATTACAAAGTTGATGGCCTGATCAGGAAGACTCAAATTGCATATTATGGTAACTGCTGCTGTAACCTGGCACAGTAACAGGCTAATACAAGTAAGAACCAGTTGACTTTATAAACACGTGGTCCTCAACACAACATAAGACAACAGACAAATTGCCAAAATTAATTTACCATAGGAACAACAATGTCTTCTTTTCCGGTGCATCTGAGAAAGGTATAAGAAAGCATTCCTATACTCTGGGTGGACCTAAAATAGATATCCAAGAAAAAATAAATAAAAGGACAAAAAAGAGGAGTCATGTGCAGCATAAAATAACAAGCACATGATTGTCAAACAACATACACTGATTCCATAATTTATTGCTCTCTCACTTCTGTTATTTCATTTCAGCTAAATGAGGATATGAAACCCTGAGAAAACTAAGGATCCTTTTTATAGACAAGCATTGTACCAAAGAATCTTCTGATTATAACATTGCAATATTCTGACATGTAATTATGGTGTTAGCAAATAACAGTTAAGGTGGAAAGCTAACTAATTGTGGGAGGTTCTGAAATTATACAATAATACAGGTACTCATGCATATATATATATATATATATAGAGAGAGAGAGAGAGAGAGAGAGAGAGTGGCTAATATCAAAACGTTTGCACCACGCCTCCCGTGCAACCAAGTCATTTTCCGATTTTTAAAGTTCAAATGATCGATCTGAACCGTTAGATGTGTTCTCCATATTAAAATGTGCTTGGAGACCAAATTTTACATTTTTTGGAATTTTTTTACTATTTATTAAGCCACTTTGAAAATCGCTGATCCAACGGTAGCTTCTGATTTTACTGTTTGGTTAAGCCACCGTTGGATCAGCGATTTTCAAAGTGGCTTAATAAATAGTAAAAAAATTTCAAAAAATGTAAAATTTGGTCTCCAAACACATTTTAATATGGAGAACACATCTAACGGTTCAAATCGATCATTTGGACTTTAAAAATCGGAAAATGACTTGGTTGCACGGGAGGCGTGGTGCAAACGTATTGATATTAGCCACTTTCTCTCTCTCTCTATATATATAGCTTGTTTCAAAATTTGCAAGAAACAAGAAAGATCACCTCTTCCCATCCTTTCCATAACTACGGGAAAACACAATGACATCCGCTCCAAGTCTCATGGTGCTAGTTTTGAAGCCATTACCATCTAATCACATAAAGAAGACAAAGAAAAGATTTAATTTTATTAAAATAATGCATCATCTATAAGGCATTTTATTTTAAAGAAAATGAATTTATTTTATCATAACTAACATTGTCCAATGGTGTTAGCCATTTTGCATTTGGCTGAATACCCCAAAGACATGCATTGCCGCATCTTGTCTGGATTCATCCCGCCACCATCATCTGAAATAGTGAAATACTACATTACCATTGATGACATTTATTACCAGCCACTAATCCAAGTATGTCTAAAGTTACAATGTATATGCATTTTTTTTTTTTTTAAATCAACCCATGATTCAAAAAGTGCTCCTTTGCGACTTGATAATTAATAACAAACCTACTTTCTCGATAAAATTTTGGTCAATGGGCTTATCAAAAGCTTTTGGACAGTACAGGTTTGAGTAGTTATTTGACACTCTCATAACAGGCTAGTCGGCTTGAGTTTCATTAGGTCCAGGTTGCTTGAATTTGAAAAATTCTCAGGCTGGGTCAGGTTCAGGTTCAGATATAATGATGAAAACCATCTTTTATTACATGCATGTAAAAGACCAATTACAATAAGCCACAACATACCGAAATTGCCCACAAAAGTATTTTTCAATCCTTATGATCATCAAAACAAATATGTAGTGCTGCAATTTTTTTTCAGATGCGAGAGTATTTGGTTTTGAGCAAAGGACTTTTGAACCTAATATGCATATCTTAGAAGAAAACTGTATGTATGTAATGTGTACAAAAAAAATTCACAGGATCCCAGTGCCTATTCTGATATTTGGGTTTTATAGACTTCACAAGGCATTTGAATCCTCTTTTTAATTTAGAAAAATGGGTAAATTTCGTCGGAGGTCACTAAACTTTGTCCTTTGTCACAAATTGGTCGCTAAAGTTTGATTTGTCCCTCTATAGCCATTGAACTTTTTGTTTGTTTCAATCAAGTCACTCTATAACTTTTCCATCCAAATACTAACCGTACATACTCATCCGTTATTTTTTCCATCCAAAAAATTAATAAAATATAAAGTGACATGAGATGGATGAGCATATTCCGTTAGTATTTTGGATGGAAAAAAATAGACTTGATTGAAACAAATAAGAACTTCAATGGCTATAGAGGGACAAATCAAACTTAAGTGACCAATTCGTGACAAAGAATAGAGTTTAGTGACCTCCGGCAAAATTTACCCAAGAAAAATTAAAGGAAATAAATGTTGTTTACCTTCAACCAACAGCATTCTCGAATTGTCTTTCTCATTCAACAGCATATCAATGTTCACATAAGTGGCTCCATTGGCAACCTTAGCACATTAAAATATTTAACAGAAAAAATAAGAACTAAAAGAAGGCTTGGGTAAGAACATTGATGTTAAAATTCTGAATACATATATATAATTCAAGGACAAAGTTGGTACCTCATCAAGAGAATTATCCAGCAATTCAGCCAAAGCTGTATATAATAAATGAATGGTTCTAATAAGTAACTATGAAGATAATTTTTTTTAAAACAAACTAAATATTTTGGTTGGGCATGAATAGCTTCATTTGTTCAGCTGATCATTTTAAGGTGAAACCAAAAAGCAATTGGGCAATGGACTTTATTTTGGTAAATGAGGAAAACAGATCAAAGCAACACGATTACTCAAACCAGGAACTGAGCAAACAATACTAGTGAGCCCAGGTTCATTCAATTTAACTGAACGAGTGCTGAAAGGATCATATTTAACCATAAAGCATTGTTAACTAACTAACAAAGTATTTCAGCATGTATATAATGCAAAAATGATTTAATGTTTGCTAATACTTCAGATTATTTTGTTTAAATCATCAAAACACAATAAAAAACAAGAGACAAAATATCATTTTTTTTTAATTAACTGAACAGTATATGCCACAAAAAATTAGTTTTTTCTCATTATCGAAATAACTGAACAGATGAAGAATCCTAGGTAGAAATGTATGCCTGATTGCAAGAGCAAAAAAATTATGGAATTTTATTATGGCTATTGAAGAGTAAAAATAATTTAACCTCCAAGGGCCCACTTGTGACTAGTTGCATTTGAGTGAAGAAACTTTGGATGCACTCTGACATGATCCATTCCTGTAAAAAGAAACAGAACAAAAACATTTTTGCACTTTTTCAGAGAGAGAGAGAGAGAGAGAGAGAGAGAGAGCTTAACTCAAGAAATATTCAAAATAATTTAGAATATATTTTACTCAAAAGAACTTGAGTAGTTAAATCTCAACTAATTCAAGAATGAAGGGAATTACTTTCAGTTGAATGCCTAAAAGCTTTAACTCATAGATAACTCACTCCAGTTTGGTTTTCCCAAATTATGCAGAAAATAGTTCCAATTTCCCCTTTTATTGATAAACCAATTTCTTAAAAAATCTTTGTGACCGTATTACAAATCTACAAGAGGATCTAGCTATTGCAATCAAAATCAATTCCCAGTCAAGTTTCCCTAAAAATGAAAATATCCTTAGCTCTATTCCAAGTTTATTATTCCTCTCCAAAGGTTAAATGCCCCTCCAATTCAATATCTGAACAACATACAAAAATCAAATATCAATCAAGTTTTTATACCAGATGTTTGAGCTGAGGACCCAATGTCGGGGCTTCCATCAAAATAGTCCCCAGCCTTCCAAAATTGCTTAGAACCTGACACAGGCATTATCTGATTCGTGTTAGGAGTCCGCTTCTGCACAATCGGGTTAGCAACAATCTCCGGAGGTGGGAGAGGGAGCAAGTTTGGATCATTATCACGGGGTAACGGGACAAGAAAATCCATAGGAAGTGTAGCCGAGTCGATCCTAGGTTTTTTACGTTTTGTTGTTGCATGAGTGCTTTCTTCTCCGTTAATAACCCGATATCTCTTGTTGGCTAGGTTCGGGTGGGTTTCTTGATCTGAATCGTCGCTATCACTACTACTAAGTTCGATCAACGTAGGTGCATGATTCAAGGGGGCCGGAGGGTGTGGTGGGGGTAGGTGAGAGGAGGGTATCTCTTGTTTGATGATGGGTGTTTTTGAGGCCATTGGAGGTGGTGAGGGAGGTGAGGAGATCAATTCATCGAAGATGAAAAATCATACAATTTATTTAATCAAATGGTGCTGAGTACACTCCAAATTACGGTTCCAGCGTAGAAGATGCTATGTCCCTGCAATGGAAATCTCTCAAAATTTAGTTTTGCAATTGCAAAGTTAAAAATGAGGCAAGAGAAGAGATTAAGAGCATCCTGAGAGAAAATATACAATAATAATGAAGAGGTTCGAAAAACAGTTTTAACAGGTCGAGAGATACCAGTACGATAAACCTGTTCTGCCGGTTTATAAGGCGACTAAATTCTAAAAATGGAAGCGATGGAGACAATCCTGGAGAGAGGGTTTGTCGCAAAACCCTAGTTTGCGAAGAGAAGAGAAAGGGGCCTGGGGTAAAAGAGGGGGTACGGCGTCGACTATAGAGAGTCGAGAGGGGCGGGAGGAGCGGGAGAGGGGGCGGCGTCGGGGTCGGGGTCAGGGTCGGAAGGGTGGTGGGAACTGGGAAGAAAGAGCGAAACGGAGAATCCGAGAGAGAAGGGTGGTCGGTAACGAAATAGAGGGCCCTCTGAATCCCGAGGATCCGCACGAATTATTAAGCAGATCTGACGTTTCAGATTTTGAGAGGTATATTTTAGTGCATTCGTATCCTCTGCATTAACTCAAAAGGGAATCTTTTCAGTTAATCAATCTCAACCGTGCAATATATTTTAAAATTCGTGCAGACTAGATCTGCACTAATATTGAAGGATCCCTTATGTTATGAGCAGGTGGCAGATTGGCTCTGTTTAAAATCAGATGGTTGATATTAATTAACTCTAAAGATTTCCTTTTGAGTTAATATGCAGAGGATACGCGTTCGATTTTAGTTGAGACAGAAATTACTGGCAAGAGCATCCTCTAGGTACCAAATTTGCTCTTTGCAATCTCAGCCGCCTAGGGATTTATTTCTAAACCGACTTTAGATTTGTGCCATATTGAAAGGACGGTGCCTTTTTCATTGTACACGGTTGGGTACTTCAGTACTTCACTGGACCTGAACTCAAAATTTAATTACGACTTTTGAGAAGCATTCGCATCTTGGAGGTATCTCAAACTTTGAGAATTGAGTTGATGCGTCGAAAATCCGGACCGTTCAAAATTTTTGCACGAATCTCAAAGTACAATAAATTTATGCATGTACTCTGATAAGCACCGGAAAAATTTAATCCAACTTTAAATAAAGTGAAAATTTGAAATATCTCGAAGATACAGACGTACTCATTAGTCATTTGAGAGCCTCTCTCTCTTCCTCTTTATATTAAAAAATAAAAATGAACTGAATTTGTAATGGAAGTTAAAACAAAATGTAAATATTCTATCAATATGAAATATTTTTTTTTTTACAAAATATATAAATACTTTTAAATAACTGAAAAAATGGCGAGGAAAATTCGATGACATGGAAGAAACCGCATCAAATGCGTAGTTCCGTTAGAAATCCTGACTACTATAATAGCACGTAAATTTTTTTAGGATCCAACCATCTATCTGTCCAAACAAGATCTGAGCCGTTTACTCAATAGATCTCAGCCTCTCATCAAAAGTATATTTCAATCTCAGCCATTAATCACTAATTTTGATTTAGTAAATCTGTTTCATATTGTCAAAACTGTAAAAATCTAAATTTAGTTACAAACATAGTTGCTACATGAAAAGTCACATGGAAATTGTGTCGCATTTTTCTCCCACGCGGACCTCCTTTTTTCCTTCCTAATGCTTCTCTCTCTCCACTCCTTTCAAAAACAAAAAAAGACGATGCGTCTTCCTCTCCTCTTTTTCTCTACTCTCTCACAATCTTCTCTTCAAGACGTTCTCTCTCACTGGCTCTCTCTCATACTATCTTTTCTTTAAGGGAGCACTCTCTCTCACTATTTTTCTCTTCAAGGCGATTGTTGCGGCGACTTCTCCAAGGTTAGCTTCTTCCTTTTACTTTTTCTTTTACTTTTTTGCTTTTGTTTTCTTACGATTTTCGGAATCGCTGACCTTGGAGAAAGTTCATCCCTGTTTACCCGGTATGTTTGTTGGTTTGTTAATTTTATTCTCCATTGGAGAAGAATGGGGTTATATCTGGTTGAAGCTTTGGCTTTATTGTTCTAATTTTTTTTTCTGACGTTTGATTTTTTCTTACTTAAGGCGGGGAGGGGAAATAGGTGGAGAAGATGAGCGATAAATTACAAGGCCTGGCACTCTATATGTTCTCCTCATTCTTCCTTTGATTAGTTCTATATTTCTCCTCTTCTATTTTTTAAACAAATAATTAACTTTCGAATTGAATAAAGGAAAGTTTGGTTGTATTTATTATTAATTTCTAATTTCCAAAATTGGAATTGGATATGGTTGTGCTGGAAATTAAGAAGGATAAAGATTTGAAATTACTGATTTCTAAGTGACTGTACTGGTACAGAACCTAATTGGTAACAATTGAAATAGTACACAGTTTCAGAACCAGGACACTACCATGATTTTTTGGATCATCTGATAACCAGAGAGGGATAGCAAAACGATCACATTGCAACTCATAGAATGAATAAATTATCCTTCACTTTTCACATTTTTTTTTTCAATTGATTGCATAATTACCCTGTTTTGATGACTAAATTTTTTGTTTCCCCGTTGCAAGGCACGGGCACTTAACTAGTTTATTAAGGGTCGTTTGGTTTGTGCCATAGATCATTCATGGAATATTTAAATTCTAGAAAATATCATATCAAAGAATATTTTTCATGGTAACGTGTTGTTACCATGTTTGATTTTGAATAATTATTGTTTAATTTAGTATAAATGTCAATAGAAATCCACACTTACCATGGGCAACACAATAGTTATAAATTACAGAATTGTAGTGGCAAGGCAATCACAGGTTACCATTTTCGTCCGACACTTTTATTAATATCTAACTTATAATATAAATAACCAATAATATCCAACATCCAACTTTTTTTTTTTTAAATATTCAAACCGCAATATTATTTTACAGTTTGGGGTCTATATATTGGTTTGTAGGGTTGGCTGAACTTTTTAAAAATCATTATCTCAAAATTCAGTTTCTCTCTCCTCACTTCCTCTCTTTGTCCAAATTTTCTCCTATTCTCTCTATATTTTGCAAGTTCCTATATTTTTTTAAAATTTTATTTTGTAGTGTAAAATAGTTGTAAATATAGTTCAATTTAGTTAGTAAAGTACCAAAATTAGTCTAATGTAGTTGTAATTAGTGTTAATTAAGATGCCAAGATTAGTGTTAATTTAGGTACCATTGTAATTAGTGTTAATTAAGGTACCAAAGTTAGTTCTAATTACCATAAATAGCATAAGTTTGGCGTGATTTTGTGCAGTATAGCGTAATTAGCAAATTTTATCATATTTTAGCTTATTTTAGCATATTTTTAGCGTAATTAGCATATTTATGGACCTATTTGACGGTATTTTACCCTTTTAGCATATTCATATTTAAGTGACTTATAGGTTTTTTTTAGCATATTTTAGCATATTTTAGCATATTAGTTTATTTGAGCAATTTTTTACCGCAATTAGCATATTTTCAAGTTTTTTAGCCAATTTTAGTATATTTTTGTCTGTTTTAGGATATTTTAGCATAATAGCATTTTTTAGCCAATTTTCACTTATTTTTTCTTATTTTAGCATATTTTAGCATATTTTTGCCTATTTTTGCATTTTTTTTAGTATATTTTCGCGAAAATGTTTCTTTTTAACATACTAGCCTATTTAGCATTTTTTAACCCCAATTAGCATATTTTTTTTATGTTTTTGAGCCAATTTTTGCATATTATTGCTTATTTTAGCATATTGTAGTGCAAATAACATACTTTAGCATCTTTAGACTATTTTTACTCCAATTAGAATATTTTTAGCATGTTTTAGAGTATTTTAGCATAATTTAGGGTTTAAGTAATTTCAGCCAATTTAGCATATTTTAGCCTTTTTAGCCTATTGTAGCATACTTTGGCATATTATAGCATGTTTAAGTATATTTTAGCATATTAAGCCAATTTTTAGCATATTTTAGCACAATTTTAGCATATTAAGGGAGGGAATGGAAATGAAAGAGAAGTTTCCGTTGAATTGAGTTTGATTGACAAAATTAATAAGATAGAAAGGAAAGTTAAATATATTTTTCCTCATTAATCATCCAAACACAGAGATGTTAAATATGTTAATCTTTATTTTTATTTCATTCCATTACATTCTACTCTTCACCTCTCCTTCCTTCATCTACTCTCCATCCAAACAGGGTGTTAGGGTCAACAATTTTCTATTGTGTTGACAACATTATTTTCCTTTTACATGTTTTTGATACGGGTGGTAATACTAACACAATCAGTTATTTTATTAACACATCGATTTTAAATTTTTTACTTGTATAGACAAATTTGTTCTTGCCTAACTTCTCTATATGCCATATCTTTTTTAGGATACACTTTTTTTTTATATTAATTATTTATTTTATTTTTATTACTAAATTTTTTAGTAAAATCTTCGTGAACTTATTGGGAATGTTTCATTTTTTTTTCAAATTTAGAAATTATAACCGAAAGAAATTACTAGGTAATTATTTCTCATAGAAATACACATTTATATGGAGAAATATACATGTATCTTTTTAGTTGACCATCTTTATACAATTTAGTTCTTTTTTTCGACAACTTTATCAATAATTTTTTATCTTTATTTCCTCACAAAATTAGTCCATTAAAATAAATATATATCTTATGCGTTTTTTTTCTCTAGATTAAAATTAATCCAAAAAATTCCGTACCCTGTATTGATTTATAATTTATCTTTCAGAGATAACACAAAAATATATTATTAAATTACAAAAGAAAATATGATCATAATAGAAAAGAAACAACAATGGATAGTTTTGAAAAATAATCTAAACATAAATACTACAATATAATAATATAAAAAATATGTGAAATCAATGTAAATATGTTATGCTTGAAACAACTAATCTTTTACCGTAACATAAATTAATGAATAACATATTTCATCCTACAACTTCTCTTAACATTGTTTTGTAAAAGCAAAACTCCATTGTTAAGTTGAAAAAATCATAAACTAAAAATATATTCTCACTATGTTTTAAAGAGTCCGGTTAGTATGACATAAGTTTCATGTGATATCGATTTTCAAAATCTATTGAATAGATCTCAAACGACAAATTCAAACATATCAAACCGACCTAATTCATGAGTAATGTGTTTCCATAAAAATTTATAAAATTTTGAATTATTTTAATAACAAATCAAGCAATAAAAAAAACTGATGAAAAATGAATGCATTAAAATTAACTTTAAAAAATTCCCACATTTGACTGCTTGACTTGACATTAAACAAATTCAAAAAATTATAAATTTTGCATTTAAACTCATCACTTATCAAGAGTGAATGCTTTTGGATTCATCATTTAAAGCATGTCTGGTAGATTTGGGAGATAGTGTTATTTAGGTTGAAATGACACACATGTCAATACCTGCCGAACTTGTTATTAATATATATATAAATTCAAAATAACACCTCTTAAAGAAAAGATTGCAATAAAATCACAAGATTTGTTGAGCATGATATTTCCATGTTTTTATTGCAATTATATATTTTCAAGTGATGTTATTTAAAAACTTTTATTTTTAAAAAACATAGTAAAAATAAACAAATCATGTTGAATTTTTTAAACAACATGATAATATAGTAAAAAAAATTTATACTTCTGATACAACCTAAATATATTCAAACAAAAAGGACCAAAATAAATATTTACAAATATCAAATAGAAGAGGACTAAAATAATTATTTACGACAACTAAAATGATTTTATGTACAAGTACAAACTAGAGATGTATGGGTTGAGTTTTCTTTTGTTGTCTTTCTTTCAAGTTAGATAAGATCGAACAGTGAAGATTATATAGTAAGCAATAAATGGTCGTTATGCTAAAAGATTACATAATCTTTGGAGTTTAAAACTGGCAGTCGAAAGCAATGTTATCAGAATCTGATCGTACATCGACCCGGTAAACTTTTGGGTCAATGATTTACTGGTCAAACCGGTGGGTCAACCGGTTCAACTGTGGATTTTTAAAACTAATTATAATTTATTAATTTATAATCCAAAAGACTAAGATATTTACTAATACTTGACACATGTAATTCAAAATGACTGTACGAAGTTCAAATTTATCAATGTAGTAGAAAAAAATGTGGTATCGAATAAAAATGCAATTAGTGATTAGTCCCATGCAAAAAGTTTAACATTTTAGAATTAAAATTATATGATTTTTGAATTTCCGATTATATCTATGTCTCTCTTCATAAATATGCAAAGTTTGGACTTCAATTTTTGGTAGAAGAGAGTAAGCTATATATCATAAATATTATTGAATATAGAGTAGAACTAGGGTGCTCTTAAGCTCACCAAAGTTTTGGTGAGCTTAACTCTAAAACTCATCAAATCGATTTCAAATGATGAATCCGAACCGTTGAAACCCGCATACCTTACGTCCTGTAGGAGCCTCTATCAGTCAGGAAACTAGCGTTGCAAGCAGAAAAAAAATTGAATAAAGTAAGGGGAAACGAAACAAGGCAGCTTTCTGGCTCGCTCTATTCTGACGGGGAAAAGAGATCACAGAAAAAGCCGCCCGCCTCAGGAAAGAAGAAACTTTCCCATTGTACTCATCGCCAATGAGGTGCCCAACAAACACTTTATTAGACCAGGCGTAGGGATTGAAGGGAAATCTTACGTGGTTTGTGAGCAAGAAGTAAAGAGAGGGGTCGGTCCCCTTCATTCAATAGTTGACCTCCTGGAAATATCAACAATGCCCGTCCACTATATATGTAAATCCGTTCTTCTGGCGTCTTTCTTGGTCTTCTTTCTGTCTCTTCCTCGCAAGGACTTCTACCATCCCTCTTTTCTAAATTGTAAGAAGCGTCTGAAGTAGGCTCCGCGATCTTCAACCAAAATAAAGTGACCGAAAGACACAATTGCATCGGTCCAATGAGACATGGAAGCACCAGTAGACATTGAAGGAAAAACTATTGATCGGTATTATTGCTGTAGTTCTTTGTTCCTTTCGTCGATGAAAGATTGTCGGAGCACTTGTCAAGGGAAATGGACCCCACTATATGAAACGACTTATGATCGATTTTGATTGCATCTTCCTCTAGGAAAATGAAGTGAGGACGAAAAAGACGTCAAACTTGTCCACTTTCGAAACTCGTACATGCATCTACATGTGAAATTTTTAAATATTCGAATTAATTTAGTATAAAGTCAAGCAGTCAAAAAACGTTCAAAAAATGAATGCACTAAAATTAATTTATTAACCTTCTAATTTTGACCGCTTGACTTTATACTAAATTAATTCGAATATTTAAAAATTTCACATGTAGATGCATCACACGTAAGGTAGGCGGGTTTCAACAGTTCGAATTCATCATTTGAAATCGATTTGATGAGTTTTAGAGTTAAGTTCACCAAAACTTTAGTGAGCTTAAGAGCACCCTAGTTCTACTCTTGAATATAACTATGAAATGAGAAAAAAAAAGTACTGTAAAGTTGAAAAGCTGCACCCAAGTACAAAAAGCCAAAGGTAAAAAAGTTGATGCAGAGTTGCAGACTAAGGTAAAAGCTAAAGGTAAAAAAGGCAGTAACTTATTAAAACCAGGTTCACTAGCAGCGGTTTTTATGACAAAACGGTCAATTTAACCGGTCTTGACCGGTTTAATTGCAAGAACGGTCTTTTTATTCAACCAAATCGGATTATTGTCTGGATCTGATTTTTTCTGGATCCGATTTTTTCTAGTTAAACTACCGGTCCGGCCGGTTTTAATAACACTGGTTGAAAGATCTCTGTATAGAGGACAAAACTGTCCATAAAATTAAAAAATTTAAAGTTGTTATGTTAAAATAAAAAATTATTGTGCTAATATCAGATACATGCTTAAATTTTTATCATAATTAGAAGGATTTTCTCCGTACTCAATAATTTAATTATTGCTCTTAAAATAACATCGCCTTTTAGTTATTACCTAATTATCAATGTTCCGAGTTCTTCACAAGAGATTGCAAGTAGATCGATGATTCGTTGATGCAATCTCCAGAAATCTGTGTTTGCTATAGGAAAATAATTTTAATTCGATAAACCGTTGAAACAAAATTGACCAAACTGAACAAACTGGATCATTTGATGATTTTGTTACTGGGACTGTTTTTTTTTTTCCTGGGCTAATCGCACCAGCCCTTTTCCGGCTTCAGAATTAAATGCTCCCTCTACTCAAGGAATTTCTATGCATATGCCTGATCTGCCATGAGGAGGTCAAATAAAAAAAATATTTATCTCCATTACTCTATTTTTTTATATTAAGTATATAGATATTTTGATCCGCCAACAAATGTGATTAAAAGATGAAATTTTGGACTGAATATCAGCCGCTCCGATCAAATAGTCTACATTATTTTGATTCTATGCATCTTTTTGATGTTTTTTTTTTACGTATAGAAGTCTAAATTTATTAAGATATGTACTCGTCACAAGTCTATTTAGTCCATCTTCTTTTGGTCTTGATTTCTTTTCATTCTATAAATGTCATTTAAGCGAACTTTGGATTGATTCATAATTGATTGATCGTGATCCATTTCTTTCCATGTGTTTATATCATATAAGAAATTCTATTTGTTATTTAATGATCTCATTTAAGTACACATGTTTTAATTTTTTTTTTTAGATACACAATATGTCATAATATGATAATAAGGGTAATCCTTATAACAATATCAAGAGGTATAATACGACAACATAATGTATCATAATATGACAAGAGCAAGTAATACAATTTATTTTGATAATTTATTTTTCTCTTTTTTCCTATTAAGTAACATAACAAAAAAAAAAAATCCAATTTTTTTATTAATATCCAAAAAAATTAAAAAAATTCAAATTCTACCCGCTTTTCAGTGGGATTTTGAAAAATGCTCAAACCGGTGAGAATCTCACCGGCTTTATAATTTTTTTTCTTTTTTTTTAAAAAAAGAATTTTTTTATTTTTTGTATTGAAATATTAGAAATGTTTAATATTTTTTTTTGAAAATAGATGGAATACAATATAATTTGATTTATTAGAAAGACTACGACAAATAACCGGATTAACATTTTTCAGGCCAGATTTTTCACGGCTATAAGAAAAATTAATATATTTCTTTATGTATTATTGGAAAAAAAATGCTTGGATTCTAAGTTATTGATCTCGGTTCAAAAGTCACTTCTAAGTAAATACATAAAATATTGTCATCCTTCTAGTACATTTAATTTATAAAAAGTTGTATCTATTTTTGAAAAAAAAACAAAAACTTTAAATTATTTAATGATTGTTATTCAAAAAGAATTTCAAAATAGATACAACTTTTTAGAAATTAAATGTACTAGAAAGATCACAATATTTTCTATATTACCTAGACGTGACTTTTAAACCGCGATCAATAACTCAAATTCAAAGTATATTTATTTTTTTTCAATAACACATAAAGAAATATATTAATTTTTCTTACAGTCGTGTATTTTCGCGGCCTGAAAAATATTGATCTGGTTATTTCTCACAGTATTTCTAATAAATCAAATTATATTATATTCCATCTATTTTCAAAGAAATATATTAAACATTTATAATATTTCAATACAAAAAATAAATAAAATTTGGTTTTGTAAAAAAAAAAACAGGTGAGAATCTCACGGAAAAAAATTGTAGAACCGGTGAGATTCTCACCGATTTGGACATGTTTCGAAATCCCGCAGAAAAGCGGATAGAATTTGAATTTTTTTGGATATTAATAAAAATTTTGGAAAAAAATTGTAGTAAAAAAAAGCTAATAGGTATGTTATTAAATAATAAGTTTTACATTTGTATACAAATATGTTAGTCTATTTTTTATTATTGAATAATTATTTTTTTTATTGGTCTATTTTTTTTTTTTTTAAAATACGTCATTTTGAATGAGATTGTTTTTCTCTTATAAATTATAATATATTTTCGTTGCAACGCACATAACTAGTACAAAAAACACTTTCACTAACTCTCAACCATCGACCGTTTTAATATGTAACAGTCAGTGTAGAGACTGCGTGGTAAAATCGTAAATAAGAAGAACTTCAACGCTGACTATTCACTTATAAACAACCGTCGGTGAACCAATACCGTCTGTTTTCTTATGCAAACCGTCAATGTTGATCAAAACATACACCAACCCTTTTATTACAAAACAGTCAGTGTTGAGCAGTACACTAACACTGACTATTGTATTAAGGGAAGCATCAGTGCTGCCTCACCCTACAATGACTGTTTTTTTCAATAGAACCGTCAGTGTTGAGCAGTACATCAACACTGACGGTTGTGTTAAGGGAAGCAACAGTGTTGCCTCATCCTACAGTGATTGTTATTCAATATAACCATAAGTGTTGATAATATAGTCTACACCGACTGTTTTTTCAATTTAACAGTGAGTGTTGCTTATAAGAAGGGAGTCCAAAATATTTGGCGACAGCCAAAAGAGATGGAGGGAAGAAGGAAGTCTCAAAAGAATTAGTTTGGCGGCAGTAAAAAAATTAGAGGGTGTTATAAATAAATAACGTTATGGATGTTCATTTGAAACTCTTCAGTAATTGTATTAAAACCTCTCCTTAATGAAGTATGTTTCATCTCCTCACATTTATTAATGGAATTAAATTAGATGGCATGTTATTTACATTTTCTACCTATAAATAGAGGATTGTAAGATTGTATTTGAGACACAAGAAAAACATAAGAATAAGAGATAACTATCTTATACATTGTCAATATCTTGTTTGATTCCTTTATCTTTATTTTACAACAGAGGGAAGTTAGTCCAGAATTTTCTTACTTGTTAAAAACAAAAAAAAAAACATTTTACGATGTGTGAACAAGGACCTCTCTGAGTCTCAGAGAGCATTTTACGATGGATAAACCTACACGAGATTTTATATCTAACATACTATTTATTTTTAGATCTGGGCCGTATGATCAAAATTAGCACGTTTATTAAAGGATTCAGATGATTTCATCTAGGGCGGGTCTAAACAGAAATAATATGTTACCTCAGTGAAATTAACCTCTTGCCTACAGCCCCTCTCATGGAGAAATCCACTGGTAATCATGATCTTTCATCACCCATCAAACGGCTCATATCAACACATGATGAAATTGGTGATTTTGTACAACAAATAATATGAATAAATTCCTAAAAAAATATTTCTACATTTATACATATCTTGTGACCAAATAATGTGTGTAATTGTCAATTTTATATAATTTCATCAATATTTGTCCCTTAAAATTGAGCCAATAATTACAGACTGTTTATTTTTTTATGAGTAATCGACAGTCGATTTGTAATTAAATGATTTATATATATATTTTTTAAAAGGATCAAAAGAGAACATAGAACCTTAAGAAGATAAAAGTTCTGAAGTTCCAATAATTATAAGCTTCAATCCTTGACAAAGTATTTATAGCCCTACGGTGTTTCCATATTGCATCACTTGGATGGATGGGTAGATGAACATCAAATTGGATCAAACTTTTCTATAATGAAATGAATGTGACACTCTTTAATTTGAACGGTTCCAATCGATCAACGGACAACATATGTCTTTGTGCTTTCATTAACTCACACAACTAGTGTTCATGCATATAGGATGCAGCATGGATGTAATGCTATACAATTTTATTTGTCAAAATTATTTACTAATACAATAAAAATGTTCTGGCATCGTGTTATCGCATAAATTTCATTAACATAGTTTTTATTTAAATTATTTTCTTAAATTAATGTTGAATTAGCTTATTATCTGCTTAATTCTCACTAGTCACATAAATTACTAATCATACATAATATAATGAAGATAATCTGTTCATTATAATAATTATTCTTTTTTTTTTGAGATGACACTATGAATTTGTTATTTATGTTGCATTGGGGTTTTCATCACATCATTAATAAACAATTACACGTATATAAATTACAACAATAATATACAAATTCGAATTAATATAATAAAAGTAATTATTAAATATCTTACAAAATTTACAAAATGAAAAAAATTATAATTCTTAAATCAATTCAACCCTAATAAATTAGTGTTAAAGTTACAACTTAGATAAAATTAATTTCATTCTCCTCTCATTGTTCTCTCACAGGGAGTGAAATTTGGGTCTGTCATCTGAATAGAGTAGTTAAGACCTGATACAACGCACATACTTCAGATTTAAGAACATTCAATGTGTTTAGTACTCTGCACGAAGCTAAAACTGCTCTTTACCGATGAACACCCTATTCCCAGATAGAAATTTTCATTTGATGTCGGATCCAATAACCCAAATTTGCTTTTGAACAATCCCATCTATTTTTACACAAATATTAAAAGCGCTGGATTTTGTTCGAACAATCCCAATTAAAACTCAAAATTTGGGGTACTGGAGGGGTTCAAGAGTCCATTGAATTCCCCCTAAATTTTTTGCTATAGACCCGTATTCCCTCCAAAATTTTTTTGCCAAGCCCCAAAAAACCAATATTAATAGAAAATATATTAAATAAATATCAACAATGGAGAACGAATCTGAGTTTTTTCGAGATATAGGAAAAACGTGACAGTTTATAACGTCATCTAGACGTTATGGACTATCATGGCCTGATTAGCGATAAACTAATTACCGCACTTATTAATTAACTAAAAAAAAAAATTACTGGCCGTTCACAACATTCACGTCCAGTAAGTGCAAGTGCATTTGATAGCTTTTTAGTAATAAGGAATTTGGGTTGCATTTGCTGGACGTGATTGTTGTGAATGGCCAGTAATTTTTTTTTTTGCTTTTTTATTTAATTACTAAGTGCAGTAATTAGTTTATCGCTAATCAGGCTGTCATAGTCGATAATGGCCAGATGACGTTGTAAACTATCATGTTTTTCCTATATCTCAAAAAAAATTCAAATTCATTCTGCATTATCGATATTTATTTAATATATTTCCTATTAATAAAAATTTCGCCCCAAAAAAAGGATATTAGGAATACGTCTCTCTCTCTCACTTTACTCTCCTTCCTTTCTTTTCCTCTTGCAACTCCGCCGTAGCGCCTACCCTTCTGTTGCACCTCCCCTGCTGCCGTAACACCTCCCGGCTGCCGTAGCACCTACCTCGCCTAGCACGTCCCCCACTGTCCTAACACCTCCCGGCTACTGTAGCCACTCATTTGATGCCGAAACACCTGGACCCGCTGTCGTCCACCTCTCTTAGAGCTAAATGTTAGTTTTTTTTAGTTAGTTTTTTGTTTTGATTAGGGTTTTGAGGGTTTCAGCGAGTTAGGGTTTTGGACACAGAGAACTCTTGATCTGTTTTTAGTTGATGCCAAGTAATTAGGTTTCAATTATCGTAGTTTTAAATTTGACCACAAATTGGAGTAAATTATACCATAATTTTTGTACATTTTGTCTTGTTTATGATGATCTTGGAGTTGTTAAATTAATTAGTTGTTGCTAAATGTTACATGAATTAGGCATGTATTTTTACTTCTAGTATTAATGTGTGTGCTGACAAGGCAGTGAACAACTCAAGTAGACCTGATTATACAATTTTAAGCCTATTGTCAAGAAATAAGAACAAAAACTCATATAAATAAAACAAAGGGAGCATTTGAAAAGGCGAGAACATGAGAACGATTGTTGTAGAAACTATGAAGGTTAGAGGATTGTTTTAGGAGACAGTGCAAAATCTAATCTACAATTACCTTTTTAATTTAATTGGAAATTATTTTGGTTTACAAAATGACCCATAATGTGTCAATTTGTTTGTCCATATAATTTATCAAACTCATAGAGGTCAAATTAATTAAGTAACGAGTAAAACATAAAGTGAACAATAAAAAATAAAGTAAAGAATTAAAAAGAAAAAAAAAATGTACGGAAGGTATTATACTATGTGATATTAATTTCATTTTTTGCCTCTTGTGTACCCCTTCACAATTTCAATTATGTCTATCAGTTTCTGATGGGGACAAATATCAGCTACCAGAAGCCGAGATATGCTACCAGAAGTCGAGATACGGGTCTGCAGAAAAGGTGCTCATGCAAATTAACCGATCTGTACTCATGCAAATGTAGCAAAAATTGTCTGTTATGAGGGTTTATGATATAAAATTTGGGTGTAATGTTGCTTATTGATTGAGTTTTTTATTATTATTCAGGAAATACCAAGAAATAACCCCTACTTATTTCGTTATTATTTACTCATGGAGTTGACAATTCAAGAAATCTGTACCAATGGTTGTGCTGCCATTGCTGATTCTGGGACTTTTTATATTGTGGGTCCCACAGTATGTGCATTTACTTCCACATTCAAATTTAATTTTGCAAAATTTAACAAAATAATAATATATCGTGAAAGTAAAAAAATACTAAGTGAATATTTAATGAACCATGGAATAAACTAAGATCTATCCTCTTGGTGTTTGTATTGTACAATTATTGCAGAAATTAACCAATAGATTGGAGCTGCTAGTGTATTTGGAGCACTCTAGTAGTGTCCCTATATAGCAAGATAATAGGTCATTAACAACCCTAATACAACACTCCAATTGAAGGTATTTAAAAAACTATAGCAGTGTCACTATATGCCAAGATAATAGGGCATTTACAATACTAATACAATACTCCAATTGGAGGTGTTTGGAGAACTCTAGTAGTGTTTCCATATGGCAAGATAACAAGGCATTTATAATCCAAATACAACACTCCAATTGGAGGTGTTTGGAGCACTCTAGTAGTGTCTCTATATTGCATGATAATAGGACATTTACAATCCTAATACAACACTCCAATTGATTGTATTTATAGCACTCTAGTAACGTCTCTATATGGCAGGAGAAGATGGTAGTTGCAACCCTAATACAACACCCCAATTAAAAGTCTTTGCAGCACTCTAGCAGTGTCTCTAGATGGCAACCTAAGAGGGTATTTCTAACTCTAATAAAACACTTCAATTGAAGGTGTTTGGAGCACTATAGTAGTGTCTCCAAATGACAAGATAATATGAAATTTACAACCCTAATACAACACTCCAATTGATGGTGTTTGGAGCACTCTAGTAGTGTCCCTATATGGCAAAATAATAGGGCATTTGCAACCGTAATACAATACTCCAATTGAAGGTGCTTGGAGCACTCTAGTAGAGTCTCTATATGGCAAGATAATAGGACATTTACTACCCTAATACAACACTCCAATTGAAAGTGTTCGGAGCACTCTAGTAGTGTCTCTAGATTACAAGATAATATGACATTTACTGTCACACCCCAAATCAGGAATTCTGGATTAAGGTGTGATCAACCTCGCCTCGTGCTTAATTAATCATTAAGCACGCAAGGCTAATCATCAATAATAAATCAAACAGCAGCGGAAGCAAAATAATATAAATATCAAGCATCAGTCACATAGCAAATAAATAAACATACACATACATAACGTATAATTCGATCCCTCTCGGATCTAAATCACACCATCTATAGAAGAGAATACATGATCTATCGAGCCCGTATATATAACACAGAAAATACGGGACTCGTAAACCTAATCAAAAGCCTAATCCTAACTAGGTCAAGTGGTGTGGCCCTCGGGGACAGCTCCTGACATCTCCTGCTGCGGACCGCCAGAACCTGTACCTAAAACCCACGAAACAACTTGTGGGTGAGCGACGAATCGCCCAGTATGTGACCCAGAATTATCCCCTCAGGGATCCTCTACGGTCAAAGCACTTTTATTTATAAAATGAATACAATTAAAAATATGCACATGTGTGAACCTATATTAATAGCTAATAGAATTTACAATACTTTTGAATGATGTCATGATGCGATTATTCTATTATGCCAACATGCGAAATAAACCCAAAATAAAATCAAGGTGTAATATCGGATATAAATCAAGTCGGAATCCAGTACTCCTTGCACTGTGTGCCCAAATACAATAATAATAATAATAATATGGATAAAGTAATCACCCCGTGCCGTGCCAATAGGATCAAAAAGATCCAAACAATATAATCCAAGGACTGTGATCAGAGTGCAATGATACACGTTGCCTAGTGACATCGGGCATTGCTCCACAAGATAATAGCACACTAGCCGATGGTTATATCAAAATCCGGTGTGTCATCTCGCCTAACGATTCATCACCCAAACATATCCAATAGGAGAAATCATACAATGCAAGTCGTAAAAAGTTAATCTCTTTCCTCATGAGCAGAAGAGAACTCTACCGTCCGGCCAGACCAATAGGACACCACACATGGATTCTACCCAAACCGGTGCTGGAACCTCGTACAAGATTCTACCCAACACTACCCGGCTTGGAATCCCGTTTTGGATTCTACCCAAACCGGTGCTGGAACCCCGTACAAGATTCTACCCAACACTACCCGGCTTGGAATCCCGTTCTAGGCAAAGTAGCTCCTAATGTAGGGAAGGAATAAATCCTGAATCGTATCGTGCCACAGAACTCGAGTCCGGAACTGCTCACGTCAAATAGTAAAATGATCGAAAATGATACATAATCAAGTTTATACATATAATATAAATCCTAAAGCCATCCAAGGATCAAGTGACCCTCAGCTCAGTGGCTGTCGGGCCGTCCCATGCCAAGTGACACCAAGACGGAACGAAGTCACTCGGCTCTGCTCAGCTCTCACCAATGCATGCGTATGCACGTAATATAATAATAATATATTGTCTCCACGAGAAGAAGACAAACTAGTATCCTAATATTCTAATAATATAAATATAGTATTATTTAATTACTCTACTCCTACAATACAGTAAATTCAGGTTTTTCGGGGCTTATGCAATTCTACCTATAGTGCAGAAAAGGATAAACATGCTCTACAGTTTTAATGCAACTACTTAAAATAAAGTGCGAATGTCAGGTCAGATGGATCGACTGGTAAGAGTACGCCCACGAAAGAAAATAATTCAGATATCCCACACCTGAGGGGGCTGGAGTCTCTGTCGCTAAAAATCAGCGTGCTCTGATCTGCGGGTCAGTCGGATCGGCCCACGGGTCGGACTCGTACGGAGTTGACTGCGCTGTAATCACGTAATTTAAACTAGTTACAATCTACGCTAAATTATACTAACCCTCACCCCATTTAATATGTTTAGTCGTATTTTCGATTATTTCAGTTTTATAAAAATTACTGATTCAGTCAGTCGGACTAAACCGGTTAGTAAGATATTGTTCATTCACTTTGATTTAAATTAATCAAATTTTAATATAAGATAATTAATAGTTTTAATAATTTAATTTGAAGATATATTGTTTGTATAAATTCTAATGTCGACTATTCGCAAAAATAATCATTCGTGAGTTACGGTAATTTTAAACGTGTCCTACTTAATTAATATAACCTAGTTGCTTATCTACTTTAATTTATTTTAAATTAACTATAACTATTTTAATATATTGAATACGGTTTCCAAAGTTATTTATTACTAACAATTTCCTAATGCTACTATTTTAATAAAATGTGTAAATTGTACAATTATTACTAACTCGTATATAGTTTAATATAGTTTATTTATTATTTTTAAGTTACGTACTCTATGTGTTGTTAATAATATGTACTAACCTATCATTTTAGATTATAAATAAACTAGTTATGCTAATTATATTTATTTATAATAATTATACTTTCAAAATTATATTTGCTAATTATAATCAATTAAAATAATGTTAATCGAGATATATGCATGTTAATTCATATACGATTATCAGAGATGTATATGTTACATGTATCATATAATAATTTATGATACCACACTTGTTTACTTTAATGGCTAATTGCTTAAATATATGTTGGCTTGTATATTATACATTTTGCAATATATTATATAATAAGAATTATATTTAATAACTTGTTTATAAAACATTTGATATTTTTATAACATTCATTAAGAAATCTTGATACGTACCATATGTCCTTGAGTACATGGTGCAGATATATACAACTTATAATCAGTTTAAACAATGCCTATAACTACACACATGCTAATAACTAATTAATTGTTCTTAGTCGGGTTTCATTATTTATATCTTAATCTAAAGCATATGCTTAATTTACGTTTTATGTTTGTGCTTATGTATTGAATATATGTTAACATACGAAAATACCAAATTATACTGTTACGTTAAGAAATTTTTAATAATGAAAATTAGAATGTTTAAAATAGAATCGAAAATTTTATTGGCAAACTAGGAGTCAAAAATTTAAAACAAATATAACCTTGGTCTGAATTTTCGAAACAACCAAATTTAATCGAATCTTGAAATTTATATCTTATATAAATTTGGATCAAGATACAATCTTTTATTCCTGAAAATAGGTATAAAAGTTTCTTTTATTAATATCCAAAACTTTGAGGGTCTATTTAGCAAAATTTCCAAATCAACTCAACTCTTCTCTCTTTCTTCTTCCCTCCATCCCTTCTTTGTTGCTGCTGCCCCCTTTTGTGTTCCCCCAAAAGAAAGAAAAAGAGAAATGAACCCTCTCTTCTCCCATAAAAATCCTTGAGAAATTGAAGAAGAAGTTGGAAATTGTTGATTCACTCTCTAGTAGCCATCTTGTTCTCCATTGGTACTCATTTTCTCTCCTCTTCTCTCAAATCTGAAATTCATCTCTATTTTCTAGGGTTTTTGATCAAACCCGAAATTGGTGTATAAATTGTGAGTAATCTATCTCCATTAAGCTTCTATGTTGTTAATTTGGTGTTTCCTCTCTCAATTTCATCTTAATCTTCATTTTCTATCTAGGGTTTGATACAAATCCGAAAATTAGAAAAGAGTTTTGATTTGTCTAGGCTAATCCAACAAATAAAGGTGTTAATCGGTAAGTTCTTCTCTCATTCTCTTAAAATCTGGAATTATTTTGATTATGATTGATTTAGAGTTTGTGTAGTTAGGAAAATTGATAAATCTGAATTTTTATGTGACATTGTCGATTTATGCAATGTTCTTGACTTCATGAAGTTAATTAGTGTTGTTGTGCTTGATTCAAACCGGCCCTTGCAAATTTTATATTTTCTACTAAGGGTTGAGTATTTTGATCGGTTGAAACTCTCGTGTTATATTAAATTTGGGTATTGAGATTTTGAATGGATTGAATCAGTTTTGATAACCTTTTATCTCAACCTATGTATGTCATTGATTAATTAAATTTCCTTTGCTTGAATGACTTGTGAATAATTGCTTGATTTTTCTTCTAAAATTCTGAATTAGTCATGATTACCCTTGAAGGGTTGATTAACCTATTTATACAACTTTGAATAACCAAAATAACCCTCCTCTCTATGCTGGTATTGATTTCCAGTTCAATAGTATTCTGTTTCAGCACTTTCCGGTATACTGGTATGCTGTTTTGAGTTGCCAAAGTCATTTCTGTAAATTTTCAGCATTTTGTGCTGTTCTGGCCGAATTCTGATAAAATTCAGGGGTTGTTTTGTAAATTTTCCCATTTTCTGCATTTTCTGTGCTATTCTGCAACATTCCAGGGTCTGTTCTGTAAATTTCCAGTATTCTGAACAGTTCTGGGTCAATTCTGGTAAAGGATAGGGTTTGTAGTGTAAAATTTTGGGTCTGACAGGGTTCAGGGACCAAATGGTGACAGAAAATAAAATTTGTTTAGAAAACAGTCCCTGACTAGGGGCCTCTTTGTGACAGGATGTAAAAAGTTGTAGGATAAGTCTTTTCTATTGGGAATTTCATAGAAATACTAGTTGCAAAATGTATTAAACTTAAGTAATGTTTTCAAAAGAAATTTGAATAGAAGAAATTATTATTTTGAAGTTTATTTAATAATTTGTGAGCACAGATAGCTACTCAAGAATAAATAAATAGGGGACCAAGTTGGTATAAGTTGATCTCTTTTCTTTGTTCCCTCTTTTGTGCATGTTGTTGTTCAATTAGAATTCTAAAATGTGAATTTTGCATATTCTATGATGTCCAACGTATTGAATCAAAATAGCAAGTGTTGATGAACAAACTTGATTTACCATTAAATTCGTGACTGCACAGTGGGCAGATTTTTAGGCTGATTAAGGAGCTAATTTGAATGGGCAATTCTAAATCATTCTGGATAAATGAGGAGTCTAATTGATGTGTCTCGGAGTCTAGTTTCTAGTGGTTTAAGTTTCAAGTTGTTTGGAGTTTTCTATAAAAAGTTATTGCAATTTTAGTAACCAAGGGTCAGAATTTAGGGCTGCTGTCTATAATTCTATTTTTCATTTATTTTGTGTTCTTGTTTACTCTTCCTCCAATATCACTCTCTATTTATAACATCAAGAAGGTGGATACAAAATTATATGGATTATGTTAAGGAAAGTATAAAGAAAATAATATCACTCAAGTAAACATATCAATCGTCGAACAAAAATTGAATTAAGTAAATATATTGATATAGGTGTGGGCTCGGTTGAGCAAGATTTTGCGGGACCTTTCGAGATGTCCGAACGATAGGTGCACGATACGTTTTTCGTAATCAGGTGCGGGATTCTTGGACTTGTTTGATACTTTATTTTCAGAAATTAAATTATCTTTTTCGATTGTCATGTTGAATGCTTGTTTGTTGCATACTTTGGAATTCATGTTGTAAGTTGATTGTTGCATAGTTGTAATTGTGTGAATTGTTGCATAACCCAATCTGATTAAAATCGAATGGTGTGACATGGTTGAATTGCATATTGGTATGGTTGTCATTTTGATTGTTCTTTTATAATGTGATTTGGCTTCGATAAGGTGACGGTGACCTATCCGTTGACCTGTTATGAATTTGCCAGGCCGACCAGTATAGGTGGCTGGATAAGGTGACGCTGCTGACTTATGCGTTGACCTGTTATGAATTTGCCAGGCCGACCTGTATAGGTGGCTGGATAAGGTGACGCTGCTGACTTATGCGTTGACCTGTTATGAATTTGCCAGGCCGACCAGTATAGGTGGCTGGATAAGGTGACGCTGCTGACTTATGCGTTGACCTGTTATGAATTTGCAAGGCTGATCCGTATGGGTGGCTTTGATATATTTGCTTGAAATTTGCAAAGTTGACCTGTATAGGTAACTTTGATTCCATGTGAATGCATTTGTCGAGTTGAGCTGCATAGCTGACTTGGAACCAGACCTTAGGAAATGGTTAATCCAAATAGCTACAGATGGGTGTCAGATAAAGGGTCCAGCTCGGTGGGCCATCTGTAGGTGTCAGTAACCCTACAGATGTGGGTTTGATAAAGGGTCCAGCTCGAAAGAACATATGTAGTTGTTACAAGCCCTAATGAGTCGAGTTAAGCCAAATATGTGTTGTGTTTGAAATTCATCTTGGAAATTCTGTAAACTGTGATTCGGTTTATTATTTGTTGTCGAGCATATGCATTCATTTATATATATTGTTATAGAACTGCTAATGTGATTTTGTATGGATTTCATTTTTGAATATGGAGTTTGATTGCAAGTCCAATAATCTAACTGTGGCAAATTCGCACTGAGAATTTATTCTCACCCCCACCCTTCGGGTTATTTTACAGGTTCTGGTGCGACTGATTCCGAGGAGGCACGCAAGTAGTAGGCCTTTGGTAGTATACCCTTATATGACATAGATATATATATATATATATATATATATATAGAGGTAGGCTAATATACAATCGATTGTTTCTGAGGTCCCGTACAACTAAGTCATTTTCCGATTTTTAAAGTCCAAATGATCGATCCAAACCGTTCATCTTGTTCTCCATATTAATATGTGCTTGGAGACCAAATTTTACATTTTTTTGAATTTTTTTACTATTTATTAAGCCACTTTGAAAATCGCTGATCCAACGGTAGCTTCTGGTTTTACTGTTTTGTTAAGCCACCGTTGGATCAGTGGTTTTCAAAGTGGCTTAATAAATAGTAAAAAAATTCAGAAAAATGTAAAATTTGGTCTCCAAACACATATTAATATGGAGAACAAGATGAACGGTTTGGATTGATCATTTGGACTTTAAAAATCATAAAATGACTTGGTTGTACGGGACCTCAGGAACAATCGATTGTATATTAGCCTACCTCTCTCTCTCTCTCTCTCTCTCTATATATATATATATATATATATATATATATATATATATGTTTTGTTGTATAACTTTAGGGTAGGCCTTATGGTTAGTATCCGGACGAGATACTTTTGATGTATTATACTCGGACCAGACTGAGTACTCCGATTTATATCTATAAATTCTATTTTATATTATTTGGTTGTGAATGTTTGAATGTAAAATTGAATTGCCTTGTAAGTATATACGAAGTTGTATGCTTACGGCGGGGTACTGTCGCATCCCGTGGCCGCGGGGTGTGACATATACTGTGTGATGATTTGACATATGCTAAGTATATAGAGTGTAGATTTTAATAAATTAGATATGCCATACTAATCATATTCTATCGAGTGACATTCAACATATTTTATTTTAAGTGTGTTGGGGTGTTTTAGTTTGGTTACGTCATCAAAACTTAAATTTTAAAAGCCGTCTTTTGATCCGTCAATTCCTTTATACCTTTCGGTCTATTTGACTTAATAATTATATTCTCAGTTAATTTAATTAAAGACCCATAATTTAGAAAAAAGGATCCAAGCCCTTAATTAATTAAGTTCAATTCGGATTAGGCCTAAGCTCAATAAATTTTCAGCCGAACTCAACAAGCAGAAAGGGCCAAGCCCAATAACATCACATATTCACATTAACCCCTGAATTTTTAAAATTCTTTCAAGGGCCTACTTTATTCAAAACCAACCCTAAACTTCCAGATAATCACAATTTGGTCCCTGTCAGTTCCAAGTCTAGTAAAACACATCAAAACCGTACCAGTAAATTACGGGACTGGTACACTGGTACCAGTCACATGCACCATTCAACAACACATCATCCACATACACATTATCAATACAGAACCAGCAAAACCAGTCAAGGAACTGGTCAGAACAAAGCACAAGCCGTACCAGTAACAACAGAACAGAGCAGAGAGCAAGGCAACAAGAAATCAAGCACCACAGAACAGACCAGAACAGGTACTGGTACGGTACCAGTCAAGCATCAACCAAGCCGTAGCAAACACAAGCACACACACATACTGGTCTGAGCGAACCAGAACATAAAAAGGAAGGGGGAAAAGGGGAAGGGGGGCGGCCATGAGGATAAGGCACACAACCCAAGTCAGATCCTTGCCGAGAAAATCAACAACTCGTGCAAAGACAAAATCTGATCAATTTAAACGAGCACTACAGAAATTTACCCGATTGAGCTAGCGCGAGATGGATTGGGAAAAGAACGGCCGGCTCCAACTAAGCACCAGACAGCACCAAGCCGACACCAGCACGGCAATGGCAAGCACCAAGACAAAAATCCACAACCACAAGCAAGTCACAACCCTTCAAGGTTCTCAAAAAGGACCGCACAATCAAATACCAGAAATGGTGAGAGAGGGAGAGAGAGAGAGAGAGCAAAAGCTCAGCACATGAGCACAAAGGAGAGCACAAAAACCCCAACGAGAGAGAGAGAGGGATACTTATACCCAAGGAGGCAGCCAAAGGGAAGAGTGCGGCCACACCCTCTGTCAGAGGGTAGGCGCGCCGAAGCATAGAAGTCAACAAGGACAGGTGAACGAGGCGTCGCCCGTACAAGGCGACTAACAGGTGAAGCGACACAGCACGCATCGTCAAAAGAGGCAGGATTTATCACCGCTGCCTTCTCCATAAAGGAGAATCAATGTCATAGGTGGGGTCGGGCTGTCAGCGAAAGGAGAGGGAGAGTGGGCTAGGGCTGTAGCGAGAGAAGAGAGACATGGAGGGTTTCTCCCTTCCTGCACGAAACAGAGAAGAAGGAGACGGGGATAAAACCTCCCAGGCGGACCCGACAGTTTTATCAAATGGGTTTAAATCCCATTTTCAAATGATTCCAAGGATCAAGGCAGGGGTTGCTTCAAGATTCGTGTAAGATGAACAATGAACGGTTGAGATTTTTCAAAAGAAACAAATATTCATATATGGTTGCATATGGTGTGAATTCATTCCGACGAGAAGCAAAGGAAATAGTATAAAAATAAAATTTGTTTATTAACATTAAGTCTCCTTTAAATATCAAGTTTGTTTAAATTAGGATATATATATACACGTATATATAAATATTCATTTAGTCGTACTTCTAGAATTTTTAATAAATCGAATTTATCAATTTTGTAATATTATGTTTTCAAATATTTCTCGTGTTTAATCTCAACTACAATCTCTAATGATTCGATATTAATCATGCTTGTTTTTATATAAATATTTATCTATTCAATTCTTATATTTTATTTATTTATACGAATCGTATCATTTTATTTTTATTATTATTATTTTTTTTATATTACGTGTGGTAACGAATTTCCACGGGTAGTTATAAAAATTATTTTAGATCTATAATAATAATATTTTTCATATACATAATATCATATTTCGTTTATATTTCAAAATTTTAGATTCGTTTCAGATTAATCAGATATTTATGATCGGTCATTAATTTAATTAGAAAATTTTATTTAGGGTAAAAATCAGTTTAGCAATAAATCATGTTTTAAAATTTTGGAATATAACAACCTCCCCCCCAAATAAAAAGTTCGTCCCGAACGTCTGGGACTACACAGTCGATGCGAATAACTGAGGGTATCGCTCTCGCATCTCTTCCTCGAGCTCCCAAGTCGACTCTCGTGGAGTATGATATTCCCACTGCACTAGTACCCGGAGAATAACTCGTCTCCGTAGCTGTGTATCCTGTGCGTCCAGAATGCGTATCGGACGGGCCTCGTAGGTCAAGTCCTGAGCCACTTGTAGCGGCTGATACTCTAAAACATGTGACTCGCCTCTCATGTAGCGTCGCAACTGAGATACGTGAAAGACATCGTGTACACCAGCAAGAGACAGAGGTAATGCGAACTAATGAATTTCCAAGTTGATTTGAAAGGTAATTATCAAGTGGAGGGGTCAATTCTAGAATCTATCGATGAATTGTTACAGCTTTTATATTAATATAAGAATATGGAGAAAAGGAGTAATTTTAAATGAATAATAATAAATAAACTATAATGTTAAGTAAAAAATCAGGTTAAAGTTTTCAATTAGATAGATAACCAACTTAATTAACTATAATACGCGAGGCAATATTTTATTGAATAATGAATTTATAATTAGTGTTGATTTTAAAGATACTGTCGGATAATCTGACAAAATTTCACATAAATTGTAGATACTCAAATTTTGGGAAGGCAGAGGTTTTAGTCAAAGTAGATAGATTAAGCTTAACTATTTATGCATAACTACAGAGGAAATCAATCAAATTCCTATTAGTTAGATAAATAAGATCATATTCATAAGGAACATACATTTCAATGGATATATTTGAGTCAAGTGAATAAATTTGAGCAAAAATCAATTTGGTTAAATCCACCACAAGTCTCATGAAATTGGTGAATAATTAAGGAAACAAGTATGATTTTTTTTTTTTAAATATATGATTAAGTTCAAATAGAAGAACCATGAATTCTCAATATTATGAAAATTTTAAATTAGATTGGTTTGGTTTAACTCGATCATCACATAGAACATAATTAGAATAACTTTTAATTAATTCAATTTAGACAAATCAATTAAATTTTAACGGGGTCAAGGAAGATATAATTGAATTGGGTAGAATTCAAATGAAGAAGCCAACTTATAGAATTGATAACAAATATAGTAATTGAATGAAAAGTTGAGATCTAAATTAGTCACATTATTGTACACATGGTAGTGACAATAGATTTATTTGATATATCATCAAGAGAAGGTCCTTGGAAAATTTGAGAAAAGTTTCGACTTAACAGTGTAATGAGATCCATGTGGTTTGTTAACGAATTAAGTTTTAAAATAAAAATAATGTTATATCAAATTGTTCAGGTGCTAGGGATTTGAGTAAACCACTTAAATGTCAAATGACTTCCTTAATGATAAGGCACAATAATTGTTACTTTAAATCTTGATCGGTATTGTCGAGTACATAAACTTTATATATCTAATTGATTATTATTTTGCAAATAATATTTTATTCTTTCTTATGCATGCGAAATATAATTATTAGTTTTAAAATGAAATATATAAATCTAATCCAGAAAATATATTTGATAATTTAGCTAATTAGTCAATGGTTTAATGAGTTGTAATATTTAGCACCGTTAATATTCAATGGTAGAGACTTAAATATTATTAACTTAAAGAGTTAAGATGCAATGAATCCATTTCAATTTATTTTAGGTAAATAGAATTAAAAATCTATGAAAATATATTTCAACGAATATATGAGTAAAGTAGATAGAAATTGAACTAGAATATAATTCAAATAACCATATAAATGACAACTTTCTTTAGGTTGATAACATAGAAGAGTTTAAGCATCATATGAATAATGACTATTGTAATTAGGTAACGAATTAGAAAATAAAATAACTAAATGAAGTTTACCATCAGACGACAAATGATAATAATTCTATTTGGGGTTTCTACATAGAGATGTGAAATTTCTAAGACTTTAGGTCTAGAGGGGTCCAAGAGATTCATGAATTTTCTAAAGCTTAAAGAGGGATTTGACACTTAGACACAGATTAAGATTCGAAGCAATCTTGGAGTTATTTATCGCATTGATGCTTAAGAGTCGAATAAGGTATAGAAAATTAATTCGGGGATAACTAGTCTACACTGAATCAACCTACTCAACAGTTTATGGTAGGAAAAAGGACTCCAATTCTTATTTAGTTGATCTTGATAAATCAATTAGACATGGTCAAAACAACTTTATTTAGGTAGAGGTCAAATGGTTGGATGACAGAAAATTTTGCAATTTATTTTGTTGGGAAAGGGTTTAATAATATTTATAATCAATATAGGTTATAGCTCATTAACGAGGTAGAAGTAAACATATAGATTGGAAAGTTGGAGATACTAAAATAATTTCACCTAAGATCCTCTTGAAAATCCTAACTGAAATTTTAAGGCATATTTAGAACTAGAAATGAAATAAATAAAAATTAGGGAAATAAATGGACTTTAAATTTACTAGATTTCCAAACCTAGCTTTTGTAAATAGTACGTAAATCGTAGGGTGTCACTACTCTTAACTCAATATCATGGATGTATTGTTTGCACTCCATCCGAAAGCCATCATCTGACTAGCTTGGAGCGCGGATGTAATCAGAATCCTTGTCCTTAGCTTCCTTCCTCTGAGTAAGAAAGATACGTTGTTCGAACGGCTGCATCGTATGATCTGACTTTCACCTTTTTCTATGGCATGGTGCATAGTCAACCATGCTAGACTTAGCGGGATGTCGAAGTCTCGCATATCTAGTGTCGTAAGGTCCAGAATTAAAGATGCGATATTAGTCTATCGGTAATACCGACTGATGATTGGACTAGTCTACTAGTGGTCGAAACGAGGCGCTGGTCACCGAGGCTCCAGTGGCTGAGATACAGCTCTCCGTTGCCATGGGATTGATTACTTAAATTTCGTACGATAATTTCGAACATTCACAGTATGTATTTTATAGATTGCAAATCTTATTAATCGCACCATAAATCTAACTTCACAATTTTTAATTGTATTATGACATTTTTCACGAATTTAATAATCGTTCGAAAGTTCGTCTCGACTAGATTTTTAATAATCCCAAAATTTAATTATTTTCTATAATTTAGTTTACTGCATCGACTATCATTTAATTAACTAAAAGTTATTATTCACACATAATACCAATTAATTATTCGCTAATTATCGATTCTATTTCTAGGACGGTGTGGTCGCCTTGCGTGTGACTGAAGAGCAGAGTAGCTATACTAAATCATGGTACGATAGAGAGATGATGTATGGTAAGAGGGGATTTCGACTCTAAGTATCTATATGCGAAATTTTATTTGAAAAGTATTGTCAAAGTGCTTTGACTCGTGTATTCATGTGTGTGTGTATATATATATATATATATATATATATATATATATATAGAGTTAGGCTGGGGTGCTATGGATAGCATAGTGGCCTCTATGCTACGGCTCAATATTCGAGTTTTCAAAATCCAAACGGTCGATCCGAACCGTTCATCTTATTCTCCATATTAATATCTGCTTGGAGACCAAATTTTACATTTTTCTGAATTTTTTTACTATTTATTAAGTATTTTACAAAATTGTTGATCCAACGGTGGCTGCACAAAACAGTAAAACCGTTGGATTAGCGATTTTCAAAGTGGCTTAATAAATAGTAAAAAAATTCAGAAAATTATAAAATTTGGTCTCCAAGCAGATATTAATATGGAGAATAAGATGAACGATTCGAATCGACCGTTTGGATTTTGAAAACTCGAATATTGAGCCGTAGCATAGAGGCCACTATGCTATCCATAGCACCCCAGCCTAACTCATATATATATATATATATATATATATATATATATATATATAAATTAATACTTATCGATATGTGACTATGCTTCTTATTCGTTTCCTCGAGTGGTACCAAGCCCAGCATATGAAGATCAAAGGGAACCTGAGCTCTGATACCACCCTAAGGATGTCACACCCCAAACCAGGAATTCTGGATTAAGGTGTGATCAACCTCGCCTCGTGCTTAATTAATCATTAAGCACGCAAGGCTAATCATCAATAATAAATCAAACAGCAGCGGAAGCAAAATAATATAAATATCAAGCATCAGTCACATAGCAAATAAATAAACATACACATACATAACTTATAATTCGATCCCACTCGGATCTAAATCACACCATCTATAGAAGAGGATACATGATCTATCGAGCCCGTATATATAACACAGAAAATACGGGACTCGTAAACCTAATCAAAAGCCTAATCCTAACTAGGTCAAGTGGTGTGGCCCTCGGGGACAGCTCCTGACATCTCCTGCTGCGGACCGCCAGAACCTGTACCTAAAACCCACGAAACAACTTGTGGGTGAGCGACGAATCGCCCAGTATGTGACCCAGAATTATCCCCTCAGGGATCCTCTACGGTCAAAGCACTTTCATTTATAAAATGAATACAATTAAAAATATGCACATGTGTGAACCTATATTAATAGCTAATAGAATTTACAATACTTTTGAATGATGTCATGATGCGATTATTCTATTATGCCAACATGCGAAATAAACCCAAAATAAAATCAAGGTGTAATATCGGATATAAATCAAGTCGGAATCCAGTACTCCTTGCACTGTGTGCCCAAATACAATAATAATAATAATAATATGGATAAAGTAATCACCCCGTGCCGTGCCAATAGGATCAAAAAGATCCAAACAATATAATCCAAGGACTGTGATCAGAGTGCAATGATACACGTTGCCTAGTGACATCGGGCATTGCTCCACAAGATAATAGCACACTAGCCGATGGTTATATCAAAATCCGGTGTGTCATCTCGCCTAACGATTCATCACCCAAACATATCCAATAGGAGAAATCATACAATGCAAGTCGTAAAAAGTTAATCTCTTTCCTCATGAGCAGAAGAGAACTCTACCGTCCGGCCAGACCAATAGGACACCACACATGGATTCTACCCAAACCGGTGCTGGAACCTCGTACAAGATTCTACCCAACACTACCCGGCTTGGAATCCCGTTTTGGATTCTACCCAAACCGGTGCTGGAACCCCGTACAAGATTCTACCCAACACTACCCGGCTTGGAATCCCGTTCTAGGCAAAGTAGCTCCTAATGTAGGGAAGGAATAAATCCCGAATCGTATCGTGCCACAGAACTCGAGTCCGGAACTGCTCACGTCAAATAGTAAAATGATCGAAAATGATACATAATCAAGTTTATACATATAATATAAATCCTAAAGCCATCCAAGGATCAAGTGACCCTCAGCTCAGTGGCTGTCGGGCCGTCCCATGCCAAGTGACACCAAGACGGAACGAAGTCACTCGGCTCTGCTCAGCTCTCACCAATGCATGCGTATGCACGTAATATAATAATAATATATTGTCTCCACGAGAAGAAGACAAACTAGTATCCTAATATTCTAATAATATAAATATAGTATTATTTAATTACTCTACTCCTACAATACAGTAAATTCAGGTTTTTCGGGGCTTATGCAATTCTACCTATAGTGCAGAAAAGGATAAACATGCTCTACAGTTTTAATGCAACTACTTAAAATAAAGTGCGAATGTCAGGTCAGATGGATCGACTGGTAAGAGTACGCCCACGAAAGAAAATAATTCAGATATCCCACACCTGAGGGGGCTGGAGTCTCTGTCGCTAAAAATCAGCGTGCTCCGATCTGCGGGTCAGTCGGATCGGCCCACGGGTCGGACTCGTACGGAGTTGACTGCGCTGTAATCACGTAATTTAAACTAGTTACAATCTACGCTAAATTATACTAACCCTCACCCCATTTAATATGTTTAGTCGTATTTTCGATTATTTCAGTTTTATAAAAATTACTGATTCAGTCAGTCGGACTAAACCGGTTAGTAAGATATTGTTCATTGACTTTGATTTAAATTAATCAAATTTTAATCTAAGATAATTAATAGTTTTAATAATTTAATTTGAAGATATATTGTTTGTATAAATTCTAATGTCGACTATTCGCAAAAATAATCATTCGTGAGTTACGGTAATTTTAAACGTGTCCTACTTAATTAATATAACCTAGTTGCTTATCTACTTTAATTTATTTTAAATTAACTATAACTATTTTAATATATTGAATACGGTTTCCAAAGTTATTTATTACTAACAATTTCCTAATGCTACTATTTTAATAAAATGTGTAAATTGTACAATTATTACTAACTCGTATATAGTTTAATATAGTTTATTTATTATTTTTAAGTTACGTACTCTATGTGTTGTTAATAATATATACTAACCTACCATTTTAGATTATAAATAAACTAGTTATGCTAATTATATTTATTTATAATAATTATACTTTCAAAATTATTTTTGCTAATTATAATCAATTAAAATAATGTTAATCGAGATATATGCATGTTAATTCAGATACGATTATCAGAGATGTATATGTTACATGTATCATATAATAATTTATGATACCACACTTGTATTGCTTAAATATATGTTGGCTTGTATATTATACATTTTGCAATATATTATATAATAAGAATTATATTTAATAACTTGTTTATAAAACATTTGATATTTTTATAACATTCATTAAGAAATCTTGATACGTACCATATGTCCTTGAGTACATGGTGAAGATATATACAACTTATAATAAGTTTAAACAATGCCTATAACTACACACATGCTAATAACTAATTAATTGTTCTTAGTCGGGTTTCATTATTTATATGTTAATTTAAGTTTTATATGCCTATAACTACACACATGCCTATAATATCTAAAGCATATGCTTAATTTACGTTTTATGTTTGTGCTTATGTATTGAATATATGTTAACATACGAAAATACCAAATTATACTGTGTGATGATTTGACATATGCTAAGTATATAGAGTGTAGATTTTAATAAATTAGATATGACATACTAATCATATTCTATCGAGTGGCATTCAACATATTTTATTTTAAGTGTGTTGGGGTGTTTTAGTTTGGTTACGTCATCAAAACTTAAATTTTAAAAGCCGTCTTTTGATCCGTCAATTCCTTTATACCTTTCGGTCTATTTGACATAATAATTATATTCCCAGTTAATTTAATTAAAGACCCATAATTTAGAAAAAAGGATCCAAGCCCTTAATTAATTAAGTTCAATTCGGATTAGGCCTAAGCTCAATAAATTTTCAGCCGAACTCAACAAGCAGAAAGGGCCAAGCCCAATAACATCACATATTCACATTAGCCCCTGAATTTTTAAAATTCTTTCAAGGGCCTACTTTATTCAAAACCAACCCTAAACTTCCAGATACTCACAATTTGGTCCCTGTCAGTTCCAAGTCTAGTAAAACACATCAAAACCGTACCAGTAAATTACGGGACTGGTACACTGGTACCAGTCACATGCACCATTCAACAACACATCATCCACATACACATTATCAATACAGAACCAGCAAAACCAGTCAAGGAACTGGTCAGAACAAGGCACAAGCCGTACCAGTAACAACAGAACAGAGCAGAGAGCAAGGCAACAAGAAATCAAGCACCACAGAACATACCAGAACAGGTACTGGTACGGTACCAGTCAAGCATCAACCAAGCCGTAGCAAACACAAGCACACACACATACTGGTTTGAGCGAACCAGAACAGAAAAAGGAAGGGGGAAAAGGGGAAGGGGGGCGGCCATGAGGATAAGGCACACAACCCAAGTCAGATCCTTGCCGAGAAAATCAACAACTCGTGCAAAGACAAAATCCGATCAATTTAAACGAGCACTACAGAAATTTACCCGATTGAGCTAGCACGAGATGGATTGGGAAAAGAACGGCTGGCTCCAACTAAGCACCAGACAGCACCAAGCCGACACCAGCACGGCAATGGCAAGCACCAAGACAAAAATCCACAACCACAAGCAAGTCACAACCCTTCAAGGTTCTCAAAAAGGACCGCACAATCAAATACCAGAAATGGTGAGAGAGGGAGAGAGAGAGAGAGAGCGCAAAAGCTCAGCACATGAGCACAAAAACCCCAACGAGAGAGAGAGAGGGATACTTATACCCAAGGAGGCAGCCAAAGGGAAGAGTGCGGCCACGCCTCTGTCAGAGGGTAGGCGCGCCGAAGCATAGAAGTCAACAAGGACAGGTGAATGGGGCGTCGCCCGTACAAGGCGACTGACATGTGAAGCGACACAGCACGCATCGTCAAAAGAGGTAGGATTTATCACCGATGCCTTCTCCATGAAGGAGAATCAATGTCATAGGTAGGGTCGGGCTGTCAGCGAAAGGAGAGGGAGAGTGGGCTATGGCTGTAGCGAGAGAAGAGAGACATGGAGGGTTTCTCCCTTCCTGCGCGAAACAGAGAAGAAAGAGACAGGGATAAAACCTCCCAGGCGGACCCGACAGTTTTATCAAATGGGTTTAAATCCTATTTTCAAATGATTCCAAGGATCAAGGCAGGGGTTGCTTCAAGATTCATGTAAGATGAACAATGAACGGTTGAGATTTTTCAAAAGAAACAAATATTCATATATGGTTGCATATGGTGTGAATTCATTCCGACGAGAAGCAAAGGAAATAGTATAAAAATAAAATTTGTTTATTAACATTAAGTCTCCTTTAAATATCAAGTTTGTTTAAATTAGGATATATATATACACGTATATATAAATATTCATTTAGTCGTACTTCTAGAATTATTAATAAATCGAATTTATCAATTTTGTAATATTATGTTTTCAAATATTTCTCGTGTTTAATCTCAACTACAATCTCTAATGATTCGATATTAATCATGCTTGTTTTTATATAAATATTTATCTATTCAATTCTTATATTTTATTTATTTATACGAATCGTATCATTTTATTTTTATTATTATTATTATTTTTTTATATTACGTGTGGTAACAAATTTCCACGGGTAGTTATAAAAATTATTTTAGATCTATAATAATAATATTTTTCATATACATAATATCATATTTCGTTTATATTTCAAAATTTTAGATTCGTTTCAGATTAATCAGATATTTATGATCGGTCATTAATTTAATTAGAAAATTTTATTTAGTGTAAAGATCAGTTTAGCAATAAATCATGTTTTAAAATTTTGAAATATAACATTTACAACCGTAATACAACACTTCAATTGAAGGTGTTTGGAGCACTCTTGTAGTGTCTTTATATGGCAAGATAATAGGGCATTTACAACCCTAATACAACACTCCAATTGAAGGTGTTTGGAGTACTCAAGTAATGTCTCTATATGACAAGAGAGGAGGGTAGTTGGTACCCTAATACAACACTCCAATTGAAAATCTTTACAGCACTCTAATAGTGTCTCTAGATGGCAACATAAGAGGTTATTAGTAACCCTAAAAAAAAATACTCTAATTGAAGGTGTTTGGAGCACTCTAGTAGTGTCTCCATATGCCAAGATAATTAAGCAATTACAACCCTAATACAACACTCTAATTGATGGTGTTTTCAACAAACTAATAGTGTTTCTATATGGCAAGATAATAGAGAATTTACATCCCTAATACAACACTCCAATTGAAAGTGTTTGGAGCACTCTAGTAGTGTCTCCAAATGGCAATATAAAATGGCATTTAGAACCCTAATACAGCACTTCAATTGAAGGTATTTGGAGTAATCTAGTAGTGTTCCTATATGGAAAGATATTATGACATTTACAACCCTAATACAACACTCCAATTGAAGATGTTTGGAGCACTCTAGTAGTGTCTCCAGATGGCAAGATAATATGGCATTTACAATCCTAATACAACACTCCAATTGATGGTGTTTAGAGCACTCTAATAGCGTTTCTATATGACAAGATAATAGGGCATTTGCGACCCTAATACAACACTCCAACTGAAGGTATTTGGAGCACTCTAGTAGTGTCTGCAGATGGCAAGATAATAGGGCATTTACAACCCTAATCCAACATTTCAATTAAAGATGTTTGGAGCACTCCAATAGTGTCTCTATATGTCAAGATAATAGGGAATTTACAACCCTAAATAACACCTCAATTAAAGGTGTTTGGAGCACTCTAGTTGTGTCTCCATATAGCAATATAATAGGGCATTTACAACCCTAATACAACACTCCAATTGAAGGTGTTCCGAGAACTCTAGTAGTGTCTCTATATAGTAAGATAATTGGGCATTTACTACCCTAATACAACTCCAATTGAAGATATTTGGAGAACTCTAGTAGTGTCTCTATATGGCAACATAATAGGGCATTTACAACCCAAATATAACACTTCAATTGGAGGTGTTTGGAGTACTCTAATAATGTCTCTATATGGTAAGAGAAGAAGATGGTAGTTGCAACCCTAATACAACACTCTCATTGAAGGTGTTTGGAGCACTCTAGTAGTGTCTCTATATGACAAGATAATAGGGCATTCACATTTCTAATACAACACTTCAATTGAAGTTGTTTGAAGCATTCTAGTAGTATCTCCAGATTGCAAGATAATAGGGCATTTACAACCCTAATACAATACTCCAATTGTAGGTGTTCGGAGAACTCTAGAAGGTGTTTGGAGTACTCTAATAATGTCTCTATATGGCAAGAGAAGATAGTAGTTGCAACCCTAATACAACACTCCAATTGAAGGTGTTTGGAGAACTCTAGTAGTGTCTCTATATGGCAAGATAATAGGGCATCTACAATCCTAATACAACACTCCAATTGATGGTGTTTGGAGCACTCTAGTAGTGTCTCTATATGACAAGATAATAGGGCATTTGCAACCCTAATACAACACTCAAACTGAAGGTGTTTGGAGCACTCTAGTAGTGTCTCCAGATGGCAAGATAATAGGGCATTTACAACCCTAATACAACACTCCAATTAAAGGTGTTTGGAGCACTCCAATAGTGTCTCCATATGTCAAGATAATAGGGAATTTATAACCCTAAAATAACACCCAATTAAAGGTATTTGGAGCACTCTAGTTGTGTCTCCAGATGGCAAGATAATAGGTCATTTACAATCAAAATATAATACTCCAATTGAAGGTGTTTCGAGCACTCTAGTAGTGCATCTATATGGCAAGATAATAAGACATTTACAACCCTAATAAAACACTCCAATTGAAAGTGTTTGAAGCACTCTTGTAGTATATCTATATGGTAAGAAAATAGAGCATTTACAACCCTAATACAACACTCCAATTGAAGGTGTTTGGAGCACTCTAGTAGTGTCTCCATATAGTAAGATAATAAGCATTTACAACCCTAATACAACACTCCAATTGAAGGTGTTCCGAGAACTCTAGTAGTGTCTCTATATAGCAAGATAATTGGGCATTTACTACCCTAATACAACTCCAATTGAAGGTGTTTGGAGAACTCTAGTAGTGTCTCTATATGGCAACATAATAGGACATTTACAACCCAAATATAACACTTCAATTGATGGTGTTTGGAGTACTCTAATAATGTCTCTATATGGCAAGAGAAGATGATAGTTGCAACCTTAATACAACACTCCCATTGAAGGTGTTTGGAGCACTCTAGTAGTGTCTCTATATAATAAGATAATATGACATTCACATTCCTAATACAACACTCCAATTGAAGGTGTTTGAAGTGTTGGGGTTTACGTGGTGCTAACCGGAAACCCGTTTAGGCTTAAGTTGCGAAATGACTGTAGAACAAAAATTTCTACGGCCAACTTAAGCTCAGGATTAAACGGGGTATGTCAGGAAACTTTCCAAGGCGGTCCACCTTCAGTATTCCTTTGGCATCAAAACCTAATTTAATCCTTTTACAGATCTACTCCATGATTGATTTCTAAAACTTTAATCTACTTACCAATTAAATAGATTAATATAGCATATTTATACCTTGTTTCCAAATCACAGTTGGAATGCAGACCGAACGAGTAGAGCCTCACCAGGGAAGGAATCGACTCGGAGTATCACACGTGTGATACCTCTATCGGTTATCTACCAGGACTAACCGGAGAGCGATTTATTTCTTCTGCCAGAAATACCGTAAACCGCGGAATTCTGCAAAAACACTATTCACTAGAAAAAGACGAAAACCCGTAAACACGAATTTTCGGTTGCTCAGTTTCATCAATATGCAAAACTGACATACCGCTAAATTCGGTAAAACGCTATTCATCGATCCCGTAAATATACTCCACAACAACCCGCAAGATTATACGTCAAGTACGTATAACTTTCTTTTCTCAACCGAAACACTATTTGGGAGAGAAACCGACAAAGAGAGAAAATACCGATCCGTTTCGACACGAAACCGGTACGAATGAATTAGTATTTTATTCTCTCCATGCACCCCTCTATTTATAGCCTCTAAAATGGTGTGAAAAGACCAAAATACCCCTATGACAAGGCATGCCACCTAGGGGGTGAGGTGTCCTGTGGATAAGATCGATGACAGGTCATCTGGATAGGATCGATGACATGTCATGCGGATAAGCACGAATCTGAAAAGACCCGAATGCCCTCGGCCCGAACACAAATAATATTCCTATAATTATTCTGAACAATTATATATATATTTTTCTTGCGGTTATTGTTTCGATAATTTATACCAATGTGTCCTGCACATTTATAAATTAACCGGTTAACTTTTATACAACGTGTCACACACGTTTATAAATTAACCAATGTTTTTGCTTGTTATTTTTACATAACATTTATAATTTAATTATAACACGTATAATTAATTATAACCATTTTACTATTGATCATAACCAATTTATAATCAATTACAATAAGATTCTCCGATTAACTCCTATATGGTGTGACCCAATAGGATCTGTGTTATGTTGGTAAACAGAGTTAAAACTGTTTTAACTTCTATAATCATGAGCGGCATCTGGCAACACATCATGACCATCCAATTACACAGATGATGCTGTACAGTACAATATCACGATCCAGTAAACAATTTACTTGTGTCTGTTCTTCTGTCTCATAGCTATCAGATTAGTTTCAAGGTAGATGTGTGTCATCCTTGCGAACTGAATCTTTTCTTGATCTTGAGCAGATTATCAAATATAATTACTCTTGTAATTATACCGCTAGCAGATAATCTTACTCTATCAAGGGGCCCAGTGATGCTATAGCTTGTATAGAGATACGAGGGACAAATAGTATTCTTGATAAACCATCACTACCTTAGCTAAGCCATGTATACCGAAGAGCTATCGTTATAACTGCATTTTACCGACAGCGTTTGATAACAATCACACATATACATTTCTTAGTAGGAAAGATGAATACCTCATACTGTAGAACTTGACACTGAATGAAAACATAAATGACACCAACACAATTCTATTTAATGTTTCATTCGGGGTCTGTCAAATACCACGTTCCTAGAACATGTATCTATGTGATTAAAATGACATCTCGTGTCAGGTGGTTTGTAAAACTTAACCATCTTTTAATCCACATACTAACCTTATCGCGGTAATTAGTGTTCCTGCTAATTACCTTGGTCAGTGACTTTTTAAGAGTATATATCATCTATATTATGGAGTTTCACAATTTCAGTCATGAACTCGAAATGATCCATAAATTCAATAATACTCAAGGCAACAAAATGATATTAATCATCTAATTCATGAACAAAGCTTTATGATAAATTATCGTATTATTGACTTCTAGATTATTACACTAACATGAAGCATTCTAGTAGTATCTCCAGATTGCAAGATAATTGGGCATTTACAACCCTAATACAATAGTCTAATTGTAGGTGTTTGGAGAACTCTAGTAGTGTCTCTATATGGCAAGAGAAGAGGGTAGTCCCTAATACAACACTCCAATTGAAGGTGTTTGGAGAACTCTAGTAGTGTCTCTATATGACGAGATAATAGGGCGTTTACAATCCTAATATAACACTCTAATTGAAAGTGTTTGGAGCACCCTAGTAGTGTCTCCAGATGGCAAGATAATAGGGCATTTACGATTCAAATACAACACTCTAATTGAAGGTGTTTAGATGACTCTAGTAATTATCTCTATATCTGAAGATAATAGGGCATTTACAAAACTAATACAACACTCCAAATGAAGGTGTTTGGAGAACTCTAGTAGTGTCTCTATATGGCAAGATAATAGGGCATTTATAACCCTAATACAACACTCCAAATGAAGGTGTTTGGAGCCGTCTAGTAGTGTCTCTATATGGCAAGATAATAAGACATTTACAACTCTAGTACAACATTCCAATTGATGGTGTTTAGAGCACACTAGTAGTGTCTCTATGATAGGGTGGAAATCGATACTAATAATATTTATAACCCTAATTTCTACTTATTGTCGATTCACAAGTGCATGAATCTATCGTGTAGTATAGATTGGGGTGTCGATCCGCAGGGATGGTGTATTAAGAGATCTAGGATGCAAACTAAGGTCTAGGTTATCGGTTCCTTTAGGTTGATTGATTTTGTTTAGTTGGTTGATTGTTGGTTTCTCAGTTGTAATATTGAATTACAACAACTAATTGGTAGTAGTTTAAGTGTTTAGAAGATGGGCTTTTAGGGAATCAAACATTCTATCATTCAAACTTGTTTAATCTAGGTTCTGGCTATCATAACAATAGCGCACGGTTCTATCACAATCCGCATGCTATTGCTAATACCTGTCAGTTGCAAAGTTACTCAATAGCATGCGGCTCTGTCACCATCCGCACACATTTTGGGTAAACCGTACAAAGTCTGGTTTCAACTCCAGTCAGAATTGCACATGGTTTGGCCAAAACCGTACATGCCCTATATTGGTATCTCTGCGATCTGAGAGTTACTAATCCTATTCTAGTGCTGATCTTTAGGTCAGACTCACAGCACCCTAACTGAGCAAGTACCCTATCGAGTACTTTGTAAGGCTTAGTAGCATTAAGATCAATGATAAGTCCTAATTACTAATATTACAAAAGGGTCAAGTTCACTTGGTCGGACCTTCCTCTAACCTTTGGTAATAACAATAATCAAGATTACCCCACTATCAGTGATGGAATGTGACATTCGTCTGCTAAACCACTTCCCAATAGGTTTCTTTAATGTGGTTCGAATACAAGCGGTCAACGGGTCAGTTTATTCTACTTGTACCTAGGATAACTTATGTTCTTCGGATATTAGTTAACCCCAATTAGGTATGGGTGGATTGTACACTCCACGCATACGAGGACACTTTAAGCACACAATAAACAAGATCACAAGGCATAAAATTTCAGTAAGAATTCAGATCATAGTGCAAAGATAATATAAATGAACAACTAAATTAAACTCATAAGAATTCAAGATTATATGTCTTCACCATAGAATATGGTTGCTTAGCCACTCATGGCGGGTTCAATAACAAAAGAAACAAAGTACATAAAGAGGGAGAGCAATAGAAAGAGATGGAGGGAGAACACCTATGCTGCCCCTTATCTCATGCACGCCGTCTTCACGCCTTGTTTCTTCCTTCTCTTCTAATTGAGACTTTGCTATTCCTTAGTGATTTCCGTTTGCATAGCCTCCACTAGAGTGAAACTCTAGTTCTAAGTGCTCTCAGATGTGTATTGTATTATGTGATCCCAGGCGTCCATTTGCTTAAATAGGCCTTGATTGAGAAGTTAGATTTGTAACTGCTGTTCTGGCAGTTTCTGTGTGCGGATGCCAGAATAGCATGCGGTTTGGCTGAGATCCATACGGGTGGCATAACCGTCTTTGATAGTGTCTCCGGAATAACATGCGGTTGAGCTGAGATCCGTGCGGTAGCACTTCTGGATAGTACGCGGATGACGGCATCTGTGCACCTGAGGCTGAGGTGTCAGAATTGCGTGTTTTAAGCCTGTTTTTGCTCCAAAATCATTGAAAATCTGCAATTATCTAAAATCAAGTGAAATAACGAAAATGAATCTGATTCTCTAAAAAATAAGCAATTGTAACTCGATAAACGACCAAAATATATGCTAAGTGATAGGGAAAATCATGACAAATTTGACCCTTATCACACCCCCAAGCTTAAACCTTTGTTCGTCTCAAATAAACAATCTAAGGATTTTATTTGTCCGCAAATAAAATACGAAGATTACGAATATGAAAGATTTGATTGTCCCTAAGTAAATCTAAACAATTTGTTCCCAGGTCATATTAACTTGGTTCGAACCTTTGACCATTGTTTCTAAACCGAATTACAAGACTTGTTAAATTACTTCAATCTTGAATTGCCATGAAATTGCTTGCTCAAACTTTATTTTTGTACTTGAATAAAGATCTTTTAGAAGTAGGAATACTTGCATTCACAACACAATTATTGATTTTAATCGGAATCTTTAAAAAAATAGAAATTTTAGAACTATTACCATGAGAATAATTATAAGGAAGATAAACATTCATTTCACAATTTCTTTTATGGATTGATCCCTTCTTCGACCATACCCTTAGGTTTGGGATAAAGCTAAGTGACAAAGTGTGTTAGTAAAGCATGACTTATGTAAATGCAAAAATTCTGAAAAATTAAAAGAGGGTAAAAATTAAAAATGCATAAATTAAAAGTAAAATCCACCTTCTCACTAAATACGATTTTACCCTTCTAACGCATAGATACAAACGAGAGGTTACGCATTCCGAATGCACCTAAGGATTTCATCAGGCCCAAGATCAAGCCGAGTGGATGAGAGATCTTTCGAGCCTATTGACAATCATTCTTGCGTAGGCGTCTGAACTCATTTTTCTATTTCCACTCTTTATTCATATTTTTGGGTTTTTCTATTTTCTGAATTTTTTTTTGTATTTTTCTGTTTTTATGATTTTTTTGTGTGTTTTTCTTGCATTTTTGAAAAAGTAAATAAAATATAGAATTAGAGTCATGTTTACTATAAATACACACAATTCCTAAATACGCATATCTAGCAATTATCCGTAGACTTTATCAAATTATCGAGGTCAAAACTTAAAAAGAATGTAATTTGAATATTTTCAACCTTATAAAAATTCTAACATGTAACAATTCTAATAAATCCATTTCTGAAATTTTCCTTCCAATTTCAAATATGTTGTTAGTCTAAGTTTTTCTAATCTAAAAAGATCAATCAAGTGTCTTGGAGGATATAGATGTTCAAGTTTGACTTAGCAATTGTCATCCAAATCTTTTTCTTCCAAAATTCAACAAGTATAGACTCCCTAAACCTAAATGCAATTTGTTGAAATCAAACATGCACAACAAAGACTAGGTAAACATCCTAACAAGTCTAGCAATAGACCCTATTCATTGTTGATAGGCCTAAATTATATACATATTTGATCTGATTTTTATCAGGAAATAACACCAAATATCTTGTATTTTGAATATAAAGTTAATATAATACACCTAGGATCAAGTTACTGCGTTTGTTTGATTTTAATTTGCAGAAAATGAAGAAAAATGAAGAAAAATTCCCAGTGCGGACGCACGGTTTGCGATAGGGCCGCACTAAGTACTTAGATGGATTTCTGAACGCACGCCAATTTTAAAAAGGTATAATAAGTTATGCATCAAAATCCGTGTGGACGCACAGATCTCGATGCAGCCGCACTCTGGTCTAACAGAAAAAGTCCGAACGCAGTGCGCAGAACACAGAACTGGAACCTTAACTTAAAAGAGCCATAACTTTTGACTCGTAACTCCTAGTTGGACGTATGACCACTTTTTGGAAACTTGCAGACAACCAGAATTACACCGTTTGACAGTTTTTCTATTTCTGGCGCACCAGGGACGCATTTTTACAGCCAAACTGTTAGCTTGTAATAATCTAGAAGTCAATAATACGATAATTTTGATTATATAAAGCTTTGTTCATGAATTGGATGATTAATATCATTTTGTTGCCTTGAGTATTATTGCATTTATGGATCATTTCGAGTTCATGACTGAAATTGTGAAACTCCATAATATATATGATATATACTCTTAAAAGGTCACTAACCAAGGTAATTAGCAGGAACACTAATTACCGTTGTAAGGTTAGTATGTGGATTAAATGATGGTTAAGTTTTACAGACCATAGACAAGGAGTTGTCATTTTAATTACATAGATATATGTTCCAGGAACATGATATCTGATAGACCCCGAATGAAACATTATACGGAATTGTGTTCGTGTCATTAATGCTTTCATTCAGTGTTAAATTCTAAAGTATGAGGTATTCATCTTTCCTACTAAGAAATGTATATGTGTGATTGTTATCAAACGCTGTCGGTAAAATGCAGTTATAACGGTAGCTCTTCGGTATACATGGCTTACCTGAGGTAGTGATGGTTTACCAAAAGTACTATTGTCCCTCGTATCTCTATACGAGCTATAGCATCACTGGGCCCCTTGATAGAGTAAGATTATCAGCGCGCGGTATGATTACAAGAGTAATCGTATTTGATAATCTTCTCAAGATCAAGAAAAGATTAAGTTTACAAGGATGACACACACCTACCTTGAAACTAATCTGATAGCTATGTGACAAAAGAACAGACACAAGTAAATTGTTTACTGGATCGTGATATTGTACTGTACAGCATCATCTGTGTAATTGGATGGTCATGATGTGTTGCCAGATGCCGCTCATGATTATAGAAGTTAAAACAGTTTTAACTCTGTTTACCAACATAACACAGATCCTATTGGGTCACACCATATAGGAGTTAATCGGAGAATCTTATTGTGATTGATTATAAATTGGTTATGATCAATAGTAAGATGGTTATAATTAATTATACGTGTTATAATTAAATTATAAATGTTATGTAAAAATAACAAGCAAAAACATTGGTTAATTTATAAACGTGTGTGACACGTTGTGTAAAAGTTAACCGGTTAATTTATAAATGTGCAGGACACGTTGTATAAATTACCGAAACAACAACCGCAAGAAAAATATATATAATTGTTCAGAATAATTATACGAATATTATTTGTATTCGGGCCGAGGGCATTCGGGTCTTTTCAGATTCGACCTTATCCGCATGACATGTCATCGATCCTATCCAGATGACACGTCATCGATCTTATCCACATGACATGTCATCCTTATCCATTCAATGGCATATCTTGTAAATAGGCATATGTTGAGGGGTATTTCGGTCTTTTGCGAACCTCCTCAAAAGACTATAAATAGAGGGGTGCATGTAGAGAGAAAAACCGCTAATTCACTTGTATCGTTTCGTGCAGAATCAAATTGATATTTTCTCTCTTTCTCGGTTTCTCTCCCAAATAGTGTTTCGGTTGAGAAAAGAAAGTTATACGTAGTTGACGTATAATCTTGCGGGTTGTTGTGGAGTATATTTATGGGATCGATGAATAGTGTTTTCCCGAATTTCGCGGTATGTCAGTTTTGCTTATTTGTGAAACTGAGTAACTGAAAATTCGTGTTTACGGGTTTTCGACTTTTTCCCATGAATAGTGTTTTTGCAGAATTCCGCGGTTTATAGTATTTCTGGCAAAAGAAAATAAACTGCTCTCTGGTTAGTCCTGGTGGATAACCAATAGAGGTATCACACGTGTGATACTCCGAGTCGATTCCTTCCCTGGTGAGGCTCTACTCGCTCGGTCTGCATTCCAACTGTGATTTGGAAACAAGGTATAAATATGTTATATTAATTTATTTAATTGGTAAGTAGATTAAAGTTTTAGAAATCAATCATGGAGTAGATCTGTAAAAGGATTAAATTGGGTTTTGATGCCAAAGGAATACTGAAGGTGGACCGCCTTGGAAAGTTTCCTAACATGCCCCGTTTAATCCTTGGCTTAAGTTAGAAGTAAAAATTTTTGTTTTACGTTCTTTCCGCAGCTTAAGCCTAAACGGATTTTGGTTACCCCGAAACCCAACACAAACTTGGATAAGGCAGCCTGAGAAATAATTCAAAAATAGCACCTACTAACCCCACTCACCCCACAACTATGCCTCTTGATTGGGCAGTCTTTGGCTATAAAAGGGGGTTCATTCCCATTCAACACACAACTATCATCTTTCTCTCACCCTTGGTGGATATCTATTTTCATAAAATACAACGATAAATCTGCAGCAATTTTTGGAGTTTCAGAGGCTTTTCTAGGAAGGAGAAGAAGAAGATCCGAGCAAGAAGTCGGCAAGATTGAGGGTTTTGATCGAAGAAAGGGTGTAATCATTTCTTTATTTCATTTCTTCTTATTTTTGCCAATTTTTATAATGGATCTCTCCAAGAGAGAGTAGATATCTCTTTAGGGGTTCTAGGTCAATGCATGAACTTGTTTAATTATATTTTATTTGGATATTTGTTTTTGTTATGATTGTTTTATGAGATTTGATTGTTAATTTATGTGAATTATCATTTGTGTTAATTGCATAATTAGTGCTTGAATTATAGTTATCCCGTTTTGAATTCGAAAGAACCAAAATTGACTAGGATCAATAGGATAGTACCAAATTATGAATGCAAATACCTTAGGTTTGGATTAGGATCTAACCAATTTGTAATCTAAGTTGGAACTACAGAAATTAAGGTTAGGAATTTGGTGAAGGACCTAACCATGAAGTCAAACCCTAATTAGGACATCTCAAATCGAATCAGATATTGGTATGATGGACTTAATCGTGAAGTACCAATATTTGAGGAGATGAGAGACTAACAAGAGCTTATGGTCTAGGTAGCTAGGGTGAAGGACCTAATCGTGAAGTCCGAATTACTTAGGCACGTTATTAATTCACGAAAGTGACCCTTAATGACATATTAGGTTAGAAACCTCATCAAATCATACATGAACTAAACAAATACCGAATAGATAGAATTATCAAGGGATTGTAGACCGAATACCCCTAGGGAGAACCCCTTTTCTTTCACTCTTTGTTTTGGAAACTAACCTTAGTTCTTTTTCAGCATTCTATGAGCCTAGGGAGAACCCATTTTCCCACAATTATAGAAGATGAAGAAGACGAAAGTCAAAACATGGAAATCCCAATCGAAAACCCAGTCGAACAACCTCACCGTGACGAACAATCCCACCATGACAGCAATGATTCTCGTGTACGAGGAGTAACCCCACCTAATAACGGGAGGCACAACAACAACAACAACGGAAACGGAAACGGCCGTAACCATCAACAAGGCCACTGCTTCGGTTTCATTCCTCATAGCCAAGACCCACGAGACATTAAGCCCTCTCTCATCCACCTACTTGGCCAAAATCAGTTCGGAGGAGCCCCAAATGAAGATCCACACGCCCACTTGGCAGTTTTCGAAGAACATTGTGGCACTTTCGCTCGAGAAGGAGATGAGCTAGACAACCTCAAGCTCAAATGCTTTCACTTGTCCCTCCGAGACAACGCAAGAACATGGCTAAGGACTGTCAACCGGGACCATATCGAGACATGGGACGACATGGAGAAGTTATTCTTAGGAAAATACTTTCCTCCATCCAAGACCCAACATTTTCGGACGAAAATCATGACATTCAAGCAAGCCGAGGGGGAGTATCTAACCGAGGCATGAGATCGATGGGCGGAGCTCCAACGCTTGTGCTAACCATGGCCTTGACATGTGGTTGCTCTTTCAATTCTTCTATGGAGGTTGCACAATAGCCACCAAAACTCACTTGAACTCTGCCACAGGGGGAAACATGTCACGGATGGATCCGGAACAAGCCATGGCGATGATTGAAGGTATGTCGATCAACCAAAGGGAATGGACGGTCGAGCGAGGGGGACGAGCCCAAAACACACCGGGAATCATGAAGGTCGACGAGGTTACCACCTTGAGAGCGCAAATGGAGGCTTTACAACACCAAATGACACAAATGTAAAATGCCAAATCTGTGACGAAAAGGGCTCCATGTGGCATATATGGAGATGCGACTCATACCACCGCTGATTGCCAAGTCCTTATGGAAGGAGAGGATGTTGAGCAAGTAAACGCTATATTTTATGATCAAGGTGATAAGAGGAATGACCCGATATACAACAAGGTTAGGCAAAATGATAATTTCAATTCAAATTCATACAACCCTAACACAAGGTGGAACCATTCGAATTTCAAATGGAGGACCGAGAATGACAACTCCAACCAATTCCAAGATAATTTCAACTAATACCGGTCAAACCAAAACTCCTACCAAGGTCCTTCCCAAACTTCTAAATTAGAAAAGATGATAGAAGGCCTTGTACTATCTCAAAACGAGTATATCAACTACCAAAGAAACACCAATACCAACTTTGAGGAAAACTTTAGGGAGTTGAAACAAAAGTTTGAGTTCTTGGAAACTAAGACGAAGATGCTAGAGACACAAATAGCACAACAAGCCGCATCATCCTCTCGTCAACAAGGGACACTCCCGGGCAAGCCCGACATCAACCCGAGGGAGTACGCGAATGCTGTATCCTTGAGCGGCATGGAATACCAAGGACCAAAGATGCTGAGCATAGAAGAGCAACAACAACCACCAAAGGAGACACAACTGCCTTCGGCTCCTCTCAATGCAAACACACTGGCATCGGATCAATCTCAAGAACTAGGTAACCCCAACCCGGCCAAGGTAAAACCTATTGAAACTCCTAAGTATATTCCACCACATAGGTTTATACCATTTCCTCAAAGGTTAGTGAAGAATAAACTTGACCAACAGTTTACCGAATTCGTAGATAAAAAAAGCGCACAATAGAGGAAAACGAACATGTGATATTAGATGAAAAATGTAGCGCAATCTTTTCTACCGATTTACCTCCCAAAATGAAAGATCCAGATAGTTTCTCGATACGTTGCTCTATAAACACAACTAGGATTGAAAATGCAATGTGTGATTTAGGGACAAGTATCAGTCTCATGCCTAAATCGGTTTATGACAAACTTGAGTCGGGTACTTTAGAACCAACCAATATGACACTAATTCTTGCTGACGGGACGACACGATCTCCACTTGGTATCTTGAAAAATGTGGTTGTGAAAATTGGTAAGATTAAGATTCCTGTCGATTTTGTTGTCATTGAAACGGATGATCATTCGGCCGTTCTCTTAGGTCGAGCTTTCTTAGCAACTGCAGGTGTAAACATCAAAGTAAAAGAGGGAAAGCTTTCTTTCTCCATTGGGAAGAAGATTTTTTTTTATTTTCATAAGACATTGATACCTCCTAACAAAAATTCAGTTTGCATGATAGAAATTTCACAGGTTAATAGAGAATTTGTGCAAAAGAAGTCGGTGGCAACATCTGAAATCGACAAACCTTGAGAAGTCGACAAGACAAAACAAGCTTGGCTCCTAAAAGCAAAATCCATAAAAATGATGGAAAAATTCAAAAACAGGAGCAAGAAGAAGAAGTTGAGCAAAACCAAAAAACGAGAAAATCGACACAAAACGGAGCAATGGGGAGGCCGCCCTCCCGATCCTCCACCCAAGCATTGAGGCCGCACAGCACCACCACCACCTTTAGCCAATAGAGTAGTTCATGTTTCTTCCTATTTACTTTTGTTTATTTTTACGCATTGGGGACAATGCTTAATTTAAACTTGGGGGATGGGAAGAAATTGTATCTTTGCATGCATGTTTATTTTTTTTTCCAGTTTTTAAAAAAATTTAGGATTTATAACCTTGATTTTTACTTAACCAAGAGTAGGATTTGTGATTTTAAACTTAATTGCTTGAGATTGTGAATTTGTCAAGATGTTTTTACGAGGTTATGAAAAATAGAGTCTTGCATAATTGGACTTAATTGTTTGAAAATGCATAAAGTATAAAAAATCATGTTTAATTTTTAATTTAAATGTTGGCAAAAATAAAATCTTTGATAAATTTGAGTGATTGACAGAAATTAGAAATTTTGACGCGAATTTTAACAAGTTTTTAGTAATACCCTTGGAATAATTGGAAATAACCACATAATTTGGTGAAAAACTTTGTGAAAATAGCGACTTATATGCGGAAAACGAATTTAGAAAGATCGGGATATCCATAGGTATGAATTAATGCCTAAGGATGTGTGTATTCATGATATTTTGCAGTGTTCTAAATAGCGCGCTATAGCGTTTTTGGACCCTAAATGCTACGTTATGGTATCAAAATGCGCTATTTGAGCTACAGGCTCTATAGCGGTAATAGCGGTCCGCTATAGCGCATAGCTTGTAGTGCAAATAGCGCGCGCTATGCAACATGAACTGTTTTTTCTTTTTTTTTTCTTTTCAATTTATATGTGAGTTCGTATCATGAAATGGTTGAACCAAGAGCATGTAAATGCACTTTTTAATTAAAACGGTTGGGTATGGATTAGCTACCTATAACTAACCAGTTTTGTGCTAAGGATAAAGAATTATAGTGTCATAAAAATAAAAGCAACAAAAGAAAATGGAATTTTGCAAATATCAACACACGAAGTTCGCGACTTTCTAACCTAAGCTTGATCCAAGCTTGGGGGAATTTAAAAAAAAAAAATTTCTGATAAATAAGAGTGCATTTTTTGTAACAAATTTAGATATCCAAAGTTTACAAATTCTAAGTCTTGAAGGAAATGAAAGTTAGAGTAATCAAATTGTGGGGTGAAGCATAATTAGCCAAGGGTTGAACTTTAGATTTGTAAAAATTTACGTTGAGATTTTTAAATTTTGTCAAGGTCATACAAATTTTTCGATTGAAAAATATACTTGATATAGGGTTGAATTAGAGATCGAATTATAGTCCAAGTTTAGATGTTGCTTGGGGACAAGCAATGTTCAAGCTTGGGGGAATTTGATATGCCTAAATTACATACATATTCGATTTGATTTTTATCACGAAATAACACCAAATATCTTGTATTTTGAATATAAAGTGAATATAATACACCTATAATCAAGTTACTGCATTTGTTTGTATATAATTTATGCTTATCAACTATAATGTATGATAAAAACTAGATCGAATGTGTATATTCAAAAAGCTTGATGAGTATTTTGGAGATAGGGAATTGTGATTATTTTATACTCTTTATGCCTTTAAAGTTATTAACCTCAACACTCAAATAAAGGTTAATTGCAAGCGCACAACCTACCCTTGTAGTATCTAGGTGTCGAACCACAGGGAGTATGGTAAATATTTAGCTTAGACTTTGTCAAATAAATTTCAGAAAATAAAAGAAAGTAAAGTGCAAAAAAAGTAAATTTGGGGAGGGGGGGGGGGTTGTTCTAATAGTCCTAAGTTTGGGTTCAATACCCGAAAGAAAGGAGATTTAAACAATAGATGAAAATAAAACAAAGAAAAGAAAGATTGGTTTGCTTTCAAGTTTAGGAGATCTAGGGGTATTCGGTCTACAATCCCTTGATAATTCCATCTATTCGGTATTTGTTTAAGTTCATGTATGATTTGATGAGGTTTCTAACCTAATATGTCATTAAGGGTCACTTTTGTGAATTAATAACGTGCCTAAGTAATTCGGACTTCACGGTTAGGTCCTTCACCCTAGCTACCTAGACTACTCTTGTTAGTCTCTCATCTCCTCAAATATTGGTACTTCACGATTAAGTCCATCAGACCAACATCCAATTCGATTTGAGATGTCCTAATTAGGGTTTGACTTCACGGTTAGGTCCTTCACCAAGTCCCTAACCTTAATTTATGTAGTTTCGACTTAGATTACAAATTGGTTAGATCCTAATCCAAACCTAAGGTATTTGCATTCATAATTTGGTACTATCCTATTGATCCTAGTCAATTTTGGTTCTTTCGAATCCAACACAGGATAATTACAATTCAAGCACTAATTATGTAATTAACACAAATGATAATTTACATAAATTAACAATCAAATCTCATAAAACAATCATAACAAAAATAAATATCCAAATAAAATAGAATTAAACAAGTTCATGCATTGACCTAGAACCCCTAAAGAGATATCTACTCCCTTAATGACATATTAGGTTAGAAACCTCATCAAATCATACATGAACTTAAACAAATACCGAATACATGAAATTATCAAGGGATTGTAGACCGAATACCCCTAGATCTCCTAAACTTGAAAGCAAACCAATCTTTCTTTTATTTGTTTTATTTTCATCTATTGTTTAAATCTCCTTTCTTTCGGGTATTGAACCCAAACTTAGGACTATTAGAACAACCCCCCCCCTCCCCAAATTTACTTTTTTTGCACTTTACTTTCTTTTATTTTCTGAAATTTATTTGACAAAGTCTAAGCTAAATATTTACCATACTCCTTGTGGTTCGACACCTAGATACTACAAGGGTAGGTTGTGCGCTTGCAACTAACCTTTATTTGAGTGTTGAGATTAATAACTTTAAAGGCATAAAGAGTATAAAATAATCACAATTCCCTATCTCCAAAATACTCATCAATGGTTAAGTAAAACCCTAGTTTTCACAAGTACAAAAAGTAAATATGCAATGCAAAGATACATGGTTCCTACACCGCCTCCCCCAAGCTTAAATCTTTACATCATTAGTGATGTTAATCAATTCAGAAACTTAAAGGAGATGGGTCAAAACCAGTGAACTTACAGACTTTTAGAAGAGATGACGCGCACCGGCGAAGGTGTCTCCTTTTCTTGCGCAATAGTGTTGGAATTTCGCGAAGGCCTCACACATGAGCTTGTTGAAAGTCTCCAGTGAAGGATTTCATGATGCGGCAAGGCGATAAATTCAAAATTTTGACCCTCTTACAAGCATCTACGGATCTACTTTATTATGCTAATTATATTAAAGCAATTCAAATGTATGCAAATGGATATCTACTCATTCATTAATCACAAATCTATTTACTAAAAGTGATTTGGATATACCTCTACCAAATGTCAATTTGGTAAATAGAGAGAAGTCGAATTCTCTTCTAGATCTCTTGGATACCTTCGTTTGTCGAAACGGCCTCCTAGTGTTCACCTTGAACTAAACAAGGATTAGAAAGACCTTGCTAGAGATCTTAATATAATCTAAGCTTAGAACCTAGTTAATAACCCTTCTTGTTCTTCTAATAATTTCTCATTAGAGAAACCAATAATATGAGAGGAATAGGGATGGCGGCTAGGAGGGAGAGGAAGAGAAGGAAATAAATTTTCAGAAAATTTCTTGCTTGCTTACCTATTGAATACCTTCTCTACCTCTCCTTATATACAAATGTACTAGGGTTTCCATTGTGTAACCTTCATAGTATAATTCTCTTTAATAAAAGAGACAACCCTAGCCGCTGCTACAGTGCACGCTACAGTAACTGCTACAGTACCAGCCTCAACTCATATTCATTTTGGGTTTTAATAAACTTATGTTATAACAATGTTTTGCACATTATTAATTATGTGCCATGTATATTATACTATAAAATATGCACCATATTATACCAAATAATATACATGCATACTTCTCATAAATTTATCTTCGTTCTAAGTAGTCATGTATATTTATTACATATGACATGAAATAATATACATCATATAAATAAAATATCCTTCTTGTTTCTCGTTCAGTTGGTGTGACCTATATGGAGGATCTGTGTTATGTTGGCAATGGCATAAAACATTTTATTACCATAAACTATAAGCGGTATTCTAGCTATACATTATAGTTACCCAAATAACATAGATGTAAAGTATCCTTTTTACAATACATGATCATTTAAAGTAACGTTACAAATAACATTACTTGTGTCTATTCCTTGCCACATGATATTATGAATAATATACAAAGTCGGACCGTGTCATCTTTGTATTATATTCGTTTCTTGGTCTCTTAAGTAAATTATATAAATATATAACTGCACTTCAGTTATATTGCATGCATTATAATTCTACTTTACCAAGGGGCCCACAAAATATCATCACTCATTATAAATGAGGGGCAATGATACTATTGACATATAACTTTCTCCCGCACAAGTTATATACAAGGAACTAATATTTTTATCACCACTTATGATAAGTAGCTTTTAATACTAATTACATTATATATTTCTCATGTGAAAAAGAAATACATCTCATATCTTAGAATTCTGAGACAATGAAAATATTAATGACACTAACATAACCCATATAATATTTTCATTCGTTAGGTCTGTTCAATATATGAAACCTTTCATATACTCATGTTATTAAACGATAAGCCTTTATCAACATTTATAGAACTACAATGTACTTTAATCAACATGACAAACTTATCATGGTATATTAGTGTTCCATGCTAATAACCAAGTCTGTTAACATTTTAGAGATTTATGTTTGTCATGATATAGAGTTCTATGGTTCAAGACCAAGAGCATCTTCTTGAACACTTCTATAGATAAACATAAATTTCATGGAACAAAATGCATGTAGCATCCAATTCATGAACATAACATGTAAAAGTGATCAACATAAGATAACTTTTAGAACACATATCTAACATCCAGATGATTGAACCTCTTGAGAATCTCATAAAAGTCTACCCCCTCTCTGCTTATGTATGGCCTTATGGCTGCTGGAGGGGATACTAGCTCGTCAGAATCCCTCACCATATGGTAGGAGCGAACCGTGTAGTTTTGTGCTTTTGGATAGCATGTGGTTGAGCTGAGATCCATGCGGTAGCACTTCTGGATAGCATGCGGATGATGGCATCCGTGCGCCTGAGGCTGAGGTGTCATAATTGCGTGTTTTAAGCCTGTTATTTCTCCAAAATCATTGAAAATCTGCAATTCTCTAAAATCAAGTGAAATAATGAAAAGGAATATGATTCTCTAAAAAATAAGTAATTGTAACTCAATAAACGGCCAAAATATATGCTAAGTGATAGGGAAAATCATGACAAATTTGACCCCTATCAAAAACATGGCAAGATAATAGGGCATTTGCAACCCTAATATAATGCTCCAATTGAAGGTGTTTGGAGCACTCTAGTAATGTCTCTATATGATAAGAGAAGAGGTTAGTTGCAACCCTAATACAACATGTTCGCACAGAATATATGCTACAAAGTTTCAGTATAGTAAGCTATACCTTTTAAACCTTTGTTACACTCTGTCAAATCAGATAGCAAGTGTACTATCCTATCGATGAGTATGCTCAGGTATCGATCCACAGGGACGGAAGAAAATAACCGGACTTATCCTAAAGTTACTTAAAATTCTAGAAGTGAGAGAAATTGAATTGGTTTAATTCTAACAATTCTAATGATTTATGACAAGTTTAAAAAGCAATAAAAAGAATTAAAGTTGTTTTCAATTAATAAAAAGGCGTTTCCAGGGTTCAGATTTCATTTCTGTTCAGCCCCGAGGCATACGGCCCGTATGGCTTCCCATACGGCCCGTAGGGGACCCCGAGTTAATGCTGCAGCTACTGTTTTCTGTGTTGATACTAATGTTTAGGGTTTCTATCGACCAGATCTAGATACCTAACCTCAACTTTCGCATTTTGGCCTAGTACCCGATTACCGAACTCAAATACTTCCCTCTTAGATGCGTTAAACCTCAACTTTCGCATTTTGGCCTAATTTATCTAAGTTACTTGTTGGTTTACTAAAAGTATCCAAGGACTTTCGCCTCAAGGAAAGTTTCACCTTTCGGGTACTCCTTGGTTTAACCCTACTTCATATACTTTATTCGGTTGGATTAAATGTCATAGACTTGGCTCCTAACACTTAGATGTGCGCATTCATCTAACGGGATGACTAATCAATTCAAGCAAGCACAAATAAAGCAATCAAAATACTACTCAACAAGGTAAAAACAAAGCATTCAACACAAAATCCAAGTAGCATGCAAACAAAACCAAACTAGAAACTACATCTTAGCCCTAGAAACAAAGTAAATTAGCTACTCATGTTCCTAAGATAACACAAATAACAGAAAATAAAAGAGTTCATGACAAAACAGTGGAAAATCTGAAGATCCGTTGCAAACTCGCGTTTTTCACTTCTCTTCTTCCTCTCCTCCTCTTGTCTTTTGCTCCAAGAAAGCTTGTCCAAGTTCCAGTTGTGAATCCCCCTTTTTTTGGTGAGGAAATATCTCATTTAATGCCCTGGATCGCGTGTGCAGAGGCTTCCTTTTCGGCCTCCTTGATTTCAGCTGATTTCAGATCCTGCTGGATTTTTCCGATTTAGCACCCTACGGCCCGTAGGGCTGTGTTTTGTCTTGGAGACTATGTGCCTCTGTTGTGGAATCTTCTGTGTGGTTGGGCAGATCCTGTACGGCCCGTAGGGTATGTCATACAGGCCGTATGAAAAATTGTCAGATCCAGTTTTTCGCCCTTTTTCCTGCAAAATACCAAACAAAACATAGCAGTACCACATTTCTTCGAAATATAAGTAAAAAGTCCACATTTATAGGCTTTAAAACACAGGTTTAAGTATAAATTAGGGCTATAAATTAGACATAATATGGAGATATCACAACACTTCAATTAAAGTTGTTTGCAGCACACTAATAGTTTCTCTATATGGCAAGATAATATAACATTTACAACCCTAATACAACACTCCAATTGAAGGTGTTTGGAGCACTCTAGTAGTGTTTCCAAATTGCAAGATAATAGGGCATTTATTAACCCTAATACAACACTCCAATTGAAGGTGTTTAGAGCACACTTGTAGTGTCTCTATATAGCAAGATAATAAGGCATTTACAACCCTAATACAACACTCTAATTGAAGGTGTTTTGATCACTCTAGTAGTGTCTCTATATGTCAAAATAATATGGCAATTCCATCCCTAATACAACACTCCAATTGAATGTGTCTGGGGCACTCTAGTAGTGTTCTTATATGGCCACATAATAGGGCATTTACAACCCTAATACAACACTCTAATTGAAATTGTTTGGAGAACTCTTGTAGTGTCTCTATATGGCAAAAATAGTAGGGCATTTACAAACCTAAAACAATACTCGAATTGATGGAGTTTGGAGTACCCTAGCAGTGTCTCCAGATGACAAGATAATAAGGCATTTACAATCAAAATACAACACTCCAATTGAAGGTGTTTGGAGCACTCTAGTAGTGTCTATATATGGCAAGATACTTGGGAACTTGCAACCCTCATACAACACTCAAACTGAAGGTGTTTCCAGCACTCTAGTAGTATTAGGGTTGTAAATGCCCTGTTATCAAGCCATATAGAGACACTATTAGAGTGCTCCAAACACCTTCAATTGGAGTGTTTGAGGCACTCTTGTAGTGTCTCAATTGGATTGTTGTATTAGGGTTGTAAATGCCCTATTATGTTGCCATATAGAGACACAAGTAGACTGCTCCAAACATCTTCAATTGGAGTGTTGTATTAGGGTTGTAAATGCTATATAGAGACACTACTGAAGTTCTCCAAACACCTTCAATTGGAGGGTTGTATTTGTGTTGTAAATGACCTATTATCTGGCCAGACAGGGAAACTACTAGAGTGCTCCAAACACCTTCAAGTGGAGTGTTGTATGAGGGTTGTAAGTGCCCAATTATCTTGCCATATAGAGAGACACTATAGAGTTCTTCAAACACCTTCAATTGGAGTGTTGTATTAGGGTTGTAAATTCCATATTATCTTACAATCTCGAGACACTAGTAGAGTGCTCCAAACACCTTCAATTGGAGTATTGTATTATTATTGAAAATGCCCTATTATCTAGCAATCTGGAGACACTAATAGAGTGCTCCAAACACCTTCAATTGAAGTGTTGTATTAGGGTTGTAAATGCTCTCTTTTCTTGCCATATATTGTTGTAAATGCCCTATTATTGTATTAGGGTTGTAAGTGATCCAAACACCATTAATTGGAGTGTTGTACTAGGGTTCTAAATGACCTATTATTTTGCCATATAAGGTTACTACTAGAGTGCTTCAAATATCTTCTATTGGAGTTTTGTATTACGGTTGTAAATGCCATATTATCTTGCCATATAGAGATACTACAAGAGTGCTTCAAACACCTTCAACTAGAGTGTTGTATTAGGGTTGTAAATGCCCAATTATCTTGCCATATAGAGAGACCACAAGAGTGCTGCAAACACCTTCAATTGGAGTATTGTATTAGAGTTGTAAATGCCCAATTATCTTGCCATTTTGAGACACTATTAGAGTTCTCCAAACACCTTCAATTGGAGTGATGTATTAGGGTTGTAAATGCCCTATTTTCTTGCCTTATAGAGGCACCACTAGAGCGCTACAAACACCTCCAATTGGAGTGCTGTATTGGGGTTGCAATTTCCCTATTATCTTGGAGACACTACTGGGGTGCTCCAAACACCTTTAATTTGAGTGTTTTATTAGGGTTGTAAATGCCCTAATTATTGTGCAATATATAGACACTACTAGATTGCACCAAACACTTTCAATAGGAGTGTTGTATTTTGTAAATGCCCTATTATCTAGGCATATAGAGACACAAGAAGAGTGCTTGAAACACCATCAATTGGAGTGTTGTATTAGGGTTGTAAATGCCTTATTATCTTGCCATATAGAGACACTACAGCAAACATCTTCAATTGGAGTGTTGTATTAGGCATGTAAATGTCCTATTATCTTGACATATAAAGACACTACTAGTGTGCTCCAAACACCATCAATTGGAGGGTTGTATTTGGATTATAAATGCCCTATTATCTTGCCATTTGGAGACACTACTAGAGTGCTCCAAACACCTTCAATTGAAGTGTTGTATTTGGGATGTAAATGACATATTATCTTGCCATATAGAGACACTACTAGAGTTCTCCAAACACATTCAATAGGAGTGTTGGATTAGAGCTGTAAATGATCTATTATCTTGCCATATAGAGACACTACTAAATTGCTCCAAACACCTTCAATTGGAGTGTTGTATTAGGGTTAATAAATGCCCTATTATCTTGCAATCTGGAGACACTACTAGAGTGCTCGAAACACCTTCAATTGGAGTGTTGTATTAGGGTTGTAAATGTACTATTATCTTGCCATATAGGGATAACACAAGAGTGGTTCAAACACCTTTAATTAGAGTGCTGTATGAGGGTCGTAAATGCCCTATTATCTTGCTATATAGAGACACTATAAGAGTGCTGCAAAACTTCAATTGGGGTGTTGTATTAGGGTTGTAAGTGCCCTATTATCTTGTCATTTTGAGAAACTACTAGAGTTCTCCATATACCTTCAATTGGAGAGTTATATTCGGGTTGTAAATGCTCTATTTTCTTGCCATATTGGGGTGCACTAGAATTCTCCAAACACCATCAATTGGAGTGTTGTATTAGGGTTGCAAATGCCCTATTATCTTCCTATAGGGAAACACTATACGGGTGCTCCACACACCATCAATTGGAGTGTTGTATTTGGGTTGTAAATGCCCCTTTATCTTGCTATATTGAGGCACTACTAGTGTTCTCCAAAGACTTTGAATTGGAGTGTTGTATTTGGGTTGTAAATGACCTATTATCTCGCCATATAGGGCACTACTAGAGTGCTCCAAATACCTTCAAGTGGAGTGTTGTATGAGGGTTGTAAATGACCAATTATATTTCCATATAGAGATACTACTAAAGTTCTCCAAACACCTTCAATTGGAGTATTTTATTTGGGATGTAAATGCCCTATTATCGTGCCATATAAGCACTAATAGAGTGGTCCAAACACTTTCAATTGGAGTGTTATATTAGGGTTGTAAATGCCCTATTATCTAGGCATATAGAGACACAAGAGTGCTTCAAACACCATCAATTGGAGTGTTGTATTAGGGTTGTAAATGCCCTATTATCTTGCCAGATAGAGACACTACAAGAGTACTGCAAACATTTTCAATTGGAGTGTTGTATTAGGCTTGTAAATGCCCTATTATCTTGACATATGGAGACGCTACTGAAGTGCTCCAAACACCTTCAATTGGAGTGCTGTATATGGATTGTAAATGCCATTTTATCATGCCATCTGGAGACACTACTAGAGTACTCCAAACACCTTCGATGGGAGTGTTGTATTTGGGTTGTAAATACCCTATTATCTTGTTATATAGAGATACTAATACATTGCTTCAAACACCTTCAATTGGAGTATTGTATTTTGATTGTAAATGCCTTATTATCTTGCCATTTGGAGACACAACTAGGGTACGCCAAACTCCTTCAATTCGAGTATTGTTTTAGGGTTGTAATTGCCCTACTATTTTGCCATATAGAGACACTACAAGAGTTCTCCAAACAATTTCAATTGGAGTGTTGTATGAGGGTAGTAAATGCCATATTATGTGGTCGTATAAGAACACTACTAGAGTGCCCCAGACACCTTCAATTGGAGTGTTGTATTAGGGATGTAATTGCCATATTATTTTGACATATAGAGACTATTAGAGTGCTCAAAACACCTTCAATTAGAGTGTTGTTTTAGGGTTGTAAATGCCTTATTATCTTGTCATATAGAGACACTACAAGTTTGCTCTAAACACCTTCAATTGGAGTGTTGTATTAGGGTTAATAAATGCTCTATTATCTTGCAATCTGGAGACACTACTAGAGTGCTCCAAACACCTTCAATTGGAGTGTTGTATTAAGGTTGTAAATGTTATATTATCTTGCCATATAGAGAAACTACTAGAGTGCTCGAAACACCTTTAATTGGAGTGTTGTATTAGACTTGTAACTACCCTCTTCTCTTGTCATATAGAGAAATTAATAAAGCGCTCCAAACACCTTCAATTGGGGGTGTTGTATTAGGGTTGTAAATGCACTTATCTTGCCATATAGAGATAATTACTATAGTGCTCTAAACACCTTCAATTGGAGTGTTGTATTTGGATCGTAAATGCCCTATTATCTTGTAATCTGGAGACGCTACTAGGGTGCTCCAAACAACTTCAATTGGAGTGTTATATTTAGGATTGTAAACGCCCTATTATCTTGCAATATAGAGACACTACTAGAGTTCTCCAAACACCTTCAATTGGAGTGTTGTATGAGGGTTGTAAATGACCTATTATATTGCCATATAGGGACACTACTAGAGTACTCCAAACACCTTCGATGGGAGTGTTGTATGAGAGTTGTAAATGCCCTATTATCTTGCAATCTGGACACACTACTAGAGTGTTTCAAACACCTTCAATTGGACTATTGTATTAGGGCTGCGAATGCCTTATTATCTTGCCATATAGAGACACTAATAGAGTTCTCCAAACACCTTTAATTGGAGTGTTGTATGAGGGTTGTAAATGACCTATTATCTTGCCATATAGGGACACTACTAGAGTGCTCCAAACACCTTCAATTGAAGTGTTTTATTAGGGTTACAATTACCCTCTTATGTTGCTATCTAGAGACACTACAAGAGTGTGCACCTTGAATTAGAGTGTTGTATTAGGGTTAATAAATGTCTTATTATCTTGAAATCTAGGGACACTACTATAGTGCTCAAAACACTTTAAATTGGAGCTTTGTATTACGGTTGTAAATGCTCTATTATCTTGCCATATAGAGACACTACAAGAGTGCTCCAAACACCTTCAATTAGAGTATTATTAGGGCGTTAAAAGCCCAATTATCTTGTCATCTAGAGACACTAGTAGAGTTCTCCAAACACCTTCAATTCGAGTGTGGTATTAGGGTTGTAAATGCCCTATTATCTTGCCACATAGAGACCATACTGGAGTGCCCCAAACTCCATCAATTTGAGTGTTGTATTAGGGTTGTAAATGCCCTATTATCTTGTCATTTGGAGACACTACTAGAGTGCACTAAACACCTTCAATTGGAGTGTTGTATTAGTGTTGTAAATGCCCAATTATCCTGCTATGTGGAGGCACTACTAGAGTGTTCCAAACATCTTCAATTGGAGTGTTGTATAAGAGTTGCAAATGCCCTATTATCTAACAATCTAGAGACACTGCTAGAGTGCTCCAAACACCTTCAATTGGTGTATTGTATTAGGGTTGTAAATGCCTTATTATCCTGCCATATAGAGACACTACAATAGTGCTCCAAACACCTTCAATTGGAGTGTTGTATTAGGGTTAATAAATGCCCTATTATCTTGCAATCTGGAGACACTACTAGAGTACTCCAAACACATTCAATTTGAGTGTTGCATTAGGGTTGTAAATGTCATATTATCTTTCTATATAGATACAAATTGGAGTGTTGTATTATGGTTGCAACTACCCTCTTCTCTAGTCATATAGAGACATTACTGGAGTGCTCCAAACACCTTCAACTGGGGGTATTGTATTTGGGTTGCAAATACTCTATTATCTTGCTATATAGATATAATTACTAGAGTACTCCACATATCTTCAATTGGAGTGTTTTATTAGGGTTGTAAATACCAAATTTTCTTGTCATTTAGAGACACTGCTAGAGTGCTTCAAACACCTTCAATTGGAGTGTTATATTAGGGTTGCAACTACCCTCTTCTCTTGTCATATAGAGACATTACTAGAAAACACCATCAACTGGGGGTGTTGTATTAGGGTTGCCAATGCCCTATTATCTTGCCATATAGAGATAATTACTAGAGTGCTCCAAACATCTTCAATTGAAGTGTTGTATTTGGAATTTAAATACCCTATTATCTTGTAATCTTGAGACACTACTAGAGTGCTTCAAACATCTTCAATTGGAGTGTTGCATTAGGGTTGCAAATGTCATATTATCTTGCCATATAGAGACGCTACTAGAGTGCTCCAAACACCATCAATTGGAGTGTTGTATTAGGGTTGTAAATGCCCAATTATGTTGCCATCTGGGGACACTACAAAAGTGTTCCACAAAACATCAATTGGAGTGTTTTATTAGGGTTACAACTACCCTCTTATGTCGCCATCTGGAGACACTACTAGAGTGCTGCAAACACCTTCAATTGGAGTGTTGTATTAGGGTTGTAAATGCCTTATTATCTTGCCATATAGAGACACTACAAGTGTGCTCTAAACACCTTCAATTGGTGTGTTGTATTAGGGTTAATAAATGCCCTATTATCTTGCAATCTAGAGACACTATTAAAGTGCTCCAAACACCTTCAATTGGAGTGTCGTATTAGGGTTGTAAATGTTATATTATCTTGCCATATCTCTACACAACTAGAGTGCTCCACACACCTTGAATTTAAGTGTTGTATTATAGTTGCAACTACCCTCTTCTCTTGTCATATAGAGACATTACTAGCGTGCTCCAAACACCTTCAACTGGGGGTGTTGTATTAGGGTTGCAAATGCCTTTCTATCTTGCCATATGGAGATAATTACTAGAGTGCTCCAAACACATTCAATTGGAGTGTTATATTTGGATTGTAAATGCCCTATAGCTTGCCATCTGGAGACACTACTACTAGAGTCCTCCAAAAACTTTCAATTGGAGTGTAGGGTTGTAAAGGCCCTTTTATCTTGACATATAGAGACACTACTAGAGTTCTCCAAACACCTTTAATTGGAGTGTTGTATGAGGGTTGTCAATGACCGATTACCTTGTCATATAGGGACACTACTAGAGTGCTCCAAATACCTTCAATTGGAGTGTTGTAATAGGGTTGGAAATACCCTATTATCTTGCAATCTGGAAACACTACTAGCGTGTTTCAAACACCTTCAATTAGACTGTTGTATTAGGGTTGCAAATGCCCAATTATCTTACCATATAGAGACACTACTAGAGTTCTCCAAACACCTTTATTTGGAGTGTTGTATTAGGGTTGCAAATTCTCAATTATCTTGCCATATTACACTACGAGAGTGGTCCAAACACCATCAATTAGAGTGTTGTATTAGGGTTGTAAATGTCCTATTATGTTGCCATCTGGGGACACTACTAGAGTGTTCCGAAAACCTTCAATTGAAATGTTTTATTTGGGTTACAATTATCCTCTTATGTTGCTATCTAGATACACTACAAGAGTGCTGCAAACACCTCTAATTAGAGTGTTGTTTTAGGGTTAATAAATGTTTTATTATCTTGTAATCTTGGGACACTACTAGAGTGCTCCAAACAAATTAAATTAGAGTGTTGTATTAGGGTTGTAAATGTCATATTATCTTGCCATATAGAGACACTACTAGAGTGCTCCAAACACCTTCAATTGGAGTATTGTATTAGGGTGTTAAAAACCAAATTATCATGTCATCTAGAGACACTAGTAGAGTTCTCCAAACACCTTCAATTCGAGTGTGGTATTAGAGTTGTAAATGCCCTATTATCTTGCCATATAGAGACCATACTGGAGTGCTCCAAACTCCATCAATTGGAGTGTTGTATTAGGGTTGTAAATGCCCTATTATCTTGCCATTTCAAGACACTACTAGAGTGCACTGAACACCTTCAATTGGAGTGTTGTATTAGTGTTGTAAATGCCCGATTATCTTGCCATGTGGAGACACTACTAGAGTGCTGCAAACACCTTGAATTGGAGTGTTGTATTAGGCATGTAAATGCCTTATTATCCTGCTATATAGGGACACTACAATAGTGCTCCAAACACCTTCAATTAGAGTGTTGTGTTAGGCTTGAAAATGCCTTCTTATCTTGCAATATGAAGACACTACAAGAGTGCTCCAAACACCTTCAATTAGAGTGTTGTATTAAGGTTCTAAATGCCCTATTATGATGCCTTCTAGGGACACTTCTAGAGTATTCGGAAAACTATCAGTTGGATTGTTTTATTAAGGTTACAACTAGCCTCTTATGTTGCCATCTGGAGACACTACTAGAGTGCTGCAAACACCTTCAATTGGAGTGTTGTATTGGGGTTGTTAATGTCCTATTATCTTGCCATCTGGAGACACTACTAGAGTTCTCCAAACACCTTCAATTGGAGTGTTGTATTTGGGTTGTAAATGCCCTATTATATTGCCATCTAGAGATACTACTAGAGGGCTGTAAACACCTTCAATTGGAGTCTTTTATTAGGGTTGCAAATGCCCTATTATCAAACCATAAACAGACAATACTAGAGTGCTCCAAAAACCTTCAATTAGAGTCTTGTATTAGGGTTGCAAATGACCAATTATCTTGCCATATAGAGACACTAATAGAGTGTTCCGAAAACCTTCATTTGGAGTGTTTCATTAAGGATGTAAATGACCTATTATCTTGCCATCTGGAGACCCTACTAGAGTGCCTCAAACACCTTCAATTGGAGTGTTGTATTAAGGTTGCAAATTCCCTATTATCTAACAATCTGGAGACACTACTAGGGTGCTGCAAACACCTTCAATTGGAATGTTGTATAATGGTTGTAAATGCGCTATTATCTTGCCATATACACTACTAGAGTGGTCCAAACACCTTCAATTGGAGTGTCGTATTAGGGTTGTAAATGCTACATTATCTTTCCATATCTCTACACAACTAGAGTGCTCCACACACCTGCAACTACCCTCTTCCCTTGTTACTAGAGTGCTCCAAACACCTTCAACTTGGGGTGTTGTATTAGGGTTGCTAATACCCTTCTATCTTGCCATATAGAGATAATTACAAGAGTGCTCCAAACACATTCAATTGGAGTGTTGTATTTGCATTGTAAATGCTCTATTAGCTTGCCATCTGGAGACACTACTAGAGTCCACCAAACACTTTCAATTGGAGTGTTATATTAGGGTTGTGAACGCCCTATTATTTTGACATATATAGACACTACTAGAATTTTCCAAGCACCTTCAATTGGAGTGTTGTATGAGGGTTGTAAATGACATATTTTCTTGCCATATTGGGACGCTACTAGAGTGCTCCAAACACCATCAATTGGAGTCTTGTATTGGGGTTGAAAATGCCCTATTATCTTGCAATCTGGAGAGACTACTAGAGTGTTTCAAACACCTTCGATTGGACAGTTGTATTAGGGTTGGAAATGCCCTATTATCTTGCCATATAGAGACACTACTAGAGTGCTGCAAACACCTTCAATTGGAGTGTTGTATTGGGGTTGTTGATGTCCTATTATCTTGCCATCTGGAGACACTACTAGAGTTCTCCAAACACCTTCAATTGGAGTGTTGTATTTGGGTTGTAAATGCCCTATTATATTGCCATCTAGAGACACTACTAGAGGGCTGTAAACACCTTCAATTGGAGTCTTTTATTAGGGTTGCAAATGCCCTATTATCAAACCATAAACAGACAATACAAGAGTGCTCCAAAAACCTTCAATTAGAGTCTTGTATTAGGGTTGCAAATGACCAATTATCTTGCCATATAGAGACACTAATAGAGTGTTCCGAAAACCTTCATTTGGAGTGTTTTATTAAGGATGTAAATGACCTATTATCTTGCCATCTGGAGACCCTACTAGAGTGCCTCAAAGACCTTCAATTGGAGTGTTGTATTAAGGTTGGAAATGCCCTATTATCTAACAATCTGGAGACACTACTAGGGTGCTGCAAACACCTTCAATTGGAATGTTGTATAATGGTTGTAAATGCGCTATTATCTTGCCATATACACTACTAGAGTGGTCCAAAAACCTTCAATTGGAGTGTCGTATTAGGGTTGTAAATGCCACATTATCTTGACATATCTCTACAAAACTAGAGTGCTCCACACACCTTCAATTGAAGTATTGTATTTGCAACTACCCTCTTCTCTTATCATATAAAAACATTACTAGAGTGCTCCAAACACCTTCAACTGGGGGTGTTGTATTAGGGTTGCAAATGCCCTTCTATCTTGCCATATAGAGATAATTACAAGAGTGCTCCAAACACATTCAATTGGAGTGTTGTATTTGGATTGTAAATGCCCTATTAGCTTGCCATCTGGAGACACTACTAGAGTCCTCCAAACACTTTCAATTGGAGTGTTATATTAGGGTTGTAAACGCCCTATTATCTTGACATATAGAGACACTACTAGAGTTCTCCAAACACTTTCAATTGGAGTGTTGTATGAGGGTTGTAAATGACCTATTATCTTGCCCTATTGGGACACTACTAGAGTGCTCCAATCACCATCAATTGGAGTGTTGTATTGGGGTTGGAAATTTCCTATTATCTTGCAATCTGGAGACACTATTAGAGTATTTCAAACACCTTCAATTGGACTGTTGTATTAGGGTTGCAAATGCCCAATTATCTTGCCATATAGAGACACTATTAGAGTGCTCCAAACACCTTCAATTGGAGTGTTGTATTAGGGTTGCAAATTCCCAATTATCTTGCCATATTACACTACTAGAGTGGTCCCAACACAATCAATTAGAGTGTTGTATTAGGGTTGTAAATGCCCAATTATGTTGCCATCTGGGGACACTACAAAAGTGTTCCACAAAACATCAATTGGAGTGTTTTATTAGGGTTACAACTACCCTCTTATGTCGCCATCTGGAGACACTACTAGAGTGCTGCAAACACCTTCAATTGGAGTGTTGTATTAGGGTTGTAAATGCCTTATTATCTTGCCATATAGAGACACTACAAGTGTGCTCTAAACACCTTCAATTGGTGTGTTGTATTAGGGTTAATAAATGCCCTATTATCTTGCAATCTAGAGACACTATTAAAGTGCTCCAAACACCTTCAATTGGAGTGTCGTATTAGGGTTGTAAATGTTATATTATCTTGCCATATCTCTACACAACTAGAGTGCTCCACACACCTTGAATTTAAGTGTTGTATTATAGTTGCAACTACCCTCTTCTCTTGTCATATAGAGACATTACTAGCGTGCTCCAAACACCTTCAACTGGGGGTGTTGTATTAGGGTTGCAAATGCCTTTCTATCTTGCCATATGGAGATAATTACTAGAGTGCTCCAAACACATTCAATTGGAGTGTTATATTTGGATTGTAAATGCCCTATAGCTTGCCATCTGGAGACACTACTACTAGAGTCCTCCAAAAACTTTCAATTGGAGTGTAGGGTTGTAAAGGCCCTTTTATCTTGACATATAGAGACACTACTAGAGTTCTCCAAACACCTTTAATTGGAGTGTTGTATGAGGGTTGTCAATGACCGATTACCTTGTCATATAGGGACACTACTAGAGTGCTCCAAATACCTTCAATTGGAGTGTTGTAATAGGGTTGGAAATACCCTATTATCTTGCAATCTGGAAACACTACTAGCGTGTTTCAAACACCTTCAATTAGACTGTTGTATTAGGGTTGCAAATGCCCAATTATCTTACCATATAGAGACACTACTAGAGTTCTCCAAACACCTTTATTTGGAGTGTTGTATTAGGGTTGCAAATTCTCAATTATCTTGCCATATTACACTACGAGAGTGGTCCAAACACCATCAATTAGAGTGTTGTATTAGGGTTGTAAATGTCCTATTATGTTGCCATCTGGGGACACTACTAGAGTGTTCCGAAAACCTTCAATTGAAATGTTTTATTTGGGTTACAATTATCCTCTTATGTTGCTATCTAGATACACTACAAGAGTGCTGCAAACACCTCTAATTAGAGTGTTGTTTTAGGGTTAATAAATGTTTTATTATCTTGTAATCTTGGGACACTACTAGAGTGCTCCAAACAAATTAAATTAGAGTGTTGTATTAGGGTTGTAAATGTCATATTATCTTGCCATATAGAGACACTACTAGAGTGCTCCAAACACCTTCAATTGGAGTATTGTATTAGGGTGTTAAAAACCAAATTATCATGTCATCTAGAGACACTAGTAGAGTTCTCCAAACACCTTCAATTCGAGTGTGGTATTAGAGTTGTAAATGCCCTATTATCTTGCCATATAGAGACCATACTGGAGTGCTCCAAACTCCATCAATTGGAGTGTTGTATTAGGGTTGTAAATGCCCTATTATCTTGCCATTTCAAGACACTACTAGAGTGCACTGAACACCTTCAATTGGAGTGTTGTATTAGTGTTGTAAATGCCCGATTATCTTGCCATGTGGAGACACTACTAGAGTGCTGCAAACACCTTGAATTGGAGTGTTGTATTAGGCATGTAAATGCCTTATTATCCTGCTATATAGGGACACTACAATAGTGCTCCAAACACCTTCAATTAGAGTGTTGTGTTAGGCTTGAAAATGCCTTCTTATCTTGCAATATGAAGACACTACAAGAGTGCTCCAAACACCTTCAATTAGAGTGTTGTATTAAGGTTCTAAATGCCCTATTATGATGCCTTCTAGGGACACTTCTAGAGTATTCGGAAAACTATCAGTTGGATTGTTTTATTAAGGTTACAACTAGCCTCTTATGTTGCCATCTGGAGACACTACTAGAGTGCTGCAAACACCTTCAATTGGAGTGTTGTATTGGGGTTGTTAATGTCCTATTATCTTGCCATCTGGAGACACTACTAGAGTTCTCCAAACACCTTCAATTGGAGTGTTGTATTTGGGTTGTAAATGCCCTATTATATTGCCATCTAGAGATACTACTAGAGGGCTGTAAACACCTTCAATTGGAGTCTTTTATTAGGGTTGCAAATGCCCTATTATCAAACCATAAACAGACAATACTAGAGTGCTCCAAAAACCTTCAATTAGAGTCTTGTATTAGGGTTGCAAATGACCAATTATCTTGCCATATAGAGACACTAATAGAGTGTTCCGAAAACCTTCATTTGGAGTGTTTCATTAAGGATGTAAATGACCTATTATCTTGCCATCTGGAGACCCTACTAGAGTGCCTCAAACACCTTCAATTGGAGTGTTGTATTAAGGTTGCAAATTCCCTATTATCTAACAATCTGGAGACACTACTAGGGTGCTGCAAACACCTTCAATTGGAATGTTGTATAATGGTTGTAAATGCGCTATTATCTTGCCATATACACTACTAGAGTGGTCCAAACACCTTCAATTGGAGTGTCGTATTAGGGTTGTAAATGCTACATTATCTTTCCATATCTCTACACAACTAGAGTGCTCCACACACCTGCAACTACCCTCTTCCCTTGTTACTAGAGTGCTCCAAACACCTTCAACTTGGGGTGTTGTATTAGGGTTGCTAATACCCTTCTATCTTGCCATATAGAGATAATTACAAGAGTGCTCCAAACACATTCAATTGGAGTGTTGTATTTGCATTGTAAATGCTCTATTAGCTTGCCATCTGGAGACACTACTAGAGTCCACCAAACACTTTCAATTGGAGTGTTATATTAGGGTTGTGAACGCCCTATTATTTTGACATATATAGACACTACTAGAATTTTCCAAGCACCTTCAATTGGAGTGTTGTATGAGGGTTGTAAATGACATATTTTCTTGCCATATTGGGACGCTACTAGAGTGCTCCAAACACCATCAATTGGAGTCTTGTATTGGGGTTGAAAATGCCCTATTATCTTGCAATCTGGAGAGACTACTAGAGTGTTTCAAACACCTTCGATTGGACAGTTGTATTAGGGTTGGAAATGCCCTATTATCTTGCCATATAGAGACACTACTAGAGTGCTGCAAACACCTTCAATTGGAGTGTTGTATTGGGGTTGTTGATGTCCTATTATCTTGCCATCTGGAGACACTACTAGAGTTCTCCAAACACCTTCAATTGGAGTGTTGTATTTGGGTTGTAAATGCCCTATTATATTGCCATCTAGAGACACTACTAGAGGGCTGTAAACACCTTCAATTGGAGTCTTTTATTAGGGTTGCAAATGCCCTATTATCAAACCATAAACAGACAATACAAGAGTGCTCCAAAAACCTTCAATTAGAGTCTTGTATTAGGGTTGCAAATGACCAATTATCTTGCCATATAGAGACACTAATAGAGTGTTCCGAAAACCTTCATTTGGAGTGTTTTATTAAGGATGTAAATGACCTATTATCTTGCCATCTGGAGACCCTACTAGAGTGCCTCAAAGACCTTCAATTGGAGTGTTGTATTAAGGTTGGAAATGCCCTATTATCTAACAATCTGGAGACACTACTAGGGTGCTGCAAACACCTTCAATTGGAATGTTGTATAATGGTTGTAAATGCGCTATTATCTTGCCATATACACTACTAGAGTGGTCCAAAAACCTTCAATTGGAGTGTCGTATTAGGGTTGTAAATGCCACATTATCTTGACATATCTCTACAAAACTAGAGTGCTCCACACACCTTCAATTGAAGTATTGTATTTGCAACTACCCTCTTCTCTTATCATATAAAAACATTACTAGAGTGCTCCAAACACCTTCAACTGGGGGTGTTGTATTAGGGTTGCAAATGCCCTTCTATCTTGCCATATAGAGATAATTACAAGAGTGCTCCAAACACATTCAATTGGAGTGTTGTATTTGGATTGTAAATGCCCTATTAGCTTGCCATCTGGAGACACTACTAGAGTCCTCCAAACACTTTCAATTGGAGTGTTATATTAGGGTTGTAAACGCCCTATTATCTTGACATATAGAGACACTACTAGAGTTCTCCAAACACTTTCAATTGGAGTGTTGTATGAGGGTTGTAAATGACCTATTATCTTGCCCTATTGGGACACTACTAGAGTGCTCCAATCACCATCAATTGGAGTGTTGTATTGGGGTTGGAAATTTCCTATTATCTTGCAATCTGGAGACACTATTAGAGTATTTCAAACACCTTCAATTGGACTGTTGTATTAGGGTTGCAAATGCCCAATTATCTTGCCATATAGAGACACTATTAGAGTGCTCCAAACACCTTCAATTGGAGTGTTGTATTAGGGTTGCAAATTCCCAATTATCTTGCCATATTACACTACTAGAGTGGTCCCAACACAATCAATTAGAGTGTTGTATTAGGGTTGTAAATACCCTATTATGTTGCCATCTGGGTACACTACTAGAGTGTTCCGAAAACCTTCAATTGAAGTGTTTTATTTGGGTTACAATTACCCTCTTATGTTGCTATCTAGATACACTACAAGAGTGCTGCAAACACCTTTAATTAGGGTGTTTTAGGGTTAATAAATGTTTTATTATCTTGCAATCTAGGGACACTACTAGAGTGCTCCAAACACCTTAAATTAGAGTGTTGTATTAGGGTTGTAAATGCCCTATTATCTTGCCATATAGAGACACTACTAGAGTGCTCCAAACACCTTCAATTGGAGTATTGTATTAGGGTGTTAAAAGCCCAATTATCATGTCATCTAGAGACACTAGTAGAGTTCTCCAAACACCTTCAATTCGAGTGTGATATTAGGGTTGTAAATACCCTATTATCTTTCGATATAGAGACCATACTGGAGTGCTCCAAACTCCATCAATTGGAGTGTTGTATTAGGGTTGTAAATGCCCTATTATCTTGCCATTTGAAGACACTACTAGAGTGCACTAAACACCTTCAATTGGAGTGTTGTAAATGCCCGATAATCTTGCCATGTTGAGACACTACTAGAGTGCCGCAAACACCTTCAATTGTAGTGTTGTATTAGGCTTGTAAATGCCTTATTATCCTACTATATAGAGACACTACAATAGTGCTCCAAACACCTTCAATTGGAGTGTTGTGTTAGGCTTGCAAATGCCTTCTTATCTTGCAATCTGGAGACACTAATAGAGTGCTCCAAACACCTTGAATTAGAGTGTTGTATTAGGGTTCTAAATGCCCTATTATGATGCCTTCTAGGGACACTATTAGAATGTTCGGAAAACTATCAATTGGAGTGTTTTATTAGGGTTACAACCACCCTCTTATATTGCCATCTGGAGACACTACTAGAGTGCTGCAAACACCTTCAATTGGAGTGTTGTATTGGCGTTGTTAATGTCATATTATCTTGCCATCTGGAGACACTACTAGAGTTCTCCAAACACCTTCAATTGGAGTGTTGTATTTGGGTTGTAAATGCCCTATTATCTTGCCATCTAGAGACACTACTAGAGGGCTGTAAACACCTTCAATTGGAGTCTTTTATTAGGGTTGCAAATGCCCTATTATCTTACCATAAACAGACACTACTAGAGTGCTCCAATAACCTTCAATTAGAGTCTTGTATTAGGGTTGCCAATGACCAATTATCTTGCCATATAGAGACACTAATAGAGTGTTCCGAAAACCTTCATTTGGAGTGTTTTATTAAGGTTGTAAATGACCTATTATCTTGCCATCTGGAGACCCTACTAGAGTGCTTCAAACACATTTAATTGGAGTGTTGTATTAAGGTTGTAAATGCCCTATTATCTTACAATCTGGAGACACTACTAGGGTGCTGCCAACACCTTCAATTGGATTGTTGTATGAGGGTTGCAAATGCCCTATTATCTTGCCATATAGAGACACTACTAGAGTGCTGCAAAGACCTTCAATTGGAGTGTTGTATTTAGATTATAAATGCCCTGTTATCATGCCATATGGAAACACTACTAGAGTGCTCCAAACACCTTCAATTGGAGTGTTTGATTAGGGTTGTGAATGCGTTATTATCTTGCCATCTGAAGACACTACTGCCTACTAGTGTGCATTAAATATCTTTAATTGGAGTATTGTATTTGGATTGTAAATGCCATATTTTCTTCCCATATAGAGACACTACTAGAATGGTCCAAACAACTTCAATTTGAGTGTTGTATTAGAGTTGTAAATGCCCTATTATCTTGCAATCTGGAGACACTACTAGAGTGCTTCAATCACGTTCAACGGAAGTGTTGTATTAGGGTTGCAAATACTCTATTATCTGGCCATATAGAGGCACTACTGGAGTGCTCCAAACACCTTCAATTGGAGTGTTGTATTAGGGTTGCAAATGCCCAATTTTCTAGTCATATAGACACACTACTAGAGTGCTCCAAACACCATGAATTGGAGTGTTGCATTAGGGTTGTAAATTACCCATTATGTTTCCATCTGGGGACACTACTGGAGTGTTGTATTTGGATTATAAATGCCCTGTTATCTTGCCATATAGAAACACTACTAGAGTGCTCCAAACACATTCAGTTGGAGTGTTTGATTAGGGTTGTAAATGCCTTATTATCTTGCCGTCTGAAGACACTACTAGAGTGCTCCAAACACCTTCAATTGAAGTATTGTGTTAGGATTGTAAATGCCATATTATATAGCCATCTGGAGACACTATTAGGGTGCTCCAAACACCTTCAATTGGAGTATTGTATTACGGTTGTACATGCCTTATTATCTTGCCATATAGAGACACTACAAGAGTGCACCAAACTCCTTCAATTGGAGTGTTGTATTAGGGTTGTAAATGCCTTATTATCTTCCAATTTGGAGACATTACTAGAGTGCTCCAAACACTTTCAATTGGTGGTGTTGTCTTAGGGTTGTAAATTCCCTATTATCTTGCCATATAGGGACACTACTAGAGTGGTCCAAACACCTTCAATTGGAGTGTTGTATAAGGGTTCTAAATGTCGTATTATCTTAACATCTGGAGATACTAATTGAATGCTCCAAAGACCTTCAATTGGAGTGTGGAACTAGTATTGTAAATGCCCTATTATCTTGCCATATAGAGATACTACTAGAGTGCTCAAAACACTTTCAATTGGAGTGTTGTATTAGGCATGTAAATGCATTATTATCATCTTGCCATATAGAGAGAGTACTAGAGTGCTCCAAACACCTTCAATTGGAGTGTTGGATTAGGGTTGAAAATGCCTATTATCTTGCTAGCTGGAGACACTACTAAAGTGCTCCAAACACCTTCAATTGAAGTATTGTGTTAGGATTGTAAATGTCATATTATATTGCCATCTGGAGACACTATTAGGGTGCTCCAAACACCTTCAATTGGAGTGTTGTATTTCGATTGTAAATGCCCAATTATCTTGCCATTTGGAGACACTACTAGAGTTCTCCAAGCACCTTCAATTCGAGTGTTGTATTAGGCTTGTAAATCCCTATTGTCTTGCCCTATAGAGACCCTACTAGAGTTCTCCAAACACCTTCAATTTGAGTGCTGTATTAGGGTTGTAAATGCATTATTATCTTGCCATATATGGACACTACAAGTGTGCTCCTAACACCTTCAATTGGAGTGTTGTATTAGGGTTGCAACTACCCTCTTCTCTTGCCATATTGAACCATTACTAGAGTGCTCCAAACACTTTCAATTGGGGGGGGGGGGGGGGGGGTATTGTATTAGGATCATAAATTCCCTATTATCTTGCCATATAGAGATAATTACTTGAGTGTTCCAAACATCTTCAATTGAAGTGTTGTATTTGGATTGTAAATGCCATATTATCTTGCCATCTGGAGACACTACTAGAGTGCTCCAAACACCTTCAATTGGAGTTTTGTATTAGGGTGGTGAATGCCGTATTATCTTGCCATATAGGGACACTAGTAGAGTGCTCCAAACACCTTCAATTGGAGTGTTGTATTAAGGTTGTAAATGCCCTATTATCTTGCCATATAGAGACATTACTAGAGTGCTCAAAACTCCTTCAATTAGAGTGTTGTATTAGGGATGTAAATGCCATATTATCTTGCCATATAGGGACACTACTAGAGTGCTCCAAACACATTCAATTGGAGTGTTGGATTAGGATTGTAAATGCCCTATTATCTTGCCATCTTCAGACACTACTAGAGTGCTCCAAACATCTTCAATTGGAGTGTTGTATGAGGGTTGTAAATGACCTATTATCTTGCCATATAGGGACACTACTAGAGTGCTCCAAACACCTTCAATTGGAGTGTTGTATTAAGGTTGTAAATGTCCTATTATCTTGCCATATAGAGACATTACTAGAGTGCTCAAAACTCCTTCTATTGGAGTGTTGTATTAGGGATGTAAATGCCCTATTATCTTGTCATATGGGGACACTACTAGAGTGCTCCAAACACATTAAATTGGAGTGTTGTATTTGGATTGTAAATGCCCTATTATCTTGCCATCTGGAGACACTACTAGAGTGCTCCAAACACCTTCAATTGGAGTTTTGTATTAGGGTGGTGAATGCCGCATTATCTTGCCATATAGGGACACTACTAGAGTGCTCCAAACACCTTCAATTTGAGTGTTGTATTAAGGTTGTAAATGCCCTATTATCTTGCCATATAGAGACATTACTAGAGTGCTCAAAACTCCTTCAATTAGAGTGTTGTATTAGGGATGTAAATGTCATATTATCTTGCCATATAGGGACACTACTAGAGTGCTCCAAACACATTCAATTGGAGTGTTGGATTAGGATTGTAAATGCCCTATTATCTTGCCATCTTCAGACACTACTCGAGTGCTCCAAACATCTTCAATTGGAGTGTTGTATTAGGGTGGTGAATGCCCTGTTATCTTGCCATATAAGGACACTACTAGAGTGCTCCAAACACCTTCAATTGGAGTGTTGTATGAGGGTTGTAAATGACCTATTATCTTGCCATATAGGGACACTACTAGAGTGCTCCAAACACCTTCAATTGGAGTGTTGTATTAAGGTTGTAAATGTCCTATTATCTTGCCATATAGAGACATTACTAGAGTGCTCAAAACTCCTTCTATTGGAGTGTTGTATTAGGGATGTAAATGCCCTATTATCTTGCCATATAGGGACACTACTAGAGTGCTCCAAACACATTAAATTGGAGTGTTGGATTAGGATTGTAAATGCCCTATTATCTTGCCATCTTGGGACACTACTAGAGTGCTCCAAACACCTTAAGTTGGTGTGTTGTATTAGGATTTTAAATGCCCTATATCTTGCCAGAGTAAGGCTACGGTGCTATGGGTTGCATAGAGGGTTACGGTGCTACGCTTGTTCTCCATATTAATATGTGTTTGGAGACCAAATTTTACATTTTTGGGAAACTTTTTACTATTTCTTTAGATAGGTAGAAAATCAAATATCTGAATGGTGCATAATTTTTTAGATCAAGTGATTTTCTATCGAAAATAATAGTAAAAAATTTCCAAAAAATGTAAAATTTGGTCTCCAAATACATATTAATATGGAGAACAAGATGAATGGTTCGGATTGACCGTTAGGATTATGAAAACTCGAATATTGAGCCATAGCACCATAGCCCTCTATGCAACCCATAGCACTGTAGCCATACTCTATCTTGCCATATAGAGACTTATAGTGCTCCAAACACCTTCAATTAGATTGTTGTATTTGGATTGTAAATGCCTAATTATCTTGCCATCTGAAGACACTACTAGAGTTCTCCAAACACCTTCAATTCGAGTGTTGTATTAGGGTTGTAAATGCCGTATTATATTTCCATATAGTGACACTACTAGAGTTCTCCAAGCACCACAATTGGAGTGTTGTATTAGGTACGCTTCCGCTGTGCCACTCTAATTAAATTATCATTTTTTTTGTTTGTTTTAAATAATAATATATATATCTCATGAAATGTTAGCTCAAGTTTAATGGGATCATTAATAAATGAGGATTTACCTATAGTCAGACAATATTTAAAGTAAATTATGTTGTTATTCTGTCATTAGCAATGCTAATCACTACTAAAATTTTGCCGCGATATAAATAAGTACCATGAAAACATATGAATAACGAAAGCATATTTATTTATTTATTTTGGTTGAACAAAAATATCTAATTTTTATAAAATACGAAAAAAATTATATTACATAAAAAAAATATTGAGAAAATATCCGAAGTGCTACTAATGCAAAATAAAAAATATGAATATTTAATCTTTCTGTTGTATGAAATTCTAATTGGTTTGTAATAACCTTGATATGTTTTATTTTCTTTTTTGGATCAGGTAATTTAAGAATACAGAATTTCCAATTTACTTTATAGTCATTATCTATATTCGGGATTGGGAGATTCCAATTTACTTTAGTCACTTCCATATCTGAGATATGGAGAGTATGTTTAATATGGTTGGACGTAAAAAAAAAAAAATTCAGATATAATTTGTTACGCTATAAATTGTTGCGCTTATATTTTTAGCATTGCCACCAAGATAGTTTGGTTTTATCGTTTCTTAAAATATGGTCGTAAAAGTGATGGACGATAGTACCATAATATGACAACATAATTAGTGAAGAACATTACTCTCATTTAATATTTAGGGATTAGCAGAAGTTATCTTAAATTTGGAATAGAATTTTAGTAAAAATAATGGCATTATATTAATCAACATTCTATATGTTCTTATCTCAACTAAGTTTGGTTGTTCCGGTCGAGTCATTAGGACGTAGGAAGAATAAAATCGTATTTGGAAAGTACTTCATAAGTACGTAGCTGATATAGTGGGGCATCGGTCCCCGTTTTCAAAGTTGAACTACACAACAGGGATTTTGGATCTCTTGATCACCGTATGTCTTTTGGGACAATTAATACTACCATTGTGTTTTGTCAGCCATTCCAAATCCAACATAAGGTCATAAAGACCTGTGTCTGACACAATAGTGTTTAGGGAGAACTCCCTCCCCGTGATTTTTAGGGTCAGTCCCAGACAACGTAGTTCTGGGGTCTTGTACTACATAGCCAATGTCTGAATTTGTAACATTTTACTAGTGTCTTGGGTAGAGATGTTGTGCTTGTCAAGCCACTCTTTAGATAGTATAGAGTGACTACACCAGGTGTCTATGAGTACGTAAATAAGATAACTAGAAAGTTCTATCATACCTGCCATAAGTTCTATTGCTACTTCTTCCTCTCTTAGCATCTCCTCTACCAGCTTCGTCGGGTCCTCCCAATCGCAAGTGCACTGATGTGCATTCACTCCCACTCGACCGCTTCCTTTGTTCCCGCCCCTATTGTTGTTGTAGCCACCTTTAATGTTGGCAGTTGGAGGAAACGGCTTGGTGTAGTCTCTGTGGAAACCTCCATCCTGATTTGCCCTTCCTGATACACCACGTGAAGGGCATTCTCTAGTGAAATGTCCCAGTTTGAGGCAGTGACGGCATAACTTGTTAATGGTGCTGCACTATGATGTCGCGTGGTCCTTGCCGCAGTGGTTACACTTTGCCCCAGTTGTGAATGGATAATTGTTGCGTGGAAGGTTGGTTCTTGGGTTTTCCTCCACCCTAGGCCGGACATTCCTGGTTCCCATGCTCTGGCTAATGCGGACTTCATAGGATTCTGCAATGGAAGCTCTAGACATCATGTCTGTTAGCCTTTGTATCCCTAGTAGGTCAATAAGCTGGGTGAAGCGAGGGTTTAGGCCCCCCAAATATTGTTGTTTCAAACGAAATTCATCTCGAATGATGTCATGAGGTTTTCAAATTTGGAGTCATACTCCATCACCAAACTGCTTCCTTGTTTCAGGCTCGTGAACTTTTGGCGAAGTAGTTCTCGAGACCTTAAATCCATGTACCTCCCTTCAAATACAAACTCTATCCAGTTCATAGGGTCCGTGTTTTGACGCTCTCCTGCCACCAGAACCGTGCGTGTCCCTTGAACAGCTGTGTAGCTAACTCCACCTTGTTCGCTTCTAGAGCCCGAAGGATCTGGAACTTGTCCTAGATGTTAGCAATCCAATTTTCAGCTATAGAGAAATCTCTGATTCCATTGAATGTCGGAGGTTGCAGAGAGTTAAATGAGCGATATAGCTCAAAGAAAGGGTCTACTTAGCGAGGCCTTCTCTGTTCAGTCTCCATTGCCACACGATCTACCCTCTCGAGACCCTATAAGAGGGTCTGTAGTTGGTTGACAGCCTCTTGGGCATTGGCCACATGCGGGACAATTCCTTTAGTGTTACAAGCATTCGTTCCTTCTTAGGGGTGGTGTCCTCTCACCATTTTTATAGATTGATCATAAGATAGGTTACTTATTATTGTGTGAAAGGATTTTATTATTCATAATTGCTAGAGGAATATGTTTACACATTTACAGATAAAAAAAATAGTGAAATAATTGTCGTCAATTGAAATACAGTAGCATTTTTTAACTTAATCAGAGGTCCATTATATATAATATAACAAAACTAAATATGCTATTAATTATTAATTGATCCAATATTAATGTATAAATATTACTGTATTAATTACTTCAAATTTTATTTTACTATTTTTTTTTATCAGATTATAATATAATAATGGAAGTTGTATCGATATTCTTATATTAAGCATATAATTTAGCTAAATTTACTTATTTATTTATATATATACTTTTCTAAGAGAAGTTTTCAGAATAAAATATAAATGACTTGAATTCAAATAAATTTTGGATTATTTTAACAAAGATACATCGTCATCATAAGCAAACTCTAGTTCTACTAGAGTGCTCCAAACACCTTGTATTAGAGTGTTGTATTAGGGTTGTAAATGCCCTATTATCTTGTCATATAGAGACACTACTAAAGTGCTCCCAACACCATCAATTAGAGTGTTGTATTAGGATTGTAAATTCCCTATTATCTTATCATCTGGAGACCTACTAGAGTGCTCCAAACACCTTCAATTGGAGTGTTTTATTAGGATTACAACTACCATCTTATGTTGCTATCTGGAGACACTATTATAGTGCTGCAAATACTTTCAATTGGAGTGTTGTATTAGGGTTGCAACTACCCTATTCTCTTATCATATAGAGACATTACGAGAGTGCTCCAAACACCTTCAATTGGAGTGTTGTATTAGGGTTGTAAATGCCCTATTATCTTGCCATATAAAGACACTACAAGAGTGCTCCAAACACCTTCAATTGGAGTGTTGTATCAGGGATGTAAATGTCATATTATCTAGCAATCTGGAGACACTACCAGAGTGCTCAAAACACCTTGTATTAGAGTGTTGTATTAGGGTTGTAAATGCCCTATTATCTTGCCATATAGATACGCTACTAGAGTGCTCCAAACACCTTTAATTGGACTGTTATATTAGGGTTGTAAATGCCCTATTATCTTCCTATCTGGAGACACTACTAAAATGCTCCAAATACCTTTAATTGGAGTGTTATATTAAGGTTGTAAATGCCCTATTATATTGCCATATAGAGACACTACTAGAGTGCTCCAAACATCTTCAATTGGAGTGTTGTATTTGGATTGTAAATGCCCTATTATCTTGCCATCTTGAGACACTACTAGATTGCTCCAAACACCATCAATTGGAGTGTTGTATTAGGGTCGTAAATACCCTATTATCTTGCCATATAGAGACACTACTAGAGTTCTCCAAACACCTTCAATTGGAGTGTTGTATTAGTATTGTAAATACCCTATTATCTTGTCAGATTGAGACACTACTAGAGTGCTCCAAACATCTTCATTTGGACTGTTGTATTTGGATTGTAAATGCCCTATTTTCTTGCCATTTGGAGACACTACTAGAGTGTTCCAAACACCTTCAATTGGACTGTTGTATTACGGTTGTAAATGCTCTATTCTCCTGCCATATAGAGACACTACTAGAGTTCCCTAAACACCTTCAATTGGACTGTTGTATTAGGATTGTAAATGCCCTATTATTTTGCCATATAGAGACACTACTAGAGTTTTCCAAACACCTTCAATTTGAGTGTTGTATTAGAGTTGTAAATGCCCTATTATCTTGAAATCTGGAGACACTACTAGAGTGCTCTAAACATCTTCAATTAAAGTGTTGTATTAGGTTGTAAATGCTCTATTATCTTGCCATATAGAGACACTACTAGAGTGCTCAAAACAACTTCAATTGGAGTGTTATATTAGGGATGTAAATGCCTTATTATCTTTCCATATATGGACACTACTAGAGTGCTCCAAACACCTTCAATTGGAGTAAGCAACAAATGATGGAAGGTGAATCAATCGAGATCTCATGAGATTTGACAATAGATACCAGCTGATGTCTCTCTAAGAAGGTTCCTGCGACTTTCACATTATAAATTTTGTTTTATGACCTTCCTATAATTATAGATCTCGTTGTCCTCTTTCTAGCAAGTTTTTATTTGTTAGTGTAATAATCTAGAAGTCAATAATACGATAATTTATCATAAAGTTTTGTTCATGAATTGGATGATTAATATCATTTTGTTGCCTTGAGTATTATTGCATTTATGGATCATTTCGAGTTCATGACTGAAATTGTGAGACTCCATAATATAGATGATATATACTCTTAAAAGGTCACTGACCAAGGTAATTAGCAGGAACACTAATTACCGTTGTAAGGTTAGTATGTGGATTAAATGATGGTCAAGTTTTACAGACCATGGACAAGGAGTTGTCATTTTAATCACATAGATATATGTTCCAGGAACATGATATCTGACAGACCCCGAATGAAACATTATACGGAATTGTGTTCGTGTCATTAATGCTTTCATTCAGTGTTAAGTTCTAAAGTATGAGGTATTCATCTTTTCTACTAAGAAATGTATATGTGTGATTGTTATCAAATGCTGTCGGTAAAATGCAGTTATAACGGTAGCTCTTCGGTATACATGGCTTAGCTGAGGTAGTGATAGTTTACCAAAAGTACTATTGTCCCTCGTATCTCTATACGAGCTATAGCATCACTGGGCCCCTTGATAGAGTAAGATTATCAGCGCGCGGTATGATTACAAGAGTAATCATATTTGATAATCTGCTCAAGATCAAGAAAAGATTAAGTTTACAAGGATGACACACACCTACCTTGAAACTAATCTGATAGCTATGTGACAAAAGAACAGACACAAGTAAATTGTTTACTGGATCGTGATATTGTACTGTACAGCATCATCTGTGTAATTGGATGGTCATGATGTGTTGCCAGATGCCTCTCATGATTATAGAAGTTAAAACAGTTTTAACTCTATTTACCAACATAACACAGATCCTATTGGGTCACACCATATAGGAGTTAATCGGAGAATCTTATTGTGATTGATTATAAATTGGTTATGATCAATAGTAAGATGGTTATAATTAATTATACGTGTTATAATTAAATTATAAATGTTATGTAAAAATAACAAGCAAAAACATTGGTTAATTTATAAACGTGTGTGACACGTTGTATAAATTACTGAAACAACAACCGCAGAAAAATATATATAATTGTTCAGAATAATTATACAAACATTATTTGTGTTCGGGCCGAGGGCATTCGGGTCTTTTCAGATTCGTGCTTATCCGCATGACGTGTCATCGATCCTATCCAGATGACACGTCATCGATCTTATCCACATGTCATCATCCTTATCCATTCGATGGCATATCTTGTAAATAGGACGAACTTGGAGGGCATTTTGGTCATTTGGCAACCGACCCTAAACCCTATAAATAGGGGTGGAGGGGTAGAGAGAAAAATTGCTAATTCACTTGTATCGTTTCGTGCAGAATCGAATCGATATTTTCTCTCTTTCTCGGTTTCTCTCCCAAATAGTTTTTTGGTTGAGAAAAGAAAGTTATACGTAGTTGACGTATAATCTTGCGGGTTGTTGTGGAGTATATTTACGGGATCGATGAATAGTATTTTATCGAATTTCGCGGTATGTCAGTTTTGCTCATTTTATGAAACTGAGTAACCGAAAATTCGTGTTTACGGGTTTTCGTCTTTTTCCCCGTGAATAGTGTTTTTGCAGAATTCCGCGGATTATAGTATTTCTGGCAAAAGAAATAAACCGCTCTCTGGTTAGTCCTGGTGAATAACCGATAGAGGTATCACATGTGTGATACTCCGAGTCGATTCCTTCCCTGGTGAGGCTCTACTCGCTCGGTCTGCATTCCAACTGTGATTTGGAAACAAGGTATAAATATGTTATATTAATCTATTTAATTGGTAAGTAGATTAAAGTTTTAGAAATCAATCATGGAGTAGATCTGTAAAAGGATTAAATTGGGTTTTGATGCCAAAGGAACACTGAAGGTGGACCGCCTTGGAAAGTTTCCTGACATACCCCGTTTAATCCTGAGCTTAAGTTGGCTGTAAAAATTTTTGTTCTACGGTCATTCCACACCTTAAGCCTAAACGGGTTTTGGTTACAGCCCCGCCGAAACCCCAACATTATTCACCTAAAATGGAGCTCGTATGGCCCAAATATGGTTAAAATACAAAAGGGTGTCGAAAGCTGGAATTTCTGCGAATATATATACGACCAGGGGTGCCCACACCTTGGGCCACACAAACTCTTTCTTTTTCCTTCTTTTGCTCTGCTGTGTTGGTTGTGTGGGTTGGCTAGGCCGCACTGTAGGCTGCACAGAGCCTCTGACTCGGCTGTGAACCAAACTTCAAATAGGCATAACTCACTATCTGTAACTTCGTTTTTAGTGTTCTACCACTTTTCGGAAAGCTTGTGAGAAAATCTATAATTTGCTATATTTTCTATAATTTAAATAGACTTGGCCATTAACTTGATTCTTGGTATAATTCTAAACTAAATTACTCTAAAATGCAAGGAAATTAGTCAAGTATTGAGATTAAACCATAATCAAAAGTGTATATAATTTAGGGTTATCATGGCACTGGCCGGCGGGTGTGGTGGCGGTTCAGCCAAGGGAAGAGAGAGAGAGAGCGATGGAGTGAGAGAGCTAGAGAGAGAGTTTGCTTTGATCAAATGATTTTGCTTGAATGAATTCCTTAGTTTAGATGGAGGGATGAGGCATTTAAATAGACTTCATGAATTACACAAATGCCCTTGTAAATATCTAGCTTGTAACATGATAATCAAGGCTCATTTGGTAATTAAACATGCCATTGGTCTAATGGACCAATAGTTCATCAAAATAATATCTTAATTTTGTTTAAGGAACAAGCAACCTCCCTCTCCATCTCATATTGTTGACCAGGTCAATGCTTACATCACATAATCTGGTCAACCACGTTTTGACCAAATATTCCCGAGTTTGACCAATTCAAACTTCTCATCTCTTCACTAAAATGGCTCTAACTTTTAAACCGTAAGTCCAAATCGCGCATACCACATATCCACACGCTTGTCTCTCAATTCTCTATCTCATAGTACAATATAATTGTATCAAATAGTAGAATTAGTAATCCCCATTATATGTTTACTCCAGTTAAACATATATCCCCATTCAGTCGAATCAAGCCTTTGTACCAGTAGGTGTACAAACATGATTCAACTAATTCCTCATCTGATTAAATCTTCCAGTGTACAAACACTTGTACCATAGATTTAATCGAACCTCTCATTACTTCTTAATGTGTGTAATTGTATTCAATACTTATCATTAGCCAGCATGAATAAGTATTCCTGTGATACGATATGCAACAAGTAGTTGTGCATCAATGGCATCATAAACTTGTATGATGAAATGACTAGAGCCCTTGGAGGTGTGACCCGCTTGGATTCGTATCATGTTGACAATGAGCTTCCAGTCTCATTGATCAAGATAGGCATCTAGTAATGCTTCTTAACTACCCAAAAGATACAGACGATATGTAACCAGACACTATTGTGATCTAATATAGACAATGCATAACACTGCCTGTGTCGTATCCAATATCACATGATATCTCATGATAAGCTCAAGATAGGATTGTGTCATTCCTGTACACTTATCCATTTTGTTTCTTGATCTGTGAATCATTATATACTTGCAATTACCTAGTATCACAATGCATGTTATATAATTTGATTCTCTTAAGGGGCCCAAAAGATATCATCACTCATTACACATTCTTCCCAATGTGTGTGAGGGATATTTTCCTTCTTGATTTCACGAGCTCCATTCCACAAGTCTATATCTGCCGAGAAGACACTATTATGACCCATTTTTACAGAGAGCGATAGGTGCCAACTACATCTCAGGCTTGAGATTTGACACCATGTGAACCATCAATGACACCAAATAACGAATCCAGCTAATGTTCACATATGGTCATATCCAATGCCATATAAACACTTATATGCATCCACAGGGCATTAGATTTGAAACCAGTCCACTGTTCTAATTCCCATGCTAATCTCGTATGCAATCAGTGTCCCTTGCTAATTGTTTGGATTAGGGATGTTTAAAGGATACCATTTTAGTTCCAGCAGATGAACCAAACGGTGTCACACTCTAGGAACAAGCTGAATTTCTTCAGCCATCATATGAACCCAAACCATAAAGTCAAAACTATTTGCTCTATGATACTAACACTATCATTTTGTTTCCATTGGGAAACACTAATAGAGTGTTGCGAAGACCTTCAATTGGTGTATTGTATTGAAGTTGTAACTACCATTTTCTCTTGCCATATGGAGACACTAATAGAGTGTTGTAAAGACATTCAATTGAAGAGTTGTATTAGAGTCGCAACTACCATTTTCTCTTGCCATTTAGGGACACTACCCATTGTAATTTGAGTAGTGGCGATTGTATCAAGTTTGCAAAATAACATCTCATCTCTGGTCATGTGATTGCTACACCTACTATCAACATACCACATATTTTTTTTCTCAACCACTGATTAGCATGCATAAAATGTGCTTTCAACACCTCCTTTATCATCATTTTTCTCCTCCGTATAATTTGCATTCTCTTTATTTTTTAACCTACAATTTTTCTCAACATGGCCAAACTTCTTGCAATGGTAACATTGAGGTTTTCCTTTATGCCAACAATTATTTTCTAAATGACCTAACTTCTTGCAATGGTAACATTGAGGTTTTCCTTTATGCCAACAATTATTTTCTAAATGACCTAGTTTCTTACAAAAATTGCAAGTTTGGGTTTCTCCACTTCTACCACCATGAAACATATCCCCTTTGATCACATTTTGGTTAGATGACTCTTTTAAATTAATCTTTGATTAAAAAGCACTTTCTAGAAAAGAGTCACTAGGTCTATTTAATCTTTGCTCATGCATTTCAAGAGAACCCATTAAATCTTGTACATTAAGAGTAGATAGATCTTTAGTTTCTTCAATAATGACCACAATATTATTAACTTGGGAGAGAGAGGCTAATTAAAATTTTCTCATAAACTAGTTTATCAGTTAAGTTTCACCCAACTTTTTAATTTGATTCACCAACTCTGTCACCTTAGAAAAATACTTATTGAAAGTCTCTTTCTCCTTCATTTGTAAATTCTGAAAATCTCTCTTAAGAGTAAAAAGTTTTAGGGCTCTAACCTTTTCGGTACCTTGAAACTCATTTTGCAAAATCTTTCATGCTTCATTCAAACTTGTCGCTCCGATTATTTTTGGAAAAATCTTGTCAGTGATGGCTTGTTGAATCAAATAGAGAGCCTACGCTCTTGTTATTTTCCTTTTTCTCACCCAGCGTCTCAATCTTCTTCTTTTTCCCTTCTCATTTTTTTTTCTTCACAAACCTTCTTCCACTACCTCCCATAAATCTTGTGAGATCAAGAGGGTTTTCATATTTATACTCAAATAGTCATAATTCTCACCATCAAAGACGAGTTACGCACCTTGCAGCCCCTATGCACCACCTTGCATAGCCATTGCACTATCAACTTCTTCTTCTTTTTTATCACACTTCAATTAAAGAAACTTCACTTGAACTCTCACATAACTTATGCTCTGATACTACTTATGTTGGCCTATTCATGGCCTTTTGTTGTTTTGTTTTATAATTTATATTTAGTGGAAGAGAGAAATAGTAAGGAGAAGAGTAGCAGAAATTTTCATACTATATTGATATTTTCTAACTTTCTTAGATATTACAAATGACTACTCATCTATTTATAAGCTAAATGATGCCTTTTATATACCCTAAAACATAAATGACATTAACCATGACACAAGTATCAAGTACATGAATTGCACATTCCAACATTGACTCTAGAAAACATAAACATTTAATTTATTTAGAAAAACTCAAAATATATTAATCCAAACATTTGACTAATTGACCAATTTCATTATGTTTACTATTTTTCAAATTAAAACATTAATTTCAACAAGAAACTCATTATTTTTAAGGACCAACAAGTAACTATATGATTACTGCATACATTCAGGATATGAGGTACTTAGAGCATCTCCAACAGTGATTGCTTATGGATTGCTTATGTTGATGTGTCAATTGTTTTTGTAATTGCTGGGTTGTATGGCTATTGCTTATTTAGCAATTGTTGGAAATAATTGCTTAATAAAAAATCTTTTTTTAAAGATGAGTTGGCCAAATGTTTAATTCTCAATTGTTTAATTGATTGCACCAATGTAAGAGTGGATTGCTTAATTTTTAAAATTTTCATAATTGCTAATTTAGCAATTAATTTCAATTGTTGGATTGGAGATGCTCTTAATGTTTGATATTATAAGTTTAGCAAGTCAAATTTTTATCTACGCATACAACCCAGATTATTAGTTATAATAATACAACACCAATTAGATGGTTAAAACTAAATATCTAGCAATGACACAAATTAACGATAACTATAGAATTAAGCAATGACAATGATTTAGGTTTAGGTGGGCTGCTACGCGTGAGAGAGAGAGACGGGGCCTCGCCGTCCAATAATTAGGGCGTGTTCGGATGTCACGGGATTACGAAATGAAAATGAGAATGGGAATAGGAATAGGAATTCACCTTTGAAAAAGTGGGAACCCATGGGTACGGAATGCACATGATTAATTATGGAAATATGAGAAAATGAGTGTTCGTTTGTATCATGGGATTAATTGTGAAAAATATTTATTTATTTTAAAATATGTATATTTATTTAATTGTTTTAATTTAGTTTAGTTATAAATAATTTTTTATTTAATTATTGTTTTTGAATAGTATAGCATTCTGTTCTGTATTGATTTTAATCAATTAAGTTAAAGTTAGCTTAATATAAAGAAATAATTAAATATAAAATTACAATGAAAAAAAACTGTCATGGCATCATCTATTTATTTAGACCAATAATATATTGTAAATTTAATATTTCAATGGGATGTAAATTCTAACATTCGGTAAACATAATTTTTTTAAATTATATTAATGAAATTAAACAAAATTGATTAAATAATATTATTAAAAATATGAATCATATCTAATAAAAATATTACTAAAATGGTACAAATAAAATAAGAAAATATATATAAATAAATTAAAAAAATAAGAAAACAACAATTAAAAATATTTACAAAAAATAAACATTTATAAACAAACAAACGTTTAAAAATATGTAATTACAAAAATTAGAAAACAAACAAATAGGTAAAATATGTATTTAAAAAATACTACTAAAATGGATACAAATAAAATAAAAAATGATTATAAATAAAAATAATAAAAAACACAAATTAAAAATATTTACGAATAAATAAACACTTACAAACATTAAACAAACAAATATTTAAAATATGAATTACAAAAAAAAAAATAAAGAGGGACCGGATCCGGACTCTTTAGTCCCACTATAGAAAATAAAATGATTTCCCCCTTCCTTGTATATACATGAGCTTGGTTGCTAAGGATTATAGAAAGAGAAAGGGAAAGAGAGAGCCACGTGGTGTTGGGAGGCAGAAAAGCAAAAAGAAAGTGGGTTCCAACATAGAAAAGTAGAGGAGAGATATGGTTGGGAAAAAAAAAATGAAGTAGGAGGTGTTGTTTTTTTTCCCAAAATTTTACACTAATATAGGAATCGATGTAGGAAATAAAATGAGATTTTTGATAAAAAAATCCTGTACAGCCGAACAGCTGTAGGAAATTAATTGGGAATTTAATACTATTCCCACCAATTCCAGCGGGAATGGAGACAGCCGAACACGGCCTAACTGAATAGCGTCTAAATCCTTCTCCATCGACAAAATTTGAATCAGATAATTAAGATTCTACTTTAAAAGCATATTGAACGCTTTAAAACTTGGTTGCTTCAAAGTCCATATATAAAGGGGAGTGCTATACTGAGATCATCTTTTGAGATAATGAGAGCTAAGAGAAATTTTTCTCTGTAAATGTCTATTTTTTCCTTGCATTTTTTTTCTCTCACCCCAATTAATAGAAGAACAAATAAAAGGAAAGAAAAGTTACATGAGAAAAATCACATCCTATAGATCTTCTCTGTGAGGATTTAGAATCTTTCTCTCCGTGTTTCTCTTTCTCCTTCAATTTTTTTATTTCGAAATCTTTGTTCACCTATACCCAAAAACTCTTCAATTTTGCAAAAAATTGAATGTTGCTATTTCTCATCATGTTCGGGACTTAGTAAAAACAAAATAGAGAAAAATAATTTATGCTTCAAAGGGACAAACAAAACTCTCATTTAAAGTTTAGCACTATTCCTAGCATTTATTGTTATATTCCGAATTTTTAAAAACAAGATTAATTAGCTAAACTAAAATCACGCCTAAATTAAATTTTTATTTAAGTAAATGGTGCATCAAACGATATTCGAGTAATTAAAACAAAACTAAAATTTCGAAAATAAATAATCATAGGATTAAAAATTTCTAACTTAAGATTTAAAGATAAAATTTTAGAACTTATAAAACTAAGATAAAATTCGGAATATTTGAGAAATTCGAGAAATCAAATAATTGAGAATGAATTCATTACTCGTGAATTATTAGAACATGATTAATCGATAAAATAAGATTTACTAATAACGAAAATAACCGGATTTATGAGGTTAATACATAATAAATAAAATTTGAAACTAAACTATAAAACTTAGGAACTAGTTTTAATATTCGAAAGATTCGTAATTATAAAAATGTTATTAATTTATAAATTAGATATGTTCTCGTTTCAATCAGATAGTGAAATAAAATATTGTATAATTTTTAAACAAAAGTTTTGTAAGTTCAATTTGATTAGAAGACCAATTCCATTCTTTAAATTAATGGAGATCTCAACCGTTCAAAAGATTAGCACTAATCTCAAAGCCATTTCCCTATTGAATGTTTGGAGCAAATTCACTCTTAACCAAATTGAAATTTTGTTCGGATCCGCACCTTATATCCCTCTCTCTTATTTCATTCCGGGAGGAATCTCAACCATTCAAATACAATTGGCACGAATCTTAAAGCATCAATTAATTAAAACCCCCTCTATTTCTCTCCAGTCTCTATTCGTGTAACCCCACCCCCGCTCCTCTCTTTTCTCTCTTTTCCGCCTCCTCCATCTCTCCCGTTCAAAACTCTAGCTCACTCTCTCTTCACTCGCTGACCCGCGGCCCCCACTAAGGAAATGCCCTCTCTCGTTCCTTCCAGGAGAAGGATCTTGGATTCGATTTTCCCCGCTCTCTCCCACTGTCCTGTCGCAAGTCAGAACGCCCACGCCCCTTTTGAGGCGAATTTATTGCGAAGCTGCGAATTTCGCCGTTGTCTCTTCCGTTGTCAGTCGGTCGTACGGGCTGTCCCTGTTGCGTGTAGTTCCTCTCTTATTTCGGGTATATAAACCCTCCCCTCTCCCCTATGTTGCATGGATACGGATACGGGTATCGTATCGGATACGATACGGATACGGCGATACGGTAATTTTCAAATATCTAGGATACGATACGTCTATTATATATATATTATTTTTTATTAATTTATATATTACATTTGATCTAATTATTTAAAGAGGAGGGTTCAAATGCCTCCATGTTTTTGTGCCTCCATCATGCCTCCATCTCTCTCCATCATTTTCAAAGTTCAAACAGTCGATCCGAACCGCTCAATCTAACCTCCATACTAAAATATGTTTGGAGACCAAATTTTATATTTTTAGGAATTTTTTTACTATTTTTTTAGATAGGTACAAAATCAGTAAATCTGAACCATCTAAAAACAGTATTTTTGTACCTATCTAAAAAAATAGTAAAAAAATTCCTAAAAATATAAAATTTGGTCTCCAAACATATTTTAGTATGGAGGTTAGGTTGAGCGGTTCGGATCGACTGTTTGAACTTTGAAAATGATGGAGAGAGATGGAGGCATGATGGAGGCACAAAAACATGGAGGCATTTGAACCGTCCTCTTATTTAAATAACCACAAAAGTCTAATTAATAAGTGAATATATTACAAAAATCTAATTTGCTAAATGAAGCTATAATTTATAAGAATACGTTAAGTATTATAGTTACTCAGATATAACACGAAACAAACTTGGGTGGAGTGGTAAAGTGTTTTGCACAGGATGAGCCTTCCCAAGATCGAATCCCGCTACCCGCAGAGAAAAAACTCAATTTCCTCTGGGCGGTGTTTGCGCGGTGCCCAGGGTCAAAGTCGCGGCTCACGGCTGCGGGGGCGCGGTTCACGGGTCTATGCGCGGTTCACGGGCGCTGATGGCCGTATCCAGCCGTATTCAGCCGTATCCAGACGTGTCAACGGAGTATCGGAGACCGTATCGACTGAGTAAGGATACGCCACGTCAGCCGATACGCCAGCTGGTGTATCGGATACGTATCGTGGCCGTATCGGACGCGTATCGGTATCCGATACGGGTACAGCGCCTAAACTAAAGTATCGGAGTAACATAGCCTCTCCCCTTTGGTTGGTTGCTCTCTCTCTCTCTCTTTCTGCCTCTCTCTCATGTGTTGAGAAAAACCCTCTTTTGAATTCGATTTTTCTGTTGTAATTGTGAATCTGTGTTGTTGGTTGTTCTTGAGGCATTTCTAAGAAACGGGCATTTCAATGGTGCGAAAAATCGATTTAGACGGTCAAGACGCGAGCCGTGCTTGGAACCGACTGTTTTTCATCTCCATCTCTTCCCTTGCTTATTCGGGTAATCTTTCGAAATGCCTCATTTTATTTGATTGATTTGTGCCTTGTCAAGTTATAATCGTTAGAATTGTGGCTTGCTCGGGTTGTTGATTTTCCCGGCAAGCCAATGCACGTGGCTGTGTTGCCTTGCCCTCTGACCTGTTGCTTTGTCTGTGCTTGCCTTGCTCCATTCTGGTTCTGTTTGCCTTGACTTGTTTCCTTGCTCTGTTTTGTTTCGCTGGGTGTTTTGCCCTTTGACCTGTTGCCTTGTTCTGTTCTGTTTTGTTGGCCTTCGTGCCTTGAGTTACTGGTAGTGTATGGCGCTGGTTTTACCAGTATATGATTTGCCGGGGGCCTTGATGTAATTTCTAAAATTTAGGTGGGGTGATATGCTAATTGCCCTTGTTGTGTTAATAAATTAAAAGGGAGGGGCCTCTATGCAAATCTGATATGAAACATGGTAATTTCGGCCTTGAATTGATGTATATTAATTAGACTTTGGGCCTCTTCCTTGCTGGGCCAAAATGACATGTTTAAAAATATAGATAAATGGATTAAGGACTTTGGGTCTTTAATAAATGCGTAGTTGAATTGTTAAAATTGAATTGGGCTTGAACTTAGCATTTGAAATAAAAATTATGGTATTTGGTTTAAAAGCTAAGATGCATAATTGTTAGATTAAACTAAAACACTCCACATGTTAAATAAAATAAAAGTCTAATAAATAAGTTTTAATTAAAACTTTTAAACTTTTAAACTTTTTGAAACTTTTATAAAAACTTCGTTGCTAATTAATAAAAGGACATTTAATTAGCAACCAAAAGTAATGTTTTATACTTAGATTCGAAATGCTGAGATAAACGTAAAATTAGAGTAGTTATAAAATATCGAATTGTGCGGCTTAGTTCGAAATAATTAAAAACACGTAAACATTTCTTTTTCTAAAATTTTGTAAAATCAATTTACGTATCTAAATTACAATATAACTAAAAGCATATTATAATACTTATTAGTTTAGTAATAATTACATAATTTATGCATTTTTATAAGAATAGTAATATTAGGAATTTTTAATAATAAATTAACTTTCAAAACTGCAATTCGATCGGTTAGAATAGTTATAGTTAAGTTGGAATAAATCAAATAGCTAAGTAATTATGATATATTAAATAGGTAAGAACATGTATAAAATTTCTGTAACTCACGAATAATAATTTTGCGAATATTTCGACTTTAGAATTTTTATAAGCAATTTATCTTCAAATTAAATTATTAAAACTATAAATTATTTAGAATTAAAATTTGGATAATTTAAATCAAAGTAAATAATTAATATCTGACTAACCGGTTTAGTCGGACTGACTGAATCGGTAATCTTTATAAAATCAAAATAATTGATAATTTAATTTACATATTAACTGGGACAACGGTTAGAATAATTTAGAGTAGATCTTAACTAGTTATAATTACGTAATTTCAGATCAGCAGATCCCGTACGAGCTCGATCATTGGGCTGATCCGACTGACCCGCTATTCGGAGCATACGCGAAGCGCGCTGATTATTAGCGACAGAGACTCCAATCCTACAGGTGTGGGATATATGAATTATTCTTTTAGTGGGCGTACTCTTACCAGTCGTTCCATCTGACTTGACATCCGCACTTTATTTTTAAGTAGTTGCATTAAAACTTTAGAGCATGTTTATCCTTTCTGCACTGTAGGTAGATTTGCATAAACCCTGAAAAACCTGAATTTACTGTATTTTAGGAGTAGAATAATTAAATAATATTATAAATATATTATTAGAATATTAGGTTATTAGTTGTCTCCTTCTCGTGGGAGACAATATATTATTATTATAATACGTGCATACGCATGCATTGGTGAGAGCTGAGCAGAGCCGAGTGACTTCGTTCCGTCTTGGTGTCACTTGGCATGGGACGGCCCGACAGCCACTGAGCTGAGGGTCACTTGATCCTTGGATGGCTTTAGGATTTATATTATATGTATAAACTTTGAATATATATCTTTTCGATTCATTTTACCATTACGGCCCGACAGCCACGGACGATTCGGGATTTATTCCTTCCCTACATTAGGAGCTACTTTGCCTAGAACGGAAGTTCCCAAGTCCAATGCAGGCCTTGAGGAATGATGTGCAAGTGCATAAGGTCGACGAGCCCCTGATCCTATTGGTCTGACCGGACAGTAGAGTTCTCTCCTGCTCATGAGGGAAGAGATTAACTTTTTACGACTTGCATTGTATGATTTCTCCTATTGGATATGTTTGGGTGATGAATCGTTAGGCGAGATGACACACTGGATTTTGATATAACCATCGGCTAGTGTGCTGTTCTTGTGGAGCAATGCTCGATGTCACTAGGCAACGGGTATCATTGCACTCTGATCACAGTCCTTGGATTATATTATTCAGATTCTTTTTGGTAAAGGTATAACCATCGGCTAGTGTGTTGTTCTTGTGGAGCAATCCCGATGTCACTAGGCAACGTGTATTATTGCACTCTGATCACAGTCCTTGGATTATACTATTCGATTCTTTTGATACTATTAGCACGGCACGGGGTGATTTACTTAATTTCATATTATTATTATTATATTTGTTCACACAGTGCTTTGGTACTAGACTCCGATTTGATTTATATCTGATATTACACCTTGATTTTATTTTGGGTTTATTCCGCATATTGGCATAATAGAATAATCGCATCATGACATCATTCAAAAGTATTATAAATTCTATTAGATATTAATATAGGTTCACACATGTGCATATTTTTAATTGTATTCATTTTATAAATAAAAGTGCTTTGACCGTAGAGGATCCCTGAGGGGATAATTCTGGGTCACATACTGGGCGATTCGTCGCTCACCCACAAGTTGTTTCGTGGGTTTTAGGTGCAGGTTCTGGCGGTCCGCAGCAGGAGATGTCAGGAGCTATCCCTGAGGGCCACACCACTTGACCCGTATTTCCTGTGCTATATATACGGGCTCGATTGATCATGTATCCCCTTCTATAGATGGTGTTATTTGGATCCGAGATGGATCGAATTATTTGTTATGTATGTGTATGTTTATTTATTTGCTATGTGACTGATGCTTGATATTTATATTATTTTGCTTCCGCTACTGTTTGATTTATTATTTATGATTAGCCTTGCGTGCTTAATGATTAATTAAGCACGAGGCGATGTTGATCACACCTTAACCCAGAATTCCTGGTTTGGGGTGTGACATTTATTATGTATTTTTTTTCATTAGTAGTTTACTTGTTGAGAATTTATATTTCAGCTGTTATAGCAATGATTTCTAAGGTTTAGTATGTACCCTCATGTACTCTTTTTGCTTTAAACCAAGAAAATTTATGGAATCGTGAAGACGAAGCATCACAAAAACATCAACGAGACTAGGTTCTACACATTTGTTGATTCTTAGATAAGCTTAGTTTAATATAATTTTCTTAAATTGGGTATTTTTCTGGTTAATTCTGGTTTTCTGGAAATTTCTAATATTTACTTGTATTGCTGGGTATCTATGTATTTTTCTAGTTAATAGTACAGGAAACCAGTAGTGAGATAAAAATCTGGAGTACATTTTGCCAATAGCGAAAGGAAGAGATGAATAAATACCTCATGTCTCCACCACTGAAAGATAACGACTTTGTATTATTATTAATTAGGTGTCTATATATATGGTTGTATTATTATTAATTAGGTGTCTATATATATGGTTGTTAACAGTACATTATAGCGAGGATTTTATTGTATTCTTGAGTTAAAATTAAATATGAAAGCTATACATTGTAAAAATAAATATCGACCTTCTCAGGGGCGTATTATAAATTTCCTTTTTACTCACGGATGGAAATCATGGAATCATGGAAGGAACTTTAAAATTTCCTTTAAATTATTTCCTTTATTATTAGATGAGTTGGAGAGAAGGTGGAAGGGTAAAATTGGTATCTAAAGAAAAATGTTTCTCTTAGCTCTCAAAATTTGAATATATGCCTTCAATATAGCACTGAGACCGAATCGTCTGCCCCCCGGGAGACGGGAATTAAATTAGAATATATGCCTTCAATATAGCACTGAGACCGAATCGTCTGCCCCCCGGGGGGCAGGAAATTCCTGCCCCCAGAGTCACTGCGGGTGGGCCCTCATTTAAAAACAGTAACAGTAGTTAAACCCTTTAACAGTAACCGGTCCCACTCTACAGTGACTCTGGGGGCAGGAATTTCCTGCACCCCGGGGGGCAGGAAATCCGGTTCCTATAGCACTCCCCATATATAAATATTTTAATATTAACCATTTTATCTCTTTCTTTCTCTCTATCTCTCGATATTTGTGGAAACGTGCAATTTTAAGTAAGCAATTATTACAGCCTACTGACTAATCTTCACTACTAAAACCATCACCATATACAAACCGCCCCAAACTGAGACTACTTGAATATGCATTGCCCCTCAAAGAATTATTTGTTTAGCATATCTTATCTATATTCAATTATTTAACTGAGCCAGCACATGCATAGTTTCCAAAATTATTTTTAAGATTGTTAATGCTTCTATTTTTAAGATTATGTTTCCAAAAATAGATCTTGATTATTTTCTAACTTGGTTTTTTCACAATGCACCTGACAGAGCGAATTCACACTACAGGTATGGGCCAGATGACTTTTCTTTTTCAAAATTGAGCCAATAATACAATACTTTTTCTCATTCAAATAATAACAAAATCATAATTAAAATCGAAATTTTAATAAAAGTATCACACTGTATCTCAGTATTTCTTATATAATAAATCGAAATTATAATTATTACATACAACCTCTGTATATAGAAAGAGGAGTTGGCTAAAATCAAAATGGTAGTTCTTAAGCCTTAGTGCTATCAATTGGTTTTTACGGCTTCAAAGTTCGAATAGTTGATCTGAAGTGCTTAAAAAATTCTCTATATTAAAATGTGCTTAGAGACCAAATATATTCTTTATGGATATTTTTAACTTTTGTAAGGGTTTTTTAAAATGATTATTTTTATAATAAAAAATAAATAAATAAATTTGAAAAAAAAAAGTGATTTTTAAAAATCCATAAAAAATAGTATAAAAATTCAAAAAATATAAAATTCAGTTCCCAAGCACATTTTAATATGAAGAACATGTTGAGAACTTTAGCTCGACTATTTGAACTTTGAAGTCTGCAAATGCGAATTGATAGTACCAAAACTCGGGAACTATTATTTTAATATTAACCAAATTCTATGCAGCTTATATCATACTAGTATTGTGCTCGTGCGTTGCAACGGGAATATATTATAAGATTGAATATAATATGAAGAGATCTTTTTGTTTGACATTCACACAAAATTAATAAATATAATTTCATTACCTTACAGAATAATATATTATAACTTTTACATAATAATTATTAAATATAAAATTATATATGATATCTTTTTATTTATACATATAATTATATAATTTCATTATTAGAAGTAGAGTGGGGCAATGGGATACATAGCGCATATTGGTCCGCGCTATGAACTGAATTTTTTTTATTTTAATTGTAATAGTGGATATGAACCGTTCAACATGACCTTCATATAAATGTGTATTTGTAAACTAAATTTTATATATTTTTAGAAAATTTTACTATTCGTTTAGATGGGTAAAAAATCACTTAATCTGAAAATTATGGACCATCCAAAAATTCTAAAAATGTAAAATTTAGTTTACAAATACATATTCATATAGAGACCATATTGAATGATTCAGATCAACTGTTACAATTTTGAAAATAAAAATATTGGTCCGTAGTACGGACTAATCCGTGCTATACATAGCACCATAGCCTCACTCTTTATATAGCTATTTAATTAGTAATTTATGACAAAATTAAATTATACAATATTTTTTACCACTTTTTTAATTAATAGTTTATATATTTTGAAATAATGGTTATAATTTTCCAAGTTCAAATGTACTTGAACCCCAATCATGCCTCACATTCTTAACTTTATTTTCAAAGTTCAAATGGCTGGTCTGAATTGCTCAACATGATCTCCATAATAAAATGGTCTTTGAGGTCTTATAATTTGTTTACTAATTATTTTGATGAGTACAAAAATCATTGGTTTTGTACATATCTAAAAGTTAGTACTTGTTTTAAAATATACAATTTGATCTCAAAGCACATTTTAATTAAATGTCATGTTTAACAATTTAGATTAACTATTTAAAAATTAAGTGTATAATTAATATACGAAAATAATAATCAAGCATTTTCATCTTACTCTGAAAAAAAAAGACTTCAATAGTTTCATGTTTTAATTCGCTTTAGCCATCTGAGTGTTTCGTTAAATCGAAGTCATAAGGTGAGAGAAAGAATATGACGAGCGAATATATTCAGATAATGTGCAAAGATTATGTGTTGATTATGTAGATATATGCCAAAATTATATTTTTATTGTTTCTTTCTTTGTGTATCGTACACAAATTGAACTATCAACTAAAAATGGCAAACAATCATTTCTAAAAACTCTCTCACCTCAACACTGCATGAGTCAAAACATTGCTGTTAAAATTCACACCCTACTATCAGCACAAGAATTTTTTTTAGTGTAAACATCAACATAATAAGATTTGCTATTCATTTATTCACAAAGATACAGTAGATCTAAACAAAATTCGAAAATATATAATTGTTTCCATTTTCATTATCAAAAATATAGAGAAAGAGGAGAAATTAAATGAAAAAAAATATGGAAATAATTTAATTGCATGAATCAAAGATAGCTGTAAGAAGAAATAAGGAAATTTTAATTATGACAAACCATGTAACAGTCTGTGTGGCGACTATATTTTTAATTAAATTTAGACTTCTACACATAAAATAGATATATTTAATCAAAAAAATACATATTATGTGATTGAATGGCTGATATTCAATTCGAAAATTCATCTTTCAATCTTAGCCGTTGGCGGATCAGGACAACTACGTGCATAATATAAGAATTGAGATAAATTCTATGCAGCTTAAGGATTAGAAAAATGATAACATTGTTACCTATTTATGCAAAGCTGATAACATGCTAATAAATAACTTATTAAAATGTACTTAAATTATGCATTAAGCAGGGAAGGCACACTCCAAAAAATTCTTAATTCTTCGTGAATGATCTATAACTAGGTTATAATAAGGATTTCAACTCCATTATTGTTGGTCCATGAACCTTGCTTTAACGTAACAACTTTTTTTTCCTTTTTATTTTATTTCATTAGTTATTTTTTTTTAAAATATGGCTGACGAAACAAACATCATCTCAACCAGCAAACAGATTCGCCCCTCAAAGTCAAAAGGACAACTTGTGGAATAAAAGGGCTGCATCTTAAATTTCATTAAAAGAATCGAATTATTAGAAGACTAACCGAACTGAGGAAAGGTAAAAAAGTGTCACACCATTGTCAAATAAAAAAAAGAAGAAAAATAAACAGTGACAATAAGGACAATAAGTGTGTAATTTTAAAAAGGAAAAAAAGTAAGTGGGATGAAAGATTCCACAGGGGAGATTAGAAAAGAAAAAAAAAAACTTTGTTTGAAGCCTCTAGCTTCTATTTATTTTTTTATTTTGTTGTCTCTTTGGTGCAAAAGAAGTGAAAATAGAACAGCTAATTGTTCGCTTTCTTCCTATCTTTTTTTATCTTATCTGTTAAGAATAATTTATATTTAATAAGTAAAAATAATAATTACTAACACTATTTATTAGAAATATTACTTATTTATTTAAATTATTGTTGTTTTTAGCTAACAATAATGTATTTTTCGCTAATAAATAGACAGTTAATAATTTTTAATCTATATTTTGTTGTAGAGGTCAACATGTCTGTCCCATATATATATATATCGGTATCGGCTTCTAAAAGCCTCATTCCTCAACAATGCCTTTCTTGGTTGAGACCTTTCTCCTTCAACTTCCAACAGGTGTTTTTGAAACATTTGCCCTTCTAAACCCAAAAGGCCATGAATAACCTCTCTTTCTCAAAGGCCAAATTCAACCTGATCAACCAAGTCTCCGACAGGGGTTACTTTACGTACACAGGACACAGATTACATATATTTTGTGTATATTTTTTCAGTGCTCTCTTCTCCGTACCATTAGTTTTACACTTATTTTCTTCGATCGAGTATTTGTAATAATATATATGTGTTCTTCTTCTAGAGCTCTAATGGAGAACCCGAGCAGTTCTTCGAATAAGAAAGAGAAGAAAGGTTTATTCGCAAAGGCGATAGAGAGATGTAGGTCCATCGGTAGCGGCATGTATGGGGATACGAAAAACCAATCAAAATCCAGATCAAATCCATCATCACCCAGGCAAGCATCACCCCGGGTCGGCTTTTGGAATCGATCGAACTCAACCAGCTGTTCGTGTCATGGTTCCACGCAGCAAACGGAGAAGAAAAAACTCACGGAGACACTACAGAGAAGCTGGTCTCTCAGTAGTTGGTATCATGACATGAAAACCCAATCCAAATTCAATCCAACATCACCCTTGCCAAGCTTTTTGCGTCGGTCAGAATCAAACGGCCATGCCACCAGCTCCCGGGTTGTGCCAGCGGGCTGCATAGCAGTTTGCGTGGGACCCAAGAAGCAACGGTTCGTGGTCAAGATGGCATGCTTGAACCATACCCTCTTTCACGCACTTCTCCAGCAAGCCGAAAACGAATTCGGATTCGCATCCGATGGCCCGATAATGCTGCCTTGCGACATCGAGACATTTCAACAGGTAATGCTGGAGATGGAACAACGGAGAAGTCCCGACAACTCGCCGAGATGTAACTTCTCCAGATCTCCTTATAGATATGGCCTCATAAGTCCATCTACGTTCGTCGTTGCAGGGCCTATGTAACCATTGTTTTAAATTTTTTTTTTTTTGTGATGTTCACATTTGACTAAACTGAATTCTGTCAAGAATTAAAGAGGGTTTTGTTCATGGGATTTTGTCTGCTTTTCATGGCCATGATACTAGCTAGTAAGTTTATATTTTGGTTGTTTTGGAAAAATTCAAAGTCATCGCTAGTTAATTTTAAAGTTTCTTGTAAAGTGTCTTTTCTCGTCTGGTCACTTGAAGGGGAGGAGAAAGAGAAAGAAGGATGCCCAGGTCTGATCAAACTTAGTTTATTTGTTTCATAACAGTGAAATTTGAATGAAACGAGAAAAAAAAAAAAAAAGAGGTAACTTTGTATATAAATTCAACAATTTTTGTTACTCTGGATTTAAGTGTAGAAGTTATATTATTAATTTCTCTCTCCTTTTCTCTTTTTTATATATATTTCTGTCTGCGTGGAGCACGCTTATAGAGAAATTTATTAAATACTTCATTTTTTTTTTTAAAGTCAATTACTTGGGTGGGTATGCATATTTGTTTTTCTCGCTTAATATATTCAAGATTGGTCAATATTTAATTAAATGGATAACCACGTCTAATTTAGTGGTTAAGAGTTGTCTATTATATGAAAGTGCTGCAAATTTGAAACCCATACTTGCCAAAAAATTTATTATTATCCTCCGTTAAATAAAAAATTACACAAATACCCATAATTTTTTTTAGGGTAAATTTTTCCCTAGGTCACTAAACTTTATTATTTGTCACGAATTTGTCACTCAAATTTGATTTGTCCCTTTTTAGTCACTTAACTTTGTTATTTGTTCTAATCAAGTCTCTTTATATTTTCCATCCAAAATACTAATGGAATATGCTCATTCCGTTAGTTTTTTGGATGGAATATGCTCATTATGTTAATATTTTGGATGGAATGACTAAATTTCATTAATATTTTGGACGGAATAAGAATATTCTGTTAAGATTTTGGATGAAAAAGTATAGAATGATTAAAAAGGGACAAATCAAACTTGAGTGACTAATTCGTGACAAATAACAAAATTTAGTGACTTCTAACGAAATTTACCTTTTTTTTTAAAAATACCCCAACCGTTTAGATTCTGGACAGCTCACTTCCTATTCAACTGCCCAGAATCTGAACAGTAGACTTTGAAAGTTAACCTGGGTGGTGGTAGACTTTGAACCTGGGTGGTAGACTTTGAAAGTGGTCTATTTTATTGTTGTTTAAATTCTCAAAACAAAAATACTAAACTAAATATGATAAAACACTAAATTAAATTTAAGCGATTGTCTTTTATATAGCATACTCTAAATCTAAATATCAAAAACACTAAACTAAATTTCAAAATTAAAACAGTTACATAATAAAATTTTAACCAAAAATAAATAAAAATATAATAAAAAATTCTACATATGAGATTTTATACATTTACATGAACAATGCCTAAGAAAAAAAAAAGTAGAAAAATTAGAAACGTAAACTCAATCGGAAACTTTTTTTTCAAAATAGAAAGGTGGAAGTATAACTTACTAACTTCAATTTTGATTGTCCATAAAGGACCCCTCATCTGAGTTTCGAATCCATGACCGAAGGCTAGTTCTTCAATCAAAATATTGAACTAAATTAAAGTTTTGAGGTTCTTCCATTTGTTTATTGAGGCTAAAAATGCAGTTATTCCTTTTAGGTATAATTTTTGTAGATCTCCTTGTGAGATTTCGAAAAATGGTTGAACGCAGAAATTGGACACTCGAGCATCGAGATATGACGGTTTGAAGTTTCTTCGTCGAGGGTCGCCTTATCGGTGACAATATCGCCTCTTTTGCCTGATCTCTCGCTCTAGCCTCGCCTGTTTAAAATAAAATGTCTTAAAGAAATACATGTACAGAGAAAAGATGCTTTACAAATGAAAGAAATTACTTAAAAAATATAGATAGAGACGTATTATAACAGGAAGGCACATACCAATGATATGGAAATGTTTGTATTTATTTCATCACACATAGATCATACAGTAAAACTGTGTACAATTATTAGAGCATTCATATGCACCCATTCGAAAGAAGGATGCTCTTCAATTTTTTACTTGAACTAGTACAATTTTTCTATTTTGTCCTGTCATTTAGTTAAGAGTTATATACTATGAGATTGATATTTAATCATTAAAAAGTTAATTAATGAATAAATTTACTTCTCAATTAATCCTACATTTATATGACTATATGTCATCTTCATGTACTATTTGTTTGAGAATTTATAAAAAAAAAAACGTATAGAACCTGGGCAGTTCACTTCCGAAGGAGCCCATATTCTTAGCGGGTTGGAGCATTTTTGTTTAAATTGAGGATATTTGTGTATTTTTTTTTATTTATTTAATGGAGGATATGATAAAAATTTCGGCAATACATGTACTATAAGTAAATTAATTGACTCTAACCCTCGTTTACACTAAAATAATATTTGATTAAGCCATGCTATAGGAGAAATGTTGTCTTTTTTTGCTCCTCATTTTTTGATAACAGGCTAGCGCTGCTAGCCTCTCTTTGACAGAAATGAAAATTGATTTACGGATTGGGTGTCAACATTGATCCGATTCAAATGGATCGACCCGACTGATCCGACAAACCGACTTGATCACTTGATGGAAGAATAGATCGGCTACGACTCTGAACTTTTTAACCCGTCGCGAATTGGGTTGGGACTTGGGATCAGATCGGGCTTATTTCGACCCATTTAATTGTGTTCTATGGAGTGCGGGTTGAAATTTAGCACACGTTAATATTTGTTACACACTAATTATTATTAATCATATCTATATCGATTAACATTAAACTGTATAAGAATTGAATAATTAATTAATCAAGTTACATGAGTCGGGTTAGGTTAATTCATGACCCGTTCGGGTCAGATTTCGATTGGACTTATTGATTAACATTAATAAGATCAAACGAACCCATCTCATTAAAATAACAATACAATATCGATCCGACTAGATACCGATCTGATTCGACCATTGACGCTTCTACGCGGAACCATGGTTTAATGGTCCTTTTGTTGAATGTTCTTACTCTTCAAAATATTTTGCGATAGATTTTTTATCGGCGAAGAATCAAAGAGAAAACGATGACCAATAAAACAAGCAAAGGTTAACAAGCCAGTAGAAGTTTTCGACCATTAAAAATTCTTTTATACCAAAGGTTAACAAGCCAGGGCAATTTAGGCCTCTTACACAACCCGCGTACAGCAAGGACAAGGAATGGTCTTTCTTGAATGAAAGCTGTGGCGAAGAGAATCAAGGAATGGTCAATCTCATAGCTTCTTCTCTTAAGTTGACCGGAAGGGTAAGACCTGAAAATCTTTGACTCAATTTTGTACATACAACTACTTATTGAAGAGGAAGTAATTCTCTGTTTGTTTTTTTTTTAAAACATGTGATTGGCTTATTAAAAGGTGAGGCTACACAGCCATTTATGGTCAAATCAATATTTTAAAATGTAGTTTTGTCAGTACATGCAGAAGTTCATTGCATACTATATATGCAAACTAAATATTTTAAAATAAATTATTGTTGGAACCTAAATAGTTTGAGAATATGCCGGAATTTTTATTTATACCATATTTCAAAAAAAAATAAACCAAAACACCCTCGTTTGATCAAAATTCGATAATTACCTAGGCCGCAGATTGGCTGTGCGACCCCATTTTTGGGAATAGCACAACCACTCTGCGACCCCATCCATGGAGCCACAGAGCTAATCGGCTGCCCTGGGGATCGCACATTTCTTAATAGACAATCAATATACTTCCGTTATCTACGAGAAACAAAAATTGAACGATATTTATACAAAATAACAAAATATAATCAAACAAACAAAACATAATTGTTTTATTTAAATATATATATATATAGAGAGAGAGAGAGGGGGGTTGACTTGGGTGAGCCATGGCTCACCAAGCGTTTATATTCCACGCCGTATTTTCATTTTGAAAGTCTAAACGACCGATCCGAACCGTTAGATGTGGTCTCCATATTGAAATGTGCTTGGAGACCAAATTTTACATTTTTTGAAATTTTTTTACTATTTATTAAGCATTTTTTAAAATTGTTGTTTTGCTGTGAACAGTAAAAAAACAGTAAAATTTTCTGGACCATCAGATCAGCAATTTTTAAAAATGCTTAATAAATAGTAAAAATTTCCAAAAAAATGTAAAATTTGGTCTCCAAACACATTTCAATATGGAGAACAAGATGAACAGTTCGGATCGGTTGTTTGAATTTTCAAAATGGCTAAAATGAGCCATGGCTCACCAACGCACTTTGAGCCATGGCTCATTTTAGCCCAACTCTCTCTCTCTCTCTATATATATATATATATCTCTCTCTCTATATATATATATATATAGAGAGAGAGGCTAATATACAATCGATTGTTCCTAGCCTCCCATACTACCAAGTCGTTTTCCAATTTTTAAAGTCCAAATGATCGATCCAAACCATTAGATGTGATCTCCATATTAAAATGTGCTAGGAGACCAAATTTTACATTTTTTTTGAATTTTTTTACTATTTATTAAGCCACTTTGAAAATCATTGATCCAACGGTAGCTTCTGATTTTACTGTTTGGTTAAGCCACCGTTGGATCATCAATTTTCAAAGTGGCTTAATAAATAGTTAAAAAATTCCAAAAAATGTAAAATTTGGTCTCCTAGCACATTTTAATATGGAGATCACATCTAACGGTTTGGATCGATCATTTGGACTTTAAAAATCAGAAAACGACTTGGTTGCACGGGAGGCTAGGAACAATCGATTGTATATTAGCCTATCTATATATATATATATATATGGGGCCACAGATTCGCTGTGCGACCCCATATACGGGGCCGCAGATTGGCTCTGTGGTCCCCCTAAAATGGGACCGCAGAGTCAATTTGCAACCTGGGTAAAGCTGGAATTTCCCCAAAACGGAGGTGTTTTGGTTTTTTTTTGTTATGGTATATAAAAAAATTTCGGGAGAATATGTCTAAGGAATTTATCATATTATTTTTTTTGAAATTGTCGCAGTCTCTGCAAAGGTTTTAAAAAAAGAATAATTATAATCATCCCCACACCTCTATCCCCCCCCCCCCCCCCCCATTTACGGGCACTTCTATTAAAGAAAAATTGTACTATGGTCCCTACTAATTATATGGTTCTCCTTTTCCAGTTGCCACACTCGTCCTGCGTTAACATTCATAAGTATAAATACTAAAATATAAGAAATTAATACTTGCAAAATAAGATATTAATACTTGCATGTGTAACTAGATATGACCACCCATTTTCCATCCCTCAATGATCCCCACGTTAACCTTCATCAAATGAAATAGTAGGGACCCCGCATTCCCGCATCAACCTTCCCAAGCGTCCATGTGTTGACATTTCTCCAACAAAAATAATTAACCACATAGGTATATATACTCCAGTGCATAGATATAAATACTTGATATTAATACTTTCATATGTCAACCAGTGTCATATGTAAAAAGTACTTACAAGTATATGTATAAATACTTACACAACGAGGTATAAATACTTGGATGACGATGAGTCCGAAAGTATGTCATCATGGATCTAATTTAAAAGAGAAAATTGCGTAGAAGACGTCCATAATTTTAGATTCGCAAAATTACTCATAAATTGTCAGAAATGTAGATGAGATTGAATGAAGAAAAAAAAATCATCTCTAAAAAAGTGTATGGTCCCCCATGTAATTTGAGATTTGGTTGGAGAGACAATTATTTATGTAAAAATTATTCACCTTATAGATATAAGTATTTCCGTTCTTAGGTATAAATACTTCCGTGCATGGAGATTAATACTTTAAAAAATAAAATCAGTGCTGGAGCTTTTGTGGTCCCCAAGGCAGTTATAGAAGTTAAGTACAGTGATAAATGGGGAGATAGAGGTGGGAGGATAATTATCAGGATTCTTTAAAAAAATCCTTGAAAATTGAGTGAGAGTAATACCCTAAAATCTCTTCTTCTTTTTTTTGAAAGTCACTACTAATAAAGTAATAATAGACAATTTTCAATTTGAAATAAAATTCAATAATTCATAATAAAATTATACATAAAAGATCATGAATTTAGATATAAAGAAAACCTAAAAATTCAAAAGAGTTAATAATTTATATTATTTTTTGTAGTTTTGGAGACAATTTTGGATGCGCAGAATGAGATGCTCCTAACAAAAATTCTAATCAATTCTTAAATGTTTGCATGTAGTTTTATGCGTCCGCACGGACGATGCCACGTGTGTATTATACAGCCTTGCATAACTGTATATACGACATAATCAAATCTACATATATGTTGCAATTCATGCATCCACATTTCAAAACACTTGTTCGACAATCACAGTACAATATCCTACCATATAGAATGAAATTTGCACCATCTGTTTTAACCTGGCATGAATCTCAATGCGGACCCCCTTATAATCTAATAGTTACCGAAAATTATCTCGTTTGACTGGAATGATTTTATCTCTTACGGAAGGTTGTACTCATCTTACCATATATAAGTACATATTGTTATGTACTACGGATACATAATTTCATATTTAAAGTTTAAACAGCGGATTAAAAGTTGAATATTTATATTATTACAAAAAAAATTGTAATATATTATATTTTTAAATAGATAAAAATATGACTACCTGTCTAAAACAAATACTACAATAAATGTATTTGTACAGCTCGTATAAAACAGCAAAAAGTAATGTATATTTCCCATGGTCTGTAAAAAATAATCAATTTCTCCTCATTATTTTAATCTCAATTTAAAAAGTCAAATATTTATTAAATTAAACACGTGTTTGCATTTTTGACGAAAAATCCGGAGAAGAATCGTATTTTAATATGTATGAAGAGATCGGAACCGGGCCCTCAAAAGTATGTACTTAATCAACATACTTGTACCTATCGACTTGTAATAAAAAATAATATAACTAGCATGCCTGTAAATGTAATATATATAAAGTAGATGAATTATTTGTCTATATTTGTTACGGCATTCTGGTATACTGCCTTGAAATTTATTATATAACAAGTAATTGAAAATTAGCACAGACCAAAATATAGGAAGTTAATCATGCAGATTTTAGATATATGGACGGCCAGATTTAAATCATTTTTTTTTCTTACGGTGAAGAAAACTCTAAACTAGATTAGGCCTTGATATGATATTTAACAGTACGAAATAAAGATGTAAGAACTTCAAAATTTCTCAACATCATGTATCATTGATCGAATTACAAACATAATAATTTTCAGTTTTTCATATTTTTAGTTATGTTATATTTCAAAAATTAGATTGTTATTTTCACGATATTACAACTTAATATGTAGTTTAAAAAGTTGACTTTCATTTTTTCAGAAATCCAAAATCAATTTTTTTTCCACGAAATTGTAATTTTCAATTTTCAAATTTCTATTTCTGCAAAACTAAATTTTAAAATTCATATTTTTCTACAAAACTTGTGCAATTACAAACTATTCATAATTTGAGAGATGCAAAATTAATATTTTGTGCTTGATGTTTTCGAAGTTTCATCCATTTGACACTGTATTTTGATTAAATATGTCACTTCGTAAATAATATTATAAACTTGAAGCAATAAAATTTAACTATGAAGTGTTGAAATCATAGAAATTTTATTATGATATTTGAAAACTAAAATTGTGTGAATATAAAAGAATGTGCGAGGGGGAAGAAAAAGAGAAAAGAAAAGGGCAAATATTAAGCTCGTGAAATCCACAAAGACATTTTGTTGAAGAAATTAGAGATACAATTATTTTGTTCATAACTTTTACAAAAAATAAAAAAATTAATATATTTTCTCTCCAAATTACTTGCTCATAAATAAATATACAAACTAGGTCTGTTCGAAATAATATATCAGGTCAATTAAATAAAACATATTTTAGGATATAAAAGAAACTTATCTTAAACGCGGCCATTTTTATTAATACCCTAAAAAAAACTTAATTTTAAAAATAACCATACACTGAGTTTTTTTTTTTTTTAAATGCTCCAACCGCCAGGCTCACGGGCGGCCCAAAACACAAGCGAGCCGCCCGTTCCACGGGCGGGTCACAGCACTAGCGGACCGCCCGTGGGACGAGCGGTCCTCTTTTTTTTTTTTAGATATTAGTATTTTGATTTAAATAATTTTGAGAAGATAAAGTTTTCTTGTTTAGAGTGTATGTCAAAAAATAAAACATTTGATATATCTTTGATTTTTTTTTTTTGTGAATTTTGATTTTATTTGTCAGTTGGATATCACAAGTCTAAATATAACACTAATTTGACATTTGCTGATAAATCAGCAAGTATGGATTGATACAGGACTAAACTGCAAAAGTGATTGCACCAGCATGTAGAGCATTCAAAAATACACAGAATTGATATAAATTTCAACTTATTTGGATTTTTCTACAGTTAGTTATGAATTTTCAAAGTTTAATTTTCGAAAAAACTTTAAACAGCCATAACTTTAGCTAGGAAACTCGAATTTACGCGTATGAACACTTTTCGGAAAGGGGAGGGCGAGACAGATCGATTTTTCCTTGGTGGTACACCAGACATCGTCGTATCGGAAGCATCAGAATTTCAAAAAAATGTCATTTAGTGTCTCAAAACTAGATATATGAGCACGAATTAAACTAGGAAGTATATGAGCACGAATTAATATAGATTAAACATCTAACGGTTTAGATCAGCTATTTGGACTTCGAAACTAGATATATGAGCACGAATTAAAATGCCCCGTTTAATTCACAAAGTAGCGTAGCCTTACTCTACATGTATATATATAATATAATACACGTATATATATATGTATATGTATATGTACATATTTATACATATATACATATATTATAAAAAAAAAGAGGAGGGATCAAGTTACAACACTTGAAAGTTACAACAAAGTTACAACATCATTTTTTTTCATTTTCAAAGTCCAAATCGTCGATCCAAACCGTTAGATATTCAATCTATATTAAAATGTGCTTACAGACCAAATTTTACATTTTTTGAAAAAAAATTTCTATTTATTAAGATGGGTACAAAATTGCTGTTTTTTAATGGTGCATAATTTTAATAAAAACAGCGATTTTGTACCCATCTTAATAAATAGCAAAAAAATTTCAAAAAATGTAAAATTTGGTCTGTAAGCACATTTTAATATAGATTGAATATCTAACGGTTTGGATCGACGATTTGGACTTTGAAAATGAAAAAAAATGATGTTGTAACTTTGTTGTAACTTTCAAGTGTTGTAACTTGATCCCTCCTCAAAAAAAAATTGTATATATGTATATGTGTATATATTATAAAAAAAAATTGTATATATGTATATGTGTATGTGTGTATGTGTATGTGTATGTGTATGTATGTATGTATGTATGTATGTATGTATGTATGTATGTATGTATGTGTATAAGTATATGTATGTATGTATATATGTATATATTATACATATATTATAAAAACCGGAAAAAAAGAAGATCAACAAGCTGTCAAAACTTGAAATTTTTTGAATAAATGTCAAGTCCTTAATTAGTGTTATATTTAGACTTGTTATATCTAACTGACAAATAAAATCAAAGTTCACCAAAAAAAAAAAAAATCAAAGTTATAAAGAGTTACGACGTCACTTCATAAATATATCAAATGTTTTATTTTTTGGCATACACTCTAAACAAAAAAAAAATTCACAAAATTATTTAAATCAAAATACTAATATCTTAAAAAAAAAAAACAAAAAAAAAGAGGACCACCCGTCTCACGGGCGGTCTGCTTGTGTTTTGGGCCGCCCGTGGGCCTAGCGGTTGGGAAATTTTTTAAAAAAAACTCATTGTATGGTTATTTTTAAAATTAAGTTTTTTTTTTAAGTATTAATAAAAATGGCCGTCTTAAACGGTACATCTGGACCCAGCCATCTATAAATCGTATATATTCGAAGAAAAAAAATGAATAAGTGAATAGTGACCCTTAGCTCCCGACGTATTTCCAAATTTCTAAAAGGAATTGAAGCGATTTTAATAATCATTGAGAGTTTGCACGTGAGTGTATGATTCTTTCGACATTCGTACTAATTAATAATGAATGGATTAATTTCCGATTTTTTTTAAAATACCCAAAACAAAAAATAAATAATTTAAAATACCCAGGTTTCGGACAAAATTTTAAAAATGCCCAAACCGCCTCAAAATTCGGCGGTCCGGAATTTTAATTCCTAACCGCCCCAAAATTCGGCGGTCCGAATTTTTTTTTTTTTTTTTTTTTTTTTTTTTTTTTGCAAATCAAATTGTTTTATATATTCAGATTTTTTGCAATAAAATGTACCTCTGATTTTCTTAGCAAAACAGCTTGAAAAATCATGAAAATGTACCGACATGTAATCTCGACATCCTAGAACAGCACTGCCAAGTTTCATGTAGAATCTCTGAACAGAACATGAGATATAAGCTCGTAAAAATAGCCCCAACTGATTAATGTTTCATCCGGGGTCCAACTTTGCACTTCTGGTTTCCTTGGTAAAAAATCTCCAAAAATCATGAAAATTTACCAACATATAATCTCGACATCCTAGAACAGCACTGCCAAGTTTCATGTAGAATTTCTGAACAAAACGTGAGATATAAACTCGCAAAAATAGCCCCAACCGATGAATGTTTCTTCCAGGGTCCAACTTTGCACCTCTTGTTTTCTTAGTAAAACATCTCCACAAATCATGAAAATTTACCGACATACAGTCTCGACATCCTAGAACAGCACTGCCAAGTTTCATTCAGAATTTCTGAACAAAACGTGAGATATAAGCTCGCAAAAATAGCCCCAACCGATGAATGTTTCTTCCGGGGTCCAACTTTGCACCTCTGGTTTCCTTAGAAAAACATCTCCAAAAATCATGAAAATTTACCGACATACAGTATCAACATCCTAGAACAGCACTGCCAAGTTTTATTCAGAATCTCTGAACAAAACGTGAGATATAAGCTCGCAAAAATAGCCCCAACCGATAAATTTTTCTTCCGGGGTTTAACTTTGTGGTTATTTTTATTAGTGTTTTTTTGTTCTTATTTTTGTTGTTGTACTATTTTATTTTAGTGTTATTTTTGAAGTATTTTTGTGTTCTTATTTTTTTAGTGTTTTTTTTTCAAAATTGTTTAATATTTTTTTATTGTACGAATACTATCATAAAACATAGTTTAAGCTAACTAAAATATAAAACATAATAAGCTAACTAAAATATAAAACATAATAAGCTAACTAAAAACACAAACATAAAACATAATAAAATATAAAACACTACATAATAAAACTATAAAAAAAACCCACGAGCTCTAAAACATAATAAAACTAACTAAAAATAAAACAAAAAAAACTAAGTGCTCAACGATACTGCGAAGGTGTATATCGGTCAGCTGGTTGGCCCCTGTTCTCTCTGGTGAAAACCCGAGCCTGATGGCAATCATTCCACTGTACTTCTCCTTCCTGCGCCACGCGAGCTGGTGTGATCTCCTCCATGGGCTCAGCCTCTCTGCTCATCATGAGTGTTGTACCCCATGGATCATCGGCGGTGTGGGTAGCTGGCGGTGGCGGGGGGGTATGGAACAAGGATGCCGCAAGCTGGGAACCATAGTCAGGCTGAGTCCCGCTACCAGAAGCCTCCCAATCATGAGACCTCTCCGGATACGGCTGACGCGGTGTCGGGGAGGCGGCTGTGTCCAACTGATACTCTGGAACAAAATCTGCAAGGCTGAAAGTCAAGCTCTCATCCTGCGTAGGGTGGATCTCCGGAGACTCCCGCATCGGCTGGATCTCTGGAGACCCAGCCTGGTGCTCAGCCGGTGTCGGCATGTAGGTAGGACCATGCAAAGATACCAATAATTTAATAAATTTTACCTAACTTACTTTACCGAAGGAGAAAAGTGTAACTATTTTGACATAAAATATAAAATGCCATACCTGGGGAAGAACTGCACGTCCATGCTCATCCCAGAAGCCGTGCCAACCGGACATGCTCAATATCCAACGATGGTAGTCCCACTCTGGCTGAGATGTGGGCTCCGGTGGCATCTGACTAGCATGAACAGCGGGCTCATCGGGCTCATCCCTCTGTACTCTGCGCCAATCGATGTCCTCTCCGGCGTCTCTGAGCATCGTGACTAGCTTGGCCTCATGGCCATGGCCCTCAATGCAAGGGGCAACCAAGTTCAACATCGTGTGCCCAAAAGCCCTATAGCCACGCCTTCCAAGACAAACGATTGAATGCCCGGCACCTTTAATTTCCAGTAGTAGCTAAAAAAAATAAAACTAAAGTTAGACGAAAAAAATACATTAGGGAAAAAATGAATTGTTTGAGGTGCATTACTTACATCGCGAGCAACTTTTCGGCCTGTAGGGGTATAACCATCATCCTCGGAGATCTTTGCGCGAAGATAATCGCCGTAATCTCCCTCAAGATACACAGATGCCATGCCGACCCGCATGTACCAAGCCTGATATCGCAGTAGGGGAGGCCCCTGCAACTGCATCTCACCAACCTCCGACATCTGCCACAAGTTCTCATTCATGCTCGCTGCTCTGTTGTAGTGGTCCAGGTAATACATACTCCAATCTCTATCGTTATGATTACCGTGGGTCACCCTGTAATTATTATTTTAGATTCAATTTAAAGGCAACAACTAATATTAAGTACAAAATGCAAGAAAAACATAACTTGTACGTACCCGTGTAGTCCCATGATGATAGATCTCGGGATGTCTGGATCTGCGGGGATGAGTGGAGGAAGTCCAAACTGACGGAGCACCCGGTCTGGATAGTGGTGCTCCACTATCCAGAAGCAAACCAACGGACCCCTGTAGAGCCACATCTCCTCATCATCCGATACAATCTGCGGCAGCCTCCCCTCATCGTATAACTCACTGTACGGAGTCCAGCTCACCTGCGTGTCACCCAAACTCTGCAACTGACCTCGGACTAGCCTGATACCTACTGTCTTTCCGTGAGGCTGGTTAACATAGCGGTGATCTCCGTACCATTTCTTGCCAAGTGCCGGGCGATATGCATCATCGGGCTCATTCGGCACGGGAACAGCCACTGGTATACGTGACCATGACCAATGCTGCAGTAGAAGTGTCGGTCCATAAATCTGCTTACTTTTAGGCTGTATTTTGAAAAATATTAGCCGTCAGGAAAAAGTTAAATAATTAAAATAAGAAAATAATTACATGACAAGTTAAATAATCAAAATAACATACTGACTTTGCAAGCACGGCACAAGTTGGAGTAAAGATGTGCTAGGACAGCCCCACCCCAGTTGTACCTTCTTGACGTCCCAAGGTCTCGCAACAGCTCCAGATACATAATCGGGATGGAATCACCGCTCGAATCAGCGAACATGACAGAACCAAATAGATCCATCACGAAAGCCCGTGTGTATCTATAATGTCGAAATTACGGAGCACCTCATTTTTTAGTATGAAATATAGTACAAAATAAATATATATAATGGTTTATATGAGTACCTCTCAATGTCCTGCTCTGTGGATCCCCAATGCAGACCTCGATTGGCGAATAGAGCTCGCAGTGTCGTCTTCTTCACATGAAACCTCGACTTCCCGCCATTATCACGTATAGCTGGCTCCGCTCCCAACAGCTCTGCGAGGGTGGCATTAATCGTGTTATCATCAGTGGAGTCTGATATGCCACCGACAGGCACGCCCTGGATGGGCAAACCCCAAAGGACACTCACATCCTGGAGAGTCACTGTCATCTCTCCAAACTGGAAGTGGAACGTGTGCGTCTCGGGGCGCCATCGCTCCACTAGTGCCTGGATGAGGGATGCATTGGTAGCCTTACTCTCCGTCTCCAAAATATCGACCAAATGGTACAACCCCAAATTTCGTAGATACGGGTCCATCAGAGAGTAGTACTGCATGCCGTATGCCCGATTCTTACATTCTAGGGGGTCCTGACTCTGTGTTGAAAAAAAAAAAACAACATAAAAACCTAAAAAAATGAGCAATTAGCAAAAATTTAAACTTTCAAAAAAGAAAGGAAAAAGTAATCAAGTACCTCTCGGGATGCCAGTGAGACTCGATGCTCACTATGACGTATCCATAATAATGGACTAAAATGCTCCGTGCTGTCCACGGAAATGGGATCATCAGTATGGTCGGGTGGTGGTGGTCTCCTAGGCCGTCCCCTAGCCATCCTACGTTTGGAAAAAAATTAGACATGCTACAATTGATTAAATTACGTTAATATGAAAAAAAATTGTTATTTGGGCAAAATAGGATCATCACTAATTATAAATATTTTGGTACCATAATTATCACTAAAACTAACTTTGGTACCATAATTATCACTAATTATAAATATTTTGGTACCTACATTGACACTAATTACTACTAAATTGGTACCGTAATTAATTAACCCTAATTATAACTAATTAACACTAATTGCGATCAAATTTTGGACTAAATAATCCAAAATACAATTAAAACTAACTTTGGTACCATAATTATCACTAATTATAAATATTTTGGTACCTACATTGACACTAATTACTACTAAATTGGTACCGTAATTAATTAACCCTAATTATAACTAATTAGCACTAATTACGATCAAATTTTGGGCTAAATAATCCAAAATACAATTAAAACTAACTTTGGTACCATAATTATCACTAATTATAAATATTTTGGTACCTACATTGACACTAATTACCACTAAATTGGTACCGTAATTAATTAACCCTAATTATAACTAATTAGCACTAATTACGATCAAATTTTGGACTAAATAATCCAAAATAAAATTAAAACTAACTTTGGTACCATAATTATCACTAATTATAAATATTTTGGTACCTACATTGACACTAATTACCACTAAATTGGTACCGTAATTAATTAATTATAATTATAACTAATTATAACTAATTACACTACAAATGAAATTTTAAAAAAATATAGGGACTTACTTGCAAATTGGGAGAAGAGAGAAGAAGAGAGAAGAAATTCGGATGGGGAGGAGAGAGAGTGAGATTTTGAGAAAATGAATTGTGAGGAGAGAGAAGATTGCAGTGTGGGGTATATAAAGGCCCGGACCGCCGAATTTATTGGCGGTTTGGAATTTTAATTCCGGACCGCTGAATTTTGGGGCAGTTAGGAATTAAAATTCCGGACCGCCGAATTTTGAGGCGGTATGGGCATTTTTAAAATTTTGTCCGAAACCTGGGTATTTTAAATTTTTTTTTTTTTTTTTGGGTATTTTTAAAAAAATCGGTGTTTAATTTTAATGAAGTACAAATCGGGTGGAAACTTATTTAAAATTTATGAGATTCTTTCGACGTTCGTACTAATAATGAACGGATTAATTTTAACGAAGTACAAATCGGGTGGAGACCTATCTAAAATTATGAGATATTTTCGACATTCGTACTAATTAATAATGAGCTGATTAATTTTAATGAAGTACAAATCGGGTGGAAACTTATTTAAAATTTATGAGATTCTTTCGACATTCGTACTAATTAATAATGAACGGATTAATTTTAAGAATAATTATTTCTGTACCCGCGCTACAGTACCCGCACATTACCCGCGCTACAGTAACTCTATTTAGAGGAATAATGTATTATGATCCCCACTAATTATATTGTGTCCACTAATTATTATTATAAAAAGATATTATATAGTCTCAACTAATTATTATTCTAAAATCCCAGCAGCACCCTTTCAAAGCCTCGGTACTAATTTCGCGTCAACGTTTCTCTAACAAAAATAGTTGACCTCGTAAAAATAAATACTTGAGTGCATAGATATAAATACTTTCAATATTTAGATATAAATACTTTCAATATTTAGATATTAATACTTTCAGTGTCATATGTAAAAAGAGGAGGGATTCAATTACAACATTATGGCAGTTTAGGTCCCCACAAGCAGTTATGTAAAAATTACAACACTATTTACTATATAGATATAAATACTTGTGTTCTTTAAACTATATACTTCAAGATTTGACTATTAATATTAAAAAAAAAGTTATAGATATGGAACAGTTGCAATCTCCACAAACAATTACGGCAGTTTAGGTGCGGGTACGACGTCAGAAATTTCAAAAAAGGGTGCAGGTATGATTATTTAAAAATAATTAATTTATCATTTACATTGTTTACTATATAGATATAAATACTTGTGTTCTTTGAAGTATATACTTCAAGATTCGACTATTAATATTTTAAAATAAAATTACAGATCTGGAACAGTTGCAGTCCCCACAAGCAATTATGGCAGTTTAGATGCGGGTACGATTATTTAAAAATAATTAATTTATCATTTACATTATTTACTATATAGATATAAATAATTATGTTCTTTGAACTACATACTTCAAAATTTGACTATTAATATTAAAAAAAAAGTTACAGATCTGAAGTGCAGTTATGGCAGTTTGGTCCCCACAAACAGTTATGGCAGTTTAGGTGCGGGTACTGTATGTTGGGGTTTTGACGGTTCAAACCCATTTATTTAGCTTAAGCTGCGGAAAGAGTAAAACAAAAATTTTTACATCTAACTTAAGCTACGGATTAAATGAATCAAGAAGATTCGTTTAATCCTATTTACAGATCTACTCCATAATTGATTTTCTAAAACATTAAATCTACTTATCAATTAAATAGATTAATATAACATGTTTATACCTTGTTTCCAAATCACAGTTGGAATGCAGACCGAGCGAGTAGAGCCTCACCAGGGAAGGAATCGACTCGGAGTATCACACGTGTGATACCTCTATTGGTTATCCACCAGGACTAACCGGAGAGCGGTTTATTTCTTCTGCCAGAAATACCGTAAACCGCGGAATTCTACAGAAACACTATTCACCGAAAAAGGGACAGATTAAATATATTTAAGACTCCAAGTTATTCCGTTTCACTTAAAAAGCAAAACAAGAAATACCGCAGAGTTTGCAAAAATATATTTTTCCGAATCTCGTAATAACCGAAATCAGGGAAGAGAGGAAAAACCGATTAACGAAGTAATCAGATTAACACGTGAATTAGTAAGTTTTCTCTCTACCCTCACCCCTCTATTTATAGTGTTTTGAGGAGGTTCGCAAAAGACCGAAATACCCCTCAAAACAAATCTATTTACCAAAAACCCTTGACACCTCATCCTTTAATATGTGAAAAGACCAAAATACCCCTTCCACACCCTTCCACACTCTTCTCCATGCTTCTACACCCTAAGGTGTCATGCAAGGTGGCATAGGTGTGAAATGACCATTTTGCCCTTGGCCCATTAAGGCATGAATAGTAAAAGGCTTTGATTTTGGGCTTTGACTTTGGGCTTTTAATTTTAATTAAGGCTTTGATTATTTTGGGCTTTTAAACCCATAATTCAAATCCATAATTAACAAATTAAAGTCCAAATCAAATATATATAATTGTCATATACAATTATATTTATTTTTGGTTGTTGTTCGGTAACTTTTATACAACGTAACGTGTACGTTTATAAATTAACCGTTGTTTCTGCTTGTCATTCTAAATGACATTTATAATTTAATTATATCACGTATAATTAATTATAACCATCTTAATATTAATTATAATCAATTTATAATTAATCAGTAAGATTCTCCGAGTAGCTCCTATATGGTGTGACCCAATAGGATCTGTGTTATGTTGGTAAACAGAGTTAAAACTGTTTTAACTTCTATAATCATGAGTGGTATCTGGCAACACATCATGATCATCCAATTACACAGATGATGCTGTACTATACAATATCACGATCCAGTAAACTATTTACTTGTGTCTGTTCTTCTGTCTCATAGCTATCAGATCAGTTTCAAGGTAGATGTGTGTCATCCTTGCTAACTGAATCTTTTCTTAATCTAACTCTACCAAGGGGCCCAGTGATGCTATAGCTCGTATAGAGATACGAGGGGCAAATAGTATTCTTGGCAGACTATCACTTCCTCAGCTAAGTTATACATATGGAAATGCTACCGTTATGACTGCTTTTTACGGACAGCGGTGGATAACAATCACACATACACATTTCTCAGTGGGAACGATAAATACCTCATACTGTAGAACGTGACACTGAATGAAAACATAAATGACACGAACACAATTCTATTTAATGTCTCATTCGGGGTCTGTCAAATACCATGTTCCTAGAACATGTATCTATGTGATTAAAATGACATCTCGTGTCAAGTGGTTTGTAAAACTTAACCATCTTTTAATCCACATACTAACCTTATAGCGGTAATTAGTGTTCCTGCTAATTACCTTGGTCAGTGACCTTTTAAGAGTATATATCATCTATATTATGGAGTTTCACAATTTCAATCATGAACTCGAAATGATCCATAAATGCAATAATACTCAAGGCAACAAAATGATATAAACATTCAATTCATGAACAAAGTTTTATGATAATTTATTGTATTATTGACTTCTAGATTATTACAAACTAACACTGTAGCGCGGGTACTCATATCAGATTCCTAATTTTAATGAAGTACAAATCGGGTTGAAACCTATCTAAAATTATGAGATATTTTCGACATTCATACTAATGAATAATGAACTGATTACTTTTAATGAAGTACAAATCGGGTGCAAACCTATCTAAAATTTATGAGATTTTTTTTTTTTACATTCATACTAATTAATAATAAACAAATTAATTTTAATGAAGTAATTAGTACGAATGTCTAAAAATCTCATAAATTTTAGATAGGTTCCACCTATGGGTGAAAACATAGCAGATACGGAACAGATAGTGGTAAAATCATATTTATACTTTTTTTCGAATACAGATACGGATCGTATATCAACCGGATATAGATACAGATACGGATTGGATCAGATATTTATTAAAATAATATAAAAATATTATAAAATTACTTAAGTCCATAATATTTATCTAATTATAATAGTGAATAACAATATTTTTTATAATATATATTAAAACATTTAACATATTTAGATACGGATAATTAAAACATAAAACCATATCAGTATTCATATCCACACAAATATTTTGTTATCGAATATTCACATTAAATTTTTCGAATACGGATTAATATTATCCATACTGTTTTCACCCCTAACTTCATACGATCTGAATGCTTTGTACTTCTCCAGCTCGTCGTCTATCAATATTCAATAACCGCAGTGGTTGATTCCGAATTTTTTATTAATAAAAAATAAATAAATAAATAAAATATCAAAAAAGGGGATGGCTTTTGGGTTTTATCGATATATAGGTAGATCGGGACGAATTTTCTCGTCCAAAGGACGGGACCAATTATCCCGTCCGGCTTTCTTTAATCTACCCGACCAAATTAGTTGCTAATTTCGCTTAGCAAAAAAAAAAAAATCTTGGACGGGATAGATTATCTCGTCCGATATTGTAGCATTTTTTTTTTAAAATTCATTATCTAAGATGAAACCAAAAACCAATAATCAAAAAAAAAAAAAAAAACTACAGTACCGAACGGGATAATCTATCCCGTCCAAGAAAAAAAAAATTCTGCTAAGCGAAATTAGTGGAGCACTAATCTAGACGGGATAGTTTATCCCGTCCAGAACACTGTAGCTGGACGGGATAAACCATCCCGATCTACCTATATATCGATAAAACCCAAAAACCATCCCCTTTTTTGATATTTTATTTATTTATTTTCTATTAATAAAAAAATCGGTGTTTGATTGGCACACATCTCTTTTTGACAGAAATAACAAATAAGTGACATTACACAGGACATGACATCGCGTTGAGCGGACTTAGTGCAAATGGCGGATCCATGAAGGGCCAAGTGTCTACTCCTGAATTCAAAAAAAATTTAGACCCAGTGGTATTTTATACTTGTCTACTCCTGAATAAAAATAATGTCTACCCCCTGAATTTAATTTACGGTCTAGTAGAAAAAAATTGTGAGCAAAAGAAAGTCAACCCAGACTGATTCACGTAAAAGAAAGAAAAAGAATAGATGCAATCCGATTCGTTACTCTACTTAAAAGAATCGTTGATTTGTTAGAAGAAAAAAAGGTCCGCTACTAAGGATATTAATACGCACCGTGTCGTGACTAGTCACGCTGTAACTTGGATCATGTGTCTTGTCGTGCCGTGATCAAATTTAGAAGGATGGTCATGGCACGTGAATAGTCACAACATGTTAATCATGTTGTGGCCATGGCACACCGTGACTATACGTGACGTGTCCAAACGTGACCGGTCACGTTTAACTATTTTTTGCATAATTTAGGTTAGTTTATTTAAAATTCACCATTCGATCAAAGATCTAATGGTCTTAATTACACGTGACTATCTATTGTACTGTGACCAAATCTTTTGCATGATGTGCCTTGTCTTGTTAAATTTTTGAAAAATGGTCACATCATGTGAATAGTCATGACACGTAACCAGCACGCGTACTGTGACGGAAGCGTATCGTGCAGTAATGTATCCTGTCGTACCGTCACTTTTTAGATCTCTATCCATTTTTAATTCGTCAAAAATAAAAAAATTATACTCTTATCAATATTTTGTGTCTACCCCGACTAAAAACCTGTATTCGCCCTGAGTACAATAATGCATACACCTAAAAGGGGTAACCGTTTGATGGCCTGCTCCGTGACCATGCTTGATCTGGTTACTGCCACTAGGCCCGGTTTCAAAACATGTCAACATGTTGGAAATAAATCTGTTGTTATTCTGATCTCATCCATTAATCTTCGTTGAGATTCACACATGCAAAACTTATTTTATTGAAATTTGCGCATTAAAAAATTTGAACGGTTGAAATTAGAATTCCAAGTTCCTGTTATTTCCAAAGAATAACAGCAGATTTATTTCCCAACATGTTTTGCCTGTCCCGCTGTTTCCTTTCCAAAGAAGTGGGGGCGGTTCGATTAACATCAAATTTCGTGCACACATGATATGAACACGAATTTTTAAGTTAAATTTATGGACTGATTATTTATTGCAACCATGGAACCGCTTAAGCTCTTGTTTTCTTAATTTTTTTTCTGAAGCAACTTCCATACGTACTTATGTGTTGCGAGTTCAATCTTAACTAATAACAGTTCATTACACAAGATAATCATTTAGAAAGGAAGAAAAAATTGTAAAATTCTCCGACGACAAACTAAATAGTGTCAAAATATAATCAGATGTTATCATGTTAATTCTATAGAAATTCAAACTTGTAAAGCTACCCTAAAATAAAACATATAGATTTCACACCTAACGATCAGACCAGGAATCGTCCGAACAGTACGTGCTGAATGTACTAATGGAGAAGGGACTAACACTTCAGAGTTCCGCGAATTATCCAGAGAATGCAGTAATTCGTCCTAGTAATTGGACAACATTTGAACCAATGAATTACAAGCACTTGGTTATGAATGAATCTCTAATAAATAATGCTTGATATTGACCGAGTTACTGTACAGTTAACCTTGCAAGTAGAAAACTTTCAAGGACTTGAATTCAGCTTGTATAATAAATAATGCTTTTAGACTGCATATGTACAAAATCTCACAACCAACTCAATTCAAATCAAAAGTTTTCCAAAATCCTTGAAGCGCAATCCTCAAGCAGCCTAAAGTTCTGCATTTGAGCAATATGCAAAAAGATCCTCATCTTTTGTAAATATTCTGACGGCCCCTCTCTGCACTTAAAAGAGCCACCACAGGAACACTGATCAGCCAGATGTGCAGCCTTGACATGCCGACATCTTCTACACAGCAAATCCTGTAAGTGGTACAACCTCTCCCTCTGACGTACTATCTGTAGAAGTGAGTTCTCCATTTTCTCCCTGTTGTATGGTTGGCCACACTCCGGCACGCCACAACGCCACTCCTGGTTGAGTAGCATTGAGTCTCGGCATAAGTCCAGATCCCGACAGTCGTTGCAATAACTGAATAAAAATAACAAGGTTTCTGGTTGAGAACTCAAGATAATACAATTAAATGCCCTTTTTATCTTGAAAACTTTAGATCTGCATGCATGTAAACACGACACTGAAATATTTTCGTACTACCCCTCCAAGCCTGAATGGTCCGTGACCATGCTCATGCTATTCAGAGGCATATGAGATATTTTTAGTTCCTACAATAGGGCAATATGTGTTTTTCTCATTTCTCAAGAGTTGGCATGGTTTGGCAGGAAATGTAATAGTGATTTCTTCCCCAGAGGATCGGATTGGTGGGGTTACACAGTTCACTGGCCAGTCTGATACGTAACAGTTTGTATGGCACAGATAAGGTAGTTAGTTACCTGCAAATAACATTTGGAATGCAAAAGGAAGGGAAAACATCCTCGAACTGCACTTTTCGGTCGAAATCTTTAACACCGACCAGCCTCAACAAGTTTTTTCTTGTTGTCTGCAAAAATTATAACAGCAAAAGACAAATTACATCATGCTGTTACTTGAAATATGTCACAAATGCAAAAACTGAAAATTGATTCAAAGGCTAGCAGTTCACAAGGCCCAATTTAGACCAGCCGTGGATCAGAGCATCATCAGAGACAGAAACCCAAATGTGCTAATGTAATACCAATTTAAACTAAATAAATTGAGAACATCTCTCAGCTTTAGCACTTAGCATGCATTCCAGCCATTTCAGACTCAATTAACCATCAATCATGTGATTCACCTCAGCTTTCATCTATTTAATTTAATTTAGCCTCAAATTACCCTCAATTGTGCAAATGCAACACAAGCATTATTATGAAATCAAACAAGAAGATATGACTGCAGGGCATGCAGATTTAAGAAAAAGGTTTATTATTGTATGGTGAATATAAATCCAGACATGCCACTCAGAACTCCTTGGAGAAAAATAAATGTTATTACTGAACTTACAAGAATATCATATTGTACATTCTGGTCAAGACAAAGGACAGCAAAAACATGTTTTATGAACTCCAATGTGGGATCTCTTTCTTTATCGAGGACCAATTTGCGGTTCATTATCTCATCGACTATTTTGTGAAGCTTCACCGAGAAATGGCTGCGTATCTGCATGCACAAACAAAACAACAGTAGGTTGAGGCTAAAATTTCAAGCATGTTCTGTACTTGTACAGACCAAACTATAACAGTAACAGCCTTATTTGGGATTGCATATACCCAATCCCTCCACCACCGCACACACCCCCCCCCCCCAAAAAAAAAAAAAAAACAAGGAAACCAAAGTACCTCATGTATAAATTATTGTAAGCACTGTGTGATGCATAAAGGAAGCTTATTGTTTTTTTCTTTCTTTGAGCCTCGCATAAAGGAAGCTTATATTTTCCTCCCTTTCTTTGAGTAAAAAGTGGTATTGAGATACTTCCTGTTCTGCAAGCACACAAGAACTTTTCTGAGAATACGAAGTTACCTTGTTTCTGAGAAAATCTGCAACTGAAGTCTCAATGTTCTCTGCAGCCATGATTGTAATAGATTGAGTAGAAGATGTCTCATCTAAAGTATTTGTACGACTAGCTATTTGCGTCTCCAAATACTTCCATGGTAAATACATGAACTCCGATACAATCAATTCAAAATGATCCTGAATTGTATTATTAGACAAGTTAATCATGTTTACCACAAATGCTACAAAGATTACCAAACAATTGTTGCAAGTTCAGTATAGTTCGTTGTGTATGGGCTGATTGGCATGTTCAAACACAGTAATGATTTAATGTATCCTCAGTTGTATAGAGGTGCTATTGCAGTCAACAAACATAAAAGTCAGAAACTGGTCGGTGCTTTTCATGATGTGTTGGTACCGCACTGTACCTGAATTTCCTTGGGTAGTGATTGTGATATGTTCCAGCTCAAGATGATATCAACTTGAGGCTCGTCAGGAGATGGCTCTTTTTCAGATTTAGCTCGGATTCCTCCATAGTTATACTATACCATACAACACAGAAACAGATGAGTAACTTGAAAAATAATCTGCATAAATTTTCTTCTATCTACCTCCATATGATTTGGGAAAGTAATTAATCTGCATAGATTTTCTTCTATATCCCAAGTTGATTGGTTAACTTCGGTTGGTCCCCCTCAAATAGTAAAATTTTGATTGCCTCAATTAGGTCATTCTGTTATCTTACCATCACAAAGAAGTATTGGATTCAGATGGATATTTCTTATGATGTGGAGAACATTTTTGGCTGAGATTGATAACTTTTATTCATGCAGATAGAGACTATTTGTTTATTTTGGATGTCGATACTGACTTTAGCTGTGAGTTATTTGGATGGAGGGGTGATATAGTGACCTAATGACAAGTCAAAAGTTTGGTGGCACCAGGGGGACCAATCAAAATTCAGTAACTGTCACACGGGCAAGATTTAGTGGCTTCCTAAGAAATTTATTGTCTTAGACCTTCCAACTAACATGCATTAAATTGTCATGTATACACTAGGCACATGCATTATCAAAAGAAAAGAAAAAATGATAAAAACTATCAAAAAAGAAACCTGATCCATAAAGAGCAAGGAGTGCCAGTAATGAACAGGCTCAAGCTCAATCCACTCAAAAAGATCCCTAAAGAACAGAAACAAAATTTGCTTCATAAATTTAGTAAATTTTTTTCTATTGAAAGCTCTGGTTCAATTACATAGACTTAGCACTAATATAAATTAAAACTATTTTCAGGAAGCTCTCATATGTAATCCCCAGCAAGATGAGGAATCTCATGCATTTCTTAACAAAACATTTGAAATATAAAATTTCTTGCAACAAATTATGAAATCCGACCACTGCCCCTCCCATATCTAATTCCATTTTAAGTATTTTGGGATTTCCTTGAGAAAAATTGAGATAGGATGGGGCATTAAAGCAATTGCCACGACCTTACACCGAGTACAATGGAATTACTCTCATTTTTTTGTAAAGCAAGCATAATTTTGTTGCGAGGGTGGATGATAAAAAAATTTGGCCCTATGTTCTTTGATAATAGCAAGAAAATCGATTTTGGAACCGCAAAGAGTTTTTTTTTCTGTCCATCCCGCTTCTTGGATAGAATAGAACAGAACCCCTATATATAAAATGTTAGCACAAAGTATGCTTGAAATGGGACATGTGGTAGTGTTGTATGGATGCAAGTATTCAGAGCTTTAGACACAGACGTTCGGACCTTTTGTTCCTTCCGATTTACTAGATCAATGCATGAGTTCATCAAGCACTTTAGCGCATTCAGATTTAAAGCACCTTTTTTGCTATTTTTTTCAAAAACAGGGATATTGTGTTCAGTTTTTATCAAAAACAGGGTATACAGAAAAAAAATTCCCACAGACGTGTCTTGTGTTCCTCCTTTTTCTCTGAAACTTGAAGCAAAACACAAAGAAAGCAGTACCTTTTTTGAAGTGTATTGAGCATACAATCACAGTAGGCATGTGCTGATGCCAAATCAATCTTGCCAGTGTCAATAATTATTCTAGAGAAACTAGCAAATATGATAGTGGCCCCTAAATTCTTCAATTCAGCGATTAGTAACGCAAACACCTTTCTCATTACCTGCCATGTACAAACTATCAGAGAGTTCATTTTCAACATGACTGGTAGAGTTCTGTACCAGATTAAGTATGACTTGATATGTGCACCATTACTGAGCCTAAACAGTATATTTGGAAAGCACTGTTATCTGAACTTACATTGTGAAGGGCACGATGGAGAGAAGGATCATGAAGTTTTGATGAAGGGCTGAAAGACAAAACATAGGCAGAGTTACGAGACAATTCTGGCCATCATAGAATATCTTTGGCTGATGTATAAATCAGAATTAATTGGTTCAATAGAGCTTTCAATCAACCCTCAATTAAACCTGATTTGAACTGCATTTTATCAATTTTTGCTCAATTGTGTGACTGGAACGAACAAAGACCACAAGAAAGAAATATGAAGGAACAAAAAAAGGTCTTCAATAGATCCAAACAGTATCAGTACCCATGGCAGTTGCTGAAAGCTGTTTGGCAGCAATACACAAACCTGATGAAAACCATACCACAACCTGGTATTGTGATCTTTTGCCATAAAATAGTGAAATATCATATACTTGCCTACAGATCCAACGGTACACGTGCTGGAGTATCGCATCAGCAAATACATTTCCTGATGAGACGACATCAGAAACACATCTCTGTACTAGTTGCTTCAGAACCTGAAAGGCAGGCCGACATGAGACCAACTCATCAAAATCATCTTCGCTAGGTGGTGCCTCCTGGTCAAAACAGTACACTGGCCCTCCGTCCATCTCATCCAGCTGGCTACTCTTGAGGAGCGAATTAACTGCCAGATGATGAATCTACACCAAGCCAGTATCAGCAATAGAATGTTTAAGTGCATCATGTGTAGGTAAACTTTGGATACTCTTATTTAATGGTGTCCTTGTTTTTATTTTTTCTTTGCTGGTTTCTAAAACCATTCAGGGATGTCAAACTTGAACCCTGCATGCCATCATTTTTTTATTTAATTATGTCTGTTAGTTCTTTTAGAACCCACGATTTTAATGATGAATCACAAACCTAACATTGGAACACACCACAAACATAACATAATGTTAGCAACAAATGAAGTAACAAGGCCTCTCAAAAAAAAATGGTGTCACAATAAGACTATTATATTCTCACTCTTTGCAGATTATAAGATATAAGGTCATTTCTTATTTGAAAGAAGGCAGAAACTTGAACTTACCTTTAGTTCAACAGATATTCTTCTGTACGCTCCAGGATTATTAAGATCTGGCTGATTGACCTATAGATTTCAGATTACAATCAAATCAAGTATCCACATGATATAGACTGGCTTAGGTTTATATTTAAGGTTCCATCTGGCAATATTGATTATCCCTGATGCCTAAATTAGAACTTCAATTAAACACAACAAAAAACCAAAAGATACAAAACAAAAATCTGGAATCAAAAGCCTTTCTTATTCTTTGTGGTAAATGAATGAAGAAAGAAGTACCTCATCAGCAAAGCATGAGTCTCCCTCATATGTACCTCCTAAATCTGGAATTCCATCATCTGAAATCCAAAGCACCTGAGAAAGAGCATTTTAAATATTACAAGGAAAAGAGATTGCTTCCTGTGCATGTGTGCCTGCCTATCCATCTATCAACATTTAAGCATTTCAACAGAGCACTGAAAGCATCCCAAAATCTGTGTGAACTATGAACCAATCCATAACTTGTAGACATGCATAATTACTATCACTTCTCTCATGTTTTTCTTGGGTCAAACTAATATCACGAGCTTATGCAAGCACCAATTCATATATAGGCCGAGAAAAACCAAAATGAGGAGAGCTAAGCAGATAAAATTCACTTCAGAACAAATGGAGAATGCTGGTGCATTGTGCAAATAACTAACCTGCTGCTGATCTCTTAAAGCCCTTGAGAAGAAAATATCTGAGGTGAAAAGAAGCCAATCGAATTCAAAATTTCCCAAAGGTACCTGTTCAAATAATTATAAAGTATCGCCTCAGTGAATACCATAGTTCAAAATAACAATCCTTTTAGCTAGACCAAATTTGCAGATTTACAACACAAGTCATACAATAATGCCAAGTTAAATATAGATTATTACATGATGATTAACGATAATAAACCATGTAAATTGCTCCGTAGGTTGGTTTGTTGTTTCTGAACTGTGTTCGTTGCCAATTAATTACCTAATATTTCTTGTTGCAATACTGTACCTAATTGGTAATAATCAATCAACATTTCTGATTTTTCTGACTGGCATTCAATTTTGTTTTGAGTTATAAGTAGCACCCATCGATTTAATCTTGGTTCCACGGATTATGCGCTATTTTCAAAAATAAAGCAAAAAGTAATCTGTTGTTTGCTAATATGCTAAACTGCAAAATCAGCATAAGACCCTATTTCCAGGGGATAATATAATGCTGTCCAAATAAAAGTAATTTGGGGGCATCTGGGGTGAGAACTTCTTGGAGGCTAATTTCAAATTGTAAAACCTGCAAATTTCATAACAAAGTACAACATTGTTTTAAAAAAAATGCTGGGAGAGAGAAATACATGAGCATATCTAGAAAGAAGAACTCTTTCACTGAACCACTGCGAGGATGCCACACATCTTTGCATACTTATTTTTCCAGCTGTTACTTGCCACAGAAGTGCCTATTATTAGTTATTAAATAAAATTAGTTAGCACTAACCCACCCATCTAACAAGTACCTATATTACACACAATCTTGTATAACCTCAGATTTTGGTATCCTTTCTTGCTTTTCTAGGTGTTCAAACCGCAACACAAAGGATAACTCAAGGCAGAAGTTTTAGTTGGGATGATCTGACATTAATTGAGTCTCAATTACATATAACAGAGGTGAAATTGGTATGAAATTAGCTTAGATGGGTCAAATTGTCTCTTCATTGAGAAATTACAACCATAGTAACAAGTGGTTGCACGAAATGTTCTGCTTAATTCTCTTTACTTGGCTTTTGTGGTGCTACGTTGTACACAACTGAGTGTAAATAGAGCTCCAAATGCTGAGTCAGATGGTTAATGCAAGGATGCCAGAACTATAACTTAGTTCTTAATGCAGGCCTAATTCAAAATCGTCAAGGGCCTATCCACAATTGATGGAACAATATTACATTATCCAGTACATACAGTAATGTACAGCCTAGCCTATAAATTAAGATAATCCTAAAGTACAAAAAAAAAAAGTAAAGGATATTGTGCAACCTGATAGTCACTGTCTCGTGCATTGCAAGGGACAGCAACACAAGGGAAGTCATCTAAAGCCCGTATATATGATTTTACTGCATGTATACTGGGGCATTCTATCAAACCAATAATGGGTTCCAGGTGCTGACGCCTACAAAGGAATAAAATTAAATAACTACTAAAATCAAGCATGGTGAGAGGACGAGATCATATATTTTGGAGTTAATAACCATTGAGGATTGGCATGTCAAGGGAATTGATACTAGATAAAATGATATATTTTAAGTTATACAAATTAAGCCAAAATTAAAGAACCTGTACTATATACATAGCTGTTAGACATTCCAGCAAGCATGTACCTTTTTAATAGCAATATCTTCTATTGGTTAAAACTTGACAAAGGGGGGCATGTAATTTATTTCTCAATTACAGGTGTAAAACAGATAGCGTTTCATGTCTTCAAGTAGCACAATAAGGTGAAAAAGAAAAAGAGCAGACCTGTAGTCAGTTAGCATTGTTTGCAGGAACTTGCTAGCAGCTTCCCATGTTTGGAAATAATCCACCTTCATAACAAGAAAGCACATTAACACTGCAAAAAAAAAGTTATTTTGTGTAACAAGGATTGTCATACTGGCTAGCTGTTCCCAGTAGGATATCGCAGTATGTAGAACTGCCGTCCTACTAGATCAAGCCAATACTTCTGAATTTTCAACACATTATTGAACCAAAATCAAGAAACCGAATAAGTTCAGAAAAAAAAAAGACGCAACCCAACAAAACAGTACAAAGTATGATACCAGACCAGAATCAGACCTAACCGGTACAATACTAAAATCTTAGGCAGCAGTCTTGGTTCTTAGAATGTGCCTATCAGCGTATAATTATATTTCATTACTATTTCATTCCGGTACTGTACTAATTTGTTAGGCTATGATTGAGTTGCTTACTTGAGCCTTAAGTATCACCATATGACTAAGAATTAAAGGCATTCCCAAAACCTGTACGTTGCAATAATTTAAAACAATTACCTTAAATGCAGGGAGTGATACAATAGATGTATTAGGTATAGTCTGGCAAGCTTCACGAAAGTTCTTCTCAAGAAGGCCAGAAGTCAGCTCTCTATTTCTGACAGGATTTACTACAATAGCATTTACTGCACGAGAGACAGGAAAATATATGACATACACACCTCGTCCTTCGGATAAGCTGTAGAGCAAAAATAGGGATTTAGTATTATTTCTACGAGAGTTCACATACATAAAATAGAGATTAAGAGGGCTGAATTTTTGAACAACAACAAGTATATGTGTTTTCCATGATGAGACAGATGACAACTTCCATGTACAATCTTTGCATAACTGTCATTGTAAACCATGTGAATTTTCCTAGTAAGCATTGCAACGAAATTTGTACTCGCAGGCGTGCACCATTGAAACAATAAAATTGGAAAAAGTTTCATCATCAGCAAATGCTGATGACTCGTCAAGGTGACATCTTAACACCTAGTCCTTTTACATTCTAACGGTAGCAATGTGACATCAATACGTAACATCCGGTAAACTAACCTGTGATAGAGATAGAAAAAAGAAATCGACTGCTCCAGGTAAGCACACTCAGCTGTGGTCTTCATGCTTAGCTCAGATAGATTCCATCCTTGTTGCATGCTCCTGTTGGTTGCACTCTTGTTCACTTTGCACACACATCCTAATTTGATGATCGCGTTGAAATCTACTGTTACCTTTGTCTCATATATCCCCTACAAAAGACCAGTAATTAGTAACAATAACAGAACTCACGGTGCTCAATTGCACACCTGAAAATAGAACTAAAAGTTCATTTGGGTTCAGCGGATAACAATAAAACCTCAGTTAAGGTTTGACTGCACCACTGAAAGTTAATAGAGGCTAAATTGGTTCAACATCAGGCCTAATTGAACAATTAAGCAATCAATGTGGTTCAATTGATAGATTGCCCAACCAATAACAGTGCTATGTTCTGGTTGGTTTTTGCTGTTGCCTGGTTTGTTCATCCACTCAAACAAGGACACGTTCTGCTGTAGTTGTATGTTGTCGTGTATCTCATACTGCTAGTGCAAACTCAGGCTAATTTGGTCTTTCGGCCCTAATGGTGTTGCAGGGTGATAGTAAAATTAACTCCATTAATGTGTAACAGATCTTTATTGCAAATTAAGCATGCAGTAGCCTAAAATGGGTTAAGATGGGGCCCAACTTTAATTTGATAGGTCAGGAGGACAGTCTTGGAGAACCAGTGTAAGACCCTTCTGACATATAGACCAGTCAATCCTAGAGATAAGGTATCATTAGACCAGTCATCTAACATATAGACCATACCTCAACTTCAGGCTCTGCAAGGTAGGCCTCAAGCTTCTTGCTCTCAGACTTAAATTTGTCTTCACTTGTCACAACCTATAGTAAACCGCAAATTAGAAATAACATTAGAGCTCGTAATGGAGTATAAATCACAGATCTGCTAATAAGCATGTCTTATGGTTCTATGGGTTATGTAATCTTCAAAAAATAGCAGCTACATCCCTACCAAGGTCTCTAACGCATGGGGTAGGCAGATATACCAATTTAAAGATGACAACAAAAGTTTTTTTTCATCTTCAGGTTATATCTTGCATACCAAACAAAATAAACAAATAACAATCACCTACAGAACCACAGAACCATTGGCCAGGCTAGTATGTATTCAAATTGATTCAAATTATGCATTTATAATATATAACATACAAAATTATTATTTTAGATACATATCAATAGTATAATTTATACAAAAGCAGTATCAGATGTGTAAATTTTGTACAAGATAAATCAAAGTTAAGAAAATGCTATGAAATTTTCAAGTCAACTAAATCAAAATATTACGGCTGTACATACAAAATCTGAAAATTGAGTTCAAAATAGTGTTTTAGTGGTACTGAAATGATAAAAAAGAATGAAGAAATGAAAAAAAATATATTGAATTCAAACATCTGATGGATACCTCAAGGAGGTCATAGTTGGGTCGGCTGTGAGGAAGAATCTTCTTCACCCGCCTACCAGGGAACTCTTCTGGAACTGTGCCTCTGGAGTTGATATAGAACAGTCTTGGCACATTTATAGGGACCTTAAACATTACTCCATTGGCAACCACCCATGCTAACAAACACCCGGGTTGACCACTAGGAACCAGTTGAATTATCTGATCCATAAATAGAATAATTCATCAGATAATGTGTTATTCTGGATATATGAGGTAAAAGTTCATTAAGCTTTAAATTGGCAGCCAGTTCTGACTCATACCACAACTAGGAACCAGTTCATTCAACTAAATTTATAAGATCTTTTCTCTTTTCTTTTCTTTTCTTAAATCTATCTGTGGGGTATGAGGGCACCATGACAGGAGTCCGCATCTTCTGCATTAACTCAACTTTTGAGTTAATAAATCTGGGCCGTCTGATCTGAATCCGAGCCAATCTGGCCTGAGGTGAAACACACGAGGCATCTTTAATATTCATACCAACACGGATCAGACACTCCGGATTCATTCTGCATTAACTCAAAAAGTTGAGTTAATGAAGAGGATACAAATTCCCATGACAATTGCATTGGTACTAAAGAACCAATTATAGCAAAATGAGTACGGAACTTACTTGCCAGTGAGTCTTGACAAGAGCCAGCTCCTGTTTCCTGAAAACTGTAGTGTGGGTCCCATCCTTGCCAAGCTGTTTACCAAGAATGGATGTGGCAAGTTTTGATTGGCCAACAACACTAGATGAAATATTAGCATCGCAGAACCTGAAAAGAAAAGACAAAATTCAGCTTGTTCTTTTATATCCAATGACAATCAAACCAGAAGAAGAAATTTATATACACCAGTGGGGCACAAGCTTGTTCTTTTATGATATTCTCTACTTGCATTGCAGTTGATTAGGTATCTGGTCCAAATTAAGTCTTAGCATCACAACTTGACCAAACAATCCATTCCTGTTGAAGCCTGCTTTTTGGTTTATGCTAGTGGGCATTTACTTTTAAGTGGTAAAACAATCAATTAATGCATTATCCCTGGAGTAAAAATGTTAAAACTTGAGAATCTTCGAATCATACAACTCAGAAACACGAAATCTACCTGCGTCTTTTCTTTTGTTCAAGAACCTCCTTCCATTTTCTCTTCTTGCCATCAAGCCATCCACAATAATCCTTCTCTTTATCCACCTCTTCACTGGGGGCATTATCATCAATCTTCTGACGAGGAGCCAATACTCGTTTGTTTGGGTAATTGTCCTTGTTAGCCTCAAATCTACGGGCAATTGGGTTATGCAATGCTCTAGATTCAACCTTTGATGTGCCTAAATCTTCCATGTCTGCCATATCTTTTATTCCTTCTGTGTTCTTGTCTGTTTCTTTTGCCTTAAAAATGTCATTGAGCTTGCGCTGACGGAACCGATCTTCCTTCTCTCGCACCTTTTTGTGCAACCAATCAGGGTGGACCACTCTTGGTACAGGGTTAGACACCTTACAATTTTGGCAAAGGCATACAACATTCTTGTTATTTTGTTAATTTATCAAGGAATTAGACATAGAACTAGCCAGAACTAATGTGGTGGTCAATTTCTTTCCTTTATTAATTGACGTCCCTTATTGGGATTACCAAGAGCATGAATTAATGCTGAGTCTTCTTGCGCTTTAATCCCTACTTTATTCCTGGCCAAAGCCATTTATTTTAATCAAAATTCTTTAAATTCTGATAAATTCTCTCACAAATGGGACTTAGATTTTTCTGATATCAGGTCAATTGTTATTGCGAGACCAAATGCATCCGAAAGAATGTAAAAAATTATAAATTGAGAAATATTAGGGCATCTATGCATAAGAAGGGGGCTATGTATTACCTTCTGCATGGCCGCAGGAATGGTAATAATTTTTTGAATGGTTGAGCAAAGGCGTTGCTTGTAGTATGACCAGTCTATGATTGACCGGATGCCATTATCTGACAAGATTTTGCACCATTTACGAAGGTAAACACTCCTTGTGATTTCTCCTAGAGAAACATAAAAGAACAAAGGAATGTAAGGCTGCAAAACATGGCATTCACACATCCACCCTACCCTTTTATATGCATTTATCTATCATAATATCGACGCTAATTCTAATATACGCAGTTGTATTACTAAAAATTTTATTCTTTTAGATTTTTCATGTAAATTATCATTTGGATTATTAACTGGTATGCAGCAGTCCGACCATCTTTTGCTTAGTGTTTCATTTTTTTCATTCACTTATTTAGTTCAAATAGCAGTTCAGTGGCTATGTGCAGCTCAGTTGCCAGTTTGAGAGACCAAGTGGGTCAAAATGAAGCATACTGTTGTACTAGGGAAATAATATGGTCATGGTCAAACCTGTTATCAATTGTACAAAACAATATTCAAGTACAATATTCAAGTTTAACAAGCCTAAACTCAAAACTCTTGTCATGAACAAAAGAGAAGAAATGTGCTATACCAACTTCCTTGCCAAATAATGCTACTGGTACAGCACGCTCGCTTACTGATGTTCCCTGCATGATTTTAATGCATAAAATTTATGTTGTTGTTGAAAAAATTTCATTTCTATTTTTTTTTTCATTTAGATCTTCAAAAGAACTATTGAAGTTTCTCATAGTACCCGACTAAACAAGAACATATGTTGTTGCTTTACAATAATATGAATGCAATGTGGAACAATATTGAAAAAGGTACAATCATACTTGGAACACCATACTGGTAATGTCTGGTACCTGTATGTAGCCGCCCGGATTGTACCAAACACACGAGTTGAATGAAGGTTCTATTTATGCATAGGCATCTAGCCATAGGAGAAAACATGGGTTCCTTTTAAATAAATTATCATTATTGATGGTTCCGGCACATACTGGACTAGGTCATACCAAATCCTTATATTTAAGGTTTTATGCATAGGGACTCAATTTTTGGGATAAAACATCGAGTTCTGGTCAATGACCTCTTAGTATTGGTACACCACAGATAATATTTGGTCGAGCATGAAAAGGAACAGCAGGAAATCATGGTTTACCTGTGGTTGTTGCGCAATAACATAGGTGCAACGCAGGCCCTTCTCTCGGACCATGGCAGGACCAAGGAAGTCAGCTAGGCGTTTGGCAGTAGTTACAGCACAGGATTTCTGCTCACCGTAATCTACCAATGACTTGCTCATTGTATTCGACTCTGATATGTAGTCTAGCAACTCACTATCAGCTAAATCAATTCCCTGATTCTGAAAAAAGAAAAAGTAAATTTAAGAGCAGAAAACAACTATTTACCATTTACAATATATTGCCAGACTGAAAATGTTTTCTACGAGGAGAATCTGGCAAAGGTACCAATAAATTTGTTGGCCCAACCAAGCCTGGATGAAATGGTTACTGACCAATCTCTGCAGACAGATCACAGGAGTTTTGAGATGAAGAAAAAACCAAATAAGTCCAATTACAGGAGTTTTCACAGGATGGTTTGGCTCGGTCTGGCTACAATTGCATACCCTAATCCCCATACTGCAGCCCCATTCCCACACCCCACAAAACCATTAACGAACATTTTTATTGTACTATTTACTAAGGCAACTTACATCAAGCATATCTAACCACCGATTTGCAACTGATGCAACAGCAGCATAGCACTCCTCTAGAGTTGATCCATGGAGAAACTTGTCAAACACCTCTGCCTGTCACGCAACAAATAAATAATCAAATATCTATGTAAGAAACCAATTACACATCATAATATTTTTTACCATTTTGGTTTTATATGATCAAAGTTGGCATTTAATATGAAACCTACAAGAGAGGTGGTGATATAAAATACTTTCCCAGATTACTATGTTTCTACATTTCAGGACCTAAATTTCAAAGATTACAGAGAAAACAGTGATGTATAATACTTTCTCAGATCAATATATAACGACCTGTCAGGTCCTGAATGTTGAAGATCCATTAAACCCGGATATGTATCCAACAACACAATCGCAGTGACATTGCCGGTTGAACCAAGTACAATATAGTAATACATTGCCGGTTGAACCAAGTACAATATAGTAATGTATTGTATTAGAAAGGAGACGTACTTGGAAAACTTTAATGAGCTTGAGCTCGCCTCTTCTTTTGATCTCAAAGCCCTTGAGCTCTGCAAGTGTTCCATCTTCATTGAAAACAGCATACCTCTTCTTTAGCAAGACCCCTTCTTCTTTTGACGCAGGTAGAATCATTGCCTTGTTTATTATTTTTGTCAGTAATATTATAAATAACATGCATAAGCAAATAACGATGAAATTAACTTTACCAGCATAGAGATAAAAAAAAAATCAAAACCATTTTTGCTACTTTGACATTTTTTCATTCTAAATCCATTAATCTCTTAATGATGTTATTCTTTTTTGTAGTTGGTGTGTGGGTTCTCATGCTGAAATCTATAAAATGCTCCATCTGGAATATGTTTTCTCCAGTTAAAAGAATCTTGCATCCCTTTACATCCCTCTCTTTTTATTCTTTTTACCAAATAATAGTTGTAGACAGACCAGCAAATCTGTGTTATGCTACATTTAAATACAATCAGTCTTTTGGACTTGTTATCTAAAAGAAATGTCTTTGCAGCTTGTTTTTGCAGCTACATTGGTAAATTCTGATACAATTTGTAAAGTAGGAGTACCTTGTATGGTCCATCTACTTCAAACTCAATGGAGCATTCGCTGTGTGTGGTGTATATCTTGTTTAGTGGATCTTTCAGTGTCTGAAGGGATATTTAAATAAAAGAAAAGTTAGAACAGATATGATTATGATCCTCCCATGATTCTCCTTTTAAACTTAACTTCAAATGGCTAATTATGGGTTGGTTTTTTGTTTCTTTCTCACTTGGTATTGGTCATTTGTATTGTTCCTCGCAACATCAATATTCAGCATCACACAGGGGTATGAGATTGTGAGCTTTTTCTTTCCATCTCTGAAAAGAAAAGATATCAGTTAATGTAAATAAATTTACAGGGATTTAATTACAGACATTCTGAGCCGTTATTGAGTATAACCAGTTTGGCATAAGCATAAGGCATTTAGCCTTTTTTTGTCAAGGCCAGCTCTAACCCAAAAATAATAGAGTTTCATGTTAATGGACAGGTGGCAAAAAAAAGACTTGAAACCTACCCATTAATGCCATAGTACTAATACTTCTATGAGAGCCTGACAAAAAATATAAGTATAGAACCATGATCATTTACTCCAACTCTTAATCAAGTATCTTCCACCACCACATGCATATCCATTGTAGGAATGTATTTAATCAATGCATGAATGAGAGAGAGAGGAATCATGAACTCACATGGATTTGAAGGTGAAGTTCTCAGGGAAAGAGCCAGGAAGAGCACACCAAATACCATCAGTATCAAGTTCAAGTGGCCGGCCTATTTTCTCTACAAGCAGACGTGCATTCTGTATAATCTTTGCACCAGTATATGTCACCACTCCAGCCATTTCCATTGAATACCACCTTGCTCCCCTACAATTTAGAAGAACAACAAAATTGAGCATTAAAATTGCCAAACAGTAAACTTTTGCTCCATGAATGTACCAGGGGCTTTATCATTTGCAACCAACCAAAATGCAGGGAAAAGATGTGCAAGACAAATAGGAGATCAATTGTATAAACCCTGGCTGGTAGAGTAGTGGGTTAAAGCAATGGATATCGGACTTGAGAGTCCTCTGTTTAGTTAAATGCGGAGAAAACAATTGGAAATCATTTGAGGAGAAAAAAGAAAAGACCAAAATTGGTAATTGAAAGGAGAACTTACTTGCGCATGACGTATCCATAAAAGGAATTCAATATACATTTATGCGCCAATTGCAAAGAATCATAGAGAACAACCATATCCTGAAATAATTATAAAAAACCCAAGGGCATCAAGATTCATCAGACAGGCTTAACTATTTAATACGGTGTGAGAATAATCCATTGGAATGCTAATAATATCAAGCAATAGGGGAAGCATGTGTAAGTCAATTAAATTTTAGGGCAAGACTATATATCACAGCTTTTAAAAGGCAACATAACCATTAGACTATTTGACTTAAACACATATAAATGAGATGATGCCAAAGCTCGGAAAAAGGGCACTAGCATGTATACCAGTACCACGCATTGCCCAGTACTGGTACATAGGTTTTCAACTCATGATGATGACAATGATAATAAAACGAAGCTGGAAGAAACAAAAGAAACAACACGATGGTATCAGATAGACCGGCACTGAGTCACTGGTTTATTTGTCTCCAGCTTTATTTGCCTCAGTTAATTATATTGTAAGCCGGAAGTACCTGTGCTTCTTGAATTTTCATAGGATTTTTGTCTCCAGCTTTATTTGCCTCAGTTAATTTTCCCTTCCACAACTTATTAAGACCTTTGTACTCATACCTCCTGTCTCGAAAACTGAAGCACAAAATAGTACAAAGAAGTTACTTCAAGGAAAATGGATGATGAAGCCGAGTATATAAATGATACAACAGTTCAGTTTAGTCAGCTCCTTTCCATATCGTGTTTCTTTCTACCTAATCAGGTGCTCAACTCCAAAGTAGAAGCTGAAGTTGAGAGTATTTGGGTCTTTTACAAACTTTTATTGAGGTCTAGTTGCACATTTAGTGTCAATTAAGAGATCATAGGCTAGGGTTAATTGCATGAATTAGGTGTTGTCTAAACTTAAACATGGTTAGCACTAAACAAAAGCATGTGACAGCATACCATTGGTGGGAAAGCCATGAGAGAGCATACCCCTGGGCAATTGTTAGCACTGATCTTAAATTTAAGCTTTATTGACGTGAATTGCACAAGTCAAGATCAACTGACACTTCATAGGTGCAATTGAATGTTAGTTGCAAGACTGGAGTTTATCACGATCAAATCGAGCATAGAGGGTTCTGATATTACTCAACTGTGGCACCTTACCTTGTGGAGCATAATTGGAGTGACTGAAACAATATAATTAAACTAAAATCAAAAGGTTTACCTCCGGACTGTGTCCACATAGAAAGGATTTTCACGCATACATATTCCAGCTTCTCTAAGCTCAGTTGTCGGTTTATCCAGTGCCCTTTTATATGCCTATAAAAAAAAGCAAACACGTGTCAAAAGTACTATGATCTTTTATTTAATTATTTTGCAAATTACGCCGAACATTTTGCCATACAGTTTTCAAGAATAGTTGATTGGCTTGTGGAGAAGGTATGCATGATTAACATGGTCAACTCGCCCCTGCCTCTGCCAAAATAACTAGACTGGGAGATTTCACCATGGGTCTTTGGTCAATACAAGCTTGTTGGGCAGCCATAAGTTTGTCAGGCAGAAACATTAGGTATGTTATAGTACTTTTTGCTCAGCTTAAAATTGATTTCTAACATGCTGTTGTTACTTGAAATAGTGCAAAAGATGCTAGGAGCAATTTGAAAAGAAGAAAAAAAATGAAACATCATATGCTTATGTGTACCTTTTGACAGTACTTTTTCAAACGATCCTTTAATCTCAATTGTTGATCTAATTTTGGAAGGTCAAGATATGACTTTGATGGCTGTCCTTCGCCGCCTTCAACCATCTCCGACTCAATTTGTCTTTTTATATGATAATAGTCACTGATAGTTTAAGAAAAGATATTAGAAATATTTTCAATCAATGTTGATTTTTAATTATTGGCTCTAGATGACTGTTATTTTCCCTTGAACAATAGATTTTGGATGGTGGATTAACCTGGTACTTCGTTGCAAAAATTAAAATAAAATAAAATAACTGAAGACCTCCTTTTGGCCGTGTAGGTCTCTCCTCGCCAGACCCATTCAAGCTTTCTGAGGCAGTTTTTCCCAGGACGATTGAAATCACATGCCGTGCACACTACATCTGTTACTATTGATGGTGGCTGAAGTAAAAAGAAAAGGAAACCCCAAAGCATTATAGTTCCAAACTTTTAACCTCAGTTTATGATACAGCAACAATAAGTACTTGGTCATGTTTTCTTTGTGTGTACAGTATTGCAATGCTTCTTGTTTCACTTAAGAAACTAGGCAACTAAACAGTGTGTGAGTACAAGGATATTAAAGTTGGCAAGTATGTCAAATTATTTATCTCATATAACTTGTTGGGTCCTTTAGCAAACATACATTTGTCTTGTACTTGGTCTATTGTAAGATTTCATTTCTTTTTACTCCTTTTTGTTTTTGGTTTTTGGAGGTTATATGACCAAAGTAGGCCACCACATTCACTGTCTTCTTTTTTTCAGTAAGTTAAAGAAAACCTGAGGGGGGGAAAAAAAGATATAGAAAAGCTAGAAGCAGACCTGAAGCCTGTTTGTTAAAATGATGTTGGGATACATGGCAGCCACATCGAGATGATAAATAAGGGGACGCTCTTCAACAATTGGGTGATCTTTCAAATATACAAGCTGCATTTTTATCATTGGACGGGAATAGAGTATAAAAATGTGCTAAACTGAACAAAAGTGATATTAATTGACAATGGAGGATCAAACAATATTGGCTTTGGTTAAATAAGACTCAATTACTCATCCAGGGACAACTACGGCAGTATTACACCCTCCATGAGAAAAAAAGGGGCACACCTTTTGCAATATGGCATTCTTCACATCTTCATAGTTTGAGACGGAATCAATCTCCATTTTTCCTTCTACTGTTATGGCGTATTGAAGGTCTCGATCAAGGTTGTCAATTAGTTGCTGCAAAAAATATATGATTTTTGTCTAATATATAAAACATAAACAAGAAATTTAATAGGCAGATGTATAATTTTTTCAACCTCGTAAGCAGAGGGTTCAAGATGAAACTTGGTGGGGAGATCAGATCGAAAGACGCCAGTTTCAAGGCACTCGACATGGCCTCCTATATATGTCTCACTTTCTAAGAGGCGATTGTTGTGAAATTTCTCTGGTTCATCTTGGTGCTTGTTTGGGCATATTACATTTGCTTTGTATGCCTGTAATAAAAAAATCAAGTACTTAATTAAATTCCCCCTGCAGATAGTTCTGAAGCTACAACAACCACCAACTAAAAAAAATATGGTTAGTAGCGTGTATGATTCATCAAAGCATCAAGCATGTAATCATCTTCTCCTCAAACAAAAAGCATGTAATCATCCAAAGATGCTTTCCTTTCAACCTGGGGGGGGGTGCAAAGATGGAATTTCCAGTTGTATAGAGGTATGGATGACATCCATGTTATGAATGCACGTTCATGATATTTTGCGGTTTCTAGGCTTGTCAAGGAAGTTTACCTAAAAGATTAGATTGAACGATAAGTTTGACGATGCCAACCTGAACCATGAGAAGCATTTCACAAAGGGTCCCACTTCCTTTCCTTAACACCTCATCCGGTGACATAGGAATTATAGTTGCAAGAGAGAATATGAAGGGATGGACATAGGTCATGTATAGATAATATGTTGACACTGCATCTGACACTGAGTAAGAAGCCATTCTCTGAAAATTATCAACAAAATTGAAAAGATTACTCAAAAAGAAAAAAAGGTGCGTCCGAAAGAATTGTTAACCCTACCAAACCCTCTTGTGTTCAAGCCAAAACTTCAGTAAAAAGGATGGCAACAAAAATAAAATCAAGACAACAGATACAGATAAATCAAACATAAGAATTCAGTACAGAGGTTACAGGTATTAGTAATGAATGGTACAAATAGAGACAAGTATACCTGGGGTTGTGTCTTGGCAAAGTGAACCATTTCTTCAGGATCAACCTCCAGTGGATCATAGCCTAGTTTTGCTTTAGTTACAGCCTGATTTAAGTAAAGGATCAAAACTATTAATAATTATTGCTTGGCTGAGAACTTAGCAGTTAAAGCTTGTTATTTTCATTGGAAGCCAATATACAGAGTTGAAAGAAACCATGAATATTAATCTGTACCTGTAATATTCAGAACAATTATAGTTATTGACTAACTAATTGTGCATTTAAATGGATCAACCATACGTGCATTTGCCAGACCGACTTTTAAAATTACATACAATACCAACAGGACCAAAATCCTGAATTGTTCCTTGATTAAAATAAAATTTATGGCATTTTCATTAGTCAGTGTCAGCCCACGTGCTTATAATCCAACAGAGCTCAAAGAGCAAAACCTTTCCTTCAACAATTCAATACATTATAGAGCTGCACATGGCCAAATCCATATATTAATCAAATACCTTAAGACCTTGACTGCCTTGAGGAAGATAACTGTCTCTTTTGACCCATGCAAAACAATCCAAATGGCATGAAAATTTTGCACCACATTCCCCTTGCTCACTGTCACATTTAAAACCAATCTCCTACAAAGAGACATAAAAAGATAATAGAAAATTCAATTTCAAGATCACCTCTCTCTCTCCCCCCATCTCTCTCCCAACCAATAAGAACCAGTCCACCAGAATAATTCATGAATTATCCTTATGGTGGGTTCCTTGCAAATGTAAAACTGATATATATATATATATATATGTATGAAAAAAAGTGAGAGGTGTACCTGACCCATATTGATACCATGGTGAGAAGCCCTTTTCTCTACAAATGGCCAATCAAAGAAATCTCCATTGTAAGTAACATAAATCCCTGGCTTCACCTCTTGCATGTGTCTGAACCAAGCTCTTAACAACTCCAACTTTATTTAAACAATAGAAATTAGTAATAAAGTTTTTAGATGAAATTGATTTGCCGTACTGTAAGTACATATCAATTTATTACCTCATTCTTCACATTCTCAACTTTGAAGTAACCCTGAAATTCAGTTTTTGGTGTATACTCCAAGTCTTCAATGTCCTCCCCAACGAACTAGCAATAGAAGTAGAAGTAAAATTAGGAAGGGGTGTATATCTCAAAGCATTTTAGTCATTTTCCACTTGAAGGCTAGCTTGGTTATTTGAATTCCTCATTAATAATTAGATTAAAAATAATTAACTTCAAACAAAAGTTGATAGAAGAAACTGTATAAATTGATAACCAAACCTCGCGGTTAATAATGAGATAGCCTTGGCCGTCTATCATGTAAGAAATCATCATGATTTGATCAGTGGTGGCATCAGGAAACTTGAGGGGCAGTTTAGTTGTTTCGATATCAAATGCACAGACGTGCACTTCAGCACGCTGTAAGAGATCACTCCTCTTCTCCAGTAAAGGACCGGAACTACAGATACTCACGTCATACCATTGCCCACATCTCACATCTGTGGCCATACCCCAGTGTACATGTTAGCTAGAGGAGCTAGAGATAGTGTATCAATTAAAAGTTCAGAAAAAACAGGGTACTAACACAGTTCTGGTATATTCCTACAGTTAATTGGTAGATATTGCAATTTCATTTTTGATGATTACAATTGTCCAATTGTAGTAAGGTGTAAAAGACCCCACCAAAAAAAACTTTAATATTGAAACAAATCCAGGAAAAAAAGAAAGAGAAAAGCGAAAACCGCTTTAATGGAACAGTAATGTTGCATACCAAGATCAATAGCAAAACGAACGTGGTATGGCACATCATATTCACGTAACTCGATAATACTATTTGTGTAATCTAAAGTCCTCTCGTTCCTGAAAACAGAATTAATGTCCAGTTAAAACATTATTAAAATATTATTTGGATAAATATTGGTGTTTAAGCACCCATGTTGAACAATTATTTGATTTAAGTACCTTTTAGTACTGTAGAAGGACTCAAATGCTTCCGCTGCATCTTGTTTTGCCTTGTTTCTTTCGACCACATGATGAAGGTCATTTCTGACTCCCATCAATTGTTGAACCGTGTCAAAAGAAAGCTTTAAGTACTTTCTTCGAAGGCCGGACAAATGATTTTTCTAATCATATCAACCAAAATGGTGTTTAGAAATAAAGAATTATGGTAGAAAACTGCACGTTTGAACGTTTTTTAGAAAGAGATTCCCATATGATCTCTACTAAACCCGAAATAAGCTTTGCTGAAGCTTCATTTGAGTCAAAACTGTGTAAATTAGCCTAACTTAGACCTAAATTTAGTCTTAATTGTGCTGAAATGTAATTTGATAATAAAGACTTAATTCTGGCTTAGATGGAAAACATGAGACTTCATAGAGTCATGATTGCATAATTAAACCTCAACTAGATCCATTTGAATCTCGCATGTGCAATTATAACCCAACTCAGCCTCAATTGTTTGCAGCTAAGTGTTGATTTAGCCAATAATTACAAGAAATGGCCCTTGATTCTGCATTTTAAGTTGTTGTACAATAAGTAATTATGCATTTAAATGCACCGAAAAACTAAGAAAAGCAAACAAGGAACAACAAGGTCATAATGATCCAACTGAAACAAGTACAACAGCACGTACTATCTAATTGGAAAGAATAGTGGAAGTTATGTATGTTATTTTGTCGTTAAGAAGACAGAGAAGTAGAAAAGCAGCTTACAAGATTGAGATCCTCTTTCTCTACAATCTCAATATCCGCAATTTGGCCTTCATACCTTCTTCTAAGATACCCATCCACCTCTAGTTCCACCTCTTCCTAGAATTTCCAATTTAAAAAATTATCAGCTGCCAACTAAGGTACGGTGCACTGCACCTGCCATCAAGGCTAGTGCCAACATGAAATCATTTATGTGCTCTTGTAAGTACCTTTGTGGCGGCGTAAAAGTACGGCTTGAACTTGTACTTAACTTTAAAAGTAGAACCGTCCTGAAATAACGAGGAAAGCAAGATAATATTTGTGTTCATTTTCTACGAATTGAGGAGCTTAGGAGAAAATTGTCTATTGCAGGCATCTAACTACGCTGTCTGGTACATAGCAGGGTGAGGCCTGACCAAAATGGTACCGGATGATTAGCTGGTTCTTCAAAAGAGGAAGCAGGTGAAATTTAAACCTTGGTAATTAAGCATCCATCTAACCCAATTGACCATAAATTAGCTCTCCACTACATGCTAGTATGGGGCCTAACCCGAATGATACCAGTGAGGTCTGGATCCCGTTCTCTGAATGAGCAAACAAACAAAATTTAAACCCTTTGATGAATTAATGCTAACTCATTTTAACGTAAAGTAACATGATAACACAACTCAAAAACCAATGAAATGATAATGTAATTGTAAATAAGCAAGTTATTGAAACTAGTAAATCACCTGAGAGACAAAGTATAGATCAACGCAGCTGTAGATCTTTCCTGTGTCCTCATCCTCCCATGAAGACTGTGTATTGAAATCATGGTCAGAAGAGATTGAACTTCAGTTTAATTTAAGTTGTGCCTATTTTAATGCAAAGATGTTTGATTTAAGAAAATAGTATGAATTGCATGCGGACAAGCTAAAAGAGTACTTCTCTGTATCCTCATCCTCCCTTGATGACTGTGTATTGAAATCAAGGTCACAGAATATTTGACTTCCATTTAACTTAATCCTTGCCCATTTTGATGCAAAAAAAATGGTTGATTCAAGATAATAGTATGAATTGCATGCGGATGAACCATAAGAGTACTTCTCTGTAATTAGTTCGACTTGTGCTTGCCTAGTTTGAAAATATAATTAGTTCGGGATCTTCAAATTTTGGCCAGATTTTAGATGATAAATAACTACGCATCAGAGAACATTTAACAGAGCTAATACCGCTAATTAAAATTTATGAAACAATTTGAGGAGAAGAAACGGAAAGGAAAATCGGTACTGAAGAAAACGTGGTACCAAAGTTTATTTCTTATGAAATCATAATAGATTAAATACATTTTGTTCGATCTGGTGCTGACTAGGGGTGCAAATTGGGTATCATTTCATGACATGAAACATTGGTTAAAACCATGGTTAACGGAAAATTAATTTAAAAGAAACGTAGAGTAGTAATTCGTAGCTAGAGATAGAATCAAAGTATATAGAGATGTAATTGCTACCGTAGAAAAGGTGAGAAGCCATCCGAGTCGTTTATCTCCCTCTGTGAAGAGAGAAAACCCTAGCTTACTCTCCAGTTGTTCTTCTGCTCCCAGGCGAAGCTTTTGCTTCGATTTCGACCTCGAATCGTTGCCGTAGGAGTTTGTTCTCTCCCTTCTCCGCCGCTTACCATCTCCGCTCATGGCTGATTACCGATCGAATGAGAGAGAGAGGAGCTAGAGAAATCCTATTTTTTTTTCTTTTTTGAATTTCTTGACAGCTTCTGTCAAGTTCGAGAACAAAGAGATCCTAAGATCAGATTGGGAGAAGAGGGTTTAGTGAGGCGGGAATAGTGGGTTCGATTCCCGCTCTTTTACTCTCGCTTCTCTTCGTCTAGAAAAATCGACTAGAATTTGTTTCTGATATCTTTCCTTGATTGCACGATCCGTTTGTTTTAATGAGATCTGAGTCGTCCGCTATCTTTCAGATCCAGTGCAAATTGTGCAATACCTGACCGTGGATAATTAGATCTGGGTCGTCCGTTTTCACATGATCAAAGTGGATTTTATGTATTTCAAGTGGACACCCAAGTAATTTTGACTCGGGACCTACTCGGCTAGAAAGAGAAAAGAGAAATAGATTGGACTATATTTTAATTTTTGTTATATCTATCATGATTTTATTTGATTTTAGATACGAGTCAATTATAGTATCATATTTTATTTGCTCTTCACTGCAAATGAATTATAGTAGCTTTTTAAAGTATTGAATCTAAGGTTTCGAGTTGTAATGTAAGCTATAAATTAAAAATTGTGTATTTTAGTTTATGCGAATTTTTTTCTCATAATCTCTTCTCTCGTCTTCTAATATATCCTTAAAAAGGAAATTCCTCCAAAGTTTAGTAGATTGTGCAGAAACAAAGAAAAGTCCAGACAAATATGAACTGCACTAGGAAACTGAGCTCAGCAAACTAACAAAGTAGGACTAAGTTTTTTTTTTTTTTTTTTTTCAGTGTAAGACAAGAGCCCAATAGATTATACTCAGAAATTAATTTTTAAAATTTAGAATAGAACGATTGCCTACTGCTGAACCTATATGTGATTTGCCCCTGAATAAAATGGACAGAGCCATTAATACCTGTGCCAGAGCAGATTGAACGATATGGATCTAAACTCAAAATTTGAGTTATTTGGCCTACTTGTTTGTTACGGGATTGTGCAGGATGGAATTTAACTGGTTCAGGAACCCATACTCATAAATATACAAGGGAATAATTATAGAAACGTATTAAATAAGTGCTCGGTTGTACCGTGAGAATAGTTGTGGAGAATCCTATTTTCTTTCTAAAATACTTGATATCAATAAAGTAATTATTAATTAAATTAAATCAATTAAACAATATTTTTATTAATAAAATGATAATAATGCAGTTAAATAATAATATTAAATAGATGGACGTGGCTACGGTGCTATGGGTAGCTAAGAGGCCTCCGTGCTACGGCTCGGATTTCGAGTTTTCAAAATCCTAACGGTCGATCCGAACCGTTCATCTTGTTCTCCATATTAATATGTGCTTGGAGACCAAATTTTACATTTTTATGAATTTTTTTACTATTTATTAAGCCACTTTGAAAACCCCTGATCCAACGGTGGCTTAACCCAACAGTAAAACCAGAAACTACCGTTGGATCAGGGGTTTTCAAAGTGGCTTAATAAATAGTAAAAAAATTCATAAAAATATAAAATTTGGTCTCCAAGCACATATTAATATGGAGAACAAGATGAACGGTTCGGATCGACCGTTAGGATTTTGAAAACTCGAAATCCAAGCCGTAGCACGGAGGCCTCTTAGCTACCCGTAGCATATTAGCCAAAACCTTAAATAGATGAAACATTTCTAATAAAATTATTACTAAAATAGGTACAAATAAAATGAGAAAATATTTATAAATAAATAAATAAAATAAGAAGACAACAATTAAAAACATTTACAAAAAAATAACATTTACAAAAATTAACATTTATAAACAAACAAACATTTAAAATATCTAATTACAAAAAATATTTATTAATTATTATTTTATGAAATATAAATATTTATTCTTATAATGAAAAAAAATTGTATTTAATGAGATGAATATAATGATAATCTTACTAAACGGCAGTTTAAATATTTTAGCCGCAGGGAGGGAGACCGGAGACGCACCAATCAAGTGGCCCAACAGCCGCTAATGCAGCGGGCACTTATTGAACGAGTGCGTATCCTCTGAGATATCTCAACTTTTGCGTGACCGACGTGTCCGGTGCCTATTCGGGGGTGATGTAGGGGTCCTTATTATTTGTGCTTTGAGATTCGTGCAGACGTATTTAAACGATTGGGATTTTCCACAAAGTCACGCAAAGTTTGAGATATCTCAGAGGATACGAATTCCTTATTGAACGGCCGAGCCAACTTTTCCCTATGTTTGATTTTCTGTGACAGTAACTGTGCCATTGAATAGAGCAGCTATTTGTTTAATATCTGATATTCAGGAGGCTCTATGAATATAGACACGTAAGTTTCTTGAATGTAGTTTTAAAATTTTCACTGAAGTTTTTGCTAATAGATTGTAAAGCTATATTAAATAGGATATAAGAAAATAATCAAAACACATTTTTAAAAGAAAGGTATATCTTAGATGGGGGGTGTTACAGTCAAAGAAAAGCTACAACATTTCCTTCAAAAAGAAATAATTTAAAATTTTTATTTTAGAACTTACAGTACATTGAGACAACACACACCAAGAGCAAAAGAAAGAAAAAAACAATAAACCACAAAGATAACATTTTCATCAGCAGCTGGGATCCGAGTTAATTGGATTGAATCCAAACTGCTTGTCAGCTGCATACTTGAACTGAACCCAGTCACCTCTGTTCAAGGTTCTTCCTTGTATCAGGATGCACATATTCCCGGCACGCCGTAGAATGCTCGGCTTGATCTCCTCGACACTCGTAAACCCGGTGCAGTCGAACTGGATACCAGACTGAGCGCACACACAGTTGTTCCTTATCACCACTTGGTATTGGGGTTTGCCTTGAATCAAGCTTCCCGTCCGTGATTCAGTGACCAGGATATCTCTATAGCTGCATTGCGACTGTGCGTACCCTGTCACATGCCACAAATTATTGTGATTTGTTTTATACAAAATAAAATGCTATCACACACGTGGCATGTTCAATCAAGTATTTTTTATCTTTTACTGATTTCTGTATTGACAAGCTAAAATGCCTAATCCAAATTAATTGAGAGAAGGGAAAATTGATCAGTATTATTCACAAATCTTTTGTCGGAGATAGAGAGAGAGGAGAGGGAGAGAGAAGGGTAGAGATTTTAACAGAGCAGTTTTGGCTTCATGCAGCAGACGAACCCTATGCAGTGCTGTTTTGATTCAACAGTATGTGCGCTGCATGAAGCCAGAACTGCTCTGTTAAAATATTTACCCAGAGAGGAAGGGGGAGAGAGAGAGAGAGAGAGACCTTTGACGAGGAAGTAGAAGAGGGCCATGGCTTGAACGAGCTTTACAGGAGATACCATTATTGATTATTGTTTTTATTTGGGCTGCTCGGGCTAGGCCTTTCCAAAAATATAAATATCTCAAATATTTTTGTCATTTATATATAGATGTTTCCGATGCTCAAAACTATGTTCGGTTGGAGGATGGTGGATAGAATCAAATTGGAGATGAACAAAGCTTGGGAAGTTATTTTGTTGTCGGTAACTTTTAGCTGGAGGTTAAGGTTATTAGGTGATTAGGTCGACAGAGAAAACTTATTAACATCTTTTAGTTTACTCCCAATTTTTTTTGTACACCCTGTTTGATGGAGAGTAGAGGAAGGAAAGGGAAGTAAATAATAGAAGGGAAGATTAATACATTTAATTTTTTCTTGTTCGGGTGATTAATGAAAGAAAATAAATTCAACTTTATTTTCGTCTTTTTTTTGTTTGGTTGATTAAAATTTAGAAGGTTAATGAGAAATTCGATAACTGTTGTGGGATTGTGACAAAAAACTTGTATAATAATTATATAGGTAAAATATAGAGTGCATCTGTGTTATTTTTTCTAAAAATATTTGTAACAAATTTTGTTCCATCCGTTACAATTTAAATTGGGAGGGAAACCAATTTTATTGATCATAATGATACACGGTTAAACTTTTTACCTTATGTACCATTCACCTCCAATATAATTCTGTCAACCAATACGATTCAACGAAAAAATTTATTCTCTTTCCATTCCCTCCCTTCCTCTACTCACCATCCAAATAAGGTGTAGTGAAGTCTAACTTGGTTATTCCAACTTAGGCCGGTCTAAATTATTCATGTTTGGTTGATATCTAAAATTATACCTTGACTTATATTATTCCTTGTTTGATAAGAATTTGATGACTTAAGGCATGATTTGATATTACAAATTATCTGTCCTACAAAATTTGTAATGATAATAATAAAACTAGTCTTCGTATTTTTTTTCTTTTCATTTTTATTGAAAGAATTTGTACAGGAAAATGAGTTATATATAAATTAATTTTATATCTTAGAGAAGCACATTGTATTTAATGAATCTTATTTAATTAAAGTTATATGTGTACTAATTTATTTGTCAAAATTATGTTAGGTTGATGAACAATTTTTTTATTATTTTGTATTACAATTTAAAAAATATTTTATTTAATTATTTAAAAAAAAATGTTGATTCTATAATTGATAAAGTTATAAGTTTCCTTATACGTAAATAACAAAAAAAATTAATTGCTTATTTTATATTTCTTAAAAAGTGACTAAAAATAATGAAAAATTAAACCTCATACTCAATTAAAATTAAACCACCTAGAGAGGTGGTTTAGTTTAGGCCAATTTTGTCTGGCCTAAAGATTAACTTATTCCGTCTCAGTCCTGTTCAATTAAACTACATTTAGTAGAATAAGTGAGGCCTAAAGCCCTTCTTTCACTGTTTAGTCCACAACCAAACATAACCAGAGTCTCTAAATTGGATATCCCGTGTCAATTTGAGAACTCAATCGTGGTACCCAAAAGTTAACATTTTGTTTTGTCGAGAAGTTAACGGGCAAATCATTCATTAAATGAGGAATCAATAAGCGAATTCACGTTTAGATCTTATCTTATTGCTGAAATTTATCACCGGAATATGCTTTATTTTGACCAAGTATCTTTAACCGGGAAATGATAAATTAATAATGATATACTGATGTTATTCGAACTTTAATTCACTCCGTTCTGTAATCTATTGATGCCAAAAAATTTCATCGTATCCTAAAAAATAATAATAATAATATTCCTACTCTGTCCTCAATTTCCTATCCGAAATTTTTCATCGCATCTTCAATTCCAACTAGTCTGGGCGAGATAAATCATCCCGTCCAGACTAGTGCTCTGCTAATCTCACTGAGCAGCAAAAAAAAAAATCTTGGACAGAATAGATTATCTCGTCTAGAACCGTAGCATTTTTGTTTTTTAAAATAAAAATGCTACAGTGCTGGACTGGATAATCTATCCCGTCCAAGATATATATATATATGTATTTTTAAGTTAAATTGCTAATTAGAGTCAAGATTAACGGGACGGGATAAATCATCTCCTTTTTTCTATATTTCGATTTTCTATCAAAACAATCCCCTTTCGCGATATTTTTTATTTTTATTTTTTATTAATAAAAAAATTGGCAGGTCATACATGTAATTTTAATTAGACCCGTTCCAGGTGCTGTTCTGGACCACCAGTCAGTTGTTCGAGGCAAACAGCCAACAAAGTCTGTATAAATAATATTTGTAATGGAGCAACTGTCCTTGTTAATATTAACAAGCATCTTCATCTCAACAATTAAAATAAATTTTTAAATAATTATCAACTATTTTAAAAAATCAAAGTCTCTAATATTTCTAAATCTTCACATTTTTTAAATTAATTCTAGAGTTTTTAAATAAACCATGGGACAATTAAAATAATTCGAGCGAATTGTTTGGCCAGCATAGTGATTAGAAACAGTTTTTAATAAGAAATTTTGCCGAATAATTTCTAAATAAAAAACTATAATACATCTATAAAATTATAATAGAAATCTCAAAAGTTTTTGAGAAGGAAATTAATAACAACAAAAAGGAAACTTTTGAAGCTGATAATTACACAATACAGTAATTAAAATATATTTTGAATATATTGGTTAAAGTTTATACATGACACCGCTCTTTTTTCTTTTTCTTTAAACTCGACATTTTCATTACATTAATATCAAAATTTCTCAAAGATCACTTCATCTGTAATCGAATAAATTCAATACAAACTAGAAGCAAAACAGTGAGCAAATTGTTTTTCTGCCTGAGCCATTCTATTTGCTCTCTTTTATAACGAAAATTGTTTTGTTTCTAGTTTATTTTAATTTTTTCGATTACAAATTAAATGATATTTGAAAACAAAACGATATTAAAATAATAAACTACTGATTTCAAGAGTAGAAGAAAAAATCACAATAGCAAAATAATTTTTTGATGAATATTCTAAATACATATTAATTATTATATGACGATGTATAATTAAGTTATTAAGTCATTAAGTGAGGTCTATCTTATGGAAAGTACAATTTAAATATCTAATTTGGAATAATTTAATGAAATATAATCTCCACCAAGAAATCCTTCTCAGATTTTAACTTGGAAGGAATAAAATCTACACATTAATTTTTATTAAGAGAATGTGTTATTTGAAAAACAATTAACTAAATTTTTTGGTTCTCATATGTTCCTTTTAGTAAACAAAGCTAAATTAAAAGGAACGCATGAGAACCAAAACTTTTAGTTTACATTGGTGGAAAGAGAATTGCAATATTTTTGTTGTTGGTCTACGCAACTAACCTTTAAAAAAAAAAATTGCGATTTTTGAATTTAGATAGGGAATCAGATCTCCTGCGTGGGCCCGGTTACTGTTAAAGGGTTTAGGGTTAAAGTGATTTTGGGTTTAGGGTTATATGGGACCCACTCTGCAGTGACTCTGGAGGCAGGAATTTCCTGCCTCCAGGAGGGCAGACGATTTGGTTCCGATAGATAGTGAGAAGGTCTAAACTTTGAACACATAAATTATAGAAAACAGCAACCATTAATTAGTCATCTCATTAATTATATTATTCCAACACATAAACAAAACAAAAACAAATGCAAACCAAAATCTAAAACAAAGGCTTTTAACTAGATCCTGAACCATTCCATGATTTGGTTAAGAGCAAGAAACTTGTGAGCTGATCGGCTTGAACGGGAACAAGGTACCCGATGCATACTTGAACGTTACACCATCGTATGGCAACGGTAACTTGTCGTTGACAAATCCGTCCTTATCGAGAATACTCGGGTCCACCGGCTCTGCTGTTTGGAAACCATTGATGTTGAATTGAACATTGCTCTGTTGACAAGGACACACATTTTTTATCGTGACCTCGTATTCGGGCTTTCCACTGAACAAATTCCCGGTCGGCTTCTGCGTTACTGATATATTTGACAGTGTGCATTGTGCATGACCTGTGAAAGAAATGCAATGTAGATCAAATTACCATACCAAATTGTTCATAATCACGCACAATGAAGCAGTAGAGAAAGGCAAAGGCAAATCTAAAGAGAGATAAATTAAACCTGGATAAATGAAACAAGCGAAGAGAGCCAAAATAGCTAGGAACTTGAAAATATTTGCCATGTCTTAATTCTTCGTTCTTTCTCTGTTTAAGTTGAGTACTGTTGAGATGGGTTTAAAAATAATCTATGCGCTAATTTATACACTTAAAGAGAGAGCTTAATTCGGCATGTCTGCTGCAGCAAATCTCCAGATTATCTCCATTTTCATTCTGTCTATTTATTTTGCTGAATTTCCGCCTTTTTTCTAGGAAACAAAATCTTGCCAAAACTGATTCAAAATTATTTCCTTTCATCTAAGAACAGATTTAGTGCTATAAAATTTTGGATCTTATCATCTATTAAACAAACATGACAAATTTGTCAATGGTGTCAATGTATTTTCTTCCCAAATCATTTTCTTATCCGCTCCTGGTTCAAATTTCTGAGTTCGCTCCGTAAATATGAGACATTTATTTAATTTTCAGTTTTTAATATTTAATTGCAAAAAAAAAAAATTAAAAAAAAAACTAGTTTAGTCTATACCAGAAATTACTTTCTTTTGGTTGTAATTCAAGTAAATTTCAAACTACCATGAGCCCTTTGGACATAATTAATTAGATAAAATATCACGATTTAAAAAAGAATAATCAAAATTATATAATACCTGAAACACATTTATTTTGGTCTCATACATTGCAAGAAGATATATATATATATAGGTCATGTTCGGTATCAAATAAATTAGTTATCCTGAATAGCTATGACAATATATTGCTATTGACTGTTGACCAAGATTTTTTTTTGTATTAGATTCTTTTAGTAGAAAATATTTGTTGGATTTCACTTGCAGATGTAATACAAATCAGGTTGACGGCTGCAAGAAAAAAAATAAGAAGCAGCAGAAAAGAATGCCCATTTTATTTCTAGTTTAGAAGTAGTTTGATTTGCAAATTATATCCGAATTATTTGCGAATAATTCATTTTTTTGGTGATTACAAATTGAACGCCGAATTATTCGGTTAACCGAACTTTAACTAAATTATACCCGAATAATTCGCGAATTTTTTCAAATTTTTGTCATAACATTTTTTTTTTGCTCTCTCGTAGGTTTGAGATCTCTAGTATGGATAATTCCAAATCACTTCCGAATTATACCCGAATTATTTTCGAATCACAAATTTTAAACCTCACCTTATCGAACCCGAATAATTTATTTGTCACTCTAGTGAGAACATCGATTGATCCTTTTGAGAAGGTGGCATCAGCACAACTTTTTAGTGCCTGACTTTTCAAGTTATTTTTTTTTCCTTTCAATTTTTTTTAAGTTTTAAAAAAGATTTGCTTGTATACGACAAGGCTGCCCTTTTATATAATATATTGGACGGATTTGGCTATGGTGCTATGGGTTGCATAGTGGGCTACGATGTTACAGCTCAATATTTGAGTTTTTAAAATCTTAATGATTGATCTGAACCGTTCATCTTGTTCTCCATATTAATATGTGTTTGGAGATCAAATTTTATATTTTTTTGGAATTTTTTTTTTATTTTTTAAGATTCATTGAAAATCGTTGTTTTTCAGAAAAATCTGGACCATAAAAAACATAGATATTCAATAAATCTAAAAAAATAATAAATTTTTTAAAAAAAAATGTAAAATTTAATCTCCAAACACATATTAATATTAATACGGAGAACAAGATGAACGGTTCGGTCCATATTGGGCTTTTTAAGTAAGGGTCGTTTAGCAATTTAGCAGGCCTACAGTAGAAAGCCCATGATATACCTGAAAATATATCCTCTCCAATACCTGATAAGGGAATCTTTTACAATTACTAGATCTGAACCGTACTTTTTAACTTGGCACGAATCTCAAAGCCCAAAAATGGGGCCCCCTACAGTGACCCGAATCCCAAGCCGGTTGAGATTTAATCTCAAACCGTAAAGTAAGTCATCCTCTGCAATAATTGTGCAATACCTCTCTACGGGTTCCATGATACCTCACCAAATATTCGCTAGCGCCGATCGATCGGGTACTGATCCCCTAAAGTAACTCAAAATTTGAGTTTGTATTCGACCCGTCCGATCAGAATCCGGACCAATCCGGCTCGACGTAATTCACTGGTCTCCTTAAAAATTCGTGTAGATTTTGATCGGACAGTCTGTATTCAATCTCTTACTTGAGTTAGAGGGATCCGAATTCCGATCGATATCCGGTCCGGTCGGTTAGACACGGCGGTCTGAAAGAGCAAGAGAGAAAGGCGGAGTCAGGTGCCACAGCGCAGGAACTTGTAATCTCGTTGCCTCCGCCTCAAAGAATTTCCGGTCTCCTCTTGAAGGAATGTTCTCGACTGGCTCCTGTTCTCTGCTCACACCCTCTTCTTATAAGATCAAAAGCAACTATTCACCAAGTTCGCTTTCCTCTTCTCGCGCTATCTGTCCCGAGACTGTTCCTTTTGATGATTCTAGAAGAATCATCCATGTAACTGATGCTTCTAAAAGAAGGTCTGTGTTTGCTTGGTGTGTTGTTTTTTTTTTGTTACTAGATTTGGTGAACAGGAATCTGCTGTTACTATATTTGCCAGTAGAGCTTTGGTGTTAGTTTATCTGCTTTTAGAGATATCAATTTGTTCATTTATTTAGAGAAAAGTTCTCCAAAATAAGGTCCATTTAAGATCATAACAGATAATGCCTGTGTTATACTATAATATAATTGGTAATGACAATCCTTTTATCTTAATTTTAAAGATATCACGTATCTCTGTTGGGCATTGCAGGTGTGAATGCCTCAATATGTACAAAGAGCTCATACCATACAAACAAGCCTGGGAATGGCAAAAATCACTGGTGCAAAGAAGATATTCTTTAATAGAAAAAGAGGAAGATACTTCAGACATTGTTATAGTTCTTCAGCACCAATCTGTGTACACACTGGGTACAGGAAGCTTGGAGGAGCATATGAATTTTGATATGGATAGTGCTCCTTTTGAGGTGTACCGTACTGAGCGTGGCGGTGAGGTCACATATCATGGCCCAGGACAGGTAACTTTGTTTGAAGAAATGCCTTCATATTGGTTAGAATGTTATACATAGATGTAGATTTATATTATTCGATTGTTTGTTATGGTTCAGATTGTTACCGTGGATTTCGACTGTCATAATAGTTAGAAGGTTGGAATTGTATGAAATTGTGCATTGCTACTAAGATAGTATTATTTTGTTATATTTTAGGTGCTCTTTTGGTCTTTCATCGCATTGTTTTGTGTAAATGGTAGGCTGGATAGGGCTTGGATAGAAGCCTGATTGTGGAAAAGTGGCCAGCTGCATGCTTTCAAGGTGGCATAATGTCTGTAATAAACTTGAAAAATGGAGATCCCATGAATTTGATTGGGGATGAAATGATGTTCAGTTCACTTGCTGATTGTTTTTCTTTAATTAGAGGAATTGTCAAATTTTACTAATCAGAATTTAGGACCAAAATTCATTTCATATTGTCTTATTATCTAGTCATTTGTACCAATTCTATTTTCTATAATCATTTTTTGCAGATTGTTGTTTATCCAATACTAAGTCTAAGGCACCACCAGATGGATTTGCATTGGTACTTGAGGAGCCTTGAAGAAGTTATTATCCGTACTCTTTCCTCTTCATTTTCAATCAAAGCATCAAGGATTGAAGGCTTGACTGGCGTTTGGATTGGTAAGTCAATGCCCTGATTGTGTGTTTCTGTGCGTGATGCTTGTGCTCACACTCGCATTAAATTTTGAAAGGGTAATGACCTGATATTCAAAACTGAATTTATCGCATTAAATTCAGTGTTTTTTTTGCTTTCTTGTAAGACCCTCCCTCCCTGTCTGTGTGTCATGTTGGGTCAGTTTCATCATGTTGGGTTACGGGTTGCTGGGTTTGGGGCTTTTTGGAGGGCTGAGATAGAAACTTAGGTGCAGGAGTTAGGTCTCAGACAAGGAGTTTTGAGCTGTGAGCCAAAATAATCTTGGACCTAAGGATTAGAAATTAGAAGTTTAGAACTGCTAATATTTTTTATCCATAAATATTAGACTAGGGCCAAGAACATAGCTACAATTCCTATCTCCTGACATAATTCAGTTGTGTTGCAGCAAAGCTCAGACACCTTGAGTAAGGTTCATTCTGGTTCCAGTCAGGTCAGGATTTCAGTTGGCCGGCTATATTGTTGATCTGGGTTGGGATTGGCTTTCCAATAAAAAAAAAACACAATTCAGTGAATTATTGTTCAGGTTTAGTCATTTTGGCTGGTAGTCCAGGTCATTGATTTTGCCAATTAGTACTACCCAGCATGTGCCAGTGCCAGTACTAACTGATGGAGTTAATGATCTTCGTCCAATTGACCTATATAATTACCAGTTCAGTAAAATTAGTCTCCACAGGACATGCTTATGAAAGAAGAGAAAATGATGAATAGTTAAGCTGATAATATTCTGTGGGCTGTCGTATTGTTTTTGTGTGAAAAAGGCATTCTTGGTAATGATGTGCTTCTCCCCACAGGTTACTGATATGTTTAATTTCTCGGTGAAAGTTTCTTGCAGTCCTTTCAACAATTATAATCATTAGTGGTGACCTCCTATGTGGTTAATTCTAATGGTATGACATTACGTATTTCCTATGAGATTGGAACGTTATGTTCTTTCTAATGTGTTATCTCTTTTCAGGAAATGAGAAGATTGCTGCCATTGGAATTCGTGCCTCTAGATGGGTTACTTACCATGGTTTAGCTGTGAACGTTACTGCCGATTTAAACCCATTTAAGCACATTGTACCGTGTGGCATAAAAGACAAAGAAGTCACCAGCCTCAAGCAGTTATTATATGGTCCAGAAACTGATACTAGTGAAGTAATAGATTCTACACTGATTGATATGGTCTATGAATCTTTAATCAGAGAATTTTCTGAAGTTTTTCAAGTTTCTCTTGATTTCAAGTCTGTCACTGATTTGAATTTGTAGCTCAATTTTCACACTGTATGATCTACGGCATTCCTTTAGCTTGGGAAAGCAAAAGGGATTGAGATGAACTTTGATTGTTGTAAATAGAGGAGTATCTCATGCTAGAGAACATTTTTTGTGGAAGAAGCATCTTGCAATGGTTTTCCTCCAAAAATGTTCTTTAATGTTGTAACTCGTAACTCTTCTCTTGGTTTATACATCAGTGAAATATCGTTAAACAAAGCTTTGTTTTCATTTTCGATCATGTGATATATTGGTATGTTTCTCGTCCTCACAATGAGATCGCAAAAAGTGGAAACAACATATTGTAGCATACATTACAATGAACAATGAAGCAGGAAATGTATTAACATGATTATATTTCTTGCATGCTGTGGAAAAATAAGCCTAGCTACATGAACTTTTAATGTACATACAACAGAACATCCCTGGAATTAATGAAATGCAACTTTTTTCCTAACCAAGTCCCTAACCTATGTACATGAGCTATTTTTACAAGAAAGATCGTGTTTCTACTTTTAGAGTAGATTTTGCTATGCAATTTGACTTTTCTATCCTTTAATTTCTACCATTTACCTGAAGCAAAAAAAAAAAATGCTACACCTCACTGAGAGATAACAGGGTTTGCAAGTCAGGCATTTCTGGCAACTACTAGAAATGTGTTCCTAGAGAGCCTTTCTCAAGAGCATGGCCTAATAAGCTGAATGCCCGGGAAAGAATGCTTGAAAATATTCCCTAAAAGGAAGATGCCAGTACCATTCGCATTAGATGCCTTCTTATTATTAGTTTCCAGAAATGGGTTGTGCTTCACCTGCAACATCATTTGCTGTCCGATTTGTGTTTGAATTGATTCAATAGTTTTGGCCTCGACCGGGTTTCCAGAAGCTTCAGAGAGGTAAAAGGTATCTACAACCTCACCTCTGTCGGTAGAAATCTTGGCCCGCTTGATGGTCAATCCATTCTCCCGGAATATCCTTGTTATGTCAGACAGTAACCCCACTCTGTCTTCTGTCCGCAACTCAAGTTCCAATCCCTGAAATTTTTAAAACCCAAAACAAATGGGATTTGATAGTTTAGTTATATATCGCTCTCTGTAAAATTGGTTGACTATAATTGTAACTGTGCTGGTTATGTTGGAGCAGTACACCAAACTGATATTTTTATGCAATGGCAAAGTACACATGTGGTCTTCAGTTTCTGTAAGGATACAAAATTGCCTCACTGGTACAAGCCAGCCAGTTAAAAACAATATTTGAATACCTCAGATGTACGCCGCTTGATAGCTGCCTCAAGGCATTGAATCAACCGTTCTTTCTCAGCCTCTGAGTTTAAGGGGTTTCCATCAATATGTCTTATGTAGTACTCCTACAAATAAAGAAATTAGAAAATAGAATAAAATCAGTACAAGCGCAAATTTCTTGTATGCAAGATATATTCTGCAAGTATGTAGAATCCATTATAAATTTACCAAGCCTGCTTGATTTGCCATCTTGTAAACAATTTTATCACTTTTTTCTATTTTATTTCAAATAAAAACCTCACTGACACCTCTAATTTGACTGCTCCTAGAATGTTTAAGTTCACCACACAATTGACAAAAGTAGCCCTCATTTACCTGATAGGCCTCCTTGCCTGAGCTAACCATCCCATGATAAATCACATATTGCATGTCCGTGAGTGTGCAAACCGTATCAAAAAGAAGCTTGGCCCGATCCTTCGACCTCAGAATCACCACCGTATAACCTCGTTCAGGGCAATCTAATACTGACACGTGGGGCCCACAACCCTCCTGTTCACCCTCTCCACAATCAAAATCTCTATCACCATACATCATCTGATGCAATCGCCTCTCTCTATGGGTCATCCCAGCTGAGATATCAGTATGAGCAGACCTAACATCGTCTGCACCACCACTGGTAAGAACATTAGAAAGGAGTCTCTTGATCTCTAGTATACGTTTCTCATCACTGAGCGGTATCCCGGTGTGCCCGTCAGTGAGGTGGACCACTGCTGCAACACGTGTATTGTGGGTCCACAACTCTGCACTGGTCACATTACAATTGAGATTGGCTAGCACTGCACATACGTCGGACATGAGGCCTGGGCGGTCAGTACCAGTTAGCTCGATTGAGGTGTGTTCGGTTGTTGGTACAATACCGATTGAATTACTAGTTGTAGGGTAGAAGTACTCATCCGATTCAAGTGTCTACATAGAAAAATGAAACCCGAAATGTTGATTAATATGTTAAGATTGAAACCACCTTTATTTTCAATCCAAGTTTTCTATATTCAAAAGAGTTCAAAGAATTTTGTAAATTTACCTTTTGGATATAGGCTGTTATTTTCTTGCCTGTAACTTTTTTACCAGCACAATCGGTCACATTGAACACTGCATTAAAGCATTAAAAACATCAAAAGAAATTCGCATGAATTATGCAACTCATTGCAATCAGGAATAAAACATATACTCAGTGTTTTATTTTATATCTCAATTTAAAGCAAATATATACCATCCATGAACCAACTTCCATCAGAAGAGATGTACGCCTTTTTTATTACAAGATTTAAATCCGCAATTACTTGCACCACCTGTAGAAGACTACCTTGTTTGTTTACACTATCCACCTACATAAATAAAATACTGAGATCAGATTTCTAAAGGTGAAACTTTTTTGAGATAATTTTAATTAACTTTTAGGTTTTTCCAGCAGGTCTGAGTAATTTACCCGAATTACAGTTGCATTCTCACAAGCTTCATTATCTATCACGACTCTGTAGCAATACATAAGAGAATATATATGATTATGAATAAATAAGCACAAAAGGAAACCAATAAAAATATCCAAGGAATATATTGGTTGAGAAAAAAGTTTCATAAATAAGGCGACAAGAATCTTAGAAAGCAAATATACAGAAAGAGATACTTGCATCGAAAAAAGGATTCGTGGAATAATAGAAACAATAAAAGCGAAGAAGAGAAGTACTAGGTAGCAATTATATATGGTTAAAAGTTAATACAATATCACGAAAAACATATATTACGATTTTAAAAACTAAAGATATCTTTAATAAAAAAATAAAGCTAATGACACCATAAGGCCTGAAAAAACAAAATTAGTTATAATTATCTAAGCAAAATCCAAGAAGAGTTCTGCAAAATATTCAGAGAATCGTTCAAAATAACCGTCGCAAAATTCCCTAATTAATAAATTATTATCCTATAATATTGAAACCATAAGGATTGATTCTCCGAAACCTAAGAAAATTCATAATCAATGGATAGAAAAACTATAATGAAATTAAATTATAATAGAAAAAAAGCTTAAGAATGAACTTCTATATGTATAGCATGAATTTTTCCAATTAGCTAAAACCATCAAAGAGAATCATCAAAAAAGAAATAAAAAAGCACATAAATTACCTAGGTGGATTCATCCTCCTAAAGAGCTTTGCATATTCATCATCGTTATCCATCTCCAATGAACTCTCGCCAACAACAGAGACCCCTAATTTCTTCTTCTCCTCCTTCAAATTCTTTGATTTTTTTTGGATCTAAATTGTGATTTCCTCAGAACTATCTATCTATGTATGTATATATGTATATATGTCGGGTAACTATATATGAAGCCGAGAGGTAATAAAGGAAATTTATGGTATTTATATCTTTTTATAGCAGACTGTTACATTTTTGGTCGCAAGAGATTCTTTTAATATATTTCTATTTTTTGTTACGATTTTTATGGGATCTCATCTAATGCGAGCCGTTGAAGAGCTGGTGAGCGCCGTATTCGGAACTCCAACTGGTGATGGGTAACGCGTCGATTTCTTATTGGTTCAAGTTTGACTATTCAGTGACCACTAATTCTTGCCAAGCCCCTCTATCTATCTTTCGTTCGTTCGTTCCGAAGAAATCGCTGCCCTCACAATTTTGCAAAATAACCCATTCATTTTTGTAAAATATTGTAATGAGGGCCCGTGATGGCTCTTGTGATTTTAAAAGAATATATAATATGACAGGCTTAAATCTAAATTTTGTTATGAAATAAAGATAAACAAGCATAAACAAGAATAAACAAGAAGGAGAGAATGTAAAGAATGACTATCTCTTATTCATATATTTCTCATGTGTACAATACAAGATTACATGCCTCAATTTATAGGCTACCAATTGTAAATGAAAAGTCATTACAATAATAAATATGAAAATGAATTCTAAATAGTAGTAGGATATAAATTCCAATGGTAGTAGGGTAGTGGGAATTAATATTGGGAGTTACAAATGAATGAACCATCCACTATATTCATAACAAATTTTACTTATAGTTATTTAAAAAAGAAAACCATCTTTTTTCGCAAGGTATGTACTGTGTCTGTGTAGGGTATTTTCTATTTTGGATTTTATAAGCAATGCCAACAAATATGCCATATTCCTATATTAGCAGAGTATGTCTATTTTATTTAGAATAATTATATTGGTTTCCACACTCCTATCCTCTCTCTATCCCCACAGCTACAATTTAGGAAGGTTACATTATGATCCCACTAATTATTTAAACACTTCTAAAATTAAAGGATCCAAGTTAAATAAGAAAAGTGATAATTATTTAGAGGTTGTACTTGTTGGGTTTTCGTGAACGGTTCAAACCCATTTAATTAGCTTAAGCTGCGGAAAGAGTAAAACAAAAATTTTTACATCTAACTTAAGCTACGGATTAAATGAATCAAGAAGATTCGTTTAATCCTATTTACAGATCTACTCCATAATTGATTTCCTAAAGCATTAAATCTATTTACAAATTAAATAGATTAATATAACAATTTATACCTTGATTCCAAATCTCAGTTGGAATGCAGACCGAGCGAGTAGAGCCTCACCAGGGATGGAATCGACTCGCAGTATCACACGTGTGATACCTCTATTGGTTATCCACCAGGACTAACCGGAGAGCGATTTACTTCTTCTGCCAGAAATACCGTAAACCGCGGAATTCTGCAGAAACACTATTCACCGAAAAAGAGATAGATTAAATATATTTAAGAATGCAAGTTATTCCGTTTTACTAATAAATCAAAACATGAAATACCGCAGAATCTAAAAATATATTTTTCCGAATCTCGTAATAACCGAAATCAGGGAAGAGAGGGAAATCCGATCAACGAAGTAATCAGATTAACACGTGAATTAGTGAGTCTTTCTCTCTACCCCTACCCCTCTATTTATAGACTTTTGAGGAGGTTGGCAAAAGACCAAAATACCCCTCAAAACAAATCTATTTACCAAAAGCCCTTGACACCTCATCCTTTTATCATGTGAAATGACCAAAATACCCTTGCCACCTCACATGACACATGTCAATACATGGGAAGTCGGCACCAAGGTAAAAAAGACCATTTTGCCCTTGGCCCATTAAGGATGAATAGTAAAAGGCTTTGATTTTGGGCTTTTGCCTTTGGGCTTTTAATTTTAATTAAGGCTTTGATTATTTTGGGCTTTTAAATCCATAATTCAAATCCATAATTAACAATTAAAATTCCAAATCAAATATATATAATTGTCATATACAATTATATTTCTTTTCGGTTATTGTTCGGTAACTTTTATACAACGTAACGTGTACGTTTATAAATTAACCGTTGTTTCTGCTTGTCATTCTAAATGACATTTATAATTTAATTATATCACGTATAATTAATTATAACCATCTTAATATTAATTATAATCAATTTATAATCAATCAGTAAGATTCTCCGAGTAGCTCCTATATGGTGTGACCCAATAGGATCTGTGTTATGTTGGTAAACAGAGTTAAAACTGTTTTAACTTCTGTTAGTCATGGGTGGCATCTGGCAACACATCATGACCATCCAATTACACAGATGATGCTGTACTGTACAATATCACGATCCAGTAAACAATTTACTTGTGTCAGTTCTTCTGTCTCATAGCTATCAGATCAGTTTTAAGGTAGATATGTGTCATCCTTGTTAACTGTATCTTTTCTTGATCTTGAGTAGATTATCAAATATAATTACTCTTGTAATTATACCGCATGCAGATAATCTAACTCTATCAAGGGGCCCAGTGATGCTATAGCTCGTATAGAGATACGAGGGACAAATAGTATTCTTGGCAGACTATCACTTCCTCAGCTAAGTTATATATATGGAAATGCTACCGTTATGGCTGCTTTTTACGGACAACGTTAGATAACACTTACTCATATATATTTCTTAGTGGGAACGATAAATACCTCATACTGTAGAACTTTGACACTGAATGAAAACATTAATGACACGAACACAATTCTATTTAATGTTTCATTCGGGGTCTGTCAAATACCATGTTCCTAGAACATGTATCTATGTGATTAAAATGACATCTCGTGTCAAGTGGTTTGTAAAACTTAACCATCTTTTAATCCACATACTAACCTTATCGCGGTAATTAGTGTTCCTGCTAATTACCTTGGTCAGTGACTTTTAAGAGTATATATTATCTATATTATGGAGTTTCACAATTTCAGTCATGAACTCGAAATGATCCATAATTTCAATAATACTCAAGGCAACAAAATGATATATAAATAAACATTCAATTCATGAACAAAGCTTTATGATTAACTTATCGTATTATTGACTTCTAGATTATTACAAACTAACAGTACTATGACCCTCACTAATTATTTAAACACTTCTAAAATTAGAGAATTCATTTTTAAAATTAGAGGTTGTATTATGGTCCCCACTAATTATTTATCCATAGAAAAAACATTCATCACGATAAACGTATACGAGGTGCTTATTCAAGTATTTTTTATATAAGTATAAATACTCTAGTGTATAAGTATAAATACTTGTAATATTTCATATTAATACTATCATATGTCAGTCACTGTTATATGTAAAAAATATTTATAACAGTAAAAAATATTTGCAAGTATAGGTATAAATACACGTGTAACGACGAGCCCGAAAGTATGCCATCATAGATCTCATTTGAAAGAGAAAATTACGTAGAAGACGTTTGTGATTTTAGATTCGCAAAATTCCTCATAGATCGTCAGAAATGTGGATGAAATTGAAATGAGATAAAAACACATCTAAAAACGTGCATGGTTCCCCCGTGTAATTTGGAATTTGTTTGGAAAGACAATTATTTATGTAAAAATTATTCATCTTATTAGTATAAATACTTTTTTTCTTAGAGATAAATACTTTCGTGCGTAAGTATTAAAACTTTAGAAAAAAATATCAGTGCTGGAATTTTTATGGTTCCATGATAGTTATGAAAGTTTATTTTGTCGTATGCTGAATTACTAACTCTGTTTATTTATATGTCTTGAATTTTAAGAGTACAAGAATAATTGCCTAATTATTGTTGTTATATTCTCTGTTAAAACAATACATCAGTATTTGTAGGTCAACCATTTATTTTACTGTTTGACTATTTTTTAAACCGCTGAAGACAAAATCTGACTAATATGGAATATTAATTATGGTTGAGTACCACTTTAGCATATAATAGCCAATATATCTTTTAATTAACTTCATCTAGGATAATATTCTGAGACCAATTTTTATTCTCAACAATATGCATTATGCAAGCAGTTTTTGTAATTCTTATTCAGGCAGTATCTACTATCTAGTGTTTTTATCCTAACAATATACATAACAGTCTGGGCGGATTTATATTCATTCGTACGGGTGCTAAGTCACTCTATGATTTTAAAATTTTAGTTATGTATATTGAAATTTAATTTAATTTAATTTTTTTATAACTTTTTATATAGCTTAGCCCCCCTCATAAAATATTACATATCTACTTGTAGTCTAGTGGTTAGAACTTACTTTGTGGCTGTGGAGATCTTAGACTCAATTCCCACCAATAACATATTTTTCGTTTTAATTTTAGCACCCATTATCATGAATTTATAGTTCTGAACCTGAATTAACCGTGTTAATTCTGAAGTTTAGTATTGTGATTGTACTTTATAGTTTATATGACATAATGATGCATGATAATAATAATGAAGTTTATTGTATATTTTAAAGATCATTTAAAAATATTTCTTGGTTGTCAGAAAATGTTGAAGATTTTATTACAAATAATATTTGAATTCTTTAGAAGTATGTCTTATTCTATGTACATATTGGGTCGTCAAATTACTTTTGACTTATTTTCTTCTTCAAGTAATAGTATTACAATTTTCTTTTTATTTTCCTAGAATTCTAGAAATCAAAAGTGTTTAAATGGTTTGACTAGACAAAAGCCAGAATGGTGTGAAAAACAGTGTTAAAATAATCCGATATGTAAAACAATACACACGAGACATTATGACAAAACTTAAATAATTGAAACAAACAATCCACATTTAAGTCGTTTTTTTTATGTGTAAAAAAAAAAAAACCTAAACCCTAATCCACATTTAAGTCGTTGGTTACTTGGTTTAGTGTCAGCAGAAGCTAGTAATAGGAAACTAGTATCATACCCATGCGCTGCAACGGGGACATATTATAAGAAACAAATATATCAATGAAAATAATAATTATCTAAAAATTAAAACACATGTTAATAGAAAATTTATATGATTATGTATTTTTAATTAACTTTAATCGTGATCTCTGATAACAATTTGATGATGTCATGATTCTTTATTTTTTAAGTACCAATGATATCAAATAATAGCTCGATTCGAATCTAATATCAAATATCATACAACAAATCAATATCAACATATAATATGATATCAAAAAATATAAATAAAAAGTGTTATCGTTTGTATGTATAGGATACACACACACACACACATATTATAAGAAAAATATATATTCACACACGTTCCAATTTATATTCTTCTTTGTTTCCAATTTAGAATACACACACACACATACACACACATTGATATATTATATATTGGAAATATATTCTAAATTGTCCACACCAATATGTATAAAAACAAAGAAAGAGATAAGGAAATTAAAAAAAAATGATTTCCATTGTGATTCGTATAGAAACGAAGAAGTAAGGAAACAATAAATAAGAAAATGGAAAGTGAAGTCTTCTCAATTGAAGAGGAAAAATATAGAAATAAATGAATAAGGAAACAAATAAATATATAGCTAAATTTCAGAATTTGTTCAAATTAAATTGTAACGTATCGTGTGACAGCACATGTGGTGGGTATGTTTTTAACTAAATTTAGACTTTTATACATAAAAGAGATGCATTTAATCAAAAGAAGACAAATTTTGTAATTTGAGAGCTGAGATCAAATCCGAAGTTTTATCTCTCAATCGTAGCCGTTGGCGGATCGGACACCCAACGTGCTTAATAATAGAATGGAGATAGGGGGGTAAATTTCGCCATAGGTCACTATACTTTGTTATTTGTCACGAATTGGTCACTCAAGTTTGATTTGTTCATTTTTAGTCACTCAACTTTGTTATTTGTCCCAATCAAGTCCCTCTATACTTTTTCATCCAAAAATGTTTATTCCGTTAGTATTTTGGATAGAATATGTTTATTATGTTAATATTTTGGATGGAATTAGTATATTCCATTAATATTTTGAACGGAGTGGGAATATTCTGTTAAGATTTTGGATGAAAAGTATAGAGTGATGATATCTCCATATTATATCTAAATTACAGCCCTGATTTACACTGAAACCTGTACTTTAAAGCCTATAAATGTGGACTTTTTACTTATATTTCGATGAAATGTGGTACTGCTATGCTTTGTTTGGTATTTTGCAGGAAAAAGGGTGAAAAACTGGATCTGACTACTTTTCATACGGCTCGTATGACATTTTGTATGGCCCGTACAGGATCTGCCCAACTGCACATAAGGTTCCACAACAGAGGCACAAAGTCTCCAAGACAAAGCACAGGCATACGGCCCGTACGGGGTCCCCTACGGCCCGTAGGGCGCTAATTCAGAAAATCCAGCTGGAATCTGAAATGAGCATAATTTAAGGAGGTCGAAAAGGAAGCCTCTGGGGGCGCGATCTGGGGCATTAAATGAGATATTTCCTCACCAAAAAGGGGGATTCACCACTGGAACTTGGACAACCTTTCTTGGAGCAAAAGACGAGGAGGAGAAGAGGAAGAGAAGTGAAAAAACGCGAGTTTGCAACGGATCTTCGGATTTTTCCACTGTTTTGTCATGAACTCTTTCATTTCTTGTTATTTGTGTTATCTTGTGAACATGAGTAGCTAATTTACTTTGTTTCTAGGGTTAAGATGTAGTTTCTAGTTTGGTTTTGTTTGCATGCTACTTGGATTTTGTGTTGAATGCTTTGTTTTTACCTTGTTGAGTAGTATTTTGATTGCTTTATTTGTACTTGCTTGAATTGATTAGTCATCCCGTTAGATGAATGCGCACATCTAAGTGTTAGGAGCCAAGTCTATGACATTTAATCCAACCGAATAAAGTATATGAAGTAGGATGAAACCAAGGAGTACCCGAAAGGTGAAACTTTCCTTGAGGCGAAAGTCCTTAGATACTTTTAGTAAACCAACAAGTAACTTAGATAAATTAGACCAAAATGCGAAAGTTGAGGTTTAACACATCTAAGAGGGAAGTATTTGAGTCCGGTAATCGAGTACTAGGCCAAAATGCGAAAGTTGAGGTTAGGTATCTAGATCTGGTCGATAGAAACCCTAAACATTAGCACCAACGCAGAAAACAGTAGCTGCAGCATTAACTCGGGGTCCCCTACGGGCCGTACGGGAATCCGTACGGGCCGTATGCCTCGAGGCTGAACAGAAATGAAATCTGAACCCTGGAAACGCCTTTTTATCAATTGAAAACAACTTTAATTCTCTTTTATTGCTTTTTAAACTTGTCATAAATCATTAGAATTGTTAAGAACCAAACCAAACCAATTTCTCTCACTTCTAGAATCTCAAGTAATTTTAAGACGAGTCCGGTCATTTTCTTCCGTCCGTGTGGATCGATACCTGAGCATACTCATCGATAGGATAGTGCACTTGCTATCTGATTTGACAGAGTATAACAAAGGTTTAAAAGGTATAGCTTGCTATACCGAAACTTTGTAAGCATATATTCTGTGCGAACAAGTGACTTGATTGAGACAAATAACAAAGTTGAGTGATTAAAAATGGACAAATCAAATTTGAGTGACCAATTCAAAACAAATAACAAAGTTTAGTGACCTCCAGCGAAATTTCAATTGACCTTTCTTTTTTATTTTGCAAATTTTTTGTGCTTAAACGTAAATCTTTTATATAGTTAAAGTAAAATGCTACGGAACTATAAAATTGACTTCATTTACAATATAAAATTTTTATATGATTGATATCTATTTACGTTTGACCCCATAATCAGAAAGTCAGTTTACCATGAATTTTTGTTGTACTTGAACAATTTTCATTGTTAAAGTAAATTTTATATGATTAATTTTTCTTCTTTATTTTGCAATTTTTTTGTACTTAAACATAATTTTTTTATATAGTTAAAGTAAAATGCTACGGGTGTTATAAAATTGATTTTTATTTGCAATATGAAAATTTTATATGATTGATCTCTATTTACGTTTGATCTCATAATCAAAAGTCTATTTCCCATGATTTTTTTTGTACTTAAAAATTGATCTCTATTTACGTTTGATCTCATAATCAAAAAGTCTGTTTACCATGAAAATTAAAAATTGTTTCCTACTTTTTGCACATCAAAGGCTCGCTATCAATTAGATACAATAAAAATTAAATTATTAAAAAATTAACAAAACTTTTATTTTGGAATTAATTATCGAATATTTTGCAACACTTCATTATTTACGTATATATAAATCCGTCCCTAAATCAGTGATATCCAACATTTAGTGTTTCAATAAATGTTCTATAGCTAGTTTATTTTCTTGTACAATTAATATTTCTTATCTTAAACCTTCGGAAAAATGTTTTTAATTAGCGATCTAACTAATCATCTTGTTCCGTTAATTTTGATTTTAATTAGCGATCTAACTAAAGAAATTTTAAAAAAATTCCTAGACGGGATATATGATCTATCCCGTCCATCACTGTAGTTTTTTTTTTGCTAAAAAAAAATTGCAATAGTGCTGGAGGAATAATCTATCCCGTCCAGGATTTTTTTTTCTTGCTTAGCAGTGTTAAGAATTTGAATTAACGAGACATTAATCTGAACGGAAAATTTTGTACCGTCCAGGAGACGGGATAATCAATCTCATTTTTTCTATATTTCAATTTTCCAACAAAACAATCACCTTTCACAATATTTTTTATTTTATTTTCGATTAATAAAAAAAATCGGCGAGACTTGACCGTACTAAAATCCTAAATCAAAATTAGGTCTCCATCGCATGATTGGAAATTTGGAACATTTCCACTTAATTAATTAACTTGCACGTGTAGGAATGCTAAAAATCTCGCAGTGTATATACCTATCAGCTATGGTTTATATTCCAGCCACTTGCAAATTATTAAATCCAGGCATGCCTGTCAGTGTCTCTTGCTAAATTAAAAATATCTCCAGACTTGATGAATTTTCAACTTCTGTTGTAGCTTTCTTAACCTTAAAGTATTGCTTATTTAGCTTAATGTTCTTTTTCATATAGGATGGTACATGTTCAAGTCCAGTGCATATTTGATATTACTAGCTTAGTCTTTTTGTTACCCACAACATGTACATTTAGTTACATAATTCAGGTCATATAATATCCCAAGCAGGAAACAAAAAAATCTTGGAAGAAGAAAAAATCAAAATTGGATAGATTCTGTTAAGAAAAGTACAAGAGCAAAGCCAGATTGTGATGTGCTCAGTAAGAAAGTTTGGTAACCACAACTCCAAAATCGTATCGGATCGGTTTCAAGCATAGAATCCAAACCGTTGAAATCCATGTACTTAATGAGTGATGCATATAAATGCAAAATTTTTAAAATTTTGAATTCATTTGCGACAAGGCCAAGCAGTCAAAGAAACCATGAAAAATGAATATATAAAACAACTTATAAAATAACTTATAAAATGTTCATTTTTTTGACCGCTTGACCTTGTAGCAAATGAATTCGAAACTTTCAAAATTTTGTATGTACATGCATTACTTATGAAGTACATGGATTTCAACGGTTTGGATTTGTCGTTTAAAGCCGATCCGATATACTTCTGGAGTTATGCTCACCAAACTCTCTTGGTGAGCACGTCACACCCTAGCTTTGCTCAAATTATAATATCGCAAGGATATTATATGTAGGAGTTTAGGAGTAGGGTTAAAATGTATCATTGATTTTATATTTCAATCACGTTTTATATATATTTTTTTGGTTTTCAAAGTTTGAATAGTCAATTTAATCTACTTAACATAATCTTCGTATTATAATGTGCTTGAAGACTAAATTTTATATTGTTTAGAATTTATTTATTATTTATTTTATATGTACAAAAACATTGTTTTCGGAATATTTTTTACCATCTAAAACAATAATTTTGTGTCTATCTAAAAATATAGGGAAAAGTTTCAAAAAATATAAAATATGATCTCCAAATACATTTTAATACGAAGATACCCGTCTATATCAGATAGAAATGCCAAATGAGGGAAGATATTTTCATATCCGCAATGTGTCTTTAATTATCTATTAAGTACGAACTTTATGTGTAGTTTGTCGTTTGTTGTTCAGCATAAGCTCTTATACGTCAAAATTAAATAAGCAACAAATGCAATGGCGAATCTCAGTCATAGATGTGTTTAGTTATTTTTATAATTTTCAATTATGCATATTAAAATTTAATTATACTTTATTTTAAATTATATGATTCAACTTCTCTCGTAAAATATTAAATATGTACTTGTAACTTAATTGTCAGAAGTTTATTTTACGATTGTAAAGATTTGAGAGTTCAAATTTCACACACACACACACACACACACAAATGGATTTTTCTAGTTCTGCCCTGAATGAATGAATAATTAATATTATTAAAAATAAATTTACAACTTATATGATTTAACAAACAAATACAACAACCAAATAAATATATCACTTTAAAATTTAAACACAGTGTACATTTCAAAATATAAATTACTAATTTCATAAAAATGTTACAACTATATAAATGTTGCATAAATTAATTTTATCGTAATAATAAATTATATATACAAATTTATTAATACTCTAAAGATAACATATAAAAAGACATGTTCAGCATATAAATAAAGTTCCAATACATTTTCAGCATATAAAAAGACATGTTTTTTTTTCTACGAACAAAAAAAGTTAGAAAAAAAATATGAATCCTTCTATTAAAATAAATTTGGAGGAAAAAAGCTGAATCGAACAAATGAAAATGATTATAAGGCGACATGGATGAATAATCTTAAATTTAACCATATTTATAGGTTATAAATTATATTTATTTGCATTTTTTAAGCAAATTATAACTTGATGTATTTTTTTAAACGAATTATCATATATATTTAACAAAATATCATAGCATGCAACATAACACTGCACAACACATCTAACACTCGGACTCGTTACTTGTTGTGACTTTAATTTTGTCGGACACCTTCTTTGTCAATGTTGACACGTTTAGACACAATGTCAGAGGCGGATGCAATATTTTTATTAGAGTAGAGAAATAAATTATTAAATCGGATTTAAATTATCGAGACGAATTTGAACCCATTAGATTGAAACTAACTCTCAAATTATCGAATCAGGTTTAGTCAGCCAGATAAATTTGCTAACAGAGTCAGGAGAAAGGAAATTGCGACAGTGGGTTGCGCAATTTTCTGGTAAGATATTATCAAATCGGTTTTAAATTATCGAAACATATTTAAACCCATTAGATTGTAACTAATTCTCAAATCATCGAATCAGTAAAATGAATCTGTCAGCAAAGTCAGAAGAAAGGAAATCACGATAATGGGTTGTGAATTTTCTTTTTCAGCCGTGCACAAAAAAAATTGCGCTTTACTTATTTCTAAACAAAATGGGTTGCTACACAATTTTTTTGTTTCTAAACAAAATGCCAATTTTTTAAAAAAATACCCAAAAAAAAAACAAATTATTAAGAATAACCAGTTTTTTTGGAAGAATTTTAAAAATGCCCAAACCGCCAATATTTTTGGCGGTCCGGAATTTTTAGGCACCTCAACTTTGCACCTCTCATTAACATAGCAAACCACCTTCAAAAATCGTGAAGATTTACCGACATGCAGTCTGGACATGATAGAACAAGACTATGAAGTTTCATACAAAATCTCAGAACAGGTCGTGAGATATCGGCTCTCAAAAATTGCCCGAATTGCTGAATATTTCATTATGAGTCCAAATTTGCACATCTGGTTAACATAGCAAAACACCTCCAAAAGTCGTGAAAATTTACCGACATGTAGTCTTGACATGGTAGAATAGGACTGTGAAGTTTGATACAAAATCTCTGATAAGCCAAAATTATATATGTTGAAAACTAGGGTTGGAAATGAAAAATAAGCCGAGTTTTGATTAGATTAGGTTTAATTAAGTTAGAAATGTCCAAAAGTTCAAGTTACTGCCCTAGTTATGTTTGTTCTACAGGTAATCAAGTTTATGGAGCTTAACGAAGTAAAACGGGCGAGTTAGCACGAAGAATGGAGCTTCTGCCATAGCCATTGCGGCCCGGAAGAGACCCATTGCGGCCCGCAACCAAGAAGCCAGAATCAAGCTGAGTCAGGGCATTTCTGCCACAGCCATTGCGGCCCGTAATGGGTATTATTGCGGCCCGTAATGGGTATTATTGCGGCCCGCAATAACCTTAGAATTCTTCGCGCGGTCTGTTAACTTTCACCATGCTCTGCGGCCCGCAATGAATGTATTGCGGCCCGCAATTAGGTCGGTTCAGAGCCCGAATTTGTTATTTTTGGTTGGTTATTTCTGGGTTTTTGAGTAGGGTATAAATAGGAACCTGTAGAACAGATGGAGGACGTTTTTATAGAGTTAATTTCTGATTTTGAACAAGGAAGAACAAGGAAAAACTAGAAGAGAGAAGAAGGAAGAAGAGATCATCATTGATCAATCGGTTTTATTATTTTCTTTCCTTTGGAACTATTTTATTCTTTTGATTTGATTTGTATCTTAGCCATGATTGGCTAAGGGCTTTTCTAGGGTTGATTAGGGCTGTACTTGAAACTTTTGTTATGATTTAGTTGGTTTTATTTTATATATTCTTGTTCTTTGTTATGATCTATTCTTTATTTTAATTGATTGTGAAGACTTAATCGAAATCACATGAAACCCTAGGATTTGGTATTTGCAATTGAGAAATTGAATATTAGGTCCAGACCATAAGGAATATGGTATTTGATAGGCTAGGTACCGAGAGGTGATGCTTGTCTTATACGGGCTTTACCTAATAGTTTAGAAAATTGTGCCAAGTACCGAGAGGTGAAAGATAGTTTTCTAGATTAATTGGGACAGTAAGAACTTAATGACTTTAGATTAGAGTAGCCAAGTACTGAGAGGTGACGTTTATTCTAATTTAAAGATGATATTAATATAGAAATATCACTTTGTACCTACAACACCAAACTGTGCATTCATAAACATAAGAACATAAATTTATAAACCAATTAGTCGTGACATTAGTGGATAGGAACCCTAAGAAACCCTAATTTCTCATTCTTGTTAAAAACCTAATTTTGTTTTAAAGACTTTAGTTTAATTCATTTTAATCGAAACCAAACCACTTGAACAAACACAAAACCTTTTTACTTTCTTATACTAAATTAAATTGTTAGGTTAGAGTTAATATTCCAACTTGTCCCTGTGGAGACGATCCCTAAGTACTACTTGACAAGGTTGTACACTTGCAACCGAGAGTATCAACTAGGATTTATTACTTGTATTGTAATAATTCACATCAATCTCCGAACAGGTCGTGAGATATCGGCTCTCAAAAATTGCCCGAATTGCTGAATATTTCATTCTGAGTCCAAATTTGCACATCTGGTTAACATAGCAAAATACCTCCAAAAGTCGTGAAAATCATATGGTTATCTATTTTTGTTTTTAAAATGCAAACATGTACTTATTAACCAGATGTGCAAATTTGGGATCATAATGAAATATTCAACAGTTCGGGCAATTTTTGAGAGCCGATATCTCACGACCTGTTCGGAGATTTTTTATCACACTTCACAGTCCTGTTCTACCATGTCAAGACTACATGTCGGTAAATTTTCACGATTTTTGGAGGTGTTTTGCTATGTTAACCAGATGTGCAAATTTGGACTCAGAATGAAATATTTAGCAATTCGGGCAATTTTTGAGAGCCGATATCTCACGACCTGTTCGGAGATTTTGTATCAAACTTCACAGTCCTGTTGTACCATGTCAAGACTACATGTCGGTAAATTTTCAAGACTTTTGGAGGTGTTTTGCTATGTTAACCAGATGTGCAAATTTGGACTCAGAATGAAATATTCAGCAATTCAGGCAATTTTTGAGAGCCGATATCTCACGACCTGTTCGGAGATTTTGTATGAAACTTCACAGTCCTATTCTACCATGTCCAGGCTGCATGTCGGTAAATTTTCACGATTTTTGAAGGTGGTTTGCTATGTTAATCAGAGGTGCAAAGTTGAGGTGCCTAAAAAAATTTGCAGTGCAGCTTTAAAAAAAAAAAAAAAAAATTCGGACCGCCAGGAAATTTGGCGGTTTGGGCATTTTTAAAATTCTTCCAAAAAACTGGTTATTCTTAATAATTTGTTTTTTTTTTGGGTATTTTTAAAAGAAATCGGAATAAAATGGATTGCTACACAATTGATTTTCATTATAGAACAAGAGCTCAAAATTCAGTACCTGAAATTTGAATTGTACAGTGCATTGGAGTTTGATACCTTGTCAGGGGACAGGGGGTCTCATTCGAATCGGATTCAGAGAATCTGAAGGAGTATATTCCTAATTTGTGTTTCTCACTGGACCATCTATGCATATAAAATGAATGGAGCTAGCAATTGAATCCCAAATTGCAAATGATCCGGATTTGGATAAGGCTAAATTAGCTCAAAATTTTAGGTCCCTCTCAAATGGCTCGTTTTGAAACGGTCAATAAGGCCCCGGATAAGACGTTCAGATCCTCTCCAGTTCACCCGAAATATATTCTACTTGATGCAGAAAAATGAGTCCCCATCAGGCCATCACCCATGTGTGCATTATTGTTTGTCCAAAGGAAATGGAGAATATTTGTTGTCGCCGGATAAGGTTGGTTAGAGCCTTAGAGGGAAAGCAACCGGGAGATGAACCTATCCTAGGTTCTGAGTTCTGACTTCTGACTATTGTGTGCACTCGTGTGCCATGCTTTCTTCATCTCTTATCTAAATATCATCAGAGGTTTTCATCGAAAAAAAAATATGTGGCGGCAATTTTCTGCATTCACTCATCTCAAAACAGATGAACAGTTAGATTTGGAAAAGCAGAATCCCTGCATTCACTCAAAGGAGTTGGTTTTTATACAGTAATCCCTTGCACAATTTTCTGGTATATTACAGTCTGATTTTAATAAAAAATGTAAAAAATAATAGAGCACGAGAGGATAAAAAGAAACCGAGTTATTGCAAGTCGCTACATCTACAACGAATTATCTTCTAAAGAACGAACCAAACACACTGTAAAAGAAATAATTTTGAACCTACTTTAATCCTTTTAATGCATACTGATAGAATTGCATGATTCCTTCATTGCTACCTTGTGTATTTGCGTTTGTAATTGTGGCCTACTAATAAGAACCCCAGCCAATCATACTAGTTTTAGTTTTGTAAACAGAAATGCTGAATTACCAAAAATAATAAAAGCTGCTATGGGCCTATGGCTGCAACATTCCCATTATATTTTCCGAGTATTTCTAGAAAACAAGGATTGGGCCGAATGTGGCCTAGAATTCTGCGTCTCCAGCCCGAGAGCCCAACTACTCGTTCGTAGAATTTAACCGGAGGCCTCCATTACCTACCTCGCTTTAAATTATCTCTATCCCTAAATCCCGTAGCATTGCTCCTCGCCTCTTGCTCTACCATCTTCTTCTCCGCTCTCAACTCTCTCCTGTTGCTCAGCAATGGCGACTTCACTCTCTTCTCTCGCTTCTCTCGTAATCAATCTTTCTTTATCGTTGTACTTGCAGTTGGATAATCTAGCTATTGAATCGCTCTTTTATTTCGTTGTGCTGATCCTCTCCATTTCTCTGTTTCATCGTGACAGGCCAGTGTACGACCAGCTATCGGCACCGGTCGGAGGAGAGTGACCGTACAATCTTCCATTGTGTGTTCCACTGTGAATCCCGCCTCCATGCAACAGAGAAGCGCTCTCTCTTCTCCAGCTTTCTCCTTGTCTGCTCCTTTTCTCGCCATTTCGTCCTCTCCATCTGCTAGGAAGAGGTTCAGCAGGGCCCACTGCACGGTCTCTCCTCGTGCTGATGCTGAGGTTCTCTAGCTCGTTTTTCTTGTATGCTTCAAAAGTACGAATATTGGGTTTAGGGTTTATATTTGGGTCATAAATGGCTTTTTGGAGCGACTTTTTGTCTTAATAGTTGCAATCCTTGATAACAAATAATGTACATACGTTGTAATTTAAGTGAGAATGTTATATTTGCTCCAAGTTGCAGACTATTTCATAGTTCTGAAATTGAAACCGTCAGTCAAAGTTGTGATTCTTACGTACTGAATCAAATTCTTCTCGACACAGAGATTTCATTTCACTGTGTAATAGTTGGTTGTAGTTTAGATTCTAATAGAAATGCATAGTTTGAAGTGCCAAAGACGAAATTGGTTCTTATTTCGTATTTCCTTGGGTATATTTTGGAACAAAGCACGATCTGCACATATAGTTTATTCATAGTTTGTTTTGAAACTTCCGATTTTTGCAGGTGTTGTAAATGACATTGATAATTTAGGTCCAGTTTCTATTAAAACTGTATCTGACACCATTAGTTATATTTTGTGGTATAACTTCATTCCAAAAATTGCACAAATTTAATCTAATCGTTATCCAATTGAATTTGTTTCTAACTTAATTATCTACAATGAATTACAGTTTTGGTATAGTTTATTACCTACAAATTTTATGTGAAGTTGTGAGGAATGTACCCAACTAGATATCTGAAAACAATGTAGCAATAACAACTGCCCGATGGAGAACCCCGTTTGAAATTTGCCTAATTAGACCTTATCAAATTTAATGTTGTGTAAGTTGTCTTATTTGGGGTCTATCTAGTGTTGTAGTTGTATGGGAGTTGCATTGGCAATTTGGTTTAGATTTAGGAACATATCTAATAATAGATGTGGGGTATAATTTCTGTAGTTGTGTCCAAGATAAACGAGTTTATTATGATTCAGGGCATAATCTGGATGATGCCGAATACCAGGTGGGAATTGATCACATTGGATCTGATCTTAAATTCAATTAAATCTGATTTTGAGATTTTCTTCTAAACAGGTAGCACCGTTGCAATCAAAGGTAACAAGTAAGGTGTACTTTGACATAAGTATGGGTCTCGCAAACACGAGCCCAGTTGGAAGGGTTGTGATTGGTTTATATGGTGAAGATGTCCCCCAAACTGCTGAGAATTTCCGTGCCCTCTGCACAGGTAACATGTCTTTGTATTGCAGGCTTTTCTTCAATTCAAATGATCAATTGGACCTTTAACTTCAGTTGATCTCCAAACCATCTCATGCTTATCGCTATCAATTGCTCTTAACTTGATTTTTCCTCAAATGAGTCTCACTTTAACCACGTTTATCCTTAACACCTTGTTTGGATGGAGAGTACAGGAAGGGAGGGAATGGAAAGGAACAAAAACTTTATGTTGAATTGTGTTTGGTTGATAAAATTATATCGGAGAAGGGTATAGGGGTGAAAGGTTTAATCTTCTATCATTATAATTAATAGAATCGGTTTCCCTCCCAAATTGGGGTGTAACAGATGGAAAGAAATTTTGTTACAAATATTTTTAGAAAAAATGATACAAATGCCCAACCATATATCTTACATGTATAATTTTCATACAAAATTTTTTTCTCAAACCTACAACAGTCACCGAATTTCTCATTAATCTCCTAAATTTTAATCCACCAAACAAGAAATAAGACGGAAATGAAAGTTAAATTTATTTTCTCTCATTAATCATTCAAACACGAAGAGGTTGAATATGTTAATCTTCCTTTCTATTCCATTCCATTCCCTTCTATTCTTTACCTCCCATTCCTTCCTCTACTCTCCATCCAAACAGGGTGTAAGTTTTACTCTTAGTTCGTGCAATTGAAAGCAAAGTCAAATAATTATTAATGTTATATAGGTATGCTCTAATTAACAATGGATTCCTGATTATGTTGTAGTAAAATTCTTCACTTGCATCATCAAACTCTTGCTTTCCAAGTGCACTATTCTAATTATTAAAGCACAAAAACAGATACAAGACAAATTTAAAGTTATATATCACATTTCATCTTCTTTTCTGTCTTTTATAATTTGTTTTACTGTTCTCATATTGTATTTTCTTGAATCAGGAGAGAAGGGGTTTGGCTATAAGGGATCCTTTTTCCACCGTGTCATTAAAGATTTCATGATTCAAGGAGGAGATTTTGACAAGGGAAATGTATGTTTTCTTTCATACTTAGTTTAAAAAAATTACATACAGATGAGTTGATGTTTTTGCCTTAGGTACTTGTGCATGATATTCTTTTGGTAGAATGGCAGTTTGAACTCTATTTGGCTAGTACGGTCCTGTATGGTTAAGCTTTGTTTTTTTTTTCTTTTTTCCTTTGGTATTATTGACCTTATCGTGAATTCATGATAGTTAATCTTCAGTTATCACTGATCAACTGTTTAAACTTTAAAGCTTAATTAACCTGCAAACGAGGCCTTGTACAAGAATGGCACTGAACAAGATGCAAAACCTGTTCGCAATCATTGACTGCGATAGTTGGAAATGTTTATTGATTTCAGGGCACTGGAGGGAAAAGTATATATGGGCGCACCTTTAAGGATGAAAACTTCAATTGTATGCATTGACTATTGACTTTTTGGTAAATCTTAGTTTTTGGAATCCAATAATTAGGTTGGTGACAATGACATTTTTCTTTGCTTCCCTTTTTCCTTTTTTGTTTTGTTTTGTTTAATACTGTAGTGACACATCTTGGACCTGGTATTGTTAGCATGGCTAATGCAGGACCCAACACAAATGGAAGCCAATTTTTCATCTGCACTGTCAAGGTACATGCACTAAACATTAACATTATTGGTACAGCATGGTGCCACTAGACATAGTTAAGGGCCACTTGACATCAATTGTGCAGTATGGTGCTGGAAAAGAGTTGGGTCCTAAAGTTTAAACCTCTGGTTTAATTCACTTTCCCATTTAACCATATGTTTTCAATTGTACTTTATTTACTCTTGAGTTGTAATAAACAAATAATAAATGAAACCAACTATAAGCTGGTTAGTATTCAAAATCTGAAAGAAAGTGTACTCTAGGTAGGTTGTTTTAGTCGGGCACATACTAAGCATCATTGCAGTGTATTTACCAATTTAGGGTACCATTTTTTAGGGAATCTCACACATCAAAACTGCAACTATATTTTGTAAACAGAATATAAAGATAACTCCGTATAACATGAAAAGAACATGGGTAAATATCCACCCAACTTCACCTTTATCTAATTTTGGTCTCTGACCTGTTATCCATATCATGTCATAGTCTCCATTTTAAATTCAAATTGGATGCAAATTGTAAACTTTCTAATAATTTCCTTCTAATCATGTATTATCCTATTCCTTGAAATCTTGATCCCTTGGGGGATTGAATTAGGAATATTATACTTAACCCCGAACGTGTTTCTCCGCCTTGCCGCAATCAGTGCAAGCGCAAGTCTTTGATGTTGCAATGTGGGTCTCACAGACAGATTCAATCCCACCCCCTTCTAGAAAGCCAATGTCGGTCTGGGTGATTTTGCCGGGGGACACTTACACGGTCACTGGAATAATACCATCCATGTAGACTTTCAGGTGTCATATACACCGCATGAAGTGGATAATCTCACATATATTTAACTACATTGTTTGATTAATAATTTTATAAATAATTTTATACCCTATGTACAAACCATATTTTTCTTAGACGTTGCCACAAAACAATTAAATTTACATGCTATAATTAAATAATGCAATTATATGAAGGATTATTTTATATTTTGTGTAATTGTAATTTAAATTAGAGAAAGTAATCCAACTTTGATAAAATTTAAAAGTTTACTGACTAAGATCTGGTAGATCAAGTTAAGTGACTAAATGCAAATTGAGGGTAAAGATGCATATCTCCCTTGAAATTCACCTGAAGAAGATGTGCCAATTATCTCTCTTTACCGTATAGGTCTACACAAGCAAGATATTAATCAAATACGGGCTAGACCCATATTTCTACTGAAAAAAAAAGGTCTACACAAGCAAGGAAAAATGGATGTTTAGACTTGGTATAGAAACTAAACTAGGAGATAAGGGGTACACTTGATATTCAAGATATTTATTGTTTTGCAAGGTTATGTATTGTTTTGAATCTTTGCACAGGCATTCATGGAACTGTTGTTTTTTCTTGGAAGGTTGTTCAGCTGTATCTTGATGCTGGTGTTTATTGTTAATTCTTGTTTCTTTTGTTAGACACCATGGTTGGATCAGAGGCACGTGGTGTTTGGCCAGATAATCGAAGGAATGGATGTAGTCAAGATGATCGAGTCTCAAGAGACTGACAGAGGGGACCGCCCCAAGAAGAAAGTCTTCATCAGCGAGTGTGGCGAGCTCCCTGTTGCTTAGTTACCAGAATGCTTACTCGGGTAGCATAGGGAACATATTTTTGTCATGCACCCTTTTGGACCTCTTTGCTATAGAGTGAATTTTTCTGACCCATCTTATTTGGGTCTGAGGTGGCTGGTTTGCAAACTTAATCGCAAGACATGACTTAATCAATAATTGGTTTCAAATTTATAACTAGTTTGTAATTAACTGTCCAATCTGTGGTGGAGAAAGCCGGGTGACCTTAGATCTGTCAATTTGTAGAAATCATGCTTTATAAGTGTTGCTATGAGATTAAAATGCGAATTCGTATCCTCTGCATTAACTCAAAAGGGAATCTTTTGAGTTAATTAATCTCAATCGTTTGATATGTTTTAAGATTCGTGCGGAATAGATCTGCACTAATATTGAAATGTTACAAGTAGGTACCAAATTAGCTCCTTATTAACTCAAAAGATTCCCTTTGAGTTAATGCAGAGGATATGCATTCATTAAAATGCACAATATAATATACAGATCAAGGTCTGTAGGCTGGTCCAACTAATTGTCAAAAGGTTGCTTTGATTTATTCGCAACGGCTTTACAAACGCTGAAGTTTTCTTATTTCGTGTTGATACTGCTAAAAATTAGAATTTGGAGAAAGGAAACTGATGTTCTGAATCAGCTGACGACCTCATGTTTGTAACTAAAATAGATAGATATTGGTTTGCTTCTCAGCTCTCAGCAACTAGGCCTATTATTAGGCTCTGGTTGGAAACGAATTAAATAAGAATTCAATAAAATAAAAAAAGTACAAAATAATTTTTTTTTTTTTTTTTTGAGGACTTAGCAGAGGCTGCCAACCATAAAAATTTATTAATAACAGGAAAAAAAGTATTTACATAGTGGGATGCAATAATTGCAGATCAGCCCCTCAAACATCTAATATTCACTACCTTCAAGTATAAATAAATTATTTAAGATTGAAGTTCGTGATCGGCAAACATTTTGTTCTAAAATAGTAGAAAAGGATTTGATTGCTAAGATTGAAATTTTATAAGCGGTATATTCGATGACATTCACTTTTTAATCAATTAGTTTAAATTCACGGAGTTTTACCAGTTTATTTATTAGAGGATTTCCTGTAATAAATCTTCAAACATGGAGTAAGAACATGGAGTAAGAGGCAAAGTAAGTTTTTATTCCATATTTAAGCTGCTAAAATGAGGAATACATGGAGTAAGAGATAAGTTCAAATGTTTATTTTCTAACATTTTATTTTTCTAGACAAATTACTTTAAATCACAAATAATCAAACGAGCTGTAAAATATAAAAAATAACACGGATTAAGTAATTTAATCCTTATTATCTTTGCTCCACAATTGAATACGATCCTAATAATTTGTTTTCCTAAAATGTACAAATTAAAGTTTCAGTTAACTAAAAGCACGAGGTGCGAGGGTGGCAAAAGTTGTAGAGAGGAAATGAAAATTTAGAGGACCTCGTCAATACTCCATACTAGCAAGTAGCAATAATAAAATTTTGTCAAATCTGTACTCTTGCAGCGAGATCCCTTGAATTTTCTGTGCTTTGATTTATGTCAATTTTAAAAATAAATCAAGAATTTGTTTCTGTTTATTTCATTTATCTTTTCTTTAAGAAGGCAATCGAACTTACATTTTAATTCTAATTAATATTCTATCAACTTGAAAAAAAATAAAGAAAAAAGTAAAATGCGTCTGCCGGGAGTCGAACCCGGGTCTATTGCTTGGAAGGCAATTATCCTAACCGTTGGACTACAGACGCTTTCATGCATCCGATTATAATAAAATGATTAATATTCAATCACATCACAGTCACCAGGTTGCACCGGTTGGAGGGAAAACCAAATACCCAGCCAAAACCCAAAAACCCTTCGAAACAGAAAGCGCCGATGGTACGAAGGCTTGGTCGTGTCGTCCTCTCCGACGACGAAGAAGATAACGAGACCGCCGCCGGCCCGACGACTTCCCACGACGGCCTTCCCAGTTCATTGCCACCTATTCCTCCTACAAATGCTAACCCTAACCCTACGACGCCTTCCAACATCTCTGACGACGACCAGGATGATTTCTCCACAGTCCCTGATGAATTCGCCCCCTCCTCACCTCCCGCTCTCTCCACATCGCCCCATCCAGTTCCCTCCACAAACAACACGCAAAATGCAAACTCAAACTCTAGAACTACCCCAATCGACCAATTCTTGCGGAGTCTGGGACTATGCATTCGGCACGAGTGGCTTGAAGCGTGCTCTGACAGAATCTCTGGTACAATGCACTGTTACGATAGACTTGCTGACAGCGAGAAGGCTAAGAAGATATTTGAGCAGTTCCTTTTTGCTGATTTGAATGAATGTGGAGCTGGCGTGTTGCCTGAGAATATTGGGATGATGCACAAAGCCGAGCTTGATGGTCCTTTTGTGCTACAGGTTAGATCCTTTCCATTTTATTAGTTTTAACTTCAAGTCCGATCTCAGGATAGGCAATTTTGTAGCAGTTCTAAGATAGAGATATTTTATTTCTTCTAAATTTGTTCGAATAAAGTTTAGCTTCATACAAGAAAAATACGTACTCTGTTGGAACGTAAAACTTCAAGTTCGATAAACTGTAAAGTTATCAGAGGGCGGTATATGTAGCTCGATAAAACAGTAAGGTTTATGTGGGAAATATGTAGTTCCTATGTAGCAGGGACTTTTTAACACATGTTTGTAAGGAAAACATTATATGAGATAATGGTTTGCTATTTACTACCGTAAAATATTTTTGCAATTTTCATGAAGTTTTATAACTGCTCCGGCGTGTTTAGGTTTTTAAGGAAGTCCCATCTTTCATGTAATTTCAAGCCATCTATGTTACCAGGATATGCCACCCACATTAAATACGCCCAGCCAGCATTTCTGAATAAATTAATGATTTTGACTGCCAGATACGGCCACTAATACACGCAGATACACGTATCAGTACACGAGATGCCATAAAAAATAGGTCTCACATGGAATCCCTGTGCTGGGAGTGCCTCTTTGCATAGGGTGACCCTTAGCTTTTATAGGAGCTGTTGCGCTCTTGTTTATATTTCTACTGAGTGGATTAAAAGCATTGCAAGTTGTGACTGCAAAGATGTTCTCTCTCTCTCTCTCTCTCTTGTTTCTTTTAAATGATACCTGTAGGTGAGTATGTGTTCTTCCAGCCATTGTGCATGTGAGACCAACATGTACTACATTCCCCATAAATACGTTGCTTTAAATAGTAAAGGTTAAGATAAGTTCTTTTTTTTGACCCAAACTTTCTTATATCATACTTTGAATATTATAAATTATTGTATATCAAAAATGATAAAAATATGCATATAAAAAAACGTATTGTATCCTTGAATTTTTGAGAACTGTTGTATCACCTTATTCGTATGCGTGCAGCACAGCAAGCCATGAGCAAAAAGCAGGATATTATAGAATTATCTAAATCTCTCCTTTTTTTTTTTTTTTTTTTTAATTGTGTGTTACCATTTGTGATGAAATTGTTTGAAAAATTGATTATTCATTGAGGAGAAGCATATGATAAATTACAATTGAACAATAAAATGAAATGATTTTAAGTAGTGTAAATAAGATAGCTTTTTAAAGTGGCCTGGGATTAACATGCAGAGACACATTCAACTAAATCTGCAATCTCCCTCCTGTGTGAGAATGTGTGGTCTATGAACTGGTAAAGATGTTAGACACAGAGATGGGCACTTGCTCCTTGTCAGTCACAGCTTCAAGGAGGCTACTGACAACTTTTTTTTCCTTTTCTTTCAAGCATGCAATTGGATGATTAAACCAATCTAATAGGTCACTATGATAATTATATTTGTCTGAGAGAGAGCATAGAGAGAGTATATCGTTTTGACATTTCATTTTATTCTCCTTTGCTTAAATAGAGGAGTTGGATACTTGGCCGTTCATAGGTCATTAAATATGGTCTTAATAGAGTGTTCAAGTCTAAGAACACTTTACATATGATATTTAGTTATCGATATGTACAATTCTCTCACAATTATACCATGAGTGATGTCAAGTTAAATAAAACAATAATATATTTCCCATAACAAAAGGGTCCAAAACCATACACACACTCTTATGAATTCAAATCATGAGTAAAATAGTTTCTAAACCAACATAACCTATCTTTAGTTTATTTCTGAATCATTTTAATTTTGAAATTTTAACTAGGTTGATGAGGTGGTGAACATCTCAGCTCCAATTAAAGAGAGATATCAAAAGGCTCCTGCAGGCCCCAAAAGGTGCCTCAAGCTATCCATGACAGATGGAGTCCAACACGTTTTTGGCATCGAGTATAGACCAATCAAAGAGCTTGAAGTTCTTGCACCCTCTGGTTTTAAGGTCATTTCTAGAATTTTTGCATTATGTACCAGGGTACAGAACCTGTACCGGCGCCATGGTTTCAGATCTTTACCCACAAAGTATTAGTTTAACATTATAAATGTCTGTTGCGCAGATGACCTAGTTTGACCTTGTTAGGCTTAAATTATCTGTAAGTTAGTGCAGTTAATTAAGAGTTTACCCCACTTGAAAATCAATTTTCGTTTAAAACAAACTAGTCATCACCTCTAACACTTCAGTTGTCACCATGCTCTGCAGTTGACTTCAATTGAACCTCAAGCATACTATTTGACAGTTTTAAACAAATCAAGATGTCAACATTTTGGTCAACCAGCACTCAACATTTACCATTTTCCTGAAACATGATTTAATATGAGATTGTAGATTGTAGTTAGAAATGTGCAAGTCAGAAGGGGGCTTCTGATGCTGGTACCAGAAATTATAAGCTTTCTAGGAGGGCTGGTGGATGATTTAGATCAAGCTCGTCAGAGACTCGTTTCTGAAGTCAACAAGCCTCCACGTGGTACAAGGTCTAACATTTTACTGTAAAGGAGGGATCCAATGCCAATGGTCATTGGTGCCAAATGGTCCCAACATTTTGATTTGTGCTTATATAACAAATTTAAAGGATGTGTTTTATTATATCATCTCAATTACATGCATTTATAAAATTGTAGGATTTTGACCTCATTTCAATAGCCATCAAGAGATGCCATAAATTGCCAAATTTGGGGTCATTCATTTTGTTGGCATTTGGTGCATATTGAAATAAAGTTGAAATGATGTAACTTTGTGTGCATGTAGTGTATATATTGTATGGTATGTTTAATATATTCAATTAATTGTTTTGTTAGTTGAAAGTTCAAAAAATTAGTTATTCAGGATCTAATTTTATTGGCACCACCATTTGGCACCAAAATTTTGGGCATTGAATCCCTCCTCTTTAATATATGTTCTGCATCTCTCAAGGTCCATACTTGTCTTACTTGTGTCGTGAGTCATAATTTATGCCTTTTTCAATATGTTTGCTTGTGGTATATGAAGGGCTAATATTCCAGCTTCACCTCTCCCATTTTTTTGTTCCTTTCCTTATATCTTGCGTTGTTTTGAACTCAGTTTTACAAAATAAATTGAGTTTATATTGGGTTCAATTCAGGGTTAACTGAAGCTTAATTGCACAATGAGGTACCTCTGATGCAATATTGAATTAAATTGATGATGAAATTCATAGACTGATTGAGTTTATCTTGGTTACCTTATGACTTAAACAGGCTTATTACAATTTGTCTAGTACTTATTGGTTAGCATTGCTTCCTGTTGCAGAAAACAAGGTGGAATACCTTTATCTAGACGGGCTTCTCTTGCTGCTTGGTCTGCTAACATTGGTACTGGTATAACAGATGATTTAACTGAAAGAAATGCTACTTCAATTCCAGCACCCCAGAGAACTAATTCAGCTCAACTTGCTCGACCCAGTAAGGATGCTTATTATAACTTGATTTACATCTTCATGCTCATACTTTTACCAGTTACACCTCTACTATGATTCTGTAAGTCTGTGCCTGTACTGAAAATTACATCCCATATCAGTACTGATATAGTCAGCCTCAATACTGGTATGTGTTGATATTGTACCGGTTGATGTAACAATAAGCTTCTGCGAGTACTTCTGCAGGTACTTATGTAACTATAAGTTTCTGCCGTAAATGTTCCTCCAAAGGTCCATTGACCTAAATTTTGGCCCAATCCAGCTTTATTTTGTCTTAGCAATCCATAATTTATGAAATCATGCCTCAAAACTTACTAAATCCAGTCCTATCATTTCTTAGTTCTGAAAGTAAACACAAAATAAAATGATTAACCAGATCCTGAATTCGACTTTTTGCAGCTCATTCTCCAGCTACAGCATCTGGAGTTACCATTGATGCGAGAAATACTAACCCCAATATAAGACCAAACCAAATGCAAGAAATCACCGTGGAAGAGGTTGATAACTCACATGAAGAATATTCATTGTTCAACCAGAGTAGAGACTCAGAACAAATGCACACTCGGGACCCACATGTCAGTGCTGGAAGTTCCATTAATTGTTCACATGAACCTTCATGTATGAATGAAGAAAATTTTATGAGTCAAAATAGGGATTCAGAACAATTACAGGGTGGTGGGAACCCGAATGTCATGGGAGAGAGTTTAACGAGTGTAAATGAAGAACCTTCTACTGGCCACAGGAGAAGAGATCTGGTACAACTGCATGGTAAGGGTCCCCCACCCGGCAGTTTCAGAGGTACTACCATAGAAGAAAATGACATGGTTGTTGATGAAGAACCTTCTGTCAACAATTGGAGAGGTTCAGAACAGATGGCATCTGGGGACTCACATGTCAGCTTAAGAAGCATGGCGACACGAGGGAGTGGCATGGCCAATGATGATGAAGCTAATAATACTTTGATGGATTTTATCAATGACGATGCTAAGGATGTTGAATTAGAGAATTCTCCGTTTACCTATATGAGCTCTTTGCAGGCCCAGTGGGGTGCAGAGGAGAGTCGAACAAAGCCTTTCATTAGAGGAAGAATCAAGGTGAGAGATAATACACTTTGTACTTTACCTTAACACCCTCTCCTCAAAATGAATAAATTAAACAAAAAATGAATCACTAAAATAATGAAACTGACCTGTTTTTTCTGGCACTCAGTGTTTCTTAACGGGTGTGAAGTCAAAGTTTGGGTTCCAAGGCAAATTTGATCTTGAAGCTTATATTGACGATGGCAGTCTCATTTCTTTGGTTAAGATCGATCACAATGTAAGCCCCCCCCCCCCCCCCCCCCACACACACACGCACACCAATCCCGTTCTTACTGGTACGTATCAGCCTGCATTAAGCACATGGTTTTTAGTACCTGACTGGTACAGTTCCAAGGAATCTTAATCAATTGGACCCTAATATAACCAATTATCTTCACATTCTTCAATTAAGCAAGATCATTCAATCTCACTTAAGCTTTGTTACCATTTTTTACCCTTAAATATGTTCATGTAATCATAGGTTATCCAGAAAAGGATTGGTCATACCCCAGAGGAGGTGGTGTCTGCTATTAAGTCGTCTGGCACAGAAACAGAAGCTGATATGAGACAAACTATGCGCAATTTCCAGGATTTTTTGCGCCAATTTGAGGTCATTTCTCTCTCCAAAATATTGGAACAAGTATACGATGAGAAAATGTCTTGGTGCTAAGTACAAATGTGTAGTGGCACTTAATACCATAGGAGCGAAAACTTGCATTCTAATTAAGACCAAACTACCTTAATTATGTATTGAGCCTCCATCTACTCTCAATTTCGACAAGCACCTGCCACTGGCCATGTTTGTTAGCTTTTGATGCTTACTTTTTTTATTTTTTGTTGAACTCTTATTTTATGATGAGTATCCATGATGCAGGGAACAATGGTAATAGAAATTAATGCGAGCTCAGATTTGCCGATTGCCATAGAGATGAATCAAGGCTGTTCTTCTGATGATGCAAGTCTTCTTTTCAGAAGGCTTGAGGTAATAGTTGTCATATGGTAACACATTTCCAGTTTTGGTCATGAACTATAGAACTTCCCATTTTGGTTATTGAGAAAGATGTTATTTTACCGCACTGTTAGTTAATTTGCTGTCAGTAGTCAACCCTATCAAAGTCACTGTTTCAACAGCCTTGAGAGGTACTGTCAACAATGCTTAGGAACACATAAGAAATTTCTAAAGTGAAAAATCATCACTCAAATCCTGTAATACTCTGGCAATCATTTAAAGTGTTTTACTCTTCAGAACTTTAATAATAATTTTTTTTGGATCATGATTATTCATTGTAATGGAAATTCTTTTATACCATCTATCGTAATATAATTTTTTATCATTGTTTTTAGGCAATGGAGCAATAGATGATCATCTTTTCATGGTGCGACCCATATATGACAAGAGCTTAAAAATGTTTGCTAGATGAGATTTATCTCGAGCAGTATGATTATAGTCCTGTCAGAATTTCAATGAAACAACCAAGGAATCATTTTACTTTGTTTGTTTCGTTTTTTGTTGTCTACAATGTTTCCTAATTTATAACAGGAGTAAATAACAATGGAAAAATAGCATGTAGAACCAGCTAGCATTGAATGTCTTGTTTTGAAAAATACACACATATATATATTATGATACACTGCTGCACTTTTCTGTTCAAATAATGCTCCCAAGTAAGACAACCATATTGAAAATTAATATAATTTTGAATGAAACAAGACATCCCCTTCCTGCAGCTCAACTCCCTGCGTGCTTTTTCACCCCTTCCGTCTTAATGTTAGGATTCCTTATTGAAGCTGGGTAGAGAAACTTCTTCCCTCCAATTGCCTCCAAAATCCATTTGCTTTGGTTATTGATGTACAGGATGTGGGATACAAAGCTTATAACCTCAGGGGCAAGGTACGCCACTAGGCGGAATGGCCGGTAAAATGATGGCCATGTCAGGTACTTTTCACCCCTACAGGCACCGTCTACTGCCAGCTTAGTTAGCCTCTCAGCCTTTCCAACTGGTACTGGCCCCACTTGCACCTGTCATTGCAACAAATGGATTAGTTTTAGATTGATTGGTTTGCTCTTGAGTCTTGACATATTAGTATTTTAGGATATGGTGCATGTTTCCTAAAAACCCAAAATTTGCAGCACATTTAATTAGAAGAGATTTGGAAACATACATCTCGGGCTTCCTCATTGACGCAAATGTCGCCACCCTTTTGAAGTGCTTTACCTTTTGTCAGCTCCGACTCGACATATCCTGGTGTTAAGATGGTGACCTTTATATCTTTACCAAACTCTGCTCTTACTGACTCGTAGAAGCTGATAACTGCCGCTTTGCTTGCCTAAAGCCACATATGTTAGCAACAAAGAGAAACATCGAGGGAAAATTTTGTTGAGTTTTTAGTGTTATTTGATTTATCCATATTGTTCTTCAAGTGTTAGACAAATCAACCTGCTTTGGCCTTTAGAACCCAGAAGATGATTACTTAACCAACTTGTTACTGTTTCTTAGAAATATCATTCATAATATTTTCACTGTGATATCCTCTAGAGATGCAGTGGACATATGCTGTGTGTGGAGTATTTTTTATAGAACTTCTATAATGAAAGACTTTCGATAGAATTTCTACCATGTTAAATAATCATTTTTTTTAAGACAATTTCTTCGAGTATGATCATTTTTCCAAAAACCATTTGCACAATATTGGCATGGTACATTTTAAGTTTCAGGATGACCATTTATGCAACATAATTGTAAAGATCTTGGGGCTGTGGTTCTCTTACATTGTAGAAGCTTGATCGTGCAATTGGTACTTGACCAGCAACAGATGAATTGACAATGATGTTACCATGGCTTGCTCTCAAATATGGTAGTGCATAATATGTCGGGTACACTGCGCCCCAGAAATTCACATCCTGGAATTGTTCGCATTTATAACCTTTTAGCCCATGTCAATCGACTTGCTAATGGTAAAGCCGGGGAAGTCAATTATCATAAAAAAATGCAACTAGAAAATATGGAGCGAGACCAGTACTTGCAGGTGGTAATGAAATATGTAATTTTGCTGCATTTCAATTGTGATAATAAAAAAAAAATTGAGATTCTTTCTAAAGAAGTATAAGAACACATTGATGCTCTTCAAAAAAGAGAACTCCTTGGTCCTTACCATGACTTCAGTGAAAGCAGTGATGTTGGTTATCTCTTCAAAAAGGCAGCTAGACCATATTCCAGCGTTGCACACCAGATGGTTCACTACAAATGAATCACACAAAATTACACTCAAGTTGCACTGACAATTCAAGTTTGAGATTAAATTTTCCTTCATCTGTGATCATAGATTGCAATTTAGGCCACAAAGATTGTAGCAGAGATGACTAGTCTAGCACAATCCTGTACCGATGCCACATTAATATTGCAATTGAACACCAAAAATGTCTAAAATAAAAGAACAAAAACTATGCCAAAACCTTGCCCAAATATTGTCATTCATGTAACAATTCCTTTTCTCACCTTCATTGTTTTTATATTACTTATACAGTAAATGCTATAGAAGCAGACAGAAGTGTCAAAATCCTGATTGTTAATTCTTTAATCTGAACACAATTTTTTTTTCTTTCTTTAACTTACATTGACCGAAGTGAGATATAGTTTCTTCGATGACCTGTTTTGCTGCTTCTGGATCTGATATGTCAGCTGGTACTACGAGCACATCTGGCGCACCTATGTCCTTTGCAACCTTTGCTACATTTCTTAGTGCTTGTTCTCTCCTGGCCACTAACACCATGTTTGCACCTCTTTTTGCATATTCATATGCTAATTTCTGTTGAAGACAAATTTGTTTCACTAATAATGTCTCGGGGAAGAAAACTCGAATTTTCAACATTAAATAGCTATATATAATTTAGTTACTTTCTTATTATTATTTTATTCAAGAACAGTTAACTGATGTCAGAAGCAAATAACTGAAGTTGAGTTAATGAGTTGGCTTAACATGAGTTTGAAATTTGAATAGTTATTTTCGTCCTTTACTTCCATTTTTATCCTTTTGAGGATTGCTACAGAGATGTAACGGTTTACATGAAATTGTGTTGGTTTTTCTTTTTCCTCTTCCTTTGACGAATTTATTTCAATATCATTTTCTTTCTCTTTGAAGAAAAGAAAGAGGCCTTAAATAGAGAACATTGATTCTTCATAGCAGTCACTGAGACTATTAATCGGGCATTAGGAGTATTAGATGAAAATTAGTTTATGGTCCTCACATCTACAGGTCCCAATTTGATGAACTGTTCTGGGTTCTGGTACAATGTCTGTTGTTCGAGTTCATAGCGACACATGCATTTTGGACCTACCATGTCTCATTAATGGAACTTCTGTAACAGAAAGCTGGAAAAATAAAGTTTCTGTTGTAATTTACCAGAGCACTCCCCTGCTTGGTTAGGTTGCCAAAATTTTTTTGTTTTTGTTTTTGTTTTATGTTGAAAAGATCCATTGATTTTCTTTAAGAAAACAATAATTCTTTTTCAAACTCTAGAAAATTCTGGGGCGATAGAAGTACCTATTGATGCCCATACATAGTGCCATTATTTGAAAACAACATCATTAGTTGCAATATATTCTTGTTGGATCAATATTTTCCCTGATATTTCTGGCGCATTGAAAATAATGGCAACTAATAATGGATGGGCACACTATTCTGGCGCGCATTTGTCCGTACTTTAAATCAATATTTTTGTTTTCAAAGTGAAAACAGTCGATTTGAACGGTTCAACATGAATCCATATGAAAATGTACTTGCATATTAAATTTTACATTTTTTAAATTCTATTTATTTTTTTAGATATCTAGAAAATTATTATTTTTGAATGGATAGAATCTTTAAATCAAGTGATTTTCTACCAATCTAAAAAAATAGTTAAAATTTGTAAAATTTGATCTATAAGTACATTTTCATATAGTGATCATGTTAAACGGTTCAGATCGACTATTTTATTTCATAAGCATAAACACCATTTTCCTAGCTATGAGAGATTCCAGCCAGTAAAAAGAATAAAAAAGAAAAAGAAAAATAATTGGTAATTTAGGAAAAAAAAGTTGCAACCAATGATTGATTTTCTGAACAGTACTGACTGGTGCCCACAACTTGAATGTGCCAGAGTTACAACTTGCTTGTTGTGCCTTTTTGTAGACGCATGTTAGGTCGTGTAGTCCCCAGTTATACGCTATAATAATACTGATAATAATTCCAACACGGAATAATTTGGAGGTGGTACTATTAATTTGAATTGTGGATTAGTGGTATATCAATGTAGCCAGCAGGTGGTTGAAAGGGATATAAATCTGCTGTTATTCTTTGAATAACAGGAATGGGAATAATTAACAGGAACCTGTTATTCTGATCTCAATCATTGGTCTTTGTTGAGATTCGTGCATGATCAACAGTTAGGATCGGAATAATAGGTTGCTGTTGAAAGGGATGGGGATCCTCTCTGCCAAGGCGACATTCTTTACAATGTATTTTTTTTTTTGTAATAAAACATTCTCTACAACCTTAATTTTGAATGCATATTTTTTAATTTGCCGAGATGCATGAGAGGTATAAATTAATGTATATGCTGTTGAATATATTTATTTTTTGTACTGTTTTCTTTTTTTAAATGTGGGTCATAAAGGTGACCGTTGGATTCATGGGACCTTCAAATATTAATTAGCCGCATTAATTTCTCAACTGACAATAATAATACATTCCATGGGAAGAAATATATTGATATGCAAATATAATTGAACTCAAATTCAATTTAGATGGTATTATTATCTACACGTGTCGTTGGATTACTGATTGTGCTTAACTTATGCTCCTTTTTTGGGAATTTTTTATTTAAAATAGAAAGGAACTTAATTGTTTCATCTAAACAAGTAAGTTTGACTTATTTTTTTTTTATGAAAAACAGTTTCACCGATCCTGTGGCAATTGTTATTTGCCTCCACCACCGACCCACAGGAAACAGAATTCAACATGCTCGTTTTCTTGAAATATTTAAACTTAGTTCTATTTAAAAAAAAAAAAAAAAATTCTTTTTTGGGCTTAGCATATCTTCGGTATATTTTTTTGTCAAACTAACTTGCTTAAAAGAGCAGAAGTGTAACCAGTTTTGTTGATCAAAGATACTTTACCTTCTATTTTTAACCCAAATGAACTTTAGATGGTGTTTGCTTGTAATCAGAAATAACTTGATGGCATGTCCAAAGAGACATAAACTGAGAAATTGAGGTGGGGTGCATGTGACATGACACCTCTAACAGCTGCAGTGTAGAGTTCGCATGCACACGACACATCAAATGATCCAAGGGGTGATTAAAGGGGTTGACGGTGGAACCTACATGTGATGTGATTATGCGAATTGTGACAGGCCACATATCAATTCATTCGGCCCAATCGCATTAATTAAACTTACCTAATTAAATGTGGCGATGCCGTATTAAAACTAGTGTATTAATGGTCGGGCGGGTACGGGTACCCCGGGTATACCTGGGCACGGGTACGGGTATGTCTCGGGTACGGGTATGACGGGTACTAGGGTATACGGGTACGGGTATGTCGGGTATTTTTTTTCAAAAACCATACCCTACCCGTCCTATACCCGTACCCGTGTACCCTTGACAGGTAGGGCGGTCCGGGTACGGGTATTTTTTTTTTTCTGGTTTTTTTGTTTTTGTTTTTTTTTTTCTGTTTTTTTTTTTTTTACTTTAAAACAATAAAATATAAATATAAATAAAAAAACAGAAATAAAAAAACAGAAATTAAAACAGAATTTAAAAAAAAGAAATTATAAAACAGAAATTAGAAAACAGAAATTAAAAACAGAATTTTAAAAACAGAAATAAAAACAGAATTTTAAAAACAGAATTTAAAAAACAGAAATTAAAAAACAGAAATTAAAACACAGAAATTAAAAAATAGAAATTAAAAAACAGAAATAAAAACAGAATTTAAAAAACAGAAATTAAAAAACAGAAATAAAAACAGAATTTTAAAAACAGAAATTAATAAACAGAATTTAAAAAACAGAAATTAAATTGAATTTGGGGGGAAATTTGAATTTGGGGTTTGAATTATTGGGTCGGGTATAAGGGTACGGGTACGGGTAAGGGTAGACGGGTACCCGGGTAGGGTAAAGTCGGGTACGGGTAAGGTCGGGTAGGGTATGGTCGGGTATTTGTCCAAAAAAACCGGTCCGGTCCTTTTTTTGCCCGTACCCGCGTACCCGAGTACCCGAGTACCCGACCCATACCCAGGCTCGGGCACGGGTACCCCGGGCGGCGGGCACGGGCGGGTAGGGTAGGGTATACCCTTGTTGGGTATAATTAATACTCTAATTAAAACCAATCTATTTCAAATATGATGGTTAATTAACTGCCTCTGTTCGGCCGAGTACTGTTCACGTGGGAAAAAAAAATTCTGACTGATATAAAATTTTGCCAACCCAATTCTACTCCTATTCCATCAGTAACGCCGAACATGCCCTTAATGATGATTGTACATGTAAAAGTTTAGAAGTTTAGAATTTATTTAGTACAAAGTCAAACAGTTATAAAAAATGAGTTTTTTATAAATTATTTTATACATTTATTTTTCATCCTGTAATACCATCACACAGGTACGTACTTGTGCATTGTAATATGAACACATGATCTTTGAAAACCAATATTCTAGCATCGCACTATTTATGCCACTTATTTGGAGTTAGATAATTAAGTTTTGACAAAGAAATGAGGAATCTTTAAGAAATGGTAGTTGAAATAGTGTGATAGAATTAGGATGAGTAATAGTTGGAAGAGTAATGAAGAAGTATTATTTGAAACAGTTAATTCGTAATGTGTTTTGCTTTTGCAACAAAAACGAAACAGCGAAATTGTATTATTTTTTGCAATCTTTCAACTTTAACCTTTCTATTTTCTCCTCTTTTACATTAATTATATTTAACCTTTCTATGAAACAGTGAAGTCGTATTATTTTTGCACTCTTTCAAATTAATTTTAATCTTTCTATTTTCTCCTCTATTACATTATTTCCAACCTTCCTTTAAAACAGTGAAATTATATTATTTACGCGCTCTTTCAAATTTCAGATCTGTGTTTTACAACAACGTTTGTACGGGATCGTTGTTGTTTGGAATAATGCTAAATCAAAATGTTGTTATATCGGTCAGAAGAGGTTTGTATCTATGCAATATGTATTTAATCTTCATTTTTGTACGTATGTATCCATAAATGCCAATTGGAGGACAATTCTTGGAAGTACATCATTCACATGTAAGGCCTGTGTTATATTTAATTATACCATAGCATTAAACTTTCTGATTAATGCTCGTATTATATTTTTATTTTTGTTTCAGTGCTTTCTAGTAAAGCATATATATACTCATTGTCAGAAAATTAAGACATACAAAAGTACAGAGTCGTAAAAATCGACCTTGTAGGTGCTATTTTTATTTTCAAGGGACAATCCTGCAGGCAACATAGAGTTGCTATAGAGTTGCTATTTCAAATTCAAATTTGAACCAATTTTGTACTGATCAAGATTCATCAAATGTGTTGCCGTAACTCGTGTCATGGGAGACGGTTTGAAATGTGTAAAGCATGAATTCATAAAGCATTTATTCAATTCTGTTTCAAAAAAGGTGCATGCTCAGCGAAGGTACGCTTCAATTAAATTCCCTCAGTAATTTTCCCATTTTCATATCATTTCTTTCATACACACAAGATTCCTACTACTTTTGTACTTAAAAAGTAATTAATGCGCAAGTTGCTCGTTAGAACTTAGAATACATGCGTTGTTACCTATCCAACATTTAGTGACTTATTGTAGAAATATAGATGTATTTAGATAGTTTCGTGTTCTCCACATTTTTAGGAGCTTTTGCCTCACTTTTCTTTCACAGAAGGGGGCCCACAGGCCAGAACCCCATTTATAACTGTATTTCACGGTCAAGCTAGCTAGCAACTTCTAAATATTAAATGTATATATATATATATATATATATATAGAGGTAGGCTAATATACAATCGATTGTTCCTGAGGTCCCGTACAACCAAGTCATTTTCTGATTTTTAAAGTCCAAATGATCGATCCAAACCGTTCATCTTGTTCTCCATATTAATATGTTCTTGGAGACAAAATTTTACATTTTTCTGAATTTTTTTACTATTTATTAAGCCACTTCGAAAACCGCTGATCCAACGGTGGCTTAACAAAACAGTAAAATCAGAAGCCACCGTTGGATCAGCAATTTTCAAAGTGGCTTAATAAATAGTAAAAAAATTCAGAAAAATATAAAATTTGGTCTCCAAGCACATATTAATATGGAGAACAAGATGAACGGTTTGGATCGATCATTTGAAGTTTAAAAATTGAAAAATGACTTGGTTGTACGGGACCTCAAGAACAATCGATTGTATATTAGACTACCTCTATATATATATATATATATATATATATTACAGTGCATTTTACTTTCACTATAAAACTTTCAATATTTTTTTCATAAAAAATTTGTCTGAATCTGATAGATACTGAGCATTACAAATTTATAGATTCCGTACGTATTAATTTCGATCGTATTGTAAATTATTTTTTTGTCATAAATTCACCGTATAAACAACTGAACAACATGAAATGTCAATGAATAATTAATTAATACTTACTATATAGTAAAGAAAACAAAATAAAAATGATAAAGTAAAGAGCATATATATATACTAACCTCGCCTATGCCGGAGGATGCACCGGTGATAACAACAACTTTGCCTCGCAAGTCTTCTTTCTTGAAAGGCCTGACAAAAACCCACCAAAGCAACCTCAATACCAGAGATACTGGTAAATATATCAAGAGGAACAATGTAATGACTATATGTATCAACACACTAAGAAACCCGTTCAACATGTTCATGTAGTGTTTGTTACTAGCTAGCTAGTTAGTGTAAGAGAGTGAAGAGAAGGATTATTATGTGATGGGAAAGAGCGAAGAGGTGTTCTTTTATTTATATCAACATGTACAGTACCTAGGTGGTTGGTAGTTTACCATTAAATGAGGAACATTTACATTATTGGATTAATACAAAACAATTAGATGCATTAGACTTGTACTGATTTAGGGATGTTTTTGGTCTTCTATTCGTAAAGTTCTTCACTTTGATACCGACTGGAGCAAACTTTTTCAGTTAGAAATTATTCTAAATCTGACACTTAGATGGTTGATGTAAAACCATGCGATGGCAATTGGCGTTCAAGTCACTAACTATATATGGTGCTACATCGTCTATTTTAAGTAAGATTTAATAAATACTTTTTTTTTTGAACCAAATGTAATATAGGTAATTGATGCAAATTTACATTAACTGTGCTGAGTTTTTTTGGTCACAATTTTTTTTTTTTTTTGAAAAGAAGTGGGATTGCTACCGATTTCTATTGAAACGAAAATCACAGTTTTATACAACTAGCTTTGTCGATACTAACAATTGGTACCAGCTGCACACGTACCACAATCGTAAACAGTAATTTACCACATACCTACAAAAGGAACTACCAACCAACATCATCAAAATATAACCTATACAACCAACAATCATGAAAAAACAAACAAAACAAAACAAATATAAACAGCAGCAACAAAAGTAAAGTATGCAATTAAGCTCCTGCATCTTCCAAATTCAACCGAGGCACCAACTGCAACTCATCTTCACCATCCAAAGCTGTCCCTCCTCCATTCATAAGGATTGTAACACGTATATCCCTCATGAAAAGGGCTCGCGTGGTACCAAACAGGTCCTTCACATCACAAAGCATAATAAGCTTTGGTTGCTAAGTTAAATTAGTTTTCTGTTGAGATGCTTAAAAGAAAACAAGTGAAATAATCGATTGAATATTCAAAATATTACCATCACGAAAAACAATCATGTTTTTATCCAACCAATTAAAGTGACCAAAGTAATGCCCCCTCTAATTATTTTCACCAAATTTGCATTCTTTAAAGAATTTTTTTGGTCACAAATTAAATAGCAGGTTAACAAATGGAGAGTGGTGCGGTGGTAAAGGGTGCTTGTGCTGCACATCCAGGTTTCGATTCCTGCTGCTGAAAATATAATTGTTTCATTTCAAAAAAAAAAAAATTAAATCGCAGGTTATTCTACTCAACAAATGCTCCCAATTTGGATTGAAAATAATGGTTTGCCTTCGTTCCTTCCGGTGGATATTGATTAAAGCTGGCGTATATATTCTAAATGCGTTGTCGGTAGTATAGATCGGTTACCTTAAATTCTATTTTAATTTCTAGTTTGGAGCATATGCATATAGTAAGAAAGTCAGGTGATACATATGATTCCAATTAATTTCGTTTTCCCTACCTCATCATGCCGAAATTTTTATAAATATCCAAAATTAATAATAAATTACGGATTCTAACATTATTTGTAAGAAATATCAAAAAGTACCCAACCCGGTGCTCCAATAACCGGAAATAACAATCCTTTCCGGTGCCCCACATCCCGGACCGTTTGAAATAGCCCGGTTAACGGGTATCCGGAAATTTCATTTGAGTCCGGTTATTGGTTAACCGGTTTCTTGGTCCGGTTATTGGTGTACCGGAAATAGAGTCCGGCTAACATAGAACCGGAAATGCCATAGAAGTCCGGTTTTTGGAATACCGGAAAGTCACCCGGTTATTTTAAAATCTGCTATATAACCCGATCACTCTGACGGAGAGATGAAAGGAAGAAAAAAAGAAAAGCGCCCTCAAACAGAGAGACGAACGGAAGAAAAAAAAGGTAAGTTTTTTTTATAATTAATTTGTAAATTATGTAAGTTATGATTTTTTTGAACTGTATTAATTTGTAACTATCGATTTTTGAAATATTTTTTTATAATGGAGATTTTTCCTCCAGTACTTGTACGCAAATTATGTATGTGTAAATTACTTTAATCATAATCATCCATACAAAAATAAATCAGTAAACAAAGATTACTTGCTCTATCAGTAAATAAATAATTATGTTAATTATTTTATCTTTTAACTATCTATCTTTTTTTGAAATTATGTTAATTATTATTTCTTTTAAATATCAAGTAGTAGGGCTGATAAATTTACTAAGAATGTGAGTTATAATTTATAAGTACGGTGACATATAACAAAATAAATAACTTGATTGAAACATACCCTTCCCTGCCGAGTCACTGTCGGAAGCTTGTTGTAAACCCTCCTATACGGCTCCCAATTCACACGATCCTCCGTCAAACTCTGAAACTCGTCCCGCGGGATACATGCACCTTGGGTCTTGAAGTGGGAAGATGACACGTATTTGTGCGGACCATACCATTTGTATGCAAAAGATGCACATGTATCAAGCGTTGGAGCGCCCCAGACAGGTTCCCAGTTTTTAGTTTGAGGCTCAGGCCGAAGAACTGGAAAGCGGGTCCATGACCAGTGCTGCAGAAGCATCACCGGACCATGCATAGATCCTCTATCGGGCTCGGTAGCGACACATAGATGCCGATACAAATATGCAAGAACCGCTCCACCCCAATTGCACTGTATTGGCTGGTCCAAATTCACAATTAGATCGAGATACCACAACGGTATCCCATCCCCGCTACTGTCTGGGAACAAACTGGACGACATCAGGTCCAAGATATATGCATGAACATACCTAGCAAAATTTAAGACAATGTGAGTACATTATTGATAGGCTAAAGCACGAATAAATTGATATATATATATACTTACCACTTCAGCATCTGATCGTCGCGATCTACCGGTAGCTCCTCAAATCGTTCACGAAACTTAGATTTCAGGAAAGTCAACTCCATGCTTCTTTCATTTCCCTCAGGCCCCCATTTTTTCATAAGTTTACTCTGCTCATGCTCTTTGATTGCTAACAATTCGAAGAGCCGGCCTTTTTCATTCTTACCGTCTGTACTCCCCGTCACTGGGACTCCCGTAATGGGCAAACCCCACAAACAGCTCACGTCCTCCAAAGTAACTGTAATTTATCAAATAAAAAAATATAAATTTCTTCATTTTAATTATCAGTAAATTATCACAAAGAACAGATTTATTTAAAGTAGTTTCGAAGTTAATATCTGTCATCTCTCCGAAGGGAAGATGAAAGGTGTGTGTCTCAGGACGCCACCACTCCACAAGTCCGTATATCAGCGCCGCATCTATTTTTTTGCGAGACATGACTGCGATCTGGTATAAACCCAATCGAATCAAGAATGGTGCGTATGCAACGTGGTACGTGGTCTGGCAACGGTAGTGCTTCACGTTTATAACCTCTTTTTTCTACATTATCGAAAATAAAAATTAGAAATTAAAACAAGATTATATTTCTGAACAAGTCAAAAAAAAGAAATAAGTAATTGCTTACCTCCTCAGAAGACTGACACACTCTGTGATTGCTGTGCGGTATCCACAACAGATCACTAAAAGTACCCCGCGCCATATCTATTTCATCATTCATTTCGTCTGCCATGCTACAAAATTAATTCAAAGTTAAATCATTGTTTTCAAAAAATTTAAACTAATCTAAACCGTTTTGGATGTTTCTAATTATTTCTAAACCAATTTAGATTACCTAAATCATTCTAAACCATTTCATAACCAATTTGCAATTTTCTAAACTATTTTACACCATTTTGAAATTTTCTAAATTATTCGGGCAACAATTTCGCACTGTCTAAATTATTCTACACCATTTTCAAACTTTCTAATTATTCAGACATCATTTTGGAGTTTTCAACATTATTCTTAACCATTTTAGAATTTTACAAATTACTCTAAACTATTTTGGAACTTTCTAAATTATTCTAGACTATTTTGGAACTTTCTAAATTATCCGGGCCCCATCTTAAAACTTTCTAAATTATTCTACACTATTTTACAACTTCCTAAATTATTTTTCACCATTTTAGAATTTTACAAATTACTCCAAACCATTTTAAAACTTTCTAAATTATTCGGGCACCATTTTAAAATTTTCTAAATTATTCTATACTATTTTCGAACGTTCTAAATTATTTTTCACCATTTTGGAATTTTACAAATTACTCTAAACCATTTTGAAACTTTTCTAAATTATTCTACACTATTTTGAAATTTTTCTAAATTATTCTACACTATTTTGCAACTTTCTAAATTATTCGGGCTACTATTTTAAAATTTTCTAAACTGAACTAAACCATTTCAAAATAATCAAAACAATATTCCAAATAAATTCTAAACAATCTTTTAATATTCCAAACAATATTAAACTATGTAAAATATATACATAAAATATACCCATTATTTTCAAAACATAAATATGTACATAAAATATTGTATAAATCAATATTATCATATATTATTAATAATAAAAAATGTAAAATATTAAAAAACTAATTTTCATATAAATATAGAATAAATCAAAATCATAATAATAACAAAAATTTTCAACATATAAAAAAACCAAGCTTTCCGGTTATAACAAAAAATTTCAAATAATATTCCAAATAATTATTCTAATAATTTTCCAAATAAAAATTTCAAATATATTACAAATAATATTCCAAATAATTTTTCAAATAATTTTCCAAACAATCTTAAACAATATTCCAAATAATTCTAAACAATCTAAACAATATTCCAAATAGTTCTAAACAATCTAATCAATATTCTAAACTATTCTAATCAACATTAAACTATTTTAATATTTTCTAAATAAAAAAAACCTGATACCAGCCCCTCTTTCTCTGCCTCTTCCTCCTCTTCTCTTGTTCTCGCAGCCAGGGAGCCTTATCTCCCTTTTTTTTTGAACCGTTGCCTTCTCCTAACCCATAGCGCCAAAATCCATCTTAAAACAAAACCCACGCGCCCACAGTGCTGTTAGTTTGTAATAATCTAGAAGTCAATAATACGATAAGTTAATCATAAAGCTTTGTTCATGAATTGAATGTTTATTTATATATCATTTTGTTGCCTTGAGTATTATTGCATTTGTGGATCATTTCGAGTTCATGACTGAAATTGTGAAACTCCATAATATAGATAATATATACTCTTAAAAGGTCACTGACCAAGGTAATTAGTAGGAACACTAATTACCGCTATAAGGTTAGTATGTGGATTAAAAGATGGTTAAGTTTTACAAACCACCTGACACGAGATGTCATTTTAATCACATAGATACATGTTATAGGAACATGGTATTTGACAGACCCCGAATGAAACATTAAATAGAATTGTGTTCGTGTCATTTATGTTTTCATTCAGTGTCAAAGTTCTACAGTATGAGGTATTTATCGTTCCCACTAAGAAATATATATGAGTGAGTGTTATCTAACGCTGTCCGTAAAAAGCAGCCATAACGGTAGCATTTCCATATGTATAACTTAGCTGAGGAAGTGATAGTCTACCAAGAATACTACTTGTCCCTCGTATCTCTATACGAGCTATAGCATCACTGGGCCCCTTGGTAGAGTTAGATTATCTGCATGCAGTATAATTACAAGAGTAATTATATTTGATAATCTACTCAAGATCAAGAAAAGATACAGTTAACAAGGATGACACATATCTACCTTAAAACTGATCTGATAGCTATGAGACAGAAGAACTGACACAAGTAAATTGTTTACTGGATCGTGATATTGTACAGTACAGCATCATCTGTGTAATTGGATGGTCATGATGTGTTGCCAGATGCCACCCATGACTAACAGAAGTTAAAACAGTTTTAACTCTGTTTACCGACATAACACAGATCCTATTGGGTCACACCATATAGGAGCTACTCGGAGAATCTTACTGATTAATTATAAATTGATTATAATTAATATTAAGATGGTTATAATTAATTATACGTGATATAATTAAATTATAAATGTCATTTAGAATGACAAACAGAAACAACGGTTAATTTATAAATGTACACGTTACGTTGTATAAAAGTTACCGAACAATAACCGAAAAGAAATATAATTGTACATGACAATTATATATATATGATTTGGAATTTTAATTGTTAATTATGGGTTTGAATTATGGATTTAAAAGCCCAAAATAATCAAAGCCTTAATTAAAATTAAAGGCCCAAAGTCAAAGCCCAACACTATTCATGCCTTAATGGGCCAAGGGCAAAATGGTCTTTTTCCCTTGGTGCCGACTTCCCATGTGTTGACATGTGTCATGTGAGGTGGCAAGGGTATTTTGGTCATTTCACATGATAAAAGGATGAGGTGTCAAGGGCTTTTGGTAAATAGATTTGTTTTGAGGGGTATTTTGGTCTTTTGCAAACCTCCTCAAAAGTCTATAAATAGAGGGGTAGGGGTAGAGAGAAAGACTCACTAATTCACGTGTTAATCTGATTACTTCGTTAATCGATTTTTCTCTCTTCCTTGATTTCGGTTATTTCGAGATTAGGAAATAATATATTTTGTGTAATCCTGCGGTTTAGCTTTTAAGCAAAACCGAGTTACTTCGGGACACAAATATATTTATTTCATCATTTTTCTCGGTGAATAGTGTTTCTGCATAATTCCGCGGTTTACGATATTTCTGGCAGAAGAAGTAAATCGCTCTCCGGTTAGTCCTGGTGGATAACCAATAGACGTATCACACGTGTGATATTGCGAGTCGATTCCATCCCTGGTGAGGCTCTACTCGCTCGGTCTGCATTCCAACTGAGATTTGGAATCAAGGTATAAATTGTTATATTAATCTATTTAATTTGTAAATAGATTTAATGTTTTAGAAAATCAATTATGGAGTAGATCTGTAAATGAATTAAATGAGGTTTTGATGCCGAAGGAATACTGAAGGTGGACCGCCTTGGAAGGTTTCCTGACATACCTCGTTTAATTTTTAGCTTAACTTAACAGTAAAATTTTTGTTTTACACACTTCCGCTGTTAAGCTAAACTAATGGGTTTGAACCGTTCCACAAAACCCAACAGTGGTACCATGGGTGCTGCCACACGTCCACGCCCCAGCAGATGCCCCCCACGTGGGAAAAAAAAACTTGCCGGTTACCCAATAACCGAACCAGAAAACCGGTTACCCACTAACCGAACCATTAAATTGGTTATCCAATAATCGGAAAAACATATTCTTTCTGGTTACCCACTAACCGGATAATTTGAATGGGTTCGGATACTCAGTGACCAAAAATTTGTCCAAAATTCGGTTATTGGGTAACCGGAAGGGGCAGAAATCAAAATCTATTAAAAATATGGGCAGATTTGGTAATTTAATATATTTTTTGGGCATTTATAAAAATTTCAGTCATCATGTCTTTTTCATTAATTCCAATTCAAATGTTTTGGTGTATTATATAAATATTTTCGGTATCTAAGTAAATTACGACCCAAAATCTTTTTCGATATAATTTATTTTATTTAAGTCTCTTAGTATTAGTATTTGAAAAAACTTAATTCCTAGCTACAAAATGGACATTTAAAGTAGCGAAATAAAATTTCATGTACATGCATTATTAATGAAGTAGAATAATTTTAACGGTTTGTATTCGTCATTTGAAGCCAATTCGATAGATTTTTAAAATTGTGTTCACCAAACTCTCTTGATGAACACATCATACTCTTTAACTTTGCTCTATACGTAGAGGGGAAAAAAAACTCTAATATTTCAATTTGGTGATCGATAAAATAAGTGAGCAAGAGTATTGTAACCAAAAACATTCCGACATTTTAAAAAATACCCAAAAATAAAAAAAAATTATTAAAAATAACCACGTTCTGACCGGAATTTTAAAAATACCCCGCCCGCTCAAAAAATCCGCGATCCGGATTAAAAGCCCCCGTCCGCGGATATTATCTGCGCTCCAGAATAAAAAGTCCCACCTGCGGATAATATCTACGCTCCGGACCTTTTTTTTTGCGCAATTTTTGTTATAAATAGATCAGAGACAGAGAGAGAAGGAGAAGAGAAGGAGAAAGAGAGGAAGGAGAAGAAGAGAGAAAGAGAAGGAGACGTGTTCAGCCGGTAAATCAGGTATTTTTTTTCTGCAACTGTTCATATACGTATGCACTGTTCATATACATATACGTATTTACTATTTATGTGTTCATGTATTTTCTCTTCATGCATTATTCATATACATTATCATATGTACTGTTCATACACATATAAATGTATACTGTTCATGCACTGATTAGAGTCGTATACGTATTTACTGTTCATATACTGTTCACATACTGTTTACGTACGATTCACCTAATGTTTGTTAACTGTTCACATACTATTCATATATACTATTCACGTACTATTCATATACACTGTTCAAATACTGTTGAAATACTATTTACGTACTATTCACGTACTATTCATATACTGTTAAAATACTATTCATATACTGTTCACAACTGTTGACAATTGAAATCAGTAAAATGACCAAATATTTGACATTTATGAATGTAGTTCATTGGCCATGTCTATTGGAATTTTAGTACATTTTGGAGGGAAGTTCATAAATGACCAGTATGGGGTACGTTACTCCAAACCTCCAGTAAATACGTATTGGGTTGAAGAAAATTTCTCATTAGAGGAGTTGCAATCGCTTATTTATGAAGCGAGCGGCTACAATAGGAATCACTGGAAATTAGAAATACAGGCCCGAATGCTCCAAGCAGGAAAGTATGTCAGAATCACATTGGGAGATGAAGGAGCATTCAGAGGACTGATAAGGAAGGTTGTGAGGTCCGGTGATCCTCTATTGAAAGTTTTTGCATGCAGAATTCACAGAGAGTCAGGAGCTAGATGTTCAGCCCAAAATTTGGCTGCAGAAAATTATCAACCAAATTATGAACCACACACTCCTCTATTCGTACCTGGACCAATGCCAGTACTAGAACCAGATCCAGAAATATACAGTAATTCACCCCAATCTCCACCTTTTATCCAACCCCGACCACAATGTCCACCTTTTATCCCACTTATATTCGTAGGTTCTCCATCCTTACCTAGACCTGAACCAAATCCTCACCCCAAATCGCCACGAGTACAGGAAGATCCAACGGAGTCGGAATTTGAATTTATGAACGAGGTACCGGATGAGAATCTGCAAACTGGGGATGAATGGGGGGAGAGAGAGACTTGGATGATGAGGAAAATGAAGAAGATGAAGAAGAATACACACAGCCCACTGTGAGGCAAAATATAGATATGTTGTTAAGTGGCCGTTCTGAGACTCACCCGTTCCTAAACTTCAATGACACATCTGCTTTTCGAGAAGCAGATGTTTCTTACTACGATCATCGAATTGAATACAAGAGTGAGCTCGTAGAAGGCCAATGCTTCGCAAACAAAAAGCAAATGACGAAAAAGATCAGAGAGTACCATGTTGACAAGAACCAAGAGATATATACGAAGAGAAGTGACACATCCCGGCTGGAAATTAGATGCAGTACTCCGGGTTGTTGTTTTAAACTGAAGACAAAAGCAACAAATCAACGAGATACATGGAAGATAACTGAGCAAGACACGTCTCACACATGCACATCTGAGTACACCAGGACCGACCATGCACAACTGACGGCATCAATCATCGCAGATATCATTGGGACTAGCATTAAGGAAGACTCCACTATGCGCATCCGGAGTGTGGCAAACTACGTAAGGGTTAGGTTTGGCAGTATAACCCCGAAGTACAACAAACTTTGGAGAGGTCGCGAGCTTGCAGTAGCCCGGCAACTTGGGAGTTGGGAAGAGTCGTACAATTTTATGAAACTATTGCTTATCGGGATATGTGATAAGAATCCTGGCTCGAGGCACCAATTTTTGACCAACCCGAGCTTCGATAAAAATACAGGACTGGTCAAGCAAGGTGTTGTGGAATTCGTGGCTGTGGCATGGGCTTACGGACCATGCATCACCGCATTTGATTACTTGAGGCCGGTGATCAGTATAGATGCAGCCTTCCTTTCTGGGCGGTATGAGGGAAGGCTTTTGATGGCTTGCGGCTATGATGCCTAGAACCAATTGCTACCTCTAGCATTTGCAATTGTGCATAAGGAGAATGAAGATAATTGAGGTTTTTTCTTACATTGGCTTAGGATTAATGTGATTGGTGTTAATAGATTCGTATGTGTTATATCAGACCAACACAAGGGGATCAAAACTGCATTGAAACCTGACTATGGATGGGATAGTAATAATTTTGTGCACATGTATTGTATCCAACATGTTGCTGATAACCTGGTCCAGGCGTGTGGGAAGGATGCATGGTACGAAACTAGGTTCAAACTAGGAGCCAGGAAGAAGAAGCCAAGAAGGCTGAAAGAGATGTTCGAAGATTTCGCCATGGTATGTCTAATATTGTCTAATTTATATCATTTTCGATTCTTTGAGATGCATTTTGTCTAATTTGACTTTGTTCTATTGCAGCAAAATCCGAGGTGTAATGCTTTTCTGAGGAGAGTGGGCAAAGTACGTCCTAATGATGTCATGGAGCAATCAAATTTTGATAAAATTTTCCAAACCTGTGATGGAGGATACCGATTTGGTAACATGACAACAAATGGCTCCGAGTCCCTGAACGTTGTCTTCAAGGACAGCCGAATGTTGCCCGTGGCTGCACTTGTGGAGGATACATTTTACAAGTGCAATAAGTGGTTTGTTCAACGGCGACAAGGAGCGTTGGAGCAAAGCAATGAAAGCCTTTCTCGAAACGGGTACAGGTTAAGCTTGCCAAACGGTGGGAGAAAGGTACAAAAATGGATGTCATCCCATACTCGCACGGCGAAGGTAAGTACGAAGTCACGGGCCCAAATGAATATGTTCCAGTAGTCCAAACGCAGGATGGAACCATGTCCATTCTTCACAGAAGGTTCCAGTATATCGTGACATTCGGGCCCAACAAAGCAGTGGAATGTACATGCAGAGGTATCCAATTAACTGGAATTCCGTGCGCTCATGTGTTAGCTATTTGTCGCCGTAATAACTGGTCACCCGGCCTATTTGTTGACCACCGGTATAGGGTGGACTACCTTCTGAGTACTTGAAATGCCGTGTTTGTTCCTTATGGCAATCCTGAAGATTGGCCTACGACCACTACCCCTAAAATTGAGCCAAACAAAGATTGGATACGGCGTGGTAGGAGAAAACACATCCGTCATGTAATGACTATGGATGAAATGTAAGGTAGGCGACAGGGGCACCGTCCTCGCCATTCCACTACTGACAGGTAGAGTCGAGGTATGTAACATTCAACCTTGAAAAATGATTATATTTCATTCCAATATTGAACAGCTTAATAAGTAACATATGTGGGATGCAGATGCTCATAACGCAGCAAATGCAGCAGAAAATGAGCGAGTTATGGCAGAGGCAAGTGGATCGCAAGGGTCACGACGAAGCACATCCAGAAGCCATACAGGTGACCGTGAAAATGCAACTATGATGTTTAGGGAGGCAATGTGAGAAAGACTGGCAGGAGGAGAGGTGGTTGGGATGCAAGGGCCTTCAGGTACTACCCAGCGAAGAAGGAGCACATCTCAAGCTGGAAGAAGGAGCACATCTGGTACAACACATCGTCAGGAAGAATCAGTTCAACCAGCTAGAAGAAGCAGTGCAATCAGCCAGAAGGAGGACCATCATCATGGGGATCTGGACAGTTAATGGGATTGAACTTTCTTCAGGGTCGTAGAAATTAACTTGAGAGCTATTTCAAAGTATTTGACTATTTTACCGTTGTTGTACCCTAAAAAGTCTCTAATTAAATAAATGGAAATTAGCAACAAATTTAAAATGCTTGAAAATGCTAAATGTGCATTAAACCTTCTCAAAATGAAGGGAAAAGGCATGTTAGATTTTATGACAATATTCTACATGCAAAACCATGAATTTTGATATTTCATACAGATTCTAACTCAAAATGGTTGAAGAGTTATGAATTTTCAAAGAAAATGCTGACATGGTAATTTCTGAATGGTGTCAATGGGTACGATACGGGGAGGGTGGTACCATTTCTGAATGGTGCCACATGTCAGTGATCCGATTCATCGTACTCCAAGCTCAACCAAACTTAAACTTGAATCAAACCCCAGCGATTCAGCGCTCTTCGACCCCTTCGGGTTGCATGCGCTTGGTGCTTCATACACTGTGCACAAGCCCCTACGGATCACGCTATGCCAAGCTCAAGTAAGAAAAGAGAAAGATCAGAGAGAGAGAAACTGACACATGGGCTCCACTAGTCAGCCTCTCCTCTCTTCCTTCTTCTCTTTCTCTTCTTCTCTGATGATGGAGAACACCGATTCCGGTGGAGCAAAGCTCAATTCACGAAATTGAAAGCACAGGAAGGGTTCTTACCTCAAGGTGATGCTATTTGAGCTATCAATTTGATAGAAATGGCTCTGGATAGCTTGAACCCAAATACCCGAGTTACAAGGGTTCTGAAAATTGAATAAGAAATGGATGGAATCAATGCTCTCTGAGCAATTTAAAAGAGTCGTTGAGGATCCTGTGAGACCCTTCAATGCTTTAATTGAATGGGAATACACTGCATATGCCCGAATTGGCTACTGGCAACTAGGTGCATGCAAAAAATAAAGTCGCAGAAGACCAGAAAATAGAATCAGCTGTTAAGGAAGGCTCTGACACTCAATTAACCTCTTGTACACCTGTTCTGGCGCCTGCATATCATGACAAAATAGAAGAATCTTCTTCTTACGCATGAGGAAGGGCATGACCTCCATATACCAGTATCTCGGCCCTTCAATGAATAAAATCAAGGGCTCTGATTATTGTACCCCTAGATTGCCAACATGGCTCAATGTGATTGGTTGACACCCTGCAAATGACACTATTGAAAGCCAGGGCTGAATCTCAAGCATTGAAATCAAATTGAATGAATTGGAGAGCTCAGATGGTGCCAGCATAGGCCAAGCCCTAACCCTAAGCTCTCCTGCCTTCAAGGCTATATATACATGATCAAATGAAAAGAAAAGAGACGATTGATACACCTGAAGAGACAGATACAAGAGAGGCACTCACATACACACACACATACACATACATACATACATACATACTGGTATACCAGTACACCAGTAGCCTTTAGAGGCCAAACTTCCCCTACACTAGACCTAATTCATAGGTAATTAGAGTCCTGAAGCAATGTAAGGCCCTTGGGGTCAAATTGTATGCCTTTCATGGCTAATAAAGCTTGTTTCCTTTGAAATTTGACTATTTTCTTTACATTTTCTTATTCTTTTCTATTCTGTTCTGATGCTTTCTTTTAAAATCATTTAAATATATATAAAAAGGTGTATAAACATTTAAAATGCAAGGATCTATGATTTCAATACAAATCTTTCATAAAAAACTACATTTTAGTTTATTTTCTCTATTTTCTTTGATATTTTCTTCTTCTCTACTTCCCTTGATTATTTTTGTAAATTAATTAGGGGTAAAAATGAGTGTAGTGAGCCACAGGCATCCTTGCTCATCTGATCCTTTAGTTCTTTTATAAAAATAATCAAATCAAGGGACTAAAGTGACTTAAAACAAAATATAAACACACAAGGGCTGTTTAAAGCGAGCCACAGGCATCCTTTGCAGTTCCTCAACCTAATGATCACTTGAGAGGGCCTATATGCAAATAATATCAGAAAAATAGTGAAGTTATGCTGCCAAAATAGCTAATTTCACTATTTTGAAGGGTTTATTTGCAAATAGTGAGAAACTGAGGTTTAAAGTGTAAAAAAAGCCAGCAACCTGGCTGCTCCATGTCATTTACATCTTTAAATCCTTGAAGTTTTGATGATAATGCCTTTAAATCAAGTGTAAAGGTGCCAAAATATGATTTTCAAACATCCAGGGACCTCCCTGCATAATTTAAAAAGTCTTGACATGTTTTAAATGTTTCAAAATGATGATTTGATGAACTTTGAACATCTTGATTTCTTCTTTATGTTTACTGGTATAAAAACAGTGGCTTTGAGCCCTTGAAAACCTGTTCTAAGCTAAACCAGACGTTCACCATGTCACCTGATACCTCCTGGTACCCTCTGGTATCATACCAAGGCCAGACTCAGTAGTATAAAGCTTTAGATGTACCACTGGTGCAGTGAAATGCACTGAAATACATCCATTTGACCTATGCTGACAGATCTGTCAACACTGATTAACCAAAGGACCAAAGTGAAAAATGGACTTCACAGTCAGATAAAGCATCAAAACATATAAAATTGATATAAAGTTCACATCATTTGGACAATCCTACAGAAAGTTATGGATCTTCAAAGTTCAGCTTTTAAAAAAAATGAAAATTCTGTATTTAAAACTGTAAAACTACCAATATTGCCCCTGGCACTATATAGACCTTTTAATTAAGGGATAATGTTCAAGTGATCATAAAATTCTGAGTAAATATCCTTGACACATACATCTTTGACCTTATAAAAAGAAATCACACTACTGTGTATAAATTTCATGAGAAAATGGATCGAAAGTAAATTAAAAATATTAAAATGTACATGGCTTTAATAATGTCACGATTGAAGCACAATTCTAAGGGAATTAAAGCTCTTGGCATGTTTTAAACTTTCCTAAATGATGAATTTGACTTAGTTGAATCCTTGAACCAGTCCCCTAAGCACTGCACCTCTTATCGGTACCAAGTCAATACCAACCTGAGACACCAAATGATCAATTCATGTTGAAAGCTCGCTTAAACACCAAATTAAGGCCCTTGATCCCTTTTATAACTCCATATAAGCTCAGAGAACTAAATCCCTGAAGAAAATCGCAAGCAAATCGATCAAATTGACCAAAACCTCTATCGGTACCGATGGCCACTGTAGAAGCTTATACCGGCACTTCTGGTGATTCCCAACCACCGACAAAGACACTAATCAACTCCTGACAATGAGACGATCAAGGTAGGATGTTTGGTCGGAGCCGCAGTGACCGGAATCAGTCAGAACTCTTCTTACTCGGCCATGTCAGAGATGAACCCTAAGGCTCATCGGGTTGCACATATCTCAAAGCGTCTCTTTGATCAAGCGGCCCAAATTCAAATCCAAATAACCGTTTACTGGCTCATGGGACCCTTTGTCGGTGATTCAAATAAATTTAAATAACATGGCACCAATCTTAAAGCTCAGATAAATGATATCCATAATTCTGCACATTAATTAATGATCCAGTACACATCTCAAAGGCCCAAAAAACCCAAATCTTGAAAGCCTAACACCAATCTCAAAGCTCATAAATCATTAAATAAAGTCTTTTACACATGAACCCCTCTGTTTATTCAAAATATACAGAGAAGTCCATGTAAATTTACACAAAGGCCCCTGTTAGGATAAAACCTTTTCCAACAAGCCCTTAAAGGCCCAATATTCATTCCAGACCTTGTCAAGAGCTCAAATCACAACCTCAGCCCCCTGGAAAATCACAAACAAGTCCCTGGAAACATAAAAAGTTTACAAATAGGTCCTTTCAAGTCCTTTTTGACCATAACTTTGTCATACTAAGTCCAAACCAACTCAAATCAGTTCCAAATGAACCCAAATTCAATTCTCCACTAAATAGTAATCAAACATATCCAGGTCTCGGCCATAATCTGAAATGACCAAAACACCCCTCTCTTGACATATTTTTCATAAATAAAAATATAAAAAATGACATTTAAATGCTCTTTTCACATTAAAAACATATAAATGATATTTCTTATGAATATTCTCATATTTCAAAATTATGGAATCATATCTTTCATGCATAACAACAAATGACTTAAAACAAATTCAAACTCAAATAAGAACCAACCACATGACCAAAAATAAATTATGCATGAGCCCTTTCTTTAGCCCTATTATTCAATTGAATCCAAATAGGCACACATCCCGGAATGCATGAGGTCTTCAGATAGACTCGAAAGGTCTTTCTGATATAATTAACGGCGGGGGCTTACGCCCGTCGGGAGTAAAACGTCCTCACAATCGAAAATAATAAAACCTCCGACAACTGATCATGAACGTAGGTTGTCACAAGGGGTGAACCGGAAGGAATGCAGAAAGAAATCCCAAGTGGATGTCTTCCCCTAAGTTCGGTGACCTGCTCACGTTCATCTCAAAGAACCAGAGCACTGAACCCACGCGGGAGCATTTCCACTCACCCACATAAAAATTCGCACCGTTAGCTAACCTGACACCGTGCAACTTTCTGCGCCCTACAACCGTCTCACAATGATTTATTATGTTGCAGATTGTTGCTATTTTATTATGTTGCATTTTTTAATTATTGTTTTTTTTTAAATTGTTGACGAGAAGGATGGACAGTGACAATCGAGGAAAAAATGAGGAAAAGAAAACTAGTATCGGTATTTGCGAAAAGCTTAGAAAGGACTGTTCGAAATGTGTACAGATAGATGAATTTTTTAACCGGAATGACATATCTGATGATGATTTTGTAGAAAACCCCTATGGTTACGGATCAAAGAAAAAAAAAATTAATGTAGCGATGCCTAAGGCTAAGACTAAGACTAAGACTACGGCTAGCACATCGTCTGTTGTTACTGACTCGAATTCGTCAACCTCGGACGAGGACTTTGTTCCATGTACCTTCAAGGCTCATGGTAAGAAATAATATGTTTTTCAGTTCAGTTTGTATTTGGAGATTATGTTGATCAGTATGTTTGAAATTTAAATTAGTTTTAATTGTTAAGTTAGAAGTTTGCATGAACTTAATTTTGTTGTGTAGTTTATTTGTTATTTTTAAAGCTTGTCGTATTATTGTTCTTAAATTTATTGTGCTCTTTATTTGTTATTTTTAAAGCAAATAGAAAAAAATATAAAACTAAACACAAAGCATAATAAAACATAACGAAACTAAACTCAATGCAGGGACAGTAACTATAAAACACAAGTCAAACATAATAAAACTAAATGAAACAAATCTACACTAAAACAAGAACTATGAAACAATAACTGTAAATAAACTCTATCTCAAATATACTCCGAAGGGCTAAATCGGTGAGGTGCTCGACCCCTATATTCCCTACTGAAATTCCTTTGACGCTAGTCATGCTACTGTAGTTCGCCATCTTGCGCTCTAAGAGCTGGTGTAACCTCCTCCTCGGGCTCGGCCCGTGCGCTCATCGTGAGTGCTATACTCCATGGATCTGTGGGCTCGGCCGCGTAGGTAGCTGGCGGTGGTGGTGGGGTGTGAAATAGGGAATTCGCAAGCTGGGATGCATAGTCAGGCTGAGTCCTGCTACCAGAGGCCTCCCAACCATGAGCCCTCGGTGGTACGGCTGACGCGGTGCTGGAGAGACGGCTGTATCCCACTGATCAGCTGGAGTAAAATCTGAAAGGCTGAAAGTGAACCTCTCATCCTGCATAGACTGGATCTCTGGAGACTCATGCTGGTCAGGCGGTGGCGGCATGTATGCAGGACCCTGCAAGGATAATAACAATTTAGTAAATTTTTACTAAATCTTTACCTAAAATAAAGAAATAAATAAAATAAAGAATCATATACCGGAGGAAGAACTGGACGTTCGTGCTCGTCACGGTAAGCGTGCCGACCGGCCATGCGCAATACCCAACGATGATAGTCCCACGCTGGCTGCTCTGTGGAGGTCGGTGGCATCTCACTGTTCTAAACAGGTAGCGCATCAGGCTCGTCCGGTTGTATTTTGCGCCAATCAATATCCTCTCCAGCGTCTCGCAACATTGTGACTAGCTTTGCCCCGTGGCCGTGGTCCTCAATGCAGGGGGCAACCAAGTTCAACATCGCATACCCGACCGCTCTGTAGCCTATTTTTCCAAGACAAATGATTGAACGTGCGACACCTTTAAGCGCTGCCAGCAGCTAAAAAAAACAAGGTTAGATTTAGTAAAAATTATGAAAAAAGTTCATATTTTTCAAAAATGTGTTGTTTTAGATGCATTACCTGACGAGCACCCTTCCGGCCAGTGGGGGTATAACCATCATCTAAGAATATCTTCCCACGAAGAAAATTGTCGTAATCTCCCTCTATATACACCGAGGCCATGCCGACACGTATGTACCAAGCCTCATATCTCAATAAGGGATCTCCCTGGAACTGCACCCCATCCTCCGGCATATGCCACAAGTTAACAATCATATTCCTCGCCCTTTCGTAGTGTACTTGGTAATGCAAACTCCAATCTCTACCGGGGTGATTACCGTGCGTCATCTTGTAATTAATATGTTAGTTGCAATTTTAAGCCAATAACTAATGTCCGCTACCAAATACTAAAAGAACATAACTTACCCGTGTAGCCTCCTGATCTCAGATCTCAGGACGTCTGGATTTGCGAGGAGGAGTGGAGGATATCCAAACTGACGGAGCACCCGGTCTGGATAGTGGAACTCCACTATCCAGAAGCACACCAGTGGACCCCTGTATAGCCACACTGCTGAATCATCCGCTACAGTCTGCGGCAGCCTCCCCTCACTGTATAGCTCATGGTATGGAGTCCAGGTCACCTACATGTCACCTAGGCTCTGAATCTGACCTCGGACCAGCCTGATACCTACTGGCTTTCCGTGGGGCTGGTTCCTGTACTCGTGATTTCCGTACCATTTCTTGCCAAATGCATGACAGTCTTGACTCGTGGAAACTCCCCATTCTGGCAATTCATTCGGCACAGGTACCCCAACCGGTAGCCGTGACCATGCCTAGTGCTGTAGTAGAATTACCGGCCCGTACATAACCTTAATTTTCCTCTGTAATTTGAAGAATATTAGCCATCAGAGAGAAGTTAAAATATTTAAAATAAGATAAGAAGAACATACTGACCTGGCAACTCTGGTACAAGTTGAAGTAAAGATGTGCCAGGACAGCCCCACCCCAGTTGTACTTTCTATCCGGCTCAAGGTCCTGCACCAACTCTAGATACATCATCGGGACGGTATCACTGCTCGAATCAGGGAACATAATAGAACCAAAAAGGTCTATCAGGAAGCCCCGTGTGTATCTGTAATATTGAAATTACAAAGCAACTCATTTTTCGGCATGAATTATAGTACAATATAAATTTATTTCCTAATAGTTTTTGTGAGTACCTCTGAATCTCGAGCTCCGTGGCATGCCAATCCAGACCTCCCGCAAACAGAGCTCGCAGCTTCATTTTCTTCAGAGCGTATCTGGACTTCCCACTATTATCCCGTATATCTCCTCCCGCTCCCAACAGCTCTGCGAGTCTGTCATTAATCATGTCATCATCCTCCTTAGGGGGGGTCAGATATGCCACCAACGGGCTCACCCTGGATGGGCAGACCCCATAGGACACTCACGTCCTGGAGAGTCACTGTCATCTCTCCGAACGGTAAGTGGAACATGCTCGTCTCGAGGTGCCATCGCTCCACTAGTCCTGCAATGAGGGACCCATTAATGGCCTTAGTCTCCGTCTCCATAATATCGATCAAATGGTGCAATCCCAAATTTTGCAGATACTGGTCCATCAACGGATAGTACTGTATACTAGGATGCCGACTCCTGGCCTCTACAATCTCATCACTCTGCGTTGAAAAAAATAAACAACATAAAAAACTAAAAATACGAGAACTCGACAAAATTTAAACTTAAAAAAATAATCAAGTACCTCAACAGATGCCAGTGAGACTCGGTGCTCTGAGTGAGTCATCCATAATAGAGGACTGAAATGTTCGGTGCTGTTCTCAGGAATTGGCTCAAGATCAGGGTCTGGTGGTGGTGGTCTCGTAGGCTGTCCTCGTCCCCTAGCCGCCATCCTACGTTAAAAGCATTGAAAGCAATAAGAAAGCTTTCATTTGTCATACAAAAACCCTTAAAACCTGTGGTTGAGGGACTCCATGTTCTATATTTTTTGACATGTATAAGAGTCACTTTCTAAACCCAACCTTATCATCTAAAAGTGAAATGCTGTCATTTTTAGAAATATAAGGGTACCACACCATATTCTGGCTAGACCGAACTAATCAAAATTTTTAAATCCATCCAAGAAAATTCAAAAAATGCTTATTTTTACAATTGATCTTCTTATTTTGGTTCAATCGAATAGATCAAAATTTTGTTTGGTTCAATTTTAAGTCTATTGATAAGTTAATTTCGATTGATTCAGTTTAATTCGTCCGAACAGATCAAAATTTTGTTCAGTTCAGTTTTAATTCTGTTGATAAGTTAATTTTGATCGATTCAATTGTATTTTTGAAAACCAAATAAATTTTTTGTTTTTCTATTTTATTTAATTTTAATCAAACCGAACCGATGAATATCTCTAATTAAGAGGGTTATTTTGCCTTCACGCAGCGTCCAAATAACAAAGTTAGAGTGATGCTTCTATGGACATAAGGACCTATTTGTAAAATGAACACCCTTTTTATTTTCAAAGTTCAAACAGTCGATTCGAACCATTCATCTTGTTCTCCATATTAATATGTGCTTGGAGACCAAATTTTACATTTTTCTGAATGTTTTTACTATTTATTAAGATGAGTACAAAAAATATCAAATTCAAACCATTGAATTTTGTACCCATCTTAATAAATAGTTAAAAAATTCAGAAAAATGTAAAATTTGGTCTCCAAGCACATATTAATATGGAGAACAGGATGAACGGTTCGGATCGACTGTTTGAACTTTGAAAATAAAAATATGTTCATTTTACAAATAGGTCCTTATGTCCATAGAAGCCTTTGCCATAAAGTTAAATTGAAAAAAATATGCAATTAGTGAATTGTATTAAGTCAAAACATCGTTATTATATATTTATTTCAAACTACTGTCCTAAGAATAATCCTCACACATAATGATATTCTTTGCTATTAAGGTGTAGTAACGAGTGCCATAATTTTTTTGTGTCACAAAATGTACATTCTCTTTTACATATATTTTTTTTAATCTAAAATTTAAATTTCAAATATAAACTTTAGAACTTGTGTAACTTTCACGAGAGATCCTTTCATGTAATTTTTGTAAATATTGTGAGCTTACTTGTATACTAGATCAAGAAATCAAAAAATAAACGCTTTATTAATCTGTCACAATTAACTAAATTAGTTTTTTTTTTTTCTTTTTGACATCTTGATCTAGTATATATAATATAAGTTTAGAAAATTGTAAAATTTTAAAATAATGCACCTATCATATGAAAAATAAACAAGATTTTCTTTTAGGAAAGAAATAAACAAGATTTACGTTTGAATTTAATATTCTATTATCAATTTTTCTAAAATAAAATAAAAAAGAGTGTGTGAGTTTGACACAAAAATCATGGTGCATTGAAAACCCTCCGAATTCGATATATAGTAATAGTTTAAATTATTTAACAACAAAAAAAGTCATGTCGACGACAAAATAAGATAAAAGATGATGATGAAAATTTTTATGTCGCTTAGAGCATCTACATTCCTGACCTAATATTACATTCTTGATATTATTAGAGTTTATGATTTAGTTTTAGAGATGTGGGAGAGTTTCTTATTTAAAAGCTATGCAGCAAAGTTTTTTTTTATTATTATTATGAAACTGTTTATAAACTGTTCAAAAGCATTAGAGCATGCTTTTTTATTATCATTGCAATAGTTTATAAACTGTTTTTTTTTGCTTATTAATTATAGGTAAACTATTGCAATGAATATACCTTCATGTTCATAGAAGCATGCTTTTGAACAATTAAATTTTAACACATCAACTTGGTCCAAGAGTAATTCATAAAGGAACATTCTAATCCTATTCTTCATTATGAAATAGTGTTATGCTAATAATGGGACAACAAATATTAAATGGAAAAATTATGGAATGTTTACTAGTACGTACCAACCATCTGGTACCAATACCATTGTTACACTCATGTCCTTTGAACAATCATATTGCAAAGAAAGAAATAATTCTATAAATCACTTCAATTGATACAATAATTCCTATACAATTACATTACGTGTTTCATAGACCACAATAATTGAGCTAAATGTACTAACAATTTGGCATTGACAGATCACAAATAACCTATCAAACATCTTGCATGCATTTCATCGAACATCTTACATGCATGAACTATTCAATAAAATTAACTCAAAATTATCATAAAACTACTTACTGTTCTTGAGTAGCGGACTCGTGGAGGTGCTAAACCAGTTATGGCAGTCGAAGGCAACGCTCGGCGGCTCTTTTTTCACCTTTCGCAGAGAGGAAGGGAAGGGGACAGAATCAACGAGATGGGAGAGATGGAGCGGGGCAGAGCAAGAAGGGAGCGGGGCGGAGCAAGAAGGGAGCGGGGCGGGTACGATTTGGCGGAGCAAGCTGGCGGTGGCGGGTGGGGTTTCACGAAGGCGGGTTGGGGTTTCACGGACAGAGAGAGGGCAACACGGGGTGGGGGTGGAGAACAAAGGAGGTTGCTTCAAGATCCGTGCTATCTATAATTTAAAGGTCGGGCCGCTGATATTTTCTGCGCTTCCAAACATAAATTTGGGGCCACGCATTTGCTTCAAGATTCGTGCAGCGGATATGTAATTTAAAGGTCAGAGCGTGGATATTATCTGTGGGGGGGGGGGGGGGGGGGGGGGGGGTTTAATCCGAAGCGCGGATTTTTTGTGCGGTCTGGGTAGTTTTAAAATTTCAGTTTAGATCTGGTTATTTTTAATAAAATAATTTATTATTTGGGTATTCTTAAAAAAATCGGAAAAACATTGCTTAATTAATTTTTCTAGTTTCTTAATATATTTCACTCTATATTTTATTTATTTATTATCAGAGCAAAAGCAATTTGGTGAAAACTTTGATGTTTAAATTCACTGATATACACGTAGAGAAAAAAACCAAAAAACAAATTAAAACTGTAATTTTTTCAATTTGGTGATCGATAAAAGAAATGAGCAAGCATGCAATAAATAAAAACATTGCTTGATTGATTTATCATTGCATACCTTTTTCTTGTTTCTTAATATATTAAATTTATTCACTATACATTTTTTTTCTTATTATTATTATCAGAGCAAAAGCAATTTCGTGAAAACTTTTATTGGCATAATTGGCATTTATTTCACAAAAAAAAAATTGATTATATTTTGTTCGGCTACATACTGATGCTTTATAGAATTATTTTCCATCATTCAATGCATTAAATTATAAGACTTTAAGGCTATAATTAAAGTCAATGTCATATATGGAGCACATTTAATTAGTAGTTAAGATATTGCTATTCATGTAAATTATTATTTAAATTCAAGATTCAATATCCACATTGAAGGGCAGTTAAATAGGATTTTATCATTTAACCTTCATTTCATTTTAAAAAAATTATGATTAATAAAAAACTAAACGTAAAACAAATATTTATTTTGCTCGATATATATTTTAATTTGCTCAAAATAATAATTAATGTTCCGATTTAGTTGGTTGATTTTTGCTGGAAAAATAATGCTACTGTTCATTTTGATGGTGAGAAGAGAAGCGTGAAGGGAATTCATATCCTCTGCATTAATTAAAAAAGAATTTTTGAGTTAATATATCTGGATGTCTGATAAGTTTTAAAATTTGTGCAGATTAGATATGCACTAATATTAAAGCCCCTACGTTATAGGCAAGGGCCGAATGGGTTCTATTTACAATCAAACAACCAATATGTATTAACTCAAAAGATTATTTTTTGAGTTAATGCAAATGATGTGAACTCCGCGTGAACATAGTTACAAGACTCGCGAATTATTTACAAATTAAATTTGAATAATTTGTTTTTTTTGTGATGCTGAACCGAACGCTGAGTTATTCGGTTGATCGAACTTTGACCAAATTAAACTTGATAATTCGCAAATTTTTTCCAGAATATTTTTTTTGGGTCTCTTGCAGTTTTGAAATCTCTGATCCAAATAATTCCGAAATATTTTCGAATTATACCCGAATTATTTCCGAATTATTTCCGAATCACAAATTGTTGATCTTACCGAGCTGAGTCCGAATAATTTATTTGTCACTATGCGTGTGAAGGCCTACTATAGGCGAGAAGTGAGGAGTGCGTATCCTCAGAGATATCTCATATTTTGCGTGACCGACGTGTCCGGTGCCTACTCGGGGATGGCACAGGCGCAGTATTATTTGAGCTTTGAGATTCGTGCAGAAATATTTGAACGATTGAGATTTTCCACAAAGTCACGCAAAATTTGAGATATCTGAGAGGATGCGAATTCAGATCAAGTGAGCACCACCACGTCATGGGCTCATGGCAATTGGCATGGCATGAGTGCAATGTCGTACGGCAGTTTCAACCGAAACAACTGCACATTTGTCTCTTATCAGTATTCATCCAATAATATACATGACTACATTCGCCGTTTTTTTTTTTCCTGCCACCCTCAAAAATCAGAATTAAATGAATACCATCCGAATAATCAGATTTCAGATTCCGCCATGTTCGCACCGTGGATCTGCGGACGGATGACCAATCCGTTCGCGGAATGGATCTGCGGACTGACCCGCTCGCGCCTTGACCCGCTCGCGTGACCCGTTCGCACCGTGAATCTACGCACCGACCCGTGGATCTGTGCACTGACACACTCACTTTGACCGGCTCGCATCATGACCCGCTCGAGTGACCCGTTCGCACTGTGGATCTGTGCACCGACCCGTTCGCACCGTGGATCTGCGGACAGGTCAACCCGTTCGCACCGTGGATCTGCGGACGGGTCAACCCGTTCGCAGATCCACGGTGCGAACGTGACGGAATCTGAATTCCGATTTTTCGAATGGTATTCATTTAATTCTGATTTTTGAAGGTGGTAGGAAAAAAAAAAAAACGGCTACATTAGCCTCCCAGATTTGTTTAAGTCTTTTATTAAAGGCGACGAATCATAAAAGCGTTGTCAAATCCAACTAGTTATCATTTTATTGTATATTTTATAGGTGGAGGTTCTTAATAATTCTTTTAAATAAGAGGGGACAACCTCTAGCTCACCGACTTCACAAAAAAATATAAATTCTTAAATCCCAGGGGAGTGATGTTTAAAAAATCTCAAAATTTCGCTCTATTTGTAATATTTCTAAAATTGAGGACTTAATGAAAACTGTATTAACCACTCTTCATTTAGGCATCCAGTGAGACAGTGACAGGAATTCACATCCTCTCCAATACCTGATAAGGGAATCTTTTACAATTACTAGATCTGAACCGTTCTTTTTAACTTGGCACGAATCTCAAAGCCCAAAAATACTGCCCCCTATTGCAGCCCGAAAACCAAACCGGTTGAAATTGAATCTGAAACCGTAAAGTGAGGGTGATCCTCTGCAATACCGGAGAGGATACAGATTCCAGTGACAGAGCCACATCTAATGAATGAGTCAATTACATATGACATATCCAGTGACAGAACCACATCTAATAAATTGGTAACTTGACCTCATTTATTTTTAAATTTTAATAAGTTTTTTTTATATATATATTATAGAGAAAAATAGAATAAGAAATTAATTCTCGTAAACAGTGACGGAGCTAGTGTAGTACAGGGTCGGATATCTGTCTTATTCTGGATTTTGAATTTATTTTTTAATTCATATGTAATTGGATTGTTGCTCACACTCACTACAGCAAAACGGAACTTCAGCGACCGGTAGTGACGCTGGTCGCTGATGTTCAATTTTTCATCAAATATAAAAATTTTCACTCAAATTTTGGCGACCAACTGTATCAGCAACCGGCACTAGCACCGGTCGCTGAAATTTTTTTTTTTTATTGCTGAAATTTTGGGGGTAAAACGCACAGGCGCCAGAACCCTTCTCCTCCGCGTGCCAGAACTCCAATCGAAACCCTTCATCAAATTTTGATCAGAACCCCAAACCCTTTTCCAAAATCGATCACCTCTCTCTTCTCCAAACATATCTCTCTCGCCTCATACCGATGGCCCTCAGCATCTCTCTCTCGCTCTCTCACCTCTCTCGAAGCACCATCTTTCTCTCGCTCTCTCACCTCTCTCGAAGCACCATCTCTCTCTCGCCGGACCAGCCAAGACCGAGCCGTTTTCGCATGCGGCGGTTCACCTCCGACTCGACCAGAGTCGCAGGGCCTCCTGAGCTGTCGTCGCCATGGCTGGATCTGGAAAGGTGATGCTGTCTTCTTAATTTCTGTTTGATTTGTTCTCTGATTTGCTAATTAAAATTTCTTGTTCTCTCTCTCCCTTTCTTCTTAATTTCTGTTTGATTAGCTCTGACGTTTACTTATTGCTTTTAATATTGTCTTTCGAAAAGATATGGCAATGGTCTGAACTTACAAGCTTTGGAGATTTACCGTCACCACGCGAGTTTGCTGCAGCTTCAACCATAGGAAACCGTAGAATTGTTATGTGGGTCCCACTCTCTGATACTTTCCATTGACTTTTCATTGTATCCAGCTTATGTTCTTAGAAATTTTGGTTACTAGTAATATTATCTGTGATCTAAATTCAGGTACGGAGGTTGGGATGGTAAAAAGTGGCTTTCAGATGTTTATATTATGGACACAGGTAAGTTTTTTTTTCATCATTTCATTACAAAATTATCCTTTTCTGCCCCTATACAACCTCAGTATATCAAAAAAAGATTATGCTGTAGAATTCTTGCGGTCATTTTTATTAATATCCCTAAAAAAAAAATTTTTTTAAAAATAACTATGTGTGCCATTTTTTTTTATTCCTGCCCTGACCGCCTGGGCTTCGGGCGGCCCAAAATACCAAGTGAGGCGCCAGGGATTGGGGCGGCCCACATGTCAAGTGAGGCACCCCAGGGACGGGCGGCCCACTACCCAACTTATTTAACCTTTTTTTATTCCTGTTTTCTCTCTCCCGTCTTTCTTCCCTCTGCGATTTGAAACTTCTCTCCAGCTGAATAGGTATTTTTTTTTAATTATGATAATTAGTAGTTACTGTTCCAAATTGACTGTAACGCACTGTACATTTACTGTAGCCGCAATTATGTCATATAATAATTAGTCATTACTGTTGCAAATATACTGTAGCGAATTTAATTGTTGCAATTACTGTACACTTACTGTAGCAAAATTGTAATTTTTTTTAATTTCTTTTTAAAAATTTCCCAATTAGCCATATATTACTGTACCCATAATTATGTCATGTAATACTCATAAAATTATTTTTTAAATGTAGTTTGTTAAAGAAAAAATGTTAGTTGCACTGTACACGGGCGGCAAGCTACAAAAGGGTGCAGACGGCGTGCAGTACACGAAAGAAGCTGCATTTGGCTTCGAGGTTAATGAAAATACCACATTTCAAGAACTTAAGCAGCTAATATACGAAAAGACTCATGTAAACCCCAACAGGTATGAAATAGAATTGGCTACACGGATTAACAACTCACGTGGGGGGGGGTAGACCTTAATTTGTTAGGTTTCCAATAATAGATGCGAATTTGTGGAGAGTTGTGTTCACTCAATTTGCAGCCAGTGGGGGTCCAGGTAATGGACATATATTCGAAGAGGGTTCCCCGGACTAGGGCTGGACCTTCGGGTTATGACAATTCGGGTTATGACAACCGGGGTACCATCAGCACTCCCCTTATGACAACCAGGGGTACCACCGGCACTCCCCTTATGACAACCAGGGGTACCACCGGCACTCCCCTTATGACAACCAGGAGTACCATCAACAATCCCCTTATGACAACCAGGGGTACCACCAACACTCCCCTTATTGTTAGTTTGTAATAATCTAGAAGTCAATAATACGATAAATTATCATAAAGCTTTGTTCATGAATTGAATGTTTATATCATTTTGTTGCCTTGAGTATTATTGCATTTATGGATCATTTCGAGTTTATGACTGAAATTGTGAAACTCCATAATATAGATGATATATACTCTTAAAAGGTCACTGACCAAGGTAATTAGCAGGAACACTAATTACCGCTATAAGGTTAGTATGTGGATTAAAAGATGGTTAAGTTTTACAAACCACTTGACACGAGATGTCATTTTAATCTAGGAACATGGTATTTGACAGACCCCGAATGAGACATTAAATAGAATTGTGTTCGTGTCATTTATGTTTTCATTCAGTGTCACGTTCTACAATATGAGGTATTTATCGTTCCCACTGAGAAATGTGTATGTGTGATTGTTATCCACCGCTGTCCATAAAAAGCAGTCATAACGGTAGCATTTCCATATGTATAGCTTAGCTGAGGAAGTGATAGTCTGCCAAGAATACTATTTGTCCCTCGTATCTCTATACGAGCTATAGCATCACTGGGCCCCTTGGTAGAGTTAGATTATCTGCATGCGGTATAATTACAAGAGTAATTATATTTGATAATCTACTCAAGATCAAGAAAAGATTCAGTTAGCAAGGATGACACACATCTACCTTGAAACTGATCTGATAGCTATGAGACAGAAGAACTGACACAAGTAAATAGTTTACTGGATCGTGATATTGTACAGTACAACATCATCTATGTAATTGGATGGTCATGATGTGTTGCCAGATACTACTCATGATTATAGAAGTTAAAACAGTTTTAACTCGGTTTACCAACATAACACAGATCCTATTGGGTCACACCATATAGGAGATACTCGGAGAATCTTACTGATTAATTATAAATTGATTATAATTAATATTAAGATGGTTATAATTAATTATACGTGATATAATTAAATTATAAATGTCATTTAGAATGACAAGCAGAAACAACGGTTAATTTATAAACGTACACGTTACGTTGTATAAAACTTACCGAACAACAACCGAAAAGAAATATAATTGTATATGACAATTATATATATTTGATTTGGATTTTAATTTGTTAATTATGGATTTGAATTATGGGTTTAAAAGTCCAAAAATAATCAAAGCCTTAATTAAAATTAAAAACCCAAAGTCAAAGCCCAAAAATCAAAGCCTATTACTATTCATGCCTTAATGGGCCAAGGACAAAATGGTCATTTCACACCTATGCCACCTTGCATGACACCTTAGGGTGTAGAAGCATGGAGAAGAGTGTGGAAGGGGTATTTTGGTCATTTCACATATTAAAGCATGAGGTGTCAAGGTATTTTGGTAAATAGATTTGTTTTGAGGGGTATTTCGGTCTTTTGCGAACCTCCTCAAAACACTATAAATAGAGGGGTGAAGGTAGAGAGAAAACTTACTAATTCACATGTTAATCTGATTACTTCGTTAATCGGTTTTTCTCTCTTCCCCGGTTTCGTTTATTACGAGATTCGGAAAAATATATTTTTGCAAACTCTGCCGTATTTCTTGTTTTGCTTTTAAGTGAAACAGAATAACTTGGAGTCTTAAATATATTTAATCTGTCTCTTTTCGGTGAATAGTATTTCTACAGAATTTCGCGGTTTACGGTATTTCTGGCAGAAGAAATAAACTGCTCTCCGGTTAGTCCTGGTGGATAACCGATAGAGGTATCACACGTGTGATACTCCGAGTCGATTCCTTCCCTGGTGTAGCTCTTCTCGCTCGGTCTGCATTCCAACTGTGATTTGGAAACGAGGTATAAACATGTTATATTAATCTATTTAATTGATAAATAGATTTAAAGCTTTAGAAAATCAATTATGGAGTAGATCTGTAAATAGGATTAAATGGATCTTCCTGATTCATTTAATCCGTAGCTTAAGGTAGATGTAAAATTTTTTGTTTTACTCTTTCCGCACCTTAAGCTAAATCAATGGGTTTGAATCGTCAAAAACCTAACCCTTATGACAACCAGGGGTACCACCAACACTCCCCTTATGACAACCAGGGGTACCACCAACACTCCCCTTATGACAACCAGGGGTACCACAACTCCCCAGAAAATACTGAAGAGTTACCACCACCACCGAGACAGACACCCATAATCCCTAGATTTCCAACTATGCCAGTACCCGTTAATTGAACTGATATTGATATTAATGTAGATGTTATTGATGCCGTACCAGAAAGGGAAATGAAAACGGGAGATGAATACCAATGGGTTTGGGAAGCTGATGACTTATCAGATGGTGATGCAAATATACCAGGGTTGTCCAGGGCAGAAAAATTCCTCAGCCCGACGGACGCACGCAGGATACTCCCACGTAGTGAGACGAGCGTCATTCAACTGATCTGCATACGGGTTCATGTTGGGTTTCGAGGGAACGGTTCAAACCCATTTAATTAGCTTAAGCTGCAGAAAGAGTAAAAATTTTTTTACATCTAACTTAAGCTACGGATTAAATGAATCAAGAAGATTCGTTTAATCCTATTTACAGATCTACTCCATAATTGATTTCCTAAAGCATTAAATCTATTTACAAATTAAATAGATTAATATAACAATTTATACCTTGATTCCAAATCTCAGTTGGAATGCAGACCGAGCGAGTAGAGCCTCACCAGGGATGGAATCGACTCGCAGTATCACACGTGTGATACCTCTATTGGTTATCCACCAGGACTAACCGGAGAGCGATTTATTTCTTCTGCCAGAAATACCGTAAACCGCGGAATTCTGCAGAAACACTATTCACCGAAAAAGGGACAATTTAAATATATTTAAGAATGCAAGTTATTCCGTTTTACTAATAAAGCAAAACATGAAATACCGCAGAATCTAAAAATATATTTTTCCGAATCTCGTAATAACCGAAATCAGGGAAGAGAGGAAAAACCGATTAACGAAGTAATCAGATTAACATGTGAATTAGCAAATTTTCTCTCTACCCTCACCCCTCTATTTATAGTGTTTTGAGGAGGTTCGCAAAAGACCAAAATACCCCTCAAAACAAATCTATTTACCAAAAGCCCTTGACACCTCATCCTTTAATATGTGAAAAGACCAAAATACCCCTTCCACACCCTTCCACACTCTTCTCCATGTTTCTACACCCCTAAGGTGTCATGCAAGGTGGCATAGGTGTGAAATGACCATTTTGCCCTTGGCCCATTAAGGCATGAATAGTAAAAGGCTTTGATTTTGGGCTTTGACTTTGGGCCTTTAATTTTAATTAAGGCTTTGATTATTTTGGGCTTTTAAACCCATAATTCAAATCCATAATTAACAATTAAAATTCCAAATCATATATATATAATTGTCATGTACAATTATATTTCTTTTCGGTTATTGTTCGGTAACTTTTATACAACGTAACGTGTATGTTTATAAATTAACCGTTGTTTCTGCTTGTCATTCTAAATGACATTTATAATTTAATTATATCACGTATAATTAATTATAACCATCTTAATATTAATTATAATCAATTTATAATTAATCAGTAAGATTCTCCGAGTAGCTCCTATATGGTGTGACCCAATAGGATCTGTGTTATGTTGGTAAACAGAGTTAAAACTGTTTTAACTTCTGTTAGTCATGGGTGGCATCTGGCAACACATCATGACCATCCAATTACACAGATGATGCTGTACTGTACAATATCACGATCCAGTAAACTATTTACTTGTGTCTGTTCTTCTGTCTCATAGCTATCAGATCAGTTTCAAGGTAGATGTGTGTCATCCTTGCTAACTGAATCTTTTCTTGATCTTGAGTAGATTATCAAATATAATTACTCTTGTAATTATACCGCATGCAGATAATCTAACTCTACCAAGGGGCCCAGTGATGCTATAGCTCGTATAGAGATACGAGGGACAAATAGTATTCTTGGCAGACTATCACTTCCTCAGCTAAGCTATACATATGGAAATGCTACCGTTATGACTGCTTTTTATGGACAGCGGTGGATAACAATCACACATACACATTTCTCAGTGGGAACGATAAATACCTCATATTGTAGAACGTGACACTGAATGAAAACATAAATGACACGAACACAATTCTATTTAATGTCTCATTCGGGGTCTGTCAAATACCATGTTCCTAGAACATGTATCTATGTGATTAAAATGACATCTCGTGTCAAGTGGTTTGTAAAACTTAACCATCTTTTAATCCACATACTAACCTTATAGCGGTAATTAGTGTTCCTGCTAATTACCTTGGTCAGTGACCTTTTAAGAGTATATATCATCTATATTATGGAGTTTCACAATTTCAGTCATGAACTCGAAATGATCCATAAATGCAATAATACTCACGGCAACAAAATGATATATAAATAAACATTCAATTCATGAACAAAGCTTTATGATTAATTTATCGTATTATTGACTTCTAGATTATTACAAACTAACAATCTCCCACTTAAGCTAGGAGCCAATCATCGTAGGCCCTAGTTACACAAATCTCTAGTATTCTAAAAATCTCGTAGATCTAAAGAAAAAACTCATAGCCAGTCTCCTATGTGTCTCAGACCCATAGAGGCAATATGCATCTGGTCCTTGGCTTGAGGAAGAGGTTTCGTGAGTGGATCAGCTGTGTTGCTGACTGTGTCAACTCTACATATCTTTACATCACCTCTATTTACGATCTCTCGTATCAGGTGAAAACGCCGTAGAACATGCTTGGATTTCGAGTGCGATCTTGGTTCTTTGGCCTGAGCTATAGCTCCATTGTTGTCACAGTAGAGGTCCACAGGGCCTTGAACACTGGGAACCACTCCAAGTTCGCTAAGGAACTTCTTGATCCAGAAACCTTCTTTAGCTGCCTCGGATGCAGCTATGTACTCTGCTTCGGTGGTTGAGTCTGCTGTAGTCTCTTGCTTTGAACTCTTCCAGCTCACAGCACCACCGTTGAGTATGAACACATACCCAGACTGTGATCTCGAGTCATCATGGTCAGTTTGGAAACTGGCGTCAGTGTAACCATTAATCACAAGCTCGGAATCACCACCGTAGACGAGAAACATATCCTTAGTTCTTCTTAAGTACTTAAGGATATTCTTTGCAGCAATCCAGTGCTCTTGGCCTGGATTAGCCTGATATCTACTCGTCACACTCAAAGCGTACGAGACATCAGGGCGAGTGCACAACATGGCGTACATGATAGAGCCAATAGCCGAAGCGTATGGTACTCTACTCATAATGCTTCGCTCATCAGTTGTCGAAGGACACTGAGTCTTGCTTAGCTGAACACTATGAGACATTGGCAGGAATCCTCTCTTAGAATCCTGCATGCTGAACCGATTCAGCACTTTGTCAATGTACGTGCTTTGACTTAAACCTATAAGTCTATTTGATCTATCTCGATAGATCTTTATGCCTAGTATATAGACAGCCTCGCCCAAGTCTTTCATTGAAAAGACTTTCTTCAACGAAGACTTGGCTTGTTGCAAAAGAGGAATATCATTTCCCATTAGTAGTATGTCATCTACATATAGGATAAGAAAAGCGATGGCACTCCCACTAGTCTTTCTGTATACACATGGTTCTTCTTCGCATCTGACGAAGTCAAGCTTTTTGACTTCTTCGTCAAATCGAAGATTCCAACTCCGTGATGCTTGCTTCAGTCCATAAATGGATTTAAGAAGCTTGCACACCTTCCCAGCATTCTTTGAATCCTCAAAACCCTCAGGCTGTGTCATGTACACATCCTCTTCTAAATTTCCATTTAAGAAGGCGGTTTTGACATCCATTTGCCATATTTCATAATCATGAAATGCGGCAATTGCTAGGAGTATCCGAATTGACTTAAACATAGCCACGGGCGAAAAAGTTTCATCATAATCTACACCGAGAATCTGTTTGAAACCTTTCGCTACTAGCCGTGCTTTGTATACAGTCATCTTACCATCCATGTCTGTTTTCATTTTGAAAACCCACTTGTTAGCTATGGGTTTTATCCCATCAGGTGGTACAACTAGGTTCCAGACCGTGTTGTCATACATGGACTGTATTTCGGATCTCATGGCCTCCAGCCATTTATCAGAGTCGGGCCTATCCATTGCTTCCGCATAGGTCAAAGGATCTTCAGTGTCATAGGCTGAGATCTCGTGCAGTCCCAAGTACCTTTCAGGTGCATGGACTACTCTTGTTGACCTACGTAGCACTTGTTCTTCAGGCTGTTGAACTTGATCCACAACAGTCTGCGGATCTAGTTCTTCTTCAACTTGCGTTGAAGTACTTGAGCTCGGGACTAGAACCTCATCCACAACTACTTGTGGATTTGGTACTTCCAGATGCTCATCAGCCGAAGTATCAAGAGGTGGGTTAATCTGATCTGGTTCAGATATTGTATTGTGTGATGTATCTTGAATTTCTTCAAGTATTACATTACTCCCACTACTTCTTTTTGCAAGAAACTCGTTCTCCAAAAATATACCATGACGAGCAACAACTATTTTGTTCTCGGATTGGTAATAGAAGTAATATCCTTTCGTTTCCTTAGGATACCCTACGAAAAAACATTTGTCAGCTTTGGGATCAAGTTTGCCAGACGTCGGACGTTTGACAAATACTTCGCAACCCCAAATTTTAAGATAAGACATAGTTGGGATTTTTCCAAACCATAACTCGTATGGAGTCTTTTCTACTGACTTGGATGGAACCATGTTTATTGTTCGTGCAGCAGTTTCTAGTGCGTGCCCCCAGAAGGATTTCGGCAGAGTGGCTTCACTCATCATGGATCGAACCATATCCAGTAGAGTTCGATTCCGTCTCTCAGAAACACCATTCCATTGTGGTGTCCCTGGAGGTGTGAGCTGTGAGACTATCCCACATTCCTTTAAGTATTCTTTAAACTCAAAACTCAAGTATTCGCCTCCACGGTCAGAATGTAGAGCCTTAATACTTTTGTTCAATTGATTTTCTACTTCAGTCTTGAATTCTTTGAACTTGTCAAAGGATTCAGACTTATGTCTCATCAAGTAGACATAACCGTATCTACTGTAATCATCAGTAAACGTGATAAAGTAAGAAAAACCATTTCTTGTGCAAGTACTCATAGGTCCACATACATCCGTGTGTATAAGACTTAACAAGTCACTTGCCCTTTTGCCCTTTTTGGAGAAAGGCGCTTTGGTCATTTTACCTCGTATACAAGATTCGCATGTGTCAATTGATTCCAGATCAAATTTACCAAGAAGTCCATTTTTATGTAACTTCTTGATGCGTTTCTCATTTATATGACCAAGGCGACAATGCCACATGTAAGTCATGCTTTCATGTGATGCTTTGAGTCGTTTGTTATTTATGTTAAACACGGGTTTATTCATTTCCAGTATATAAAGACCATTCATCATATAAAAAGATCCATAATATAATTCATCTTTGTATATAGAACATCTATTGTCCTTTATCACAAAAGAGAAACCATTCATCTCTAAACATGAGATTGAAATGATGTTTCTGGAAATGCTAGGAACAAAATATACATTTTCTAATTCCATTACAAGCCCGCTGGGCAAATACAACTCTATACTACCAGCTGTTATGGCTGCAACTCGTGCTCCGTTTCCAACTTGGAGTTGTATCTCCTTGTTACGTAGCTTCCTTCTATTCTTTAGTACCTGCATATTTGAACAAATATGAGCACATGATCCGGTATCCAGTACCCAATCATTAATAGAGGTAGCAACGTTAACTTCAATAACAAAAATACCTGAGGTTGAAGCCTTGGAAACCTTTCCAGACTTCAGATCCGCTAGGTACTTCAGGCAGTTCCTCTTCCAATGACCCTTGCTATTGCAGTAATAGCATTCAGAGGAAGCAGCAACCTTTATCTTGGGAGGATTCGGTTTAAGAATCTTTTTCCCTTTGCCTTGATACTTAGGAGCCACCTTCTTTGGGGCTTTCTTTATCCTTTTCCCACCAGCTTGGATCATGAGAACAGAAGACTTTTTCTTCATGTCCCCATCAGCGATCCGAAGCATCCCTTGGAGCTCTTGTAGACTCTTATCCATTCCTAGCATATGGAAGTTCATGATGAACCCCGAAAAGCTTGGAGGGAGTGAGTGCAGGATAATGTCCGTAGCAAATTCCTTGCTTATCGGAGCATTCAGCTTCTCGAGCTGCTCAACATCGCTCGTCATACGGAGCATGTGAGTTCCCATAGAGCCTCCCTCGGTCAACCTGTGACCAAGTAGAGATTTTGTCACTTTAAATCTCTCGATACGCGCTTGCTCTTGAAACATGTTCTTGAGCTGATCGCATATGATATAAGTTTTGGTATCCATGAATCGGCGTTGCAATTCAGGACCCATAATACTTACTATGAGACCTTGTACATCAAGCTCATCCTCTTTGTGCTTGTTGTACTTAGTGACGTCCTCTGGTTTGCCATTTGTTCCTGGCTCAGCAGGGACAGGTGAGTTTAAGACATATTCTTTCTTTTCACGTCTTAGTACAATGGTGAGAGCACGGAACCAATCAGTGAAATTGGATCCGTCCTCTTTCAGTGTTTGTTTCTTGAGCAGGGAGCGTAGAGAGAAGGATGTTTCTTTAGCCATATTACTACAATGTTTAAAATGTAAAGATTTTAGCTTTGTTCATGTAATGTTTTATTCTAATGATAAAACTCCCACTGCAAATTTGTTCTATTCCCGTTTTGCAGTAGGACCAAGATCCCTATTTTCACCAATAACCAAGGCAGTGTATGCATATCATGGCTATCAGTTATCTTAGGTAAGCAAACTTGCTAATCACACCTCTTTGTGATTCTTGGTTTCGTTAAAACATCACGTGTATTTAACGAAAACTTTGCCCCAAGCCCAAAACTGTTTTGGAAATCATTGGTAAGTAACCTCACTCTATTTGGTTTGATATGTCGGACATAACCCTCGACCACCAAAGGTAAAAGGCGATGTCTACTGAGTAGTTTAATCATCAACCAATGAACAATGGTTTGAGGAGGATAGAGTGGGAAGGGCATACTACTTAGTATTTAATGGGTTGGTGTTTATGCTTAACAGTGCCAGCAATCTCTAAAAGAGATATGTCAGGAAGAATGATTAATGTGATTCTATTCGTATCTTTAAGCGACCTCTTTCATATGCTTCATTAAGCAGTCGTGGAAAGGAAGTCTAGAGTACGAAATGTGATCGCATTATTTTCTATCCTTAACGTGCCAGAAAGAACGACTAATGTGATTTTATTCGTATCTAAAGAGACCTCTTTCATATGCTTCATTAAGCAGTCGTGGAAAGGAAGTCTAGAAAGGATACCGAATATGATCCCCATTACTTTCTATTCTTAGCGTGCCAGAAAGAACGACTAATGTGATTTTATTCGTATTTAAAGAGACCTCTTTCATATGCTTCATTAAGCAGTCGTGGAAAGGAAGTCTAGAAAGAATACCGAATACGATCTCCATTACTTTCTTTTCTTTTAACAGTATCTCTTTCATATACTTAGCTTTTGTTAAGCAGTCAGTTCTTGCAACTGACTTTAGACATTCTAGTGGACACGTGAAAGTCGTTTGCCAGAAAGACAACGGTGAGTTCCTTCACAAATCTTTCTTTGACATCACGTTCTTTCACGGTTCCATGAAAGCGATAAATCTAATTTATTCAGTTCATATCAAAGCAGTAAATCTAATTTACTTATATACGGGACCAAGTCAGGTATATATATATTTATCAGTTCCTAATTCTTTATTTTGCAGCTATGCTCAGTTCTTTATTCTATACCGTTTAAAGCATATAAACAGTTTATATGTTTTTAAAACAGATATTCTTTTCGTTCCATAAAGCAATTTGGTAACGTGACAAAGTTCCTTTTCGGCCAGCCATTAGGACATGTAAAAGGGGCTCCCAGGAAAGATTGGGGTCACGAGGACCGCTTAGACTCAATCTTTCCTAGACAGAACCATCTCTTTTACGGTGTGGAAATGACAGTTCTTACTAAGGTACTTTATTGCTTCATCACATTCTTCGATGAACTTTATTTTCCGAAGGTTTTCGAAAAGGCGAAAGATTTACACTAAATTTTGCCATTTCAAAAGCGTTAAAGCAATTTGGTAACGTGACAAAGTTCCTTTTCGGCCAGCCATTAGGACGTGTAAAAGGGGCTCCCAGGAAATATCGGGGTCACAAGGACCGCTTAGACTCAATCTTTCCTAGACAGAACCATCTCTTTTACGGTGTGGAAATGACAGCTCTTACTAAGGTACTTTATTGCTTCATCACATTCTTCGATGAACTTTAACGCGATCAAAAGTTTTTGAAAACGAAAATATAAAGAAAGCATAAAGAAAGCGTAAATCTAATTTAACTTTCTTAGTCGGAAAAACCGAACCAAGAAAATCTCATTTCTAATCGGTTTTGGACTTGTGCTGCAAATGTAAGAATTTAAACCGATACGCGGTACATGCACCTTATTTGCATAAGTTATAACTTTAGAAAATCAATCAGCGGGAGAGCCTTGTGCTCTGATACCACTGTTGGGTTTCGAGGGAACGGTTCAAACCCATTTAATTAGCTTAAGCTGCGGAAAGAGTAAAAAAAATTTTACATCTAACTTAAGCTACAGATTAAATGAATCAAGAAGATTCGTTTAATCCTATTTACAGATCTACTCCATAATTGATTTCCTAAAGCATTAAATCTATTTACAAATTAAATAGATTAATATAACAATTTATACCTTGATTCCAAATCTCAGTTGGAATGCAAACCGAGCGAGTAGAGCCTCACCAGGGATGGAATCGACTCGCAGTATCACACGTGTGATACCTCTATTGGTTATCCACCAGGACTAACCGGAGAGCGATTTATTTCTTCTGCCAGAAATACCGTAAACCGCGGAATTCTGCAGAAACACTATTCACCGAAAAAGGGACAATTTAAATATATTTAAGAATGCAAGTTATTCCGTTTTACTAATAAAGCAAAACATGAAATACCGCAGAATCTAAAAATATATTTTTCCGAATCTCGTAATAACCGAAATCAGGGAAGAGAGGAAAAACCGATTAACGAAGTAATCAGATTAACATGTGAATTAGCAAATTTTCTCTCTACCCTCACCCCTCTATTTATAGTGTTTTGAGGAGGTTCGCAAAAGACCAAAATACCCCTCAAAACAAATCTATTTACCAAAAGCCCTTGACACCTCATCCTTTAATATGTGAAAAGACCAAAATACCCCTTCCACACCCTTCCACACTCTTCTCCATGTTTCTACACCCCTAAGGTGTCATGCAAGGTGGCATAGGTGTGAAATGACCATTTTGCCCTTGGCCCATTAAGGCATGAATAGTAAAAGGCTTTGATTTTGGGCTTTGACTTTGGGCCTTTAATTTTAATTAAGGCTTTGATTATTTTGGGCTTTTAAACCCATAATTCAAATCCATAATTAACAATTAAAATTCCAAATCATATATATATAATTGTCATGTACAATTATATTTCTTTTCGGTTATTGTTCGGTAACTTTTATACAACGTAACGTGTACGTTTATAAATTAACCGTTGTTTCTGCTTGTCATTCTAAATGACATTTATAATTTAATTATATCACGTATAATTAATTATAACCATCTTAATATTAATTATAATCAATTTATAATTAATCAGTAAGATTCTCCGAGTAGCTCCTATATGGTGTGACCCAATAGGATCTGTGTTATGTTGGTAAACAGAGTTAAAACTGTTTTAACTTCTGTTAGTCATGGGTGGCATCTGGCAACACATCATGACCATCCAATTACACAGATGATGCTGTACTGTACAATATCACGATCCAGTAAACAATTTACTTGTGTCAGTTCTTCTGTCTCATAGCTATCAGATCAGTTTTAAGGTAGATATGTGTCATCCTTGTTAACTGTATCTTTTCTTGATCTTGAGTAGATTATCAAATATAATTACTCTTGTAATTATACCGCATGCAGATAATCTAACTCTATCAAGGGGCCCAGTGATGCTATAGCTCGTATAGAGATACGAGGGACAAATAGTATTCTTGGCAGACTATCACTTCCTCAGCTAAGCTATACATATGGAAATGCTACCGTTATGACTGCTTTTTACGGACAGCGGTGGATAACAATCACACATACACATTTCTCAGTGGGAACGATAAATACCTCATATTGTAGAACGTGACACTGAATGAAAACATAAATGACACGAACACAATTCTATTTAATGTCTCATTCGGGGTCTGTCAAATACCATGTTCCTAGAACATGTATCTATGTGATTAAAATGACATCTCGTGTCAAGTGGTTTGTAAAACTTAACCATCTTTTAATCCACATACTAACCTTATAGCGGTAATTAGTGTTCCTGCTAATTACCTTGGTCAGTGACCTTTTAAGAGTATATATCATCTATATTATGGAGTTTCACAATTTCAGTCATGAACTCGAAATGATCCATAAATGCAATAATACTCACGGCAACAAAATGATATATAAATAAACATTCAATTCATGAACAAAGCTTTATGATTAATTTATCGTATTATTGACTTCTAGATTATTACAAACTAACAGTTCATGCAATTGGGGTGAACAGCTTTGCCACATTTATAACAGAAGAACATATCCACCATATCTCCCTTCAGCTTACATAAGCAGCATTGTCCCCATCCAGGTGGAGGGACCCTGTCTACCCAGCCTTCCATCAGCATTTTTCTAATTGATGGATCAAGAGTGCTCAGAAATTCTTCATTATTTTTGGGTGAAAATAATCTTTCCAAATTCCTCATCGTGTAGGCTTTAGCCATCCAAAAATTATTAATAAGTGTTCTTTTTTCTTTGCGTTCGGTTTCAGACTTTCAGTTCTTCCTCTATTTTTTCCAACTTTGGGTGCCATTGTAACTAGGGTTTCAAATGACAGTAATTGATTAGGAAATCTAATTATCTTAATTAAAAACTAATTGTACAGTAATCAACGGCTAATTATAAATTAATTAGAAAATTAAAAAAATATTTAATTTTTAAAAAATATAATTAAAGAAATATTTAAATTACTTGTAGCTGTAGTCGCCCAGAAAATCGCCCAGAAAATTGCCCGAGATCGCCTTCAGTTCTTTCTCCCTTCTCTATGCCTTTGAGATGGGAGGTAGACTGATGTTGGAGTGAGAAAAGAGAGAAAAAAACGAATAAATAGGCATCCGCAGTGGACCGCCCGTGGCCCAGGCGGTCAGGGACTTGAAACTAACATCTTTTTTTTTAACAAACCGTAATTTTATGAGTATTACATAATAATAAAAAACTAACATTATTTGCGACCCACACTTCCATTTAAAAAAATAACATCTTTTCTTTTTAACAAACTACATTTAAAAAATAATTTTATGAGTATTACATAATAACGGGTACAGTTAAATGGCTAATTGAAAATAATTAAAAAACAATTTTAAAAAAAAATTGGGTAGTGGGCCGCCCGTCCCTGGGGCGCCTAATTTGACATGTGCGCCAACCCAATCCCTGGCACCTCACTTGGTATTTTGGGCCGCTCGAAGCCCAGGCGGTCAGGGCAGCAATAAAAAAAAAATGGCACACATGGTTATTTTTTTAATTTTTTTTTTTTTAGGGATATTAATAAAAATGGCCGGAATTCTTGTATTGCCTAAAAAAGTGGGTCTGTATCCTCCGAGTTATCTCAACTTTTCAGTTGATGTCAAAATTGGGCCAAAAAATATTTTTCGGTGCCTATTAGATGCATGGGGTAGTACTAATAGTCTAATATAAAATGGGTTGCTTTAATATTTGTGCTGATCGGTTCAGATTTTGTAACGATTAGCTCAAAATTTGAGATATCTTAGGGGATGTGAATTCTTAAAAAATTACCCAAACTACTACTCCTTTTTGTCTCATGTACAGAGAAATCATCCTTTTGATTTAATTAGAGTTGAGGAGAATGGAGGTGTTTATCATGTTTTGTAAGTGTGTACATATATGTTCTATATTTAGTTCGGGCATATATAAAGTTTCTTGACTATGGTGAGATGATTTTGATTTAACCTTGATATGTGGGAATGAAAGAATGAGGTATCTAATGTATTTTCTTTTATTTGTTCTCTTTTTTCTTTTCATTTTGGAAACAAAAAAATGTCACTTGAGTGGACTGAGCTGTCAATCACAGGGTCGGTCCCACCAATCAAAAGTAGTAATTTTCTACTTAGAAACAAAGATATTGGTAAATAGTATGGACCATTCTGCGCTACCGAATTTTTTATTAATAAAAATAAAATAAAAAAATATCAAAAAACAGGATTACTTTTGAATATTTGCGATAAGTAGGTAGACCGGGTTGTGTGAACCTGTCCCACCGGATGGGTCTAATTAACCCGTCCCGGTTACGTCCCTAATCTCCACCATAATCCTCTCTTCGCCTCTCTTCGCCGTAAAAAAAACAAAGCAACCCGGACGGGTTTAGAGGTCCCGTCCCGGAAAGAAAAAAAAAAAGGAAAATGCAGACGGGTTAACGCGTCCCGTCCAGACGCAAAAAATAAAAATAAAAAATAACCCGGACGGGTTAAGACACCCCGTCCCCCACGCTTTATCCCCCGCCCCCCTTCCTTTTTCTTCCCTTTCGCTTTCGCTCTCCCCTTCTGTCTCGCGCTCGCGTTCTTCCTTCTGTCGGACCCAACCCGGACGGCTGCAGAGTGTAGGACGGACTGACACAACCCGTCCGGATCGTCAATTTCTCACCTGATTTTTCATTTCCATCGCTCATTGAAGGTCTGTTTTCTTTTAAAATATGTTAATTAATACTAATTTATAATTTGATTTGTTATCAAATTATTGACTATAGTAAATTTTATTAATTTGTTAATTGCATTTTAAAAAAACTGATAAATTAGGGTTTTACGATTTGAAAAAATTGGTTTATTTTTAAACTCATTTGATATGGTATAAATTAATTTAGTTTAAATTAGTTCATAGCATAGAATTGAGAGTGTTGATTAGGGGTGTTCAAACAGTTCGGTTTAAACGGTTTGGTTATTTCGCTTATTGGATAGGTTCGGTTATTTCGTTTTATTGGATCGGTTCGGTTATTTCAGTTTATTGGACCGAACTGAATTAGGGTTTAGATTGTTATTCATTTTTTTAAAATATCATGCATGCAGAATGTCAAGCAGTCGTGATTTATTTTTAAACTCATTTGATATAGGGCTGTAAATGAGCCGAGTTTGAGCGAGTTACCCCCAACTCGAACTCGGCTCGTTTAATAAACGAGCGAGCCAACTCGAGTTGAGATGGTAATAACGAGTTATAGAGCCAACTCGAACTCGGCTCGTTATCAACTCGAGTTGGCTCACAACTCGTTTATAACTCGTTTAACCAGTGATAGTATTACAACACAAGTTCAAACTCAGCTCATTATCAACTCGAATTGGCTCACAACTCGTTTATAACTCGTTTAACCAGTGATAGTATTACAACACAAGTTCAAACATATTTTGCACGAATCTCAAAGCACAAATAACAGTCTAGAGATTCAGATTTGATTATTTTGGGATTTATTGTGACCAATACTATGTAACTCGAGTTATAAATGAGCGAGTTGGGGCCAACTCGAACTCAGCTCATTTATTAAACGAGTTGGCCAACTCGAGTTGTAAATGAGCTGAGTTGTAAATGAGCCGAGTTAAACGAGCTGTAAATGAGCGAGTTACGAGTTCGAGCTTTTTTGCCCAGCCCTAATTTGATATGGTATAAATTAATTTAGTTTAAATTAGTTCATAGCATAGAATTGAGAGTGTTGATTAGGGGTGTTCAAATAGTTCGGTTTAAATGGTTTGGTTTAAATGGCTCGGTTTAAACGGTTCGGTTATTTTGCTTTATTGGATAGGTTCGGTTATTTCGCTTTATTGGATCGGTTCGGTTATTTCAGTTTATTGGACCGAACTAAATTAGGATTTAGATAGTTATTCATTTTTTTAAAATATCATTCATGCAGAATGTCAAGCAGTCGTGATCCGGGTGGTCCTTCACATGCTGCAGTCGCACATGATGATTTTGGTTTTGAATCGGCATGGTCAGCAAATAATTTTAGCAATTTATTATGGATGCCGCATGACCAACATAAGGTCTCACGAATCCATGATGATGTAAGTTACTCCATGAATCATATAATTTTTTTATTTTTTATAAAATGATATAACCATTTGAATTACAATATTTTACTTTAATTAAAATATTTTACTTTACATTGACAGGATTACAGAGATGTAGGAGTGGACCCTCGAGGTATCTGGACTGGGATTGCGTACAACGACCTTTGCAAACCATTCTTGCTTAGACTCGGTTTGTATCAGGTTTCTCAAATGGCTCACATAAAAATTGACCCAGCACTCCTCGCTGGTCACGTGGAGCGATGGAGACCAGAGACCCACAATTTTCATCTTCCCGTGGGAGAGATGACAATTACGCTGCAGGATGTTTCTTGTCTCTGGGCGCTGCCAATCATAGGGTTACCGGTGACAGGTCCTTCAGACCGTACTTGGTCTATCTTAGTGGATCAACTTCTTGTTGTGTCTGATAGGGTTCGAAGAAACTGGGACATGCATAGTTATCACTATAATGGGTCTGTCGAGGTTCTGGATTTGTTTCCGGCACCATACTATTAACGAATAACTGCAGTTGTATTTCACCGATGATTGGAACCAACCCAATGTATAAATCGAGAAAAGTATACTGGGTTTGGGCACGCATACTTTGGATATAAATACCTCTCCAACTCTGATCGCACATGATTTCAATTTTCTCATAATAACGTCGGGCTGTTGTACCAACATTAACCCGTGCATGTGCTTTTAGGTTATACTCATTCTCAGAATATCCAAGTTGGCGATAAATATCACCTTTCACATCATACCAACCGTATTCATCAGTCACACTCAATGAGAATCGATGACTAATACTATACTCTACTCCTTTACGACCGTGTCGTATTTCACCACCAAAATAAATCCTCAGCATCAACATGATTAATTATTTTTATAAATTAACCTACACAATAATGAATAAATCACATATTATTATTATTACTGTTACATTCTGAAATTTTAAAACATGATTAAAATTTCTAAATCGATCATTTGGTTTAAATAAAAAGTTTAATTAACTTAACGATCGTTCAGAAATTTTCTGACCGACTAAAACGAAACTAAAATTTTGTAATATAAATAATGTATGAAATTATGTATAATAAAATTTCGAGATTTAGAAATAAAATAAAATATAGCACTGGGAATAAAATTATAATTATTCGGTAAATCAGAAACTTAGAAAATTCGCTACAATTTCTTGAATTTTTAGAAAAGAAGAAATTACTTAATTAGATTCGTGTAAATAAATAAATAATCGAATTCCAATTAAGAGTGAAATTGTACGAAATCATTCGTACACATAATAATATGAATTTTATAAGTCTAAATTTATTAGAAAATTCTAGAAGTATAACTGAATAAATTTTATGTACATATATACATATATACCAACCGATATTAAATTATTCAGATTCAAAAAAAAATTGAGAAATAAATGTCCGAAATATACATACGAAATTAATTAAAAATTTACGGAACCCGATTCGGATTTTTATAACCAAAACAGATTATGAAAACAATGAATGAAAGCCAAATTAGAATTTCAGAATTTGTTGAACCCTTGGATTTAACCCAACACGAATCTCAAAGCAATCATTTAATTAAAACCCATCCCTTCTCTCTTTCTCTCCTCTCCCTCCCAACCCGTGACAGACCCAGCCCCCCCCCACCCGTCCCCTTCCCCTGTCTACGCCAAACCCAGGAGGGTTCCGCCCTCCCCTCTTCCGTCGCCGGCAAACCCACCAAAACCCGCCGCCGTTCTCTCCTCTCTTCCTCTCTGCCCGTGAGAGCCCAGGCCGCCCCCTCTCTCTCTCGGTTTCTGCCCCCCCTCCCCTCCCATGAAACCCTAGTTTCTAGGGTTGAGGATATGGGCTGCCTCGGTTGGATTGGTGCTGTCCCGGTGCTCACATGGTGCCGCGTTGGTGTTGGCGTGGTGCTGCCATGGTGCTTGTTTGGAGCCGTGCTGGTGTTAGCGTGGTGCTGCCTCGGGGTTGGCTTGGTGCCATGCTGGTGTTGGCTTGGTGCTGTCTCGGTGCTTGATTGGTGCTATTATGATGCTTGATAGTGCTCGAGTGAGAGGACCGCAAGGCGAGGCGAAACCCTCGGAACCGATCACTTTCGTTCGACATTTTCTCTTTCGGTTAATTTCTAAAATTCTTGATTTGTATCTTGATGAATCGATTAATGTCGTAACACTTGAATTGACTAATTATCGAGTTCGGATTGTTGATTTTTCCGACTCGGTCAGATTTAATTGATATCGTAGCATAATTGTAGGAAGTGATTTAAATGAATTAATGGGACAATGATCTTCCTATAATTGATTAGGTGATGTTGGGAAATTTATTTGGAATGCTTGATCTGTTTTGGTTGTTTTAATCAAAGAAACTTGTTGCACACCCTCTAATACCAAGCACTGCAACAATAATTCTAAATTATCTATCTCACTGGTATAGCCGGTACCACTACTGGTACGGTTTGTGTTGTTAGGAACCAAAGTATAAATTTTATAAGATAAGGGACTGACTTGCTAAATTTTGAGATCCTTGACAAATTCTCCTTGTCAGAGGGACTAAATTACAAAATAGTTATGCCTTTTTGGCCAACAAAAAAATAAATAAATGAAGAGATTTTGGGATAACTAAATTAATTAATTTAACATGATCTTTTGGTTGGATAGATAAATAATAGAGTGGATACATAATTTTAGTTGAGCTTTCTCGGCTTAGTTCCAAGAAAAAAAAAATATAACATTTATGTAAATAAAAAGGGGTGGTACAACTTGCCCCTGGTTCGAAATATATAATAGAACCGTGTATATTCAATATGTAGACTTGATTAAACTCTTAAATTATTGATTAGTTGAATATGGCATAAATGAAATGAAATTGTGTAATTTAAGACCAAATTGGTATATGTGATAAATTAGGCCGTGGCCGTTACTGTTGGCTTGTGGATGAATTGATTAAATGAATTGGGGGCCTTTGTTTATGTATGCATTGGACTAAATTAAATAAGTAAGCCATTGTATTAAAATGTATGACATGCATGAGAATTTTATACATGGGCCTTGAAAGTGAAAATAGTTATAATGAACCTGAAATGAATTGTAAATTTTAAATAGGAGGCTTAAACCTTTACTAAATTATGGGTCTTTAATTAAATTGAATTGGAATAAAATAATTGATACGTCCAATGGACCAAAGTGTAATAAGGTGAAAGTTTATATAAGGGCCGACCATATATATATAATTTTGGAATTGGACTTGAATTGAAATGATTATAAATGAGCCGAAAGGTATAAAAGAATTGACGAATTGAAAGACGGCTTTTGGAATTTAAGTTTTGAGAATGTAACCGAACTAAACCAAGTAATCGTATAATATAGGTGTAGGCTCAGTCGAGCAAGATATCGCGAGGTAATTCGAGACGCCCGATCCGTAACTAAGCGGTACGCTCGTCATAATAAGGTGCGGGATTCTTGGACTTGTTTGATACTTTATTTTCAGGAATTAAACTGTGTATTCGTTTGTCATGTTGAATATCATTGATTGCATCATTGAATTGTGTAGAACATTTGCATAGCCCAATCAAATTAAACTCGAATTGATGTGACTTGAGTGATTTGCATGCTGGTATGGTTGTAGGTTGTGTCGATCTATTATGATCTGATTTGATTGAAAGTCACCATGATTGATTTGATTTGATTTGATATGTATGTGAATGGATTTACGAAGTTAAGCACTTGGATCCAATGAATTTGCCAAGTCGGGCTGTATGCTGACTTGGATTCCCAGGATCCTAAATGGTCTTAGGTGAAGGCCCTCGATATGCCCAGTACCGGTTGGGACGAGGGAGGGTGATTATGTTATGAGATGTGATTGGAAATCGTGGGTGACATGTGTAACGTCTATGGCTCGGTGGCATTCTCCTACGTGTTAATGCATTTGAAAGATCAATTGAATATGACGAATATTGGAAACAATTCTAAAAAGGATTTTCTTTATATGATTCAAACCAGACCTTAATAAACTGTTAAGCCAAGCGATTGCAGATGGGTGTCAGATAAAGGGTCCAGTGGTTGGTCATCTGTAGGTGTCAGTAACCCTACAGATGTGGGTTTGATAATGGTTCAGCTCGAAAGAACATCTGTAATTGCTACAAGCCCTATTGAATTGAGTTATTGAATTGAGTTAAGCCAAAATATATGTTGTGTTTGAAATTCATCTTGGAAATTCCGTAAACTGTGTTTTAGGTTGATTAAATTGTTGTCGAGCATTGGCATTCTGTTATTTATGATTATATATATCTGTTTGAACTGTTATTGTTTGGATTTCATTTTTGAATGTAGAGTCTGATTGCAAGTCCAATAATCTAAACTGTGGCAAATTTTGCACTGAGAATTTATTCTCACCCCCTCTCCCCGATTATTTTCAGGTTTATTACACGGACGCAACAAATAAGGATATTGGTAATGCATATAAAAGATCCACTGCCTTGCGTGTATATGTGACACTAGATAAATACACGCGGCAGGCTGTCAGACCCGGTGGATTTGGGGTGTGACAATTACAATAATAAAAACTAATATTAATTAAATTATTCTACGATAGTTACTAAATGACACAGCAGAAAATAACAAAATCATTTAATTGAATAAATATAAATTTCAATAACTACATAAAAACAAATTAAATTTGATAACATTTTAGTCAAATACAACAAAATTTACCCATTGAAATATATTTGATGCTAAAAATACGGTTGATATTAATTAAAATATTCTACAATAGTTACTAAATAACAAAGCAAAAAAATATAATTAAAGAGTTACCTGTTTAAAATTTAATTTTGCTCACAACAATCTCTGCTTCTATCTGAGCTTCTGTTTCTTTCTATCTGAGTTCTATCTGTTTGAGTCTTCAATCGGTATTACTGGTTTTTGTAGAATGACAGTGAGTTATGACTCTCAATCTGACTATTTTAATCTACAGACGCAGATCTGCGTGATATAGGATGCCCGGACGGGTTTACTAATACCGTCCGCCTTTTTCTTTATTTTTTCCGCAGCTACCGGACGGGTTTAAGAAAACCGTCCCGATTTTTTTTTACCCGGGACGGGTTGTGTACAACCGTCCAGCTTTTTTTTTTTTTTTTCGGACCCGGGACGGGTTGTGTAGAACCGTCCGGATGTTTTTTTTTTTTTCGGACCCGGGACAGGTTGTGTAGAACCGTCCGGATGTTTTGTTTTTTGTTTTTTTTCCTCTCTGCTGACAGGGTGATTAGCGATAATCCGGACGGGGTAATTAGACCCGTCCGGTGGGACGGGCTTACCTAACCCGTTCTACTTAGTTTTGGATAAAATTCAAAAGTAATATTGTATTTCGATATTTTAATTATTTTTTTCTATTAATAAAAAATTCGGTTCTGCGCTATGCATCTTACCATAGCCTCAGTCTGCTATCTTTTCTTAACAAATTTCTGGTGTACTAGCTACACAATTAAGATCTTCTTTATCTTTCTAGCTCTAATTATGTGGTTACTAGAGAAACTGAGTAACAATTAGGGGTTTGTTCTCGGGTAGGGGCAGGGCGGGCCGGGCATACCCGGGTACAGGCACGGGTATCACGGGTAGACGGGTATCTCGGGCCGGGCATCCCGGGTTTTTTTTTCAAAAACCTTGCCCTGCCCGTCCTATACCCGTGCCCGTTGTACCCTTGAGGGCAGGGCGGTCCGGTCCGGGTTTTTTTTTTTTAAATATGAATAGTTCAATATCAAATAGTATATATATATATATAAAATTATCAAGTCACATCTTTATAATTCCTAAATAAATAAAATTTGTAAGTTATATATAAAAATTATTCTTGCGAAAATTTGTATGTTTATTCGGCTAAGTACAAATGTATTTATTTATTTCTTTACACGAGTCATTTTATTTTATTTTCAAATTCTCATTCTAATTATATTGTTTCATAATTTATTTATATCTTGAAATTTTTAGTTTACATTTTAAATTGATAATATATTTTCTAAACATTCATTTATTTTTAATAGGTTAAAAGTCTCATCATATTGTTAGAACTAGCATTCTCTTGCTAGTTACCAGCAAAAAGATTTACCAACAGTAAATCAATTTTACGTGATAACATTTCTAACATACTCAAATAGTATTATTTTTATATGCAGCAAAAAGATTTACAACATTATTCAAATATACGTATATGTATATCAGTATATGTATATATAATATAGAGGTTGACTACTCTACTTACATAAGCATATGAGGGTATATGCTTATAAGTCATTTTCTTAGCAAAATATACATATACGTATATTGCATAACTTTCATTAATATAATTTTCTTAGCAGAATATTTTCTAAAATTAAAGTCGAATTTTAATTTTAATTGACTAAATTTCACTAAATATTTTCACAAATACTTATATCTATAAATTCAATTTCAACAAATAAACTTAATTATTAAATATCTTACAAAATATACACAATGCATAATTTTTTATTCTCAAATAGTTACACATCCCTAACAATTTATTTTTTAAATATACAAGTGACATTAATTTCACTTTTTACTCTCTCAATTACCATCACTTGTAAATATATCATAACTTGTAAACTTCTCTTCAAATATCATATCGAAATATCAATTTGGAAATTTTTGAGTGACGTGTTTAATTATATGATAAGTTTGTTAATTTTGTTTAGTGTAAAGTTAGGTAATCAACAAATATTGAAAGATTCCAGTATTAAATTAACTTATAAACATTTATTTTTCTAAAAGCTCAACTCTATACAAAATGAATTTTTAAATTTGAAATATAAATATGTCACTAATGAATTATATCAATTTTAACGATTTAAATTCATTGTTTAAGTCTTATTTAATAAACTAGTCAAGTGCCCGTGCGTTGCAACGGGAATCGAAATATTATTTTGATTAATTTTTTAAATGTGATTAATTTAGGGCATTTTACTTTAAATTGATCATCAAACTATGTGTAAACATAACATTAACAGTAGAGGCTTAGAGCCCAATTAACCATTGAGGGAGTTTCACAATATAGGGTTTTTTTTGCAAGATTTAGAATTTAGGGTATTTTTTTACAAAATTGTGCCCTACCCTGACAATAATTAACAATCTAAGAAGCTATGAATCTTTCTTCTTATTTTTTTATAATAAGGAATCTTTCTATTATTAAGATTCTGGACAGTATCCCTTCTTTTATTAGTTGCCTGAGTTACATACCCAACCACATACAACAAAGCTATTATTTGCTTACACTCTAAATAATTAATTTGGAGAAAAGAGCTCTGCTGATGTGTACATCTTGTTGGTTCGAAAATATAAGAGAATAATGCCAAATGTCTACCCTAGCTTTTGAGCTTGCCTTACATTACATATACTGCTAATAGAATTTGGAAGCTAATCATTAACCAACAACAAAAGGCTGTGTGCAAGTTCCTCCTTTCTTTCAATTTATCTCTATTTTTGTTTCATGAATAGATTTCAGTTCAAATGCTCAAACTAAAAAAAATAAAAATAAATTAAATGTAAAACTTCACAGAATTGCTTTTCCAGTTGAAATACAGGCCCATTATTCTTAGCTGGGCCCACATGTCTAAGGAACATATACATAAAAAGAGAAAAATAAAGGAACAGATACAGGCCCATTATTTTCCACATGGCGTCGTCGGAAAAGAGAAAAGGAACACGCAGGTTGCGTGGGGAAGGAGGAAAAGAAAAGGACGCGTTTTCTGTCTCGGGGAAGGAAAAAGGAGAAAACGCGTGAAAAAATGAGATTTAGGTGATACAATTTCTGTGTGTATTGTATATAGCACGGATCTAATTAACTAAATTTAGACTTCTATACGTTTGATAACAGAAAACAGATACATAAAATCAGAATTAATGATTAATGGCTAAGATTGAGATCTGTTTTGATGAGTGGCTGAGATTTATAGAATGAACGGCTCAGATTTCCTCTTGACAGATAGAAGATTGGATCCCAATAAAATATACGTGATTTTAGTAGTCCGGATATTAAATTTGAACTCGCCTACTAATAAGTTTAGATACATACTACTTTCAATCTTAACTATATCATAATTTTTACTCACTAAAATTTATAAAGAAGCGAGGAAGCAGAAAATAGTAACACAATTAAAAGAAGATACAACGAGTGCGTTTGGATCGTCAAAAATAGTATGAGGTTAGCATTGTTTTTGGATTAACAATTATTTTTCTCTACTATTCTACGTTTGGATCACTCTAAGAATAGAACTATTTTTGGAGTTAGTGCTATTTTTGCTAATTTATTAAAATGATAAAATTAACTTTTAATATACACTGTTAGATTTAAACCAAGCAGAAAATAGTAACTCTTTTTATATACAATTAACTTTTAATTGAGTATCCTTTACTGACCATGCAAGTCAAATCAAATTAATTCTGAGTTTATTTAAATCTCAGGCCAGATTTAAACGGACGACTCAGATCTCATTCTACACGGTCAGGTATTGCAGTTGATGTCTGGATCTGAATTCAACTCTCTCAAGCTACTTCTTTTTATTGGTCAGAGAATAACCTTTAATCATGCTAACTGTTGAAGCAATGGGTGGGGGGAAACCGGATTCAATTTTTTTCAAAAAAAATTTGAAATTACTGTAGCATCACGGACACAATGGGTACGCGGACCGGTCCGGACGGGCACGGGTATGCTCGGGTTTTTGCCCAAAAAACCTAGTCCGGTCCGTTTAATACCCGTATCCGCCATACCCGTCTATACCCGGGCATGGGTACGGATACTCCAGGCAGCGGGCACGGGCTGCCCGACTAGGGTATTGTCAAACCACTAGTAACAATGAAGCAAAATTGACTTATTTTTTATGATGCGGATATTGATGTTGCTATTAACAAATTTTAGGGGTAGAGAGAACATCAACACAGTAAGAGATAAAGAAGGCATACAAAAACTTATCCTTGCGACTTCACCGGAATATGAAACCCAGGAGACGAGGTACTTTATTTGATACCTGCACATACTTTATTTGAGTGGTTTTTGCTCAGTTCTCATGTAAAATTGCATCAATTTTATTTTTCTCAAGAAACAATTATCTTAAATTAGAATAGTGAACTAGAAGAAACAAACCACTCATAATTGATATATGGTGCCTATCTAGAAGAAAAATGGCATTAGTTAACATTCAAATGGAATTGCCAATTTTTAGAATTTTTAGAAATGCAGAACAGCATTTAACAGTGCTTGAAAGACTATGCAAGATAAAATTCATAAGCAAATGCTCTGTTGGTCTGAGATTATGCAAGATAGTCCTTGTCATTTTTTTATTCTGACTAATTAAATACTTGTATAGGTATGCACTGCGAGAAAGTATGTTCCTCGTTATAACTATATTTATGGAAGCTCAATTAGAGTTTCTATTTTCTAATTTATAACTAACTCTTCTCTCTAATATATGTTGTTTGATGTTCTTTTATTTATAAAAGACAAGGAGTAACTTGTTCTTATAATATGAAAAACATCATATTATTACTAATTATAATTCTACATCTGTTTAAAATGAGTTCATTTTTGTTGACCTTTTCTCTTGCTCTGTTGGGACAGATTCGGGAATTTGAAGAGGAGAAACAAAGGCTTACTCATTTGATTCGACAAGTAATATATTTTAATTTTATTTCAAACATTATTTGATGTATATATTGGTTGTATTATGTTTATACATGTCTGGAATTGGCTTATGTAATTAGTATTGTGAAAATGTGATATTATTATTGTGTTATTTAGTCAAATTTGAATTATGTAAATGTGATATGAATTAATATGTAAAACTTTTATTACCTAAATGTGATATTTGAATTAGTGATGCACTATGTAATGTGTTAATAGTTAATGCTTATATTTTGCAAAAAAAAAGAAGCCAACAACGATCGATTTTTTGGTATCAGCGACCGGTTTTCCGGTCGCTGATGCCTTTACATGACGTCAGCAAAATTTTACAGCGATCAAATAAAATCGGTTGCTGAAAAGTCATCAGCGACTGGGATGACGTCATTCAGCGACCGGTGACGTCATCGGGCGAGCATCAGCGACCGGGGTATCAGCAACCGAATTTGGCATCAACGACCGACGACGTGACTATCAGCGACCGGAAAACCGGTCACTAATAGTGTGATCTGCTGTAGTGACTCTAGAATTAAATTTTGTCATACTCGTTCTCAACACAGTTCATATTTATCTCTATTCTTTTGTAGCTCAATCTAGCTAAATACGTGACACGGCGTGGCTAATCATACTGTCTTGAGTCACGTGCCATGACCAAATCATAAATTTCTATGTATTGTGATCAAATTTGAAAAGACGGTCACGTCACGCGATTGATTACGTTCGGTCACATTTCACTATTTTTTTCGTAATTTAAGTTAGTTAATTCAAGATTCACCATTCGATCAACATCTAATGATCCTAATCACGCGTGGATCGCATGATTATGTGCAATGCTCATATCTTTCGCGTGCCGTGTCGTGCCAATTTTTCAAAAGATGGTCACGACATGAAACCAACACACGTACTGTGACATATCCGGTCACGACGTAACTTTTTAACATCCTTAAGCCTAAGTCTAGAGCTGTGGATCTTTTTTTTATCTAAATCCTAATCGCTATCCGTTCCCTCTCTAACTATACATGTGACTTGTCCGGTACTACGAACCCAAAACATGTGAAAGAAAAAATTGAAGCAACAAAATGAGAAAAAAAATGAGGACCGTCGATTGGACGATTGGTAAAACAATTCAAGCCAAGAAGAGCGCTTTGTGTAGAAAGGATGATCAACGACATATGAATTCGGTCGGGCCCAGGTAGGGCTGGGCTAAAAAACTCGAACTCGTAACTCGCTCATTTACAACTCGACTTGGCCAACTCGTTTAATAAATGAGCTGAGTTCGAGTTGGCCCCAACTCGCTCATTTATAACTCGAACTCGTTTAATAAATTCTGACTACGTCATTGACTATAAATCAATCCCCATAATTTTTTTTTTTTTTTAAATTACCTCCTGACCCTTATAACTCCTAAATATGTCTCCGCCTCCGAAACCTTTCTGATTCACTCCCAGACTCTTTGTATAGTGAATATTTAAAATCTTTGACCCTCTGTTGGGATTTGGGAAGGTGGCACTCATTAAGCATGTCTTAACTTTTCTTAATGGGCGGTGTTATTTTCAGATCCCAAAACACTATATTCATTGCTTAAAAATTTAAATTTTTTTTTTTCTGTGCTATAATACATCAGGTGGCAGCTTCTGCCACTTTTCTCAAAAATTTAAAAATTAAAATCATTTTGATATTTGAGTTAACTTGAAATCAATTTGTAATTTATCATAAAATCATTAAAATTACATTGTTAGAAAGTTTAAAACATTTGATGAAAGGGTCACTAGTGGAAAAACTGAAATCAGGATCGACCTATTTGGGTCGGCTGTATGAACCAACCGATACTAATACCTGTCTGGATCGGTTTTATCAATAAAACCGATACTAAAAGCTAATGAAAGCACAGCACATGAACTAATTGGATCGGTTCCTAGCTAAGAACCGATCCTGATACTTTTTTTATTCAAAGATGGTTCTGCAAAAAAAAAAAAAAAAAATAGTACCAGGATCAGTTGTTTATAAACAACCGATCCTGATACTATTTTTTTTTTTTTTTTGCAGAACCAACTTTGAAAAAAAAATAGTATTAGAATCAGTTGTTTCAAATAACCAATCATAATACTATTTTTTCTTTTTTTTGCAGAACCAACTTTGTGTGGTGCGCTATAGTCTAAAATGCTCTGTTCGAATTAAAAGCAAATTGGCACAGTGACAGCTTCAAAATTGAGATAGCAAATTTTATTTTATAATTAAATTTAAGTTTAATTGATTTATGAATTGAAATTTCTACAAATTAGTTTTTTTCAATATTTTAAAATATTTATGTTTGTAATTTTAATATTGACAAGTATATGTAATTAGGCATTTGTGTTATATGTAATTAGTGTGGTGATTAATAGAATATATATATATGGCTGTTGTATATGGCATATGGTTCAATTATAAAATTTTTTTGATGAAAATTAATGTAATTTATATTATTAAAATTTATGTGATAATATAATTAATTATTTGATATTGATATTTCATTTTGAAGTCATTTTGACTATTGAATTTTTTTATACAATCATGCATGATGCATCAATGACTTGTGTCATATAATAATATACATAGGACTTGAACCCTTGTTGTGTGAGGTTGTGAAGGAACGAATACGAACATCAGCATTTGGTCGATTGGAACCATTAAAATGAAAGAATGTCATATTAATTTCACCATTATAAAAGTTGATACAATTCGGGATTTGTTTACTAGTTCATCAAAGCAAAACAATATAGCAACATCGCACGGCCGTAAATAGTTTACGTTGGATCAAAACTTACAGTTGTCGGGCCTTCGGCACTTTTACGTTATTAAAGTTCCATGTTATATCTTGATCATTTTAAAAATTATTACATGTCATTTAATTACAGACCCACCGTTGGATGATCATGCAGAAATGAACGGTCTGCATTCCATTTAACAATTTGATGCCATTAATAATAATAAAATTGTACAAAATTGATCATAGTAGAGTTGATTTGGCCATACAAACACAAATAAATATTTTTTATATTTTTCACATTTTTCTTAATATTTATCCGTGTACATGCATTACCAAACAGAAAAGAAAATAAATGGTAGTCGTTTGATGGTTGATAGACCATCAATATGAGTGGGGTTTACCTCAGCGATTCTTCTTATATGTATCAGGATCGGTTTTTTTATAAAAAATCGATCCTGATACTAATTTTTTTTTTGGTAGAACCAACTTTGAAAAAAAAAATAGTATCAGGATCGGTTGTTTATAAACAACCGATCCTAATGATAACTCCCTATATAACCTGCTTAGGGTTCTTCTTATTTTCATTTCGCGCCTCTCATTTTCAACTTAGCGTCTCTCTCTGTCTCCGTATCTCCCTCTCAAAATCCTCAGTACTCTTTGTCTCTCTCTCTCTGTCTCCGTCTCTCCCTCTCCTCCTGTCTCTCTCTCTCTTTCTCTCCGTCTCTTCCTCTCAAAGCCGAGCCTCTCGCACCTCCGGCTCAATTGTGTCAGTTTTTAATTTTTTTTATTGTTTCAAAAATTAATTAATGGTATTTGTATATTGTTTTACAGTCTTGAGGACATCTCGCTCAAGTTACTTAATCATCCGGCCGATCAACTATCATGGTATTAGTTTTATCTAATTTTCTCATTATTATACTTTTAAAACACATTTTTTGTATTTTTTATTGGAAAATATTTTTTCATCTAATTGTTACCTTTGTTTTTGTTTTTAGGGTCTTTTTTAATCTCAAGTAATGTGATTGCAAAAGAGGTAATTATTGATTTTTTTATTGTTGTGCTTTACATTAATTGCATAAATGTGTGTTAATTGAAGAAATAGTCCAATTAGTCACTTGTATGTTTGTTAATTAATTTTTTTGGATTTAAATTTCTTGTTATAATATGTAATGCTTCACAAAATGTTGGTTCTTGAAAAAAAAAGAATTATGATCGGTTGTTTCAAAGAACCGATTCTAATAGTACTATTAGGTTCGGTTTTTTGAAACAACCGATCCAGATTATTGTAGTATCAGGATCGGTTGTATTCCGATACTAATATGCGTATATAACCGATCCTGATTCCATATTTTCCACTAGTGGATAAACATATTTAAAATCGGTCATAATGTAATAGATGTGGTTTTAAAAAAAAATGAAAAATACATTTACAAATTTAGTTTTCTACTTTGAATAATGCTGAAAATATCAATTAAATGTATTTTTGAAAAAAAAAATTACACAAGTGCTAGTTAAGTAGGCTATGTTTTAAATTTAGATTCAGTTATTGGTTTGGTTCAACTTAATTAGTTTTCAATTTGTTAACATGATGCATTACAATTTATTTATTATAAGTTTATGATTTATACTTATTACAACCAAATGAATGTAACCCGTGAAAGATAAAGTTTGTCCATACAAATTTATTTATTTCTATAAACAAAGAGGTCTGAATCTGATAGCTATTTCTTTCCTCTTATTAAATAATATTTCCTTGTAAAGAATAATTACATTTAGAACATAGAAAAATTCAGAAAATCATTAATTAGGAGCAAGGTGGTATAACAATAGAAAAATTCATTATGACCTCATTATTTGAAAGTGAACTTTTATTCTGAGCTACCCATAATAATTAGAATAATTATACTAACCCCCTCACATCTGTCCCCCCATTTATCCCCGCACTCTCTCTCTCCAAATTAACTTCCTTAACTGCTTTTTATCCCCCATTAATTCCGCTAACAATTTTCATTTATCCCCGCATTAATTACTGTGAATTAATAACAATCCCCGCATTAACTATACTGTCCTTTAATAACAATCCCCGCATTAATTATACTTTCCTTTAATAACAATCCCCGGATCCCCGCTAACAATTATTTATCTGTTTATTGATGTTCAAGAAAATATTTATCATTATTCTGACAAGTATTTATCCTTATGTCTGAGAAGTATTTATCATTGTCCCTGACATGTTAATACTTTGGTTTGATTAAACATTACTTATTGACAAGTTCAAGAATAAAGTTCAAGAAAGTATTTATCATTGTTCTGACAAGTATTTACCATTATATTTGAGAAGTATTTATCATTGTCACTGACGTTTTACTGTAAGTTGCAATTATGTCTGAGACGTATTTGTTAGTTTGTAATAATCGAGAAGTCAATAATACGATAAATTATCATAAAGCTTTGTTCATGAATTGAATGTTTATTTATATATCATTTTGTTGCCTTGAGTATCATTGAATTTATGGATCATTTCGAGTTCATGACCGAAATTGTGAAACTCCATAATATAGATGATATATACTCTTAAAAGGTCATTGACCAAGGTAATTAGCAGGAACACTAATTACCGCGATAAGGTTAATATGTGGATTAAAAGATGGTTAAGTTTTACAAACCACCTGACACCAGATGTCATTTTAATCACATAGATACATGTTCTAGGAACATGGTATTTGACAGACCCCAAATGAAACATTAAATAGAATTGTGTTCGTGTCATTTATGTTTTCATTCAGTGTCACGTTCTACAGTATGAGGTATTTATCGTTCCCACTGAAAAATATGTATGTGTGATTGTTATCCACCGCTGTCCGTAAAAAGCAGTCATAACGGTAGCTTTTCCATATGTATAGCTTAGCTGAGGAAGTGATAGTTTATCAAGAATACTATTTGTCCCTCGTATCTCTATACGAGCTATAGCATCACTGGGCCCCTTGGTAGAGTTAGATTATCTACATGCGGTATAATTACAAGAGTAATTATATTTGATAATCTACTCAAGATCAAGAAAAGATAAAGTTAGCAAGGATGACACACATCTACCTTGAAACTGATCTGATAGCTATGAGACAGAAGAACAGACACAAGTAAATTGTTTATTGGATCGTGATATTGTACAGTACAGCATCATCTGTGTAATTGGATGGTCATGATGTGTTGCCAGATGCCGCTCATGATTATAGAAGTTAAAACAGTTTTAACTCTATTTACCAACATAACACAGATCCTATTGGGTCACACCATATAGGAGTTAATCGAAAAATCTTATTGTGATTGATTATAAATTGGTTATGATCAATAGTAAGATGGTTATAATTAATTATACGTGTTATAATTAAATTATAAATGTTATGTAAAAATAATAAGCAAAAACATTGGTTAATTTATAAACGTGTGTGACACGTTGTATAAAAGTTAACCGGTTAATTTATAAATGTGCAGGACACGTTGTATAAATTACCGAAACAACAACCGCAAGAAAAATATATATAATTGTTCAGAATAATTATACGAATATTATTTGTATTCGGGCCGAGGGCATTCGGGTCTTTTCAGATTCGTCCTTATCCGCATGACATGTCATCGATCCTATCCACATGATACGTCATCGATCTTATCCACATGACATGTCATCCTTATCCATTCAATGACATATCTTGTAAATAGGTCGAACTTGGAGCGCATTTTGGTCTTTTGGCAACCGACCCTAAACCCTATAAATATGGGTGGAGGGGTAGAGAGAAAAATCACTAATTCACACGTATTGTTTCGTGCAGAATCGAATCGGTATTTTCTCTCTTTCTCGGTTTCTCTCCCAAATAGTGTTTCGGTTGAGAAAAGAAATTTTACGTAGTTGACGTATAATCTTGCGGGTTGTTGTGGAGTATATTTACGGGATCGATGAATAGTGTTTTACCGAATTTTGCGGTATGTCAGTTTTGCACATTGATGAAACTGAGCAACCGAAAATTCGTGTTTACGGGTTTTCGTCTTTTTCCCCGTGAATAGTGTTTTTGCATAATTCCGCGGTTTACGGTATTTCTGGCAGAAGAAATAAATCGCTCTCCGGTTAGTCCTGGTGGATAACCGATAGAGGTATCACACATGTGATACTCCGAGTCGATTCCTTCCTTGGTGAGGCTCTACTCGCTCGGTCTGCATTCCAACTGTGATTTGGAAACAAGGTATAAATATGCTATATTAATCTATTTAATTGGTAAGTAGATTAAAGTTTTAGAAATCAATCATGGAGTAGATCTGTAAAAATGATTAAATTGGGTTTTGATGCCAAAGGAATACTGAAGGTGGACCGCCTTGGAAAGTTTCCTGACATACCCCGTTTAATCCTGATCTTAAGTTGGCTGTAGAAATTTTTGTTCTATGGTCATTCCGCAGCTTAAGCCTAAACGGGTTTTCGTTACAGCACCGTAAACCCTAACAGTATTTATCCATGTAACATAAAATATTTATTATTATGTCTGAGAAGTATTTTACTGTAAATTGCAATTATGTCTGAGAAGTATTTATCCGTGTAACATAAAGTATTTATCATTATGTCTGAAAAAAGTATTTATTATTGATGTTTTATTGAAAGTTGCAATTATGTCTGAGAAGTTTTTATCCATGTAACATAAAATATTTATCCATGTAGCATAAAATATTTATCATTATGTCTGAGAAGTATTTATCATTGGGTGAGGGGATTGTTTATTTAATGGTCCCTAGTTGTGCGGGGACAATCCAAAAAAAAAAAAAAATTTGTGCGGGGATAATTGACAAGTATTTATGAGGGCATTGTTTATTTAATGGTCCCCAGTTGTGCGGGGACAATTCAAAAAAAAAAGAAAATTTTGTGCGGGGACAATTCAAAAAAAAAGGAAATTTTGTGCGGGGACAATTGATGGATTGATTTGTTCAGTCATAAATAGAGATCATTGCATAGGGATTAATACTTTGCATATCCAGGATAAATACTTTGATGCTTCAAGTTAAATACTAACAGTTTATGCAGAGTATTAATGATTGAGCGGTTTTCCCATGATTTTTTTGACAGTTTGTGCGGGATTTTTTGCGGGGTTGAGACTGCGGGAATTGTTATCAAGATTCTCTCTCTTCACCGTTTACATTCGTAAAAGAAAAGAAAAAATATTTTTCCTCTGACCCCCTTCCATTCTATCAGACAAAAATAAAATAAAATATTTGAATCAATTTTTTTTCTCTTTTAATAATTCTCTAATAGACACTTTATTAAATATTGTGGAGTTCTTATCATTTAAAAACGGTGTTTTACATGATCCTTGTAATACTATTTCAACTTGATTTATTTTGTTTACTTAGTTCATGTTTAGTTATGGAGTAAAGTTAATGAGAATTAAATTACTTATTCCATCGATCTTACTCCTCATATTTTACACTTTGTTAGGTAGTTCAAGTTATGGATTAAATTAATTTATTTGAATCAGTAGCATGTTAGAAAATGAATCCATGTCTATGATAGTGGACCTTGCAGGTCTAATAAGTTAATTCACCTTAAATAATGAAGTAACTTACTCCGGATTAACTCATTAAGCGTGAAGTAAGGAGTTTACTCAATCTCTTACTCCACAATCAAACATGACCTATTCAAGTTTTCTAAATTTTATTCCAACAATATTTGAGAGATTTTTTTTTTGGGAAAAGATTTATTTGCCCCGGTCGTTATCCCCCATTCATCCCCCGTGGTCCCTCAATAACGGTCAAACTCAAATTGTAGTTAATTGATCTTTCTCCATTTGTCATCCCTCCTTCCTCTCCATTTTTTTATGCCTTCCCCTTTCTACTCTAGTTAAATGATTAATTCTATCCTGGAGTTTTACCTTTACTCTAGAAAAATCACAACCAGGTGCAGAAAGGAAGAACGGTGGTAAATAAATTATGTATTTAGGTGTCGGATTTGCTATGGCTATATTCGTGTTAGCTTTGGTAGGGATTTGTTGTACGTTGGCGAAGAAAGGTACAGAAAAAGGAGAAAATGGAATGATCCTCCATGACTATTGACCAGAATTCACCAAGCTTTTGACGGAGGTGCTGGTCCTGGAAAATTCACTTAGCATAATTCGGCACCGACACTTGGTTCAACTGATTGGGTACTGCCATGAGAATAGTGATTTGTTGTTGGTGTACGAGTTCATGTCTAATGGTGGTCTCAACATGCATCTGTACAACCAGGATCATATTCTTGCATGGCCTGAGAGGTACAAAATTTTATATATATATATATATACAGAGAGAGAGACTAATGTGCATTCGAATGTATATGGGCTGAAATACATACGGTCCAAATTCGACCTTTTAAAATCCAAACGGTCGATTCGAACCGTTTATCTTGTTCTCCATATTAATATGTGCTTGGAGACCAAATTTTATATTTTTCTGAATTTTTTTACTATTTATTAAGTATTTTACAAAATTATTGATCCAACGGTGTTGCATCCAGTTATTTTAAAAATATGTTAGGTACCTTAGGTATGAATACTTACATTACGAAAGTATAAATATTTGCTCGATGTTGTATGAATACATGTATTCTAGATTTTTAAAAATTGCTGTATCGTCGTATTTGTATCGTATCTAATACAATATCCGTACCTGTATCCATGCAATATAGTCTACAACGTAAATATTAGTACATAAATGCACAGGTACGAATACTTTTCAAATTATGTATTAATACAATCAAGCACCAAATAGAGTAATTTGTAAAAAAATATTAAATTAAGATACCTTTCAACGTGACAATTCATACTTTAGTTATAAGTATGAATACTTACATTACGAGGTATGAATACTTACAATACTTGATATTAATACTTTCAAACGTCATCTACTGCCACAAGAAAAAAAAAACAAAAATAGAGAATATGTTAGATACAAACACTTGATACACAAACTATTCACACTTGCATGACAATGTATGAATACTTGCAATACTTGATATTAATACTTTTAGACATCATCCAGTATCATGTGAAAAAATTTGTTAAATAAAAACACTTGATACATGAACTATTCACACTTGCATGACGATGTATAAATACTTGCAATACTTTATATTAATACTTTCATATATCATCCAGTGTCATATGAAAAAAAAAAAAAATTTGTTAGATACATATACTTGACACATGAACTATTTGCCCTTAGATGAGAAGGTATGAATACTTGCATACATTATATTAGTACTTTCAAACGTCATCTGATGTCCAAAAAAGAAAAAAAATTGTTGATAAAATATTTTAGATAAAATGCTTCAAGTTAAATACTAACAGTTTCTGCGGAGTATTAATGATTGAGCGGTTTTTCCATGACTTTTTTGGCAGTTTGTGTGAGATTTTTTGCGGGGTTGAGACTGCGGGAATTGTTATCAGGATTCTCTCTCTTCACCGTTTACATTCGTAAAAGAAAAGAAAAAATATTTTTCCTCTGACCCCCTTCCATTCTATCAGACAAAAATAAAATAAAATATTTGAATCAATTTTTTTTCTCTTTTAATAATTCTCTAATAGACACTTTATTAAATATTGTGGAGTTCTTATCATTTAAAAACGGTGTTTTACATGATCCTTGTAATACTATTTCAACTTGATTTATTTTGTTTACTTTCTTAGTTCATGTTTAGTTATAGAGTAAAGTTAATGAGAATTAAATTACTTATTCCATCGATCTTACTCCTCATATTTTACACTTTGTTAGGTAGTTCAAGTTATGGATTAAATTAATTTATTTGAATCAGTAGCATGTTAGAAAATGAATCCATGTCTATGATAGTGGACCTTGCAGGTCTAATAAGTTAATTCACCTTAAATAATGAAGTAACTTACTCCGGATTAACTCATTAAGCGTGAAGTAAGGAGTTTACTCAATCTCTTACTCCACAATCAAACATGACCTATTCAAGTTTTCTAAATTTTATTCCAACAATATTTGAGAGATTTTTTTTTAGAGGATATTATCCCAACAAGATTGTTGGTGTCATTAGTGAACTAAAATAAGAAAATCTGAACTAAACCAATAATCTAGATTCTAGACCCCCTAAAAACTAGCTTAACAATCATGCCAAAATAATTGCTTTAAGATAGAACGATTTGTTTTAAGATTCATACAAACTTAAATTAAATGATTCGGATCTAACATGATCCAATCAGGTAGCTCACTTGATCTGAATTCACTTTTTCCGATATTGAGATTTTGCAAATTACATTGTGAGATTTGACGGCCGTAAAATCCTATCCGTGTAATTATGACAATCAAACACTCTCTAAGCATTTATTGTGCAAGAGATATGCAAATAAGGTAGTCATTGTTAGATTGTCTTCATTATTATTTAATGAAATAGTTTTAAAATCAAAACACTATTTTTTTTTTAGGAAATCATTGTTACTTTGTCTTAATTAAACAATGACTTAAACGAATTTCTCTCCATTATTATTTAATGAAATAGTTCCAAAACCAAAACACTATTTTTTTTTTTTGTAGAAAGTCATTGTTATTTTGTCTTAATTAAACAATGAATTTAAAGAATTTCTCTCCATTATTATTTAATGAAACAGTTCCAAAACCAAAACACCATTTTTTTTTGTAGGAAGTCACTGTTATTTTGTCTTAATAAAACAATGACTTAAACAAATTTCTCTCCATTATTATTTAATGAAACACTTCCAAAACTAAAACACTATTTTTTGTAGGAAGTCATTGTTACATTGTCTTAATTCACTGCTAGATTGTCTCCGTTATTATTTAATGAAACAGTTCCAAAATCAAAACACTATTTTTTTTGTAGGAAGTCATTGTTATATTGTCTTAATTCACTGCTAGATTATGTCCATTATTATTTAATGAAACAGTTCCAAAACCAAAACACTATTTTTTTGGTAGGAAGTCATTGTTATATTGTCTTAATTAAACGATGACTTAAACAAATTTAAGTGAAAGCTAATCTGGCCCGATAAAGAATCGCTCTTTTCAAAACAATTCGAAAGCAATTTCAAAAATTCTAGTGCGGTACCATCAATGTTCGGAGCGTTGAGTTTCTATCTCCATTTCGATCGGAGTGCGGCAGTGATCAAGCAGATTTGGTCGTCGAAGCACGGCAACACTTGAACAAGAGCGGATCTGATCGTAGAAAAAAACATAAATTAAGGTAATAGAGTCATTAATAGTGTATATAGTAATTTAAAGGAATTTATGAGAATAAAATTAGTAGATCTAGAAATAAGGTTATTTGACTTGTTGTAAATATTTTTTTTTATCGGTAAAATCGTTAGTAGGTATTTAAAGTCACTAATTTTAAAAAAATAACACTAATTTAAACACTATTCTTTAATAAAAGGTTTCCAAAATTAAACACTATTCTTAAAAAAAAAATGCTCATTTAATCTTTTATTAAAAGAATCTTAGTGCAGTATCATTGCAGTTCGGAGTGTTGAGTCTCTACCTTCATCTTCATCAGAACGCAGCAACGCTCGAACAAGAGTGGATCCGATTGTGGAGAGAGATGTGAATTAAGGTAATAGGATCAATAATGTATATATAAGTATAGTTAGAATATTAGAGTAGTTTAGATGAATTCATGAGATAAAACCATAGATATAGGAAAGAGGTCATTTGACTCGTTGTAAATATATATTTTTTTATCAATGAAATCGTTAATACATATTTAAAGTCACTAACTTTAAAAAATAACACTAACTTAAACACTATTCTTTAATCAAACAGTTCCTACAAAATTAAACACTATTATTTATTAATTAAAAAGTTCCAACACATAAATACTAACTTAAAATTAAACAGTTAAAAAAACTAATCACTAACTTCAACGCTATTCTTTAATCAAACAGTTAAAAAAAATTAAATACTAATCTTTAATAATTAAAAGGTTCCAAAACATAAACGCACGTAAAATTAAACAGTTCCAAAAACTAAACACTATTCTTTAATAATTAAAAAATTCCAAAACATAAACACAACTTAAAATTAAACAGTTTCAAAAACTAAACACTAACTTCAACACTATTCTTTAATCAAACATTTCCAAAAATTAAATATTATTCTTTAATAATTAAATTTTTTCCAAAACATAAGCACTGACTTAACATTAAACAGTTCTAAAAACTAAACACTAACTTCAAGAGTACTATATATTCTGTGTAGAAAGTGATTGCTATTTTGTCTCTAAACTTAAGACTATTATTTGCTGGAAGTCACTGTTGGCTCCTCTCAAGTACTCTTTTCTATAATCAAACAGTTTCAAAACTCAGACATACGTACGTTGCTTTCCATCACTTAATCCTCTTTTCTGCAATGAACAGTAAACCAGATCACTCCATCTAATTATGAATTCACATTCTCTCCATTACATGAAAAGGATTTTTTTTTTGCAATTAGTAGATCCAGACTGTTCTTTTTAACTTGGCATGAATCTCAAAGCACAATAATATTGCCCCCCGCGCTAGCCCTTATCCCAAACCAGCTAAGATTTAATCACAAACCGTAAAATGAGAGAAATCATCTGCGATACCCGGAAAAAACATAATCATCCAGTCTCATGGTATCACATATGCTCAAAATCTCTAGACAATATTGGTTGAAAGAAATACTCTCAAACTACTTAAATAAGTGCTTATGCAAATGTATAAAGGGAGAATTCGCGTATATACTCCTCGAAAATCTTAAAATTATATTTCCCCTCTAAAATTGATAATATCATATTTATCATTCTAACTTTAGAAAACATAACAAATTTAACCAATTTATTAACCTTTATATTAAAACTCATTTTACCTTTTATTAAAAAAATAAATATATATATATATATATATATATATAGAGTACGGCTAACGCGCTTCCTCTAGCATATGGGCCGAAATGCTTCCGGTGGAAAGTTGAAATTTCAAAATCCAAAAAGTCGATCTGAACCATTCATCTTCTTCTCCATATTAATATCTGCTTGGAGACCAAATTTTACATTTTTCTGAAATTTTTTACTATTTATTAAGCCATTTTGAAAATCGCTGATCCAACGGTAGCTTCTGATTTTTACTGTTTGGTAAGCCACCGTTGGATCAGCAATTTTCAAAGTGGCTTAATAAATAGTAAAAAATTTCAGAAAAATGTAAAATTTGGTCTCCAAGCAGATATTAATATGGAGAAGAAGATGAACGGTTCAGATCGACTTTTTGGATTTTGAAATTTCAAATTTCCACCGGAAGCATTTCGGCCCATATGCTAGAGGAAGCGCGTTAGCCGTACTCTATATATATATATATATATATATATATAACATGTTTAAGAGAAATATTTAGTCTTCTAGTTAGTCGGTTTTGAGAGCAAATGATTCGATTTTTCACATGTGACACACATACATGCATATGCTAAATAACACTGTGTATATGTCTTCTTTTTTTTTAAAAAAAACTGATAGTGGCTATTAGTATAACAGTGTGTATATGTCATAAGTAGAATTTGTTCTCATAAACCGATTAGTTAAAAGATATAACATTTCTTATACATACTTGATATTTTAATTTTTCTAATAAAGGGTAAATGGTTAACTACATAAATTTAAAATGTGTTATAATATAATTGTCAATAAATTCGATAAATTTGTGAATACTTGAATTTTAGATGAGATAAACATGATATTATAAATTTTAGAAGGGATAATACGTAATTTGAGGTTTTCAAGGAGTATACTTGAAATTCCTCATGTGAAAAATGAGTATAATTTCAAGTATACTAAAAAATATAAAATGTGTCAACCTGATAGCCTTTATCCGGATTAAAAAAAAGAAGTCAAGTCACAAGTAGGGCTGTAAACAAGCTGGACTTTAGCTCGGCTCGTTTATTTTGGTCCGAGCCTGGACCGAGCGAGCTGGACCTAGGTCACCCGAGCTAAAACTCCTGGCTCAGCTTGTGACAAGCCAGCCCGAACTGGCTCGCTGGGCTGTTATTATACAAATTCAAAAATAAAAAAATAAGAAATCTCATTCAAAAAATTTAAAAAATTGTCCAGCAGGTACATCTTCAAGCAACTAAAGCCATATCATTTCTTCCCAAACTGAAAATACATCAATTTTGCATAATGGAACTGGACTTAAAATTATATGAGACTAAATCCTAAATTCACTGTAACTTAACGAGCCGAGCTGACCCCTGGCTCAGCTCGTTTATTTTGGCCCGAGCCTGAGCCGAACTGGCTCGTTAACAGCTCGGTCCACTACCGAGCGAGCTAGAGGCGAGCCACGAGCTGCGAGCTTTTTTGACAGCCCTAGTCACAAGTGTTCATACAGGTTTAAATAGGTGCTCCGACAACATTTGAATCTCCTTATTTAGATTCTCCTACAACATTTAATTTCAATGAGGATGCAAAAGAAAATAAAGCAAAAAGGAAGGAAAAGCTGGAGAGACTAAAAAATATTACAATTTACCAGGCACTGTTTTGTTTTTCCACACTTAGTAGTTAGTACTCTTTATTTTATTCTTTCCACATTTCTTTCCACAGAGAGAAATTTTTTATCTGTAGAAATTAAAAAAAATAAAGAGAGAGAAACATAAATAGTACATTATATTTTTTATTAGTAGAAAGATCGGTAGGATTTCTACCGATTCTAAAAATCAAAAAGTTTAAATCAGTAAAAAATTTAACGATTTAAACTTAGTTTTTTTTTTAATTCGATGTATAGATAGAGAAAATTCTTATATTAGATTTCCAATAAAGTATAAAAAGTTTTCAAAAAATAGACACAACGTTTCTATTATATTTAAATTTTATGATATTATATCTATTTTCATAAAATGTTTTTATATTTTGCTAGAAAAAACTAAAAGAAAAAAAAATTATTTTGAATCAGTAGAATTCCTACTGATTCAAACTTTTTTATTTTTGAAATGATAGAAATATTACTTATCTTTCTATCAATAAAAAATATAATTTACTATTTCTGTTTCTTTCTCTTCCTTTCCTTTAATTTCTACAATAAAAATGTTCCCTGCCATGAATTGTGGGTTTGGTCTAATACTCTAATCTGACAACTATTCTGACACATGAAGCCTATCACCTACAACGTAGATAGCAGGAAGGTGGTGTCCTGCTACAGGATCTCTTTCAACATTTACGGCGAAGAAAAGGGTATTGGAACCGAATTCTCTGCTTCCGGACAGAAATTTTCTGCTTTCAGAGTCACTATGTATGGGTTCGAGGTGAGACTTCAATTTAAAAATTATAAATAACTGGTCCCTTTAACAGTGACCGGTCCCACACACAGTGATGCAGAAAATTCCTGCCAAAGAAGCAGAGGATTCGGACTCTATCATATCCGCACATATTTCATATTTAAATTAACATGCATGCAACTTGGTATTTGTAAATTGTATCGCAATGCAATTCATAGACTTATCTCCTTTTTCTCATACGCATTTTAATGAAGACTTTCAAGTAAATCTAAAGATTGTTTGTATTAAATCTAATAGTTTAAATCAACACGACCATATCTGTTGTCCAGGACGTAGTCATAATTTTTATATAGACGTAGATAAAAATATATTACTAATTTTATTTATTAAAATATATATGTTAATATTTTTATCCCAAGCGGAATCGACAAGTTAACTATGAAATTAGAATGGAGAAAATAAGTAGGAATCAACCAAATTAGATTTTAGTTTTTTTTGAAAAATTATGTTAAGATAATAAATTAATCTAAAATTTTAAAGTATTAAATTTTACTTTGAAACATAGTCCATAAGACTCCTTGGAAATTCAACTCATTTTTGAACATTTAAACATGAGGAAATAATTTAATGTGTTACATTAAAATTCAACTTATTCCTTTATAAAAGAATTTGACTCATTTTCTTAAAAAATATATATATATATTTATTATGGTATTACTATCAGACTCTTCTTAATTACCCTCCTCCTGTCATTATATTTCAAAATAAATTATGCTGCAAATTCAAAATAACATATTTATTGTGATAGTACTATCAGACCCCCCTGTCAATATATTTCAAAACATATTAATGAAAAATTATGCCAAATTTGCAGCGACTTGGTAAATTTCACTGAGAGATGAGTCAGGATTAGGCAAACTCTAAACCCAAGAGTAAGCAAAATCCATATCTGAACCAACTATATACGAATCTGGTGGTGTTGTTGTTGTTTTTTTTTTTTTTTTTTGATTGAATCTGCTGTTTTTTTTTCAAAATCCAGGAATAGATACTGCCTACCCTGAATGTAATTAAGTGGCTCCACCAAGCTGCTCCCCTCGGATTTTATTACAAAAAAATAAAATAAAAAATGAGGAGGGTTCAAATGCCTCCATGTTTTTGTGCCTCCATCTCTCTCCATCATTTTCAAAATTCAAACAGTCGATCCGAACCGCTCAACCTAACCTCCATACTAAAATATGTTTGGAGACCAAATTTTATATATTTAGGAATTTTTTTACTATTTTTTTAGATAGGTACAAAAATACTGTTTTTAGATAGTTCAGATTTACTGATTTTGTACCTATCTAAAAAAATAGTAAAAAAATTCCTAAAAATATAAAATTTGGTCTCCAAACATATTTTAGTATGGAGGTTAGGTTGAACGGTTAGGTTGAACGGTTCGGATCAACTGTTTGAACTTTGAAAATAATGGAGAGAGATGGAGGCACAAAAACATGGAGGCATTTGAACCCTCCTCATAAAAAATAGACTTAATCTGTAGTATCTGTTCTAAAATGAACAACTCAGAATTTTGTAAGAACTTTCCAATGCATTCTCAGCAATTGGAGAGGACCGAACATCAATTCATCAGCTGCTTAATTTCATCTCTTGATTAAAGATTTTTTTTTTTTTCCATTGTCCACACTTTAAGTCATGATGATTAATTCTTTCGACACATTACATAACCTTTATTTTAATTCTCAAATAAGAAAAGCATTACAACCTACCACCTCCATAATTTAATCTCGCTTGATCTCAGGGGAGCGGACAGGAGGAGGGTAGAGAATATATTTTACAAAGGGTAGATCCATTAACTTCTTCGCAAGATCTTCGGTGGCTGGAACTCCAGGTGGGGTCACGTAAAACAACCGCATTCCCCACTCGGTTACCTCTGGAATAAAAGCCCGAAAGTAGTACAAACCTAGATACCATGGCGGCTCGATCACACAGCTTGCACCATTACACACTCTTTCCACCACTGAGCGTGCAAAATCTCTAGTTCGTTCAATAGGAACAATACCGACTGAAGCCTGAAAAGGAACAGTTATGAAACTTGTTATGGATTATGTTTCCAAAAATCACAGAAGAATTTATGTTAACTATGAATCAGCTGAATGTAAATTCAGACTGGAAACTACAAAAGATAATAAGTTCCATAGATTTGGGACATGTAAGCATGCAACATCATATTAGGACCATGAACTATCGGTTTTAAATGCTGCCGAAGCTGACCCCATGCTTTCTCTACTTAGCAAGTACAGAATTCTCTCTCTAGTAGGTGGAAATTAAGTAGGTTCATTATATAATTTCATTTCATAACTTCAATTCTGTTTCAAGTGAAGATATGTAATTGCAGTGCAGGAAGCCACAACACAGTGGACCCACACGCTAATTATGGGGTACTGATCATGATCAAATTAATTGTTAGGAGACTTAATTGAGATATTTGGGTTGGCCAGAAATTTATGCACCATAAGATATCAGACTCAGATCATAATACTTTATCAGAATGCTGACATGCTGTCCTACCTGTACAGTAACTATGCTTTTCAACAGATGGACTTCACAAGCAAAAATTTCCTTGCCTTATTACAAGGAGCCTTCTGTCCCTAAATATTTATTAGCACTGTTTCAAATTTCGAACTACTTTCCAAATCTAGCTACCAACATAGTTGCGTGTTACTACATCTTCCTTTAACTACATTTCATGAACCAAACAGGGCACTTGATACAAATAGATATACAACAACAAATTTAGTTTTTTTTTTTTATTGTTTATTGTCATCCATGATGAAATTGTGAGACATGCTTTCATGTTTTCTATTTTAAGTCCTTTACTATGGCTATTTAGATCATGACACACTGAATTGGTGTTAAAACTTCAACACATGTAATAGTTGAAATATTATCAAGTGAATGGTCAGTGAAATAAAAAGTTAAATATTATACAAACCCTTTTCTTTACTCATTTCCCACTCATTCCCCTCTCATTTCTTTGCTTCAATAAAATACATTTCTTTTATTGGAGACTGATGTAAATAATTAGCAGCAGACCGCCTCACAACTAATGGAGAGCGTTTCAATAATCCCCAAAATAAACTCTGGGGGTATGTGAATTATCCGGTGTGTGTATGCATGAGTATATGTATGCTCGATTTTCATATAAGTACGCCGTGGTTTCAATAACAAAATAAAGAATTGTATACGTTCTACAGATCTCGAAGAGACTAAAATATCTAAATACACATACATTCATCCATACATGCAAATATGTATTTATGTACATGTATAGTTTTATCATTTATGCTCACTGATGGAAAACATATATATATATATATATATATATATATATAGAGTATGGCTAATATAACATCAGTGTCATTTCAGTCTATATAACACCAACTCCAAAATCTATCAAATCGAGTTCAAATGGTGAATCCAAACCATTCAAACCAATGTACTTCATTAGTTATGCGTTTACATGTAAAATTTATAAGTTTTTGAGTTTATTTGGTATCAAGTCAAGCGGTCAAATGTTTGAGTTTTTAAGTTAATTTTAATACATTCATTTTTCAATTTTTTTTGCCGCTTGATTTGATACTAAAATAACTCGAAAATATAAAAAGTTTGCATGCAAATGCATCACTCATAAAGTAAATTGGTTTGAACGGTTTGGATTCATCATTTAAACTCGATTTGATAGGTTTTGGAGTTGGTGTTATATAGACTGAAGTGACACTGATGTTATATTAGCCATACTCATATATATATATATATATATATATATAGAGAGAGAGAGAGAGAGAGAGAGAGAGATGGGCTACGGTGAGTTGCGAAGTAAAACGCGTTTCTACTTCACGCCGTATTTTTATTTTGAAAGTCCAAACGACCGATCCGAACCGTTAGATGTTTAATCCATATTGAAATGTGTTTGGAGACCAAATTTTACAATTTTTGGAATTTGTTTACTATTTATTAAGCATTTTTTAAAATTGCTGTTTTGCTGTAAACAGTAAAATTTTCTGGACCATCAGATCAGCGACTTTCAAAATTGCTTAATAAATAGTAAAAAAATTTCAAAAAATGTAAAATTTGGTCTCCAAGCACATTTCAATATGGAGAACAAGATGAACGGTTTGGATCGACATTTTGAACTTTAAAATCGCAAAATAAGAGCGTGAAGTAAAATAGTCGCTTTACTTCGCAACTCACCGTAGCCCATCTCTCTCTCTCTCTCTATATATATATATATATATTTTTTATGGACATCAATTGGATCACTGAAATTTAAGCATACTTATATTAAGAAGAAGGCCTAGCTAATTAAGACATCGTGACAAATTAGGTAAAACTGAAATTATGATTGTCCAAGAATATTAATTGGCACCAGCAAGCAAGTTTCATTAATGGTGAAAGCTATGGTATACTGTATACTGAAACTGAATATATATATATATATAATTCGGTAACTAATTTAGGTTAAGACTGTATAATAAGTGAAAACAAAATCAGAGGCTACTTACATCTCTCAAATCTTGATCTACTACAATTCTACCTTCTTCAGTGAGGATCTTCCCCTTTGTTATCTCTGACTCGATTGCACCAGGTATAACTTCAGTGATGTCAATTTCAGCCCCCAGTTCAATTCGCAATGTGTGATAGAAATTACGAACTGCCCCTTTACTGGCCTGTGGAAATTATTAGTTCAATTTTTGTCAAAAAGTATAGGATAATGGCCTAATATTATTGTATACTTGAAAACTTCACATGTGATCAGTCAACCTCATCTTTAGTTTCCCATCTAACACCATATAAAGCATAGTATAAGAATTATTTATGAATGACATGAATTGTCAGTTAACTGTTTTATAATAAGAAGAGGTGGCAAAATTCAGATCCAACCCAAAGAGACACACCAACCTGCCTGAGACTCCATCATAATCCAAATTCAATTTTGCTGTATAGTCTATAACCTGAAACCCCCCGATCCGAACCCAACTATGCACAAAACGGAATTGACTGGACCCAAGTTGACAGACCAACCTCGCACTACATCCTGAGACTCAGGCTGGATTTAGGGGCATGGAGGCCTTTGTCCAATCGCCGTGCCTATCATGTTCAACACTTACAGGGTGAAAACAAGTGTTTCTTACACCTTGTTTGGATGGAGAGTAGAGGAAGGGAGGGAATGGAAAGGAACAAAAACTTTCCGTTGAATCGTGTTTGGTTGATAAAATTATGTCGGAGGTGAAAGGTTTAACCTTATATCATTATAATTAATAGAATCGGTTTCCCTCCCAAATTGGAGTGTAACGGATGGAAATAAATTATGTTACAAATACTTTTAGAAAAAATTACACAAATACCCAACCCTATATCTTATATATATAATTCTCATACAAGATTTTTTTCTCAAACCTACAACAGTCACCGAATTTCTCATTAACCTCCTAAATTTTAATCAACCAAATAAGAAATAAGACGGAAAGAAAAGTTAAATTTATTTTCTCTCATTAATCATCCAAACACAAAAAAGTTAAATATATTAATCTTCCTTTCTATTCCATTTCATTCGCTTTTATTCTTTACCTCTCATTCCTTCCTCTACTCTCCATCCAAACAAGGTGTTAGTTGTTACAACATCAATTTTACTACACAACACTGTGGAGACTTACTACTCCCTTTCCATATCTCCATATATATCTGTAGATCCTTTAACATTCTACAGTTGCAGCAAATTATTTTGTCCTTCTGTTAGGCAACCACAGATTAATTAAACAATGATGTCATTGTACCAGCTTACATTGTAGATTGTCATTCTTGGGATATTTGTATATGCAGAAACTGAGGTCACACCTACAATTCTACCTCGACTTTTCTTTAGGTGAGGAATAGCAAAATAAGTCGTATAAACTGGGCCCCAAAAATTAACATCCTGCAGCACCAATATGAAGGATTATTTGATATTATTTTTTTGTTTGTTCAGAATAATAAATGTTCTTGAAAAGGCTATAATCTATTTAATTAGCGATATTTCAGAAAACCGTTCATGTCATGACTTTCCATGACAATTTCTAAACTTCAAGGAGCAAAACCGAATCACTTGAAACTTAATGGCCTATTCTTGTAATTTGAGTCATTCTAGATATATGTAGAAAAGGAACATGGTTTAACAGGAATAATTGTTATACCATCACAGCTTGGAAGTGGGAAGGCTCGGCTATTTCTTCAAACAAGGGGAGAGCCGCAACACCGGCAACATTCACCAAATGATCCACTAATTGAATTTATCAAAACAAGAGAAGTTATTGAAAATAGCATGTAATGTATAACTGGACATAAAAATAATAATATAAGGGGAACAAAAGATTAGTGAGAATTTTTTGTTTTTGTGCTTGCTATATAACTAAGAAGGTGAATTGAAGCATCCTGTTATGCTACCCCTAATCAATTTGTGCCAGCCCAATTAGACATTGCCCCTCAATCCTCATCAAGAGTTAATTGGGCCACCTCAGTCAGCCCGGACTATTATATATTTATATTGAAAATGGTTGTTGACTCTTTCAGTATGATTGACCTGTTTAGACTTTAGACTAAGTTTTTCCATTCCAGTATATCAGCATCAAGCTTCTTATGGCCTCATTAGAAAATAGATGCTTAGAGAAAGTCATTTTAAGAGATTTTAACCAGGCCCAAAAGCAAACACCTAAAGGCTAAAGTCCTAAACACCTAATATTATAGGTAGCAATATGGAAATAACAACTACTGTTTTCATATCAGAATACCGACCAATTATAAAATTCCTCTCTTGCAGAAATTGCACAATTTTTAATCAGTCATGGACATGAATTTGTTTCATTTACAGCTTTAAGGTTTGATTCCTTTGTGCGAGAAACTTCATTGCATACTTTACCAGTTGAAACATTTTGATGAAAAAAGTGCAAGAAATACAGACTTACGCCGACCAAAGCTCTTAATAGTAGCATTGACAAACTTTTGACACTCCTCAGGATTGGTAAAATCAGCAGGAACAGCAAGGACACTAGGAGAGCCAAAATCTCGACACATCCTGGCAACATCTTGAAGGCTCTTCTTTCTTCTTGCAACTAGTACCAGAAAAGCACCCCTTTTGGCATATTTGTAAGCCAGGTGCTGCATGCACAAATTAATTAAATCTATAGTATTATAATGCCATACATTTCCTCTTCAAAATAAATGCATATAGTGTTTTTTCCTCTGCAAATTAGGACAGTCCAGTACTTCAACTGATATTAATTCTTTAGATTTTTTGGGAACTTCTGTACATAAATTGAAAACAACATGGAAACTTTACTATTTTGGATGAAAAAGAAAACCATATTAACTGATCAGTAGACACTGGTTGACGAAAGGAGGAAAAAAATAATAACTTGCCTCGCCAATGCCAGATGAGGCGCCAACGATAAGCACTACTTTGTTGGCCATGTCTTCTGGGAAGCGTGATGAGAGAAAAGAGTTGATGAGCTTGTAGAGGTAGAAAGGTGGAAGAAAGAAGAACAGAGCGATCAACAGAAAAGGCGGTGCGACTATGTCCATAAACCTGTTTATTAGCCCCATTTCTATGGAAAAGGTAGATGGATCATGAGAGAGCAGCACACACTACCAACATCTGACAAGTAAAAGGATCGAACCGGGAGGAGCGGAGGAGGTCTACGAGACTCTGACCACGTGTCCAAGTCATTAGAGAGACGTGGCAACTCATTAGAAACAGTATGTGAAACGGAAACGTTAAAGGCATTTAATCTGAGCCGTCCATTCATACTAACATCTCACATCTGTCCGTATTTTTCCCTTATGGCACCTCAAAAGTTTAAAATAATGCAGCTTTGGTTCAAATTGATAGATATTGTTTCGAGGGCACAACAACAAATGTACTACATTTTGCTAGGGGTGTTCATTGGGTCCGGTTTAATCGGTTTTGAACTGAACCGAATTAGTTTGAATTAAACGGTTTGATTTTTTCAGTTTAATGGTTCGTTCGGTTTGTTTTTTTAGAACCGAATTATAACTTCGGCTCGGTTCGATTTGAAAATTTTCAAAACCGAAATAACGAACCAACCGAACTTTTATATTTTATGAATTTGGTCCGGACCATCTCGGTTTATTTCTTAATACCCCGGTTTATTTCTTAATCAATTGCTTTAAATACTTCGATTTATTTATTAATATCCCAATTATAACTTATTAATTATATTTTATGTATTTGGTCCGGACCATCCTGATTTATTTCTTAATTATAACTTCAGTTCGGTTCGATTCAGTCGCAACTCGCAATGCTAAATCGGTTTGGTTTCGGTTATGTTTTTAAAACCGAATTATAACTTTAGTTTGTCTAATTTGATTCGGTTTCAACCTAACCAAACCAATGAACACTCCTACATTTTGCCATTTGGGCATTTGGCATGTAACTACTAAGTTATAAAAACCGGACCGGGAAGGAAATAACTGGATCCCAACAATTCTCTAAAATTTGACTTATATTGACGGGGTTTAATAAGTTAGTGTTAGTGAATCGGTTAAAACTTGATTTATTGATTGGTTTCAATAAAGACCGGTGAATCAATATTGTAAATAATGATATACATTTGTGTACTGTCAAACGATTAATTAAAAATAATTAGAAATAATTATTCAATTAGTTGAAAAAAAAAGAATCAGTCTTTTGTCCAGTGTTAAAGGCACATAGTTTTTATGTGAAAAGTTATAAGTTCAAAATCCGAATGGGTAAATCCTTTGTTGTAATAATAAGAGCATTAAATAGTCGGGTGAGTTGATCTCTAACTTTTACTAAAAAATTAGTTGAAAAATTTAATGACAGTTTAATTGCCGCTAACGACTAATCAGATTAATTGGTTTGAACTTTAAACAACCGTTTTTTATAACACTACGGTGAACCTCCAGCACAACAGATCCAATTTTATTAGGTTTTCGCTTCATAATATTCTCTAATTTCTTCAATATCTTATTCAGTTCACTGTTGCTCTTTTTTTCACGTGAAAAAATAAAAATCAATTAATGTTTACAATTTTATGGAGAGAATTATAAATGATTTAATGTCTTGCTCTTTTTACTACTCATTCAATCTTTCACAGAGAAGTTCAAGTGTTCAACACCTCTACTCATGATTCTAGCTCCAGAAATAATATAATAATGCCATTCTTATCCAGTTGTTATAAATAAATTAGTGTCTTTCTCATTTGACTCTTGGTTAAATTTCATGTTATTAAAAGTGACTATTGTCAAAAAAAAATTGTTATTTTCGAGAGTATCATTATTATTACTGACAGAGTATCCGCGATGATATCAACAGTAAAAAATATTTCTACCAACAGATTCTTGTATGTAACACGTTTTTGAAGTTAATTTTGATGGAGTATATTTTTTTCACCTTAGTTCAGTTCTTTCTTGATCTTAGTCAAATTTTTGTATCGACTCAAAGACTGCCTTAATTTTTCCTGCAATAAACCTACGAGAGGTGCAGAAAAAAATGAGTAACAACCTTTAATTTTGATATATTTTGAATTAATCAATTTGAAATTAAGTCAACCGAAACCGGATTGTTAATGTCACTGTCAAGATAGAGACGATCGATAACTTGATACGCAGAGGATGGTTACCAAATATATGCTTCCTATGCTGAAATGATAATGAAACAGTACAGGGTAACAGCACAAGTGATATAGATGATTAGAAATCAGAGACCACAAAGCACACAATGCCCAATCATCAGTTGTTAATAGATATCGGCCATCCGATTGTAAACGGAGCCCATCCGGCTCCCGCCTAAAACATAGGAGTCTTTAATATTAGTGCGGATTTAATTTGCACGAATCTTAAAGCTGATCGGACAGTCCAGATGTATTAGCTCAAAAGATTCCTTTTTGAGTTAATGCAGAGGATGCGAATTGAGTTGTTACCAGGCAATCCTTAACTCCAAGCAAAAGAACATTAGGCAAATGCATATAACTACTTAAAGAGATTAAGAGATACAGAGAGAGAAAGAATATGATGAATGAATCTTTATTTCAATCATATTTTCTTACATTGTACAATGGAGTATTTATAGAAATACAACAGCTTGATAGCTTGCAAAGACTTTCTGTTAGACTAACTAACTTTTTGTTATAGAGTAATTATAACAGTAACCGAATGTGGTTAGATCCTAACAATCTTGCTAATCCTAACTGTCTTGACTCGGTTGTCCAGTAGATGTTTGACTGGAGGTCTCCACTGTAATCCTATTACTACTTGTTTTGTAATATAGAGAGAACGATGCTGATGTATCTTCAGAGATGTAAGCAAGGCACCCCAACTAATTGCACCAGAAATACTCGAAGAGTTTAATAGCTGATTAATTCATTTGAAGAATAATGAGGACAACTCAGTTTACCAGTACTCTTTAAACATGTACCGGAACTTTACTTTTTTTTTTGTTATTGCAGTTTCTTTGCTGTTCTTATTTTACCTTTTTTCATTTGTTCAATTTTCTTTTCTTTGTTTACTTCTTATGTAATTCTTATGTAAATCTGACACGGTTTGTGTCCTCATAAATGAAATTTGAAGGCTTTTTGACCTCACTTTTCTTTAAAAAATAAATAAAATTAAGCGAATGCTTCTGTATATTTCTCTTGTATTAGTATATTTTTCAATTAATAATTTAAGAAGAATTGGATTTTTTCTTATTTTGATTCCGATCAGCAGAGTTCAATTGAAATTCATCTCCTGTTAAATTCTATTGAATTGAAATCAATTGAACTCCAACAACTGTTATGTTTTGATTACACATTAAAATTTGGGATAAGAAAGAATTCAATTGAAAAAATAAATAAATAGTCATAAACTAGACTCTATTTACAATGAATGTCATTCTTAGTTTTCTTTCAAATTGAGATATTTAGTATTTACTGATAATAACAGAGAGACCGAATCGTCTGTCCCCCGGAGGGCAGGAATTTCCTACCCCCAGAGTCTCTGCGGGTGAGACCCCATTTAAAAACAGTAACAAAAATTAAACCCTTAAACAGTAACGGTCTCACCCCGGTCCCACTGCGCAGAGACTCTGGGGGCAGGAAATTCCTGCCCCCCGGAGGCAGAGGATTTGATTTCAATAACAGAGGAGAGAGATAGTGTGCTTATCGGGCAAATAAGGAACTTTACAGTCGCCAATTCGTTTCTCTCCAAATCCCATCGTTTATTCGAGAAATTCACGGCGCGATTTGGAAGGAAAGAAGGTCGCGCCAAATCGTTTCTTTCTCCTCTTTGCCCCGATCACCGAATTTGTGAAATCGCGAATTCTCTTTCGCGTTTGAAGGAGAGATTTGGTTCGATCATACTGCAGTCTACAAAGTTTCCCCTCCGTTTCCTATTAGACCAAAACCCTAGCTCAGTTATCAAAACAGGAACCCTAACAAGAACCCTAGTTCCTCAGTCCTCCTTCCTCTCTCTCTCTCCACTCTCTTGCTTTCTAATGGAACTGTTGCGCACGCACCTGGCTAAGGTTCGGATCCCGGAGCCGACGAATCGCATCCAAAAGGATGAATGTTGCATCTCCTTCGACACCCCTGTATGCATCTCTTCTCCTTTTTTTTTGCTATAATTTTCGAATTTTGATCTATTTTTTACATGTGTTTGACTGTGGCATTTGGTCAGAGATCCGAGGGAGGTCTGTATGTAGACATGTGTTCTTTTCTCGGATTTGGCAAGGATTTTGTGAGATGGAATTTTGAGAAAACGGGTAATCCAGTTTACCTCCATATCCAACAACAGAGAAAGCCAGTGCCTGAGGATCGTCCTCTTAAGAAACCTACCTTGCTAGCCATTGGTAACAATCTCCTGTCGTTCATTTCCTTAAAATTTGGAAAATCTTGAAATTTTGTTGATATCTGTTCAAAATTCAATATTGTGTGGTTGATAGGTGTTGAGGGAGGATTTGACAACCAAGATCCTGAATATGAAACAACTTACAACATAGTCATACTACCTGACTTCATTTCTCTCCCTTTTCCTTCAGTGGAACTTCCAGAAAAGGTAGCATAACTAAATTAAAGAAAGTATTTCCTTTCTGTATAGTATAGAGTGCGTATTTTTTGTGACTGTAGATTATTTAATGGTTCAAATTTCAATCCAGTTCTGCCTGGCAGGAATTTTAGGCAAGATAGTGTTTGGTTTAAACTTGTTAAGCTAGTAGGATTTGTCAAATTTCAGGCAAGATAGTGTTTGGTTGAAATTTTAATGGTTCAAATCTCAATCCAGTCCTGTCTGGCATGGATTTTAGGGTTCTTGTGTTTAAGCTTAGTAGGATTTGTGAAATTTTAGGCATGATAGTGTTTGGTTAAAGAAGTTAAAGAATTTATAATAGCAAAGGTGGAATAGAACAGCAGTCAACCTTATCTTATTTCCCCTGTGTCTTCCCTGACTAAATGAAGTACTGTTAATTTAAACTCATCTTTTGGGAGAATGACCCCTTTTGGCAAAATTGTCTCAAAATATAAATTAGAGTTTCCTTAATGCAAACATTGGGTTCAAATCAACCCTGGTTAAGGGGTTAGACAAGCTTAAGCTAAGCACCAGTTTTGTTGGTTTAATATTTAGCCAGAAAACTGAGGGCTGTAATTTTTGTAATTATGTGATTTAGCTTGAGCTAACTTTGTTTCTATTTGGCGGACCCTACTTCATCTACTTTTTTTTATTTTGAGCTTAAGACATATATGTAGTTCAACCAATTAAGCCTTGAATTTATAATGCCGGACGCCACCTCCAACTTTTATGCCTAAAACAAAATGACAGGTAAGGCTAGCAGCAGATGGTGTCATATTGGCAGAAGGGGCAGCAAAGAAAGAACAGCTGGCAGCATGGACAGCTGAGAAGAAAAAAATTAGTGAATATGCTCTGAACTTACAGCAGCTTGACAATGGGGTGTTGGTCCCTCCTTCTGGCTGGAAGTGCAGCAAGTGCGACAAAACCGAAAATCTCTGGATGAATCTGACAGATGGGCTGATTCTTTGTGGTAGGAGAAATTGGGATGGTACTGGTGGAAATAATCACGCCATCGAGCACTATGAGCAGACCAAGTTTCCCCTCGCTGTCAAGCTTGGCACTATTACTGCAGATCTCGAGGCTGCAGGTAATTTTCTTGCTTAATCATATTTTTGTCCATTTAGTGCATTTGAAGGGAAGTAAACTTAGATGGAAGAATTTCAAACATAGCTTTGGGAAACATTGAGATTTGGTTTGTTTATTTTTGTGGTCTCACCCGTTTAGCTCATTGGTATTTTTTTTTTTTTTCATTTCATTCGCTATTTATTCGTAGGTTGAACAATGAAAAGCTTTTCATGTGCAGTGCTTCATTTATTCGAAAACAGCAACCAACTTATCTCATATTTAGAATTGACACCAACCATCTTGGCAATTTGCAAACAGTTATAGCCATTAAATTAAGATCCAAGTGAATCAAAAGTTAGACTACATTGAATCAACCAAATGTTGGTATTATGTTCTTAATAAGAAAGCTAAAGTGGGATTTCTTTGCTTTTTATTGCCAACTTTTACTTATTCAAGAAAATGCTTAATACAGTTAGGAAAAACATTTTTAATTCAAATTATGTCAATAATATTACACTAAGCTGCAAGGTTCAATGTGAGTTGCCAAATTGATTTTGGTTGAGTTAGCAATATGAGGACATTCTTTTGTTATTCTGTAACTTGACTGAAAGCTTAATTGAACTAAACTGCTTGGTTTCTTTTCAGTACTGTATGTGTTTGTTCAGAAGTAATAATTGTGTGGTATGACTGGCTGTATGTAATAATGGAATGAAACTTCTGTGGCAGCTCAGATGTTTACTCATACCCAGAGGATGACAGTGTTGAAGACCCCCTGTTAGCTCAGCACTTATCCCATTTTGGTATTGACTTTTCTTCTCTTCAGAAGGTCTGTACTCTCTCTATTTGTTATTATATTGCAATATGAGTTTTGTTAATGTATTAACTATAGCATATTGGCTGATATGCAAACATATCAAATCTTGCTTTTTAATGTCTGAATGGCCGATATAAGCAGTTCAATAAAAGCTACATATCTCTCAAAAATCTGAAAAACAGTAAAAAAAATTGTAAAAATAGTAAAGTTTGGTATTCTACAAGTTTTGAAATGTAGATTTAATTGAGTGGCTTCGATCGATTTTTAGGACATCAAAACATAAGATCTGACATAACTCTACACTATTTGCCTACTTTGTTGTTAAAAAAAAAATAGTGATTTCATTCTTATGGAATAGAAGTTTGTTGCAGACGGAGATGACAACAGCAGAGAGAGAGCTTGATACAAATGTGAATTATGACTGGAACAGGATCCAGGAAAATGACAAGGATGCCAAACCATTGTTTGGACCAGGCCATACTGGCCTTGTCAATCTTGGCAATAGGTAGCTGTAACATTTACACTTCTATTTATTTATTTGTTCTCTTTTTTTTTTTTCTTTATTTTGGGGAGGGGTGGGGGATGGGGTTGATATCTTGATTTACTCAGCTGACTTCGATGTATTCTGTTCAGCTGCTATATGGCTTCAATAATGCAAGTGATGTTTTGTACCCATTCTTTTATCTCAAGGTATGCTTCTAGCCATGATTTGTATGATTTATATTTTAGCCACTCGTTTTGATTCGGAACAGATTCATACCATATTTCATGTTTTTTTAGATACTATGAAAATCGGAGCTTAAGAGAAGCATTTGATATGTCTCCTGCTGATCCAACTGTAGACTTGAATATGCAATTGTAAGTGAGTTTCTTTTTTTTTAATTATTATTGATAAACTTTATTATTTTCTTTTTAAATAGTTTCGTTTATGCAGAACAAAGTTAGGGCATGGGTTGCTATCCGGAAAGTACTCTGTACCACCTCAAGAGGTATAGTATGTTTACCATACTCTACTATTTCATCGTTTTGATCATTGGGTAGGGATAGGAGTTAAATTTCTCCATTTTTCTTTGCAGAAAGATGAAGATGGTAAAACACCAAATGATGTAAGTTTTTGGATTCCTGATTAGGATAATAAAATACACACCTTCATTTTAATAGGAGTGTGAGCTACTTGTAACCTCAAATATTCTAGGAATTCTGATAATTTTAATACAAATAATTATGAATAGACCATATTTTTAAAAGGTTATGTGAAATAAAATGAATATAAAAATATTTCCAGAAGCAGGAAGGCATACCTCCACGTATGTTCAAAACAGTTATTGCGGCTAAGCATCCAGAATTTTCAAGCATGCGGCAGCAGGTTACTTTTGTACTCTATTATTGTCTGTCATATTCTATTTCTTGATCCATAATTTTGGAAACTATACTATATTAGAGGTTTTGTACTTACCTGCAGGATGCACTTGAATTTTTACTTCATCTTTTTGACCAAGTTGAGCGAGCCAATGCAGGAACCCCTAACTTGGATCCTTGTAATAGTTTTAAGTTTATAATAGAGGAGAGGCTTCAGTGCCCCTCTGGAAAAGTAGCTTACAACAGGAGATCTGATTACATTCTTTCGTTGAATATACCTTTAGATGAAGCTACAAATAAAGGTAATGGCACACAGTTATTATCCTTTTTTTAGAAGCAAAACAGAAAATTGTTAAAATATGTTCTAAATTTCCTTTGAAAATATGTGCAGAACAACTGGAAGCTTTCCAGAAGACAAAAGCAGAGCTAGGTTTGGAGGGAAATAAAATGTGAGCGCCCAAATATTGTTCCTTCAATGGAGTTCATATATATGATTTTTTTTGTCTATTTAACGAATGATGGATGCACATGTACTAAGGAAGAGTGTTTTATACTGAAGCAGTTCAGGGGGTGAATTGGTAAGGCCACGAGTGCCCTTGGAGGCTTGCTTGTCAAGCTTTTCAGCTCCAGAGGAGGTTCATGATTTTCACAGTACAGCTTTGAATGCTAAGACCACTGCTATCAAGTATGTTTACAGTATATATTTTAGATTTTTATTTTTTTATCATGAAGAGCCTCTCTTTATTAGATGAGGAATTATATATATTTTTTTTTTTAACAGGACAGCAGGGTTGACCACATTCCCTGATTACCTGGTTTTGCACATGCGGAAGTTTGTTATGGAGGCTGGTTGGGTCCCCAAGAAGCTCGGTACTTTTATTCTACCTCACTAAAGTGAACAATCCTTGTTTTTTGGTTTGACAACCCCTTCTTGGCAATGGGGGCTTGAAAGACAAAGCCAGAAGAATGAATCCTAGGACAGTGGAAGGTTACCAGCATTTGGAGTAGAAATTTTTTATCCTAGGACAGTGGAACAATTTACCAGCATTTGGAGTAGAAAATGTATATCTGTAAAAAAAGGTCCCCAAATACAAGTTCCAAGTGGCATACTATTATACAGATATTTTTCTAACACACTTCTGTGCTGTTTTTCAGATGTTTACATTGATGTACCTGACACAATTGACATCAGCCACATGCGGAGCAAGGGTCTCCAGCCTGGAGAAGAACTCCTTCCTGAAGCAGGTCAGTTCAGACTCAAAATTTAGTATAATAATGATAAGTTTTGCCCATTTATTTTTTCTAATTTCAGCTAATTAATTTGCCATCTGCTGATAGCACCCGGTGAAGAGATGAACGAAGAAAGTATGGAGTTGGTGGCAAATGAGGATATAGCAGGACAACTGGCGAGCATGGGATTTAATTATCTGCATTGCCAAAAAGCAGCCATCAACACCTCCAATGTAGGCGTTGAGGAAGCCATGACCTGGCTGCTCTCTCACATGGAGGATCCAGGTCTCTCTTCTCTCTCAATCCCTCTCCACTTTTTTCTTATCTGCCTTCTTAAACTTACATGATGTTACATGAATGCAGATATAGACGATCCCATCTCTAGTGGCTCATCAAAAGCCCCGGTAGTTGACGAAGGCAGTGTGCAGACTTTGGTTTCATTTGGTTTTCATGAAGACCTTGCTCGGAAAGCACTGAAAGCTTCTGTGAGATATTTGGTCTTTCTTTTCCTTTATTTCTCATTACAAGAATGGTATATGTTATTATATTCATTATTGTTTTGAAAAAAACAGGGAGGTAATATAGAGAAGGCAACTGATTGGATATTCAGCAACCCAGGAGCTACAGACTCTACCATGGACACAGATTCGGGCAATGCCACCGCATCGAGCAGTACCACTCAAATCGATGAGACTGCATCTGTATCTGACGGGAGTGGCAAGTACAAATTGGTGGGGATGGTAAGCCACATGGGCACATCAACACACTGTGGGCACTATGTGGCACATGTGGTGAAAGATGGGAGATGGGTAATCTTCAATGACAGCAAGGTCGCTGAATCTGTCGACCCCCCGAAGGACATGGCATATCTTTACTTTTTCCAACGTTATTGATTCTTTCCCCTCTTATTACATGTTGAAGTGGATTTTGAATTTGTTTCCAATAGTTCTTTTTATCGTCTCAAATTAAAAAAATTAAAGATGTTGTTTTGGTAGGAGGTCATACATTTAGTTCTTTTTATCGTCTTTGCTTTTCCTTCTGTACGTTGGTTGAGATGTCTGTGCACCAGTTGGACCAGCATTTCTCTGTTAGATATTTCATAAAACTCGGTTTCCGCTCTGATCTTTTGAGCTATGGAGAATTATTGTTTTCTCCCTTTGATTGGTTATTTTTCACGTGTCCTTGGCGTGAACCCCCACTACGCAGTCTTTACTCTAGTTTAGTTCCGGCATCAGGTTTACAAATAGCGTGTTATATTGTTTTTAGACCTACATTTAAGTTTTATGATATAAAAGTGTGCTATTTCAATTATGACTATTATAACCGTAATAGCGGTTTGTTATAGTGCGTAATGTATAGTGCAAATAGTTCATGTTATACTACTTAGGTAATAGCGGTTTATTTTAAGGTCTAAATTTATTTATTTTTTTAATCTAGATTATTTTTACTTTTAAATAGATAAATATAGATAATTTATGACATGATGTTTATGTTATTTTAAATAAAAAGTAATAATTAGTTTGTCATGATGCATTGATGCTTAGATTATTTTAAATAGAATAAAATATATAGTTTATGGAGTAAAACTAAGGTGTTCTTTAGTTTACTAAGTCTTTTGGTGAACTTAAGTCTAAAATCCATTGAATTGACTTGAAATGACAAATTTGAACAGTTGAAACCTGCTTACCTTACAAGTGTTGCGTCTACATGTAAAAAAAAATTAATTTTGCATAAGTGGTCAAAAAAGTTTCAAAAAATGAATGTATTAAAATTAATTTATCAACCTTCTAATTTTGATCACTTGACTTTATATTAAATTAATTTGAATGTTTAAAAATTTTACATGCACACACATCACTCGTAAGGTAGACAGGTTTTAACGGTTCAGATTCTTCGTTTAAAACCAATTCAATGGATTTTAAGTTCACCAAGGAGCTTGATGAACTTAAGAACATCCTAGTTCTACTCATAGTTTATGATATTATTAACGATATTTTGAATATGAATTTGAACTTTACACTGATTCAATATTAATATTATATTTTTTTTAATTAATTTGGTGTTACTTATTGCTCTATAAGACTTTAGATAATATTAATAATTAGTATAACTATGTAATATATTTTTTTTAAAGAAAAAATAATATGTAAGATAGCTTTTATTATATCTTAGTATTATTTTAACTTTACCGTGATGACGTGATAATCGTTATTTAGAACCTTGGGTTTACATATTGGCCAATTTTCTGCTATAAATGGTTTGAACGGTTTGAACTGTTGATGGACGATGGTACTCAATTTTGCTCCGAATCTTGTTTAGTTTGGTATGTGTTCTGCTTGCGTTTTGTATATAACCAACTATTTTGGTGATCGGTACCATGCGGTATCCCTTGGATATCTTTTTAGTCTATTTCGTCTAATAGTCAAATAAATACACAATGGATGTACGGCGGAGTCAAGTTGCTACAAAGAGCTTCTAAATAGGAAAAAAAAAAAAAAAATTAACCAGGAATCTAAGTTGAATATTAACAAGCACCAAAGAAAAAAACATGAAATTGACCACTGGACTCGAGTACAATAAGGACTTCGCCTTTCTACTACTAGGTTATTACACTGGTTGCATCAATATCTCACTTCAAGATCAATGGCCAATGATTTATGTAATTGGTTTTATTTAAGAACAAACAATAAAATACAACAAACTGGAAAGTAAACAATGAAGGCACCGAGATATTATTCTCGTATTCCACATTGCTAGGACAATTTTCATGTTTTCCAATTGGCGCAAGATCAATTATAAGAAAAGAGGATATGAACTTCTAAGCAAACACTTACATTTATTAGCATATGTAACAAAAACACAGTAACATCACCAAACATGCTCATTGAGCATTTTGAAACACATTATGCTGAAGTACTTTCTACTCTCTCTTGATCTCAGGCGACTGCATCGAGCGTGTGTATAACAGGCTCTTTACAGGGAGATACCCCAACATCTTTTTGGTAAGAGAGATTGTTGCTGGTGCTTGTGGTGACAATGAGTATAGTTTCCTCTGCCAATAGTCCACTATTTCTGGAAGGAGTACTCGGTGAAAGTAGACCCCATACCACCACTTTGGCTCGATTATGTATCGAGCACCAGAACAGACACGACTAACAACAATCTTAGCGAAGTCTTTTACTGGCTGGACTGGGACTAGACCAAGCATAGCCTGGTCATTTAATAGCTGAGCAGTTAGTTAATTTGTTCTCAGAATATTATAATTGCCACTACATACTAAAGCCACCAGTTGGTGACTTTACCAGAAAAGGATTCATCTCATTCTGTTAAATACTAGGTGTGCATTGCAATTTCTAGCAAATGGAATGGATAATATGTTTAAACTTATATTTGAAATCTGGGCAAAAACAAACACAAATTGGTGAGAAATTTGAAACGTACATCCCTCAGTTCGTGGTCTACTTCCATCTTTCCTTGGGGAGTGAAGACTTTCCCTTTTGCCATTTCCGACTCTATCACACCCGGTGCAATGATAGTTATAGCAATTTCACTCCCAAATTCCATTCTTAAAGTATCATAGAAGCTTATTAGTGCTCCCTTGCTTGCCTACAATGAAATTTAGTTATACCCCTCAAAACCTTTCTTATTTGTGCTCTTTTGAAGTATATGCCTCTCAAAGCATACCAGTAGAAAGGCTACAGTTTCTTCAAAAAGAAGGCAAACTAAATTAGTGGAAAATCAGAAAAAAGAAGAAAAAACAGATAAAAACAGCATGTCAGCTAGAAATTTACACAAGTAATATGCAATAACAATCCAACTTTGCACATAATTGCTTCTGTACCATGTCCAAAAACAGTACCAGTCTTGTACTGGAATTTGTATTTAAAACTGATTTGGCAAAACAGTCTGTGTAAATTAAAATGCTTACAGAATAGAAGGTCATTCTTGGAATAAATGTGTAGCCGGCTATGGATGACATCACGACAATCCGACCCCTGCTTTCCTTAAGATGAGGAATTGCATAATATGTGGGATATACCGATCCCCAAAAGTTAACATCCTACAAAAAATATAAGGAAGTTGAGTTTATGTTTTATGTTTTGTTCCCGTTGAAAGTTCCAGATTTCCCGTAGCTTTGCCAATTTTCTCATTATACACCTGAAGATTATTTTATTCATGAACTGAGGTCAAAACTGGTTACTTTTGGGTTAAATTGAGTCTCGATTTTTTGACTCGGTGATACCATTATTGAACTACAGCACTGGAACCGGTATCTCTAGAGGAGGAAAAAGCATGAAAAAAGGGCACATGAGGAGAGGATTTGCTGGCATTTTTTGGCTCTTTCCTTCCTGTAGTTTTTACACTGTAGCAACTCTGAAATTATTTAGTTCAGTTTAGGATCTAAAAACTCTCTTCCAAAAAAAAAAAAAAATTCTGACTTGGGGAATGGTAATGGTAGGTATGTGATGACTGAGATTCTTACACACCTCCCTTGTGAACATAGTTTTACAAAATATATTGAAACTCCATAATTTAGACCTGTTAGATTTGGACATTTTTAATGAAAAACCTGTTATATGCCCCAATAAAGAAAAAAAAAATACCATTACTGCTTTGAGATTAGTCATGTCTGTGATTTCTTCAACTAAGCAAATTCTCTCAATTCCGGCGTTGTTCACCAAATGATCCACTACTTGCATGAAATTTAAATAAGTAAATAAATCAAAATGCCCTTATTTACTTGAGGGCACCAAATGGTCTACTCATTTACTATACCAAATGGTGCATTTTAATTAAGAGATCCTTGACCAACCAAAATAAGTGCATTATGATGCACCATGTATATATATGTTTCAAAAGAGAAACAAGAATTAATTTTCTCAGGCACTTTAAAATGGTGTTAAACAGTAGAAAGTAGAAACAAATTTAATAAACACCATTGAACTTACAACGGCCAAAGTTAGCAATTGTTGTGTCAATGAACCTCTGGCAATCATCTGGCTTGGATACATCAGAAGGCACAACTAGAACGCTTGGAGAGCCAATTTCTCGGCACCTCATTGCTACCTCATTGAGGCTCTTGACTCTCCTTGCTACAAGCACCAAAATAGCTCCTCTTTTTGCATACTCATATGCTAAGTGCTGTATATATGTAGAACATCTCATTAGCTATAAGAATCCTAAACATTTGCATGTGTCTAAGGGAGAGAGAGAGAGAGAGAGAGAGACCTCGCCGAGGCCAGAGGAGGCGCCAGTGATAAGAACAACCTTGTTGGTCATGTTTTCGGGGAAGAGAGAGTAGAGAATATAGTGGGTAAATTTGTAGAGGCAGAAGGGAGGGAGGAAGAAGAAGAGGGTTATGAGAGCAACCGGAGGTGCCACTATGTCCATAATATTGTTAATCACCGCCATTAATTCTTCTCCTTCCTACTAATCCACAAACGATCGACGATCGATGCATGTCTGAGAGAAAAAGGGGGTGGTATAGTATAGTAAGGCCACGGAGACACGTAACCACTAGAATTACACGTGTCGCTTATTTAAGTGTATACACACACACACACACACACGAGTTTGGCTTCACTACTTATGAATGTGTGTGTGTTAATCGGTTCGGTTCAATTAATATAAATTAAAATTTTATTTAATTTTTAAAAATGAATATAATCAAACAAATCAAAATAAATTTATGAATTAAAATAAAATAAATTAAATTTCAGTTTGTTCATATAAATTAAAATAAAAAAAAATTAACAATTTTTGTTAATCTTTCGAAACTTTTTATAAATATTAAAAAATATTCATTTTACTACACATAATTCACAGATTTAGCAAATTTTTATAGTAGAAAATAAATAAATGTTCATAGTTAATTTTGTATAGAATCAAAATAATTATACTCATCTTTTCATCGGTTCATTTAAGTTTTTTAAAACGAATCAAATCAAACAATTAAATTGGTTTTAAAAACAAATCAAATTGATTCATTTAACTGAAAAAACTAAATCATTTAATTCAAACTTTTTCAATTCAATTTAAAATCAATCAAATCGAACACGATGAACGCCTGCTACTTACGAGGGGGTTCTTGACCAAGAAATTCTGTTGCCTTGTTGTGACCAGTGTTGTAAAAAAATGATTTTAATGGCCGATTAAATGTCAGTTTAATCGTTAACAATGATTAAACCGTTACAAATACACTAATTGAAGGTCAGTTAACGGATTTTTCCGATTAATCGGCCGATTATTCCTTTTATTCCCATTCAATTATCCATTTATTCCTGTTTATTTTCGTTTATTTCAGTGTATATTTATTTTCATTTTTTTTTGTAACTGTGTGATAATAACTTTCATAAATCATGCATTGTAATTTTATTTGTGCTTGAATATACATCCAATATTTTTATATATTTTTTTTCTTCTTACTTACTTTGAAATTGATTAATTTTTCTGTTTTTTATATAACATATATTTTTCTTACTTACGGATGTAATTTATTCAAGAGTATGAATCCACTTACACCATTTTTGGTGACACTCGATTACACCTTACATTTTCAAAGTTTTCAAATTCCAAACAGTCGATCCAAATTGTTCAACATGATGGATATATTAAAATGTGCTTGCAGATCAAATTTTACATTTTTTTTAAATTTTTTTACCATTTATTAAGATGGGTACAAAAATTCAATGGTTTGAAAACAACGATTTTGTAAAATACTTAATAAATAGTAAAAAAATTCAAAAAAAATGTAAAATGATTTGCAAGCACATTTTAATATATCCATCATGTTGAACGGTTTGGATTGACTATTTGGACTGTGAAAATGTTGGGTGTAATCCGGTGTCACAAAAAAAGGTGTAAGTGGATCCCTCCTCAATTATCAAGCCATTCAAAAATTCCTCAAATGATATTTAATATATAGAAAAGAAATCATAATCAATCAGAAAGATGATATAATTTGCATGTGAAGGGTACGTGTGGTGAGTATGTGTTTAAATAAATATAGACTTCTGTACGTAAAAATACATAAAAAAAGGATGCATAAAATCAAAAAAATTTATCATAAGATTGATATTCAATTTGAAATTTTATCTTTCAATTAAGGCCGTTAGCAGATCAAAACATCTACGTATTTAATATAAGAATGAAGATAGTACGTTTACTTAATATTATTCATAATATTATAAGATTCATATAGATAGACCCATGACCCACACACACAGTCCATTAATTAGATAATTTTATACCAAATATTAACTGATTTAAAGATTTAATTAGTTATCTATCCAAAGCAAGAATGTCAATATTTAATTAATAAAATTTTAATTCATTTGAAAGTATGCCAAAACGTTCCAGAGTTTATATATATATATAGAGTAAGCCTACGGTGCCATGGGTTGCATAGAGAGCTTTTATGCAATGGCTTAATATTTAAGTTTTTAAAATTTTAACGGTCGATCTGAACTGTTCAACATGATCTTCATATGAATATGTACTTGCAAACCAAATTTTATATTTTTTAGAATCTTTTTACTATTTTTTTTTAGAAAATCACTTGATCTAAAAAATTCTGCACTATTTAGATATTTAATTTTCTAAATATCTAAAAAAAATAGTAAAAAAAAATATAAAATTTAGTTTGCAAGTACATATTCATATGGAGATCATGTTGAACGGTTCGGATCAACCGTTAGAATTTTAAAAACTCAAATATTGAACCGTTGTATAGAGGCCCTCAATGCAACCCCATAGCAACGTAGCCTTGCTTATACTGAAAAGATACAAAAAAAAAAACTATTTATGTGAGTCAGCATCACCATAAAGTAATCGAAATAAGCTGAAAAGATTGACAATAATAGAAATTGATTGAGAGACAATAACGAAGAAATTCCCGGGTTCTCTGTAACCAGGCAGGCACATATTAACATGTCGGCAGGACTCAGAACATGTCACAGTCAGTGTTGTAAATAATGGTGTGTGTTTGTTGAACAAACGGAGTACCGTTAAGCGATTACTCAGCATGCGACTTAATTAATCAGAATTATGCAATAAATCAGTTGTTTTCATTAAAATTATGTCTATATATTTATAATTTATTTAACTCGTTGAACTTATCAATAAACTTAATTGAACTTAATTATATTATTATAACATGACACTACGCTTATTACTTCTTCACGACATATACACACTTTGCATGTATAAGAGCATCTACATCCCTAAAACTCAAAAGAATTTCTAAATAGCTGTTAACTACTTTTTAGAAATTATGGTCTTTTGTTACATCCAAAAGGGATGGTAAAAAGTTTTATCCTCAAATACACTTTCGACTCAGATTGCAAGTATACAATCATACTGTGTAGTATATTATCGGGTATCGAACCACAAGGAGTATGGTAAATACTATGCTTAAACTTTAAATAATAAATTTCAGAAAAGGAAGAAAGTAAAGTGCAATAAAGTAAATGGGGGGGGGGGGGGGGGGGGGGGGGGGTTATTCTAACGATTCCTAAGGTTGGGTTCAATACCCAAAAGAAAGGAGTTTGAAACAATAATTGTAAATAAAAGTAAAATAAAAGAATTGGTTTGCTTTCAAGATTTAGAGATCTAGGGGTCTTTGGTCTACAATCCCTTGCTAACTCTATTTATTCAGTATTTGTTTGAATTCATGTATGATTTGACGAGGTTTCTAACCTAATATGTTATTAAGGGTCACTTTCGTAAATTAATAACGTGCCTAGGTAATTCGAACTTCTCGATTAGATCCCTTACCCTAGCTACCTAGACCATAAGCTCTTGTTAGTCTCTCATCTCCTCAAATATTGGTACTTCTCAATTAAGTTCATGATACCAATACCCGATTCGATTTGAGATGTCCTAATTAGGGTTTGACTTCACGGTTAGGTTCTTCACCAAGTCCCTAACCTTAATTTATATAGTTCCGGCTTAGATTAAATTGGTTACAATCTTAATCTAAATCTAGAGTATTTGTATTCATAATTTAGTACTATCCTATTGATCACAATCAATTTTGGTTCTTTCGAATCCAAAACGGGATACTACAATTCAAGTAATAACTATGTAATTAACACAAATAATTAAATCACAGAAATTAACAATCAAATCCCATAAAACAATCATAATAAAAACAAATAACCGAATAAAATAGAATTAAATAAGTTCATGCATTGACCTAAACCCCTAGAGAGAGAACAACTACTCTCTCTTAGAGGGATCCATTACAAAAAGTTGGCAAAGTAAGAATAAATGAAATAAAAGAAATAATTACACCCTTTAACAGATCAAAAACCTCTATCTTGCCAAATCTTGCTCAGGAAACCCTTCTTCTCCTTGCTTGAAAGCTTTCCTTACTTCAGAATTTATCGCTAAGTATTGTGTATGTGGAGAGAGAGAATGAGATAATGAATTGGATCCCTTGAATGAGAATGAACCTCCTCTTTTATAGCCAAAGACTATGCACAATCAAGAAACATAGTTGTGGGGTGAGTGGGTGCTATATTTGGATTGTTTCCCAAGATGCCTTGTCCAAGTTTGGCTGTCAAAACGCGTCCAGGTTGCGCCAAAAATAGAAAAACTGTCGAAACGTGCAATTTTGGCTTTCTGCGGGTCCAGTGCAGATGGCCTCATCCGCACTGCGTGTGATCTCACCCGCACTAAGGCTAAGTTTCCTTATTTAACTTCTGTGAATTTTCTGAGTGCGGGTGGAACTGCGGATGGATGACCCACACTGCGTGTGGATACTGCTTTTCTGAAGTTTCTGATCGGCCAAGTATTGAGTGCGGCTGGGCTCATCCGCACTGCGGGTGGAACTGCGTCCGCACTAGGCTCGGGAAAAATTCCTGCACAGCGCTTGGATGTTGGAAATGCGGCTAAGTACCCAGTGCGGCTGCACTGATCCGCAGTGCGTGTGGTTGATCCACACTGAGAAGTATTCTCGCCATTTTTCATCATTTCATGCAATGAAAAGCCAAATAACCGCAGTAACTTGATTCCAGGTGTATTTTAATCACTTTATATTAAAAATACAAGATATTTGAGGTTATTTTATGATAAAATCTAGATCATATGTGTATATAATTTATGCTTATTATTTTTAAAGTTTCTAATTCTCACATCTCTGAAACTCATTTTAGAGTTTCTATTAAGCCACGTCAGCAACAAATTAAAAAGGAAAAACAATTTGAGCCAATCATTTGGCCAACATAGAGCTTATAAACAGTTTCTTAATAAGAAACTTTCCTGCATAGTTTCTAAATAAGAAACTCTCCCACATCCCTGAAATTGGATTAGAAACTGCCACGTCAGATTAGAAACTCTAATAGTTTCAGGGATGTAGATGCTTTAAGTAACACATTTATTTTAATGAAAAAACAAATTCGAAAATTAAGCCTTTTCATATACTAATAACATATTATTTGAAAAAAAAAATCAAACATTTCAACACAAAATCACTAAATTTAGTTTATAATAACAACTAAATTTCATATATATATATAAACATGTCATACTAATTGAATAGTTTGAAAACAACGATTTTGTAAAATACTTAATATATAGTAAAAAAAAATTCAAAAAAATGTAAAATTTGATCTGCAAGCACATTTCAATATATTCATCATGTTGAACAATTTGGATTGACTATTTGGAATTTGAAAACTTTGAAAATGTAAGATGTAATCAGGTGTCACCAAAAACAGTATAAGTGGATCTCTACTATTGATAATTAATTGGTCATGTCTTCATTTTTTTTCTCTATTTTTTATATCATTTAAAAAATATTATTTGTCATTTAATATGTTATTTTATTTGAGATTCTTTTTATAAAAATATGTTAAAAAGATAAAAAAAAATAATATATGTTATTTGCGTGTAGATATCATTTAAGTAATGTTATTTACCATTTAGTTTAAATTGTTTAAAAAATATGTCATTTGTATAAAATTTTGTTGTTCTTTTGTAATATGTTCCGACTCGTTGTAACGCACAGACACAATACTAATTTTAAAAAAATATGTTAAAACTACGGCTGTAAATAATAACAACTGTATTCTTTTCACACAAAATATAAACCGAAAATCATACTTGATCAAGTGTTCAAATTAAAAGTACCATCACATCATGTTATACGAGCCATGAAATTATACAAGAATACTTCATTTAATTAGTTGGTATCTGTATTAATAAAGAATTTGTTTAATTCAAGTACTTATTTTATTTTAAATATTGTGAGGAAAAATAAGGATTATCCGTATTTGATTAGTTACAAGGATTTTGTAATATATTTTAAAAGAAAGAAAGTTGCTCAAAACATTTGGGATCATGATAACAATTCCGCACTAAAATCTCTTAATTGTCCTTACATCATAACTGTATGGAGAATCATGACTATCTGGGAGACTACAAAACTTTAGCACTATATATTTTTTTTCTTTTTTTAAAAGTACTAATATTGACATTCTCAGCTATATAACCCTATGCATGGAAATATATATACCAATGAGATGAATAGTTTTTATGTAAATAATTATTTTTTCAACCAAAAAAACCCATACCATAAATATATATATATATCCATTTCTTATATTATGCACGTTGATGTCCTGATCCGTCAACGGCTACGATTGAAAGATAAAATTTTAGATTTAATATCAACCCTCCATCACATAATCTATCATATTTTGATTAAATGCATCTCTTTTATGTATAGAAGTTTAAATTTAGTTAAAAAAAGATTCGTCGCACGTACAACCACACTATATGTTACAATTAAATTTGAGTTGATTCAGTATTTTTAGTAATATTTATGCGTGAAATATGTTTCCATATTTTTCCTACACTGAATTGTGCAGACAATAGAGATATGTTTCCTTATTCTCCTTATTCAATTTAGCAAAATGAAAATCGATATTTTTTTCCTTAAATGGAGATATCTCCTTGGTTGTTTCTATACAAATTCCCACGACAAAATAGAAAAAATCAAGAATGGAAAAATTTCCACTCCCCAAACAGGTTTGCTATCTCTTTCTTCCTCTCCTCTCCTCCCCGTTTCTGTGATCCTCACCTCCTTTGCGAAATTGTGATGTATAATGTCCAAAAAGTTATTTGTGAAAATGCGAAATTCTAAACAATACATTTTCTGATTCATTTTGATTTGGGCTTCGAAAAAAATCCCTAAGGTTTGATAAATAAATTCCATCTTTTTTGATAGCTACCCAGTTTCTTATTATATGTTTACATTGTTGAAGTTGATAAAATTACAAAGAAGGTGCCTATCTTTATGTGTCTTTTTTTACTCTCTTACAATATAAGCAGCTTTGTAGTTTTTTTTATTTTTTATTTCATTATTCTTTAATTTTTGTAAAAAGGTATGTTATATATAGGTAGAGAGCCTTAACATAAGTAGAGATGTATCTGGAGAGGGTGTTGAACAAGCTCTACTTAAAATGAGTGAAGGGCACAGTTAGTTGCTTCATTTAATCATCAGCTTATCATAAAATTTTACAAATTTGTATGACAGCTTCAAAATCTTTGTTTACCTATTTAGTAGATAAGTTGAATTTATATTTATTTGTAGATAGTTAATGTATTGGAGAAGGATGCAAGGAAACATCCTCGCGGTGGCAACATTCAGGTCAGCAAAAAATACAATTTTATTTTAAAATATAAAACTTAGATTTTCCACCTACCCTGTGGTGGTGCTTGTTTTTCAACAATTGTTTTGTTTAAAAGGAACTGTTGTATTCTTTTGTATATAGATACAAAAGATATTATGTTCATATGTAGTGGTGTTTTCATTGATCTAGAGATGACAATATCAGAAAGGTTAGATTCTATATTCTAGAATCCGCTCAGGGAAAAAGAGTATTAACTAAATCAGTATATCTATATTTGGATTTGTCTGACGCATCTCACGAAATAGAAGGCAGGGTTCATCGATTGATTTTCACGAACCAGTACGCACAGGTATGAGATCTGATGGTTTTAACAATGTACTGGTCACATCTAATTTGTCTATTTTTTCATTCGTTTATTATTTTATAATATGTTTCCATAACGTATGGGCATATTAGTTCCTATTCAACTTCGAATTTAGTATATATTTTTTTATTTGTGTAGTAAATAATTCTATATGCACTGACATACAAAGAATGTGCTTCGATTCAAGCATTCATTTGTTGTTGTTTATTTTATTGTTATTTATTATTTGCCTTGTTTAATCTTAATATTCAATCTTATAATATATCTCCGTTGCAACGCACGAGCACGATACTAGTATATATATATATAATTGGGAGGGGGGGGCATCATACATTCTTAGAGGTGGATTTTTTTTCTCTCTGTTCAATCTCGTTTATATTTTTGACGATTTGTGATGAATTTTACAAATCTAAAACAATGAACATTTTATACACAATTTTATCTTTCAAATGAGATCCATGATAAATAACTTTCAGGCCTGTCGCCACGCAAATATTTTTAACTTGTCGTGCAAATGTTTATATCTATACTTACACATATTTTTTTTACATATGACACTGGATGGTGTCTGACAGTATTAATATCAAGTATTGCAAGTATTTATACATAAGCACTATGCACTAAAGTATTTATATCTATGAGGTCAGCTATTTTTGTTAAAGGAAATTTGACGCGAAGACAATTGGAAACGGTTGATGCAGATATGTGGAGTCCCACTACTCCATTAAAGGAAGGTAGACGGGGGAATGGTTGGGGGACTTTATGATCATATCAAGTTACAAATAAAAGTATTAATTTCTTATTTTTCAAATTTTAATATTTTATTTTTAAGTACTTATACCTATGAATATTGATGTGCAAAACTAAGAAAGAAGGAACCATAGTAGATCATTTTTGAAAAGTAGTGGTATGACCACTGATTTCATAGAAATCAAGCATACTTGATTTAATTTGGTACCCAAAATAGGTATCAAAATCAAATACGATAAGTCTTACAACAATTCAACACTAAAAGACATAAAAGCATATAAGTAAAATACAGTATCACATCAAAAGCTAATCTCCCAACAAAATGAATACTAAGCTAGCAAATCATATCCTAGAATACTAGTCATCCAATAAATCCTCATCTGTCAACTCGTCTCCAGACATTTGACCTGGGGAGTTGCCAACTCCAAGAGCCTGGGTTGACTCATCTTCCTCCTCCATTATCTGATCTGGAAGGTCCTTAACATCACTGGAATCATTAGACTTAATTTCAAGTATAAATTTTCAGATCTAGACTTACACCAAAAAGTAGCTAAAGAAATTATCTTAAACCCTAATGACTTAACGAAAATGGGAGTAATATCATCATTAAAAATAACTCTATATCTTTATAACCATACATTTCATAAGATAGCTCCCCTTAATAATTCTACAAGTAATCTATCTTTTAAGGGAATAGAAGTATCAAGTAACCACAAATCATCTAAAGAATTACATTCAAAGGCGAATGAATTGTATGTAACAATCCAATTCCAAATCAATCTTACATAAGAACAATGTATAAATAAATGTTCAGTACTCTCATGTTGGTCACAAAATGCACAAGTAAGATCTCCTGGCCAATCTTTTTTTGCCAAGTTAACCTTAGATAGAATTTTATCTCGTCGGACGAACCAAATAAAGATTTTGATTTTTAAAGGGATGTGAGATTTCCAAATTGTATCATATTCAAAATTTGGGATACCACCATACTCTAACCATTTATAAAAATAATGAATAGTGAAGTGATCATCTTGTGACTATCTCCATATCAATCTATCTTCCAAATGAGAAGACAAAGTAAAATGTTGTAACTTGTGATACACGACAATCAATTCGGTTATATATATACCAGTTATTTGCCTTTGAAAAGACAAACTTAAATGAGAATTAGAGAAAGCCTCTGCTACAGAAATAAACCTATCAGTAACAATATAAAAAAGGTTTGGAAATTGATGTTTTAAGACATGCTCACTACACCATCTATCTAACCAAAAAGAAGTTGTATTTCCATTTTCAATCTCTTTATTTAAGCTAAATTGATAACTACATGATCCTTTAGAATTGATCTCCAAAATGGAGAACAAAGATAATGAGAAGTTTTAGTATCATATTTACTAAGTAAAATATTTTTTCATCTACTAGAAACAGAATTATCTAGAAACTGATACCACCATTTAGTCAGAAGGGCCTTATTCATAAGCTTAAGATCTAAAACTCTCAAACCTCCTTGATTTTTACTTTTGCACACAATTCTCCAAACCATAGTACATCATTAGAGAAATATTGATGCCACGCAATTGGAGAACTAAAAAGAGAGTCATGTAATTATTCAAACATAAGCAAGGAAAATAAAACACAAAAAGGTGAACATTTTATTTTAAATATGTTTATGAAATTATTTTTTCATCAAAATTTGTCCTCTCCTATATATGTTATACTTTTAGTTCGGTCTAAATTTAATGTTGTTTTCAACGAACCTAAAATGATAAGTCCAATTCAGCTATGTTTATCTTCTTTTGAAGGAAATCTTAATTAGCAGCGGCTGCTATGTACGTATAATCGAACCATTTAAAATTGATATTTGTTGTGTCTTTGTTAATTTGATTGCTCCTGTAATTTTGGTATTGTAAATATTTTTGTGTACGTTGTTGTTATCATCATCATTATAAATAATTATTATTGTTATTGTTAATATTGTTATTATTGTATTATGCAATATAATCATTATGAATCATGTGGTTGATCTTGATTTGACGATTATATATAGTTGGTCATACTAGTAGCTAGTCGGTTTTAAATTTATAAAAGATCGATGGTCATCAGATTGATATATTACTAAGACATTTCTGAGGTGTTTGAAAAAACTATCACACACATATTAATATTACAAATAAAATCCAACATTTTGTCCACATATATACTTATATTACTGATAATTAATCACCTGTTAACATCTTAGCTACAGGACCTGTCTAGCTAGAGCCGCAGAAGATCCTGGAAAACCCTTTCAAACCCCAAAAGAGCCAACCCTATATATATAACACCTCCAACACCATTCGCCACGCACGAAGCTTGGAGGCACCTTTTATGCGCCTCCTCTCTAATGAAGCATCATGGCCACTAATATATCCTACCTAATAATTAGTATGTACAAAATCATGTATGTGTAGTGCAGCTAACACACGACAACAAGTTTGAACTTAGAAGGCACGGTCAAATTAAGAAAGTTTAACACCATGATTGACCAGGATCCGATCATGCCGGTCGACTCGGAGGAGCGTGCAATGGAACTCCGGCCTCTCTCCTTTGCAGTACCGCACATGCGCGCCTTCCACTTGGCTTGGCTATCTCTCTTTTCATGTTTCTTCTCTGCTTTCTCGGTTCCGCCACTCCTTCCTGTGCTAGGCGCAAATCCATCAACTGGCGTAACATCTGGTGTCGTCTCTTTGTCAGCTACTTTCCTCGTTCGCCTTGTCATGGGCCCCCTCTGCGATCTTCTCGGGCCACGGCTTGCAACTGCAATTCTATCACTGGTAACAGGTGTGATGTCGATAGTGTTAGCTTTACTCGGTGCTTCTGCCTCTCACAACGGATTGATCCTTCTTCGGTTCATGTCTGGCTTGTCCCTTGGCAACTTTGTGGCCAATCAGTACTGGATGACTTCCATGTTTTCTCCCTCTGTTGTCGGCTTAGCTAACGCGGTTGCTGCCGGCTGGGCTAATATGGGCAGTGGAGTTGCACAGGTCGTCATGCCCCTTGCTTACTCATTCCTCCTCCATATTGGAGGTTTGTTAATTAAGTGTATATAAATATATATTTTGGATGGAAACAATTTAAACCATATCATTCTTTAACGTTTATATATATCTTTTTGTGTAGTGATGGATAACATGGCTGGTCGAGTTGTCTTTCTCCTGCCTGCCGGGCTTCAAATTGCAACGGCTCTTGCTGCGCTTTATTTTGCACAGGACTTTCCGCAAGGCGACTTCTCGGTTGTAAGGAAGAAAAAACAGATCCAAAAGAGATCGATCCGAAATTTCTGGGAGATTGTTAAGGAAGGCATTGGAGACTACCGGTCATGGATCCTGGCCTTGACATATGGGTACCTCGAATAATTTGTCAAGATAAATAAAAATGAAAAAAGAATGGTTTATATATGTATTTATAATTTTATATCATGATGTCATTTTTATGCCTTATGTCATATATATAGGTACTGTTATGGAGTGGAGTTGACGATAGAGGCCGTCGTAGCAACGTTCTTCAGAGAAAGGTTCAAAATGGGAATGGAAGCTGCTGGAGCGGCAGCAGCATGCTTCGGTGTGATTAATATTGTTTCGAGACCAATAGGAGGCATGGCATCAGATGAACTAGGGGAAAATTTCGGCATGAGAGGCCGGCTTTGGGGCCTCTGGCTAGTACAAACTATAGGAGGGGTGATGTGTTTCTTGCTTGGGAGGGTGAGCGACGAAGATGCATCGCTGGGGCTTACTGTCGTTATGTTAGTTGTCTTTGCATTTTTTGTTCAGGCTGCTTCAGGACTCACATTCGGTGTTGTGCCGTTCGTCTCTGGGAGGTATTGTATCAGAATTTCCTTTTCAAACGATTAGTAGCAATATGAGTATTAATCAGAGTATGTCAAGATTAGGGTTTTAGACATATTTTTTGCATAGAGAGGAGCTAGCAGTGACGCATGAATTTGAATTGTGGTGCAAGGCCAGCCACAAATAGCTTCAAGTACATAAAATGTGTGGTGGAGGAGAAATTATAAGCATACCTGGATCTGATGTTACGATTTTGGAATTTTAAATGTTCAAAGGTGGACAATTAGTAACAAATACACGTCATTTTCACAGTAAAGCAATCACAAAATTACAAAATTGTGCACTGCCAATTAAGCAATCACATGACATTTGATTGAATAAATAAGACCACCAGGTGACGAACTGATGATCTCTATATTGCATTAAAAATTAATAAACAAATTTAATTAAATTATAAGTTATTTGATGCAGGGCACTAGGTGTGGTATCCGGCATGACGGCAAGCGGCGGAGTCATGGGTGCGATCGTGATGCAGCTTCTCTTCTTCTCTGGCACTTTTAGTTTGTCAATGGAAACTAGCATCTCTCTCATGGGTCTTATGATAATGATAGGCACACTTCCTCTTATGCTTGTTTACTTCCCACAGCTAGGGGGCATGCTTTGTGCACCTTTGGTCGATTATGATGTGGAAGCTGATTATGTATTGTTGAAGTAATAAATTTGGAAATAGCCTGTTATATATATATATTGATTGATGCAGAGACCCCTTAATTTCTTCTGTATTTTTACTTGGGTTCTCAAGTAGTTTTTTTTTTTTTTTGAAGGTTGAAAAGGGGTTCTCAAATAGTTGTAGATGCATATTATTGTACATATATCTGTTTGTAGATTTAATTATATATGAAAATATTTGTGATCTTTGTACAAAGGCAATTATCTTTTACATTGAAGAATTAATTATCATATTTTATATGTTTCTTCTGTGATTTTCATGGACCATAGTCAACCAGTGTCAATCATAAGTTGTTGACAAAAGCTAATTGTTTGCAAACGCAGTAACCTTGTACTTCACTGTAGTTACGTGATACCATGACAGGATTTTCTGCGGCCACTAATATGTAGATGGAAGTGTAGCAAGCCAAATCAGTGAATTAACACGTAAATAAGAGGCCAACACGGTTCGATGTATAGTAGTAGACACAGAAAAAAAGTAAAAGAAAATGGTTAATCGACTCTGACTTTCATGTGGAATTCATATCCACTTATCTTATCCAGTGCGGTTCTTTACTGTGTAGAATCTAGAATGAGATCTAGTATGGATCTTAAAATGAATTCTCATTAATTCAAATAAGAACAAATTTTTTTTGACTCAGCTGGAAATTATTTCTACGGTGCGGTACTTCAGAGGATATGCTTCCCTGTCATGTGTGGGATTTCAACTACAGTGTATATATAGCGGATCAATATAATATAATTAAAGCTCTCTTAAAGCTATAAATAATCAAATGAAAATACTACTACTAATAATTATCATAATAAGTTAAAGAAACTGTAGTTCGCCCGAATTTAGTATTTCATAACTTTTCTAGGAAAATTATTTTCTATAGCAGACAATTTATTTTTCGTATTTTCTTGATCGTAGGCTGTTAACGTGGTGCCAAAATATATTCAATATTAGACTTATGTTCGAAAAAGTAAGATGTGTGTTTTAGAAAAAGAAAGATCTATCTAACAATTAAAATCGTGTGGTGTAGACGTAGAAAAGAAAGAAAAGAGAAGGGCAATTTTGTCTTTTATTTTTTTAATCAAAGTTTAACCAAACTTTTTATAATTTAATTAGAGATAGTTAAGAATTGATTAAGTGATGAGTACATAAGAAACTATTGTTAGCGTTAAAGAATAAATAAGATTAATTTAAGGAGTAAATAAGAAATTGGAGATGTCTTCAAAAATACCTAGAAAATTATCCCTTGAAAATATTTTATTCCAACTGAAAGGTAAGTTAGGATTTTATATATGTTCTCAATTATTTCCATGTTTGGAATCAACTAAATGTACTATAATTAAAATATTTGGATGCTGTTGTCCTGTTTATATTGATCATTCAACAGTTCACACTAATTTTTGACAAAGTTGATTGAGATATAGAATATGAAATCTAAATTTATAAGAAAATTCAAAAGGGACATGCGCCTTCTCAGTATTTCAGACAATTAAATATATGAAAGAATTACCTCTTTGGTATAAATGCACCAAGAAGGTGATATACAATGAAATGAACTGAGGGTATTCATCTTTTCCAAAGAATAAGAAAATTTATTGCTAGCTTCACTTTTCCATTCTTTAAGGAGAGATTAAGCAGCACAAGGAAAAGCCCATAATACAAAATTTCTACTTGCATTTTTCTCTGTTCTATAGTATAAAACCTCTCTCCTCCGTTTATATCTACGAAGCGTATCCTCTGCGGAGTTTTTCCGTGCAGAGCTGTGCGAAACTTTTAATCTGGTCCGTTTGTTTCGGATCGGACGGACCAGATCAGATCTTACCCGAAATTTAAAAAAAAATTCTCAAAATACATTTTGATCTGGTTCGTCCGATCCGAAACGAACAAACCAGATTAAAAGCTCCGCACGGAAAAACTCCGCAGATGATACAAACTATTTATATCTATGCATGTGACCATATTTCGATATTTCTTTACCGTACTTTTGTTGTGGGCAAGTTCAAATTTCGGCATTGATCGCTTATCCATCCGCTGGTATGAAGACCCTTAATGCCCATTAGCATTTCCAATTTTTCGTTTCATCAAACTTGAATTAGCATAAAAAAAAAATTGTTTCTGTTTGTCTGAAAATAAGAATATAAAAGGAAGAACATTTTGCAGATGCATTCTTTTTCAATCTATGGGAATGAGATCGATCCAGAAATCAGAAAAAAAATAATTAGTTCTCAAGGGACCTGTTTTAAAGGCAAATCAGCTACCCTCATTCAATTTTACAAACATAATATATGTTACATTGATTGGATCTAGATTACCATCTGCATGAGATGGTTCAGATTTAATATAAAAAGAAACCCTTAACCTAGATTTTTTTTTTCTGAAGCGTAATATTTGCTAACATACACGACAAGAATAATTACAAAAGAAACAGTTGGTGTCACATTCAGTGTTTTAAAATGCGGCCGCATATGCGTATGCGGTCGGCAACCGTACTTAGAATGTCCATGCGGTTTTTCCATGTAACCGCATATGCGGTCATACGGATTAAAAATGCAGTCATGCGGTCCGAATATGTGGCCATGCAGCCATACGGACTGAAATATACGGCTATGCAGTCTTCCATGCGGTTTTGATAATTTGATTGTATTTTAATTAAAATTTATATTAAAAAAATCAAAAAATTATTATTGGTTATGTTATTATATAAAAATAAATTCAAATATATGAATATGAATATATATATATATACGTGAATTTTTATTTTAAAATCCGCATATATAAATCCGCATGAAAATCCGCATATGCGGTATGCAATGGCATTCCGCATGCATGAACAAATCCGCATTTTAAAACACTGGTCACATTAACATACCAAGTCGCATCAGATGCAACAACTGCCGCGCTAGATTCGAGTCCTACTCCTAGCTAGATAAAGCAACATATATGAATTACATGGAATAATAACATTGAATAAATTTAACATTTGCCGGAACAAAGTAATTGATTGGTAATGAAAAACAAACTTGCTTTGTACATGCCCATATTTACAAGCCACAACCCTCCATCTATGACGGTTTAAAATACATGCAGATGGGTGGATCAATCCTAAAAATTGAGAGAATTGCTGATGGCACAGTCCATATCCCATCACCACAAATCAAACCCGATGCAACTGCACCGGCATACTCATCCGCCTCCTTTTTATTTAGCTTCTCCCACACAAACAAGATCACAGTCCCAACAAACATGTCAATGGCAAAATATGCACCAATATAAAATGGCACAGCCATCGCCATAGGTATTGGGATGTATGCTGAGATGCTTTTTGGAGTCACATCCCTCAAAAGATTGATTAAGAGTGCTGCCACAAAAAACACATAACAAATCTCCAAACAGTGCTGTGGAAGCGCAGAGAACCCCTCAACACCCAAAATTGCCATTTCACGGTAGATAACCGCATATGGGGCTTTGTAAACTCCATCGGGTGCCCCAATATCAAAAGCAGTCCAGTATAGCCAAAATGTAAGAGGAGCAATTATGCAACCTAGTGCAGTGCCAATAAGTTGTGACACAAACATGGACCGTGGTGAAGATAAGGTCAAGTAGCCGGTTTTAAAATCCTGCATTTAGGACGTTCATCCAATTTGGTCAATCAGCCAGATTTACAAGACCACTAGTTTACCTAAAAATCATTTGCTTCACAACTTCACCAAGTAGAGTCAAAAGTTTGGTTTGCCACTTTAAATTTAGATTGAAACAAATTGATTGAACGCACATCCTTACCTGCATAAGATCGGCAGCAGTAGAGACAATCGACATCATGACACCACATGCTGCTAGGCCAGCAATGACTCCACCTTTAGAACCAACCAAAGAGGCAAAAACAAACAGCCCAATCTTACCATAGGTGGAGGCAAGAGACCAGTCGGTGAGGCCAGTGCCATACGAGTTGCAGAAGGCCAGTGCAGGTGCAATTACATAGGAGACGAGAACAAGGTACCACTTAACTTGGGGAAATATGGAAGGGATGGTGGCTGTAGAGATCGCAGCTAATGTAACATAGCCGGCCGCAGCAACCCATGACGGAATGGAATCCTTTACGAATGTTGAGTTGCGTAGGTTCTCTTCTATTAGTAGCTTCGATGATTCTTCAGCTGTCACATAATAATAAGAGACGTAAATATGTGGTGTTTCTTTTATTGAGACTTATTATAAACTCTCAAATTTCAACCCCTATTGATAATTGTAATAATAAGCAAGTCGATAAAACTGAAAATAACTTTTTTGTACAAATCACAGCCTACTTGAAGAGAATCCAAAGATAATGTTATTCAGTGCATTATGGTGATAGGAGTGACTGGCACAATACAAAATTAGCTCCTTAAAATGCACTAAGGAATCATACTCAATTTATTTCTAAATTTACACAATTCAAGCAATGGAGAATAATTTTCTAATTAGACAAGAAATAAGAAAAGCAATGAAGAATGCGTTGACCACCAGACATATATGATATAACAAAAAAATCCGATAACCTACTTTGGGGGATGGTTACATCAGGAACAAAGACTTGCTTTGAGCGTGTATTGCATATTTCCCTCGTGGTGATAAGAATTATCTTGATCAAATTGTACAGCCCATCCCCTAGTATAAGAGATATTGCCACGAACACCTGCGTATGTGCACAAAAATTTGGCAAACCAACCATATTACATATAGGCTCATGCTAATTATACCCATATCATGAAGGTTATAAAAACAGTAAATCCACTTTCTTCATGTTATAGTAACACAAAAAAGTAGTCATAACAAGTTCAAACATTTTGCAAGAAAATGCAAACTAGAAAACATATTATGTCTTTCAGAAAATTATCAAAATATTCACCTTATAGCCATAGAGACCCTTAAAATCATTGCTTTCTAGGTTGTCAGGGTACCAATCACCGGCTTTCGTAGAAATATAAGGCCAGAGGATGCCCCATGATATGATTGCTCCTAAGAGAACAGAGCAGTTTACAATATGTGGGCATATTAGACCACACCCAATATATGTCGGGCTAAAGTCAAAGTAAAACCTACAGAAAAAAAGAGACCAAATGTAAGGTACATTTTAATATAGAAAAACAGACATGGAACATGAACTTTACAATGATTGCAGTAACAAGTCTAGAGGCTATCTCCACAAGGTCAAGCAATAGTTTTTAACAAATATTTTGTATCACATCTTCATAGTTCAATATTGTCAATTGAAGTGTGAACTTCAGTTGGGGTTGGTTTTGGCTAGACTTTGGTTAAATGAAACTTAAATAAGGATTAACTAATAAAATGAGGTTGCGTGGAGGCTAATTTTGGCTAAGAACTAAAGATTGATCATAAATTGTAAATATATGCACTCCTTTGTTTTACGGAGATCAATTGGAATATGATTTTAGCTAAACTAAAGTTAATTGCAACTAAAATTGAGGATCAATTCAACAACTTAGAACTTAATTATAAAAGTTTAGAATGGACCAACACAAACGGTTAAATTGAAGTCCTCTTGGGGGATGGTAGGCGCAATCAAGACTTGTGCAATCATGCAAAGACTATTAAAAAGGTGAACTCAATTGACTACAAAAATTATATACTAACCACAAATTGTGAACTAATATTTAACTGACCAAACAAAGGGGAACTAAAATTTACATCTGGTTTTTTACCTTTAAGAGTGGATTTTTTTTTTTAATGGTGATTGCTTAATTCTGCAGAAGAAATAATTCTAGAATGTTTTTTTAATTAAACATTTTGGCTATAAAAAATAATATTTTATTACTCTAATACCTTCAACTTTCTTTTATAGTGATAGTTCTTGGTTCACCATTTAAAGAAGAAGACAAAACTAATTCCAAGGTGGTAAATACAGGTCTAAGAGTTTACGTGTTTTTGAAAGCAGCAAGGCCAAGAGTAGGGAAATTGTCGAAGCCGCAAGAGTCACCAACACCGCTGAAAAACCACTTGAAGCAACTCCATATAAAACTTATGCTCAAGTACTTCCCAAGGGACTGCACTTGCTTTCTACAATCCAAGTAAAATTGAGACAATTGTAATTATTTTGTCAATCAACTGAAATATACTGTTCACTGAACAGACTATAACCAGGTGTTATTCTAATTCGGGACAATTTTAGTAGCACAATAATATGCATGGTATCTCTTATTTTCGAGGGATGACAAAACTTTGAGCTTTTGCAAAGAAAGAGGTGAAGTTGATCCAAATTCCAAAAGTATATTGGCCTGTTTAGATATGAACCCTCACACTACTATCACTAGAACCCGCCTTGCTCCTGATTCAGTTCAATAAGTAAAAAAAATATGGCGTATGTAGTCTAAAAAATATATATATATATACATACTCAGCAAGCTCAGCTCCAGTATTAGTATGGAAACTATTTATTAGGAGAGCAGTGGCCGTCCCGCTTGGATACGTCAACTTATAATCAATCACCATCACCTATGAAATAAATTAGAATTGAGTGAGAATTTGATTTCAGAATTCTGAACAATATCACCATCATATGCTTTCTTTGGCCATCTGAAAATTAAGAGTGGAACTAGGGTGCTCCTAAGCTCATCAAACTCTTTGTGAGCTTAACTTCAAAATCTATCAAATTGACTTCAAACCATTAAAACCGATCGACTTTACGAATGATATGTTTACATATCAAATTTATAATTCTTTTACTTAATTTAGCAGTCAAAAAATGATAAAAAATGAACGCATTAAAATTAACTTATAAAGTATAAACCTTCTCATTTTACTGCTTGACTTTATACTAAATTAAGTCAAAAATTTATAAAATTGATATGTAAACACATCACTCTGTGAAGTAAATCGGTCTCAACAGTTTGGATTCATTGTTTGTGTTTTGGAGTTAAGCTCACCAAAGGACTTGGTGAGCCTGAGCACCCTAATTCTTCTCGAAAATTAAATCTCACATCAAGAGTAGAACTAGGGTGTTTCTAAGTTCACCAAACCTCTTTGTGAATTCAACTTTAAAACCTATCGGATTGACTTCAAATGACGAATCCGAACCATTGAAACTCATCTACCTTATGAGTGATGCGTCTACATAGAAAAATTTTAAATTTTCAAATTAAGTTTGTATATAGTCAAGTCGTAAAAAAAGTTTCAAAAAATGAATGCATTAAAATTAATTTATAAACCTTCTACTTTTGACCGCTTGCCTTTCTACTAAATTAATTCGAAAGTTTAAAATTTTTGCGAGTAGATGCATCAGTCGTAAAGTAGATGAGCTTCAACAGTTCGGATTCGTTAAGTTCACAAAGGGGCTTGGTGAACTTAGGAACACCCTAATTCTACTCCTAACATCAAACATAAAAAAATAATCAAAATGTGCAACAGAGTACCTTGCGAAGTGCAACCAGGCTGAAAAGGCCCAAAAAACTAACGACAAACATGAAACCGATCATCCAGCCCAGAGATGGATTTTTCACATCTTCAGCACGATTACCCGGGTAATCTTTTCCAATCAACTCATATGTTTTCTGATCCATTGATAGCATGTAGGAACCAAACCCACCTAAATGAAAAAAAAAGAAAAAAAAGAAAGATATGTTCGTCGATTATTAATCAACAATTAATGTAGAATTACATTAATAGCTTAAATCCCCTCATTTCTGTTGTTGTTCCCAACTTCCCATCAGCACAATTTTCTTATTTAGAGATAAACTGGAAATTTTTTGCAGTAATATCTTACAACAAGGTCATCAATCTGTAAGCCCTTCGAACAAGAGGCTACCAACTTTCTCTAATAAACTATACATGTAAACAATTGAAGAGATGCCGAATTCAAAAGGTCAAAACTTAGGTGATGAGCAAAAGGTCAAAGCTTAAAATCTGCAATATGAAGCAGGAAAAATAATTTTTTTGTATCTAAACTCAACAAGATGCGATTTCAATGCACTTAATACAAATTTTCAATTTTAATTTAGCAGAGGAGTTAACTCCAAATTCGAATTATTTAACGCAAATTATGTTCTTCGAAGAAAGAAGTCAATTAAAAACCCAAAGAGGGGGCAAAGGAACATGAACGATGAAAATAAATAAATAAACTAAATCAAACAATACTACACGAGATTTAGAGAAACAATCAATTACCACTGAAAGCAAGGCCATAGCATGCAACCACACAGGTCTGGATTACAGTATTTTCCTGCTTCGTGAAAGGTTTCGTAACAAACCCAAATTTCTCCAACAATCCCGTCCAGCTCTTGACGAGAAAAAACCCAAGCAATCCAGCGGCCACATTAAGCGAAGGGATAACGCCTACTGTTAGATTAAGCTTGTGCGTAATGATACAAAAAAGAGATCCCAGCAATGCGCTAACGATTATGCCCCGTAGAGTGATCTGGTCCCTCCATGGGGGAATCGACTCCTCCAGCTGGGGCTTCGCCGGAGATGGACCCACCAGTGGCTCCGTGATCTCATTTGGGGAAGAAACCTCGGTTCCCATTTTCGTTGAATTAGGTGTAAGAGTTGTGATTTGTGAGGGAGAGATTTGGTTCCGAGGAAGGAGGGAGCTTTTTATTTAATTGCAATGTTCTGGTTCTGGAGCGTAAATATACATGGTTTAATACTGGTAACTGGACCAGGTCTACAAAGGACAAAATGGTTCACCCAATTAAATTTTTTCGTGGGACCCACGTTGTTAGCCGAGACATTTTTCAATGGAGAATCACAAAAATGAGAGATACAAATTATTTCTGAATTTAATACTTTGGTTGCAAAAAAAAGAGAAAGCGCGGTAAGGAACGTGGCGCAGTAAATAAAATTCGAAAAGAAGAAAAATAAACAGACACCAAGTCTTTCAAAAAAATAATAAACGGACGGAAGAATTCAGGAGTACCTATCCTCTGAGATATCTCATATTTTGCGTGACAGACGTGTGCGTTGCATATTCGGGGATAGCGCACGGTCCGGTATTATTTGAGCTTTCAGATTCGTGCAGAACTAATTTGAACAGTTCAGATTTTTCAATAAGTCACGCAAAATATGAGATATCTCAGAGGATGCGAATTCCGAATTCCGAATTCTTGCTCCTCCTATCACGACTCACGAGGTAACGTATAATTTAGTCATAGCAGCATCGGAAATTATTTCAGTGGGTCCCGCAACATGGGCCGATCAGTGAATCAACTTGACGTTCTTTCTGGACACGCCTGGAGCACAGATTTCTCATGTTCCGCGTGTCGATTTAATACGCAACACCAAGTCACTTATTATTTGGGGCTTGTCCGAATTCATAATATAGTGTTTATAGCAGTTCTATCTGATTGTCTGTTATTTTTACAAATTTTGTGAAGTCAATTTTTTTTTGGAAACCTTATAGAGTTTACGTGTTAAAAAAAATTGAGTTAAAATGTGATCAAACCATTTAACTTTATGGTTGGATTCAAAGTTCAAACCATGTAAAGTCAAAGATAACTTCTATGGTTAGCTTTAAAAAAAAAATGAATTAAAAGGTTGGTACCACTCCGGGGATCTATTTGGAGATTAAAATTGCCTTCTAAATTAAAGATTTTCGTATGATTGGTTTTAAAGGACAAAATAGTAACTAAAGATAATTTGTGGTGCAGGAGATAGAGGGCTCTACAAGTCTACAAGTTGTCCATTTTGTTAGCATTTAGAAATAATTAATATATTCCTCAAGTGTCCACTTGTGTTACATTTTTGGTCTACTTTAATTCTCAAAATCATAAGGGCCTGAATTTAAACTTGACATCTCAAAATCATATAATATATTATGAACATTTATTTTAATAAGAAAATGGACATTTAGCTTATCAATTTTTATTTAATGTTCATAAAAATATTTCATTAGAATTTTGAACTTATAATCTTCTACTCAGAAAGTATGATTGTTACTTGATCAAATATTAGTTCTTTTTTTTATGAACATGTTATTTTGAAAATATAATCATGGACCCTATTAAAAATTCTCGTTTCAAAATGTCTACGTACTTACTAAATAATATGTTTATTAGTGTATATTAATAAACATCTTAAAAGGACCTCTATCGGACTTGCATAAAAAGTTTTTGTGATTTCATAGCTCATGAACCCAGGCACCCAGCTAATAATCAAGTTTAAATAGCTGAATCATTCTCTAGCTAAAAGCTGTAATTGCTTCGATACACCTCCACAAAGGGATCGAATCTCCTGCTCCCAGAGTCACTGTTAGTGGGCCCCCTAAACTCTAAACCCTAAATCCGGCCCCACCCACCATAAACCCGATCCCACCCCACAGTGACTGAGGGGGCAGGAAAATCCTGCACCCCGGGGGACAGGTGATCTGCTCCCCTCCACAAAACCTTTGTTTCTACTGTTACGCTCAGTTTGATCGTAGATATAGTTTTTTTTTTTTCGATTTAAACTGTCTAATCTAATGCAAATATATACTAAATCATTTCGCTGACATTTAGAGACGGATTTATAAAAGACCAATCCATCAATTGATCTCTATTTTTTTTATATTTATGTATATATATTTTTATATTATTTAGAGTAAAATATTATTATATTATAAAATTAATTTATATTTTTCATAGTTTAAAAGTTTGATTATGTATCTCGCTAACATCGTTGAATCATTAAAATTCATCTCTAATAATGGTTTATACTAGATGTGGCAACGAGCTGGCTTGTTACGAGCCGGGCTCAGCTCATAATCAATTTGTTTAGCAACCGAACAAGTTGGATTGAATTGAAATTTCGTATCGTAATTGTCAGGAGCTAGTTTGTAATCTAGATTGAGCTAGTGAGCTGATTCATTAGATCTGACTGGACTTTATTTTAAGAAGAAAATAGATTCTATAATTTTTTTTTGAACTGAGTTAGACAGTATAAAATACACATAAATTCATATCTAGCCCGGCTAGCTCGTGAGCTGGCGAGCAAACGAGACTCCAGATCAAACTCGTTTAGTCTGGACCAAGTCACTAACAAGCTGGCTCGTTAACAACTCAATCCAATAATAAATAAATTATTAGCGAATATGTCAAATGCAAGTCATGATCAAGCCCGAGATACTAGCATTTTTGCCATTTCAATACCGATTTATAATGTATTTAATGCCAAAAAAATAAAAAATCAAATCAAACGTACAGTGTATACTCCATGTGCAGGATACTTTCTTGAATCTTAATTAATGCTGCACTGGTATTGCCGTATTGGAGACGCGACCCTGAACAAAAGCAAACTTGACTCTATTAGAAGAAATATTCTTTATAGACAACATGGCCATTTTCTATATTGAACTTTTTCTTTCTATTAGAATTGTTTTCAAATTTGGGAGGAGGATTCAAATGCATTCATTTTTGATGTCTCTGTCTAGAGCTGGACAAAAGAGTTCGAATTCGTAACTCGCTCATTTACAGCTCGCTTTAACTCACTCATTTATAACTCGAGTTGGCCAACTCGTTTAATAAATGAGGTGAATTCGAGTCGGCTCCAACTCGCTCGTTTATAACTCGAGTTACATAAAGTTACATAATATTGGTTCCAATAAATCTCAAAATAATTAAATTCGAATCTCTAGACTGTTATTTGTGCTTTGAGATTCGTGCAAAATATGTTTGAACTTTTGTAATACTATCACTGGTTAAACGAGTTGTGAGCCAACTCGAGTTGATAACGAGCTGAGTTCGAGTTGGCTCTACAACTCGTTATTATCATCTCAACTCGAGTTGGCTCGCTCGTTTATTAAACGAGCCGAGTTCAAGTTGGAGATAACTCGCTCAAACTCGGCTCATTTATAGCCCTACCTCCACCATGTCTTCATTTTTAAAACGTTAATAACTAAAAATTTAAATCATAAACTTCAAAATAAAACCATTAGATGTGATCTATGCTATTTTTATCTATGTGCTCAAAAATATTTATCACATTTCGGTTTTCTTTTTATGTGAATCAATAAGTTGAAAAATCAACATCTAGAAATTATCCACATTAGTTCGTTTTTACAAGCTCTTGATGGCAATCAAAACGAAGTTGAAATGTCATAATTTTTTACACGTGCATAATATTTTATCATATTCAATAATTTTATTTTAACTTTTAAGTTTTAAATTTTAAGTTATTAAAGTTTTTAAAAATGGAGGCAAGATGGAAGCACCAAAAATGGAGGCATTTGAACCCTCCTCCAAATTTGGTTACTAAAAGAAATTTATTAAGAAAAGTCTAATTGTAGAAAAAAATTGTGAAATAAAATTATATCCAATAATTTTTTAGCAAGAGCAACTTTTTTTTCCTGAATACTAAATATGTACACGATAGTAAACAATAAAATTATTTTACAGTGAGAAAGAATACGTACATTATTCCTTTCAATGAGAAAGAGAAACATAACACATGAATAATCTGATTAAAATAAATAAGAAAATAGGAAAAAAAAAGGCTCAAATGTTCCATTATTTTTGTGTCCCAATCATATATCACATTCTTATTTCCGTTTTCAATGTCCAAATAGCCAATAGATGATCTGAACCGTTCAACATTATTTCTATATTAAAATGTACGCAGAGACCGAATTGTTTAATTTTTCAAAATCTTTTATTTTTTTTAAATATGTACAAAATTATTATTTTTGAATGATCCAAAATTGTATGAAAAACATTAATTTTGTACTTATTTATAAAATAGTACAGAAGTTGGTCTCCAAGTCCATTTTAATATTGATATCACATTGAAATTGAATATTTAGACTTTAAAATAAATAAAAAATGTATGGAATGATTAGAACACTAAAACAAGAGGATATTTAAGCTCTCCTGCATGTGTTATGAATATGATTTTAAAGCTCCTCAACAATAATACTTTTTATTTAATAAGTTCTACAAGTCTACATCTCCTTCCTTAACTGAGCAATGGAAATAAATCTGTTGTTCCAATCCTAATCGTTGGTCTTTATTGAGATTTGTGCATAAAAAATGTTTAAGGTTTGGAAATGAAAAGATTTGAACGATTGAAATCGGAATAACATATTCATATTATTATCAGAAAATAACAGCAGATTTATTTCCACTGAATAATAGTTAAAAAAAAGTTCTTGCAGTATCAAAATAAATAGACTGAATGCAAGGCACTAAATACATTCGTTTAGTATGACTGATGGACGCGTGTATTTAGTTCATATAAAAAGAAAAAACCATTCGTTCAAAAGTAAGGTTCTAAATAGCAATTATAGTGCTATAACTTTTAAGTTTTAAAAACGCTATAGCATAGCTAACTATAATTAGCTATTTATAATCATTATAAAAAAGAAGCAATTAATAACGTTATAGCATTTGAGGTCCGAAAAAAGCTATAGCTAGCTATGTAAAACCTTGTTCATAACACTTGAGATTTATGTTGCATGGATACGGATACGGGTATCGTATCGGATACGATATGGATACGGGTATCGTATCGGATACGATATGGATACGGCGATACGGTAATTTTCAAAAACGAAAGATACGATACGGCTATTATATATATATTATTTTTTATTAATCTGTATATTACATTTAAATAATCATAAAAAATATAATTAAAAAACTGAATCAAGCTATAAAAAACTAAAGGCTTAATATAAGATTAGATATTAAATAACAGAGTTACTGCAATATAACACAAACAAAATCTTGCGGAAAGCTTTTGGCTGGGACTGGGCCTTCCCAAGTTCGAACCACAGCTTTGGCGGAAAAAAAAAACATTTCAGCTGGTGTATACACGGTCCACAGGTGCGGCGCAGCTCAGGGTCGCGGCTCACGGGTGCGGGCACGGTTCACCAGCGCTGATAGCCGTATCTCGCCCGTATCTAGCTGAAATAGTCGTATCGGATACGAGTCAACGCGTATCGCGACCGTATCAGAAAGTTTAGAGATACGCCACGTCATCCGATACGCCAGCTGGCGTATCGAGCTGGCGTATCGGATACGTATCGTGGCCGTATCGGACGCGTATCGGTATCCGATACGTATCGGATACGGGTACAGCGACTAAATAGCCGTATCCGAGTAACACAGCTTGAGAGTATTCAATCGGCTTGTTTCGGTACTTCAAAAAAAAAAAGTTAAATGTATTTACTGTCTGAACACATGAATTCAATATGATTTATAAATACTAGAAATTTTGTAAACTAAGAACATTGTTATAAATTTTTTTTGAAAATCTCGAGATAAAAGAATTCGTACTCTTAGCTCTACCACACGAGGAAAGAATGTAATCAAATCTCATAGAATAATAGAAACACCGGTACCATTTAATTAAGTTGTGTCTTTTCCGGTCATAAAATATTAATTTAAGAGAAAGGATAAGATAATGATATGCTTCTAATTTTGTTTTTATCAAGTATGCGGTTGGTGGGGTCAGTGTCGAAACCAATTGCACAGGGTTATTATTACCGTGGGCAGCTTTTTAAAAGATTCAATCGAATTTAAGTGAAAACGAACCTTTGTGAGCATGATGGAATTTTGAATTTTCTGGTCCTGTCTAGGACTGGCAAAAAAGCTCATGGCTCATGGCCCGCTTGGTATTTGCCTGTGACTCGATCGGTAACAGCTCGTTCGTTAGTGGATCGAGTTAAAATTAGCTTGCTCGCTACATACTCGAGCCATAGTTAATGAGTTTGAGTTTGGCCTGGCTCGGCACGAGCCAGCTCGGTCGTTAACGAGCTATTTAATATACATAGTTTAATAGTTTAATCGGATCCGTTCACTTCAGATTAGGAATATTATAGTCTATGGATGTTATAGCCAGTGTTATGGCAATTACACTTTGGACTGTGTTTAAGTTGATTGGTAATTTTATATAGATTATGTGTGAATTAATTATAAGCAATTAAGTTAATTTGTATGAATTTGTTTGATTTGGTATGCATGAATTTATTCTGTGAATATATTTGTATGAATTTAGCTGTAAACTTAATTTACAGTAGTTGATTTGCTTAATTACAATTGAATTAAGAGCATTCCTCAGTAATTAGTTATATAAATATTATTTTGTTTTAGTCATAATAAGATGTGTTATGAAAATTTAAGATATAACAGGAAAGAAAATATACAAATTTATAAATCTGCCAAGCTAATAACGAGCTAGCTCGGCTCGCTCGGACAAGCCACGAGTCGGTCTTGAGCAATAGTTTTAGCTCGGGATCTAAAATCTAAACTCGCTCGCTCAGCTTGATACACTAACAAGCCGAGTACGAGTGTGGCCTAGCTCGCTCTTTAACAGTTCGTTGTCACCCCTAGTCCTGTCATTCAACCAAACGAATCATATATGAAAAGGAAGAATTTTATGTATATTTTAAAAAAATACATATTTTTTCTATATAATTCATAATATTATTTCACACTTTTAAGTTTCATAGCACATATTATTGTTTTTTTTTATTAAAACTCATTTTAAATTCATAAAGTTCTCAATTTATCTTGTATTGAATAATAAAAAAATCTATAGTTTTTGTCAGAGAAATATTTAATTTTGTAATTGATTGGGTTGTAAGGACAAATTTTTATTTTCTCTAAATGTGACACATACACAATGAAATTTAGATATACGATTGTGTGTCTTGACTGGAGAAATGGATCATTTTTTCTCATAAACTAGGCATTAAAAAAATTGAAAATTTATTTCAAGCAAGTTACATCTTCTGTATTTTGTAACGAAAGGATAAAATAAAACTTTACAAATTTAAAACAAGTATTAATAGAAAAGGTAATAAATTGGATAAAATTATGAGTTTTTGAAATCTAGAAAGGTAAATATGATATTATAAATAAAAAAATGAATATACAAAAAAATAAAAACATAATGGATATTTGTTGCAAGTTATTTTGTTTACCAAGTGATTTCTCATTTTCAACCGTCTATATTTTAGTGTTTTTAATAAAAATATAAAATGATATTCAAATTATTTAAATTTAGGTATAGACAATAAATTAATTCATGGTTAATAAAATTCGACCACAAAAACATTAGATGAGATGGTTGTGTTATGTACATAGTTAGGATTCAAATCAGCTGAAATTCAAATGCATGAACAGTATCGCTGAAATTCTTGAAATTCCAAATCCAACCGTTTAATTTTTTCTGTGCACGGATTTCGGAATAGCTGATTTTTCTGTACACGCATCTCGAAATAGTTCAACAGTTGGATTCAAAATTCTAGGAATTTTAAAGTTACAGTTCATGGATCTAGATTTCAGCTGATTTGAATCCACATAGTTATAACTATGCATACGATACAAACTGTCAACATCTCTGAAAGTACCACCTTTTTAGTCTCTTTCAGGTTTCATTTTCAATTGTGTGCATTTCTCAATAGTCAATACTGAATCGATTCATACCCTGATGTACGATTTTTTTTTTTTTTAAAATAGAATCAATTTTAATTATTTTAAAAAAACAAGCATCTTTGGTTTATTTTTTAGAGAGAAAAAAAAGCTCCACTGGTCTAGGACGGTGGAGGGAAAATTTAAATTTTATCCTGAGCAATCTACATTAATCATTTCTACTTATTTCTTTCTCTACCGATTCTAGGGATCGATAGAGCTGTTTTTTCTAAAAAACAAACCAATAGAATTTGTTATGTTAGAATAATTAATATTGATTCTATTTAAATAAAAAAATCCTGATGTACTGTTTATTTATTTATTTATTTTTAAAACAAAGTAATATTTTATACCTACAATCACCCAAAAGAGAGACATAAAATTTACATCAAAGTTGATACAAACCTTCATATACTATCTGATATTTAGAAAATTAGAATAGATAATTACTATATAAAATACCAGAGTGCTTCAGCAAATAGAATTCGGATATTACATTTTTTAAACAGGCTATATATTATCTGTAATCTTATCCACATGTAGATATAAATATAAATAATTTATTTATCGTATAATTATTTAGCGTATAATATCTGATTTGTTTATACCTATCTAAAAGAGTATACGTGTATACATAAATAGTTCAGTGTTATTTCAGCTTATATAACATCAATTTCAAAACCTATCAAATTGACTTCAAACGGTGAATCTAAACCATTCAAACCGATCTATTTCATTAGTTGTACTTTTACATGCAAAATTTATAATTTTTCAAATTTATTTAGTATCAGGTCAAATGATATGAAATTTGAATGCATTCATTTTTCAACATTTTTGACTGCTTGATATGATATTAAAATAACTAGAAAATATAATTTGTTTGCATGTAAACGCATCACTCATACAATAAATCGGTTTGAACGGTTTGAATTAGTCATTTAAAGTCTATCCAATTAATTTTATAGTTTGTGTCATATGACACCAATATCATACTAGCTGGACTCCTCAATAAGCGTTGAATAATATACTCCTATTTTAAAATTTTAAAATATTGACTACAGGTAACGGTATAAGAAACGGAAAAAGAAAAACACAAATTCAGATCGACTTGCCAAAGCGAGAAATTAAAAATATTGACTAAAGGTAACAGTATAAGAAACGGAAAAAGAAAAACACAAATTCAGACGTGCCAAAACGAGAAATTAAAAATATTGACTATAGGTAACAGTATAAGAAACGAAAAAAAAGAAAAACACAAATTCAGACGTGCCAAAGCGAGAAATTAAAAATATTTACTAAAGGTAACATTATAAGAAACGGAAAAAGAAAAACACAAATTCAGACATACCAAATCAAGAAATTAAAAATATTGACTACAGGTAATAGTATAAGAAACGGAAAAAGAAAAACACAAATTCAGACATACCAAATTGAGAAATTAAAAATATTAACTACACGTAATAGTATAAGAAACGGAAAAAGAAAAACACAAATTCAGACATACCAAATCGAGAAATTAAAAATATTGCCTACAGGTAATAGTATAAAAAATTGAAAAAGAAAAATACAAATTCAGACATGCCAAAGTGAAAAATTAAAAATATTGACTATAGGTAACACTGTAAGAAACGGAAAAAGAAAAACACAAATTCATACGTGTCAAAGTGAGAAATTAAAAATATTATTGACTAAAGGTAACATATAAGAAACGGAAAAAGAAAAACACAAATTCAGACATGCCAAATAGAGAAATTAAAAATATTGACCGTAGATAACATTATAAGAAACAGAAAAAAGAAAAATACAAATTCAGACATGCCAAAGTGAAAAATTAAAAATATTGAATATAGGTAACAGTATAAGCCGATTTTTTTAAAAATACCTCAAAAAATAATTATTTTATTAATAATAACCAGGTTTTGGATGAAATTTTAAAAATACCCAGGCCGCAGATTTTTTCTGCGCTCCGGAATTTTTATTCCGGGCCGCAGAAAAAATTTGCGTCCCGAAATTTTTTTTTTTCTTTTTTTAGAATTTTTTATTCCGAGCGCAGATTTTTTCTGCGGCTCGGATTTTTTTTTTTTTTTTTTTTTAGAGTTTGGAGAAAAAAAAATCCATTATGTATATGTATGTATATGTATATATATGTATATGTATGTATATGTATATATATGTATATGTATATGTATATATATGTATATGTATATGTATATATATGTATATGTATATGTATGTATATGTATCTGTATATGTATATGTATATGTATTTGTATATGTATATGTATATAATATTTATGTTTATGTATATGTATACACATATATACATATATTATATACACATATATACATATACATATATTATACACATATTATATTATATATACATACACATATATTATTAAAAAAAATCAGATCATGGATATTTTCTTTCTCCAAACTCTAAAAAAAAAATAAAAAAAAAAATATACATATACATCTACATATACATATACATAAACATAAATATTATATACATATACATAAACATAAATATTATATACATATACATATACATATACAGATACATATACATATACATATACAGATACATATACATACATATACATACATATACAGATACATATACATATATATACAGATACATATACATATACATACACATACATATACATATACATACACATACATATACATACACATACACATACACATACATATATATACATATACATGATGGATTTTTTTTCTCCAAACTCTAAAAAAAAAAAAAAAAAATCCGGGCCGCAGAAAAAATCTGCGCTCGGAATAAAAAATTCTAAAAAAAATAAAAAATAAAAATTTCGGGACGCAAATTTTTTCTACTGCCCGGAATAAAAATTCCGGAGCGCAGAAAAAATCTGCGGCCTGGGTATTTTTAAAATTTCATTCAAAACCTGGTTATTATTAATAAAATAATTATTTTTTGGGGTATTTTTAAAAAAATCGGCAGTATAAGAAACGAAAAAGAAAAACACAAAATTCAGACGTGCCAAGGGAGAAATTAAAGTAGTTGCTTTATTCGTTTACGTCACGCTAACGCTAACACTCAAATTCTTTATTCTAACTTAACAGAAAGGTTTACATCCTTATCTCTACCATTTATTATGGCATTCTTTTCACCTTGCCAAAAAAAAAAAAAAAAAAAATATATTATGGCTTTTTTTTTGTCCGCTTATAATATTGGGTTCCGTAAAATTCAAGGCTTCTTCAATGGAGTACTTAATTAATTTCAAGCTTCAATACGAACAAATCATGTCTTTTTCTTGATAGCTGGGTGGCATTGATGATATAATGTGAATAGTTATTACTGTCAAATGATGTTATTTATTTTTTATTTTTGCTTAAATTAACATATTTAGAAGTCTCTAAAAAATAGATTAAAGTACTAAACCATTTAATATGCCGGGAAAATGAAGAAAACAAATTTGCAGAGTTAGATGTAAATTTTATGACAAGATAAAAAAATATTTATATATAAATTTTATGACAAGATAATGAGGGTATGGATGTCTTAAATTTGGTACCAGTGAAGTATACCAAATGGTACCGGACGTATAGGGAACAAATTATAATATTTAATTATTTATTTTAAACAAATTATTCAAAAGAAATACACTGATAATGCTTTTCTTAGGTTTTTTCTCTTGTTTGAAAATAATAATAATTATTATTATAATAATAATAAAGGATGATGTTGATAAGAAAATCATATATTATGATTTGTACTTCTATAAAATATAGCACTAAGTTTGTGAAAAAGAAGTACAAATCGTTTCTTCATATAAAAAAGGAAGAATGCAAATACATAAAGGATATAACTTTAATTTCAACATGGAAATGTTAAACAAATTTTTTTATTTTTTTTCCAAAAGAAAATCATTCCAGTTACTTTTAACAACATCTTGTTATATTCAACAAATAATTTTTATTTGAAACAAATTTAAGATTCAGGAATAAAATAACCTATTTTATTTCCAAACAAATGGGATATCTACGGATTTTAGATATTTGTGTGGTCAAAATAATATATATATTTTTTTTTCAATTTATCTGTTCCTCGCTTCATTTTTGTGTTTCCCAACAATTTGGCGTTTATATTATATAGTCAAGAGAAGGGTCAGGATCCCCTAAAGTAATTCAATCTTTGGGTTTTGAATCGGAACCGTTCAATTTGAATCTGTCGCTCGAGATTGTTTTGCAATTCAAATTGATCTCTTGGGATGTGCGCACTCCACTTCAGATAAATTATCACAGATTCGATTCGAACGGTCCCAATTTAAAATCCAAAAATTAGATTACTTCACTTGATATGAATTCCAAGATAAAAGCATCATAACAGTTGCCACTATCCTCTTTTAATTAAATAAAATCATTTTTTCCCTCGTAAATTATCTTTTTCTGATTAACTATTGCCTCCGATTTGTTTTATATATACTTCGAAAAAATGAATTACATAATTTAACTGAATTTTTGGTAAAATAAAATTCTAAACTTAACGATAACATTGTTGGCTCCCATAAATTCAGGAAATAAAATAATTTAAAATTTATAAAAAAATAATAAGTACAAAAATTGAATTTAAAGAATATTCTGTAGAAACTGACAATAGATAGCATCCAGGGAATTTTATGAACGCTTTAAATTAATAATATTCAGCTTAAATTTTAAAATATATCGCTTAAGCCCTTATTTTTTAAAATAACATGCGAGTCTTGCTTAGATATATTAAAAGGCTATATTCTATATCTATCTATCAAATATGTTTTCCTTCATATTATTCTGATGATTTCATTATTAGCTGATGCATGTTTTAGACGTGACATTATTTTTATTTAAGCCTGTTAGAATATTTCATGCCATGCCTTTTCCAGCTCTTTCGACCACTAAGGGTTTGTTCAGCCATTTACTGTGCGCGTAGGAAAAAACAAAATTCACTCAGACTTTGCGAAAATCAGTCCACGCGCACAATATTTTGGCCATTCCAAAATTTCTATTTCTATTCCCTTTAGACAGCTGAACAGACCCTAAGTTTGATTATAGCACCTATAGTTAGGGGTGAAAACAGAGCGAATACGTAGCAGATAGTGGTAAAACAATATCCATACTCGTTTTTTCATTTTCGTCTATACAGTGGATATCAGATATATCAGACGGATACAGATACGAGTCCGACATAGATAGAATATTTATTAAAATAATATAAATATATATTAAAGTTAATAATATTTATCTAATTATAATGGTTAATAACATAAATTTTTCATAATATATATTAAAATATGAGGAGGGTTTAAATGCCTCCATTTTTTAAAACTTTAATAATTCAAAATTTAAAACTTAAAAATCAAAATAAAACCGTTGGATATGATCTACATCATTTTATCTATCCACATGTAAAAAATTATGACATTTCAATTTTATTTTGATTGTCATCAAGAGCTTGTAAAAAATGCACTAATTTGGATGATTTATAGACGTTGATTTATGAACTTATTGATTCACATAAAAACAAAATTGAAATGTGATAATTTTTTATGAGCACATAGAAAAAATAACATAGATCACATCTAACGGTTTTATTTTGACTTTTAAGGTTTTAATCTTGAGTTATTAAAGTTTTAAAAAATGGAGGCACAAAAAATGGAGACATTTGAACCCTCCTCTTAAAATATATAGTATATATCTACTATTTGGATACAATAATTGAAACATAAAATCATATCATTATCCTTACCCACACAGATATTCAGATATCAATTATCCCATCTAAATTTTCGAATACGAATTGGATATTATTCATACCATTTTCACCCGTTTTTTTTGGAATAAAAAAAAGTGTTTTTTTTTCCTGTTATTTCAGTAGTGTACCGTGCAAAATATAATTTCTTTTGATGGGAAAGCCGTGACGCCTCCACTTCTATTTTTCCGATTGATTTTCTGAATATAAATATTATTAAATGACTTCTTTGCTCTATATTTAGTCTTTCAAAAATTTATACATCATGAGGAATCTATTAATAATGTATTAACAAAATCTGACGATCCTAAAATATAATTTATAATTTTAAAATTTGATATTTGTAATATGATCCATATCATATCGAAACTATGTAAACGTGACAAAATTTGATACACTGTTTTATATTTAGTGGTCTATAATAAAATATTAAATGACACTTAATTTATTTAAAATTTAATACGTAATCAATCTACGAAACTAATTAACAACATGTACATGTCAGTAATGTTTTATTTAAAAGTTTTTGTCGGATGATCTGAAAAATATTGTTGAAATTATCAAAATAAATTTATTATAAAATAATTCTTATTCGTATAATTTGTTTACACCATTCAAATATGTCCATGTGAATTAGGGGTGCGGGTGCAAACGGATCGGATATCCGACCGTATTCGGATTCGTATCCGAAAATTAGAAACAAATATCCGATATTCGAATATCCGTACGGATATGATTTTGAATTTTAATTATCCGTATCCGAATAGTAGATATATATTATATAATTTAATATATATTATGAAAATATTTATGTATATATCTACAGATATTCGATATCCAATCCGTATCCATATCCGAAAAACAAAAGCGGACACGGATATGGTTTTACCACTATCCGACCCGTTTGCACCCCACTGTGAATAGTTACAAGTCAGCCAGCATTTTTCGAACTTAGACAAGCTATCTACTACAATCCAATCATCTCCAGTACAGAATGTAAATATAATACAATCATCTCCAGTAAGTCATTAATCAAATATAACAGAATTCTGTTAGGCTAGCGCACATCTGCTGTCCTGTCTAAGTTCAATGAAAGGGGACATGAACATATGATTGGTTGCTGGGGCTAATCATATATCCTTGTAGAATTGTAGTTAGTTTCCTCCTTTTCGTCTTTTATTTTTAAAAAAATCATGCTTACATACTATTTTTTATATAATTTGAAGTAAAATGTTACGGGTACTGTAAAATATTTTACATTCTCATACACAATATACAAATTTTATACGATTGCCTCCATACATTACAAGAATTTGTGAATATAAATTGTAAGCGTTTTGTAAAGAATAAGTTGTGCATTTATCAGCACCAATAATTGGGTCTTGTTAATTAGTTATTATTGGGCTTAAAGTGATCTGATGGGCCCAATCAGCCCGGAAATGGCCTTAATAAACTTCTTGCTTAATAGAACTACAATATATTATTTGTGCCTCTTCAAATAATTATAATTACATCTGACCAGCAACCTGTACCATACCAGTCTGCTGGTACAACATACAAGAGCATCCATTAGTTATCTATTATTAATTATCCAAATGGCATTGACCAGTTATATGATTTTTCTATTTGAGGAGGGATCCACTTACACTCTTTTTTTGTGACACTGAATTACATTCTACATTTTTCAAAATTTTCAAAGTCACAACTGTCAATCCAAACCTTTCAACATGATAAATATATTAAAATGTGCTTGCATATCAAATTTTACATTTTTTTTAATTTTTTACTATTTGTTATGTATTTTACAAAATTGTTATTTTCAAACTATTGAATTTTTGTACTCATCTTAATAAATAGTAAAAAAAATCAAAAAAATTGTAAAATTTGATCTGCAAGCACATTTTAATATATCCATCATGTTTAACAATTTAAATCGACTGTATGAATTTTAAAAATATATAATGTAATCCGGTGTTACAAAAACAAGGTGTAAGTGGACCCCTCCTCTTTAAATTTTTATGTTACCGGTTCAACAGGAGCGTTGTTTGCTTTACTCAAATCCGCATTTAATACGAAGAGCACAGATTGGGCTCCAGTAATATATAATGGGCCGAGTTTTATACACCGAGCCTTAATTGGGCTCCAGTAATATATAATGGGCCGAGTTTTATACACCGGGCCTTAATTGGGCTCCAATGTATGTTATCCTACCATCCGAATTCTCAGGCAGCAGCTGCTAGGTGGTACCATCAAGGACTTCTTCTTCTTTTTAAAAAAAAAAATTCCCTTATTTCAATTTTCCTTTCTTTTTCTGTTGGGACAGCATCCAAATTCCAAACTGAGAAGCCTTTGGAAAGAATGAAAAATAAAAGGAGGGTGGCCATCTAATAATTGAGTTTCAACTGAAAGCTGACCCCAGAAAACCAAACATGACTAACTAATAATTGAAGTTTCTGTTGGGACAGCATTCATACAATGCTTTAAAACAATTGAAGTACATAAATTTAACTTAATTTAGATTAAATAAAAAAAGGCAATAAAACTAAAAAAATAGTTTAAAATCTAAAACTTAAAAATCAAAATAAAACAGTTGTATGTAATCTATGCTATTTTCTCTATGTGCTCATAAAAAATTATCACATTTTATTTTTATTTTTATGTGAATCAATAAGTTGAAAAATCAGCGTCTCTAAATTATCCACATTAGTACATTTTTTACAAGTTCTTGATGACAATCATAATAAAGTTGGAATGTCATAATTTTTTATACACGTGTAGATAAAATGATGTAGATCATATCCGACCGTTTTATTTTAACTATTAAGTTTTAAATTTTAAATTATTAAAAAAAATTTGAAAATGAAGGCATTAATCCTCCTCTAAAACTATTATCCAAATTATAACTAAATCAATACATTCTAATAGTATATGCTATTTTCTTCGGATGGTTTATAACACAGTTCATTAAAAAAAAAAAAAAAGATAATTGCAGAAACAGTCTGTCACAGATGTTTTTTCCAAAGGAAATGATGATTAATGTGACAATTGACGGGAATGTATATCTGTTTAAATGAGATGAAAAAATGGCCCATAAAAGTATTACAAAATCAATTTAGATATCTACAAAATCAATTTAAAAACAATATTACAAAAATTACTTGAAAAATAAACTTCCCACAAATTTTGAATATAGCACGCACCGAACGCACTGTGGAATATAATTGAACTGTCACATTTCAACTATAATGGTTTAGTACAAAAAATTATTTCCTTGGATCCATAAAACACTCTCCCTCTGTAGGAAAATAGTGAATGTGGTAGTAACATAAAGAATATTATTTTAGGATAATATCTCGTAGGTGCTAATCTGTGTGTCTGTGTGGTCTTATCATAAACTGATGTTTTGCTACTTTGCCTCCTGCCTGAGAAGCTCAAGAGAAATCGGTTCACCTAAATGATCGCAACAAAACTCCTGTTTTGGAGGTTTCATTTGAATTAAAACAAAGAAGAAAAATACTCAAATCTTTTTAATCTTATGTATAAGTATGGCCCATATAATTTCTTTAATTTTTGTCTACGAGTACGGTCTATAATAGGGACATTTTCAGTTATAAAAATTATTAAATTAAGATCTGCGTGAATAGAAAAAGTGCCTCGTTTTCAACAAATATAGAAAAACTGGACTCAATGGTTCCTATCTATGTTTTTTGTTTTTAATTTAGCTCTGGTTTAGAAAGATGAGAATATAGCTGCCACAGGTAGTCCAATCTACAACAGAAGATTAAACAAGTGGCAGCTACCATCTCCTTTTCTACCGAATTTTAAAAAAAAAAATTGTGGATCAAGCTCATTGAATCCGACCTGCTTCTGACTGAATGAAAAGTGGCATCCTTATTGTAAATTTCTACCTTCCCTCTTTTCAAAATTTTCAATTCTAAAACAAGTAACCGACATCGGTCAAGTGTGATCAGACTCTCATGTCCCTCCCCTTCTATTTCTTTCTTTTATTATAAATGTTGTGTTATGGAGCACAGTTTTAGAGCGTATTCGGAGGTAGTTGTTCCTATGAGAATTTTGGATAAAAAAATAGGATAAAAGAATTTTTTTTTCAAGTGAGTTGTTCGGAGAATTGATATTAATTCCGTTTTGCAATTCCTAATAGAATTTCTTCTCAATTTATGCTTGCTCACTCGTGAGAAAAAAAAATTCACTCACACCTCTGACTTTTTTCTCAAAAGCTGGAGTCGCTAGCTCAACACTCAAAATTATGTTTTTACTGAAAAAAAAATGAGCAACTAAAAATCAAGCATAATTTTAACTTAATTAAATGTAATAACCAAGCACAAAATAAAAATTAAATGTATTTCAACAGAACAATAATAATTATTGATCAATCACGAAACTAAAAATAATTAAACAAAACAAAATTTAAAGGTACAACAAATTTTAAATGAACAAAGTTATAAAACACAAAACTAACTTTTAAGTTAAGTTCCTATTCTGATGTCTAACATAATCATTCCACGTAAGTCGAGTAATTTCATCTCTTTTTTCATTTCCTATTTAATGTTGATTGTTAAGTCTCTCAACATCTTCGTTGTACTCTTCGTCTCCATCCGGTACATCCACAATATCATCTGGATCAATTTCCAAATTAGCATTCGTAGTCCAAGTGACATTTCACTCTGATATCACTTTTCAGTATGCGGTCAGTTCACTCGTTTATCACTTTAGAGTGTGTGGCCAATTTACTCTGATATCACTTTGCAGTGTATAGTCAATTCACTCATTTAATTTTTTTTTAAATATGATATATATAATTATAATGATAATTAGTATCAATACACTTAATATTTTTAATTTTAGTATTACATCTATAAAAGAAAAAGAAAAAAAATCCAACAAATTTCTCATACATTTGTGAAACACCTGTATTCTAAAAATTTTCATGAATTAAATGTCTTTAATTTTGACAAATTAAAATTTTTATTGTCATATTAAAAATATTCGTGTTGCCCAGTAGGCTCTTAAACTTTAGGACATGTTCAGCTCTCAAGTGGGAATGAGAATGAGTTAGAGTGATTTTTTCTTTTTTCACAGACACACAGTGACACACCGAATGCGCTCTTAATCTAGAAAAACAATCCAAAGGTGTTTTATTTGAATTGAGCCACCATCGTAGGACAATTATTTTATTACGATGGGCCTCACATATCATGTCATTATAGAAGAAGGACATCCCGGACGTACTAGCTAGGTTAATTGGTCCGGAACAAAATTATGAAATATCTTTTTGTTTGTTTCTGATATCTTTTATTGAAGACATCCAATTTCAGATTAGTCTCTCTAATTATTGTCCCTTCAAATATTTCATATATGATTTAATAACACGAGGAGGGCTAAAATATCTCATTACTTTATTCTCCAATTATATTCTAATATTTTTTTTTCTTCAATTTCAAAGTAAAAATAAAAAATCCGAATCGCTTAATATGATATTCACGTTAAAATGTATTATTGTGTTTAGAGATCAAATTTCATATTTTTTGAAACTCTTTTATTATCTTTTAAGATAAGTACAAATCACTACTTTTATATAATCCACAATTTCTTGAAAATCAGTAATTTTGTATTTATCTTAAAAAATAGTAAATTTTTTTCCAAAAAATATAAAATTTGATCTCTAAGCATATTTTAATATTGATATCATATTGAACGATTTAGATCTTTTGTTTGAACTTTGAAATCGAAGATAAAAATGTGGGGTACAACTGAGACATGAAACAATGAGACATTTGAGTCCTCTTCTAATAACATCTTACCTAGCTATTTGTCCTTTGTCGTAAGAAATGATGCTAGATTTGTTGACAATAAGAGATTATGAATTTAAAATTCGAATAAAAAAATTATTTATTATAATAATATAAGTATTAAATAGTTAAATAGTTTGATCTTCAATCTTTACTTAAAAAAAAACACTACTCTCAAAAGTTTCTAAAACTCTCTTTCTTTTTGAAACAATCATTTTACAAACTGAATCTCAATAAATTTATACGGACAAACATTTCAAACATCGCATTGCATGCTCTATAAGCAGCCAGATTTAATTTAATATAGACTTTTAGTATTAATCTCAACAAAATAATTTGCAAATCTCACCTTGCAATCTGCAATCTGCAACAACAGCAAAAAAATCTCAAGTATTGCTGTTTAGATGTGTAGAATTTTGAGATTATTTTTTCTTATTTACTTTTGAAATTTAGCTACTTTACTGTTAGATTTATTTATTTATTTTGGTTTACGACAATTACCACCGTTAACAAATATATTAATAAAAAAGTTTATTTATATTTCTAAATATACAAATGTTCTCTCTCACTATCTATATATTAGAGTGAAAAAAATATGTCGTACTGTGACTGTTTTTCTATGTTGTGACCAAGTTAATTTTTCACGTGCAATGTCGTACCATAACTAAAATGTCGAGGGATAGTCACGGCACGCGAATGGTCATACCACACAAGTTACGCCATGTCCAAACGCATCGTAACCAAATATGATTCGCATGATCATTTGATCGTAATTTAAGTTAGTTTATTTAAGATTAAGATATAACAGTTCTAATTAGACGTGACTTGTGTAACCACGTGACGTGCCATACTGTGACTAGATCTTTAACGTAACGTATCGTACCGTATTAATTTTTTTAAAAATAATCACAATACGTAAATATTCACAACTAACAACACACAAATCACAATACATAACCGACAGTCATATTGTGATAGCATCACAGACTTGGAGGAAACATACAACTCAGTTGTCATATTTTATGCTATTTTTATTACCAAGATAACTTGTGCATCTCCCAAGTACCTGAGGAGGTTGAGCTTCTGCTCTCGGCAGTCGGCACCTACCTGGAACCGAAGCAACACAAATTGTTAAGTAAGAGCGGCAAGAGAAAATCTTAAAAGAGGACCTGGCATTTACGAAAGAGGGACCCGCTTGAGTCAGCAAGGATGGACGTATCGTGCAGCAGAGAGTCAGCTAGTACCGTCTCCCACGTGAGGCCAGGCTGGACAGCTTCTTTATCGCCAATCATTTACTGAATTATACTAGTCCAGCGTGGACCGTGTCTGTGCACTATACTCAACGGTCCCTCGGTACAGCGCTCAGGAATTCTAACCTACTTACCTCGGACAAAGATAAAGATAAGGGAGAGATTAGCGTGGAAATCATTTGGCACGCCCTTGAATTTGGAGAATTCACATGGAATCTTTTACAATTACTAAATTTGGACTGTTACTTTTAACTTGGCACGAATCTCAAAGTCCAAAAATATTGACCCCTATGGTGACGTTGAGATTTAATCTCAAACCGTAAAGTGAGGATAATCCTCTGCAGTATATGAGAGAATACAAATTCGAATTTAGAATCCGCATCACGTCGGATCCACAACTCGTAGTGTTGCAAATTTCGAAAATAAATGTGTTGTTATCAGAGGTGAATTCAAGTTAATTGAATGGGGTTGATTCCTATTAATTTTTAATTTTTTCGTAATTATACTTAATTTTTTTTATAATTTAGAATAAAATGTTATAGTACTGTAAAATTGACCGGCATATGTCATATGTAAATTTGATATGATTGATCTCCTTCACGTTTGATCTCTATAACTTGAAAGTCTAGCCCCGCCCTTGATTGTTATTACTTTAAAATAACATGAACATGTTATTTCGATTTTAACTGTTCAAAGTTTTCCATTCACAAATCTCAACAAAAAAATTTTATGTGTGAATATCGACAAAGATCAACGATTTGGATCGGAATAACATGTTATTTGTTAATCCAAATGATTGACAACATATTTATTTCCACAAATCTCAAGGTTAATACAAATATGCAGACTGATAATTTCGAACCGAGTGTTTAATTTCAGACATCATTTTATCAAATTACTTAAGTTCAGAACATCAATATATTTTTTTTTCTAGAATGCGGCACAAGTAGAGTCTGCATCGTATGCATTAATTCAAAAGAACATCTTTTGAGTTAATGTATCTCAACCATCTAATTATAAATGAAGTCCATTCGATCCTCCTTATAATGTAGAAGATTTTTAATATTAGTGTGAATTTAATTCGCATAAAATTTAAAAGCTGATCTCAAAAGATTCCCTTTCAGCTAACTCAAAAGATCCCCGCAGGTGCCTAAGTTACAATTTATAAAAATGAACGGTCCAGATTAATTTTAACTAGACCAAACTCAATCTGAAACCAGTTGGGAATTGGGACTATAGGGGTCTGCTTTGAGATTCGTGCCAGATGAAAAAAACGGCTCAGATTTATAACTTGCTCCTCAGGTACCTGGGGTGATACGGATTGATTCGCACAGGTACACAAAAAGTTCCGTGACTATGGTACATAGTTCCATTCCATGTTTGTTCCAAGTGGGTCCCAGACTGCAGTTGTCACGTGATGGTAATCTGCGTGGCCGTGCGAGACTAGATTCCCGCCTGCAGCTGTACCGTCTGTCCGTCTCCTCTGAGTAGAGTGCGTATCCTCTGAGATATCTCAACTTTTGCGTGACCGACGTGTCCGGTGCCTATTCGGGGTGATGTAGGTGGCCTGTATATATGTGTGCTTTGAGATTCGTGTATAACGCAACTAAACGGTTTGGATTTTCCATAAAGTCACGCAAAGTTTGAGATATCTCAGAGGATTCGAATTCCTCTGAGTATGACGACATAAAGCGGTCCTCCTGGCGGCTGTTTGGCCTCGAGATTAGCTGCTCTTCTGTGCTGACCGGTGACCCGCCAGGATCCATTGCCCCAATTAAACAGCCTCATTTTTCATTTATCTGCAATGCCTGACATTGACTATTCATCACTTTATTCGCATGCAGACCATGTCGTGGATTTTTTTTTTTTTTTTTAAATTTAGAAACTAAAAATTAATTTTCTGTAACAAAGAAAAGGGATGGCCATAAAGGCTACACGTGAAACAACACCGAAAATAACAAGGATTGTTACACCGCATCATTTTGATATGGTGTGAGAGGGTTTTGGAATTTTTTGTGGTAGCTTTGGAGGTCAGGACCAAAAATACTCGCTATGGTCTATGGTGCGGTGCAAGGTAACTTTAAGATTCGAGTCATTTTTTTCAAAAATAAGTCTCATTTAGTTTCAGCTGGAAATTGTTTTTTTTTTTTAATTTCTAAAAGGAAAATCTCATGCGGAATTAAAATTAGTACACACTTAATTCACACGAATTTTAAAATTATTTGTGCGTATGATGTTGTTCATGTGGTTCTAACTGGATATCGAATTGAATTTTGTTCCATATTTATCGGACAACCTCTGATTCCAAGCGATCATACAAAACGGAAGTCCGGAACAACTCAAGAACTCTTAAGTGGTGTGATCACTCGTGCCAGAGGGACTACTTGCGGTGAAGGCATAAAGTTGTTGTAATTTGCAAAAGGATTATGATAATTGTACTCGCACTTCTATCTCTCCATTTATTCGTGTACTGAACTTTTATAATTGTCTTAGGGAACACAAAAGTTCCAAAACCGATTTTTTTTTTCTAAAATATTAATTCCATGCACAGAAGTATTTATGCCTAAGAACGGAAGTATTTATACTTATAGAATGAATACCTTTTATATAAATAATTCTCTCGAACTAAATCTCAAATTAAATGGGGGGGGGGGGGGGGGGGGGGGGGGGGGGGGGTTGGGCATACACTTTTTTAGAGGTTGATTTTTTTTCTCTCATTCAATCTCGTTCACATTTTTGACGATTTATGAGAAATTTTACTAATCTAAGACTACGAACGTCTTTTACGTAATTTTCTCTTTCAAATGAGATCCACGATGACATACCTTCGGGCTCGTCGGCACACAGGTATTTATACCTCGTCGTGCAAGTACTTATACCTATACTTGAAAGTATTTTTTACATATGACACTAACTGACATATGAAAGTATTAATGTCAAGTATTACAAGTATTTATACATATACACTAGAGTATTTATAGATATGCAAAAAATACCTGAATAAGCACCTCGTATACATTTATCATGGTAAATATTTTTTTTTATGGATAAATAATTAGTGGGGACAATAGTACAACATTTAAATAATTATCACATTTCTTATTTAACGTGGACTCTCTAATTTCAGAAGTGTTTAAATACTTAGTAGGGATCATAATACAACTTTTCTAAATTGAAGCTATGGGGATAGAGAGGGGATAGAAGTGTGGGGATGAATATAATTATTCTTTGCAAAATTTGATGTCACATGATATGTATTTTTTTTCAAAAAAATAATTCTAACGTGTCAATATGTTAGGACTGATTTCTCTCGATGTGCAAATCATTCACAATAAGAATACTTTTAAATTTCATATGTTCGATTTACACATTAGACTTTAAAAAAGAACAAGTTATATGAATGGCCCTTTGCCTACTAACAAGAAAAATAATCTTACATTTTGAAATGTAAAATAACAATAAATATTAACCCCGTGGAATAAAGTTTCACCATTACTACAAAAGATGTAAAAATTATGGTTGGAACAGTAGAAGTTACACTTACAGGGAATTAAATTTGTTCCTGATGAAGTCTTGGATTAGATAATTTTTGTCAAAGTTTTTTTCAGTAAATCATTGATAATTAATGTTAAACAATTAGAAGCAAAATATAATAAGGCCACGTAATATATGTTTCAGAAATCCTGCATGTTAAAAATTCATTACATTTGTTTCGTGATTTATGTTACTTAAACAATTTTCGTTTTTTCTCAGTTTTATTTGAATGTTTTGTTTCATATATTGTCAAATAATATTTAAATTTGCATGAGATATAAAAAAAAATGATATATGCTATTATATATCCAACAGTGTATCGATTGAAATCTAACTAGTTACTCAAGTGGTAAGTTTCTATGATATTTCTAAGCGTATATTTTTTTTGGACAACAATATTGAAATAGAAAAGAAAAATAGAATCAGGAATAGATTTTTATCCTGTTCAGTTAAAAGTCGAAATTTAAAACTAGTGAAAAATTAAAAGAACTAAAAAAAATTATATGAATTTAACTACAAGATACTAGAACTAGGGGCCTATCAAAATAGTCCCAAGATTTCAGCTCAAGAATTTTCTAACTACTGTAAAACATCAGTGAACAAGTTTGTTTTTCTCTGATCAAAGAGAAAAATAAGAGTTTGTTCGGCGGACAGAGGAAAAAGAGGAAAAAGGAAATGAGAATGAAATTGTAAAATTTTTAAATTGATTTTTATTATTCACATGAAAAAATAAAAATTTAATATAAGTGAATTTTTATTTTCCACGTAAACAGTAAAAAAATTACTACAGTCGAACAGGGCCTGATGGAGGAGACGTGGTGACTTAGTTGGTCGAGTATTTGAATTGGCAATATCTCTGACCGAAAGGAAAAATTAAATTGGCAATATTTGAATTTTTACGAGATTACGACGTTTTATACGGACCTTTGTGCATGTGCTCCTATTTCAAAACATGTGTGTATTAAGATTAGTTTATTTTTTTAAAAACTCTTCTTTTACAATAAATGTTAAATTATCTAGTATTGATTTGTATAAAAATTATTGTATTTAAATAAGTTTTAAAATGTAGCTAGTCGTTTTTAATTATTTAGCTCTTCCTTTATGCTCGTTTTATATTATATATTATAGTAGTCGCTACATTCTTTCGAAATAATTTTTGTTAATAACTAAAAATTTGACAGAATGTTACAGAATGTTACATTTTGGTTCATAAACCACACATGGACCATACGTACTTTGTGGTCCACGATGAGCCGCGCAACACCACTTAAATTCCCAATTATTTTTGCTTTGTGATTCAAATCCAGGTTCTATGGGTTGAGCACCCTAGATTTTCTAAAGTGATATAAGCTAGTAATTATGGTACTTAATCTATACTTGGCTAACCCATTAGTTTTTTGTGCCAGATTGATTAAGTTATTATTATGATTAATCTAAATATTATAATTAAAATAATAATAAATAATATATAATGGGCGTATTGTATCTTAGATTTTCAAAAATTACCATATTGCCATAACTGTTACGGTATCTTTATATGTACTCAACTTCAAACAATCTGAATTTAAACTAAAAATTTGAGTTACTTTACAAATATGAATTTGAGTCAGAGCATCTACATCCCTGGCATTATTAGAGTTTCTAATATGATGTGGCAGTCTTTAATTCAGTTTTAGAAATGTGGGAGAGTTTCTTATTTAGAAACTATGCAGTAAAATTTCTTATTATTAAGAAACTGTTTATAAACTCCATGCTAGTAAAGTTTTTTTTTATTTATTGCTGAATTTATTTGATTGTGCTATTCAGCTATTTGAGAGGGCCTAACAATAAATCTGATGGGAAATTGGGGAGAAGCGGAAATGTGTAAAGCATTAAACCAATCAATTCAAAGATATTCGGTCAATCACCCAATTAATGGCAAGGCTGGATCTCAGGTTGGCCTATCGCATCATTTTGATTTCTCAATCTGCCCCCATCCTCCGTAGCCCTTCCCTTCTCAGTCAATAATCAATATCAAGTCAGAAAATTATTTCTATTGTAGAATTCCACAAAATTTTCTCGCTACAATTTCCAAGATGTTAAAGGCTCTTCACGACTTCACCTACTCAATCATAATTCACTGAGGTGTGCAGCTTCGAATTTGAATGAATTTTAATATTGCTGAGTTCTGAAGTACCGTCTCGGAACCCAATAGAAAATACTTCTCCAGTTCAATTTCCCATTTTTTTCTCTCGTGGTTTTCCATCGTCTCAAATACCTAGTAATGCGTATCCTCTGCATTTAGGGTGATTAATTTGCGAGTTTAAGCGAGTTACTAAGGGCCTGTTCGGCTGCACCATGAAAATCACTGTTCACATGGGAAAATGAAAATTCACTTAGACTGAATTTTTTTTTTCCCACGTGAACAGTAATTTTTAGTTCAAAATTTTTCATTCCCGTATCCATTCATATTCCCACTGGTGCAACCGAACAAGGCCTAAATGAGTGAGTTTTTAGTTATGAGTGGCTCACAAGTTATGAGTATCAAAATTTAATGGCGGAGTCGTGATGGCGGAGGGCAGAGTCGCGACGGCAAAGAGGCTGCCGACTTTGAGTGATTTGGTTTAGGTTTTGGGTGATGACGGAGAGGCTTTAGGTTTAGGTTTTGGATCAGCTGCTATTGACTTTGTTCTGCCGACTTTACAAAATATGAATGTATTAATATGACATAGGGATTTAATGAGGCAAGGCCGCAAGGATGATTTAATGTTGCATAACTTTAGTTCATTGATTTAATGCTACATAAATTTATTTGGGATTGATTGTGACAGGGATTAGATGTGACAAATTATTAATAAACGAGTTATGAGCGAGTTGGGATATGCTCATACTCGCTCATTAAGTAAATGAGCGAGTTGTCAATGAGCGAGTTTAAGCTAGTTTTTAATGAGCGAGTTATGAGCGGCTCACGAGTTATGAGCAATTTACTCACCCCTATCCGCATTAACTTAAAAAAAAATCTTTTGAGTTAATGAATCTCAACCGTCTGCTTTTAAACAGAGTCAATTCAGTTCCTACTTATAACTTAAGGGGGTCTTTAATATTAATGCGAATCTAATATGTATGAATTTTAAAACAGATCAGATGGTTGAAATTTATTAACTCAAAATATTTTCTTTTGAGTTAATGCAGAGGATACGAATTCAAGTCTATATGTACTGTCTGATTGATACATTTTTTTTATGGAATTAATCAATTATGATAATTTGGAGAATGCATGGTCCAAGTGATATTTGAAGCAGCTAATTGTTCGAGAGCATGTGGAAATTGCTCGTAATGATACAATTTATTGATTCTTAATTAGCAATCATGATTCATGTACAGAGAATGCCAGAATGGTTGTATGTGTTGTGAGTATCATCTACGGCCACATTTGCTAGTCGCATGCAATCCTTGACCTACCAGAGAATGGAACCCAGTCTCGTCTGGTAAGAGGGTCTACCTCAAAATAGTTCAAAAAGATGGAAATAACCAAATGAGAGAAACATAAAGTTATCATTGATAATTATGATGTGATCTAGGAGTAAGGTTTGATGTTAGAATAATTTGGTCTTGCAAATAATCATCAATAATCATCATTCATCTCAAAAGCAACAAATCTTGAATCCCAATCATTTAACTAACATCGCACTACATATTTATTCTTTTTGAAAAACCGGATAGTAGCTATCAGGAGTGACACTACATATTTATTCAACGCCTTAAACCATGCATAGTTTGGGACCAATATTTGTTTTTTTTATTAACAACCCGTAGATATTTTCATTACGAGAAACTAATTACACATATCAGTTTGTACCAGTATATAAGAGTATGTATACATCAACTTATACCAGTACATAAAACATTACAATTGAATTTTTTGTACAAATCTTGACATGAAAAAAAGAAAAGAAAAGAAAAAACCGTGCTCAAATTAGAAGAGATGAGCCTTCAGATCGGCATGCTCAAATTGATAAATAGTGAGCATGCATAATTTATTATCATCAACACAAACAGTGATGTTGGAAGTAAGGCGAGCCAGGAACATTCAGAATAGTCTTCGTGCTCATATTAGATTTGTGTTTGATTTATTCCGAGAGATATACAATGAAGAAGACAGAGAAAAGTCGAAGAACAAGGAGGAGGAGGAGGAAAGAAAAAGAGGAAGGAGACAATGAAACATAAACAAGTACCTTATTTACATATAAAGAGAAAAGAGATTACAAGAGAGGTAAAGAGAAAAAAGAGATTACAAGAGAGGTAACATCCCAAGTAAAATCCGAAAAGATAAAGCTGAGCGAAAAATGGTAGCCAGATCCATTAGGTAGAAGTATCTGCTCGGAACAAACAACTATACTTAGATCCACTAAGTGGAAGCACATGCTCAGAGCAAACAACAAAGTGGAGCCAAAAAACAATAGTAAAATCCACTAAGTGGAATCACTTTTTGGGTTTTTTAGGCCCATATTAGCCAAGTATTAAATTTACTCCTATCCGTCCTCTATTTCTTTGTAACCTATGCAAGTTAGGTTTGTGATTGGTGGCTCTTCTTAAGTAAAACAGAACATAGAAAGAAAGAGGAAGAGGAAGAGAGATAGAGATAGAGTGGTTGTTTCTGCTAACCATTGGAACACTCTTGTAATCCCTTGTAATATCTTGTTTAAGAGTGAAGTTTGTCGGTTGTTTGCCTCCTGGTGGAGTAGGCTCGACCGAACCACCTTATCTCTGTGTTTGTTTTCTCTTGTATGCTTGTTGGACTTGATCTATCATGCGGTAATATTTTTTCTCTATTGTTGGTTGTTTTGGTTGTATGCAAGGTTGAGTTAGTCTCTAATTTTTTGGTTATCCTTGGTATAAGGTTTATTGGGTCTATTGTGTGTTTCTTGTAGTTAGCACGGGGTGTACCAGTATTATGTATTTATAGATTTAACCGCAACAAGCGGTGACAAAGCTCTGGGTTATTTGGTATGGTTCATATTTGTCCACAAAGGGATTGGTTTGATTCCTTTTGTGAGGTGCTTAGTGGTGCCGTGACTTTGGCTAATGGACCGACTTTGTCGGTTGTCGGAATTGGTGCGGTTAGGTTCCGAATGTGGGATGGTATGATTCGCATGATTACCGGTGTTCTGTTCATACCAGGTATTCAACGAGTCTTGTGTCACTTAGTGAGTTGGATTCATGTGGGACTGAGTTACGAATTCGCGATTGGTCCATGAAAGTACTTCCATGTGACATGGTTGTCATTCGGGGTACCATACGCGGTGGTCTCTATGAGATGGTTTGTACGGTGGAGTCCGCGTCCACTGTCATACCAGCCGATACCTCTACGAGCCACATACGGTTGGATGAGGTGAGCAGTACAGTCATCGTCAGAGCTATGCCTGCGCTTGCTGGTATGGATCGTGGTACCGTGGCTATATACGAGGCCACGACAAGCAGAGTTGTAGGAGGTAATGATATGACACGTTGTGGTGGAGCCGCGGCAGTGGAGACATGTTGTATGGTAGAGCATGTTATTGGACGATGGCCTGGAGGGAGGCGAGCCGGAGGTGACAGGTTTGGTTACCGGGATACTCACGGGCGCCTTGATACCGGTGGAGGCATGAGTGGACATGTGGTGGTTGACACTGCATGGGGCATTGAACCTGGACGACCGCGGGCCATGGACTCAGGTATGATGTGGTGAGTCTCTGGACATGGAGGCTGGTGGGAGAACACGTGATATCGACGAACAACTATTGGATTGTGATGGTTGGCGACGGATGAGTTGCTGATTTGAGTTTATGGTGGAGATTGTTGGGTTTTTTAGGCCTGTATCGGCCAAAGTCCAATTTCCTCCTATCCCTCTTCTATTTCTTTGTAACCTACGTATGTTAGATTTGTGCTTGGCAGCTTTTCTTGAGTGAAACAAAAAGAGAGAAAGAAAGAGAGAGAGAGGAAGAGAGATAGAGATAGAGTGATTGTTTGTGCTAACCATTAGAACACTTTTGTTGATCTATTGTAATATCTTGTTTAATAGTGTTTGTCGGTTGTTTGCCTCCAGATGGAGTAGACTCGATCGAACCATCTTATTTCTGTGTTTGTTTTCTCTTGTATGTTTGTTGGACTCGATTTATCCTGCGGTAACATCTTTTCTCTATTGTTGGTTGTTTTGGTTGTATGCAAGGTTGAATTAGTCTCTAATTTTTCAGTTATCCTTGATATAAAGTTTATTGGGTCTATTGCGTGTTTCTTGTAGTTGATACAGAATGTTCCGATATTCTGCATTTTTAGATTTAACTCCAACATCACTTACTTGGATATAGGAACATGACATAGGATTAGGAATGTGGAGTGGGTGGAGAGGACGAAAGACAAAATCTAATTGCAACTTATAATCACCTTTGTTTTTGGAAAGAGAGGTGAGGTGGTTCAAAGAATGTTGGAACCAATATTTCTATCAGAGCATGGAATTAAGTGTCAAATTTCAAATCCTCCGATGTAGAGCATAAGCTTAGATAGTTAGACCCCAGTAGGGATGGCAAAATAATTCGTAGTTCTTGATTCGATTTGAGTTTGATTTGAGTTTATTTTGATTCGAAATTAGTTCGTTATGAAACAAATCAAGCTAGCACAGTTCGAATCTTATTTAAATCAAACTCAAAGAATAATTCGTTCGAAATTGATTCGCAAACTATTTGGATTCGAATCTCAAATAATACAACTAATGAATTCAACCATTAATTTTTAATAATGCAGGAACCAAACTTATACCATAGCTCAAAATTGTTAATATAATTGTAATTTATAATAGAAAAATGTTTCGGCAGCGTAACAAATTAACAATGTAATAAGTTTCATTTGAATAGGTCCATGCCATGATTTTAATCAATCCAACAGCGTAAAAGATAAAGAAACTTTGAACTGGCCCATAATTCATTGGTGTGAATTCATGAAAGGTAAAAGAAAACCGTGTGAGTTTTGTTCCGCGAGAAGAAAACTAATGTTTAAATTACAAGTACAACTAGGGCTGCCAAAAAAATTTATAGTTTGTAATTCGATTGATTTCGATTCGAAAAATGTGTAGTTCACAATTAATTCGATTCGAAACAAATCAAATCTAGTTCGATTCGAATTTTATTCAAACTCAAATTCAAACTAGAGTAAGTTCGATTCGGTTTGATTCGTTGCGACCCCTAGACCCCAGGTACAAGTTTAAATTTAACCATTTTGATCGTTGGAAATAAATATATTCAAATTCTATTAGTGCGGGTTTGACTAATTAAATAGTACGACTTTTGTTAATTTTTATTTTCACCGCTTTAATTGTTAACATATTGCATGACGATAGTTTGATATTTTTATTTAGAGTAAAGATGTTGTCCCCCTTGGATCTGTCCCCTATCTGTCCCTCTAACAACCTTTCTTTTTTGTTCCCTCACGTGGTCAAAACCCACTATCTTTAATCTTCTCTTAGAAAGAAAAAAAAAATTCAACACAACTAAAAACTCACCCTGTTCTTCTCCTCTACTGCTCGCCACCAACTACCCACGCCGACAATTGTGATGGCAGTCGAGATCCGGCGAGGCGAGCGTGGTGCACCGTCGAGATCCGACGAGGAGAGCGTGGTGCACCGTCGAGATCCAACGAGGAGAGCATGGTGCACCGTCAAGATTCGGTGGGGAGAGCGTGGTGCACCATTGGAGGGGGTTCATGCTAGCCCAGCGAAGGTTGTCATAGTGCAACATATGAATACTTCATTAGTTAGATATGAATACTTCAATTGTTAGATATGCATACTTCATGTTACATATGAATACTTCTTGGAAGAGGTGGGATGAGAAAGATGAATCTGACTTTGAATTTTGAATTGTATAAATTATTTCGAAAATGTATGAATACTTTGTAATCGTCAGTATGAATAATTTTTTAGTTAGATATGAATACTTCATTGTTTTAGATATTCATACTAGTCTATTTAGAATATTTCTTGGTCCCAATCTGGGCAGGTGTGAATATTATTAGTGTCAGATGTGAATATTGTTAGTGTCATGTGTGAATATTTCATTAGTTAGATATGAATAGTTATATATATGAATATTTTATTTGTTAGATATTGAGTACTTCATTAGTTAGATATGAATACTTCATTTGTTAGATATGCATACTTCATGTTAGATATGAATACTTCTTGGAAGAGGTGGGTGAGAGAGATGAATTTGACAATGAATTTTGAATTGTATAAATTATTTTGAACATGTATGAATACTTCATAATCGTCAGTATGAATACTTCTTGGAAGAGGTGGGGTGAGAGAGATGAATCTGACTTTGAATTTTGAATTGTATAAATTATTTCAAACATGTATGAATACTTCGTAATCGTCAGTATGAATACTCATTTGTTTAGATATGAATACTTCTTTATTTAGATATGAATAATATATAGTTTCGCTGTAGTGGTCCCCAATCTTGGTAAATGTCGCTTTCAGACGATTGCGGTCCCCATCCAGGCTGTCACAAGACGTCAGTGGTCCCCCTGGTCGTTATTGGTCCCCTCCAGCTTGTGTTTACATATGCCGAATGGTTCTGATAATAAGTATGAATACTATAAATTCGTAGGTATGAATACTATACGTTTTGACTATTAATAAAATAGCATTAATCTTGCTCTTTGGTGGTAGTTAACACGTTTTAACTATTTTTTTTTTCTTTTAGTGCGGGGGACATATAGGGGACTGAAGTAGGGGGGCTGTTAGTCGATCCCTTTTATTTAATACTATAACTATTTGCTTCATTACTATCAGACACCGCGCGCTGTTTTAAATTAATTTTTTTATTTACTTTGTTTGAATTTACTTTACTTGTCAAACAAGTTTGTGTATCTCCCTCTTTATTCTTCTTATTTTGTAATCTTCTTTCAATGTTAGACTTTTTTAAGAGTTAGCATACTAAGCACATATCTTTTTAGAATGAGAAACAAAATCATATTATATAAATAATCCGCTCAAAATAATTTATGAGAAAAAAATAATCGAATGAATAAGAAAAACATGATGTAGCATATTTAAAAAAAATATAATTTTTTTTTATTTACTATAATCATAAATTATAATTTTTACAGAAATTTTCAATAAAGTATGTACGTGGGTTCACCATGCAAAATTAAATTGTTCTACCAACCTTACCTGACAATTTAATGTCAACGTTGCAGCGCCTTCCACTAGAAAAAGGGAAGGGAATCTCCCAAAGACAAAACACTACACAAAAAATGCACAAACTTGTAGGTGTCCTTGACAGACTAGCATTAAATACATTGCACAAATTTAAAATCATGATTAAATCGATTAAAATCAATCTTGGCTCAGTTGAGCTCATTCTCTCTCAGGCTCATTTACAGACTACTATATAGAATTTTTTTTTGTAGTAACCATAAATAAAAACATAAATTTTACCCAACCAACTTGATTGCTTTTTTTTTTTTGACAAAAAATCATAAGAACAGAGATGTTATTTCGGTCACAATTGTTTTCACAGATTTCGAAAAGAAAAATATGTTGACAAATTGTGAAATACATGGGACTGAATTATCATTTCGGTCCAAAAAAAAAAAAAATTCGAGACCGAAATGGCATTTCAGTTCTTATTGTTTTTGTAAAAAAAATAAAAATAATCATGTTGGTTTCATAAAAACCTTTTTTTTTATTATGGTTTATAAAAAAAAAATTCTACTATATAGGCATTCTTACTTTAAAATGAAAGGAAAATAAGATAATAAAGTATGCCAAACCTCATATGAGAAACCATACTGTAAAAAAAATGAAAGACATTTCAACTTCTCAGTAGCCTAGTTGCTTTCAACTTTTTTTTTTTTTTTTGAGGAAAAGCCCTTAGGCAAGTTGCTTTCAACTTGTTGGCAAAAAGATTTTGAACATATCAAGCGAGCTCAATTAAAAGGGGACCCCAAATTGATACAGTCGCATTTAGTACCACAAATTTCACTATTTTGGTACCAAAAGTACCGCCCCACAATCTTTCTGTACATTGTAACATGGCGTGTTGGGGATAAGCTAGCTAACTCAACCGATGAATTCATGAACTGACAACAATTCATAATGGTATAGCACAAGTAGCAATTTTTGTGTTCATACACTGTCACAGCTGGTATTAACAGTAAAAAAATTGGACCATATAAGTTGGATTTTACAGTTTTGGATCGAAATTCCTTAACCCTTTTCAATAAATTTTAAATTGAACATATCCAAATAAAACCAGATCTGTGACGAGACTAAGATAATTTTTTATTTATACCAATACAGACTTGCCATATTTGCTCCCTGATATTCACTGAATCTTCAATAAAATTAACTAAGCATTTAAACATTATTTTATTTTTGAACTATAAACACTTTTTAAGCTAAGAGCATCTACATCCCTAAAACTCAAAAGAATTTCTAAATAACTGTTAACTACTTTTAGAAATTATGGTATTTAAAGTTTCTAACTCTCACATTCCTAAAACTCATTTTAGAGTTTCTATTAAGCCACGTCAGCAACAAATTAAAATAGGAGAAACAATTTGAGCTAATTATTTGGCCAACATAGAGTTTATAAACAGTTTCTTAATAAGAAACTTTCATGCATAGTTTCTAAATAAGAAACTCTCTCACATCCCTGAAACTGGATTAGAAACTGCCACGTCAGATTAGAAACTCTAATAGTTTCAGGGATGTAGATGCTCTAATAACTATAATTATTATTGTTAATTATTTCGTTTCAAGCAACATTTGTGAGTGCACTAACGTTAGATTAGAAAGTTCTAATCTTATTATGACATACATATATGTATATATAGTTCGTGAGGAAATGTAATTAATTTTAATTCAAATATCTTTCTTCAAATAAAGTCTCCCATTAACTTCTGTATTTTATCTTGACGAGACTATCTTTGATTCAAATATTTATCTGCGAGAATGTCTTATCTGTTTCTTGTCAGTGCATCATATATAACTTCTGATAATATATTATATGTGCAATAATATCTTTTTGAGGAATGTGCATCATAACTTAATAGAACTTCTGTTGAATTGTATTCCTCTAAAAAAAATTATGCTCCTTTAATACAATCTTATTACACTGTCAAACTCAAACACAGAGTAGGTACGATCTTTTATAGATTGTACAAATCACAATGCAACTGTATAAATCTTAAAACTAATTCATTTTATCCAACTCTATGCTACACATCCGGGACCCCTACATGATAAAATACAGGAAACACAGAAATTTTTGACAGACACAATGCGTCTGTAACAGATAGACCGTAACAGCTACCACAAAAAGACACCAAATTTCGCTGCACAGTATGCATTAATTATTCATGTGTTCTTTGTCACTTGGATTTAGGGCTGTAAACCAATCAAACCGAATCAAATTTACTTCAGTTTGAGTTTGAATAAGATTCAAATCAAACTAGTTTTTTGGCAGCCCTAGTTATACCGGTAGTTTATGCATTGGTTTTCTTCTTGCGGAATAAAATTCACACGTTTTTTTTACCTTTCATGAATTCACATTAATGGATTATGAGCTAGTTCAAGATTTACTTACCTTTTACGCTGTTGGATTGATTAAAATCACGACATGGACCTAGTCAAATGTAACTTATTATATTCGTAATTTGATACGATGTTGAAACAATAGTTATCATTATATTAACAATTTTGAGTTGTGATATAAGTTTAGTTTTTGCATTATTAAAAATTAATTGTTGAATCCATTAGTTGCGTCGGCTATTGGACGAAAGCGGATCCGATCATAGATAGAGATGAAGAAAGAGGTAATAGGGTGTTTTTTAGAGTAGATAAATATGATTAGTTGATTAGAGTAGTTTACGTGATTTCATGATAATAAATGAGTTTGGATCTAGGAAGGAAGGTCATTTGACCAGTTGTAAGTCTGTTTTTTATCAATGAAATTGTTAGTGTGCATTTAAAGTCACTAACCTTTAAAAAAAAAAGAGATTCAAACCTAAATAGTTTGCGAATCAATTTCGAACGAATTATATCCAGTTTGAGTTTGATTTGAATAAAATTTGAATCAAATTGATTTGATTCGTTTCAGAACGAACTAATTTCAAATTGAATCAAACTCAAATCAAATCACGAACTAGGAATTTTTTTGCCAATCCTACTTGGATTAACTCTAAAATAGGGTTACCTAAGCTAATTATCTCTTTTCAGTTAACTAAGCCAACAGAGACTTCCCTCTGCATTTCTTCATCCTTCATCCTTTTCCAGTCCCAGAGAGAGGTGAAAGGTTATGAACAGCTCGTAAAAGGGAAGAATGAAGAGAAAAAGACCACCCCATCATCATTTACCTAACAAATCGTTTGATAGATGGATAGACAGCTTTATAGAAAGCTGTTCAACTTAAAATTTTGAAATAGAGGTGTTTTGCTGCTCACCTGAGTCAGCTAACCGAGTTGTTTTAGTCAATAGAACCAGTCTTGCAAAAAGTATATAAATACTGTATAGTCAAGGGCAATAAGAGTAAAAGCTCACTAAAAAAACTAAAAATTTACATTTTACACAGAGCTACAAATAGCCGGTATGTCAAAATCTTTGTAAGTTGGGCTACATAGACCTCCTCCTACTGCAAGTGACAATGGGAAAGCATAGCCTATTACTCCTCAGCACAATTCTAGCAAAATCATATAAAAAAAGGGAGAAAAAGAAAATGTCATACCTTACAGCTATCACATAAGCAGTTCAGGCAAAAACGCCCATAACTGATAACTTATTCTACTTATGTTTTTCTCTTTATATTACATGACAGAACATGCATTAGGGTTTTCATCGCTGAAAATCTGCGGCGGCGGGTACTGATTATATGCGTAACCTGCTGTATACCCAGTGGCCGGTTTTGGGTAATACTGGTACAATTCATTTAGCATCCGCTCCATTTTGGCAGTCATCAGCACACTACCAGCGGGACCCTCTTCTACCAAAGCCTCGCCATCCTTTTTCTCTCCATCTTCATTTTTTTCCTCTTTCGTTTTTTCGTCCTTTTTGTCGTCATTGTCCTTCTTCTCGTCTGACGATTTGTCATCTTTCTTATCGTCTTTCGGTTTGTCGGCATCTGCAGTTGAATCTGCTGGTGGGTCCCCCGTCGGTGGGTCTATTTTCACAATGGTTGCATGTTTACCAGTACGCTTGTACACATATTCTACAAGCTTGGTAGGTGGGTCGAAAATCCCCTTCACAGCTACTTCCGATGCCTTGAGATTGGGCTCAGCTGATTGTATACCTGGTTGGATGAAGAGTTACATTACTGAATTTAGATGTATCAAAGTGTAAAAAATGTTCAAGTAGAAGAATTTCATGGGTATGGAGACAAATCTAGAAATTACAAGGGTAGGGTAGGTAGTCCTAACAATTGGAACCAATTATAAGGGTCAAACAAGAAGTTGAACTGGACTGAGACTTGAATAACAAAAAGAAATATGACACTTCAAATAGAAACATCCAGCATTTAATAAGAAAGTACTGGCAGTAAAAAGAAAATAGTACATTTTCTTGATTCAATTAATAAAGAGGTTGGAATCTGGCAGGGTACAATTAACAACACTATCTACCCATCATAAGAAGGTCACATGTGAATCATAAACAGAGATGCTCCCAGCAGGTCGGGGAATGTATTAACACACAAGAAAAATAAAAAAAAGCAAAATTAAAAACACCAAGGACATGAATTGTAAGAGAGCAGGGATTTGGATCCTCTCAATTGCAAGGCAGGAGTTTGGACAGTGTAAGGGTGTACATGTGCCATTAATTTCTGATGTTTAATCTGGAGTTCAACTAACTTGGTTAATAGTCCAAACTACTCACTATTAAATGCGCGGTAATTAGCATGATCCTAATTATCCGATCTGAATTAATCACAACAAATTGAACCCAATTATTTCTTTGTCCAATTTGAAAGAGCAAAACAGAATAAAAATTTACCTTTCATTTTTAAGATCCTCTTCTTGATCTCTTGAGCACAGGCTTCGCAATGCATGTGTACTTTCAACACCACTGTTATCACTTGGGGCTTCTCGGTATTTTTACATACAAATGAAAATATAGATAGTCAGTAAAGTGCCTAGAGTAATTACATGAATTGTTTTCACTTGCTTTGATGTACTTTCTTTTCAGCCAATAAGTTGGGTGTTTGTTCTTCCTGGGAAATATCCCTTTCAACAAAAATGTTGAGTCGGATACTAGCCCAAAAAGAGCTCACAGAATAAATGAATTTCTAAAGTTACAATAAATATATCTCCAAACTTCCAATTACATTCCCAGCAGCTTTCTAATTGTCAAATTATCTCCCTAATGTTAGTATGAATCTGTAAATAACAGTGTTATGATGTTATCTACAATTTATTATAAAAATATGAGGTCCAAAGTTTTGAGCATCATCAAATCGTGTAGTCTTAATTTAGAATGATGAAATATTTTTGAAAACAAAATATATCAAGTTCTAACTGCAATAAACCAACCTCCTTTTTCTCTTCTTGTTTTGGAGCATCATCTGCCTTCTTCTCCTCTTCTTCTTTTTTCTCTTCAGGTTTGGGCGGAGGCGGTAGTATCGGACTTAAGAGCTCCACTTTTCGACCTGTTTTCTTTTGAACCCGGTCCACTACCTTCATGGGATCTTCGGCAGCTTTCTTCCCCTTAACCACCACCTTATGTGCCTTCGAATCGGTTGTTACAGCCTCCACCCCTGTCATCGCCACCATTTCAATGTTAAAATGGAGATCTTTATTTAATTTTTTTGAGTGCAAAGTTAAAAGTTCACAGACTGCTGAGCAATAATATGTAGAAAGATCAGATCATCAGAGTATGAGGTTTATATATATCAACCATATTAGAACCCAGAAAATATGAATAGCATATTCAAGAAAAAATTTCTTTAAAAATAAAATAATAAGAGGTCAAAGTGCAAGAGATTTTAAAGAGGATTTGAATCTAAAGCGAATCCTTTGGTCAAAGCACAATATTTTTAAGAGATCCCCCGTTTTTCCCCCATCCCCCACCCAAATAAAATAATAAAAAGAAAAGGAAAAAGTGGGAAAACAGCTTTAGCATTAACCCTTATCTGGACATGAAAAGAAATGAAGATAAAAAATATTAATTAATGTAAAACAACACAAAAAAGGATCAGCTTTTGAGCTATTTATAAAATATTAGAAAACAGGGCTTTTGTGATGAAACCATGTACTTGAAAAAAGTTACCCTTTTCCCACTTTTTTCGGAGTGGATTATTATTATCAAATAACGAGAGAATCATTATAACGATATCAGAGAAAAATATCAAAAATGTGTAACTTCGCATATCCGACCCTCTTTATTTGCTAGTATCCCAACAAATAGTTTTATCCGTAAACGATAACACACACATTTCTTGCCAAAATATTTTCTGGCAATAACGTGTACAGATTCACCTGAAAAACAAAACAAATTTGAACATGACACGTCATAGGCACCACATTTTCCCTTGAGACCTTAGAAGCTAGAAGTAATATTTTGGGCAGATACCCGTACTCCGCACAAGCACCATCGCCGCCAATTGACCGGTTCTTCGGGCAGAAATGCATGCAAAAAGATACAATTTTTTTTATTAATGTTAAAATATATAGTCTACCTTCGAATCCTTTCAAGCATCGCTTGACCTTTTTAGCACATCCCTCACAATGCATGTATACTCGCATCACCACCTCCTCTGGCGGTGGAGGTGGCGCCTCCACCTTTTCCTCCGTTGCTCCGCCTTCTACATTTTTCTTCTCCGTCTCTCCTCCGCCATCCTCCTTCTTCTTTTCTTCCGGTGGCTTCTCCTCCTTGCACTTCGTGTTCTCCTCGCTCTTCTTCTCCTCCTGAGGTGAAATACGAAGAAGATTCGTAAAAAAATCTTACATTGAAATGCATTATCGAGAACGATCCTGATTGCATCAAGGTGGATTTCCTTTTATGAAGCATTTACCTCCCCCATTTCTTCTACTTCTCTCTAGCTGCGTCGTAGTTTCTCTCTCTCTCCTCTCTCTCTGTATCTCTCTCCCACAGGGTGAGTGGTGTGAGCGAAGAGACACTGGCAGAGTTGCCTGTTATGTAGCACTTTGCAACGTGTGCAAAGTCATTAGAAAATGTGCAAAGGCCTGGTTCATACTTATATACGTGGTCTAAAGAGTATTTTCCGATTTCGTACCATAATGTGTGCATTTCTCTAACTTAATCAGATATACGCAATCTTATTTTACTAAATTAGTGATAATCAGGAACGATTACATTAAATTTAATAGTGTTATTCAACATAAAATTAAATTAGGATAGTCTTAAAAATTCATTGAGTTTGCTTGATGGTGAATTACAATATTTGTAAATATTAAAAAAAAAACAGAGAGTATTTATAATCAATGAACAAATCAAGCTAGTCTTTGATAAATTTTTGCGCAGGATAATTTATAAATGGTATCGGGAATTAATGATAGACCCGAAATTTTTTTTCTTACCACTCTAATAAATTAGAATTAAATGAATATTATCCATTAATTTCAAATTCAGATTCCACCACGAATTCGGACTCAGTCCGCGCACAGATCCCAATCGGTGCGCGGATTGGATAAGCGTACCAAATTGATTTTTTTAATATATTTTTTTTGAATTTTTTACTAATCTGTCTGCATACCCAGTATGCGGACGGATTTTTTTTTTTAATTCTATTATGAATTGTTTGAAAAAAAAACATGCAATTGTTCAGGAAGTTAACAAAAAGGCCAAAGTGTAATTACGTACGGTCAAAAAGAGAAGTATGAGGAATAGCTGGAAAAGGAGCAATTGAATCATTATAACAAAATGAATCATAGACACCTGAGAAAATCAAACAGAAGTTGAGTTAAATCAGTTTTGTTTCATATAATTTGCTTGAGAAGCAAAACAAGTCATATACAGATGGTGTGTTAAGTATTCTAGACTTCTAGGCAAAACAAATACTGAGTTATACAAGCTTTCCTTGTTGATTTTAGAACTACAAAAATTTAGTAAAAAAATTTCAAATAATTCATAACAAAACTTAAAAAAAAAAAAAAAAAAATCCACCCGCATACTGGGTATGCGGACAAATTAGTAAAAAATTCAAAAAAGTATATTAAAAAAATCAATTTCGGTACACATGCCCCGAGCACCGATTGGGATCCGTGCGTGGACTGAGTCCGAGTTCGTGGTAGAATCTGAATTCGGAATTAATGAGTGGTATTCATTTAATTCTAATTTATTAGAGTGGTAAGAAAAAAAACAGACGATAGACCATGTCCACCGCGATATTTTATTTTTCTTTTTAATGGCCCCCTCGGTTTTAGCATGTACTGATTAACGTAGATGTACTAGGGATTCAGCCTACGGGGTTTTCTCAAATAAAAAAGAAAGAAATAAAAGGATTTACTAGGGATTTTACTAGTGGATTACAGTGGATCAGCAATGTAAAATTACTGTCAGAAATTTACCTACGGTAAATCCTGGCTGTACACATTATTATGGTAGTAAGTTACGAGCTGGTTTTTGCCATTTGTGGTTTGTGGGATAGAAGTATAAACGGATTCCACACTTGGATCTGACTGGACTGGACCTAATGGTCTATATATACCGCTTTGGTCGGATCGAAGGTTCTAGATAAAGATCCGGGTCTAATAGCCTGGAATCCGTTTAAAACATGCTGTTCTCTGATTGCTTGTACTACATCTTGAAATTAATGGTTAGTATTTTGCGGTGAGACAAGTGTGACAAGTTGATTCATTTATGTTTAAAAATCTCTAGCTCGCATTAAAATAAATATTTTAATTTCAAAGTGTGCAGCATTAAGAGTGCAGTACTAAGTGCTAAACTATATACTAAACATGAATGAAAATAGAAGGTAGAAAGGGTCAATCAAATAAGCCGTTTAAAACGTGACTTTTGAAATCCGAATCTCTAATACAAATTGAGTGTTCTGAATTGTTTAACCATACTACAATGATTATTTTCTCATATCATAATTTTATTCTTCTTTTTCATTTATTTAAATAGGATGGCTCATGTCTCATCAAGGTTTTAAATAGCGATTATCATATTATAGCGGAAAAGGCTAAAAAAAAAAGCTATAGCGAATAGCGTAGCTATAGCGAAAGCTATCGTACATAGTGTTTTTTGTTTAAAAAATTATATTTTATATTTCTACTAATTATCAAAATTATATAAAATCTCATAGAGCAATAAGTACCACAAAATTAATTAAGAAATTAAAATATTCATATTAAACCAATACAAAGTTCAAATTGTTATTCATAATATTACTAATAATATCATAAACTATCTATCATTTTTCATTCAAAATAATCTAAGCATCATGATATAAACTATATATTTTTCCATTCAAATAGTCTTAAGGCCCTGTTCGGCAGCCCAATAAGAAATAGGAATGAGAATGAGAATCAAAAGTTTTAACTAAAAGTTACTGTTCATGTGGGAAAAAAAAATTCAGTCCGAGTGAATTTTTTTTTCCCACGTGAACAGTAAATTTCTTTTTACTGTCAAACGGGACCTAAGACTTTATTTGGAATGGAATAGAATGAAAAGGAAGCGAACATATTTAATATCTTCGTATTTGAATAATTTATGAACAAAAGTAAATTTAATTTTCCTTTCAGTTTTATTTCTTGTTTGGTTAATTAAAATTTAGAAGGTAAATGAGAAATTTGATGGTTGTTATTTGTATGTGACAAAATAACTTTGATGAAATTATATAGGCAAGACATAAGGTTAGACATTTGTGTCATCCGTTTTGAAAATATTTGCAATAATTTTTTTTTCATCCATTATACTTCAAATTGAGAAGAAAATCGATTATATTGATTATCTTTTTGCTCCTGTAATCTTCAACTCCGATATAATTTTGTCAATTAAATAAAATTCGAGAAAAAAATATTATTTTCTTTCCATTCCATCCCTTCCTCTGCTCTCAATCCAAACAAGGTGTAAATGTACGCCTTTAAACGGTCTTAAACAATTTATCCATTCTATTAGCAATCAATGGAGAGAAACCAAAACCCCCTTCATGCTCGGAATGCTCCCAGTTAGTGTAGTGTAGATTGTACACAATTTCTGTGCCAAGCCATGAAATCTACCGATCGACGTCAACATGGTAATAATTTACTTCTACTCATTGATTCACTGTTATACTTACTCAGCAATAAATAGGAGGTTCGCCTTCGAGTCAACAACTGTCGGTCTCGTCTTAACCAGACGCAGCCCGTGCCTCTGCCTCAACTAGTTGAGACGCTGCGTCCCCGTCTCACACTCGCAGTGGCAGAACGAGATCGTGGTCCTCATAAGAGGAGCTAGATTTTCACATGTTTCACTGTGAAGAAACGGCAGATTTTTTTTTTTTAACATATATAAACTGATTTTTTTTAGGCCCTTTTGGATTTTAGGGTCCGGAGCCATCGTCCTGAGTAGGGGCCGGACCTATTTGTATGACGGTACTAATTAACATGAAGTCCAGTACTCCAATGCACTCTAACAAAGTTTTTGAATAGAGAAAACTTTCAAATATTTCCGAATTTAAGAATTGTGAAAAACAAAATAATATATATTTATGTTATTCATATTTATAGAAATTTTATTTATGTTGCGAAAATATCAATACTTTAATATAATTGTCATATTATAAATAAATTATTCCCAAATTATATCAAAATCACAAAACTTAATTAAACTATAGCAAATTATTTTTGAATCACTAACTAGTTACTTCAACTCAACGAGCAAGAGCAGTAAGATTTCCTACACGCGGTAAGAAGAAAAGGATAAAAAAAATATACTGAATGCTATTCACGCATTACCGTATAAATTAACGGAGTCCGTATTTGTTATTTTTCATCTCACAATTCCAAATTGGATCCTCTGATGATCAGTTCATTGTCAAACTTACGGCCTGATATAAAAGAGCACGACTTGTAATTTTATTAACTCCAAGTACATCACAGGGCATTCAGAAATTGGAATAACAGATTATTTCCCTGGCATTCAGGCTGAAACATGCATAAGTGGATAAGTCCTTCAAAATATACAGGATGCCGTACACAATGTTTTAAAATTGTTGCAAAAAGTTGCATACGCCGCGGTTCAGAATTCAGATCAATCAAGTGTTATACAAATACACCACACAATTCTGAACTTGACCTAAAAGTTCGAAAGCAGCTAGCGTTAAATATACACAAATAGAATAGTACATGGAGGCGGAACGGCAGATAACTGCGTCAATTATATATTTTACTCTCATTATATCTTGTTCCCCGAGCAAATTGCTAATTTGAGTATTGATTTGTGCAATAATGCTCCAGGTACCTAAGCGCTGCTGCTCTCTTGCGCTAAATTAATTAGGCTTCTCTGATACAGTAAATTATATATTAGCTAGTATAGAGTCCGTCATGAATATTTTTCTCCGGTGCGGTGCCGTGCCGACTTCAATTCTTTTTGTCAATATTAGTCAAACTTTAGGTCAACAAAGGTCGTTTTTAGAAACCGAGATTGCAATTTCACGATAGTGACAACGTTTAATAAATGCAGTTGATGAATAAAAACTACATGTTTCATTTAAGGGCTTAAATAAAACCAGGCATAGTTATTTTTGCTTCGTTCCAAGCTGGCTATATATATATATATCATCCTAGTTTGACAGAGCAAGGGGGAGGAAGAACCAATTAATATACCCCTACTTTTTTTAATAAAATTGAAGTTCTAATTAGAGAAAATGAGAGTTATGAATGGGTATGTGTCAACATACTGTTTTAAGTTTTTGTAAATAAAAGTAATTTAATGAACATCAATTTTTATACTCAAGTATTTTCAAGAGTACTTGTGACAATAAATTTCAGATATAAAATCAAACATGTATGTTTTATTTTATTTTTTTTAGTAAAATTGGAGATCAAGCCATCCAATTTTTTTTAAAATCTATAAGGGATCTCTCAATCGGGTCTGGAACTTGCGACCTTACATATAAAGAGTATCATCTTTGCCACTAAAACAAAGGCTGATTATGCATGTTTAATTTGTTGTAAATAAAAATATGTTTCATGATTTATCAAACGATATACAAGTTATAATATAGTTTTTATAAAAATGAATGAACAAGTTTAGTTTGAGCAACGCTAATAGAGCACAAGTAAATAAAAAAAAAATGATAGTCACAATTAAAATTTCTTATATCAATAGTATTTTATCGCACTTTTTTTACAAGCATTATTATCGTCAACCAAAATTAAAATTGATGTACTATAAAAATGAACATATGTCAAAACCTTGCTAATTTGACCCTTCAATTAAAAAAATGATCAAGAGGCAAAAGCTAGGGCTGCACAAAAAGTTGATAGTTCTTGATTCAATTTGAGTTCAATTTGAAAAATATTTGCAATTAATTCGATTCAAAATTAGTTCGTTTTGAAACAAATCAAACTAGTTTGGTTCAAATCTTATTCAAATCAAACTCAAACTAAGTATAATTCGTTCAAAATTGATTCGCAAACTATTTAGGTTTGAATCTCAAATAATGCAACTAATGGATTCAACCATCAATCTTTAATAATGCCGGAACCAAACTTATATCAGAGCTCAAAATTGTTAATATAATGATAACTTATAATACAAAAATGTTTCAGCAACGTAATAAATTAACATTGGAATAAGTTCCATTTGACTAGGTCCATGTCGTGGTTTTAATCAATCCAACAGCGTAAAAGGTAAGAGAATCTTGAACTGGCTCATAATCCATCAATGTGAATTCGTGAAAGGTAACAGGAAACAGTGTGAATTTTGTTCTGTGCGAAGAAAACTTATGCATAAACTACCGGTATAACTAGGGTTGTCAAAAAAATTTGTAGTTTGTAATTCAATTGACTTCTATTCGAAAAGTTTTAGTTCGCAACTAATTCGATTCAAAATTAGTTTGTTCTGAAACAAATCAAACCAATTCAATTTGAATTTATTTCAAACTCAGCTCAAACTAGAGTAAGTTTGATTCGGTTGGATTCGTTTGCAGCCCTAGCAAGAGCTATTTTATTTTAATATCTTGGAAAATTAATCCATAAAAAGGTGGTCAATATATTGCCAAAATAGCACGGGTGATTTGTCTGATACCTGCCATATTAAAATTTCTTCCACTTAAACGACAAATGTGTTCATTTGTAAAATAATCTGTTTAATTTGTATTTTTCTTTCTCTATCTTACTGCAAAATTCCAGACCCCTATGATTATTAAATTGGCTCTAGCTTGAAGGAGAACAACTTTTAAAATGCTTACATTATTATTTTATTTTTTATTTTTATTCATAGAAAGATCCAGTCCTTAGTTCCTACCGGAATGTGCGCTAATTCAATAGTAGAAATTAAAACTTCTATTTAGATTACCAAATGAATTAAACAATTTCTCGATGCATATATATTTGATTTGTTGCTTGCTTAAAAACCATATGCACATGAATATGTCAGATCAAATTTGATCTGATGGGCGATATTACCCGTCCGATCGATTTGCATTGTGATTTAGACGGTCAGGTTTAAATCCAAAAAAATCTAAATCATTTCATGAATCCAAAGTCCAAACCATCTGTACAAATCTCAACGCAACCATCAACCTCCTCCCCCCATTTTCATGACAAAATGAATATTTCTCTGATAATTCATTTCATTAAGGTACCTATACCTATACCTATGGGAGAGGGGGGCGTCCGACGTCCATCGGACCACTTTTGTATTCAATGGGTTCGCTCACCGTCAGATCTGCTTTAGGATTCGTGTGAAAGGATTTTAAAGCAGCGTGCGAAATTGCGGGCACGAATCCTAAAGCAAATCTGACGGTGAGCGAACTCATCAAACACAAAAGTGGTCCGATGGGCGTCGGACGCCCCCTCTCCCCTATACCTATACCTATACCACGGATGGAAACAAAATATTTAAGTTTGGATCAACGACCTAAAATTCGACAAAACCAATAGATTAGCACGGGTTACGAGGTAAATATGGCTCTCTAACCAAGGTTATGTTGGGGTTAAATTGCCTAATATTTGACCCATGACTTATCAGGACTACATCATATTCCTATGGGCATCCACAGGCAAGTCACATGACATTGCACGTGAACGGAGAATGTTATTTGTGCAATGCACCTGCTCTGCTAACCTTGTCTCTGCTCTGATTGTGCTTTTTATAACCAATTTGAATTCCAAATTATAACAATGTTTGATTTTATGTCCCATCTCAGAAAATACAGTTATGTTATATTAATTACAAGAGTTGTGGATAGTTTTTATAATCGGAACTAGTCATATATTGTGATCTAAACCCCAAAATGACCAACAGGTATTTTTAAATGTTTTTTTTTATTATTGTTATATATTTTTTATGCAAAAGAAAATATTATAAAACCTTTTTTTTTTAAAATATCCTATCCTTTACCAATATATCTTTTAATAAATATGCTACATGCTTTGCATGTTAGTCCCGAAATTTTTATTAATACCCTTCTAAAAAAAATCTCTAATTCTGGAAAATTCGAAAAATACTCAGGCCGCAATAACAATTGGCGGCCTCGAGAATGAAGTTGTCATTTATCGTTGTGGCCCCTATGCTATATATAGGGGCAGCTGGGGTGAGAAATTCATTATTTCTGTTCACTTTCAAATCCCTTCGAGCTCGGGTAAATTTTTTTTTCTTGTTTTCTCGGGTTATCTATTTACTTTGTTGATTATATCATTATTTCTTCGTATACAAACCACATTTCAAACAAACTATATTTTACAAACAATCGACGGACTCAGAATTTTAATCCGACAAACAAACAATATTTTAAAAATAAATGACATATTCAATAAACAATATTTAAAACAAAATAACAATTAAACATAATAACTAAACTATATAAAAATCAAACAAACAAACAAATAATACAATTTTGTTAAAAGAAAAAAAGGAGGGTCCACACTCCGCAATGACAAAATGGCAGCCCTCAAGAATAGGATCACCAATTGTCATTGCGGCCTAGGTATTTTTCGAATTCTCCATAATTAGATTTTTTTTCTAAAAGAATATTAATAAAAATTTCAGATTTTGGTCACCCATATATATTTTTATATTTTTTTATTAAAAGACTGCTATCAACATTTTTAAATGTAATTTTTAAAAATCAAACTTGAAATCCCTCTGTAAATAAACGAAGCTCGTGCCATTATATTAAGTTCGTGTATATATGTATTATTTTACATTAGAATACGGATCTGTGCTTCTATGCACTTTTTTTTTTTTTTTTGAAAAATTGGCAAAAAGCCCGTTCATTTTAATAAAAAGTCAGTTAGTAACACATTGTTGAGTAAAAACAGAAAGAAAATACAAAACTACCCCTAAAAACCCAAAGCAACAGTAGCACTAAACCTTGTGCCAAAACAGAAAAAAAAAAAAAAAAAACAATCAGTGTGCCAACAAACAAATGTACCAGCAACAATGGAATCAAGAGAACGCCCCATGTTATTACAACATAACAGTTCAAACAGACTAACAAGAGGAACAAAATAGTTTTTTAAAAGCAAGCCATGATGAATGGGCAAAAGCTGAACCCTAATTAGCAAGCAGCATTGGTACCAGTTGCATACTGGTACCACCATCAATCTCAATAGCATCAATAGGCAGGGGATTGTCTCGATTGGCACCGTATCCATATCTTCAGGGATCCAAGGACGAGTAAAACTTCCCACATGTCTCTTTTTGTTACCTAGCCAATAATCCAACAAAGAGCAAATTAGTAAAATCATTTGTCTTATGGAGGGAATGCATTTATTATCAAAGCAAATTGAATTTCTAGTGGTCCATATGCTCCATCAATGGCACTAACCATTTCCTAAAAAAAACAGATGGCGCTAACCATTTCCTAAAAAAAACAGATGGCACTAACCACCATGAGCATATCTTGTCTTTGATGGAGAGATAAAGTCATGACAAAATGTTGTATTTCTTCTAAGATTGCCACTCACAATAATTTTTTTTTTAAATTACCCACTTCTATGCACTTTGTCTTTTACATATTGATATATCATAAGAAGACCCGAGCCACCTGATTGTGTTTTTAATTTTAAACGATGTCGAATTCAAGCAAATAATGGATAGTTAATTAATTGAAGAGGAGGGTTCAAATGCACCATCATTTTAGTGCACCAATATGCTCCACGTCATTTATCTCTATTTTCAATGTCCGAACAGTCGATCCGAATCGCTCAACATGATCTTCATAATAAAATATGTTTGAAGACCAAATTTTATATTTTTTTTTAGAATTATTTTACTATTTTTTTAGATAGGTACAATATGACTTTATCGGATATTCAAAATCTCCTTAAAAAAAGTGATTTTGTATCTATTAAAAAAATAGTAAAAAAATTCTAAAAAATATAAAATTTGATCTCCAAGTATATTTTATTATGAATTGATTGTTCGAACTTTGAAAATAGAGATAAATGACATGGAACATATTAGAGCACCAAAATGATAATGCATTTGAACTCTGCTCTTAATTGAAAAGGTAACATCACTTTCATATTTGCAATTAATGGGCTGGCTCATGTATGTTGGTACTCTAATTCTATTTATGAGTTTGGGTAGTATAACATTAGTGTTATTTTAGCCTATATAACACCAACTCCAAAATCTATCGAATCGACTTTAAACGATGAAGCCAAATTGTTCAAACCGATCTACTTCATTAGTTGTGCGTTTATATGCAAAGTTTATAACTTTTCGAACTTATTTAGTATCAAGTCAAGCGGTCAAATGCGTGAGTTTTTAAGTTACTTTTAATACATTCATTTTTCAACATTTTTACCGCTTGATTTGATACTAAAATAACTCGAAAATATAAAAAAATTACGTGTAAACGCATCACTCATAAAGTAAATCGGTTTGAACGGTTTGAATTAGTCGTTTGAAGTCTATTTAATCAATTTTCAAGTTAGTGTCATATGACACCGATGTTATACTAGCCGGACTCTTTATTAATAATTGAAGCTTTCTTTTAGCCTGTTATTTATAATTTATGATAAAGCCCACTTAACACTCAAATTAGTAGATTTAAGTTCAATTAAATAAATAAATGAGAGTTCATAAGCAGTGAGCTTTAGTATTTCGTACAGAAAGTTGCTTAAATGGTAGACATAACTAACCAATTTTCCAACTAATATGTTGGAATGTAACCAAACAATTATGAGCCAGAGTGGCCGAGCGGAAGAACCAAAATAGCAACCTAATGTGTTCTATTCTCAGGTGATAATATCATTGCTAGGAGGTGACAGGTTGAGATAAAGTTGTTTACCTATAAGATGAATAATGAATGGGGCACTTAAATCTGGATAACTTTTTTTAAAGGGGGGATTTCACGTATACCCCTCAAAAACTTTAAAATTACGTATTTCCCTCTCTAAAAGTTAAAATTACATATTTCTCCCTCTAAACTTAAAAAACTTACAAATTTATCTATTTTATTGTCTTTTACATTAAAACTAATTTTACCCTTTACTGAAAGCATAAAACGTTAATCAGACAAATTTGAATCTGAAAGGTTCCTCTACTGTTCGCATTAAGATCTGTGCGTGTCCCTTCAATATTCATGTGTGTTTGCTTCAAGATTTGTGATGATGAAGCGTGCACGGATCTTAAAGCAATTCCGATCCATGCATGTCGCTTCAAGATTCGTACTGATCTTGTGCGCACTAATCTTAAAGTAGTTCGGATGAGGAACCTTTAAGTTCAAATTTGAGTATGATGGACTTTTTATGTTTTTATAAGGGGGAATTTCACGTATACCCCTCAAAAACTTCAAAATTACATATTTTCTCATCTAAATTTTAAAATTACGTATCCCCCCCTCTAAACTCCAAAAACTCACATATTTACCCATTTTATTGTCTTTTATATTACAACTCATTCTAATTTATAAAATACCTATTTTACCCTTCATTAAAACTTAAAAGTATAAAACTCCCTATTGAACTCAAATTTGAATTTGAAGGATTCCTCTATCGTTCGATCAATGCGCATCACAGTAAGATTATTGCGTGTTCGCTTTAAGAGTTGTGCTAATCTAGCAAGCACAGATCTCAAAGCAATTTTGATATGTGTGCATCGCATTAAGATCTGTGCACATTGCTTCAATATTCGTGTGTTTGCTTTAAGATTCATGTTGATCTAACGTGCACGGATCTTAAAGCAATTCAGACGGTGGGGGAACCTTCAAATTCAAATTGGAGTCAGATGGGCGTTTTATGCTTTTTAATAAAAATGTAAAATAGATATTTTATAAATTTAGAATGTATTTTAATGTAAAAGACAATAAAATGGGTAAAGACGCGAGTTTTTGAAGTTTAGAGGGGAAATATGTAATTTCAAAATTTAGAGGGGGAAATACGTAATTTTAAAGTTTTTGAGGGGCAGTATACGTGAAATTCCCTCTTTTAAAGGTTAAAATGGGTATTTTATAAATTTAGAATGAGTTCTAATATAAAAGACAATAAAATGGGTAAAATTGTGAATTGTTGAAGTTTAGAGGAAAAAATACGTCATTTAAAAGTTTAGACGAGAAAATACGTAATTTTAAAATTTTTGAACGGTATACGTGAAATTCCCTCTTTTTCAAATATATTATAGGCTCCACATGAATCACCTGAACTTTTAGAATTCAAACGTTAGTCCTTGATGCTATATATTTGTTTTTTTTTGCAAAGATAAGTACAAATTTAAAAAAAAAAAAAAAAAAAAACTTAGGTTTGGTCCATAACTTTCTCATAAATATCAATTCTTCCCTGAGATTTTTATTTACATCGACTTGAACCTTGAAATAAAATAAAATAACGAGGGGGTTCACAAGATTTCATCTTATATCAGGTCAGTTTTTTAACTTTTCAAAAAAAAGTAATCTAGTCCTTATACATCTTTAAGAGAAAAAAGAAGAAGTACTTATTCTTTGCACTCAGAAGGACCATTTTGATAATTTTAGAAGAACTTCAACAACTAACAGTCGACACTCGACAGGGACGGCTGGGAACAATCTTTTCTCCCGTGGATGTGTGAAGAGAGATGAGATAATAGGAATATATCGGAATAAAAGACGAGGGAATAACAGTAGATATAAGCGAATAGGGTGAGTTTAGATCAAGAATATAAAAGATAGATGTTTATTATATGGAATAAAGTTGAAACATATTTGAAAAATAGATCTAGATATAGAGTTTTATTCAGGAATAAAGAAGAACGAGTAGAATAGAGAAATATTATATATCTTTATGGAATAAGAGTTTTCTTTGAGTAGCTGAATAAAATGATATAAGAGGCATAATTGATGAAATAGGCGTTAGTCTTATTTCAGCATTATATTATTCCAACCCCACATAAGAAAACAAAAAAAAAAATCTATAGTAGCCAACCCCACATATTCAAAAGCAATTCAGGTAGGGATGAAAACAGTATGAATAATATCTGATCAGTATTTAAAAAAATTAGATAGGAATCTTTAATATCTGAATATCCGTTTGAATATAGATACATATATGGTTTTATGTTTCAATTATCAATATTTGAATATTAAATATAGGCTATACAGTTTAATATATATTAAGACTAAATTATATCATTCACCATTATAATATTAGATAAATATTACGAACTTTAATATTTTTTTAATAAATTTCCTATTCAATCCGTATATGTATCCGTATGTATTCGTTTAATATCCAATATGTATTCATATCTAAACAATTAAAAACAAATATAAATATAGTTTTACCACTATCCGCTCCGTATCCACTCCGTTTTTATCCCTTTATTTAGGTCTCAACATAACATGAGTATTTTTTTACCATTTACTTGAGAATCATATATATATATATGAAACGATATGTCACCGTGTTTTTTTACGGAAGAGATGAATTCGAAACTCATGTAAGACTGAAGTCCTAAATATGTGTTTTCAATGAAGTATTTTAGAAAGATCATTTTTCATTTCAGATCTAACAGTATCAATTTTTAATATATCTAGCTATATTAATAAATCAATTTGACAAATAAAGAACGGTCATACAATCATAATTAATATGAATTATACAATAAGGACTCAATTTGTTTGTCTTAAACTCTTCAATAAAATTTATAGTATTTAATTAGTATTGAAGAGAAACTATTTCCAGAGACATTCCTAAGAAACGAATTTAAACTGTAGCTATTCTATTAAATATTATATAATACTATAATTCATTACTCAATATTCATCTACTCTAAAAAACACTAAATTACCTTTTTCTCCATCTCTATCTACGACCGCATCCGCCTTCAACCAATGGCCGCTGTGCTCCGATCAAAATTGGGAGTAAAGACTCTACACTTCAAGCTCTGATGATACTGCGCTATCGACTCCGCTTGAGGAGATAGATACGAAAGAGAAGGATATTGTTATGCCGAAGAATAAATTAAGAGTGTGACAAGTGAAATGGAGAAAAGTGGAGGAAAAAGAAAACGACAACGGCTATGATTTCTTCTCTTTTTCTTCTTGGGCGAAAAGAGCGAATCCCTTTTATATATGGTGGGAGTATTTCGAAAAGAGCGAAAGGTGAAAATGGTTTGATCTTTCCATTACTCAATATTTCTAATTGCACATTGTTAGAGATACTACTTTGATCGATGTCAATAACAGTTAAGGAGTTTGCTAGAGGAAGATTTGACTATGATCAAAGGTAGTTAGCAAGATTGTTAGGTTGTTATCAAATGTATTTAGAGAATTTATTAGCCTGATTGCCTTGCCTATATTTATATAAGATCATTACTGTATATGTATTCAATATAGAAATAAGAGTGAGTCTATGGTAATATGCATATCACGGGTTGTTACCGTGCTACGACTCTATATTTAAGTTTTTAAATCCTAACGGTCGATCCGAACCGTTCATCTTGTTATCCATATTAATATGTGTTTGGAGACAAAATTTTACATTTTTTGAAATTTTTTTTTTACTATTTTTTTAGATATTTAGAAAATCACTTGATCTGAAAATTCTGGACCATCCAAAAACAGTGATTTTCAATAAATCTAAAAAAATAGTAAAAAAATTTCAAAAAATGTAAAATTTGGTCTCCAAACACATATTAATATGGAAAACAAGATGAACGGTTCGGATCGACCGTTAGGATTTGAAAACTCGAATATAGAGCCGTAGCACGGTGCCAAATCGTGATATGCATATTACCATAGACTCACTCTAGAAATAATGCAATCAATCCCTGTTTTCTCTTTGTTTTCAAATTTGCTTAAAAGAAAATAGTTGCTTAATGCCAGCATTCGTTTGATTGGTTGGGTGCGTAATCCTGTTGGCCAATGATGGTCTTTTGAAATCCTGAGTTATTATCAACAGTGTTACCTCAGATACTACTCATGAGTCATGATACTACACTCAATTGAGGCAGCAAGGGTTTTGTGCTTTTGTTTTGTTTAGGTTGCTACACTAGTACACTATGATCCTTGAATCACTTTTTAATCCTGTGTCTGTTGTTTATGAAAACCGAAAAGCAAAAGCGGTAGATTTAGTTCTTTCACATGTGATCAAACTTTTCGCATAAAGCATGCAGAGGCATTGGCGCTGTTACAAACACTCAAAATGCACCAGGAATTGCACAATCAACAAGTCAAGGACATTCATGTCTTTTCAGATTGTAAACAACTGGTACAGGTGGTTAATAACAATACAGTGGCCGATTTATTACCTTCTTGGAAAGTGCAAAGTATGAAGGACACGGATACGGTAAGACATTTTACTATCCGTATCCGACCGTTTATACTTTAAACCACAATAAATGTTATATGTGTTTTTAAATTGATTTATTAAATTGCATATTGTACGAATAATTTATTAAATTGCATATAGATATATATTTTGATGAACAATATAATACTATGACATAATTAGTGACTAATATTTTAATAATATAATAGATGCTTGTTAACTAACAAGCTAATTATGAAAAATATCCGTATCCGTAACATTTAATATCCGATCCGTATCCGTATCCGTATCCGTATTCGAAAAATTATAACGGATACGGATACAGTAAGACCACTATCCGATCCGTATCCGACCGTTTACACCCCTAGATGAAGGGGCCGCGCCAGCTAGCTAATTGGACAAGGAGAAGCCATCAAAGCAAAGCAGTGATACCACAGGTTATACAAGAAGAGATAGCAAAGCAAAGCAGTGATACCACAGGTTATACAAGAAGAGATAGCAAAGAAAAGCAGTGATAAACATCAGTACAGAACACTTCCACTTTGATAATGGGTAAGTTGAATTCTGGCAGGGCACAGGGACTGTAGATGCCTTACTGAGTCAGTGTTGCTTTTAGATAAATCTTACTTGTAATTCTTTTTTTTGAAGGTTAGCGGCATAAACCATCTTACTTGTAATTCTGCATTTGCTTGATTTATTTGGTTCAGTATTGTTATTGTAACAGACTTTTATTATTCTGGTAATGATAGACGCCCAACCCAAGGCTACAAAATCCGAATAAGAGGCAACAAAATCGAAATCCAGTGTTGGTACTGGAGATAACTTTTAGTACTCTGACCCCTATTTCCAACTAAAATGAACTTAAAAATTACAGTAAGGTAATTATTTCGTTGCACGTGTAACGTGTTTGTACCTTTTACAGTAAATTAATTCTAAGGCAGTGTACCATATATCAAATACTGAAGTTCTTTTGAAACGTATTTCCGGAGGAAACATTAACTTATTTAGAAGCTGTTCACTGTTGATCAGTATTACCTTTTGGAATTTTTTTAAAAACCATAAATAAGAAAAAAGAATTCATTAAACCAACTTGATATAAGATATTTTTTCAAAAACCATAAAAAATAATTTTTTTTCAAATCTGTTTTTCGGTAATATAAGATATTTTTTTATAGTCTGGATTTAAATTAAAAAAAATGATGGATTCGGACTGTTCCAAAAGTTGAATCGGAATAATTGATCCCAATATTTCTAAAATTATTGCAATCGTAGTACTCTTTTTATTTCTGTACAAGTTATTTTATTGATTTTTATGAATAAAAAATTCTCCATCTCTTGTGTTTTTTTTTTCAAAATATGAAATCAGTGTTTTTTCTGTTTTTCAATTTTGTTAGTAATAAAGCTAAAAAAATGAAAAATTATGTGTTATGAAAGTGTTTTAAGAACAACAAAATTAGATGTTTCAATCGAATCCTTTTAACCATTTATCTAGTTCTAATTGTATTCCATAAAACGGGTATATGTAAGATTTTTTTCGTTAACTTAATAGATATGAGTAAGGATAAGGAAAAAATCATTAGCTTATCGGATTAGAGTATGGATAAGAGCTATTTCGTATTTGTTACCTTACAGAGTAATTAATAAATATTAAATTATGAATGAATATTTTTATATTTACGCATATAACTATATAATTTTTATGTATTATTTTGAATTGATTTGTAAATTTTTTTATTGAAGAATTTAAGATAAAATTATTTATTCAATATTTTATATTGCTTCTAATACTTCTAACTCTAAAAATGATTTGAGTGGCATTTTATATGATAATGTTTGAACAATAATTAGTGATGTACTTATTAAAGATGATATGATAAAAAAAGTGCATGCCTTTTGTTACAAACATAATATTGAATATATTATTTTTATTTGTATGTCTTGTTTTTAGTTAGAGAACTTAATGAACAACTTACAAGAGAGATATTTTGTTTTGAATTTTCTTTGTTCGATAAAAAAACAATTTTAGTTGGAATTGATTGTTCGTTTATAATTATATGTTAGTAATGTAATTGCATGTGTATAAAACAAATGAGTTTTGATGGTTTATTTGTTAGTTTTATTCGTTATTTACTATCTACCATTTAATTACCCGATAATCTAAACTGTTAAAGATATAGCAAAATACAATCAATTCTTAATAAGTAAGAATAAATTATGGACAAAATAAATTCTCAACGAGTATGGATACAAAAATACTTCTATACGTACTGTATCGTACGCGTTGACACCCCTAAACAAAATGGAAACCTAATAAAGGCAGAAAATTCACAAAGTTGTATAAAATGGGGTCTTTACTATTTGCAACTTTTTGGGTGTTTAGGTGATCTTTGACAACAATAATATATTATTGAAAAAGGAACGGAGACATGGCCCACTATGGCCCAATAAAAGATTCAGTTGGGCCAGAAAATCCCAGACCACCGACCTCGGTTTTGCTATCGCACCTATTACTGATGGCACCGCCTCTCAATGCATTTCACCTCAATCTCAAATCAACGTCTCTTCAAGTCAAAATTATTGCAATAATGAAAGTCAGTACAAATTTCTTTCCCACTGGTACGGAGATTGAATGTAAAAAAGTAAAAACGGAAATTTCGGCCATTTTTTCACCGACATTTTTATTTGTATCCATTATTTAATACATTTTACTATAAATAACCAAAATTTTGAACTTTTAAAAAAATATAATCAAACTGCAAGAATTTCTTGCGATGTGGGACTTAATTTTTTTTTTTGCACTATAAAAATCCCGTTGCACTCTCTTTGAATTTTGAAAAATAATAATAATTATCATGTAAAAGACATATATTGAACAATCATAGATAATTTTAATGATCTTTGAATAATAAATGAAAACGTAATCCATTAAAAAAATAAGCAAACACACACAATAAATAGTAAATGCATTTTAAAATAACTATGTAGATAATTCTTGAATAATCTCTTAGTCTTTTGAAAAACACTAATACCAGTTCTAACCAATTTGTATGGGTGCGTCATCGATATTTTGACAGTAATAAAGTTATGGCCATTTAGAGAGCATGGGCGTGTCATCGATATTTTGGCAGTAATAAAGTTATAGCCATTGAGAGAGCATGAGTGCGTCATCGATGTTTTGGCAGTAATAAAGTTATGGCAATGAAACATCGATGCACTTCTGCTGTTATCGGTGTTTTTGCACGAAAGCATTGTTTTTTTTTTTAACTTTAAACAACCATAACTTTGGTTAGAAAAGTCGGATTTGCGCGTATGACCCCAATTCAAAAGGAGGATGAGACGGATCCGAATTTTGCTCCGGGGATCATCCCTGGGCATCTGACGGAATCAAAATTGTAAAAGAACATCGTTTAGTGTTTCAAAAATTCAGTTTAAGTTTTCTATCAATAGTAGACATACAACGACCGAGTTTAGTTTTTTTTTTCAAAATCCTAAGAGATTATTTAAGAATTATCTATATAATTATTTTAAAATGCATTTACTATTTATTGTGTGTGTTTGTTTATTTTTCAATAAATTACGGTTTCATTTATTATTCAAAGATCATTAAAAATATTTATGATTGTTCAATATATGTCATTTACACGATAATTATTATTTTTTCAAAATTTAAAGAGATATAGTGCAACGGGATTTTTATAGTGCAAAAAAAAAAAATCCCAAACCGCAAGAATTTCTTTTGGTTTGGGTATTTTTTAAAAAATTCAAAACGTTAGCTATTTGTGGAAAAATATATTAAATAATGGATATAAAAAAAAATGTCGGATTTTTTTCATCTGATAATGTAAAAAAAGAAAAAGAATTAAAATTAAATTAAAAGTTTTACATCTATGAAGTTCGCTAACAAAAAAAAATGTAAATTTCATCTTTTAGTGCTGGTGCATTTGTGTAACATTCTTTCACATTATTAGATATAAAAAGGTGAATTTTGATGAGGATCGCAAGGGAGGGGAAAATTTGGCATGAAATTTATTGCACCGCTTATTATTATTATTATTATTATTATTCCTTCAACTACAGAAATGTTCGTGCGTTACAACGGAAAGAACAAAACTAAATTCATCGAAAATGGAGATATCTTAGATAAAAAAGCATCTGAAATGATAAAGTAGTGGAATTCTAAATACGAATATCTTAAGTACTTTCATTGACACATCAGTTCTAGGTTGAGATAAAGCAAGAACAAAGAAATTGGAATTCTTTATATGATAAAGAAGTGGAGGATGGGACCAAAAAAACCCCATCAAATCTCTCTTACAAGTTATATGATACAGACGGAAAAATGGCTCTGTTGCTGTTCTTGCGATAGGTTGGAAAAATGAAAGCCTTTCCATTCGCACTCTGTATTGCTATTTAGTTTTTTCTATTATATTTTATCCTATGGTTTTTAAGTTAACTTTTAACATTCCTTATTGGTCCCAAACACCTAGGGATAGAGGATAGGGGTGAGTAAATTGTTCATAACTTGCTCATTAAAAATTCGCTTAAACTCGCTCATTTACTTAATAAGCGAGCTAAGCATGTTCCAACTCGCTCATTAAGAATTTGCCACATCTAATTCCAGTCACATTTAATCCCAAATAAATTTCTACATTACTAAATTTCTATAGTATTAAATCAATGAACTAAATTTATGCAACATTAAATCATTCTTGGGGCCTTGCCTCATTAAATCCCTATGTCATATTCATACATTCATATTTTTTGTAAAGTCGGCAGAACAAGTCAAATGCAGTTGACCCAAAACCTAAACCTAAATTTATGCAACATTCTATTTTTGTTAATTTTTGTTGGATTTTTATTCTATTTTATTTAAATTAATTATGACATTTTTGTTAAATTTGGTACTCATAACTCGTAAGCCGCTCATAACTCGCTCATTTAGTAACTCGCTTAAACTCGCTCATTTACTTAATGAGCCGAGCATGGATATACCCTAACTCGCTCATGCTCGCTCATTAATCAAGGTAGGGTGTCAATGACAGATCTGTATCCTCCCAGGTACCTGACTCAACACAATTGAAACGGACGGCTCAGATTTACTCTCATTCGGTCGAAATTCGGGATGACAGAGGGGGCAGGATTATTTGTGCTTTGAGATACATGCCAATCCATTTTTGGACCCGATTCAATTCTTCCCAGTCAGGTAACCTGAGGGGATACGGATCCATCAATGACACCCGTTTATCTGTTTACCCTACCTGTACCGTATTCGATAAGACGGATATGAGTAAGATTTTTTTTTTCGTTAGGTTATTGGATATGGGTATGGATAAGAATTTTTTCTGTTAGATAAACGGGTATGGGTATAAAACAAGATAAATTCAAATAATGAATACAAATTTCTTTTTCTAAAAATAAGGAGGAAAAAATAATTCGTTCAGCTATTATGTTCGTAAAGGTTATTTCGTACCCATTGGGTAAGGTAATTATATAAAAACTATTAGTTAGAATTAATTAGTTATAAAAAAAACTATTAATTAGAATTAATTGCAAATTATATTTTAATTTTATATTAGGAATTGTGATTGCATATATATGACATAATAAGTTTTGATAATTTATTTGTAAAAATAATAAAACTATTATATTTATATTATTTGTTATTCGTCCGCTACCGTTTCGTTATCCATTAATCTTAACAGGTATAGATAGAGTAGAGTAAGATAAATTTTTAACAGGTATGAGTAGGATATGAATATGTATATGAAAATAGTTCCACTCTATCTGTATCGTACCCATTCACTGCCACACAAACAACAATTTCATCTAAAATTCCTTCATATTTGATTTTCAATGTTTTTCTGTTAGCGCTAGTCAATTTTTGGGTCCTTGCTCTTTCTTGTCAAAACTTTCTCAAACTACAATACTGTTGTATATAGCGTGTTTCGTGTCAATATCTTTTTTGGAATGACATTGACAATCAGATTCAAACCGAGACGAAATAAATTTAGATTACGGACTGAGAAGTACAATACACAACGTGGGGTAGCTAGAAATTGAACTCAAGTTTTTTCAACCGCAAAATAAAATTTTAACCACTAAAATACAAAAACACATTGTGAACTATTAAAACAAAATCAATTAAAATTTAATATATATAATTAAAAACTTAAAAATCAAGAGATGACTGTACATTTCTAATTTGATTGTACATTCACTCCTGAAGACTCGAAGGCTAGGGACTCAGTCTTGCGAGTTTCATTTCATGTTAGTTGTTTTCAACTTTTATTTGATTTTATTTGTCTTTTTTGTTCTGGTTGTAGGTCAAATGTCGATTTTTTTTGTTATCATCAGCTAAAAAGATGAAAAAACGAAGTTTACATGATTTAAAAAAAAAAATTGAAATATACTAGGAACGTAGATTAATTTGCGTTCCTTAAAACAGCAAAGAAATGGTGGTTCCTGGTGGTTTTTTCTTAAATGGTAGCACTGATTAAATCTGTCGGCCATGGTATGTTTCATTTTTTTTTTAAACTATGTTAACATTATATATTCATTTTCATAATATGATAACAACAACAAAAATCGAGGTCAATTGAGTTTCTGCACTACTCGGGTTTCGGTTAGTAATGTTTTTATTTCTGTTGCAAGTTTACAGTATGTGTCCCTTCATATACCTGAGGTGCAATTTAAATGAATGAACAGCTCAGATTAATTCCTGTCTATTGAAACTATAGGAAGACAACTTTGAAATTTGTGTCAATTAAAAAATAAAACAGTCCGAATTTATCCCTGGCATCTCCAATGAAATCAAATCGTCTGCCCCCAGAGTCTCTGCGCGGTGGAACCGGTTACTGTTTAAGGGTTTAATTATTGTTACTGTTTTTTAATGGGGTCCCACCCGCAGAGACTCTGGAGGCAGACGATTCGGTCTCATCTCCAATACCTTAGGTGATACGGATTGGGGAAAAAAAAAACTCATATGTTTTTATCGGTAAAAAAAAAAAAAAAAAAAAAAGCTCTTGCTATTTTGTCAGACTAAAATGAGGGAAGGACACCAGCAGAAGTGCAGAACAGAGACGAAAGCTGTTGTGTTGTAAGTAGCTCTGCAGCCTGCAGGACCTTTCTGATAGTGATAGATACCGATCCGGCCCCCATTTGCGGGCACAATTAAGATTTTTGTACTGCTATTTCTTTACGATCATCTGTTTGTGTATTGGGCCTAAATCTCTATAAACGGAAGACAATTGGGCTTTAGCAATTTTCATTTCAGGTACCAATTTCAAATGGAAATTCGAATTGGGCTTTTTAGTAACTAAACTTTTTGCTCGTCTGCCATTCTTTGAAAACACATACAGCTTTAAGCAATTAAATTTCTGATGACTAAATAAGTGAAATTTGCATTTTAAACAGATAATGGCATGCTGATCGTACCGAGAAGCTCCCATTAGTAACTAAGGTCCAAATAATTTCATCCGAGGAGAGACAGAGTGTAGACCTTTTAGCCGTGTCCGCAGCTATAACTGTTATTGTTTCTGCTATAAAGAAAAATCGCAGGTATCAATTGGCAAATAAAGAAGGCCATAAACCTTAAGCATTGGCAGACCCAAAAAAATTGAAACGGACGGCCCAAATTTAATATCAGCCGGTGCATGTTCGGGATGATGGAGGTGACGGTATTATTTGTGCTTTGAGATTCGTGCCAAGCTAAAAATGCCAATCTTGGATCGTCCGATTTAATTGTACTCAGTCAGGTAACCTGAGCCCTGAGGGGATGTGAATTCGCATTGGCATGACAACTTATTGCACGGCGTGCAGAGTCCGAATCCCCTGAAGTAACTCAAATATTTAGTTTCGATCCGGACTGTTCGATCAGAATCCGGCCTAAGGTGGTTAACACCGAGATCCTTTATATTCGTGTCAAAGTAGATAAACGGTTCAACTCAAAAGGAAATCAAACAAATTTATCATAATGCATCGTATCTCATCAGAAAAGTTCAATATATATAAAAAAGAAACAGTCAATTTTTGCCACACAATACAGAAGCATCAGTGATTCAAGGGTAAAAACATATAGCGAAGCAATAGGGGCTTCTGAGTGTGAACTAACATGTAAAACAAACAATCTTAATGTTTACAAATATCATAGAAGACAGCTAAAATTCTAAGAGGCCCAGATTGGTTGCTTCCAATTCATCAAAGAAACAATTTCCAATTTTATGCTCATGGAAAGACTACCTCATCTTACGATACTAACAAAAAATACAAACATTCATTGGATCATGTAGCCGAAAAGTAAAAAATAAAAAAGAGCAGAAAAAATTGCAAACTGAGCTTCCACTAACCAAAACACATCACCGACCATTCATCTCACCATTTGGGGGGACCCACGCACGACCACCACCAGAAGCAATCTGTTCAAGAAAGCGTGCTAAGCGGGCATGTTTTGCTGCCCATTGCTCAGCCATCTTTTGTTCCTTCGACTCAGCATCCCTTCTGAGACCAAGTATCTGATCTCTGTATTCAGCATCAATCCTTTCCAGTGCGAGGCTCTGCTCCTCCCTGAGGGCCCGCATCTTGGCCTCAAACTCCTCCATTTTCTCTCTCCTCTTGCATGCCTTCTCTGACTCTAATTGGAGTTCCACCCGCTTCAGCCGCCACGATGCCTCCTTTCGGTGCGACATCCATGCATGGTGACCTTCTTCGAGTTCACGGCTGCACTCAGCCAGCTCAGCAATCACCATGTTGTCACCACGCGGGCCTGCTAACCCGAAGCTTGTCTCAGAACCTCCTGCTCTCTCACCCTGCAAAAAATTATACCAAGATGATCCATGACAAAACGTGAAACTCGATCCAAAGTTCAAATAACCTCAGAAGTGGTGCATTCATGAAAAGCAAGACACAATGCGTACCGGTAACCATGGCATAGGTGGCATACAAGAAACAGGTGGCCCAGCAGGCACGGCTGCTGATGCAAGACATAGAGTGACTGAAGGGGAAGGAGGCCTGTGCATACTAGGTGTACCAGTTGTGGTGGTAGTAGCGGTGTTGGAATTAGATAACCAAGGGGGGAGAAGAGGAGTAGCCATGAGCAGTGGGCTGACCTGCCTCTCTTTGACCAATTTCTCAGCAAAACTCTGAAGGATAATGTCGTATTTACCCTGCTCTGACGGGGTTAGAACCGACGGCTTTTGAGCCTCTTGGAGTTCTCTCTGCTGCTTATCCTTGAAGACCTCCCACCACTTGCCGAGGCGTTTTGCAGTTCGGCCGGGGACCTCAGCAGCTATGCGCTTCCACTTGTTGCCGTGCTTGGCCTGGAGGCGAATTACGAGGCGCTGCTCTTCTTCGGTGAGGGACCCTTTCTTGATGCCGGGCTTGAGGTAGTTCTTCCAACGCTCTAGACACGACTTGGCGTCACGGTTCAGACCAACATTCATGCGCTGAGACACCAGGTTCCACTCGCGGGGTCCGTACTGACGAACGTAGGCCCGTAGAATTGCGTCTTCCTCAGGCCGCCACCTCTGCCTCTCCTTCATTTGCTCTTCCTGCCGCCCTTTCCATTTCCCATCTCATGCACCTCATAATTCTCTAGAGGCTGTATATATCGAATTGAACAAACAAAAAATATATATATATTTAGGAACTTGATTACCGATTTCCCAGAAATTAACGAGTATCATGCATTGCTTTTCAATGAATCAGGTGCTTCATTTGCTGAAATTTTCACAAAACAAAACTAAAGTAACTCACCCATGCTATTACTTATTTATCTTACTTCTTAATTAAAAAACAGATTCAACAAAGGTACTGCAAGTAATAGTATAGAACAATAATCTGACACAGCACCAATAAGCCGATGCATTGTATATATCAAAATATCACTATCCAATCATGGGGCCATTAAGAATTGATTAGTTTTCTACTGTGGAGAATCATTCCGAAATAATAAGCTTATAGAAACAAATATCTTCTATGTCAGAATATAATTACATAAACCAATGCATTACTTATCTTCTATGCTATTTATTGTTTTGTACAAGTACTTTGCATAAAACCCACATGAATAAAACCAAATTTTAAATTATATACTCTATAAATAAATTCAAAATGAATGCAATTTGGTACCCTACAGTGTTTATGAGATATGGTACAAAATCGACAAGCATTAATTTGGTGCATTCATTATTTCAACAACCTCCAAATGGAGAAACGATTCATGATAGTCCTAGTTTCTATAGGGAACGACCTCTTTGCAAATATTACTTTTTTCTTAAAAGGGAAATCACAGAGAGCTATATGAACCTAAATTTAAATCCATCTTGCATAATGACGCGAAAGGGGCAGCTTCTTGTTTGAGCTACATCCCCACTTTGTCACAATTCCCCACAAAAACAAGTTTCCTTTGATCTTAGCTATTTTTCTTGATTACCGTGTGCTAGATGGTTTGTGACTTGTGTGTTTTGTCAAATCAAAACAACTTGTAATGCAGCATCCCAATTTTTCATGAAACTTCAAGAAATCGAAATAATAAATGAGAGATGGGTGATTTTTCTTTCCTTCTTCGTTCATTCACTGCGAGTGATAGATAAAAGTTGAAGGGAAGAAGAAGAGAAGAAAAAAAAAAGGCCCAGCAAAAGAGTAGTCCTTTTCGGGAGATTGTTAGTTTTCTCTGCCCGATTGAAAAAGAAAAGACGAAAAGGTACAACAACTTTCGCATTCGGATAGAAAATAAAAAACGAGGTCAAAGAAAAATAATAAAAAAAGAGGTCGTCTATAACTTACTCCATGATGGGAAATGAACTAAGAACAAGGGACTTAGTAAAATATGACCATGAACCTCGCACTTCAACTTGTATATAAATATTCAACCAAGTTACGATCTTTTGTTTACTCCAACATACAAAAAATGAAAGAAAAACGAAAGAATAAATAACAAAAGGCAGGGCAAAAGATTCTTACCACGCCCTTTTAGATCATTTTGACCCGCTGCGTCTCGTCCAGCGCAATCAGGAGAAAACAGAGCACTAAGCCACTAACACTAGTGAGATAAAGAGGGCCAGAGAGAGAAGGTAAGTCGTGTGTGTGATGAGTGGTGACTGGTGAGTAGTGAGTGGTGAGTTGCAAAAGAGAGGAATCGAGAGGAGAGAAATGAGGAGGTACTGACAATCAGCGAGAAAGAAGGGCACGTGAAAGGAAAAGACGGAGCAATGGTGGCAGTGCCATCTGTCAGGCATGGTCGGTGAGAAAAAGCACTCTAGTGTGGGTAAAAAAAGGTAAATTCCGTCATGCAAGTAAAGACGAGTTTAACGAGTAAATTCTGATTCAAGTGTGAGACTCTGAGTGTAGCGTAATGTAGAGGGTCCCTGTCATGTGGGCTCCTTCCCTCTACCAACTTTCTTATGTGGGGTCCTTCTACCAGGCGGCGATATTGTTCCTCACGCACAGACCAGTTCGCACTATAGGGACTATGGATATGATATTGAACGCCTCTTAACTTAGACTTAACTGCTTATTTTTTACGGGACAGAATTTCTGAGCACGTCCCGACTTTTACCGCGTCAACTAGTATAAGCAAAATGTTAGGTCGTTAGATCAACGTATAAACAGTTCGACTCGAGTTTTAAAAGAAGTATCTTCAAAGTTCGATATATACCATTGGATTTTGATTCGACTGATGCCATCGCCTTTTATGGCGATGAATGCGGAATGTGAGTAATGTGGCAATTATTAAGCAGGAGAACTCCCCCCACCACAAGAATAAAGAGACGAGCACAACACGGTTCACTGGAAAAATAAACCAAGAATATCAAAACCTCGCTATATTCAAATGAAAGCTGAATTCAAAAATATATGTTTTTTTTTGTCAGATTTAAAACATTATATAATCAAATGTAATATAAATTTCTAGCAGAAATTAACCTAATCATCCACCGTTTTTTTCAAGTAAAATCATTTTTTTGGCTATAATTAATTGATGCTTCGATGTGGTCCTGATAAGATGTATGCTGAAGCCCACGCCAATTGGTTCATTTCCTTCTTTTAACATTGTAAGAACTGAATCACAGAAAAAGGTGGTGATAGAACGGTCATGTCCATCATTAAATATAATTTTAAACGATAGTGCCCCATTTTATTTAAATTAAAGCTTGTATTAACTCCGACATTTATTTTATTTTAGGTCATATTTGACTGTCGAGTAAAATTAATGATGATTAATTGATCCTTATCCGATTCGTTTTCAGTTTTCACCAGGCTTCTAAATAGCTAGCTATAGCGGCGCTATAGCTTTTCCGGACCATAAACGCTAAGCTATGAGATAAAATTGCGCTAACTCAGCTACGACTGCTATAGCTATAATAGCTGACCGCTATTACCGCTATATGAGACCCGCTATAGCTACCGCTATGCTACATGATTTTTTTTTGCAATTTATATGGACTTCTGTACTTCTATTCTTATTTCTAATGCTACATGGTCTTCTACGATAAGTATACTAAACCAAACTATATGCTTCTATTTTTATTTGTGATTTATTCTATCATTCTATATCGAGAAATATTCAAATACTAATTATTTATTTTGATTACTCTTTTTATAGTATTCATTTGTAAAATTATTATCGTTCGTTTCAATTGAAAGCTGATTTTGATTATTATTATAATTATAAAATATTTAAATATGTATATTAACTTCATTTACCTTATAAAATTAATTGCTCTTTGTCTATTATAATATGTAATACTATGAAGTATAAACTATTAAATAATGTTACTTTTTAGATTTTTTTTCATTCTTATTTGCGTAATTGATAAAAAGTATAGACTTAGATTAGTTGTCATTTAGTTGTTACATCAATTCTCTAATATTGATTATGTTGATAATTAGTAGAAATATAGAATATAAAGTTTGAAAAGGAAAAATATCTATGTGTGATAGCTTCCGCTATAGCTACGCTATTCGCAATAGCTTTTTTTTTTGGTCTCCCCGCTATGCCGCTATAATCGCTATTTAGAACCTTGGTTTTCACTCATGGCCTGAGGTAGGGGTGTAAACGGATCGCATATTATCCGCATTCATCCGGATCCGAATCCGAAAAATTCTGGATTTGGATATTCGGAAACGGATCCGAATTCGGATAATTTTTTATCGGATGCGGATGCGGATACAGTTCTGGATATTGAATCGGATACGGATGTGGATACGGATAATTTTTTACCGGATGCGGATGCGGATACGGTTCTGGATATTGAATCGGATACGGATGTGGATACAGATAATTTTTTACTGGATACGGATGCGGATATGGATAATTTTTTACTGGATACGGATGCGGATATGGTTCTGGATATTGAATCGGATATGGATCCGGATACGAATAATTATCCGTACTCGACAATTTATTTAATTCGGATATCTGAATTCTCCTGTCACTAAAGTTGTTTCGTCTCTGTATACCACTCTTTCTCCATTTTGCAATGTACTGGGTATATGTATTTGTATACTGTTGTTTATAAATCAAGGACCTATGGACAATTTCAACCAAATATATATAGAGGAGGGTTCCAATGCCTCATTTTTTTTATACCTCATCATACCTCATATTTTATATCTTCATTTTCTTCATATTCAAAGTTCAAATTGTCAATCCGAACCGTTCAACAAAATATTTATACTAAAATATGGTTAGGGGTGAAATTTTATATTTTTTGGAATTTTTTTGCTATTTTTTAAGATGGGTAGAAAATCACTGTTTTTTGAACGGTTCAAAAATAGTGATTTTGTACCTATCTTAAAAAATAGCAAAAAAATAGCAAAAAATATAAAATTTCATCTCCATGCATATTTTAGTATAAATATTTCGTTGAACGGTTCGGATCGACAATTTGGACTTTGAAAACGAAAATATAAAATATGAGGTATGAAAAAAATAAAGCATTGGAACCCTCCTCATATGTATATATATATATATAAAAGGAGGGATCGAGTTACAACAAAGTGACAACATCTATTTTTTTCATTTTCAAAGTCCAAATCGTCGATCCAAACCGTTAGATATTCAATCTATATTAAAATGTACTTGGAGACCAAATTTTACATTTTTTGGAATTTTTTTGCTATTTATTAAGATGGGTACAAAATCGTTGTTTTTTAATGGTGCATAATTTTAATAAAAACAACGATTTTATACCCATCTTAATAAATAGCAAAAAAATTATAAAAAATATAAAATTTGGTCTCCAAGCACATTTTAATATAGATTGAATATCTAACGGTTTCGATCGACGATTTGGACTTTTAAAATGAAAAAAATAGATGTTGTATCTTTGTTGCAACTCAAAAGTGTTGTAACTCGATCCCTCCTCATATATATATATAGAGAGAGAGAGAGAGAGATGGGCTACGGTGAGTTGCGAAGTAAAATGCGTTTCTACTTCACAACGTATTTTTATTTTGGAAGTCCAAACGACTGATCCGAACCGTTAGATGTTTAATCCATATTAAAATGTGCTTGGAGACCAAATTTTACATTTTTTGAAATTTTTTTACTATTTATTAAGCATTTTTGAAAATTGTTGTTTTGCTGTGAAAAGTGAAAACAGTAAAATTTTCTGGACCATCAGATCAGCGACTTTCAAAATTGCTTAATAAATAGTAAAAAAAAATCCAAAAAATGTAAAATTTGGTCTCCAAACACATTTCAATATGGAGAACAAGATGAATGGTTGGGATAGACATTTTGAACTTTAAAATCACAAAATATGAGCATGAAGTAAAATAATCGCTTTACTTCACAACTCACCGTAGCCCATCTCTATATATACATGTATACTTATGATTGATTACTTTAATATTAAGGTGGCATAGCATCGATATATAATTTTGTTGAAGAAGTAGAAGCAGAAAAAGTTGATGAATTAGAAGAAGAAGAAGTCACTTGAATTGGTATTATTGATGGAGCTTTCAAGACTTTTTTGTTTTTTTGTGTATCCTATATGCTTTGAAAGAATGTTATTAAGCGCAGGTTAGTATATTTTGATGAACGGTATGACATGACTAGTGTCTATTATTTTGTTAACATTATATATATTTTGTAACCAACAAATTTCTTATGAAAAATATTAGATCTAATTTATGAATGAAAAAAGTTATATTTAAATGTTATTCTTTATTAAAATGTATATTAGTAATTTATTTTTAATTATTCGAATTATATTCATATCTGTATCCGTTTCCATCCGACATCTGATTCGTATCCATATTCGTATTCGAGACTATCCGTATTTGTATCCGTATCCGAAAAATTATAACGGATATGGATACGGTAAGGCTACTATCCAATCCGTACCAGGGGATGCGGATCCAGCATGGAGCACGTGTTTTCAGCTCTCTCTTTTTTTTTCTTTTTTTTTTTACATTTTAGATAATTAACACCGCCATACGGGGCTTGCTTTATAGCAAAACTTGTTAGGAAACAGAGGTCGAAATATTATTTGATGTTTTTTTTTTTACCAAGTTTGTACCGGAGTTCTTTTATTAAAAATTACATTCTATTCAAAGAACTTTGAACAACTTTATTTTTTTTTTTTAGGAAAATACCCGTAGGCCTATATTAATTGAAAACTAAAAATTGTCTAAAGTTACATTCTTGAAAATTGTAAATTGAGAAAGTATAAACAACACATTGGTAAAAATTGAGAATCTAAATACTGAAGTAAAAATTGCAAGTAAAAAAATAGTGATTACATAAAATGTTGAGAATTTTTTTTTAAGATGGGTAGAAAGTTATTATTTTTAAAATGGTCCAAAAACAGTAATTTTGTATTTATCTCAAAAAATAATAAAAAAAATTCAAAAAATATAAAATTTCATCTCCATGCATATTTTAGAATAAATATTATGTTGTGCGGTTTGGATCAACCGTCTGAACTTTGAAAATTAAAATATAAAATATGAGATATGAAAAGTATGAGGCATTGAAACCCTCATTTAAAATTTAACAAATTTAAGATAAGAAGAGTTCAAATGTCTCACATTTTGTTGTTGGTTTTTGGGAGCCCTCGACTTATCTGTTTGACTAGATTTGCAAAACATACATAATTGCATTTTACAGTTTTCCTCTTGAGTATCTGTGCATGTTCATGACAAGTGAAGGAATAGTAATTACACATCAATGATGAATTAATACACTGCAATATAACAACATGGATGTGATCATGAAGGCACAAGACACTGGATAGCTACAGCATTAACTCAAGATTAAGGATAACGTATATGTAAGATTGGTACAATAAGTTTGAGATTGACCTAAGTGAGGCCTACCGTTGTCACGGTCCAGTGATCGTGATAACAGAATAAATAATCCTGTACAAATCCCGTGGCGCATAAAATAGGTTTTAGCGTCACCGAACGCTAATCCTTCCAGAGGGTTTCCGTGGTGGGAACCGTTGTAACGGTCATCCGTTATCAACAGTGACCACCACTACACTCCAAACCACTCCGACTGACCTACCATTGTGACGGTCCCCTATACCGTTACAATGGTCAGCACCACTTACTTCATTTTTATCAGCTCTCTATAAATAGAAGCTATACCAAGGTTTGGGGTATCACTCTAACCGCCTCCAACTTTAATATTTCGTATTTACAGATCTAAAGAAAGCCGTTGTTGCTTGTGCACTCCAACTTCATTATACACAATCAATCTCAAGGTTATTTAATCAATCAACCAACTCCTAGAGTGATCCTGCGTGATTGAATCATGTAATACTTCGAGCCTTGTTCTCATCTTACAATTCTTGAAGTCCTTGCGACTCGGATTCTCCTGTTAGGGCTGTGTGACTTCTCAGAAGAATTGTAAGGGCTCACCGGTTCCACCTTGTACTCATTTCTCATTAGGTATAGAAAGGTGCGCCATTAAGAAGGTCGCGAGCCCCGGAGACGTAGGCGTTAATGCTGAACTGCGTAAACAACTCTCGTGCCAAGTGTCTCTAAACTCTACTATTTACTTTACTCTTAGTTTAGGACAAAATTATTCTAGTTTTCACTAAGAATAACTTATAGACACGCTAGAATATTATTACTTAGACCAAAAAGAAAAAAAATGTTCATTCACCCCCCTCTAGGTGCCTTTGGGACCAACATTTATATCTATGTTTTTCAACTCCAGTAGGTTGATTCGAACAACACAGTATAATATCTATATAAAACGTATCTGAAGACCAAAGTTTATTTTTTTAGAAATTTACTTTTTTTCGATAGGTACTGTCACACCCCGCGGCCACGGGTCGTAACAGTCCCCCGCCGTAAGCATACAATACCGTGTATGCTTACAAGGCAATTACAATTCAATCCAGACAATAAGCAATATAAAACAAGTTTCTAAATATAATCAGAGTACACGGTCTGGTAAGAGTATAATACATCAAAAGTATCTCATCCGGATACCAACCATAAGGCCCAACCTAGAACTATACAACAAAATATATATATCTAGGGTCATATAAAGGTAAACTACCAAAGGCCTACTACTCGCGTGCCTCTCCGGAATCAGTCGCACCGGAACCTGTAAAATAACCCGAAGGGTGGGGGTGAGAATAAATTCTCAGTGCGAAATTTGCCACATTTTAGATTATTGGATTTGCAATCAAATTTCATATTCAAAAATGAAATCCAAACCATAGCAATTCAAATCAATGCATATTCATAATAAAAAGAATGCAAATGCTCGATAACAATTCAACCAGCTGAATCACAATTAACGGAATTTCCAAGATGAATTTCAAACACAACACATATTTGGCTTAACTCGACTCATTAGGGCTTGTAGCAACTACAGATGTTCTTTCGAGCTGGACCCTTTATCAAACCCTCGTCTGTAGGGTTACTGACACCTACAGACGCTCCACTGAGCTGGACCCTTTATCTGACACCCATCTGTAATAGCTTGGCTTAACCGTTTATTAAGGTCTGGTGTAAATCATATAAATAAAATCCTCTTTGGAATCATTCCAATCTTCATAATATTCAATTGACCGTCCAAATGCACTAACACGTAAGAAAATGCCACCGAGCCACAGACGTTGCACATGTCACCCATGACTCCAATTCACACATCAATACAATCACTCACCCCTCGTCCCAACCGGTACTGGGAAAACTGAGGGTCGTTCACCTAAAGCACTAGAAGGATTCCGGGCTCAAAGTCAGCTTATACAGCTCAACTTTGCAAATTCGTTGGATTCAAGTGCTCAACTTCGTAAATCCATTCATTTATACATTCTCAATCAACAAGTTCGTGGTGACTCTCAATCAAAATCAGATTATAATAGATCGACACAACCGACAACCATACCAGCATGCAAATCACTCAAGTCACATCAATTCGAGTTTAATTTGATTGGGCTATGCAAATGCTTTACACAATTCAATGATGCAATCAATCAGATATTCAACATGACAAATGAATACACAATTTAATATCTGAAAATGAAATATCAAACAAGTCCAAGAATCCCGCACCTGATTATGACGAGCGTACCGCTTAATTAAGGATCGGGAGTCTCGAATTGCCTCGTAAAATCTTGCTCGACCGAGCCTACGCCTATATTACACATAAACTGGGTTTAACCTTGGTTCACGATTGGGACGTTTACTCGAGTTATATTAGGGCTTACACCTTAACTAATCTCTTGTCCTTTGGTACCAATTCATTCGATTCCTTATTTCTTACCAAAATTCTCTAAAATCACACACAACTTCATCTAGGTCATCTGGACCATATAAACTTCTTAATTTGGTAACACTTCACTTATCAGTTCACTATCTCGATTCCCACAACAATTTGATTTACCGATTAATTAGACCCTAATTTGGTCAAAACCTCAAATTATTCGTTAAATGTAATAGAAATTCAAGATCAAGAGGTAACCGTACCGATTACAAGTCTAATCGGTTGGATTAAACTAATCAATTCACAATTATGCCTAATTTCAGTTTTGGCACGAAAACCTTAAAAATTGAAATCTGAAATCGAGATGAAATCGGGAAAGAATCGGCAAATAAACGATCAAAAAGCTCAAGGAGCTAGTCTACAAGCAATTCAAACACAAATCTCGGGTTTAAAATGAAAACCCGAGCAATCAAGAAAATTCGAGGTTCCAAGAGAGAGAGAATGAGAGAAAGGAATACCGAATAGAAGGGCTAGGAGAGATCTACGACCAATTTCTCGGTTCCAACTTCGATTTCCCGCGCTTTACCGCGATTCGGAGTGACTTGGGGCTCTCTCTCTCTCTCTCTCTTTGGCTGAATACACAAGAAAAATGGGGAAATGGGCTGTGGAAAGAGAGAGAAGGTGTGATTTGAGTTTTAGGGTTAAAAACACCCCGAGTGCGGACGCACCCATCCGCAGTGCGGGTCATTTCACCCGCACTCGGCACTTAGTCGGTTTTTGAAAAATGCAATTTAACACAGAAATCTCTGAGTGCGGACGCACTCATCCGTAGTGCGGGTCACTTCACCCGCACTAGGCACTTAGTAAATTTTCGATAGAATTTCAGAAAAAATCCGAGCCTAATGCCCGCATTTGAGACGCAGTGCGGGTCAACCCATCCGCATTCAGCACTTAGACGATTTCAGGAAATTCAGTTCAACACAGAAAATCATGAGTGCGGACGCACCCACCCGCAGTGCGGGTCAACCCATCCGCACTCGCAGAAATTCAGAAAGCTAGTTAAAAAAAACAGGGGTCAGTGCGGATCAGCCATCCGCACTCACCATTAGTGCGGACGCACTGAGCCTACAAAGTGTCAGAATCTCGAATTTTCGACGCGGTTTCGATTTACACTTGACTTACTTATTTAGAGAAGTATTATTTAAGGTTTAAATTTCTATTTGGTCAGCACGATTTTCGATTCTTGCCTTTAAAACATTTAGAATTTAATTGTTAAAGTTCCGTAACGTAACAGGTACAAAATCATTTTTTTTGAATGGTTCAAAAATAGTAATTTTGTAACTATCTTAAAAAATATAAACGAATTTTAAAATATAAAATTGGTCTTTAAGAACACTTTAATATGGAGATTGCGATGAGTGGTTCTGATCGGCCCTTTAAATTTTAAAAATGAAGATATAAAATGTGAAACATGATAGGATGTGAAAAAAAAAATGAGGCATTTAAACTCTCATTTAAATTCTACGAATCTAAATTATTAGCATGAATTTTGACATATAAATCAAACGGTTTATGTCCAACGCTATATAGGACTACATCCAAAACCCTTCGAACAAGATCCCACCTCTTTTATTATTATTATTATTATTATTATTATTATTTTTGTAATTAGTAGTCGCGATGGAGCACCACTCCATACATCTCATAAAAAATCTCCCTCTCGACCTCTCCTCTTGAATGCACATCCTACGAGATATCTCAACTTTTGTGTAACCGTGACCGACGTATATGATGCCTATTCCGAGATAGTGTAGGAGTAAGTATTATTTGTGATGCCATCTGTGTGAAAATAATATTAAAGATATCTGGATTATAGTTTAGGTGATAAGATGGAACATTATTTGAACGACGGATGTATGAGCGTTTTGGAGGGAGAGAAATAAAAAATTATTTTCAGAACAAAGAAGAGTGGAGCACACTCTAGTCTCAAATATAGCACTTGATGTCCTACTTTAAACTGCCTTGTAGTTACTATTCCAACAAATAATTATTGGCGTTGTAAAAATTTAATTTAAAATTTAATTTAAACTGTTCATCTAGATTTTTGTCTGGAACTACTATTATAAACAAATGAAGGTCTTGTTATAATAAACTGCACCTTTCACTGTAGATGGTTAATATCGGGGATACAAAAATAATTGTTCTAGATTGGTTGATTCATTTTTTAGTCTGATTTGATTCAGTACCTTCTCGGCTGATGGATGACTGTTCTGGTCCGGCCAATTCAGTTTCCGGTCCAGTTTGAATTCAATGACTTTTCGGCTGTAATATGCGTACAGAAGAAACCACTACTAGATTCATATCACTCCAATCAAGAAATGATGGTCAAATTTGTGTCAACATGATACATATATCCTTGTGCGTTTTTAGTTTTATTTAGCTGTATATTTTCAGGACACTCGTTCTACTTTGTAATATTTTTTTGTCAAATCGAAGAAAAAAAAAAAAACAATAACAACACCGCTAATCTACATGTTTCCGCTTATTATTTAGGATATTAAAAGTAGCTAAAATTATACTAGAAGATGGCGCCGTAGTTTTCACTTCTTGTTTTTTTGTGGATTTACTTGATTTAAAAAGCCATCAATCCTCCGTATGGTGGAACAGGTTCATCCAAAAAGACGCGATGCAACCAACCGCTTGGCGGATAGTCTGATACCTGATGAAGTGAGAGAAAACACGTCTCCTTCACATGAACATGGTTTATATACACCGGCATTGATTGCATGGGCCCTCACCTCTTGGATTGTCTATTAGGTTGACATGGATTTGAGCCGAGTCTAAGAGGATGAAAGTAGAGCTAGCGAGAGGGGAAAAGGCAAGATGAAAATTTGTCATGTCAAATCGTGGATGCAGTTCCCGGCAAGAGCGGATGGCAGCTTCTAAAGAAATAGCATCTTCGATCTTCTCAGATCTTATATCAAGTATCAAACACGGGACATCCATTCAGCATGACGTAACGCTACGCAATCATCATCTTAGGGGGGCTGTTCGGCAGGAATCCGTATCACCCCAGGTACCTGAGGTGCAAGCTATAAATCTGCACCATTCTTTTCATATGGCACGAATCTCAAAGCAGATCCCCTACAGTCACCATAGTGACAAGATATCCGAATTATACCCGTTTAATTCTTTTTTGGGGTGATGCCGAACCGAACACCGAATTATTCGGTTGACCGAATTAAACCCGAATAATTCCTGAATTTTACAAACTTTTTCCGGATTTTACGAATTATTCACGAATTTTTCCAAGAACAATTATTTTTTTGGTTTTTTATTTTTTTGCTCCCTTGCAAGACTGAGATTTCTGATCCGGATAATTCCAAATCATTCCCGAATTATACCCAAATTATACCCGAATCACGAATTTTTGATCTCGCTAAACCGAACCCGAATAATTCATTTGTCACTATGACAGTCACCACTCACCACTAGCTCCGGATTGAGTTTGGCCCACCTGAAATTAATCTGGACCGTTCATTCCTGAGGGAATACGGACTCGTTCGGCAGGAGCTCCTTGAGTCGGTTTTTTTATTAATGGAAAGAAATTAAAATAAAATATCGGTAATGGAATACCGTTTCGTTAGATTTTGAAAAATAAGAAAAAAGTTATGGTTTATAATATCCACGACAATGTAGTTGAATGTTATAAATTATACCGTTCAGCTGATCTGATTACTAATGATTTATAATTTTTTTTTTAAAACACTGTAATTAGACGTTATGATCTATGAAATTCAGCTACAGTGTTTTTCTTTTTTTTTGTACAACAAACCATAGCGAAAAAAAAAGTTGGACTTCATAGATAATAACGTCTAGCTACAGTGTTTTTGGTTAATTAGTGATCATTAACGATCGGATTAACTGAATGTTATAGGTTATAACATCCAGTTACAGTGTCATAGACGATATAAACCATAATATTTTTTTATATTTTTCAAAATTTCACTAAAGTGTACCCCATAATTGATATTTTATTTTTATTTTTTCTATTGATAAAAAATTCGGCTCCTTGAGGGGCTAGGATTAAAATTTAATTCTCACCAAGAAATACTTGTTCATATTAAAAATAAAGACTTAATATAAATAAAATATAGATTGTAGTGTGGAAATTAAGACCTAAATATCGTTGCATATTTTACTTCTTTAATGAACTTGTACATTGACAAATCAGAAATGACAACCCTTCCCACATTCGGAGCTAAAACAATAATGTTTTGACAAAAAGCAGAAAATATGATTTATAAAGAAAACTTTTTTTCATTCATTTTTAATTCACTAAAATATTAACTTGTTAATGCATTGCTCCATTCAATTTTAGAAATTTTGACTTCTATACTAATAATCTGATCTGGTATTTTAGTAGTGCATGAAGAGTACATGTATTGGCTATGGATATTCAGCCTTTGTTTATACAAAAAATTGACTGGTACAGTTCATGAGACAATATCAACTGGTTTATATTTATCAATAAATGGCCAATTAATTTGTAATGATTTTATGAGTGACTTGACTTGTTGTGCTAGTGACTTTCATAAATTGGAACTGGTACAGTGTACTAGTACTTGATAGAGATTGATTTACAAAAGAAATTAAGAGAAATTAATAGAAAGAGGCTTAAGCTTCAAATTTGACACCTTCAAAAGAGAACTAAGTAATAACTAAAGAAAACCAGTAAAATTATTCAACAAAAGAAAACCATTAAAAACAGAGAAATAAAAAAAGGAAAAGTATTCAACTTCTTAGGTCCACGTCATCATCAAGCTCGATAGTGGCGATCGGATATAGTGATGGAGATACGAAGGCGAGAGAGGAATGAGTTTGTCGTTGTGGTAACAAAAAATCCGTTAAATGAGATCTTGATAGATAGAGCTTTATTTTTGATCTAAGAAGAGATCTTAAACCTGTCAAAGGAAATGATGTTCGACTGATTTAATAAGCTAAAAGAGTTCTAAAAAATCTAAAGTTGAGTTGCTGAACACGTAAAAAAGAAATCAAACTTAATTATTATAAATAATATTATTTACTACTTGACGAGGAAAAAATTTGTATGCTTTCTACAACTCAATAAATATTTAAAGCAATTTATGCAATTCAATTTACAAAAATAACATTAAATTTATTGGAACACTCGTAAAATACATTCTGCAACGAATTCTAACCTGCTGCTAACCAAAAAAAAAGACAAGTATTATAATAACAGATTTCAGTTAATTAATAATTCACAACAAATCACATACAAATATATAAATCAGTTTATATTCGTAATTTTCTATAATAAAAAAACACACTAGTGGAGAACTTGGAATTAGTGTCGGCTGTTTATGGGTATTAGTGTCGGACATTAGGCGACACTAATCGGGCTGATACTAATACTTTGTAAATAGCCGAGACTAAAAGTAAGGCATTAGTGTCGGCTATTTATTAAATGGCCGACACTAATACTAACTTTTAGTGTCGGCTATTTATTAAAAAGCCGACACTAATACTTATTAGTGTCGGCCATTTAATAAATAGCCGACACTAATACTTATTAGTGTCGGCTTTTTAATAAATAGCCGACACTAATGTTTTTTTTTTTTTTTTTAAATAAATTTCAAAAATTGACTATAAATCATTGAAAATTTTTGTTCTGGAATGCTCATATATTTTTGCTGAACTATATATAAAACAAAGATATCAAATAATTCATCATAATTTACAAATAACACTCACTAAATAAAATATCATCCAAATTGCTCATTTATTGTTATCATACAAACCCTAAAACAGAAAATACATAAAAGACCCTTTATTGTTATCATACAAACCCTAAAACAGAAAATACATACATAAAAGACCCTAAAAACTCTAAAATTATAAAGACTATACCAAAAGTCCATGAAGGAAGACTCGGATCGCGAATCTGAGCCCGCAAAATGGTGAAACGAATCATAGATTCGTTTCTGATCCGGTTTTGGGCTGTGGAGTTCCTGTCAAAATTTCAGCCCGATCCGACGGACGGATCAAAAGTTACGCCCATTTTCGTGAAGCATGCGCAAAAGAAGCGGCTGAGAAGATCAGATCAGAGAGAAGCGCTTTTCGTGAAGCATGCGCAGAAGAAGCGGCTCAGAAGATCAGATCGGAGAGAAGCGTGAAGCGAAGTGAATGTTTAAACCCTAGGCGTGCATTTGAAAGAGGTGCGCGGGACTTAAAATGAAATTTTTTTAGCTTTAGTGTCGGCTGTTCATAATTAAAATTCGATCGAAGAAGCACATAATTAGTGTATGCAAATTATTAATTCTTAGTGTCGGCTGTTTATAAAGAGCCGACACTAATTATTAATTCTTAGTGTCGGCTGTTTATAAAAAGGCGACACTAATACATTAGTGTCGGCTGTTTATAAAGAGCCGACACTAATCGTTAAGTATTAGTGTCGGTTGTTTATAAATAGCCGACACTAATACATTAGTGTCGGCTCTTTATAAACAACCGACACTAATTCTCAGTTATTAGTGTCGTCTACATCTAAATAGCCGACACTAATATTATTAGTGTCGGGTTTTTGTAAACGACCGATACTAAAGTATTAGTGTCGGTTTTTTAAGGCGACACTAATTGTATGTTCTCCACTAGTGACACCTAAAGGCGAAAAGCGAAATTCCTCGAAACATTGTAAAAACACTACAAAATTCGATCGAAGATGCTAGTTCTTACATCATAATTAAAAACACGTATAGAAGAAGCACATAATTAGTGTATGCAAATTATTAATTCTTACAAAAATAACAATTTTCAATAATTTTGAAAATTGATTAATTAAAGTGTGAGCACTTGTTTGGAAATGCGCCCCTTGCAATTTCACTGAATAACTTTGTATGATATTGGAAATTAAAATGGTAACGGAGATATCTGAACCGTTAGGCGTTAGTAATTAGAGATGGATATTGCACACAATTTAATGCAAAATTGACGATCCAGATCAGCTCACAAGACATTAATTCCCTTAATTAATTCACCCAGCTTAATTTACGGGCAGGAACTTGAAAAATAATTTGCGTCAAAATGTTCTTCGTTCATATGCATCTAGCTATATCTAGCTAGGCATGCACTATAAAGATCAATCTCTGAAATATATATAATGCGAGCTCATTTCATAAGATTATATATTCAAATCTATGATTTTCATAAGTGATCACGTGTGAATACAAAACGAGAGGAACAAAACAAATTAATACGATGCATGCAGGGATCTATATATACTGGCTACCAGTACTGTATTTTTTTGAGATGAACCAGTACTCCTGTAGCCGAACTGGTAAGTCGTATACGAACTTACGACTTACGACACTAGGAGCATGCATGCCAGGAATGAGATTGGAACAAGAGCTAGCTTGTAGTGTAAAACTGTTGACAGAGCGTGCATGCATGGCAGTGGTCACTCGTCACATCATCTATATATATATATATATATATATATTTTGTCTAATTAGAGGAACAGTGGCGATGCATGCGCGTTGCATAGTCGATCGACGCTTTTGTCTCTGTGTGATGTAGAATTGACAATCCCCAACTCCGTCATTGTCGCCTAACATTGTGCGCAGACGACGCTAAATCGCAGAGCAAAATATGCATGGAGGCATGGACCAAGGAATTTTTGTTTTTATCTCGAATATTAATATTGATGATAAATGATAAGTAATTAATATGAGGAGGGATCCGATTACACCATAAAATGGTGACACATCTTGATACTGTATTTTTATAAATTATTTTACAATTTGAAAATCCAAATAGACAATCCGAACCGTTCAACATGATTTCCATATTAAAATGTGCTTGGAGATCAAATTTTATATTTTTTGAAATTTTTTTAGTATTTATTAAGATGTGTACAAAATTATTATTTTTAGACAACTTTGGAACATTGAAAACAGCAATTTAAAAAAAATTAAAAAAAAAGTAAAATTTGGTCTCCAAGCCCATTTTAATATGGAAATCATGTTGAATGATTCGGATCGACTATTTAAATTTTGAAATCGCAAAAATAACTTATATAAATATGATGTCAAGATGTGTCACCATAAAATTGTGTAATTAGATGCCTCCTCAAGTAATATTACGGTTGTAAGATCGTAATAGGAGTAGAACTAAGATGTTAATTTTTAAGGAATATTGCTATATTGGTGAAGTTAGTTTTTAAATATTTTTTAAATGATTTTAAATGATGAATTTAAACCTTTGACACCGATCTATTTTACAAGTGATGCATTTACATATCAAATTTTCTAAATATTCAAATTAATTTAGTAAAGTCGAGCAGTTAAAAAAGAAGAAGATTTATGAGTTAATTTTAATATGTTTATTTTTCATTATTTTTTAATATTTAACTTGATACTAAATTAATTCAAAAATTTATAAATTTAACATGTAAACACATCCCTCGTGAAATAAATTAGTTTCAACAGTTTATCATTTGAAATCTTTTCGATAGAATTTGAAGCTAAATTTACGAAAGAGCTTAGTGAGCTTAAAAACACCTTACTTCTACTCTACATGACTAATAATTTGTCGAAATCTAAAGGAAAGAAAAAAAATGCATGATTAACATTAATATATTGCATTTTCCATTTTGAGATAAAAATGTATATACAAAAAAAAGAACTCCAGGGATATGCGTATCAATAAACAAAAGCAATTGACGGCAATTGACGAGAACCACCATAATTATAACAAATATTTTTTTGAGTAAAGATTAAAAGTCAAATCACTCAACTATTTAATATTCTTGTTATTACAATAAAAACAAAATTTATTCATATTTTGAACTCATAACTTCCACATAAAGACTGTGTGTCTTTGCTACTATATCAAATGTCAGTTCTAACTACAACTAAATTTGATATATAACATTTTGTTAAATTAAAATGATTTGAAAGATCAACATGTAAAAACAAACGGCAACCAAAATAAGTTAAGCATTGAAAAAGACAAGTCAAAACTATGTCCGTTGGCTGCTGCTTAATTTGCCCTGGATAGTAAATAATTAATGCCAAAGTTGTTCGTTTTCCTCTCTCCCTTAAAAGGATAATTTTATCAAAAATATTAAAAAGAATTCATACCATATATTTTATTTTTCTAAATTTAAAAAAATCACAAATATTCTTAATTTATTAACTTTTCTATTAAAACTCATTTTAAACTTATAAAATTCTCATTTTATTTTTTTAATTCTTATAAAAATAAAAATATACATTACGTATATTGAAAATCATTTAGTCATCTCATTTGGTTGATTTCTGAGAGCAAATAGTTTATCTTCTTTACCTGTGCACATACACGGTGAATTAGATATACAATTGTATGTGCGTCTCAAAAAAAAAAATGAATGATTTGCATTCACATCCGCCCAATTGGAAAACTGAATATTTCTCTTAAACATGCATGCTACGTCTTTTATTTTTTTCACTAAAGAGTAAAATGGAAATTTTATATGTTCAAAGTTAGTTTTAATAAAAAAGGCAATTAATAAAGTAAATTTGTGAGTTTTTAAAATTTTAAAAGATAAATATATACATATATAATATTATAGATTTTCAATGGAGAAATACGTAATTTTGACGTTTTTGAAGAATCTACAAGAAATCAACCCCCCCCCGCCCCCCCCCCCCCCCCCCCCCCCCCCCACACACACACACACACACACACTCCCCCCTCTTTAAATGATAACGAGTTGGATTAAAAAATATCTGTTTAGTGGTTAACACGCTGTAATTGAATAGGATTTAAATATACAAAAACAAAAGGAACCATAACCACTAAATCCGTTATAGCTGAATAAGTTGATATAAATATTAAAAAAAAAACCTAAATTTATGTGGTGATCCGAGTCATCAAATATTTACAACAGAGAATAACTTTACCATAAGACGATAAAAAAGTAAAAAAAAAGCTAAGTAAACATTTTTAGTTTTTTTTTTTAATTTAGCCTTTTGTGATGTGATTATAGGTATGTAATTCAATTGGAAATTTTTATACCATGTTGATGTGTGAATATTTGTTATGAGGATTTAGTAATTAGTTTTATAAAATTAAATATACACACACCACATTATTTGACTCATTAATTCTTGTAAAGATCAATTGTGATTTGTGAAACACAGTGTACAGAAAAAACGTGCCTGTTGAAAATTTGAAATATTAAGGGCGTGTTCGGATTTTACTGTTCACGTGGGAAATAAAAATTCACTTAGACTGAATTTTTTTTTTCCCACGTAAACAGTAAAATTTAGTTCAAACATTTTGCAATCCCATTCCTATTCTTATTCCTGTCCGTCTGCCGAACACGCCCTAAAGATATATCGCACAACCACCTTATTACGTACGGATCAGTATCCTCTCAGCTAACTGAACACAATTGAAATGGACGGACCAGATTTAATTTCAGCCGGTGGAGATGGGGTTAGGGGTAGTATTATTTGTGCTTTGAGATTCGTGTCAAGTTAAAAATTTCAATTTCGGACCTACCAATTTAATTGTACTCAGTCAGATATGTAACTGAACAAATTGCTGTTGTTTTTTTTTAGTTTTTACTGTGGCTAAAAATTGAGACATTTATTTACCCACTGCCAGAGGGCAAATCTGAAATTAATACCAGTATCTGAGTTTTTCTGGCAAATCTCTTTTAGCCTTGGCTAGAACAAAAAGCTAGCAATGTAGCTATACTGTACATCAACAAGTCTCTCTCTCTGTCTCTGATACAACTGATAAGACCTCCAAGTACATTTCTTTTACTGTACAACAAATATAAAAGGATTTTTCATCTTGTCTAGTTGTCTCCTCCTTCATCTCTCTATTTAATTTCTGTCATATATTTTGCTAAAAAAAATTCCATGTTCTTAATTACTTCTTCTATAATTCACTTTTCACTCCCCAGATATGTAAATTTTTATACTATACTGTGGACCACAGAAACAATGAAATTATTGCCTGAACCTGAAGTACCGTGGACCACAAAAACAAATCCGAATATTGACTGTATACCACTATACCAGAAGAGACATGCAAGGAAATTTAAAAGCTGTGTTCTGGAGTCTGGACCAATGATGTATCCATAGAACGTCACAGAGGAAATATTTGTCGTTACTGCGGTAATAATAGGAAAAATGAAGAACAAGGTTAGAAAGGTAAAGAGCGGTGAGCTTACCGGGGAGGTGACACGACCACAGTGAAGGGAGAAACAGACCTGAGCCTGAGGCCAGACTCCAGAGCAACGCAGGCTCTCTGCGTCTGATCAAACGTCGCTCGCTAAGCAAGCAGAGCATTCACCGCACTGTACGGAACAGAGATTCCCATCTATGGTATCTAACGGTGAGGGTATACTTTACTATTAATAGATCAGTAAGTGTACCAGAGAGGAGAGTATTTTAATGATTCACCAGTTAGATTCTCTGTCCGGGTAGCCAATTAGCCATAGCCCGTAGACGATCTGTACCGTCAATTCTATATCAACGGTTTGGATCTTCCACCTAACCTAGGGTTAGGTGCCCTATTTACGCATGTATCGTAGGGCCTGGCTTAGAAATGTAGACCTGTTATTTGTCGAGTTTGGAGATACGGATCGTTATTACCCGCAGAGGTATGTGTTAAAATCCGTTATTTGCTTGGATGCATGCGGTTACGAGCCATTAGAATTTAGAGGACCGATGGTCCGATGGTCTCTTGATTTTTTATTTTTTATTTTTTCCTGTTCTCTCTTGATTTTCTGCAGCAATTTTGAAAAATAATATATATGAGAATGAGACGTGCTATAGCTCGTGTTGGTTTTCGTGTTGATTATCAAACTTCAGTTTTCCATTTATAGTTATTAAGTTCTGAATTTAATCAAATAAGCAACGTCTGTAATATTTGTTTAGAAGAGTTACGGTTGTACTAATCAGATTACCGATGTAACAGGAAAGCATAATTTTTTTATTATATATTATTTCGTGTATAGCATATTAGCATCCCTAATTCTCTAGGCTATATTTGTAAGAAAATTCAAATAATGACTTGACCAATGACAATTCAGTTTACTACAGATGTCTCTCATCTCTTTTTTCTCTTCGTACCAAACTCTAACGGTAATTATAATTGCGGCGATATAGAGCAATTGTAAATTATCACGTTAATTATCACGTTAAACTCTATTAGTATTAATTTCATTGATGTAATATTAGTTATTGCAAAATCATTAAAATAAAAAAAATTTGCATGTCAGTATAAATAAAATTGTGGAGATGAAAAACAACCTTTGGTCTCGAGGTTGAAGACAATACTCTGGATGCGTTTGGATAGAGCAAGAATAGCACTATTATTTTGAGTTATTCGATTTTTGGATAGAATAAGAATAATACTAACTCACTATTTTTTTGTCTTATATGGATTAACTCACTATTCTACTAACCCAACTAAAAGTTGAGTTAGCTATTATTCTCAAACTTAGAATTAGCTCTATTATTGCTCTATTTCTCGTTTCATCCAAACGTACTCTATGTAGAAGACAAAATATTTTCAAAAACCAGGAGTTGAAGCCGTGTGGATATTAATAAGGGTCTGTTCGGCGTGATACTATTCACGTGGGAAAAAGAAAATTAACTCAGAATGAATTTTTTTTCACACGTGAACAGTAATTTTTCAATTCCTATTTCCACTGAGAACGCCAAACACGCCCTAAATATGTTACTTGACATTTCACTCTTTACTAAAAACAAAATCACGACAATATAAACATTATAAAATTACTGCGAAGAAAATTGCTAAATTATTATTAATGATGATTCCTCATAGATATTAATGACTGGGTGGTTTGGTCTCTAATATTTTACATTATAAAAATATCGTTTATTTTTGTCACAATAATATCGTTTCAATAATTATTGTGACAAATAAATTTAATTTTATAATTATATAACTGTTTATAGTTTTTATAATTATTGAAACGAAGATGCTGTAAGATGTAAATAATGAACTATAAAGACCAGAAAGGTATCCGTATCTCCCGAATTTACATCCTCTCCAATACCTGATAAGAGAATCTTTTACAATTACTAGATCTCAACCGTTCATTTTAACTTGGCATGAATCGCAAAGCACAAAAATACTGCCCCCCATTGCGATCCGAATCCTAAACCGGTTGAGATTTAATCTCAAACCGTAAAGTGAGGGTGATCCTCTGCAATACCGTAGAGGATACGGATTCCGTATCTCCCTGTACTCGCGTTACCCGGTTCAGATAGAGTTGTTGTTGTCGGCCTTAAACACCTGTTGTAATCGTAACACCTAAAGTAGCAACTTCGAGAATTTGTAACCTTATGAAAATTCTCACTTTGACCGGCCCGTAAATTAAGCAGGCCATGATGGCCCAACAAAACTGATTCATTTTGGGATTTTGAGAATTTATTCATGTTATAACACTGTAAATCATAAATAAATTGAACATGTTATGAGCTAGCTTGTCTGAGTCACGAGCGAGCTAACTTTAGAGATCCGAGCTAAAATCTCAACTTAAAATCATCACGAGCTTGACCGAGCTGACTCGTCCAGTAATAAATGAGCTATTAGCAAGCGTGTCAGGCGTGAGTTATGATCAAACTAGTTATTAGTGAATGATACATGTGTGAGTCACGATCAAACTACAAGCTACAAGTTTGTTTGCCACACCTACATAAAAAACTGAAAGCCCTTTTCGGCAAGAGCATATTTCATGAGGAACTTTTGGGCCACCTAGTTTTAGTTCTCAGTTGTATCTGTGAATATTTTTCTCCTCTTTTTAACTTACTGGTGGAAAGAAAACAATTCACTTCCGCCTATGTTTTCTTTCTTAAGAGCTGCGAAGCTCTTCGCACTTCGCTGGAGCAAGTGAGATCCGATTTGAATACAACTATTTCAAGAATCCAAGCGGAGCACGTGTGTACCAACCTATGTGATTAGGTAAAATTGGAGCAGAAGTCCAAGCGCAATATGAGTTAAAACAGTACAATAAATTAACGAGTAATGATTTCATCCCCGCGTTCCAGTCCCCTATCTGTCCCCCTGCGTCATTAACTATATATGGTAGTTAATTAATGATAATTATTAGTTAAAACTAACTGTTAACTGCTTGACTCCTCTCACTCCCGATCAACAAAAAAATAAAATCTTCACGACCTCCACCTCTTCTCTTTATAATTTTCGGTTACAATCCTTATAATATTAAATTTTGATAAATTTGTATTGTAACTGGATATAATTTTCGGTTACAATCCTTATAATATTAAATTTTGATAAATTTGTATTGTAACCGGATATAATTTTCGGTTACAATCCTTATAATATTATGAATAAGTTAGATATAAATACAATTTGTTAGATATGCATGCTTCGAATACTTCTTGGAAGAGGTGGGGGAGAGAGATGAATCTGATAATGAATTTTGAATTGTATAAATTATTTCAACATGTATGAATACTTCATAATCGTCAGTATGAATACTTCTTGGAAGAGGTGGGGTGAGAGATGAATCTGACTTTGAATTTTGAATTGTATAAATTATTTCAAACATGTATGAATATTTCGTAATCGTCAGTATGAATACTTCATTTGTTTAGATATGAATACTTCTTTATTTAGATATGAATAATATATAGATTCGCTGTAGTGGTCCCCAATCTCGGCAAATGTCGCTTTCAGACGATTGTGGTCCCCAATCCAGGCTGTCACAAGACGTCAGCGGTCCCCCTGGTCGTTACTGGTCCCCTCCAGCTTGTGTTTACATATGACGAATGGTTCTGATAATAAGTATGAATACTATAAATTCGTAGGTATGAATACTATACGTTTTGACTATTAATAAAATAGCATTAATCTTGCTCTTTGGTGGTAGTTATCACGTTTTAACTATTTTTTTTGTTTTTTAGTGCTGGGGACAGATAGAGGACTGAAGTAGGGGGACAGATAGAGGACTGAAGTAATTAAACTAAAATTCTTGCATAATCAAGCACTCAATTAATTAAATACAAAAATCAAATACAAAAATTAAAATTAATTAAACGAACATAATTTAATAATACAAAAAATAATTAAACAAATGTAATTAAACTGATCAATTTATAATGATATCACTTTGCAATGTATAGTCAATTTATTTATTTTAAATTTGATAATTAAAATTATATTAATATGAATCAGTAATTACTATCAATTTACTTAATATCGTTTAAATTTAACATTACATCTTCTAAAAAATATATATAAAAACTAATTTCATAACAAATTTTCTATACATTAAACTAACACTTATATTCTAAATTTTTCTCATGAGTTAAAATATCTTGACAATTCAAAAATTACTAGTTCTATTATCTTTTTTATCATTCTTGTTTTCAAAAAAATTCTCATTGCCAAACATATATATTGCTTTTTCTTTTCATAATCAGAAGAAAAGACGAAGATGTCAGAATATAGAATCGAAAAAATTTTGCAGGGCGAAATCTTCCTCAAAATGGAAGCATTCATTTGTTTTTCATGTCTGCTATCGTTGAGTAACTTCATCGTCGTGATAAATTTCTTGCTTACGGAGAAAAGGGTAAGAGTCTGATTAGGAAAACCTAATAGGGAGAGCTCTCTCATGGAGACTGGAGGACAATGGCGCACCATGACCCACCGGAAACCCAACACCATCATCACCAACCTTGACAGCCAAAATCGATCCCCTTTCATCCAGCCTTTCAAGCCCTTCCGCACCCAACCGTCTTACGCTGATAAGGTTCGCCAAAACATAAACTCACCACTGATCACTGAAAATACAACCCAACCTGCTAGTAATCCTATTTCCCCACGCACACCAACCAAGCTGGCTTTTTCCATCTCGCCGCATAGCAAGGCTCAACTGTGTTCCCCCCCCCCTCTCCCAAATATGCCGAGTGGAAAGGCCGTTGTTTTCAGTGTTGTAGGATGGGGCACAATGCAGCACATTGTAGAAATCCTAAACGGTGTGGCAAGTGCTGGGGATTGGGTTATGTAGGAAACCTGTGCCCTCAAGCTCTCAACCACCATGGTCCGGCCAAGGCATATCAAGGACCGAAGAGATCTGAACCTAGTTTTGAAGACATTCTACAGGGCCCCATCATTGCCAAACCAATGCCAGAGGGTCATCCACAGAAGACGTATTACTTCGTCGAACGAGATGATGAATATTTTGGTGAAGTAGCAAAGCTAGAGGGTGTTGTTGTCATGTACAACCCTAACTTAGAGATCAACCTCACTCTAGAGCAAGTAGCGTAGTATGCAATTCAAACCAAACTAGTCACAGCTGATGAGATCTCTATCGGGGTTATGACTAGATCAAGGTATATGATAATGTTGCCACATGGCCTTGCGTTAGATACTTTCATCCGGGCTGTACCACAAGAAATATGGAAAGAAGGCAATTTGTTTTATCAATGGAGTCCTCTTGAAGATGCAACAATAGCAATGCCTCATTTTAAGGTTTTGATAGATTTGGTGGGAATGCCTCTAGACATTTACAGGGAGAAGCAGGTTATACGAGCAACAAGTTCTATGGGCACTTATTTGGGAATGGTGGCTCAGAAAATGGAAGGAGATGTAGCGACATGGACGGTGGTGGTGGCAACCACCGATCTGTCATTGAAACCGCATAAGATAGGCTACATGGTGGGTGGCCTAGAACGTGAAGTAGAGTTTATACCTAAGACATGGAAGCATTGCCCATTGTACAAGGCAGATGAGATGGTTCAGCCCAAGGAGAGATAAACTAGTGTTTGACGCAATTACTACTCCTTCTACGGCATCACCTGAGAATTTGGTATGTCTCGGGGATGATGAAATGTTTCAAGTGTCACGGGCTGTACTATCTGAGCTGTGCCGAGGTAGGGACTTGACAATCTTGCCGGAGCAAATTAGAGCTACTGTAGCTGAGCAACCAATAGATAAGCTTACACAGTCTAACATATTGGAGGTGTTGGGGTGTTCTCAAGCTACTGTAGTGTTGGGATGTTCTCAAGCTTCTCTTCCTATCTCTTACTTAAGAATGCCTCTGACTTTTCAAAAACTAAATCGCCAAGCTTTCATTCCTCTGTTAGAGAATGTTCAAAGAAAAATAGAAGGGTGGCAAGGTAAATTTCTTTCAAAAGGTGGTAGAGTGTAGCTAATAAAATCGGTTCTTGCTAGTTTGCCGATTTACTAATGACATCATTTTTTGTGCCTAAATGGGTGATTGTAAGAATTGAGCAGATGTGTGGAAATTTCCTATGGGGCAAAATGGAGGGTTAAGGTATAGGGATACACTTGTTAAATTGGGAGATATGTTGCATGTCGGTTACATATGGTGGTTTGGGAATACCGAATCTTGTTGTAAGAAACACGGCATTACTGTTAAGATGGTGGTGGAAAGTGTATTCAGGGGAACAAAATTTATGGTCAGTCACTGTAGCTTGTCTAAGGGGTCTGTCTAATTCGGGTCCAAAAATTGGGATAGCTAATGGCTCTTTTTTCTGGAACTAATTGATTCAAATAAAGCAACTTTTTCATTGGAGTGCAATTTGGAAAATTGGAGTTGGTACATCTGTTTCTTATTGGTATGATTCTTGGAGTGCACCACCTATTAGATCAATTAAAGATGGTAAGCAAAAACTGCAAAATCAAGCAATATCAGTGAGAGAGATGGTAACACACTGGCCTATTATTTTATCACATCCAGTTGGGGAAACACCTGAGTTTAATCAGGATACTGATAGCTTGTGTTGGAGATGGGGCAGTTCTGGTTTGTATACATCAACCTCGATATACAAAGTGATAATAACAGGTGGTAGAATGAAATGGAAATATGCAGATTTATGGATGGCATTTGCGTCGAGTAAGGTTAAGTTCTTCACTTTTCTACTATTTCAAGAGAGGATATTTACGCATGATGTGATGATTCATCGGGGAATGAATTGTGATACTCGGTGTGTTCACAATGGAAACGGGTTTGCATCTATTTTTTGAATGTACTTATGCTAAACGGCTCTGGGATTTATCGGGTATGGTTATGCAAATGGGGGACACGATACCCGACATCTAGGATTACTCCTAGAGTAGGCAAAGACAGATAGTGTGTGAGACTAAACGGGTCTGGGCTACAAGATTTATGTCTATGCTATGGGGGCTATGGAAGCAAAGGAATGCAGTAATTTTCAGAAATCAAAGGACGCCGCCTTGACAATTAGTTCAAGAGGTCAATGAGGCAGAAATATGGCTGAGATGTTGTACAAGGAGAGGTGGTGCAGGTTTATGTCGTGAGTAATTTTTTTGTATTTTTAAAATAATTCATTTGTCACTATGCTAGCCATCCGGGACATGCTCGTGAGCAACACCCAGAACACGTATCTTTCAAACACATTAGAGGTTTCAAAATCTCATTCCAAACTCTCTTAGATTTTCTTTTTTTGGAGAGAAAATATGGAGGTATATCCTCTAATTTTCAAATTATCTTGGATACGCCCAGACATAGGTATGAATGATGGAGCCATATTTTTAAGATATGAGATTCAATCATATAAAAATTTTGTACTGCAAATAAAAATCAATTTTATAATTGTAGTAGCATTTTACTCTAAATTATATAAAAAAAAATTGTATAAACACATTTTTTTTAAAAAAACAAATGAAAGTCAATTCATCCGCATACTCTTTTTATTCAATGTATCCCTACTTTCAACATGATGACAATAGTCACTTATATCTGACCATTCATTTTAGATAACGCAGTCCGTGCAGAACAAATTTTTTTTATGATAAACATTTAAAACTTCAACGAATCGTTATTAGTTGTTTATTTGATCCTTGTCTTAGAATGGACGGTATAGATTTACCTGATACCATTCAGTCAAATTTGTACGATTGAAGATGAAACCAACTCTATTTGATCTACATGAATCTCTAAATTATCTTTGTAGTAAAATTGTAAAAATTAATCCCATGCGTTATTTTTTATTATAAAATTTGATCGGTTCAATAAAAGTGGTCCGAAATAGAAAAATCACATTATCTGCACGACATTTGGTTTGGAATTTTTTTATAAACCATAATTAAAAAAAAAAGTATTTTATAAAACCAACATAATTAATTTTTTTTTATAAAAATCATAAGAACTTTCGAAAAAATTTCTTTTTATGAGCCGAATTGGCAATTCAGTCCGAGGTGGTTTCACAGGTTTTCGGAAAAATAGATGTAGCTTTCAATATGACACCAATAGATCAAGATTCAATATTATCGGTCCAATGTTTTTTTAGTTCGGACAGAAATAAAATTTCGGTTCAATTTTTTTTTTTTAAATTTTAGGATTTGCTTAATACAAAAAATATTTTTTTTATTATTTTTGAGTTATTTTCATGAGCCATTTCCACACAGACAGAGGGCAGAGGCATTCTAACTATTTTTATTATTTTTTTTTAATTGTTGAAGATGGGACTGAAATGATATTTCGGTTAAGAGAGATTTTTGGATTTTTTGTAATCGCTGAACTGAAAACCTATAAAATTATCACATTCTGAAATGCTATCTTGGTCCCGAAAAAAAAAGTTTGGACCGTACATTTTGGTGTCATAGTTTTTCTAAAAAAAATAATCATGGTGGTTTCATAAATTTTTTTGTAGTTACGGTTTATAAAAAAAAAAAAAAATTCTTTGGTTTGGGGTGGGATAAAATCAATCCAATTTGCAAAATAAAGCTCAGCGGAAATCTTTCCCCGGATCAGATCAGGATCTAGCATCGTATTTTCTGAAAGCGACCTAATTTGTCGCGTCCATTTCCAATTTCATAAGTGGTACATTTTGTAGCCCGATCCTCTTTTCGCTATCCCAAACAAATCTACAGGAATATTGATTCCGGTGGACAGAAAATGAAAATGAAAATGATCACTTTTATCTGCTATTTATAATATATTAATACTGATAAATCAGAGGACGAAAGATGATGATTTCACTCAAAAGGAAAAATAAATAAATGAAAGATGATATTATCAGATAAATGGACATTTTTGTGGATATAAATGACTTTCATAGGAGAGAGGTCGCTCATATTTATTCCATGTGTATATTTAATTTTTATCATTGAACTTTATATTCTATTTCATTAAATCACCTTCTCAATTTTAAATTCTATTTCAGTAAATCACTTTTATTTATACCAAATTATAAACAAGCCCAAGCCCAAGCCCATGAAGATATTAAGATTTTTCTAGTGTAAGATGTAGAAATATCTACAGCAAGCTAAAATATTTTAGGTCTAGATGTTTCTTTAGCTCTTATGGAGCAAGTATAAATAGAGGGTCTTGCCATTAGTCATAAATTTTTGTAGGCCAAGCAGATAAATTCACATTTTTTTTGCAATGTTTGGTATTTCTTGATTAGTATTTTTTTTTTCAAAAACATTCATATGATAATCAAAACATACACGATTTTTTTTTTTACAGATGGCAGTTTTATAAATTCAATATTTGAAGAGCTAGTTTGCAATCTCTTAAAATCAGCAGGACCATGTGTGTCCACAGGATGGATATAATTGTCATGTGTATGTTTATTTTGTTTACAGCTGTATGCTTTCAAAGACACTCGTTGTTTAATATAATGTAATAGCTATTTTGTAACTTTTTTCAAATTAATTCAATTAAAAAAAAAAAATCAGCAGGACCAAATTAAACACTCGGCATGTCGGCTGTAGCTTTAATGGGAAATGTATATATTGGGAGCTTTACAGAATAACAAATTAGCAATCAATGAAAAATGATTATAAAACAGTAAATTAAATCATTTTAAAAGGTTACTTGGGCCAGAGGTTTCTGACTTCAATTCGTCACTGAAGTTTTGTTTCCGAGTCTTATTTTTTGTTGGAATTCAGTCAAGTGGCAAAGTGCGTTAGTATTTTCTTTTTTCTGTCTGGCGTTTCAGATTCTTTGTGGCTTAAGAGATGCTTCAGTGTATTGTATATCGCTGACAACACATAACATGTGATTGGAGAAACAGTAACAACTTTAATCCGTGAATAATTTGCGTTTTATTCGTTTTTTTGACGTTTTCAAATCGAACTCCGAATAAAATGCAAAAGAACGTATAATATGTTTTATTCGCGAATAAAACGCGAATCATGAATTATTCTCGAGAAAAATGCGAAAAAACGAAAAAAAAAAATTTTGTTATTTTATTTTATTTTATTTTAGGGTTTTTTTTTTTGCTTCTTTGTTGTACCTAATCATTCCCGAATTATATCCGATGACCTCGCCAAACCGAATCCGAACTATTCATTTGTCATTCCCTGAAAGCTTTCAGAGAATAATATTTGTATTGTATCGAGCACCTCTTTAAACTGTTTTTAAATTTGCTGAATTACACGGACAACATATTATTTATAGATATTACAAAAATATTATTTTCCATTTTATGTTATTCATTTTAAATATATTATTTTTCGAAATCACGAATTTGTAACTATCTTTATTCCTCAATGCGTAGGATCCGATATAACAAATGGCTGCATGTATGCTGCACAAATAATCATACTCTCAACCTAAGACCTCCTGTTATATTTTCCATGTTAATTTAGTGCATTTCTTTTGTGATAAGCATGACAAGTTGACAACCACATGCTCGATCGGGATGCATCCAGTGTTGCAGGGTCGGATTCGGTTAGAGCCTTGGAGATATAATCTGGAACCGTTTGGAGTTGACTGTTAAGCAATTTAATTGCCTTTTGTTACTAGATTATGAGTTTATGACATTATGTAACTTCTTTTAATTAGAGGGCAGTAGTATATTTTAATTTAATAAAAAGTTTCACCGTTTAGCAACGGAGGTTACGGAGAATCCATATTCTCTCAGTATTGCAAAGGATTACTCTCATTTTATGGTTTCAAATTAAATTTCAACTGATTTAGAATTCGGGTCACCACAGGGGACATTATTTTTTAGCTTTGAGATTCGTGCCAAGTTAAAAAGAACGGGGCAGATCTAGTAATTGTAAAAGATTCCCTTATCAGGTATTGGAGAGGATGTGAATTCGGTTACGGAGCTGTAAATTTTTTACATCTGGTTCAACGGGTCATGGTGAAAAAAAAGGGCAATAATTGTAAAATTCTTTATAGTTTATACTCATTCGGGCAGACCGGATTCGGGTTTGTTTCTATTTAGATCGATCCAACAGAATTGGAGGAGAACCGGTCCAAAAGCACAAACAAGGATCAGTCGACCAGACAAACAAACGAACAACGGGTCTGCGGGACAAAGTGTCAAGATCCTCTCTGTTCAAGGAGCATTCGGACTATCCAGTGGAACCTGAACAGCTTCGGGTACTCTGTGGATTCTCGTAATTAGCGTCAGAGGCGCGGCTTATACAAAAACTTCAAAGATTTATGGATTGTATTGTATCTGATTCATTTAGTTTAAAATACAGTAAAACTCATAAAAAAGCCAATGCATTTAGGCTATGTATAAAATGTTTAATATTTCAAATATGTTCATACCGGAGAATTATTCTCTGAATTCAGGCATTCTTATGGAGATTAATTCTCCGGTTTCAAGCATTCTCTTTCCCGAAAATAATTTTCCAAAAAAAGAGTTTTGTTTTATAAAATCTATTTTTTGGAAAAATATTTTTTGTCATTATTTTAATTTTAGGAAAATGATTTTTTAGAAAATAGATTATTTTTCATTAGTTCTATTTCCGGAAATTGATTGAAAAGGGAAGGAGACAACACAACCGCATATTGATGAAAATTGATTGTATACAAGGTCAGAGTCTCGGACACCAGACTCATCGTGAGACCATTGAGAAATGCAGCAGGTAAAATGCATATTTAATTATTTACATATACTAATTTTATTGGTTCTCTCTTTAACGAATACTAATTAATTTATATATGTTTTACTTGTAATGTAGAGAAAGCAACAAGATAAGCATAAGCAAGAACATCTTTCTCAAGAAGAGTAGCAAGGGATCTTCTTCAAACATATGCCAACGTTGATGTTTCTTAATTTTATGTTGTTGTAATTTGAATTTGTAGTAGTGACAAATTCAGTTTTTATTTAATATTTTTATTTTTTATGCCAAGGTTGGAACATTCTGCCTGCTTGAGATATTGTAAGTTTAATCTGTAGTGATATTTTAGGTTTTTATTTAGTAATTTTAACTATAATTTTTATGTTCAAATAATTTGAATTTCAATATTGTAACTTCCCATTTGGCAACATATTTGTAAAAAATAACTGTCAAATAAAATTTCACATAACTAAACAAAGCAATTAAAACTTCTAAAAAATACAATTAGAATAAATAATTTCAAGCAAATTAAAATATAATACATTCAAACCATATTAAACATGAAATTTGTTTGAATAATTGATATGCAATAGTAATAACTACAAAAACAAACAATTCAAAAGAAAATTAAAAAAAAATCTCAAGAAAAGTCTAAATCTAGAAAATTATTTTCCAGATTCGTAGAACCGGAGAATAATTCTCTGGAGAATGAATGCTTGGAATTGAAGAATTATTTTCCGGAAAGAAAGCTTGAATATGAAGAATAATTCTCCAGTTTGGGCAGATTTGTAATTTTTTTCAAAATGGGTACAAATTGTTAATTTTTTGTTTTATTTAATATTAATAAAAATTTCGGTTTAATATTTATGATTAATGGTAAATAAAAGACCGTGTTAAAATTTATGATTTTGAAGGTTGTTAATTATTGGATATCTTGTAAATTATTTTGAAGGTTGTTAATGAATTTTGATCTTATAAATGTATAATTATATAGAATAAGTAATTTATCATAACTGATGACCATCTTTCCAATCTGTACAAATAAGGGTGCCTTGCTGGTACCGCCAAGCAATTAGAATGGATGACGACTGGACACATTAAACGGAGAGAACTCTTTTTTCAGTTCATACCATTCATGGTCACCACTCACCCGCGCCGCACACCTTATAAACCCCTCAATTTTTTCCCACCCTCTCTCTATCGATCGCTGTCCTTCGTCTCCAGTCCCTGTCTATGGCTTCCTCTCTCTCCACCAGCGCCGCCACCTCCTCCATCTCCACTCCTTCCGTCCGTCGTTTCACTCCTCCCATACGCACCCCCATTTTCTTGTCCAAATACTCCAAACCCTCTCTCTCACTCCACGCCGCCAGCCCCGCTACCACCACAACCACTCTAACTGCTCCACCTCAGCGTCAGATTCGCAATCTTTCCCCAACCGATCCCCGGAAAGGTGCTGATATACTGGTCGAGGCCCTCGAGAGAGAAGGTGTGATTGATGTTTTTGCGTACCCAGGCGGGGCCTCCATGGAAATCCACCAAGCCCTGACGAGGTCTCCGGTTATAGAGAATCACCTATTGAGGCATGAACAGGGGGAGTCGTTCGCTGCCTCGGGATACGCGCGCTCCACTGGGAAGGCTGGCGTATGTGTGGCTACGTCGGGTCCAGGGGCAACAAATCTTGTGTCGGCTCTTGCAGATGCATTACTTGATTCAGTGCCTATGGTGGCAATTACTGGACAGGTCTTATTGCTTGTTTTTATTCTTTAAATTTTAACTGATTATTTGGGTGGTAAGAATCCTTTAAAAAGTTAAAATTTCAAATTGAATAGATGATTCGACAAAAAAGTCAAATTCAGAATGCACTTGGGGATATGTTTGTCCCTAAAAATTACAAGCTTTGCTGGCAATATTTCTTTCTGAGTTTTTTATTTTGCTTATATTTAGTCAAAGCAACGAAATTAATAGATGAAATCTGATTAAATCGGGGTGTTACTGGGAAACAATTTAAAAATTGAATTGAAACTTAAGGTTCAATTTTCACTAATTGTAATCTTTTGACAGAAACCTTAATATTTGCTGTGCATTTTGTTAACTGGTGTTTAAGGAAATGAAATCTGAACATATCTGGTCATGTAACTGGGTCTAATAGCAGTAAAAGTAAAGGCATAATTAAATGAATAAGGCGGGCATTTGTCATTGATTCTTTTTTATTTAAATTCTAACTTATTCTTATCAATTTCCTTTTAACCTTTGTTATTAAATTAAATATAAATAAATACACTTAAGCTTTTTTTGATTCCTTGTTACATGTGGGAATTGCTTAAAGTGGCTGTGGTCTCTGTCATTGTAAAGTTAAATGTATTCCAAAATTAGTTGCCAACTAACTATATACTATCTTCAAATGGGTGACATCCCTATATTTTGTGACTGGTACTTGTATACACTTAAATACTAGATTCAAATCTTTTACCAATATAATAAGTTTGGAAGTAGCAAAAATCTTTCTATTTTCAGGAGGCAATTCAAGTACACATTAATTCTTTAATATTCATACATAACATATGTTTCCCAAACTAATTACCTTGTTGATCATACCAACATCCATTTTTATGAGAAAAAAATCCAAGTTCAATCTGGGATGCTTTTTTTTTTTAATTTAGTTTAATTCCTCCATGTAAGAACATCAACTCACATTAGCAAAATAATACTAACTAAACGGAAAGTATTATACGGTATTAAGAAATAATTGTAACGATATATGGTTAAAAAAAGAAGGGTGATAAGGACCATAATAGATAGCCAAGGGGTCGCCAAAGTTATGTCAGATGAACCTAGGGCATAAAGCACCTTGTTGATAGAAAAATGCTGCATATAATAGTTTATCAGTAAATATTTAGATCAAAAGATGAATCAGTCAATAGAAAGAAGTTATACTATTATTAATAAGTATTTAGATCGAGAGATGAATCAGTCAACGGAAAGAAGTTATGCTATTATCAAAAGAAAAATCTAAGTATAAAGCACCTTGTTGATAGCTTGGACTTTATTGTCTTCCAGATAGTATTTCTTGGATTTGATTATATTATTATTAGTAAGTCCAGCTTCTGTGTCTCTGTTACAGGTCCCTCGTCGCATGATTGGCACAGATGCCTTCCAAGAAACCCCGATTGTTGAAGTGACTCGTTCCATAACAAAACATAACTATCTTGTACTAGATGTAGATGACATACCTCGCATCATCAAAGAGGCCTTTTTCCTGGCCACTACAGGCCGGCCGGGGCCTGTTTTGGTTGACATCCCAAAGGACATTCAACAACAGCTGGCTGTTCCAGTGTGGGACACACCAATGCGCCTCCCGGGGTACACCTCTCGCCTCCCGAAGGAACCTGCACATCACCTGCTTGATCAAATAACCCGTCTTGTTTCTGAATCAAAGCGCCCGGTTTTGTACGTTGGAGGTGGATGTGCCAACTCGGGCACAGAATTGAAACGATTTGTGGAGCTAACGGGTATACCTGTTACTACCACCTTGATGGGTCTTGGTAATTACCCGAGCAATGATGAGCTGTCCCTACGCATGTTGGGTATGCATGGCACTGTATATGCAAATTATGCAGTAGACAAAGCAGATCTGTTGTTGGCCTTTGGGGTGAGGTTTGATGATCGGGTTACTGGAAAGCTCGAGGCATTTGCTAGTCGCTCCAAGATTGTGCACATAGATATCGACCCAGCAGAAATCGGCAAGAATAAACAACCACATGTGTCGATCTGCGCAGATATCAAATCTGCTTTGCAAGGCATGAATGAAATCCTGGAGTCAACTAGGCTGCACCACAAACTGGATTTCTCTAGTTGGAGAGCCGAACTGGATGAGCAAAAGAAAGCATACCCTTTAAGCTTCAAAACTTTTGGAGAGGAGATCCCGCCTCAGTATGCCATCCGAGTACTTGATGAATTGACCAAGGGAGAGGCGATTATAAGCACAGGTGTGGGTCAGCACCAAATGTGGGCTGCACAGTATTACAACTATAATAGACCTCGTCAGTGGCTTACCAGTGCGGGTTTGGGTGCAATGGGTTTCGGGTTACCTGCAGCTGCTGGGGCTGCAGTTGGCAACCCGGGTGTTACTGTTGTGGACATAGACGGTGACGGTTCCTTTCTCATGAACATCCAAGAGCTTGCCATGATAAAGATCGAGAACCTACCCGTTAAGGCCATGATATTAAACAACCAGCACTTGGGCATGGTGGTACAATGGGAGGATCGGTTTTACAAGGCCAACCGTGCACACACCTACTTAGGCAATCCGGCTAACGAGGAGCAGATATATCCTGATTTTGTCAAGATAGCCGAGGGTTTCGGTGTGCCTGCGGCACGGGTTACAAGGAAGAGTGAGGTGCGGGAAGCCATAAGGAAAATGTTGCATACACCAGGTCCTTACCTGCTGGATGTGGTTGTGCCACACCAAGAGCATGTCTTGCCGATGATACCGAGTGGAGGGGCGTTCAAGGACATGATCCTTGACGGAGATGGCCGGACTGTGTATTAGACACTTTTAAAATTAGGGCTTTTTCTCATGTGTTGTTTATTTTTCTCCTTAGAAGGTAAGGTAATTAGCTAGCATTTCGTGGAACATTTGATGGTAGGGTTTTCGCTGTTTGATCTTTGTCTTCAGAATAATTATCTGTCGCGGCTATGTAATGTGCTAATATGTATTATGTGCTGTTTTATGTGATAGAGGTAATAATTGGTACTTGGTAGTCTTGGCATTTGAATTGCTGATCTGAAATCTAATTTTATTGTGTTGGTAGTTACCGTAATAATAAAGGAATGAAATAGACCTCGAACATGTTACCAGGTTGGTTCTGCATTCTGGTACACTCATACACTTAGCACAGCAATCATGCTGGAGCTAGGAATTGCGCCAGAATTAGACAGGAACTACTCTCTCAGATAACTGATTTAGAATTAGTTTATTGGAAGCAGAATGTAATTTAGGATTTTCCTGTCCAGTTTATTTACACTTTCTGCCTTTTACATTAGCAGCAACTGTTGTTTACATTCATTGTGTAATTGCAAACTTTGATTTCAATGAAAAGTGCCTACGGCCTACGGGCTTCTCATAAAAAAAAAAAAAGGCTTGAGAATGAGTGTTTTTGGGAGAAACAGTCCAAATAGTGCAAATAGAAACACTGCTTGGCTTACTATCACTTTTTTTTATCGTTTGATGATAAAGCTGGTTTAATCAATTTTTAAAAATATCAAACTGAGAAATAAATAGATTGAACCAGCTTGTAATACAGAAAAAAAAAAAGAATTGAGGCTCATTATTCCAGCCATTTCCACCTTAGTTCCGAGAAAAGGCCGAATTTTGTAACATTATTTATCTTAAAAGAGTTTAGGAAGTTGTGAGGTAAATGCAGCAGCCTATTTTACAAGAAACTTGCAAGTTATTATCTTCGAAATATCAAACTGTACAATATGTTTTCAGATCCATTTGCACCTGAGACGAAGTACAACGAGGAATTAAAACAAAGGAGAATTTGTAAAACGAGGGATTTGACAATCTCTGCAGTTTGTGACAGTGACAGGTTGCAACTTATTATTTTTTCCTTTTTTATTTTAATCTTTGATAATTGATAATGATAACCAGTGTTTTAAATAGCGCGCTATAGCGGCGCTATAGCGCCGCTATAGCGTTTTCCGACCAAAAAAGCTATGGCGCTATGCCCAAATAGCGCCGCTATAGCGCGCTATTCCGCGCTATAGCGCCGCTATTTGAGCATAGCGCCATAGCTTTTTTTACCCGTATGCTATTTCGCGATAAACGCTATTTAAACCATTGATGATAACTAAAGTGGGTTATATACTTAAATTAGGAATCCAAGGCGTTCATCTGCATCAAATTTGTACAACACTGGGTTTGTGGGAAATAAATCAGCTGAAATTCTGAAATCGGGTATTGTTGATCCTGAAATTCCTGCAATTCGAAATCCAGTCATTGAATTTTTTCGAGAACGCATTTCGAAACAGCTGGTTTTTCCTTGCACGTATCTCGAAACAGTTCGACGGCTGGATTCGGATTGCAGGGATTTCAGGATGAACAGTTGTGACCTCGGATTTCAGCAGATTCGGATCCGGGTTTGTGTCCCTAATCAACACCAATCCAACGCCAAAAATAAAAAAAAGGAAGAATTTGAAGAACAATCGGGTTTTCTGTCTAAACCTACCGGAGCCCCGCAATTCGCCCGACAAATGCAAGATTCCAAACGGATTGAACCAATATTATAAACCCGAATCCGAAAAAGGATCTGCAATCGACAAAAGAAACGGAATCGAGTAGCAAGTGCAAAACCCCACGCCATTTCCAACTTTAGACAGAGAGAGAAATGAGCACTGGAGGAGAGAAGGGGAGCACTGGCGGCGGAGAAAAGGGAGGCGGTGTCGGAGGCGGAGGCTCGGTGAAGACGCCGGCTGACTTCCTCAAATCGATCAGAGGTCGCCCCGTGGTCGTCAAGCTTAACTCCGGCGTCGACTATCGAGGTTTCTCCCCCTCCCCTCCCGTCTCCCTTTCTATTGCTTTGTTATTCTGCTACTGGTGTTTGGCTTTTCGCTCCAGTTATAATGAAGATTTGTATTTAGAAGAGGATTCTTTCATTTTTCTACTGAGAGTTTGTCAATTTAAGTTATGGATTCTCTTACATGTCTCAGTTTGAGCTTTGAACCATCCTTTGCGCTAGGATCTGTCTCTTGAGTAGCATTTATGCTTCTAATGCCTTGATTCATTTTTCTTTATACCGCAAAGTGGCCTTGGATCAGTTTGAATTTCTCTTCAAGTTGCTTAAATTGAAATTGAGTTGCTTAACCTTTTCTAAAAGCTTATTGCAAAGCTTTTAATTTTAATTTCTCTCTCGGTTCTTCTACTCGGTTGAGACTGTTGTTTAGACTCAGAACCACTTCAACTTTCCTCTAATCCTTGTATAGGTTGAGGTTTTCAATAGTCAATACCTTCAACCATAGAGTAACAGGTGTCAATTTACCCTTCTATGTTTCCTTGCTGAGGATGGTCATACATTGTACGAGTTATAAATATTACTTATTTGAAGGTTAATTGGACTCAATTAGGGTTGGATCAAGGCTTTAGTGCACGGCTGTGTTACTTTAGAGTCTTAACTGAACATTTGAATGTTGTTTTGGACATCTGCCAATAAACCCTAGTAGCTTGCTTGTATAAGTGTATGTTTGAAAAGAATCAAGGCTTTAGTGCATGGCTGTGTTACTTTTGAGTCTTAACTGAACATTTGAATATTGTTTTGGACATCTGCCAAGAAACCCTAGTAGCTTCCTTATATAAGTGTATGTCTGAAAAGTCATTAGTTTACCAAAAAATTGGTAGCTAACGTTTACAAATATAGGTATTTTGGCGTGTTTAGATGGATATATGAACATAGCAATGGAGCAGACAGAGGAGTATGTAAACGGCCAGCTGAAAAACAAATATGGAGATGCTTTTATCAGAGGAAACAACGGTACATTTTTTTTATTTTACAAATTACATTCCCTTATTTTATTGACAGTTGCTAATAACTGCAAAACGTCCTTTCGAATTCTGCAATTAAGATCAAACAAATTTTTAGCATTATTTGTGAATAATCCCCCCCCCCCCCCCAGTTGGGTTGGAGGGTTACATCCCACATGTTTACGAGCTAGTTTCTAGTTTCTCACAAGCATAAATTATGACTAAATAAAGCCAGGGTAATCTGGAGTTTTCTAAAAAAAATGGACTTGAAATGTTAGGTTTGGTTGGCTAGATGTGGGTAAGTTTAGGCACAATTTAGTTACTCCTGCTTTATCCATCCTTGATGTGGGCTGCGTTATAGTTGCAAAATATGTCATTGATGGTATTTACGGTTTGCTAGGAACAATGGCAATGGTCTAGTTTGCTATCAATGTAATTATCTAGTCAGGCTTGGATGATGTGCAAGTTTAATCTTCAAATTTATCCTTGCATATCAAAATATGAAATTTAGCCCTAAAAGAATGAATTCTGTGAAATTCTTGCCCTTCAGTAACCAAAGTGCACCTAATTATTCCTTGATTGTATTCCTTTTTTTCAAGAAGACTGAGACTGAGGGCATTTTGATGGAATTTGTATTTTGGAGGATTTCATAGATATTTTGTCTTTCAAAATGGTAAATTGATGATAGTTATCGTTTTAGAAGACTGTAGATTTGGTTTCTAACGCTTGCTTTCTTATGTGTTGTCTTAATGGATGCAGTTCTTTACATCAGCACATCAAAGAGGACACTTGCCGATGGTGCATGAACATGAGACAGTCTCACTTTCATAGCTTTACGATAAACCAAATTTATGTTGATCTAGCATGGTTGGATTTGGTGTTGCTGATCTCGAATTAACTGTCTGTGTTTTTCATTTTTGGATTAAGACAAATCAAATATTTGCTTGCTATTGAGGCTGAGCTTGTAATTGATAATTTTATTTTTCTGCTTCTTTACCTCTTAATGGTTTTCTAAAACAGACTAATCTTCTATGATTGATTATGATTAGTTAAGTTTTCTTGATTCAAAGGATGGTACTATGCATGTCAGATGCTAAGATTTTTTAATTGCCAAACCCAATTATATTTAACTGTTCTATTATTGATAGATAGATCATAAATTTATAACCATTCAATTATATGTGGTACATATTTAGTGGTACAGGCACATCATATCATTTGACTCTTCTGTTATTGTAAATGTTTCTTGTATGATAAAATGAAAGAAAACAAATAAAAAGAAAAAAAATAATACCAGTATGACAGTAAATGATATCAGATCAACGTTTAAAGCAGTGTACTTCAAACTGTATGAGAAAAATAAGTAGACTAAATATTTACATGCAACATTCTTAAAATAGCTAAAATCAAATAGTGCATATTACGAAGCTCATGAGAAGCCATACACAACTTAGTCCGGCTCCCAATTTTTTCAACAATACAAATTTAGTTCGCTATTGGCACATAAAAAGTTACAACAAACAGATTAAACTCTAAAAAGTAAAATAAGAAAAAACAGAAGTAAAAAAAGTAAATTGGGTTCTTAACTTTAAGATACATAAATAGAGTATAGGCTCTAGCACTAATTCTCTACTCTAAAGCCATCTCCCATATCCAATATAAAATAAAAAATAAAAATAAAAATAAAAATAAAATCACGGTTAGATAGAACCATGAGAGGTCAACCCTTACACTTTACCGAGCAACTCTTCTGCACTAATCTGCACTCTCCACTGCTACATCGTCACTGATTATTTGCAAGAGATCTACTGGTGTGGCCGCAGGATCCAACTCATGGCAACCCTTTGGTGAATTAGCTGCTTCCTCTCCGGTTAGGAGACGTGAGGGGATACCATGGGAGAAGCGAAACATTTCCTCCCTTGGAATCCTCCTGACCTCATTTGGGTCCATGTGTCGGTGAAAAACCGCCTTGAAACCTGCAACCTTAACCATAGGCACCACCTCCACACCTTTGTCCCCATCATAATCTGTCACAATCTCCACGATTTCATATTTATAAATGGCATCTTCTGGCGTTAGCTCATTCCATTCAGGAGACCAATTTTTGTACACAGCCCAAGTCTCACCTTTCCGAGGGACTATTTTGATGATTCCCCTCGGGCCCTTTTCAAACTTAACCCTGTGAGAAAAAATATTCACGGTATCGGTAACTTGGTACCGCCCAACCCGGAAATCACCACATGTTTTAGTGAAACCTGATCCAACCCAGTTAATGGGTCCCAGCTCCAAGTTTGATTTGGAGTTCAAAAAGCTCATGCGAATGGTGAAGGGCTTTTTTGTTATAATTTTCTGTACCATAGCATACAAGCGGGGCATACCATCTTCACTGTCATATGTGGCCCACACCTGGTCCCCATCAAAAGCCTTCTCAGTACGATCTTTGTCGAAATCATAAAAATCAGGATCAGGCACGTCAATTGAGAGAGGTTGCCGTACCACCTTCACCACTTTTCTTTGGTCTGTAGGGGTAACCTCGACAGCTCCATTGTTCTTTCCATCACTCGTGTCATCCTCCATACGGGTACTTTCATCATTTTCTTTCGAATTTGAGTTTGAAATTCGCCATTCCTCAAGTTTTTTCACAACCAGATTTCTTGTTTTCTCCATTAGCATCGCACGGATGTCAATTTGAGATATATCCCGAAAGTTATTCCTTCTTGCAGGCACACGCGATGAAAAGTTATAAGTATTGGGGTAATTACCCCCAGAATTGTTGTTGTTGTTGTTGCTACTGTTCTCATTTCCTGCTTGGAAAAACCCATTTGGTCTCTCAGGATCCGGGACCTGCCTCTCCGACCCATTAATTGTTTCCCCACAACTATACCGCCGCCTCTTTGGAGGCCTTCCCAGCTTCTTTGGAGGTTTCTCCTGAGTGTACACGTTTCCACTCCCACCCGAACTATAACTATAGTTATAATTATTTGTATTATTACTGTTATTATAATTATAATCATAATTAAACCCATATGTAGTTTCTTCATGCTTCCTCCTACCACGACTGGAAGTTGACTTGGGCTGCTGATTATTTTGCCACTGGAAACTGGAGCTGTTATTATTTCCATATGAATCATAGTTCCTGGAATTGGAATTGGAATTGGAATTGGAATTGGTACCAGAATAACTGAAATTGGAATTGGAGCCCGCCCCATTACACGGGAACCCAGTTTCAACGGCCATGAAAGCGTTGTGGCAATTAGGGCACAGGAGATTGTGATTCAAATAAATGCGCAAGTATTCATATTGCATGCGACACCGGTTGCATGAGGTCCAGAAAGTATCAACACCAGTACGGAGCGCCGAACCACCCGAACCCGAACTGCTAGCAGCTCTCTTTCGGGCCCTTGTGCTGGAAGAAGAACTAACCCCGTTATTAATGGTAGGAGTACTACTGCCATAGGACTTGCGCTTTTGGTCATAAATCGACTTACTGGAGGTGTCTGATAGAACAGACAAAGCTTCAGAAATGAGTTTAAATGCACCTTCTGCCCCGACTGATTTGTTTTTATCGGGATGAAGTTGTAAGGCAAGTTTTCGGTATTGTTTCTTCACAGTCTCTTCATCAGAGAAAGCAGTGAGGCCGAGCACCCCATACCAATCACTCTCCCCACCGTATCGGTTCTCTGATGCCTGGTAAACCTCTATGGTCGAGAGTAGTTGGGGGATGCCGTCAAGAGAAGGGTAGAGCTTCTCAGCCTTCAATGCAAATTTTCTCGCAGCTTTTAAATCCCGTGAGTTGAGTTTTCTCTCAGAAATTTCCTTTGCACGAAGGGCTTCATCTCGATTATTTTCATCCATTTCTCAAATTTAAATCTGAATCTCCTTTTGGTTTGGCACAAATTTTCAGCTACGATTAAACTGAAAAAAAAAAAAGAGAAAAAGACAAAGACATGCATGTCAGTGCTTTGAATCAAATTGCATAGATACACACTAAAGTTTTCTTATGATAAAATACTGTCGGAAACTTTTTAACCGAATGCCCCTTACACATTCCACATCAGGATTGTTCTAGAAGTGCAGTGTTCATGGAGTGACAAAACACTACCAAGAATGTCTGGAAACCTCGAGAGATTGGTATAAATTGCCAAATATAGTTTTTTTTTATTTTAAGAATATCATGTATCAACTATAATTTTAAAAAAGCTTACAGCTTCAGTAGTAACATCGAGGCATTAATTTAGAAGTACATCTAAAACTAAGATTTCTAATTTCGGTCATTGAAGCAGTGGTGCAAATTGTAGATTAATACAACCAAGAAACATAATTTACCATACCTAGAGCATCAGTAATATGCATCTAATATCAAACAACATGCTAAATGGAATTAGATTACATTACACTGCAGGAAATAAAGCTTCACTGAAGCTACGATACTAATTACAGTAAACGAAACTCATTCAGCTTTAATGCCTAATTTTGAAAGATCGGAGCCAATTTGGACAGGAAATGGATAATAATAGCGAGCTGAAGCAGAGATCAAGTACTAATGAGACATAAAATGCAAAAAAATAACATAGACGAGATCCACTGCTTAACTAACGAATCCAGAAAAAGAGATCCACTGCTTAAAATCACTTGGAAACCTCAAATTACCCAAAATGACAGTGCAACTCTAGAAAGTGGAACTCACTGTTAGAAATCAACAGAACGAAAGCCAATCAGGGCAAATCGAACCGATCTACAAGGTCGAGGCGTCAAAATTCCCAATTCCGAGCTCCTAGGGCTTTCAATTGAGAAACCCTAGATCTCGGCAACCAGACCCAAGTCAGTTGAAAAAAAAGCTAGTAACGGAAACAGAAAGTACTAATTAAAGTGAATAAGAGAGTACCCATTACTTGAAAATCGATCTGGAACAAGTAATTTTGGATCGAAGCACAAATCCCCAAATATTTTTTCCCCAAATATTTTTGAAATTGGGGAAATTTTTTGTTCAGCCGAGTCAAAGTCCCTCAGACCCTCCAAAAAATTAATATTCCAAAATACCAAAATGCTTGTGGAGGAAAAGGGTAGAAAAAGAGTAGGTCACAACAATGTATTGTAAATTCTTTAATTAATCATTTTTTCTTAACTTTAAGCATGCCCTTATATTTTGTTATTTGGTTATATTCTTGACTAGGGTTAATTTCATAACCAGGGGTAGGCTTGTCATTTTAGTTAAATTAGGCCATTATTAAATACTTATTAATTTTTTGAACTTTATTGCAATTAAATATTAGCCAATAGCATTTCTTTATTCCTCCTTAATAACGGAATATTCAATAAATTTTATGTGAATTAATTCCACCTATCCTTGTCACTTGGGTAACAAGTGGGGTTACCTAAAATGTTAGATTCTTATGAAGCAAGGATAAATTTGTAATTACATATTGTATGCATCAATTATGAAAATACATTTTTGTATTTGTTGGGTAGATAACAGGTACCTTTAGCAGGTCTCAAAAGGTACCCTTGACAAAAAAGAAAAAAAATATATTATCCTTGTTGTAATTTTTTTGGCCATATATATCATGTATCTCGACACTAACTATATAAACACAAAAAAAAACATAGATTTAATAACATCTTTATATCGAAAATGAAATATAATATATACATTTTCATTTTGGGATAAATTAAAAGTACATGTAGCTCTATAAAATAAAATTCATATAGTGGTAGTCATGTTTTTGTAAATTTATCCATACCATATAAAAATTAGCAAAATCGCTAGGTGGATGCATTTTACAATCTTTTTTTTTTTATGGTAAGGAGGCAACTGCCATCCCTACTGTTTTGCATTGATAAGAATTATTTACAAAACATTTTACAATCTTTGATATAAGAGAAGCATGTATTTAATTCTAGAAATTTTAAAATTGTTAATTAAAAATAACATTTTACAGTACTTATTTGAACATTAAGAAAGCGAAGATGCAATTAGAAAAGTAAAGTACCAAAAGGATTGGAGCGGTACCAGGACATATAAACAATAAGGGAAATAAATATGCTGCAATCCTTCGTGACTAAACATTGATTCTAAAATTCCTGCTTTTTCGAATCCGGCCGTCGAATTTTTTTCGTGAACGAATCTCAAAACAACTCTTTTCAAAAACTTTTCTTTACCCGCATCTCAAAGTATTTCAATAATTAAATTTAAAATAGCAGAGATTACATGTTATTGTTTTCACAATAAAGAGTACAAATTAACAAGTACCTATAGCAACACCAAAAAAGCTAACGTCTTCAATTAATGCTAATTTTGCATTTATAAAATTGTAATTTCCAAAAAAGAAAAAAAATAATAATCAGGGGCATCATCAATGTGGGTCCCACATAACTACGGTAAGAGTATGTAGCCTTTTGGGACTTTTTAACCTGGGTTAAAGTTGCATGTGAAATATAGGTGAGTGGGTTACCCACTAGGGTTAGATTAACCGAGGTACATGACTAGTAACTGCATTAACCCCCGTGGTTAGACTGAAATTACATGAATATCCTTCCAACAGAAAATAAAATAAAAAGAAAAAAGATAAAATTATTAAAAACATAAAAATTCACAACCACCACCCACAAAAAAGTGCCCTAACCCTAAATACTACAGAAGATGCCCCATGTGTAAACTTTTAACATGTGGGTCCCACCCCCAGTGATCTTTAAGGTCCTTTACACGACCATTATCATTAGTTTAAATTATGACTTCTAAGACTAAAATTATTATTAAAACAAAAAAAAAACAACATCAATTACTAACATAAGCAGTACACTTTGTATGTTAAGAATTACCATCTATAGTGTGCTTGTTCTTTTCTCAACATTATATGCACAGCTCAAAAAATATCAAACAAAAAGGTGAAACAAGAATGCACTTTAATGCTAAATAAAAGGATAAAGAGTGAAGTTTAGGTAATATAATTCTTTGTATGAGGTACTGAATTCTTCATATTTTTCTTGCAAGTCTTGTTGTGATCTTCAGTTGAGAGAGTGACATACCTATGTAAACATTATCTGCAACATATATATACACACACATACACAGAGGCGGAGACAGTAACAACATATGGGGGTCAATTGGCCTCCATTTATTTTCAAATTTTTTTTTTGTATTTATATGTAATTTTCTATATAAATTAGAGTAAAATGGTGTATGTGAATTGTAAATTGACCTCCATTTCTATCAAAAAAAAAATTATATGATTGACTCCTATTCACGATTGACCCCCATAGTTTGAAGATCTAGCTCCGCCCTTGTATATACACAACATGATTTATACCAATATATACCGATGAAAAAATTAAACATATCAATTATGAGAGAATTGTGATGACATATATCATATTAGTTTATGAAAAAGATATACACAACCTGATTTATACAAATAGATCTCAAAACAATAAAAAAAAATATTTAGATCATTTTGATATGTAGACAAACAAAACATGCACTTATATACATATTGAATCCAAAACAATCAGAGTTTTGTACATTTTATCAACAAGAAAAATTTCACTATACAAGTATTGTATCATTTACAAAACATACATCTCTTAACAATCACATATACAGACTAATGGTCTAAAAAATGCCATTGTAAAGAACTCTCTCTCTCTCTCTCTTGTCCATGGGGATGAGATCAGAGAGAGAGAGAAATCACCTTTGCAGCTAGCGTCTGTCAATGAACATCATTTATTGTATACTAATGCACAGTCTATGTTTGTATTGGCAAGGCTTTAATAGAGTCTGTGTCCCCCGGTACCGGAGGTGCAATTGAAAAAAGTGGACGGCCCAGATCAATTTCATCCATATCAAACTCAATTCGGTGTCTGTTGAGGTTGTGGGGGTCTGCTTTGAGATTCGTGCCAAGTGAAATGAACGGTCCATATTCACCACTTGCCCCTCAGGTACCTGAGGTGATACGGATTCGCTTTACTAAGCATTCCTCATCTCTGGCCACAGCCATAAATGGATGAATATTCCCTCCTAGTTCTATGCACAAGCACCAAGCTTAAACCAGCTGCAACGATACATACTGACATCATGACCATGGAGCTTGCAAAAAAGCAAGTAGGTGCCTCACATTTCAATCCATCACCCTCAAAAAATGATTCCAATTTTCTAATCTGATGTCCATGTGCTTGTTTTTCCGCCTCATAATAATACGAATTCGGATCCTTCCAGGTACCTGAGGCGCAATAATTAAATCTGAACCGTTCTTTTAGTTTACCTGGCAAGAATCTCAAAACGGGCCCCTTAGTTTCCATAGGCACGGGATTAAGTTTGGCCCGGCTGAGATGAATCTGGACCGTTCGTTGCTAATTGTTCTCAATCAGGTACCTGAGAGGATAAAGATTGTAATAATACATACTGCTTGTAATAACACCAGAGAATATCATAGGACTAGCTGGGTTGGCTATGGTTAGAAAATTGTATATTGCGCCAAAAAATTTCAAGCCGAAGAGTTCTGACACAATATAATCTCTGAATCACAGCCCAGTGGGCCCCGGCCGATGTACAATTAAAGTACCAGGCCATGTTGTGGCAAAGAGGAAATGACCAATTGCAACTTGCAAGTAGAAGTTGTGATACTGCTGTTCTGATTGGGCATGGATATATATATGCATGGTCCCTAAGTGGTACAAATGAAGGCAGAAACTCAGACAATGCTTGGCAGTTCTATTACAAAATAGGAAAAATCAGACAATGCTTGGCAGTTCTATTACAGGTACTTTTACATGTTTTGACATGGATGATCGAACTATTCTTAATTATATATGCTGCCTCGTTGAATAAAACAATATATAAAGAAAAACATATACACATGCTTGACAAAAAATTTCGAATCAGACCGATTCGCACAGATCATTACAGACTACAGAGTAGCCAAAAAATCAGATTGGTTTCTGAGTTAAACTTGGGGTTCCTTTTCTAATAAATTTATAATGAGAAGAGTAAAATATGGCTGTTGGTGAGCTAAAGGCTATAAATTAAGCGTAGCGACAACAATGATCTTTTGCGTGCAAGGTCAAGGGCTATTGATCCTGAATCAATATATTATTTATCCGTCCTTTGTATTGATAAATGATAATAAATAGTTTCTCGTTGTCCGAGTCTTGAGGGGTGCCGCATCCAGGGGTGTTCATTGGGTTTTGAACCGAACTGAATTAATTTGGACCAAATGGTTCGGTTTTTTCTCAAAGCCGATTATAATTTCGGTTTGGTTCGGTTTGAAAATTTTCAAAACTGAAATAACCGAACTAACTGAATTTTTATATATTATGAATTTGGTCCGGACTGCTCCGGTTTATTTCTTAATCAATTGCTTTAAATACTTTGATTTATTTCTTAATATACTTCGGTTTATTATAAATCAATTACTTTAAATAAAAAATTAAAATATTTCTGTTTGAACCTAAAAACTGAAATAACTTTAGATCGATTCGGTTCGATTGCAATACTAAATCGGTTTGATTCAGTTCTATTTTTTAAAACTGAATTATAATTTTGATTTACCTAGTTCGGTTCGGTTAACACCCGTAGCCACATCTTTGTGTAATTGTGTAGTAGTCACAACGTGTTTGTACGGCTCTATTCTGTAACTTGTTATGGAGGAGGTAGAGGAAGGATGGAAAGGCAAAGAAAAGAGGAGAAATAATTTTTATTTGATCAGGTCTCTGATAAAAGGGAAAAAATAAATAAAAGGGTTGACGACTAAACAATATTATGGGCCATCACTCTAGGCTCAAAATATTTACAAATGACATGGATGTACGCAATTATAATGGGCCGGATGGTCATGACCGAGCAATTTAGCCTGGCCCAAACTAAGTCTCTCTAATCCAATTTGGCCTGGCCTCTAAAATGACATAATCCTTTAATTCAGTTCTTCAAAATGTAGTGTAAAAGAAGAGTAGAGTTCAGATGCTAGGAATACGAGTGAGTATATGGTACTATGTATATCACGGGTTGTTACCGTGTTATGGCTCTATATTCGAGTTTTCAAATTCTAATGGTCAGTCCGAACCGTTCATCTTGTTCTCCATATTAATATGTATTTGGAGATCAAATTTTACATTTTTTGAAATTTTTTTACTATTCTTTTAGATATTTAGAAAATCACTTGATCTGAAAATTATGGACCATCCAAAAACAGTGATTTTCAATAAATCTAAAAAAATAGTAAAAAAATTTCAAAAAATGTAAAATTTGGTCTCCAAACACATATTAATATGGAGAACAAGATGAACGGTTCAGATTAATATAAGGTCTTTTATATCATTGTTTTAAAAATTTATTGTATAAATTTTAAATTTTGATTTAAATAGCTCAGTTAATTGATATATAATAAATTTATAAAATACTATTTTTTATTATTTTTGAATTTTTTTACTATTTTTTATAATTTATGAAAGACGATAAAAATTAGTCTAAAATATTAGTAATTTTCTTTTATTTTTTATCATCTTTTATAATTCATAAAAAAATAGTAAATAAAATCTAAAAATAATAAAAATTAATATTGTACAAATTCACTATATAACAAATTTATTGAACTACTTAGATCGAAATTTGAATTTCCTACGATAAATTTTAAGTCTTTTTCGTAAAAAAAAGTTCACATCTTCCTTTCTCTCTTCTTCCATAGCTGAGTTAAATTCTTCTAAGACTGTGCTTCATAGAGAAGTAGAAACTCCATTAAAGAGAAGGAATGGAATTGAAGGAGAAGAGGAGAGGAACGCGATCTGTCCACATCGCTCACGTGCTTCAGACGAAGATAATCAGGGAGAGAATGAGAGAAACACGCTAATGAGAAGGTGTTGTATAAAATTTCGAAATTCGTAACCTCATAATTGAAGTGTAAGTTTTACTGTAGCAGAAAGAACCACGCTCGGGTTCTTTTTTTCTCTTCCTTCTCCTTCCTCTCTGTGCAGTGTTTGTGAAGCAGAGTCTAAAGTGACTCAATTTTTGAGTTTAGATTCGGACCGTCCGATTCGAATTGGACCGTGATTAAATGGGCTCAGTTCGCCCCACCTCAGAGTCCGGATTAAAATCAGACGGTTCACCTCCATTGCCTTCCCTCTCAAACTCGGAATTAAGCAAATAGATCACTAGGGTTTTCCTCCAAAGCACGAAAATGGCGATCAAAACCAAGCAAGAGCTCGCCAGAGAAGCTCAGATCCACCTCGAAGAAACCATTAGCGCCGCCTACCACATCCTCTCCTCCATGAGCGATGAGCTCTGCGACGCCGCGCTCTGGCCTTCCTCCACTGCCTCCGTTGGATCAAACATTTCTAACCACCACCATCCCCTCCACCACGTAGCTCCTCCTCCTGCACCGCAAACAGTCGACGCGTCCGACTCCACCCATCCGGCGGAATTCGGCTCCGGCGGCAGCGGAGGGGTAAGTACCGGAGGATCTCTAGACCAGGCCAGGCATAGGTACAAGACAGCCGTTACCTCTCTTCGAACCTCAATTAACTCTCTATGCGTCATCTCCTCTCAGGTATCGGTCATTATTTTACAAACTATGTCTATGAGATCAATCTAGTAACAAGGTTTGGATGAAGATCCAACATTCATTTTCTTCATACGTAATCCTTTGGGAGGCAACTCTTGCTTCATTCCTCACTTTACTAGAAAATACCCAAATCGTCAGACTGAGTTAATATGTGATCTGTATGCTAGAAAACATTCCCTCAAACGCGCAGAAAAGCCTATTATGCTCAATTTGACCTGAATTTTTGTTAATATAACCTATTAATCACAGAACAAGCTAATAATAACAATAAAAAACAATAGGAAGGCGTAGTGACTACGGAGGTGCATATTCTTGCACCTTGCTTTATTCATGAACTATTTGATTGAACTATTATTTGCATTATTATAATAATGTGTGTTTGTGTGCATTATGTTTAAAAATGACAAGATTTGAAATTTTATTCAATTTGTTCGACGTTACAGGAAAACATACCAGTACCGAAGTCAGATATGAGTGACATAGATAGGTTGGAAGCACATGCAGCTTCTCTGAGAAAGGTAGTTCTTCGAAGATTCTCAAGAGTTGCCTTAAATTTCTACTGAATAAGCAATTTTATTTGATTTGTATATTTCTGGATATCAATTTTTGGTGTTTGAATGGAGACACAACCTTTTCTATCGTCTTACTGACACTATTGCCTAATTGTATTTGAGACTTACATCTCAATTGTCTTGATAGCTTGCAGGAATTTGTCACTTCTGTGATTGAACTTTTTTGAAGACATGTTAATCAATGTTTATGTTTATTTTGTGTCTGCAGGAAATAGAAGTAAAAAACAAGCATATCAAGCTATTAATTGATCAGCTTCGAAATCTAATAACAGATATTTCTATGTGGCAGAGCCCTTACTCTCTATGAACCCCAAGTACTAATTTAACTTATCTTCAAATCTTACTTTCTTTTTACAATTTCTCTTGAATTATATGTGGTTTCTGTTATGTGCACTTGTACTTACCCATAAACTCGCAAATTTTGTCAGTAAAGTTCAATTATGGGCATGAAAGATCATTACGGGTAAGATGTCATCATGCCATGAATTTGCAACAGATGACCACTGAATGTGCTTTTCACCCGTCATGCCCCTTTGGGACTTGTATGAATATTTTTTTTAAAATGATGGTGACCGGGGGCAGACATATCCCCTTGAGTCCAGAAGGTTATGTTATATATGCCCCTATTTTATCAAGTCTTTTCTCCGAAACATTCTTCAATAGAAACTGAGGTAGCATGTTGTATATTTGTACATTAAAAGTTGTTGAATTTTAATTTTGTAATGTGTGTAAGCAAAAAAATTTGATTTCAGTTTCAATAAGAAACCATAGTACGGACAGAGATAGCGTATACGCAATAAAAACAATAGAAATGAAATAAAAAAAATTGAAAACTCAAAAAGCTTTTCGTAATGTAACTGAATAATTCATTATTATCACATGTTACTGCATGATTTTATTCTTACGGTTCTAGGAATTAGTTATTGAGTTCTCATGCTTGTGACATCCCATTAGATATGATTTGGTGGTTGTTGAACATGCTCGTACTCTCATTATTTAACCATTAGTTGCATTATTTGAATTTTCTCTTCTACATTATACTTCTTGATGATGTTTCATGATGCAAATAAACAACTCAGATCAAGTATTTTGTGTGAGGTTCTGGTGGTGTTGAATTGGGGATTTAACATTATGTCAGTAAATCACTGTCGTGAACTTGTGATTGTACTTGTACCACACGAATGTGTGCTATTTTATAATTCTTTAACAAGTTCAAGCTGCGAAAAGCATGTTTAATTTGTTTTGTTTTCTTTTTTTTTCCATAGAAGTAAAAAGATGTGTCATTGTTTCAAATAACATGAGAATTTTTATACATCTTGAGCATCTATACTTAACCATATTATAGTCTTGGGTCAACATCTTGATATCTTCCACCGCCCTACATGCCCTAGGCCAATAACTTTGTTAAAATTTTAGAAGATTCTTTTTTTATACAAATTTCAACGGAATTCTGTATCTGATAGCTTTTGCTTGTATGGTTGACATCACGCAAAGAATCTCAATACTTTTGCTTGATTGGTTGACATCACACAGGTCATATTGCTACTTCTATGAGTGCCTCCAGGAGCCGGATAACAAACGGGGAAAAAAAGAAAAGGCAGCAGCTCATATCCGGATAACATGTAGAAAAGAAATGAAAATGCAACCTAGCGTTGAACCCACGGCAATCAGCATGTCCTACATCAGGGGATGAGATTTGATGCTGACAAATTTCTGTAGTATGATTCCTCTAATGTAGATCAGATGAACTGACAACTGCGGAAGAAAATTTATAGCTACGTAGCAATTCTTATGAAAATTGTTCCAATACACTTAAATTCTTGTTGAACGATTTATATTCATTTGATCCGGTTATGCTAAAATAAAATAAAATAATAAGATAAAATAACGTGTCTGTGATTAGTAAATAGTTTCTAACTAAAATTATTTCTAGTCTTGAAGACAAAACATTCAAAAATTAATCAAAATTTTTGTTTGTACAACAGGTAGCATATTGAATTATTCGCCAATTCTTATTGTTGCGAACTTCAAACGATAACAAGATACTATTATTACTAGATCTAACTTTCTCTGTTATTTCAGCCCATTTGCTTAATTATGATTTACTACAACTAGTTGAATTTTTTGTCACATTAAAATTTGAAACTAAATTTAGACACGCATTCAGCACTACTGTAGAGAGAAAAAAAAAGGAGCAAATCATCAACTGGTGCTTCATAAAAAAATTATGAAATAAAGTACATGCCTGTATTTTTATAACTGAAAATTCAAAACGACGATCTAGCAATCACTTTTTTGAGTTTTTTCTTTCATTCTAGAACTCTCTCTATTCATTTTTGTTTCAATTAAAGAAACTAAAATATGCGCGATTTATTTTCCCAATATTTATTCGCATAAAGCGATAATATTCTATACTACTAGAAAAGAAAATAATTAGTTAGTTTCTATAATATGTTTTTTTCACCTTTTAAGTGTTTCAACTTTCAAGTGTCCACCTTGTGGTCATTTTTAAATATATCTAATAATTATTTTGTTAAGATGTATGTTATATTGGTATGTAAAACTAAACTATTTATTTTAGCAAGATATCATTCTTTTAAATAGTTAACCTGTTTCATTTAACACTTAGTAATTATCTTTACTTATATAGTTATAATTATTAAGACGTGTTTGATGTGTTGAAATTAACTAACGTTTACGACAATGATATTTTTTTTAAAAATTAACTAGTTGAATGTTAACTTGTGAAAATTATCCCATGTTAAAAATAGGTCACATGATCGATTTTTTGCTAAATATCTGTCAAAAACAACAGTATTAAAAATAATTAATTAATTAATTATATACAGATATAATATAATTATTGAAAGCAATTAACCACAAGTTATATTCAACTGAAACACAGATCGACACTTCAAAAAATAAATTGCCCTACACCAATATTTTATTTTAGCATTGTAACAATCTTTTCTTTCATCAATAGTAATTAAGCTTATAATTTATTGTTTAATGAACACCGTGTGAAAACACAATATATCAAATCATTAAAATGTACTCTTCTCAACAAGAAAAGTTTCGGTTTCTCACTTTCTCTTACTATTTTTTTTTTTAAAACCTCGGTAGAGGGTACCTACGGTACTTTCTTATTTTATAGGATATATTTACACATTCTTAAACATGGAAGATAATATATTTAAATTTCGAGGGGCCCGACTAAAATTTACAAGAACGCATCCCTATTTCTGTTTTTCTCCATCCGCCTCCCCTCGCCGCCTCCCTCTTTAAAAACCAACCCAAATCCAAAGTGCGTGCTACCAACGCTGAAGCAGAAACCCCACCTAAAGAAAATCTCGAAAGAGAAAAAAACCCTCCGAACCGAACCGAACCGGGCTTAATGGATCCCGACGCCGTTGCTAAGGCTTTCGTCGAGCACTACTACCGCACCTTCGACTCGAACCGGGCCGCTCTAGTCTCTCTATACCAGGACGGATCGATGCTGACGTTCGAGGGAGGCAAGATCCAGGGAGCTCAGGCGATAGCTGCCAAGCTCACATCGCTGCCATTCGAACAGTGCTTGCACGCGGTCTCCACCGTTGATTGCCAACCCTCGGGCCCACAGGGAGGGATGCTCGTCTTTGTTAGCGGTCAGCTTCGACTCGCTGGCGAGGAGCACGCCCTTAAGTTCAGTCAGGTACTGGAGGTTTCCTTTCAGATTTGTTTATAGATATTTGGTAGATTTAAATTGTGGTGTTATATGTTTATGTTATATACGAAATATCATGCCTACCCGTGCAGTGTGGTGTAACTGGTGATCAATTGATCTTTTATGCGTGGTAGAAGGGACCTAGATTTTTATTGAGAAAGATCTCTCGAGTTTTGTGCATTTGCCATATAGTTTTAGGTTGTGTTTAGAGATCTGTCCTTTGTCATGTTTCTCTGCAGGATATATTTAGATTTTCTTGTTATCTGTGTTTTTTTTTTTTTTCAAGTAGACTGTTTTATTTTATTTTTCTTGAGGTCTAGGGTTTCGCATGTTTCTTCATTTTTGCAATCTATTATTAAGGTAATGTTAGACAGGGATATCTGCTTAGATCAGTAGTTCCTTTTATACCAGATTTTAGAGCATGTGGGGGTTCTCTTTTGTGATTCAGTAATTTGTATTCTATATGTCGACTTAGAAATGCTGGATATATAATAATCTCTTTCGGTCTCCATTAATTTTTTTTCATCTGTTATAAGGAGGGTGGTTTCTTAAGCAATACTAACCAATGTAAATGAAGTAGAACTAGGGTGTTCCTAAGTTCACCAAGCCTCTTTGTGAACTCAACTTAAAAACTATCGGATTGACTTTAAATGATGAATCCGAACCTTTGAAATTCATCTATCTTATGAGTGATGGATCTACATGCAAAAATTTTAAACTTTCGAGTTAATTTAGTACAGAGTCAAGCGGTCAAAATTAGAAGGTTCATAAATTAATTTTAATGCATTCATTTTTTGAATTTTTTTTTTAGCACCTTTTACAAAATTAATTCAGAATTTAAATTTTTTTGTATTTAATCGCATCACTTGTAAGGTAGACGGGTTTCAACGGTTCGGATTCGTCATTTGAAGTCAATCCAATAGATTTTAGAGTTGAGTTCACAAAGAGGCTTGGTGAACTTAGGAACACCCTAGTTCTGCTCGTGTAAATGTTCTCATATTCAATAGTGTATTTTGCATAAATAATTATATTTTGAGCTTTCTTGATTCTGTTGATGATTCCATGTTTCTCTGTGTTCTAACCTGAGGTAACATGTACAGTTTTGGTTTGGTATTTACGTGTAAATGTTCTCATATTCAATAGTGTTTTTTGCATAAATAATTATATTTTGAGCTTTCTTGATTCTGTTGATGATTCCATGTTTCTCTGTGTTCTAACCTGAGGTAACATGTACAGTTTTGGTTTGGTATTTAGTACTGCATTCCAAATATTTTTCAGGACCTCAGCAATTAACCTGATACTGCATCTTAACTTTTATTTATGCAATTGTGCAAAATATAAATTCAGTTATATTAATCCCTTATTTTCTACTGCTTTGTTTGCTATGTTGTCAACAGATGTTTCACCTGATGCCCACGCCTCAGGGGAGCTTTTATGTGCAGAATGACATATTCCGTCTCAATTATGCTTGATCATGAAATTATATGTAAGGCACTAGCAGTGTGATATTGTGGGGGTCTGTTTCTTTCTTTATTTGGTGTTTGGAGCCTCAGATAGATCTTCTTCATGCTTTGGTCGTTTCTCTTCTTCGTGAAGGTGCTTGTTTATGCTTTTTATTAAGGGCAATTTGGGTATTAAAAATGGTTGTGAGAACTCTTGGAACTGATGAGGGGCATTTGGTTAAAACTTGGTTCTTGTTGCCTGTGGCCATTCATTATGTCTATGGATTTTGAAATTTTGGTCTATTGATTAGACCCAATTTACAACTGTTTCAGGTTATTCTACTTGATATGTGATTTCCTAATTAGGTCAATTACTTTGGTGGTTGAGCAATTTATTTTTTTCTTGTCCAAATTTTCTTTGAGCTGGAATTCACTGACAATGATTAACTTATAATAAGAAGTGCTACAATGCAGAATGTTTTACCATTAAACAATGATTGAAATTTGAGTATGTACTTAACTGCCTTTCATGAAAGTATCAATAAAATAGCAATTTGATTAACAATGATTGAAATTTGAGTATGTACTTAACAAGCGTATTCCATTAAATTAGTAACATTAGTTTAGCTTACATGTTGTACTCACTAGTGAAGCACTCAAATGTATGATTAAAAAAGTATCGCCCTTTGTTGTGTATGGTATCGGAACATAAAACAATCCGTACTGGCAAAATGAATGAAAGTATCGTTTTAGGCACATGAAAACGCGGGTGTTTTTTGTTTAAAATTCATTGCTTTTTTTGTTTTCCCTTTTATGGGATAAAATGCTTTACATGTACAAGTCACACTCGGACATTATTGATGCGTGAATGTTACATTTAGACCAGGGGTAGCAAAAAAACTCGTGGCTCAAAAAAGCTAGTGGCTCAATTGTAATTTACACCTGACTCGTTTACTAACAGTTTGTTTGTTATTGGACTGAGCTGTTAATTGTTAATGAGTTCAAACTGAGATCTAGTTTACTCACCAAATTGCGAACTAGCTCAGCTAGGTATTAATTTGTAAATTTGTATGAATTTAAGTGCATTTTATATTATCTAGCTCAATCTAAAAAGTTTTTAGAATTTATTTTCTTCTTAAAATAAAATCCAACAAGATTCAGCGAGCCAGGACCTAACTCAGACCGAACCAATTTGTTGACACCCCTAATTTAGACTGAATTGTTAACTAAAACACCTCTGATCTTGCCTGACTCTATCAGTCTCTGAACCTGCGATCAATTTTAACCGAACTAAGAAATTTTGAAAGAACAAATATCAAGGCTAAAGAAAGACAGAACAAACAAAAACTAAAAAAAAGATTGCGTCCTTATCTCGTCTCCATAATTCAGGATCCAAATTGGTTCCTTGATTATCGTAAATACTAAATAGTGATGCTTTTGTACTATATGTATTTGTCAACACTCGAAAATCCTATTGGTGTACTTGGAGTACCGAAACAGAGATGTTGACATAATAATTAAGGGGAAAAAGCACTAGCTCCAGACTTTTACCAAGGTCACTAATAAATGAATCTATTTGAGCACACACAACTGGTTTCTTAATACAAGAAACAACCAAAATTGGCTAAAATTAAAAGCTCTGTTGTCATCCTGTTGCATTTTCTCGTACAAAGAATTCTCATTTATACCAGATCTTTGTCAGGGAAGACTGGAGACAAGAGATACGAAAACATGTAACAGAAAAAAAAAAATTCCAAATTTACAAATAAGACAGTTGGCTTTTCTTCATGACTTCATTTCACTGTTTCAGTCAAGGAATTGTCACTGAAACCTCTGAAAAAAAGCAAGAGAAAGACAAAATTCATAAAACCAGTTTCACAGTCTGTGTCATTTAGTTATCAACAAAGGAAAACTCGCATTAGGTTCGGGTATTCCAATCGTCGGAGGATATGCTGGGCTTTCAATCAACGATTCCTTCCCTTTCCTTGTGAAAGCATTTTTAATCATCTCCCCTACAGATTTTACTGGGTTGGTGATTTTTTGTCTCACCGCAAGGATGACAGAAACCTCGCCAAATTGCCAAATCATTGTAACTACTATCAGTGCTGAGAGGAGGTTGTGCGTAATGCGATTTTGCTTCTTTATTATCTTTAGATCTTTTGCTATCTCCTTAAAATCTGTTTCGTCTTCCTTTTTGTTCTCACTGCTTGTAGGATCTGAGCACTTTTCATGTTTATTGACTGGAATTGCTAGTGCCGAATCATTTAATTCAGAAGTGGTTTCCACTGAATCCAACTGCATGGTATATCAATATATATATCAACAAAAAACAATAATGAGCAGGTTGGGGGTAATTGAAGCATAATTTCTTCCTAAATACCAAAAGGAACTTAACAAAGTATAAACTTACTGTCAACTCTTGCATGATTAAGTGTCAACTTAAACCAATTTTGCTTCAATATACCATCAATTGTGCAATTAAAAAGTGGTCCTCTCGAGTAACCCGACTTTTTTGGAAGATCAATACCAATCAATCAGTAAGGAGGTATTATATATTTCTCTATATTAGAAAATAAAAAAAGTGAAAGAGAGAAATGGTTGAATACCAGTATGGTACCTTAGAGAGCAATCTAGAAAGGAGAAGGTCTTCCTCCATTTCAGACTCTTGATTTCCATTTGGGCTGTTAAGTTTTCTTTCCTCCATGAATTGTTGCAAGGTGTCTCGCACCATCTCCATCTTTCTCCTCTCTGTAGATCCATCTTCCTTCTCCATTTTGACCGCAAGCACAACGAGAAAAATTCTCGGCTTTTAATTTTGGAAAAAAACCTATTATTGGACTCAATTATAATTGATCCCATGGTGGAAGAATCTCTAGTTATCACAACACTGGAACCGCTCGAATTGTGGTTCCATGCCGTGGCAGCTCATGGGGAATTCGTATCCTCTGCATAAACTCAAAAGGCAATCTTTTGACTTAATGCATCTGGACCATCCGATCCGCTTTAAAATTCGTGTGCATCAGATCTCACTAATATTAAAGGGCTCCTGTGTTAAAATCAGACGGTTCGAAATGCAATAACTCAAAAGATTCTCTTCCGAGTTAATGCAGAGGATACGTGTTCGCTCAGGGGGGCATCAGTGTCGGCCCCACCGTCCCCACGTACCGTTTGCATGCTTCGTTGGGATGGACGTGGTCTTGTGGACTATTGATTAAATAAATAAATAATATCGAGAAAAAGGGGATAGAAATAATGCTCATCTCCGCATTTCCTGCGCATACGTGCAAATCTCTCTGCCAGGATGCTTAACATTTCAATATATTTCTATTATTTATCATATATTTTATATTTATCTTTTTAAACTGTCAAGGGGCGGCAACGAACTGATTCACTCCGAGCTAGGTTCTAACTCACCTTGTTAATTTTGGACCGAACTATAGCCGAACGAGCTGGACCTATGACATCCGAGCTAAAACCTCAACTTGAAATCGTGACAAGCCAGTCCGAACTAGCTCGCGAGTTGACGAGCTGACTCACTTGGTCTAATAGATCTTGTTTTAAGAAGAAAATGAATTTTACAAACCTTTTAGATTGAGTTGAACCAAATTGGATCGAACTGGACCAAACTAGACAGTATAAAGTACACACAAATTCACAAATTAATGTTTAATTGAGCTAACTTGCGATCTGACAAGCAAGCTAGATCTCAACTTGAACTCGTTAATTTTAAACAAAACTAGTGATGAATTGACTAGTTAACACCTTAACAAATGATATTAACAAGCGAGTCCGTCAGGAGTCACGAGGTTTTTTTTGCCACCCCTAATTTATGCCCGATATATGATATCGTCGCATAAGAAATTGAGTATTTTCGCAGTTGCACCCAATTCTAAAAATGAAACAGAGATGAAAAAAATAAAGATATTCGTTCTTATTCATGCTCCCCCACCTTTAATATTCCAGAAAAGATTACGCCATTGAAGCATATTTGGAATTTTGAAAGAACAACAAGTACACCACATCACAACTCTGTTTCTATATACTTAAACCTGAATTTAGTTAAAACAACATAATTACTTTTATCTATCCTTGTAATTAGGTTATCGAAATATGAAAACTAGGATTACATCACATATATACTGTACAGTAACTTCTCTTTTAACAAGCTGAAGCATTAAGAGTTCAAGGCAACAGCAGCATATTGCAATGCACTAGTAGAGCAAATCTTAACGATGATACATCTATGACTGTACAACCGTAACTCCATTATTTTACATTTTGAAGCTTAATAATACATAAAAGCATCAAGATCAGTGAATTCAATATCACATCTTTCCCTCGAGGTTGCTTCCTCTGTGTTACTCATCTCCGCCTACCAGTTTTCAATTCCATTAGTTACTATGCATGAAATATTAGCAGGTTGGATGGTAGATGCAAATACATTGAATTAAAATTTTTATAGCAGTTATCCATCACTCATTTAGTATCACTACTAGTCTATCTGTTTATTTTAAGGAGAAGTTTTATAGCAGATCTACCTTCTTACATGTTTTTGGGTGATTCTAAACCTGATTAATTGGCACCAAAATTGAAGATGGAAAGTAAAACTATGAACAGCATGCAATTCCAAAATTTTCAGGGGCTCAAATCACAAATATATGATATACCTTAGCTTCACGGTATCTTTCAATCATGCGCCGATACTGCTGTCTGGCATCTGGAGACTCGACCATGGAAAGAACCCTTGACACAGCTTCCTCAAGGGCTTCGATCTTTTGCTTCCTAAAAACTTTGGCTATATCCTCCTCTTCCTCTTCGTCTTCCTCTTCTAGCACTACTGCTGCTTCGGGCACCTGGGGTGGGTTGATTGGGTCGGCCCGAAACCCGCGTAGACCCACTCCCTTTCGGCGCCACCTAAGCACTGCCTTCTCCACCATGCTAACTGTCCAGATGAGCTCCCGGTACTTTCTTCTTGCTTGATGACCTCTTACAATAGCCTATGACAATTTGACACTGACTTTTAGCTTTTGGTACTAGGGGGCACTACACAGTACAGAATGTAACGGATAGGCCAGACTATATGTTTACTAATCCAAAGGCACATAGAATTTTTCCGAAAAAAAGTGACAGAGATGAGCTAGAACTAATGCACAAAGGCAGGAACAGAACTAGTGTGTTGGGACTGTTTGATAGTATTGTTAACTGCAGCAATATCAGCACACATTTAAATGCTAATTTTAAGACACAGAGTAAGGCTTGGATCCTACAAAATGCTCGATAATAGTACAGCAGAAGGTACAATAAAGTTGACATAGTATAGAGATATCACATCAGATTGGAAGATTCTAACAGCATTCCAGTATTTCAAAAACTTAAATTAAAACGAATCAATACCTGAAGTTTGACAATGTGTTGGCGAACAGTTAAAAAGTTCTTACGACCTTTCCATCCCCGATATTTCTTTTGGATAGAGAGAGCAGCTTTATCTCGGTTGTGCTTCGGACCATAGGGCCCGTGTATCTTTGATGCATTCGAGATCTCATTTAAGTCTTCTTGTGTCATTCCATATTCATCAACTTCTCTTAAAATTGAATTTTGATGTCTCTTTCTGGAGTAAAAAAGAGTGTGAATTAAAATCTCATTTTACCTTGTTGAATTTAAGATACAGCATTAGGCCACAGATTGGTTTGATCTAATTGAGCCCTGTTTTTCTTTTTCTTTATTTTATTGTATTTTATTTATTTATGTTTTTCCTTCCTTGATTTGTTTGTCTAAGGTCAAATAACTAAAAAATTGAGAATTAGTTCAATTATTTCGAAGGACAATTGCACAATGCGGGTTCATAATGGCCAAATTGGATTAAACTGGGTGTCATTGAAACTCAGTTGCGCTCGATTTATACTTCAACCGTTCCATTTGGGTGTCCAGACCCGGTGGTTTAACCTAAGAAGGCCAGTATGGGTCGACCTCGAGTCGGCGATTGTCACTGCTTATGGACCCGAACCTGGGTGTCTACCAATTGGTTTACTTTCCCTTATTGGCTACTCTTTATCACTTAATATGTTTCAACTTTCAAGGCCCAACTTGGAACGTATCCCCAGGTGCCTGGACTGGCGAAGATCGGGGTATAGCCCCAGAGCCTTATTTCTTCCATAGTTACAATCTCTGAATTATATCACATTCTTTTTTGAGTTATTTCCATCTATATAAAAATATGAAATCAATTGATTTGACAATGGGACTCCATATGGGCTGCTGGCTGTTGGGTCTCGTGGAAGAAGAGAAATCGGAGAAATTTTTTCAAAAGAATGCTGAGCTAGAAGCACACAAATGGATGGATACTGGTTGAATCTTTTCTTACAACCAAACAATTTGTATGATATACAATTTGCTTCTTTTCATTTCTTTCTCATTTGGTTTTCATTCTAATTGCTTGAAATATTTGTGTAAAACTTTCTTTCTTTTCAATGAAATTCTGTTGGCAATTGCCAACCAACCATCCAAAATAAAAAAAAAATTTGATTATTAGTTTTGATAGATCTGGTTTAATTTGTACAATTAATTCAAGCAGCATACCTAAAAGAGAATGCACGGAATGCACCCTGGATCCGCGCAGCTGCCTGTGAGGCATTTCTGACAGCTGCTAGAGAATCCTTCAGTGATAATTCATCCTCGGTGGCACCACGTGATTGGATGGTTTTTTGTGCTATGTTTTCCACAGCCTGCTCCGCCTCCAGCTCAGCAGACCCCTTTGACATCTCAGTCTCCTCTACGGTGAGAGATGAGAGGTGTGTTGTCAGAGCCACCTCTGACAGATAGGCCGCGAGACCTGTGTGTCCCTTCAATGAGGCAAGGAAACCAGGTGTTTTTCCTAATGGGTCTTGTGGGGTCGGATCTGTTACCACGGTTGCAGAGGCACCTTTTGCGAGCAGTGCTGCGACCATTTTTTCCCTGAATTAAAAAAAAATGAAAAAAAAATAGTTTTTCAATGTTGTTGTCTTAGATTTCTATGGTGTTAATTACGGTTAGCCTTGAAATTAAGACTGGTTTTATGCCACGCTTGTGACATCAGTAGACTATATATTCAAACCCGAACACTGCAACTTTCACTGGTCAACTCAAACTAACTGAAAATGAATTGTCCTTGCTACCACTACCCCATATAATTTTTTTTGCAATCCATAAGTTTTCTATAAGGTAGCATTTACTTGTAGAGGATGATTCTGGGATCACAACTTTTTATGCCCCAAATTGCCATAATTCACTTTTAAGCATTAATAATTCAAAATTCAAAATTCTGCTGACAAATGCGAATAGCTGGTCTTGTTCTTCTTTACAAGCTATGCATCTACGTAAAATTTGCTAAAAATTTTGAGCTCCTTTGCTATAAGATCAAAAGGATCAAGTTAGATGCACTAAAATTTGTCTACTACAGTCAACTTGTTCAGTTCATGTTATCAACCATTCATCTTCTGTAAAATTGACTCAAATGGTTATAAATTTATAGCCCATAAAGAAGAATGAGATCAATGGTTTCGATTGTTTGGGTTTTTAAATTTTGAAGTATTAACACAAAAGAGATATGATGACAACTTATGGCACTAGCATCCTCCTATTGTTTATAATAACGAGTCTACATGGAATTTGCTGTGCTTATCTCACAACAATACAGAAACAATATATGGAATGCATATATAGAAGGTAGAAGTATTACTGTTGTTGCTATCATTATGAAACTCTATATCTTCATAAGATTAAATGTCATTATCAGTAACACAATGTGTTTTTCTTTGCTAATATCTTATACAAAAACAGGGACTTTAGTAGAAAATTTTTAAATGGGGATCAACCATTTACTAATTGAGAATTGTGTAGTAACTAATTTAATACTACTTTTTATTTTATAAGTCTGGGGGGGGGGGGACCAAAAAGGAAAACTTTAACATAAATATGGGGTGGGGTGGGGGGTGGGGGGGTCAAATAGACATACATGGCAAAATCTTCTTTTTTATAATAGAAAAATCAATGCAAACTATCAAAATAAAAAAAATTTTAAATATGGAGTTCCACCCGAATACCTATGTTTAAATTTGCTATTGACAACAAAGTTAAACGGATAGAGTGAGAAATATCTACAAATAAAAGGAAAAATTAGGTCACCTCCCAAAATAAGCAGCCCAATGGAGAGCTGTCCAGCCCTTTGAGTCGCGAAAATTTATACCAACACCTGCCCCAAGAATCGGAGAAAGGGCCCACTCATAACCTAATCCTGCCACGCAATGTATCACACCTTGCTCTTGCTTTGTAAGTACAGAGCCTGTCTCATCATCTCTACGTGTCATTCTCATTTCCAACCAACCCTGAAATTTCTCCTTCAGTAATTCCTCTATAATCCAGTCGACTTCTCCAAACAAACTATCATCAACATTTGTTTTCCCAAAGAGCAGTTGTGCAAATCTTGAGAGAAGTGACAGCTCTTCGTTTGTTTTAGTATTGTTTGCAACTGGTGGTGCTATTTGAGGGTTAGCAGATGGCATTTGATTTTCCCGTATTTCAAAATCCCTCACTTCAGAGCAGGATTGTCGATTCCAGGAAGTAATGCAGAGGTTTACCTTCCCAGGGCCAAGTTTGGGAGGAGTATAGCAGCGCAGAACTCCTTCCTGAATTATGTCTACTGGTACTTCTATGTCACCAAACATTGCAGCTAGAGGCTGGTCAGATGGATTGCACAAGAAGTATCCAATTATTATAACCTGCATGGCATGCAACCTATTAATCTAGTTGCTACAACAGGAACATAGAAAATGGACGTTTATAGTTTTGGCAATTGTTGTTATTACAGCCAGTGGAGCACCACTTACTGGTCCAGTATATAGTATCATATATCAGACTATTTCAGTAAAGTGTCAGTTATGCACTTGTACACTTGAGTCTGAAAAGCTCTTAACTGTGCAATCATGTGCTGATTTAACCCAGTTCAGCCTCACTTAACTCACAATTGTGCACAAAAAGCCTTTTATCAAATGTCAGTCTCTGCAGTTTAACCAAAAATTGCATGATCGCAGAACTTTGTAATTACACAAGGAAAAACCAAGAAGAGCAATAATGAAGTGATAACAGTAACCAATTGACCAAACCATTACCACCTATATCAATAATTTTTGTAGTTCAGGGACAAATAAGCTGGTTCACTACAATATCAATATGGTATCATTCCTAGTGTAGACCATTTTACATTAACATACCTTTGTACTTGATGAATATGCCCATTCAGGAGAAATCTCGCGAATACTAAATAGTTGCCTCTGGGCTAGCGTCAGGCCCATCTCCACCCCCTGGTGGGGTTCGATAAACTGACTGTGGTCAAACCAAGAAGGGGATGAGATATTTTCCTTTTTGTCCTCATCAATGCTCAGTTTCAGGTCCTGCATCCATTCGTTGCTAGAGAATTTCCTGAGCAGGACTTGGTTTTCAGTTAGGGTTTTGTCACTGTTATAGGATGGTGAATCAATCGAGTCGGACCCCAGAAGGAACCGACGGGTGGCTGACAAACGGCGACGAAGCTCGGCCTCATCTGTTTGGTGGCTGTCAGAAGAAAGAGGCACGGTATTTGTGCTTTGCCATCCCTGCACACTTGCCTGTTCAATTAAAGGTGCATTACGACACTTAAATTATTTTTAAAAGGTCAACTTTGTAAAATTTGACCTGATTCGAAGGAATCTTGCAAATCGGAACCAGACTCAAACTTGAGAAAAAGTCAAACAACCTGAATATGACTGAGGACCTTGGAAAGCAAACTCAATGAAAACTTGACCTGACTGAAGCCAGAATCATCCAGGTTCTCAAAGTAAACCTATATGCCTGTACCTAGAGCTGGAAAGTTCTGAACTGGCACAAAGGAATGCCAAACACATACATGTCATGACCATCGCCAAAAACCTTGGACAGACAATGAGCTGATAAATTTTGAAAATTCAAAATAATGCAAATCAGGTAAACTCAAAATCTGAAAAAGGACTGGCCTGATGTTCACAACATAGTTTGACCTGGCCTGCCAATTGCCACTTCTACTAAATGTAATTTCGAATCATCAAGTCAGCCTCACTGGACTGGGATCCTCAATTGGACCAGTTTAGCCAATTTAAAATGGAGTTAATGCTTACAATTACATAAAAAATATTCAATATATGTATATATATATATAGATGTAGGGAGAGAGAGAGAGAGACAGAGTTGGGCTATGGTGAGTTGCGAAGTAAGGGTCTTGTTTTACTTCAAGCCCATATTTTCTATATTTGAAATTTCAAAGAGACGATCTGAATTGCTCAACATGATCTCCATATTGAAATGTGGCAGGAGACCAAATTTTACATTTTTTTGAAAATTGTTTACTAACTTTTTAGAATATTTCAAAATCACTATTTTTTACGGTCCAGAATCCGTCCAAAAACAGCGGTTTTCTACCTATCTAAAATTTTTCCAAAAAATGTAAAATTTAGTCTCCAAGCACATTTCAATGTGGATATCATGTTGAGCGGTTCGAATCGTCTGTTTGGTCTTTCAAAATGGAGATATGAGCATGAAGTAAAACAAGATCTTTACTTCACAACTCACCATAGCCCGTCTCTCTCTCTCTCTCTATATATATATATATATCATTATTACTATAGCAATCCAACTGGTGCTCAAGATAATTTAAAATACCGAAATTAACCCTCGTATTACGCTCAAATGTGCAATTGAACATAAACAAGCCCAGAAAATCAATGACAGAGAAGTGCTACTTGGTCGATCCAGCTGTTGGTACCATACAAGTTCATGCATATTAAAAACAGAACAAGGTATGTCCCTTCCTTAGACAAGGAATGATGGACATAATCATAATAAATATTGTGCTATTAGTTCGGTAAATTGGGATAAGTTGGGTACCATAGACTTGTCAAGTGAAGTTGAGGTTGCGGCCATATGAATACCAGAAGGTACAGAGGTTTGCTCAAACATGTCTTTCCATGAAGGAGATTCATTTGTTTCAAGTCCGAGCTGCAGTCCTTGTACCAGGCTTTGGTCCATAGCATTTTCACCTAAGTATAACTTGTGCAAATTAAAATTTGGATTTTTCTTTATTTCTCAAGAAATTCATTGAAGAAAACTTTCAGTCCATGCCTTCATGGTATGGTGTCACAGTGGTCTGGCTGGTCCTGTTTCTCCTGACTGGTTCCGGTCAATACCAGAAGGTTATTGGAATTATTGTCCTAATTGCATTAGAAGCAAGTTTCAAAATTAGACTCTTCATATTTCAGTCATACTGTTTGCAAATAAGTCCTTAATTCATATGCCATCTTATTATTGTAAATGTAATTTTCTATTTCAAAAGAAAACAATCCTAAGTGAATTTTTATTTAGTAGATAAGATGTAAGCCTTTTCTATTTTAAAAGAAAAAAAGATATATACCTTTTGGCCCCTTTTCTGATGGACCAAACTGTGAGAACATTAAATTTTCAGGGGGATGATAGTGAAAAGACATCCATTGTGCAATATCTAATAGAAGAATATAAGTACCTAGTATTTCAACTGAATCGTCAACAAAATTATGAAAATTGGCATTCACTGGGGCACTTTCTGGCAAGTTCTCTTCCAGGTATATGTAATCATCAACATCTTCTAGGCTCAGCTGCACTTCCAGCTGTCTTAGTGCTTTGTCAAACTCAGGCTGTGTATCATCCTTTTTGTTAGGGTTTTGCGTTGAGCTGACTTCTCCAGCATAAGTACTGTTATAACTCGGATTGCTGACATTTGAGTTGCTGGTCGACTGGCTCTTGCTTGAGTTGACTGCTGAAGTCTCAGCTGAGAAGTTTGATGCTTGTAATGAGATGTACCTCCCCTAAAGTACAATTATAGAATTTCATTTCAAGTTCCTTGAAGAAACTAAATCTAGGGTTCTAGTGCATATGCCAAAATCACCCACAATTAATAAAGCTTCGCAAAAATAAAAACAAGGTCAGTGATGGATGCTAGTGCCAAAAAAAAAAAAAACGGCATATGAAGAGAAGCAAGGAATAGAGACTATTCGCTGATATTTCCTTCGAAGAGTCAGATAAGAATCTCAAGATATTAACAGAAGGAAAAAAGGCCAAAAACAATATAGGAGCGTATAGGGAAAGAAACCTCGGAAACTTCTAAGTAGTGAACAAGTACAATATGCTCATAGGCCCTGCAAAAACAGGACATATTGTTTCAAGCGTAAAAACAAAGATGATACTTTTCTCAAGGTATAATTAGTGATAATCATTGCAATATCTATTGCAGGGTATACTTACGGATTCAGCATCCAAAAGCTTCTTCTCTGGAAATAAGGATTGCGGTCTCCATGCGCATAATAGCAATTTAAAGCCTCTACATTACCGACCTTCAACAAATCCATAAAATAATCAGTCATGACTCAAGAGGCAAATAAATGTAGACCTAACTAATCCTCACTAATGCTCTTTAGCTTTGTCCTCAAGGTAACTCAAATTGACCTCAATTACTCACAATGTTATAGACACCATACTCGCTAAAAAAAGGCAAAAGAGGATCAGCTTTTTGCTCAAAAAAAAGTGACTCGTGCCCGTAGCACTACCACAAATCAGTTTAATACATTGTGTTAATGTGCCCCGAAGTTATGTGTCTATCAATCCATTTCTTACACTATACCAGATGACACTTTTTCCCAGATAAGAGAGTACCTTGAGCCGCTCATGAGCTTCACCGACAGTTCTTCCGTCTTTCTTTTTGCGCCAGGAATGGCCGTCCTTGCGGAAAAACCTAAGCACCCTCCGATTGAACAGGAACAATGATCCACCTTTTTTTTACCAACATAATTAATATGAAGTTATCATTCCTAAATGCATTTATTGCCAAAAATCTAGACTAATCATTAGTAAGAGTGCCATAATAAAGTCAGATACACCCTAGCAGCACATGGTAAACACCACAGGTACGCCTACTCTCCTAAATACATTCTCATTATGTAGATAAAAAAAAATGAAAAAGGAGGTCTGGTTGGGCATCTTTTGCAATAGATAATGGAGACTACCGTGGATAGAATTTCCAATTCTTGCATGAGTATCAAAAACAGTTTTCATGAAGCAACATACATCAGATTGAGTTTTACATGAAGGAAAAATACATAAAGAAAGGTTTGAAAAAGATACTTGGTGGTTTTTGAGGAGGCTCAGAAGCGATTTGATATCTCTCATAATTTTGCAAGATGAAGAGAACTTCAGCCGGCTTCAGCCATCGTGTCAACGCTTCCTTTCTTAGCTCATTTATATCATAATCTTAAAGCGCACACAATAACTCAATGAATACATGAGAAACAAAAATCAAATATATAAACAGCAAGAAAACTAAAAAGATCCCATGATCAAGACTCAAGAGTTAAATATGGTGGGCAAATATTACTTCCAAATATGTAAATACTAAGAAAAACAAAGTCCGCAGAGTTAAGTAATACAATTGACCCATAATCAAGAGTATTATTATAATATTTGAAGTTATATGCTTTAATTAAGCTTTAATTGTCCTCAATTTAAACCAAATAAATTTAGCCCAGTTCCATAAAAGAGCACAAATATTATATTTTCCATTGAAATTGTACCATTATTGTTTCAAGTTAATATACCCTAGGCACATGGTTCGTATCATTTTCGCTGTGCACTTCTAATCATTAATGTATTGACTAGCCGACTACATCAAAATCAGTTTTCACTGATTAAAGGGTTCTGATGAAAATAGGGAATGGAAGGACCTCTTAACAAGTTCAAATAATCAATAAAAACAAATTAACGTTAGTGCCCTTGTTTACTTGTTTTGCTATACTGGCACATGTGTGGTGCCTTACTGTTAGTGTCTTTTTGTTGTTCTATAGCAAGTTTAGGGGTAATTGAGTTTATGCCTGGTCTATGATGAGATTAAATAATGCTGAAATCTTGATAATGCTCTTTGATAAGTCAGTCAAAGAGTTCAGTATCTGGTTTATGATGCTGGGTGTGATTCTGACACCTATGACAGGTATTTTTGGTTTTTTAGGGGTAGATTTGCATTTTCATTTTTCCTTCTTGTTTGATCTCTACTTTGTAAGACTTTTTATATAATGGAAAGGCGTTTATGCCTATTTTTTTCAAAAAAAAAAAAAAAAAACTGAAGACGACTTTTTCCTACATGCCACAGCTGAATGGGTGTGCGAGAGAGAGAGAGAGGTAACTTACCCTGTTGCATCTGGTTTTGTAAGATGGGGAAGTAGCAAGAGGAATTACTTGGAGCGATAGTCTATGGTTGGGACTGGAGCAGGTTCTCAGGGGAGTCTTGGGGAAGACAAGTGATCTGTACCTCCTCGCAGAAATAAAGTTTATCTCAAAGAGGAAACGTCCTCGCGGAAATAAAGTTTATCTCAAAGAGGAAACGTCGATGGTGTGGATCCCACTTGCTGTTCTCTTGGGAGTATTTTCTTTTCTTGCCAAACAAAATTACGACGAAGACACGAGATGGAGAATTTTTATTATAAACCATAATTAATAAATGAAAAATTACCGAACCAACATGACTGAATGTCCATTCAGTCTTTAAATTATCTTTTTCTTATACTGAATGGCTCATTTGGTCTCACCATTTTGGCCCATTGTTTTTTGTTTTCACAAAAATCTGTGTGGTTTCACAAAGATCCGTGTGGCCGATGGTGTAAAGATATTTTTTTCCTCCAGACCGCATTAGTCATTCAGTCTTAGGTTTTTTTTTTTTTTAAATTATAAGTTTCCGTCTGCTTTCTTCTTTTAAATCACATGTAAATAAATGTAATAAGTTGTGATTCGTAAACAACTTTTTTTAAACACTAAGAGTAATGTGTTTGAACACAACTTTGACAACTTTTTTAAATCACATATAAATAAATGTAAATTATTTACAAATAAATGTGAATTACGTCAATGTATGAACATAGATAGTTTAACAATCAGCTCTTAATGTTTGAATTACGTCAATTTAAATGAAGATCACTTTCTTTTACCTCATTTTATTTGAATTATTAATTATCTTAATTAAAACACATCTACATATGAATCAAGACAACGCTCTCCTCACCGGATCTCGACAGTGCACCACGCTCTCCTTGCCGGATCTCGACGGTGCACCACGTTCTCATCACCGGATCTCGACAGAGCACCATGATCTCCTGTGGTCAGCGATCGCAACTGGATGAGCGAAGGAGCGATGATGTGTGAGGGAACAAGATTAGAGAAGATAGCATGAGGTGGGGTGAGAGAGACGCGTTATTTTTTTGGATATGAATAAAGACGGTTAGTTAGTTAGGGAGGACTGTTAGGGGAATAATATCTACACTCTTTATTTTTATTTTCTTTTATATTAAAACATATTATAAATTTATAAAGTACCAGTTTTACCTTTTAATTAAAAAGTATAGAACGCTCACTCCAATTTGAATCTGAAGGGTTCATCTACCATCTGAATTGCTTTAAGATTCGTACACGCTATATCAGCACAAATCTTGAAGTGAACATGCACAAATATTGAAGGAACTTGCATAGATCGTAATGTAATGTGTGTTGATCAAAATTGCTTTAAGATAGTGCGCACTAGATCAGCACAAATCTTGAAGGGAACACACACATATCTTATTGTGATGCGTGTGGCATCAGACCGTAGAAGAACCATTCAGATTCAAATTTGAGTTCGATGGGGCGTTCTATATTTTTGATATAAGAATCAAATGAGTATTTTATAAATTTAGAATGAGTTTTAATATAAACGATAATAAAACGGATAAATATGTAAGTTTTTAAAGTTTAGAGGGGACGTAATTTTAAAATTTAGAGGAAAATATGTAATTTTGAAGTTTTTTAGGGGTATACGTGAAATTCTCCCTTTTTCCTGTATAGTGTATACTGTATTTATCTCGACGAGCAAGAGAGCATCAATTGAACTTCCTATTTTCACCTTAGGATATTCCCCTCAAAAAAAAAAACCTTAGGATATTCTTAAAGATTTTATGCGGCTCGGTTAAGTATCCAAAGATGTGACGAGTTAATCTAAGGAAAGATGCTGGTAAAAGACAAATCGTTTCTCGTTTATACACTAGACAGCTGCATGGGATCTGACGCGAAAAGAAAACGAGTCTGTCAACTAGACAAGTAGACAACTATGGAGTATGGGCCCAGGCGGGGCCCGTACCGTCTCTGCCAGCCAATCGGAGAAGCACTGCTGGCGGGGCTGTTGCGTTTGAATTCGTATCCTCTGAGATATCTCAAACTTTGCGTGTCTTTATGGAAAATCCCAACTGTTTAAATACGATATGCACGAATCTCAAAGCACACATCACCCCTGAATAGGCACCGGACACGTCGGTCACGCAAAAGTTGAGATATCTCAGAGGATAATCACTCGTTTCGTTTAGTGCATGTCGGGATTCTTTGTGAAATCCATTGTGCGGTTATATGTTGAAGTTACGAAGGGTTATAACTTATAACTTATAAGCACGTATAATTATTTAAATCAACTTATAACTTATAACACATTTTAATGTTTCCATGTAGAGCAGTTTCTTCATAGTTTAGAGGTCCAAACAATAAAACATCACAAAATAATATTATAGAAAAACATCAAACACGTTCAAAATATATTCAGTATTAGACTTCTTACCTAGTATTTTACAAGCTAATAGGGTGAGAGTGCCAGTTGTTCTTGCCTGGTTATCTTTCAAAAGATTGTGACCGTTGATGTTTAGTATGAGGGTGGTCCGTTGATGTTCAGTATGAGAAGTGTTCAAATACATTATGGTTTTGTGCTTTAATTATGTTTCACATTTTTATTTTTGTTTTTAAAGTTTAAACAATTGAAATGAACCACTCAATATAATCTTCATAATAAAATATGTTTGGAGACCAAATTTCATACCTTTTGGAAACCTTTTATTATTATTTTAGATAGGTACAAAATCGTCATTTTCAGAAGATCATGAATCATCCAAAAAAAATGATATTGTACCTGTCTAACAAAATAGTAAAAAAAAATTTCCAAAAATATAAAATTTGGTCTCCAAGTTTATTTTGTCATGAAGATCATGTTGAGCAGTTTAGATCAATTGTTCAAACTTTATAAATGAAATATACACGTGAAACATAATTAAAGCACAAAACTATGGTGGACTTGAACCCTTCTCGTTTAGTACATATGTAATATTAATTCTATTGTAGTAATAAATAATTTAGCTTATGAAGTCTAGTCTTTAACTTGAAATATCTTAAAAAAAAGCGAGATGAATTTCAAACACGCAACGCATGATTTAACCTATTTAATTTCAAAAAGTTAACTCCATCTACCCAGTATGCATATTTTGTTGCCTCTAACAATTTAAACATTTTGTAGCTTGAATAACTAGTGAGAGTTTTGTTTAAAAAAAAACCGTTCAAGAGGAAAAGTTCCTCTTTTTCTACGTCTCCTATCTCACATCGGTAAGTTCATAATAAAATGCTAGTTTCTAAATAACGATTATTGCATTATCTCGGAAAAGCTATAAAAACAGTTATAGTTAGCTATTTAGAACTCTATTAAAAGAAATGTGGCTGATAGCGTTAAAGGTGGATCCGCTTAAGTACATGGTAGAACAGTTACTCTGTCCTAAAAATTCAAAACTAATTTACAAGAACTGAATTTTGAATCTTTGTCTTACCATAGAAAATAAAATTGCGCTACATTGAGAGATTTGTTTCTTCAATTGAAGAGTCCATAAATAATTTGTTTTTGCCCTATGTATCCAAAACGCACAATTTGTTTTCATCTATTGGGAGAGGAGAATGTCTATTTAATGAGCATGAGAAAATCAGAGTAGGACATTAGAAAGTCTGAGATAGCATGTTTCACATGGATCATGTCTAGAGCGAGATAGGGAGAGGGATGTCATCCATTTAAATCTGACTTTCTTAAATCTCTCTAGAAATTCTCTTCCCACACTCGTCTCTATTTTTAAGTCAAATGGCCACCTCCATTTCTCCATTACTCATGTCATTTTTTATCTTCTTTTCATTTCACAAGGTATTGGATGCTTCATTTTCATGCTTCTTTCTTCTTATTTTAGGGTCCAATACCTGCTAAACCTAATTTCCAATTCACAATTCAGTTTCCTTTATTTTTTTTTCTGGTTCAGCCCATATTGTTGCTCAGTACAAGCCACATTGGCATCGTACTTCATTTTTTTCAGGCGCAACCCACTTTTAACAAAAATACGAAGAGATATAGAAAAAAAGCTCGCATTATCGACTTAAGTATCTAATATCTAGTCTTATTTTGTTGTTGTTTTTCAATATGTAAAAGGATATTAATTTTGTTATTTTCAAATATGTAAAAGGATACTGTTTTTGTTGTTTTTATATCATTTTTTATCTAGTATGCAGTTAGTTTATGGGTCGAACCCAATTAACTATTTGAATCCGATTTTTTTTTTTCTATTCTAGTGAAAATCCTGCATCCACCCCTGAATAGTACTATAGATTTTAAAATTTGAAAAAGTTTATAATGCAGATATAACTAGTTATTTAGAATTATTATAAAAATGTAACAATATTACTTTATAAAACAAATTAATAACCATCGAAGTTTATAACATTATATATAAAGTAATGAATTAAAAATAGTAATAATAATATATACTGCCGACAGCTACTCTTGAATTGTAAAAATGACATACTCTTCCGTAACTTAATATTTTTTTTAAAATGTTTCTAATATTAATTAAGAGAAATGTTTTGGTCTTCCGAACTATCATATTCGAATGCGTCTCCCAAGTAGTTTAACATAAAAACTTTCTAATATTGTCTAACTTTCATTTCCAGCGCTAATATCTAAACATTTAAAGTTATGTTTATACATTTTAAAATGTTACTCACAAGCATATAAACCTCCATCTGAAAGCATTTCTATATAGTTTTAACTCTCAACTACTTTTGTCTTCAAGCCAAAGAAGAAAAGATTATTTTTACCCACTATTTTTTATATTTTTTTCTGATCATTCTAATTTATTTTTCCAATGATTCATGATAAATTTTACAAATCTAAAAATATAAACTTTTTCTATTCGATTTTATCTTTCAAATAAGATCCATGAATAAATATTTTTGAGTAATTTTAAAGTCATTTTTTTTAAAGTAAAACTCATGAGCACTTTAAATTTTCAAGTTTTTAAATCTCAGTTTACAACCATTAAAATTTTCAAGGCTATGAGGTTTATATGCTTTGTGAATGAGCTTTATAAATGCAGTGTTATTGTTGAGGTTTATACACTTTAAAGTGTTATTGTTGAGGTTTAAATTATTTGTACATGAGATTTATAAATTTTATTCTAGAGATTTAAAGTGTTATTAATGAGGTTTATATGCTTGTAGATGAGATTTATACGAAAGATTTGAAGGCTTGTAAACAGAGTTTTAAATTATTTTGAAGCAAAAAAAAAAATGAAAGTCACATAAATTTAAAGTGGTAAAAAAATTACGACACAAATATAACTGGGAAGTTATTATTCATGGATCTCATTTGAAAGATAAAATCGGATAAAAAACGTTCGTATTTTTAGATTCGCAAAATTAATCACGGGTCGTTAGAAAAATGGATAAGAATGATCAGAGAAAAAATACAAAAAGTGGGTGAAATGAATATTTTCCTTTTTGGCTTGAAAACAAAAGTAGTTAGGAGTTAAAACTATACAGATTTAAAATTTTAATGCTTGCAAGTAGAGATTTAAATGTTTGCGAGTAGCATTGTAAAATGTTATAAACAAAACTTTAAATGTTGAAATATTAGCGCTGGAAATAAAAATTAGATAACAAAAAGTTTTTTCTGTTAAATTACTTGAGGAACGGACTTAAAAATTTTGTTTGAGTTACAATTATCAGGCTCCATTAATTAAATCTGCATTTCAAAATTAAGTTCCTCGCTGTCTGTTCTTGACTTACGTGTCTTTAGCACCACATGATATAATAATTAGCGAACAATAAATGGGCCTTTGCTGTTATATACGAGCGAGCAAAGGTGGATGACGAATTGACGATGGACATCAATTAGGCATCTGGCAAGCGCAATTCACGTTTATTCGGATATTTTGCAGGCTAACCGTATAAAATGTTTAGATCCAACCACCACCATAACCGCCTCCACCAATAACGGATCCGGATCCGGATCCTTAAAGTAACTCAAATTTTTGAGTTTGGATTCAAACTGTCTGATCAAAATTCGAGTCGATCCGATTTGAAATAAAATTCACTCAATTTTTTTTAATATTTTTATAAATTATGATCGAACAGACAAAATTCAAATATAAACTTGTCACTTTGCGAATCTGAATTCCACCAACCACACCCCCACCTCCAAGAGTCCGCATCTTTGCATTAACTCAAAAGAAAATCTTTTAAGTTTAATACATCTCAGCTGTCTGATCAGAATCATAGTCAATTAGGTCTACGTCTATGACGCACGTGACTTTTTAATATTAGTGCGGACTCAATCGGATGGTCCAAATCTATTAACAGACGTTCCGTTAATGCAGAGGATACAAATTCCACCTCCAGACACTCAAAATCTATGTTGCATGAATACAGGTACGGGTATCGTGTTGGATACGACACGGGTACGTTGATACGGCAATTCTCAAAAATAGAGAATACGGTACGGCTATTATATATTTATTATTTTAATTATTTTATTAATTCAACACTCATGTTATAAGTAAAAAAAAAAATTTGCCATGTAATATGCACACACTTCATAACTGCATCTATGATTTTGAGATAGTATGAAAACTGAATAGTGAAAACATACGAAACTAATTTCATCACAAGTTCATAACATCACTTATAAAGTTCAAAGTCCATAAAATTAAACTTAATGTCATAACAAGGTCATAACAAACTAAGCTAATTAAAGATCCAACAAAACAAGTGAAAGACTAAATCGCCAAAATAAATTCATACTTCATCTCAAAGTAGACTGCATGATGTTACCTATTTAATAAATAGAAATCAATTATTAGAAAATGCAATCAGAAACGTTAGAATATAGTTAATCTATTTAACAACTAACTAATTTTACTAACTAATATATTGAAGTGTTATAAAAGCTAAAGATGTTCATAAACGAATAACGAAGTAGACAGACTTATATAAAAGTGAATGACACATATTTCCCATCTAACAATCCAACTAGGCAGCCAAACTTAAAATAAGTAATGACATACGACTAGGGGTGTAAACGGAGCCGGATTATCCGACGGATATCCGCTCCGTATCCGTTAATAATTCGAATCCATTTGAAACGGATTCGGATAATTTCGGAAACGGATCAGGATATTTATTGGGTAACTAATTTATTGGGTAAGTACAGTACCAGGATACGGATACGGATTTAGTCAGGGATGTTAAAACGGAACGGATATCCGCATATATCCGGATCCGCTAATGCTAGGGCTCCAATTTTATAAATATTACTTGGAGTCCGCAATTTCTTGATTCTCTACTGAAGTAGAATGGTTATATACCGATAGGCACGTGTTTCAATACGAATTGTGGGACTAAAGAAACTACATGACGACATATACAGCTGTCTCCGGAACGATTTGATTTTTTTTTAAGTTCTCCGCACATGCAGCTGTCTTCCACGATGAAATTATTTTGAAAATTTATATTTCACACTAATAGTTCTGACAATCTGACACCAAATTCTTTTCATTTGTTGCCAATTACCACACACCAAGAGTCATCTAGTAGAGAGAAGAAAGTTTTTAAAATTACCCTTACTTTTGTAACAAATTACATAATCAATATTTAATTAAAAAATTTATAAGACTTAATTTATATAACTAGCAAATTATATATTTTATAGGTTTTCTTTACCAATTTCAAATATGTCTAATAATTAGTATTTTGTATCTTAGAAGTTCATATATCTTAATTATCCGACCATTATTTGTTTTATATCCGTATTCGAATCCGTATCCGTGGACTATCCGTTCCGTATCTGTATCCGTTTAAGGCGGATTTGGTTTTGAATTTTGATATCCGTTTACTATCCGTATCCGTATCCGTATTCGTATCCGCTCATTATCCGACGGATGCGGATATAGTATCAGCGTTATCCGCTCCGTTTTCACCCCTACATACGACACAAAATAGTCACAGATTATTCATTAATTTACTGCATACGCAAAGGTATACAGATCAATTTGAAACCTCAGAATCAAAGAAACTGATTAAATAACTTCACCTAATTTTGTGATTAAATAGCTTCTAAAATCAAAGAAACTGATTTTAGAACAGTAATAAACTGAAATTTGAAACCTCAGAATCAGAAAAATTAACCGGTATTCAAAATCAGAAACGTGCCACAGCCTCAACTATTAACCGGTATTCAAAATCAGAACAATTGGTCAATTCGGTGGTTAAACCACTTACCCAGCAGTAGAGAGGAGAGAGATGGTGGAAGAGAGATGGTCAGAGGCGGAGAGAGAGGAGACGGAGAGGAGGAGTGACGGAGACGGAGAGGATCAGTAGAGAGGAGAGCTGTCGGTGGAGAGGAAAGAACTTTCTTTTTTTTTTTCCTGTTTTTTTTTGCTGCGTAGCGCTGCAAACAGAGAAGAAAACCCCTATGTTGCCGTGTCCCGCCCGTATCATAATTTTCAAGCCGTATCGGCAGGGGTCAACCAAGTGTCGGAGACCGTATCAGAAAGATAGGGACACGCCAGCTGGCATGTCTGATACGTATCGTACGCATGTCAGAGGCGTGTCGATGTCGGATACGTGTCGGATGCAGGTACGATCTATGTTTATATCTACATATCAAGTTTTGATAATAGTCATTCCAAATACACGTGCAAGTGTTGATACCCACGTGCCTATGTAAGTGTTGATATATTACACATCAAGTGTTTATATCTACATATCAAGTTTTTCTAAAAATTGGATATATCAACTCTTTATGAAAAATGAACAACGGATGCTAGTTGGACTTTAAATTGAATTGAAATCTTTCATAAATGTTTTATATCAAAAATAGAACTAATTAGTGTAAAATATTAACAAATTCATTGATTTTAAATTTTTTACTGTATCCAAAGAAATATCAAGTATTTATACATAATATATAAGGTAATATATAAATAGCATATCAAGTATTTATATCTAACATATAAAGTATTTATACCTATATACTTAAAGCTTTCAAGTATGTATACCTAGCATATTAAGTTTTTATATATTACATATCAAGAAGAAGAAGAAAAATATCAAAGCTAATAGAACCCAAAAATACTTCAATATAGATTTCGCTTGAAAGAGAAAATCAATCAAAGATGTTCTTAGTTTAAATTCATAAAATTCTTCACAAAATGTCAAAAATATGAGCGAGATTGTACAGAGGAAAAAAATTCATCCTCTGAAAATGCATAAAAGATGAGTGGATGATAAGAGAGAAAATAATAAATTTTCTATTTGTAATATAAGTGTTGATATATAACATATTAAGTGAGTATAGACAAAAAAAAATAAAAGTTGAATTTGATAAAAGAAAAACAGTTACAAAAATAAAAAAAAATGGGATGGAGAATTTTTGAGGGACTGAAGACAAGGAACTATATAATTTTTCTAAAAAATGGCTTACAGATATTTTTAATCAGAACAAGTCAGCAAATATTTCTCATTAATCTTAATTTTTGAAGAACAAAATTTACATAGATTAAATTTTAAAATATGACGAATCAGCTTTAAATAACAAATTTAAATAATTAAATCGATCATATTTTATAAATGATGCGTTTAATATTATAATTTTTGGGTCATTTAGTATAAAATCAGTTAATAAAGAAAATGATACGTTCTTCGTTTACAATATCACAAAAGAAGTTGAAACAATTTGATTTGGACTATTTACACACCAAAAATAAATATTTTTTAAAGTAGAGCTTTAGTATTATTTTTTAATTACTGACAAGCTATGGAGTATAGATATGAGATTCAAATCTGTCTTTCATCAAAAGGCATACACTGTGCATCATAATATTTACCACATCTATTACATTGTAAAACCACATAATTTTCAGTTTTGAACCACAAATAGATAATATATAACCTTCAGTCGAATAAAATGCTCTAACATCATTGAGTAGATCTTTGTGAGTTTCATACTTGAAACCGAGTACTTCAAATTTTTTAATCTCTTGTTCAAATAAAATTGCCGACTCATCAATATCCATATATTAAACAAAATAATATGTAAATAAATAAAGTAAATCTCATATGGCCTCTTAAAATAAAAGTTCCGTCACATTGAGATGATAAACTGATCTTAACACCCCCTTTAAAATAAAATTGATAAGTATATTAAATTACCTTAGATTTGAGAATTGAATAGCAAGTGCATGGTCGAAGAAGAGAGAAATATTGCACAACTCAAAGCAGCAATTTGTTTTCTCACATCAACCTTTTTGTTCCGCCAAAAAAAGCAACAAGAATTGGCTGCTAATTAAAAAAAGAATTATATATCAATTGATTATACTCAATCAATGAAGTATTTATTAAAGAAGTGGTCATTTTTAAAAGTTTCTCTCACCTCTTCGCTGCTTTGAGCCAAAATTTCACTTTTAAAATCTACACCCATCTCATTCTCTGCTGCTTTTGAAAAGAAAAATAAAGAGAAAAAGAGAAGAAGAGAAGAGGATTCTTCTATTCTAAAAATAAAAAAAGATTTAGATCCATAAATATGAAAACAAAATGTCTTAAACTGACATTTTTCTCTTTAACAAAAGTGAAATATTCTCACTAATGATTACAACTTTACAAGCCTTGTCCTAATCAACAACAAACAACTACACATCCAACCCCATTTCTACATTTTAAATCTTATCCCTGAGAAAAACAAAAATTGCAAAAGTCTCAAAAGTCTCAAAAGCAAAAGATACATATTACATTATTTTTATTCAATTTTATTGGAAAACAAATGTCAATGTCATGTCAAACGGATATGTCACGACTCTATAAATGTGTTTTATACACATCTCAGAATCAATAGCCCGCAGTATGATTACCAACTAGCAGATTAGAGCAGCGATAAAACTTGAAGTGACATGTAATCTTATATTTTATTGATAAATTAAAAATACGATACAATTAAAAGAGTCCAAAAATAAGAAATTGCTCAATGAGCATTGAGCAAAGATAAAATAAAAATTATATCTCTTGTACCACTTGACTAATCAACTGAAAAATAGAACAACAATTGTCTCTAAAGATTCAATTGTATCGCTTTCTCTATAATATGAAGATGACAATTTTGAAGACTTTTCTCAACTGCATAGGGTACTTATTTTGAAATCATTTTTTTGGGCCCCTTCTCAGCTTGTTTTATTATACTTTTGACTTGCTCGGGGTTAAATTTGAAATCGTTTTTTGGGACCCGCTTAAACTCGATACATAATTATGCTATTTGATTTAGAGAATGACCATCATATAATATGTTAATTTTTTTTAGATATAGATATATTTTTTTTTCCAAATTTTATTATAAAATCAACAAAACATTAATAGGAAATAATCGTTGAACATAAATTGTTTCACATGTTAAATATTTAAAATGAAAATAAATACAAGAGGTTACAATAATTAAGCTGGTGCAAAATGAGCTTGATTGGACTTGGAATTAATCTGAGTTCAAATTTGACAATAGGTTTGGGTTAAAATGGTAAACTGCGAAAGTAGGAGCTCAAATTAATTTGAATATAGTTTGATGCATAAAAGTGAATAAAGTACTTATCTTAGAATAGTACCTCCTCAATTATGACAACTCAAATATTAAAAAAAAAAAACTAGAATAACATAATTAAGGTATTTCGGTGTAGAGTGGAGTAGGTTCTACGGTGCACTCCTTTTTAATATTTGTTAATGACATCAGAATCAATTTAACGTGATTTTCATATGAAAATATACTAGAATATCAAATTTTATATATATTATTTTATATTTTTACACTACTTTTGTAGGTAAAAATAATTGCTTTTGAATGGTTTAAAATGTTTAGATAAAGTGATTTTCTACTTATTTAAAAAAAAATTAAAATATAAAATTGTCTCCAAGTACATTTTCAATGGAGATCATGTTGAACGATTCAGATTGGCTGCTTGTATTTTGAAAATAAAGATATGGATCTATAACATGGACTAACCCATGCTTTACAAAGTACCATAGCCTCACTCTTTTTAATTATTAAATAATAATAATAATAATAATAATAATAATAATAATAAAGATGATATTAATGATAATGAAAAATAATTATTATATGACGATGATAAGTATATTAATGATAATGACAATAATATTACAATTAACTGCGGAGGTTCCCAATTTTGATTTTGATTAACGCCCCCTGTCCGGCCATTTTTATTAATAACCCAAAAAAAAAAGTTTTTTACAAAAATAACCTCAAAATCTAATTTTTTTCAAATATAACCAAACCGCCAGGGTTGCTGGCGGTCCACTTCTATAGCGGACCGCCACTATTCCTGGCGGTCCACTTTTTTTTTTTTTTTTTTTTTTTTTTTTTTTTTTAGAGAGATCTGATTTTTTTTCTTAATATTTTCATTTGTGAAGTTTTAGTTTTTTTTTGTTTAGGGTATTTGTCAAAAAATTAAAGACTTGGCCTTTATTAAAATTTTAAATTTCAAGTTCTGACAGCTTGTTGGTCTTTTTTTTTTTCGGTTTTTATAATATATGTATAATATATACATATATACAAACATACATACATACATACATACATACATACATATATACATACATACATATACACATACACATACACATACATATATACATATACAGTTTTTTTATGATGTATTTATTATGATTGCAGTTTTTTTATGATGTATTTTGGACTGTAGTTCTTTATTATGATTGCAGTTTTATTTTATATTTCATGTTGGTTTTTATGTTTTTTCTGCTTTACATCGAAATGGTCTTCTGAAATTACAACGTATCTTTCACGACGTCGGAATAATAAGTTCACAAATACAATTAAAGTTCAACGATACAACTGAAGTTCACAAATATTCATAACTTAGTTCACCTAAGCAAAATAATAAGTTCATCTTTCACGACGTCGGAATAGACCCAATAGACGAGAAGATTTTCTGGTGTCAGCTGCAGGAGCAGCAGTACTTGTAGACCCTTAGCTACTAGATGATTGGGTCGCAAGAGGTGGTTGTGTTCTACCAGTTGCTTCAGCAACAACTCTCGCATTTTCTCTTTCATTGTGTTCGTTTATGGCATCTGAACATAACAACAGAATTCAGTTATTAATATAATAAAATCATAAATTAATTCCGAAAAATGCTACATACCTGCCCTGCGCCTATCAGAAACGGAACGTCGAGCCTGATTTCCCGATGGCCTCCTACCACCCATCTCGTCCATGGTCATTATAGCACGTTTGTGTCTCCTCCTCCCCTTCCTTATCCATCCTTCTGAAGGGAGTATTCTATCACCGACATACGCAGGCCACTCATGCTGGTTAGGATAAGAATGGAAAGATCCACCCCAAGTAGAAGCAAGGTAATCGGTACGATACATGTCAGCGATACATGCTGGTTAGGATAAGAATGGAAAGATCCACCCCAACTTAATGTCTGCCTCAATTGCATCGGCAATTAGTGATGCTGTCAGGTTTGAATGGTCTGTCCTTGTGGACGCAGACTTGCATGTATGAGGTGGTTCACACTTTTTAATTATCCATGCTTCCCCCGAACCCGCAGGGGTTGCATAAAGGCGAAACTCGCAACAAGGGGCATTTTTGCATATCACAACCAATCTTTTTGATTCCCTTTTTTCTAATATACATTCCCAGTTGCCGTGAACGTGAGTCTCGTGAATTTTCTTTACAAGTTCATCTATGTTGGTATAGACTTGCCCTGGGGCAAGTTCACGATTGTATACAACACGAGGACCAAAGAAACTAATGTCAGCCTCTTCAAAAGCTGTGGTATCGTTGAATGTGGCGACAGGATGCCTATTCCCCCGACCCCTGATTGGGAATTTTTCTTCCCTGGACAAACCTGGTACATTTGCATCACCATCTGATAAGTCATCAGATTCCCAAATTCCTTGGTATTCATCTCCAGTTTCCATTTCTCTTTCCGGTATGGCATCAATAGCATCAACATCAATATTAGTATCATTTCGATTAACGGATAACTGTATCGGTACTGACTCTGGTATAGCTGGAAATGTAGGGATTATGGGTGCTTGTCTGGGTGGTGGTGGTGGTGGTACAACTTCAGTAAACTCACAGGAGTTTTGGTACCCCGGGTTGTCATAACAGGGACTGTGGTACCCCTGGTTGTCATGAGGGGAGTGGTGGTACCCCTGACTGTCATGAGGGGAGTGGTGGTACCCCTGGCTGTCATAAGCCGAATTGTCATAACCTGAAGGTCCAACAGGGGGAGCCCTAGAAGGTCCAGCCCCAGCCGCACTAAAAGGTCTAGCCCCGGCCTGGGGAACCCTCCTGGAATATAAGTCTATCATCGCGACCCCCCTAGACTCAAATTGTTGGTACACAGCCTTCCACAACTCCTCATCTGTTATAGGAAAACTCACAAAGTAAGGTTTACCCGCCCCAGCCCGTTGTGTGTCAATTCGGGTAGCCAATTCTAAGTCATACCGGTTGGGGTTTACACCAGTCTTTTCGTATACTAGTTGCTTAAGTTCAATAAATGTGGTTCTTTCATTAACCTGCAAGCCGAATGAGGCATCTTTCGAGTAATACACGCCCTCTACACCCTTAGTTAGCTTACCGCCCACGTACAGTGCAACCAGCATTTTTTCCTTAACAAACTACATTTAAAAAAAAAATTCATAAGAATTACAGTATAATAGATTCATTATTTTTTGCAATTTAAAAGTTAATTATAATATTAATTAAAGACTAATTTATAGTATTTACATACTGCGGGTATAATAATTATTAATTAAAAATTAAACAGAAAATAATTAAATAAAAAATAAAATACCTGTAGCAATCGCCTCTAAATCGCCTAAAATCGCTTCAAAATCGCCAAAATCGCTCTCTCTTTCTTCTCTGTGGTTTAACAAATGAGACTGTGTGCTGGAGAGAGAGAGAAAGCGTGCTTATAAGACAGCTAGCGGACCGCCAGGGATACTGGCGGTCTGGTCCCTAGTGGACCGCCCAAGCTGTCAGAACTTGAAATTTAAAATTTTAATAAATGCCAAGTCCTTAATTTTTTGACAAATACCCTAAACAAAAAAAAACTAAAACTTCACAAATGAAAATATTAAGAAAAAAAATCAGATCTCTAAAAAAAAAAAAAAAAAAAAAAAAGTGGACCGCCAGGAATAGTGGCGGTCTGCTATAGAAGTGGACCGCCAGCAACCCTGGCGGTTTGGTTATATTTGAAAAAAATTAGATTTTGAGGTTATTTTTGTAAAAAACTTTTTTTTGTGGGTTATTAATAAAAATGGCCGCCCCCTGTCTAACTACATATTTAAAATACGACATCCCTTTAATAAGCACGTGTTTTGCTTAATATAAGGAACTAGGAAGACACCCACATTATGTTAAAACAGTATACTAAATAGATATGACTTATGAGGATATAATATTGAAGCAAATGTTTGGATTCAAATTGACTTCCAACAGTTTGTACAAAAATCAATTAGTGCAACCAAAGATTCTTTTTGTCCAACTGCCCTTAGGCTTGATTTTTTTTATAAACCATAATTAAATTTTTTTTATGAAACTAACATGATTACTTTTTTTTTTTTACAAAAACCATAAAAATTGAAATGTCATTTTGGTCCGAAACTTTTTTTTTTCAGGACTGAAATGACAATTCAGTCCGAGGTATTTTCACAAGTTTTACAAAATTATTTTTTTCACAAGGTGTTTGGTGAGCTTAACTCCAAAATATATTATATTAGTTTCAAATGACAAATCAAAGCCGTTGAAATCCATCTACTTCACAAGTGATGAATTTACATGTAAAGATTTTAAGTTTTCGAATTATTTTAGTATAAAGTCAAGCGGTCAAAATTAGAAGGTTTATAAATTAATTTTAGTGCATTCATTTTTTAACACTTTTTGATCACTTGAATTTATACACAATTAATTCAAAATTCTAAAAACTTTACATCTAAATTTATCACTAGTGAAGTAAATTAGTTTCAACAGTTTGAATTTATTGTTTGAAGTTAATCTAATAGATTTTGGAGTTAAGCTCACCAAACACCTCGGTGAGCTCAAGAACACCCTAGTTCTACTCCAATATAAAATCTGCACATGTTTTAGGCCCAATTCTATCATAACTTGATGAACGGTCACATTAAATCTGATCTGCAGCAGATTTACCTTAAATTTTAATTTTGAAAATTGTAGTTCTGAATCTAGAAATTTGATCAATCAAAGTAAATTCATTAAAGCCTACACTTCTTGTTCTCAAATGTATTATTCATGTAAGTTGGAAATACATCTGATGTTATTCACCTGTTATTCCTACATGAAAAAATTTAAATGGTTGGGATCAGAAAAGAGGTTCTTGTTTTTCCTTTGGAATAACACTAGATTTATTTCCATGTAAGTTAGGCAGCTCTTTAGTTAGATCTGATAATTGACAGAATCTGTCAAGGTTCATAAATAAGCTTCATAACTCAAATCTGAAATAATCTCTAGATTTGGATAAAAAAAAATGCCAACCTTTAAATAAATATTATATTAGAATAATAACAGCCAAATCACATACATGCCAGTTAACCATCTTGAGTATTGAACTATGATATTTATATTGGCAAAAAACTTTAGTTTCTTCGTCTTTTTATTTCCTCTGAAGAGTGAAGAGTGCTATCCCTTTGCCATGTATAATTAATTCGTGACAGAAGAATATAAAATTTTGTGATTGGACGTGTTTAGCGTAGAATCCGAGTATTTCTGATCGCTCGTAATTCGTCGCAACAAATTAAAAATTTAGCAAGCATTAGGCCCAATTTGAGAATTGAGGCCTCTAATGGCTGAAATAATTGGGCCGAGTCTTAAGGTATATTTCATCAGGTTGTGAAAGTAAACTAAAATCCAAGAACATAATATGTTGTATTACCCAGTGTTTTAAAATGCGACTGCATGGACCGCATATGCGGCTGCATATGTTTATGCAGTCGGCAGCCGTGCTTAGAATGCCATGCAGTTTTGAGCATGCGGCTGCATATGCAGTTCTAATATGAGGATATGCAGATTAAAAACGTAATATGCAGCGCATATAATTAAAAGTTCATATGTATTATACGGAGTTTTACTATCTCGTCCCAAATTTCAAATTACTGTATTTTTTTATATACAATAAGACACTTTATATTAGTTATGTGAAAATATATAAATATAAATATATATATACGTAAATTTTTATTTTAAAATCCGCATATACATCTGCATATTGCTTATGTGGTATACAGTGGCCTTCCGCATGCATTTTAAAACATTGGTATTACCAATATGCGGTCATAAGGAGGATATGTCATAATATGATCTTTTTGTTTAGCCAACATGCTAGTGACTAAATATTCGTTCAATAATATAGGTGGCAAATTCAGATTGGAACTTGATATCTGATGTTTGAAAAGTCAAATTGATTCAAATTAGAAAGGCCAATTTGATTCCAATTAGAGTATTAGCATTACAGCACTCAAATGAACTTTTTTTTTACTTTTTAGAAATTAAAGTCTTTAAACTTTCTAACTTTCACATTTCTAAAATTAATATTAGAATTTCTATTAAACTACATTAGCAACAAATTAAAAAGAAGAAATAATTTAAACTAATCAATTAACCAGCATGAAATTTATAAACAGTTTCTTAATAAATAACTTTATTGCATAGTTTCTAAATAACAAACTCTTTCATATCTCAGAAACTGGATTAGAAACTGTCACATCATATTAGAAACTATAATAATATTTCTGAAATTCAACTGAGTTTCTAAATAACTGTTAACCACTTTTTAGAAATTAAGGTATCTAATAAAGTTTCTAACTTTCTCATTCTTAAAATTAATTTTAGAGTTTCTATTAGGTCACGTCAGCAACAAATTAAAAAAGAGAAATAATTTGAACCAATCATTTGGTCAGCATTGAGATTATAAATAGTTTCTTAATAATAAACTTTATTGTATAGTTGCTAAATAAGAAACTCTCTCACATCCCTCAAACTGAATTAGAAATTGCCACATCATATTAGAAACTCTAATAGTTTGAGGGATGTAGATGCTCTTAGATTTGATTTAAATTTGAAACAAGGTGAATCTGAAAGAACCTAAATTCAAATAACTTAAAATCCAAAATTGACCAGAATCCGAAATAACCCAGACTTAATCCGACCAAATTTGCTTTCAAATGTAGGAAAAAGAAAACAGACAAAAGAAACAATAATGAGAGGTACAGAGAAGGAATTTTTATTTATTTCAAATGAACGCAAATGGAATTTAGGCTGCATGATCGATCATTTGTAATTGTTCAATTTTAAATGTTTGATATCTAGACCGTCGCTTTCACTACTTTCCATTGCGATTTTGAAACCCCAACTACTTTCAACATTTCAAATTATTAGGAAGAACAAGACAGAGAGAAAAACAAAATGAGAAGAATAAAAATCTGAAAAAAAATAAAACTATATCCTCTTTTATAGACGGAAGAAAGACCAAATTGATGACATTATTAATTATAGTAAAATAAAATTTTGTTATAAGAAATATAAAGAAAATAGAAGGACCAAATTTCTGAAGGATATAGTTTAACGAATGACAGGCTGACAGCTGTGAAATCTTTTAAATTTAAATTTAAGATTACACTGAATTGATGATATTTTTAAAGATCATTAATTCGCAGATTCACCCAATCAATTTAAAATTTGTAAAAAAATGTTTTGCTCATGAGAATAATTATGTCTAGGTTTTGTCAACATCAACCACCGGTAATGATAGTGATTGGTTATTTTTTTTGTATAGCTAAACTCTGTATCAAGTATGAATCATATAAGAAAAAAGTAAAATAATTTAGAAGGTAATATTAATTTATTAGTGCAAACCAACCACTGACAAGATGAGCAGTTGATGCCGACGAATGAAGTCTATATAACAACGCATTATTGATTGACTATTAATTGAGCCAAAGTAAAAACACCATGATTATAATTAATAGTCCTTAATTATTAAATATGAATTGGACGGAAATTAAGGATTACAAATTTATGATTTAGTTTGAAGGACGGACATTAGGGATTACAAGTTTATGATTTAGTTTGAAGTTACTATGATATAATATTGAAGAGCAAAGTTAGGGTGTGATGTGTTCACTAAGAGAGTTTGGTAAGCACAACTTCAAAAGTATATTGGATCGGCTTCAAATAACAAATTCAAACCGTTGAAATTCATGTACTTCATGAGAGATGCATGTACATGCAAAATTTTCAAAGTTTCGAATTGATTTGCTACTAAGTTAATCGGTCAAATAAATGATGAAAAAATAAATATATAAAACAACTTATAAAATTAACTTATAAAATATTCATGTCTTTGACCGCTTGACCTTGTAGCAAATGAATTCGAAACTTTTAAATTTTACATGTACCTGCATCACTCATAAAGTACATGAATTTCAACGGTTTGAATTTATCGTTTGAAGCCAATCCGATATACTTTTGGAGTTGTGCTCACCAAACCTTTTTGGTGAGCACATCACACGCTAGCTTTGCTCTACCGTTGAAACGTTACTATTTTAAATAGTAATGAATTTCATTAAGTCAATGTCATTGTCATCATAATATGACATGTAACATATTATATCTTTGATTATTGATATTTGTACTGCTTTAAGATTTTGTCGCATATTATAATCTTGTACTAAATAAAAAAATATTACAATTTTTTTTTTATAGAATATTCTATTAATTATTTGGATTTATTAGATAATAGTCAATTTTGTTGCATATTATTTCGTTGTTTTGTTATTGAATATGAGTTAACAGTGACCTTGAGTGTTTGTAATGTGACGAAGATATCTTGGATGGCTGAAACTGTTGGGACTATTATATTAAATTTGATTGTGTAGTATACTTCTATTTATGTTGATGAGGTATTCACCCGATTTTTTTATTTCTATCCAAAATTTAAATTGAATTTCAAAAATCAACCGAACCGCATTTCAAATTTTAAAACTACCCAAACCGCTAAACGGTTAACCGGACCCTAGGTTCGGTTAGCGGTTTAGCGAACCCTCGGTTCGGTTAACCGTTTAGCGAACCCTCGGTTCGGTTAACCGTTTAGCGAACCCTCGGTTCGGTTAACCGTTTAGCGGACCAAGGCTTTGGGTTCGGTTAACCATTTAGCGGACCAAGGCTTTGGGTTCGGTTAACCGTTTAGCGGACCAAGGGTTCGGTTAACGGTTTAGCGGACCAACAGTATGGGTTCGGCTCTATAAATATCAGTCCGACGGAGAGATGAAACCAAAAAAAAAATTGTTGTTTGAGAGACGAACGGAAGAAAAGGAAAAAAAAAATTGTTGTTTGAGAGACGAACGGAAGAAAAAAAACCGCTGTTTGAGATACGAACCGAAGAAAAGAAGAAAAAAGAAGGTAATTTATTTTTATAATTAATTTGTAAATTATATAAGTTAATTTTTTAACTATCGATTTTTGAAATTTCGTCTGCTGGAGAAGAAGAAATTAAAATATCCAACGAAAATACAACATATTATAACCGTAATATTTGCATATATTATTGTTATTCAATATGTACCACAATTTTTTTTTTTGATCAACTTGTGATAAATAAAATAAATTGGCAAATTGTTCATTATTGTTATAAAAAATATAAATCAAAAGTAATGGAGAAAGAATGTTACTTATTATTTAATTCATTATTTAATTTAATAACAAATTACGGATTCTTTTTTTTTGAAAACTTGGTAGTAGCTACCAAGGTTCCAAAATAGTTTAGAATATGACAAAAAAATTCTAAAATGATTTAGAATTGTTTTAGGAATCCTTACGGAGCTCTGACTGTCTGATCAACCGGCTCTTCGATTCAGGTATTTTTTGTTTTTTATTTATTTTAATTGATAATATAATTAATTAGTTCATTTTAAACGGTTCAGAATATTGTCGAAATAATTTAGAATTTTTTAGAACATTCCAAAACGGTGTAGAATAATTTAGGAATATCCAAAATGGTTTAGAATAATTTAGAAAAATATAAAATGATATAGAATAATTTTTAGAGGTCCAGACAAGTTTTAATTACTTATATGTTGTTATTTTATAAATTGCCAGACCAATCGAAACTAAAAATGACAACCATTTGTGCGAAAATTTTTATTGGAGGGGAAATCCAATACAATGATGACGGGGTCCTTTACAGTACCCGAGCTAAATACTCAGTACCGCTAACCGTGAACCACAATTTTGATTATCTTCAGAATGAGATTTATAAATTTGTTGGGTACAATGCTAGTCAAGCAAATCTGGAAATTCAAGCCAGGTTTAATATGTCCACCGATGGACAACGTGACTATCAATTAGTACCGGTAATGGACCAACAATCGTTCGAATTCATGTTAGGAGTTGTGTCGTCTTTTTCACAAAGGTTACCAATTCTGGAGTTATATGTAGAATTGGAACCGAACTGTACCAGTCAGATTCCTGAACCTCGATCCCGACCCAGTACAAGTCGAAATCCTGTGGATCCTGACCCAATGCCAGTTAGATCCCGACCCAGTACCGGTCGCCACTCTGTGGATGTACCAATGAGACACCGACCCAGTATCGTTAGCAACTCTGTGGATCAACCAGTTATACCCGGACTCAGTACCAGTCGAAACTCTGTGGATTTACCAGTTAGACCCCGACCCAATACCAGTCGGGTCCGTAGACAGGTACGTGATTATTCGCATGTACCTGTGGATGCAATTGATTCTGACAGTTTGGAAAGTGGAGATGAGATGCTCTCAGATGAGTCATTGGGTTCCGACGATGATATTGAACCACTCAGCCAGTCGCAATCAAAGTCTCGTCAAACACAATCCCGTCAATCACAGTACCCGATAACTGGTCGAGAAAATATGACACATCCGGTTGATAGTTTCAATGACATATCCGGTTTTCGGCCTGCGGATGTCGATTTTTTCGGCAGCTCAAAAAAAACATTCGATAATCCGTTGGCTAAGGGCGTAGTATATGAGTCAAAAACGGCTCTAAGGATAGCAATCAATGAGTTCCATCTCGATAAGAACTGTGAGTGCAAGGTTCTTAGAAGTGAACCCAGACGTTACGAGGTGGCGTGTAGAGATGTTTTTGTAAATTTAAGTTATGCGCCAAGCAAAACGGTGTTTCAGAATCTTGGATTATTACCAAACAAGCGTATCCTCATACGTGCAGAGTATCAGCAACACGTACTGATCATTGTCAGCTGACAGCAGAGATGGTTGCCCTTGCAATTGATAAGACTATTAGAAGGGATGTGTGCTCTCCTATAAATCATATCCGAGATATCGTCATGCAGAAATATAATAAGGTAACCCCCAAGTACAATAAATTATGGAGAGGCCGTGAGCTTGCTATTGCAAATCTGTTTGGGAGTTGGGAGAACTCGTACAACTTGCTTATTCCACTATTAGAAGTCATCAAAAGAAACAATCCAGGAACCAAGTATTGTGTGATCTCGACCCCGATTAATGGAGAAACTGACAGGCTTTTCCACAGAGCGGCATGGGCATTTGGAGCTTGTATTGCAACGATACCGTTCCTCAGACCAGTGATTAGTATCGATGCATGTTTCATGTCGGGACGGTACCAAGGAAGGCTGCTGATGGCATGTATGTACGATGCCGAAAACCAATTACTTCCAGTGGCTTTTGCAATTGTGGAGAAAGAAAGTGCTGACAACTGGGGTTTTTTTATGAGATGGTTGAGGCTGGAAGTAATTGGAGATAATCGATTCTTTTGTGTCATATCGGATAGACATTTGGGAATTAAATCCGTGTTCCAGGATCCAAATCTCGGGTGGGATGAGACTACAGATCAATGTGTGCACCGGTATTGCTCTCAACATGTTGCCGAAAATCTCTACAAGCACGTAGGGCGTAAGAGAGAGGTTAGCGATAGGTTCATAGCTGGAGTGAACAAATGCAAACCTAGGAGGTTGCAGGAGATGTTACAAGACTTTGAAATTGGTTGTCCGAAGGCTATCGACTACCTTAACAAGGTGGGTAAGAGGAACCCTACTTGAAACAATCCGAATTGGCGCATGCAGCGATCCGGATAGGTATGCTCAACGATCCAATAAAATAACAGTGGACCGCGATACAAGTAGTAGGGCTGATAAATTTATCAAGAATGTGAGTTATAATTTATAAATACGGTAACACATAACTAAATAAATAACTAGATTGAAACATACCCTTCCCTGCTGGGTCACTGTCGGAAGCTTGCTGTAGACCGTCCCATACGGCTCCCAATTCACATGATCCTCCGTCAAACTCTGAAACTGGCCCCGCGGGATACGTGCACCCTGGGTCTTGTAGTGGGAGGATGACACGTATTTGTGCGGACAACACCATTTGTACGCAAAAGATGCGCATGTATCAAGCGATGGAGCGCCCCAGGTAGGTTCCCAATTTTTAGTTTGCGGCTCAGGCCGGAGAACTGGAAAGCGGGTCCATGACCAGTGCTGCAGAAGCATCACCGGACCATACATAGAACCTCTCCCGGGCTCGGTAGCGAGACATAGATGCCGATACAGATATGCAAGAACTGCTCCACCCCAATTGTACTGTACCGGCGTGTCCAAATCCACAATTAGATCGAGATACCACAATGGTATCCCGTCCCCGCCACTGTCTGGGTACAAACTGGATGACATCAGGTCCAAGATATATGCACGGACATACCTAGCAAAATTCAAGACAAGGTGAGTACATTATTGATAGGCTAAAGAACAGATAAATTGATATATATATATACTTACCACTTCAGCGTATCCTCGTCGCGTTCTACTGGTAGATTCTCAAATCGTTCACGAAACTTAGATTTGAGGAAAGTCAACTCCATGTTTTTTTCATTTCTCTCAGACCCCTGTTTTTTCAAAAGATCACTCTGCTCATGCTCTTTGATTCCTAACAATTCGAAGAGCCTGCCTTTTGTATTCCTCCCGTCTGTAGTCCCCGTCACTGGGACTCCCGTAATGGGCAAACCCCATAAACAGCTGACGTCCTCCAAAGTAACTGTAATTTATCAAATTAAAAAATATAAATTTCTTCATTTGAATTGTCAGTAAATTATCACAAAGAACAGATTTATTTGAAATGGTTTCGAAGTTAATACCTGTCATCTCTCCGAAGGGAAGATGAAAGGTGTGTGTCTCGGGACGCCACCGCTCCACAAGTCCGTGTATCAGCGCCGCATCGATTTTTTTGTGAGGCATGCATGCGATCTGGTATAAACCCAATCGAATCAAGAATGGCGCGTATGCAGCGTGGTACGCGGTCATGCAACAGTAGTGCTTCACGTTTATAACCTCCTTTTTCTACATTACCGAAAATAAAAATTAGAAATTAAAACAAGATGATATTTCTGAACAAGTCAGAAAAAAAAAAGTAATTGCTTACCTCCTCAGAAGCCTGACACACCCTGTGACTGGTATGCGATATCCACAACAGATCACTAAAAGTATCCCGCGCCATAGGTACTTCATCATTGATTTCGTCTGTCATGCTACAAAATTAATTCAAAGTTAATTCATTATTTTCAAAAATTTTAAACTAATCTAAACCGTTTTGGATGTTTCTAATTATTTCTAAACCAATTTGGATTACCTAAATTTTCTAAACTATTTTACACTATTTTAAAATTTTCTAAATTATTCTAGACCGTTTTTGAACTTTTCTAAATTATTATCGACTATTTTGGAACTTTCTAAATTATTCAATTTAATTTTTGGATATAAATAAAAAAATCGGAAGGAGATGTAATTTTTTTTTTTAAATCCTCTGGGAAATTCATTACTTTGTATATAAATTAATATCTTTGATTGCTGTATGATTACTGGTTCTACTAATTAATAAATTAATTAGTCCTAATTAATCCTCATGTACAAAAGAAAAACTATCCAGAGTGACGGGGACTTAGGATAGAGTTTCTCAATGTTTACATTTTGAAAATTACACTCAAATATTATAATTTTGTTGGATGATTTATAATATTCATTTGATCAGATAATTGTACTATACGTTATTGATGTTTCTTAATTAATCAAATACAAAAATATTTAAAACTAATTTATATACTTCATATTTATAGCTAAATATTGTTTTCTAAAATTTCCAAAAAGTCTTAAAAATAAAATAAACATTCTTTACTCACTCTTGTAGTCTTGTTTAATTTGATGGTAAAACTTAATTATTATTTTTCTCTCAAATACGTGGTGGAGTACTGAAGCATTGCTTTTTTATATTTTGTTTTTCTGCATGTTGGATGGAATTAAAAAAGCAAAGTAAAAACTACATAAAATAAAAAACATAATGAGTATGAGAAATTCCGATTTTTTTTTTTTATCCAAAAATTAAATTGAATTTTAAAAATTAACCGAACCGGCTGTCAAATTTTAAATCTACCCAAACAGGTTAACCGTTAATATTCAAAACAATCTAATCAATATCATAAACTATTCTAATTAATATCATAAATTATTTTAATATTAAAAAAAAAAAAAACCTGATTTCTGCCGATTTCTCTCTGGCCTCCTCTTCTCTGCTCTGCTTCTCTTCTCTTCTCTGCTTCCCGCACCAAACGGAAAAAAAACCCAAACATTTGCCTATTTCAGCAGCCACGGGTCTACAGTGGAAATGCCACGTGTCGACACCCCAGCGACATGACCCCCACGTGTTTAAAAAAAAAAAAAAAAAGGGCCGGTCCGCTTAACGGTTCACCGAACCGTTCTCAGTCTGCCACGTGTCGACACCCCAGCGGCATGACCCCCACGCGTTTTAAAAAAAAAAAATTAATAAAAGCGGTCCGGTTAACGGCTCACCGAACTGGTCTTTCCGTTACGCAGTTAACCGAACCGAGGAATCCGGTACGTAGTTAACCGAACCCAAAGCCTTGGTCCGCTAAACGGTTAACCGAACCGAGGGTTCGCTAAACCGCTAACCGAACCTAGGGTCCGGTTAACCGTTTAGCGGTTTGGGTAGTTTTAAAATTTGAAATGCGGTTCGGTTGATTTTTGAAATTCAATTTAAATTTTGGATAGAAATAAAAAAATCGGGGTATTCACTTACAACATTTCAAAGTTACAATATTTTACAACAATTTGATTTTGCGATTTTTAAAGTTCAAATAGTCAATTCAAACCATTCAACATGATATTTTTACGAAAATGTACATGGAGATCAAATTTTTTTTTTTTTTTAAATTTTTTTGAATTTTTTTTTCTATTTATTAAGTATTTTACAAAACTATTATTTTTCAATGGTCTAGAATTGTCTAATAACAACGATTTTGTAAAATACTTGATAAATAGTAAAAAGATTAAAAAAAAATGTAAAATTTGAGCTTCAAGCGCATTTTAATATAGAGATTATGTTTAACGGTTTGGATCGACTGTTTGAATTTTGAAAATCACAAAATCGAATTGTTGTAAGATGTTGTAACTTTGAAATGTTGTAAGTGGATTCCTCCTCATTTACGTTTGTTTAAATTATATTTTTGTATGGAACTCTTTCAGTTATTAAGCTGAGCTCCTTATGATTAATTCAAAATACAAATTAATAGTTTTGGTCCAGTGACAAATACAATATGTTTCACGTGAGAAGTCGCAAGTTTGAAATCTAGATAGTTATTACTCAAATCAATCCAATAAATTTAGAAATTATGTTTGAGAACTGCTTGATGAAATTGAGTTCATGTAACTTGTGCTTATTTAACCATGACGAGAGGGAGATAGCTTTGCGTGCAGTGATGCAGATGCCAGCTGAATTCAGATCCAGTGAAGTAATCCAATTTTTGTGCTTTAGATTAGGACTGTCCGATTCAAATTTGCGACAATCCATCCGAATGGAGCACACATATTCTGAGCAACGAATTCGAATTCCAAGATGATCTCGACTCTCGAGCGACGGATTCGAATCAGACAGTCCCGATCCAAAACTCAAAAGTTGGATTACTTTAGAGGATCCGGACCCGATGCAGCTTAGGTATAGAATCCATATCCTACAGCCTATGAATTTGTATCCTCTACATTAATTTAAAAGGGAATCTCTTGAGTTAATGAATCTCAATCGTCCAATCTGTTTTAAGATTCATACAAATTAGATTAAAAAAACTCTTTATGTTATAGGCAGGCGACGGGCCGGCTTCGTTCAAAACATTAACTCAAAAGAGAATCTTTTAAGTTAACGTAGAAGATACACATTCATGACCCCATGTTTGGTTGTGGTCTAAAGCTAAGGAGGCCTAAATTGGTTATTCCAACTTAGGTCAGTCTAAATTATTCATGCTTGGTAGAGGCCTAAAGTTAAATCATAGCTTAAACTATTCCTTGTTTAGTTAGAGTTGGTGGAGGACTAAAGTTTTGAAAACCTAAATTGGTTAATTATTTATAATAAGATACTAATTATATAATATTAATATATTAATAATAACTGTAATATATTATATATTATTATAAAATTTATTTAATATATTAATAATATAAAATATTAATTATAAATTAATAATAATTATTAACAATAAAATACTAATTATATAATTATAAATTAATAATAATTATTAATAATAAAATACTAATTATATAATTATAAATTAATAATAATTATTAATAAAAAGATACTAATTATATAATCTTATTAAAATAATTATCTAATATATTAACAATATAAAATATTAATTATATAATTATATATTAATAATAAGATACTAATTATATAATATTAATATATCAATAAAAACTATAATATATTATAATATTATTATAATAATGATTTACTGTATTAAGAATATTAATTACTAATTATATAATTATAAATTAATAATAATTATTAAGAATAAGATACTAATTATATAATATTAATATATTAATAACAACTATAATATATTGTAATATTATTATAATAATTATTTAATATATTAACAATATAAGATATTAATTATATAATTATATACTAATAATAATTATTAATAGAGGAGAGTTCAAATGCCTCCATTTTTTGTGCCTCTATCATGCCTTCATTTTTTGAAACTTTAATAACTCAAGATTTAAAACTTAAAAGTCAAAATAAAACCGTTAGATGTGGTCTATGTTATTTTCTCTATGTGCTCATAAAAAATTATCACATTTTAATTTTATTTTTATGTGAATCAATAAGTTCAAAAATCAACGTCTAGAAATCATCCAAATTAGTGCATTTTTTACAAGCTCTTGATGACAATCAAAATAAAATTGAAATGTCATAATTTTTTACATGTGCAGAGATAAAATGATGTAGATCATATCCAACAGTTTTATTTTGATTTTTAAGTTTTAAATTTTGAATTATTAAAGTTTTAAAAAATGGAGGCATGGTGGAGGCACAAAAAATGGAGGCATTTGAACCCTCCTCTTATTAATAATAATATACTAATTGTATACAAATAAAATATTATTATAATCATTCAAGTTAGACCACGAGGTGGAATAAAAATTAAACCATCATGTGAGGTGGTTTAATTTAGACCGGCTTAAAGATTAACTTATGTCATCTTAATTCGGCTCAATTAAAACACATTTGATAAAATAACGAGACTCAAACTTCTTATTTCGCCACAACTAAACATAGTTTCCTGTAACCTAAAAAAATAGCTGTACAGTTTTGGCCTTAGCAAAGGGCAATGATGGATGAGATGGAGCGGGGGTCCGGTAGATAGAGGATGTGACTTATGGAGAGAGCAACACGTACGAGGGAATTGAAGTGTATGTGGCTAGCAAAGCAGCACATATACTGTTGAGGATCACTGCGAGGTGGGCTCAATTGTTACATATGATTTATGGGTAAAGATTTTAACAGAACAGGTTTAGCTTCATGCAGTGCAGTAACCATGTAGTACTGTTTTGATTCTATAGACATTGTACTGCATGTAGCCAAAACAAGTCTGTTAAAATCTTTTCTTTGATTTTATAATGTCAGGGATAAGATACTATGTGACAGTTAAGAAATGCCACAATAAATCTGGACTGCAAATGAAATTGGTGCACCCACACTCCCACAGTGTCCTATCAGGCATTCACACTGTGTCTGGATCCAACCCCTGACCTACCCATCATTTTCCATCCCTAGCCCTTTAGCCTGAGACAAAGGCAACAATTCAATGCTGTTTGTCCTCTCAATTCTCTTTTGAGAAAGCAGTGATAGAAGAACTAAAATAGTGGTGCCCGAGGATTTTTTTTATAAATCATAATTCGAAAAAAAGATTTTTATGAAACCAATATTATTATTATTTTTTAACAAAAATTATAAAAAATCAAAATGTCTTCGTTTTTTTGCGACCGAAATTGTTTTTTTTTTTATAAACCATAATTAGAAAAAAGATTTTTATGAAATCAAGATGATTACTTTTTTTTTTAACAAAAATCATAAAAATCAAAATGTCATTTCGGTCTCAGCTGTTTTCACAGATTTCGAGAAAAATATACGTTGATTTTTTTTTTATTTAGATAGATTCCGATCTAAAATGCAAGAATTGTCATTTCGGTCCAAAAAAAAAAATCGGAACCAAAATGACATTACGGTTCTTATAAATTTTGGAAAAAATAAAAATAAATAATCATGTTGGTTTCATAAAAATCTTTTTCTAATTATGGTTTATAAAAAAAATTCGTGCCTGAGCATCATCTGGTCTTTTGGGGTGAATATAAACTTCTTAAACAATATATAGTTACATCTTGTTTAGTTCTGTATTTAAGCTCACTATTTTTTTTTAAATTTAATTTTAAAATTTATAAGAATATTTATTGAAGTTAATTTACTTTATAAGTCACGCATTTAATTTTAAAATTTATAAGAATATTTATTGAAGTTAATTTACTTTATAAGTCACGCATTTAATTTTAAAATTTATAAGAATAACTTCAAATAATGAATTCAAATTATTGAAATTAATTTACTTTATAAGTGACGCATTTACATGTCAAAATTTTGACTTAATTTAGTATAAAATCGAATTGTAAAAAAAAAGTTTATAAGTTAATTTTAATATTTCTATTTTTCATTGTTATTTTACCATTTGACTTTATACTAAATTAATTCAAAAATATTTAAAATTGATATATAAACACATCACTTATAAAGGAGATTAGTTTTAACATTTTAAATTTGTCGTTTAAAGTCAATATGATAGATTTCGAAATTAAACTAAAGTAGAGCTTGGTAAGCTTACGAATATCCTAATTCTATTTCAATATTTGTCTTCTTCACAATAAAGATTCTTTAGTAATAAAAATTAATTGGAAATTTTAATATTATTTTGTCAAACATATAAAAACAAAATTTGAAAAAAAAAATGTTAATCGACGTGTTGTTTGTGTAGATTGCCTTTCTATCAGATTTTATACAATTCAATCATGGTTTAATAATGCATCAAATTTACTCATTTTAAATAAATATAAATGCATGACAAAAAACATTTTTAACTTAAAACTGAATTCCTTACGCAAAACAAAATAAAGTAAAACTTAAAACTGAATTCAAATTCACAACTTCCTAACAAAAGGCAATAATTTAATCATGAGACAAGAAGTGAGTTAATTTCATGGATCATATTTAAATTTTATTAATGATGATCGCGATCATAATGAGGGGCAGATCCAGTGTAGTTCAGGGAGAAGTTATTCTCCCTGAATTTTGAAGTTTTATACAAATTTATAGGTTCGGTTCGGTTCGACTTTGTCTCCCTCTGGACTTTTGATTTGTAATTAATGTTAAATTTAGAGTTAAAATTATGATAAATATCTTGAATTCTAATTGGTAGTTAGAATTAGAAGTCAGAGTATTGAAAATTAAAAGTCTAAACATTAAAAATTAGAAACTAAAACATTGTTTTTTTTATAAAATATCTAATTAGCTAATGAATTTGAATCCAATTAACTATTTAAATCGGATTCATTATTTTTGTGTCCCTCTCTAACAAAAAAAAAAATTATGAATCTGCACCTGATAATCATGTCAGAAAATATCAACACATCCTAATCATTGACAACATACCTAACGGCCGGTAATTCGATCACGGTCAGATTAGGTCACACTGTACAAAATGAGCCTAGCTAGTTAAGCTACTAAAGCTAACATAGTAATGAGTTAGGCTACTATGACATTGGTGTTATTTGAAATTAAATAACACCAACTTTTAAATCCTTAGATCTGCCTTGAGATTCGTAATATCCGCTTTTACTGTTCAAGCACTTTATTTTGTACGAATCTCAAGGCAGATCTAAGGATTTAAAAGTTGGTGTTATTTAATTTCAAATAACACCAATGTCATAGTAGCCTAGCCCCATAGTAATATAACGGTACTATTTGGATGTCCCACTGTTTGCAAGTTATATCTTACCAGTCGACTTTTGACTTAGAACGATATTTTGGCAAACCTTAATTTTATTGTATCGCTGAGAGTTCACGTTCAAATCGTCCCTTTTTTAGATTTCATACGAATTTCCAAAATCCTTCCTAAAATTAAGAACATATTGAGTCGTCGGATTCTGAATGATACAAGTTACTCTGTCAGTGTAGATATCACAGAGCATTTGTGTGTCCTAGTAGGCTAGTACTGATGTTAATTATCAGTATCACAAGTTCACAACTATGGTATTAAATATATGAACTCGCATGGATACATTGCATGATTTTATATATATATATATATAAAAAAGGCTTTCTTGTACTTCTCATAACATAATATATGGAATTTAATGGTTCGTTTGAATTATTGAATACCAAAAAAAAAATCCGAGGTCAATCACTACACCATTTTTATGGCCGGCCAATCAAATTTTTGGTTGCAATATATATAAATTGGTTGTAATAAAATAATTTTGAAACGGACAAAATTAGTTGCCAGTAGTTGCAATATATCCGCAACCAATTTTTTATTGCAATTATGTTTGTTGTTTATTATTTCTTTTAGTTTGAACATAATCAATAGAGTATTGAAAAAGCTATTATCTATGCAGGTCTTTATCTTACTATTAACGTCTAGTCCATAAAATAAAAAATAAAATAAAAATTGTTTAAAGAGAAGTCTCAAGTGCAACCTCATATCCCTTACCTCAAACGACTCTATCCCTCTATATATATATGTACACATACATAAGGCCATATGTTTCACTTATCATTCACATAATTCTTTCAAGAGATAAGCTAAAGAGGCAGAGAGGGCAAAAAAAAAAAGGCAACATCAATAAAGTAAAATTTGATATTGAAGATGTCGGACTGGGGCCCGGTGTTCATAGCATTTGTGCTCTTTATCCTTCTCTCGCCGGGACTTTTGTTTCAGATCCCCGGGAAGTGTCGCCTTATTGAATTCGGCAATTTCCAGACAAGCGGCATCTCGATTCTCATTCATGCCGTCATCTTCTTCGCTATCACCGCCATCTTGCTAGTAGCTGTAGGCGTTCATATGTATATTGGAGATTAACTAAGCTCTTGATGCTTTGTTAGTTTCTTTTTTCTCTTTTATGTTACTTGTTTATGAAAGTGTTTGATTATAGCTTATAAGATTTAATTTCCTTTTGATCTGAATTAAAGTTTACATACTTTAAATTTCGACGTTGAGTAACATATATAATTGCTTGTGAAAGTAGCAGTGAGGTGACTGGTGCTGCTTATATGTGATGCGATTATTTTAATTTCAAACTATAAATCAAATTTGTTTCGAGTTAGTAGTCAAATACTGTACATATACTTTTCCAAATTGAACCAATACTTTTTAGATTTGTAAGAATAAGGTGTAAGTAATGGAATAACAACACAGTCACTGACTACTACCAATTCTAGTACAGACTCAAGCTGTAGTTAGTTAGAGTTTAACAATAAGTTGTTAGCAATGTAACAGTGGCTGTTAGGATATTAAGCAATAGTTAGATAAGCAGTTACAACTCTGATTAAAAGTATTAACTGTAGTTAAACCTTGTACCAGTTAATACTTTTAATCAGAGTTGTAACTGCCTATTTCTTATCAGAGAATTATAGTATAGACTATTGTACTGGTTTCATTTTACAATTAATGAAAAGATTGAAATCTTAGAATTCTCTGTCCCAATTTACCAATTTCCAGCTGGTAATGCATCAATTTATATCAGCTTCTTTATTTTGTCTTTGTTTTGTTTGAAACCACTAAGAAAACATCACCGAGATTTGTTTAAAAGAACTGTTATGTTCCTTTTTAAATTTTAGTTCTTCTTCCTTGACCAACGTACCAGATGTTTTGTCCAACCACTCCCCGTATATATGTGCAGCGAAAATTCAGTAACCGATGTTATTTTGTTTTCTATCCACAACTTACGAAATGTACGTAATAATGTGCCAAGTTCAGTATTGGTTTGAATTCTGTAACGCGCGCAGTAACAACGGTTTGCCAATTCAACGTTGATTGTGCCAGTAGATACATGGCTGCTGCTGCGATTAGAAATTCAAACTCGGTTTTACAAGTTCTTCTGAACTGCACATGCTAAGGCTCTTCCTTGATAATAATGCACAGTTGAAATTTTTAATCTCAGCAGGCAATCCTCCATATTATATATTTACTATTATTTTTCTTCAATGCAATAGTGTACACGCGCTTTCCTTTTGTATTGACTATAGCTCCTGTATACTGAGCCTGAGGTATAATTTTAATGAAATTTTGAGGCATTTCAAGATTTCAACCGCTTTACTTGCTTTATTACCTTCCCCATGTATGATATATATATCACCTACATGGACCATATATAATTTCAATGCAGAAACATGTTACATTGGCGGTGTTGTCATCGCCTATTTTTGGCATTTGAATGGAAGTCTCACAAAATCAAACCGTAAAGTAATGACTGAGGGTGGAATTTGAACTTAAAATGTTGCCAAAACCAACCGTCAGCATCGATTAATTGTCTGAGTACTGTTAGTTTAAGTGTCACAATAACATTACGAGGGAGAGAATTGCAAAACTTGGATATCAAAATGACAGTCAGGATTGATTAGTCAGTGCTACCTACATAATTGCCCCTGTCAAATAATGATAGGATTGCCTGATTGGTCAATGGTAAAGTTTTAGTGTTCTTTCGTTTTCCTTAATTGCCATTATTAGTTATTTCTTTTTTTAGGATTGATTAGTCAGTGCTACCTACATAATTGTCAAACTTTATCAGTATAATGGAAGTGCCAATCAGGACTGTCTTAATCTGGTCCCTGAATGCCAGTGGTAGTGTGCTGGACCATTGGATTTGGAGTTTTGGACCCTCCAAATCTCATCCGTAGAATAGATAAGTTTCATGTCTTTCATCTGATATTAAAAGGACTGAATTGATGTGGGCTTCTCTTTTTCTGAGCCCATTTAAAAAGGGTCCGAAATCCGAACCAAGCTTTTACGAGCCCGCGTAATGCTTTTTTTTTCTCAATCTTTCTTTCCTTTTTGATGTTTACCCAACCCTCACCTGACAGAGTGCGTATCAGATATCTCATATTTTGCGTGACCGACGTGTCCGATGTCTATTCGGGGGTGACGTAGGGGGCCAGTATTATTTGAGCTTTGAAATTCGCGCAGAACGTATTGCAACGGTTGAGATTTTCCAAAAAGTCACGCAAAATATGAGATATCTCAGAAGATGCGAATTCCAACTGATAAGCGATTACATCAACCGATCAACGTCTCTTTTTCTGTTTTTTATTTTTTTATACAAGCGATGATAACACCAGGGTAATAGCGTTATTGGAAGCATCAACACGTGCCCAACAGCGCAACACGTGTCCCCATGCACCGCATTAATTTTCAAAGAACTGTTGCGTATCCAGTGAAGTAACCCAAAAGTTGGGTTTTATATCTGGACCGTCCGATTCGAATCCGTGATAATCTATTCGAAGTGGAGTGCACACATCTCGAGCAATGAATCCGAATCCTGATGTAATCTCAAACGACGAATTCAAAACTCAAAAGTTGGATTACTTTAGGGGATCCGGATCCACCTCACTCTGGGTCGGGGCAATATTAACTTCAAGGAGGGCGAACAGCGAATCAATTATTAATGCCGTCAATATATAGGGTTTTCTGTGATGATATCTTTAATTGTTAAGTACTTTTAATTATAGTGATATTTTATGAAAGGAGAGATAGTATAATTGGTTTGGAAAAAGTTCTAGAATTATTGTACTCAAAGATTGAGAGTTCGATATCCCCTCACGACTTTGCAGTTTCTGTGAAGATTTTCAAAAAAAAAATTTATAGTGGCATTTCAATAGTTCTGATTCGATTCAGTTGAGTCAAAAATTTATAATTCGAGAATAATTCAAGTATAATTCAAAAATAATTCGGTACTACAAAGAAGCAAAAAGAAACACATATTTTTACGAATAATTTGTGATTTGCATTTTATTCGAGTTTATTTGTAAATAAAATATATAATACGTTTTTTGTATTTTATTCGGTATTAAAACATAAAAAAAATTATAAACAAATTATTCTCGAGTTATATTTCAAACTTTTAATAAACGACACTGTACCCGTTTCATAAAAAAAGGACCTGAACTTTATCTTGGTTTACGTAAGAATACCGTTCGGTACTTGCAAACAATGTTATCATAATCGAACCGGACATTGAACTGCTAAAGTTCTGGTTCAATGGTTTACTGGTCAGACCGATGGTTTTATCAGGTCAATTGCTGATTTTTTTTAAATATATATAACTTATTATGATATTATCTAAATGGTGACTAATTGATATGCTTTTTTACTACATCATATGATGGTGACTATCAGATATTTCATTAAAATATCATCTTATTGTTATCAGTGTATACCAGGTTGACCGATTTTTTTATTTATATCCAAAAATTAAATTAAATTTCAAAAACTAACCGAACCGGCTGTCAAATTTTAAATCTACCCAAACCGGTTAACTGTTAACCGGACCAAATTTCCGGTTAACGGTTAACCGGACCCTTTGAAATGGTTCGGTTAACCGTTAACCGGACCCAAACCATGGGTCCGGTCAACGGTTAACCGGATTCGTTGGTTCGCTGAACCGTTAACCGAACCCAATTTATTTATTTATTTATTTTTTTTTACTTTTTTTTAAAACAGAAAATTTTAATTTTTTTTATTTTTCTATTGAAAATATACATGAAAATTCGTATTTAGATTTATCAAATTTACACCAAAAATTTTTGTAAATCAAATATGAAATTTAAAATTATAGAAAAATACACATACACATACACATACACCCGATTTTTTTTATTTATATCCAAAAAATAAATTAAATTTTTAAAATTAACCGAACCGGCTCCTAAATTTGAAATCTACCCAAACCGGTTAACCGTTAACCGGACCAAATTTCCGGTTAACGGTTAACCGGACCCTTTAAAAGAGTCCGGTTAACAGTTAACCGGATTCGTTGGTTCGCTTAACCGTTAACCGAACCCATTTTTTTTTTTTTTATTACTTTTTTTAGGTTTTTTTAAAACAGAAATTTTTTTTTTTCTATTGAAAATATACATGAAAATTCGTATTTAGATTTATCAAATTTACACCAAAATTTTTTGTAAATCAAATATGAAATTTAAAATTATAGAAAAATACACATACACATACACATACACATACACATACACATATACATATACATATACATAAATAATATACGGTTACCAATTTTTTTTTTTTTTTTTTTACTCTTTTTACTTTTTTTTAAAACAGAAAATTTTAATTTTTTTTATTTTTCTATTGAAAATATACATGAAAATTCTTATTTAGATTTATCAAATTTACACCAAAAAAATTTGTAAATCAAATATGAAATTTAAAATTATAGAAAAATACACATACACATACACATACACATACACATACACATACACATACACATATACATGTACATATACATATACATATACATATTGTATATGAAATTTAAAATAATATGTATATGTATATTTATATGTATATGTGTATGTGTATGTGTATTTTTCTATAATTTTAAATTTCATATTTGATTTACAAATTTTTTTGGTGTAAATTTGATAAATCTAAATACGAATTTTCATGTATATTTTCAATAGAAAAATAAAAAAAATTAAAATTTACTGTTTTAAAAAAAATTAAAAAGAGTAAAAAAAAAAATTGGTAACCGTATATTGTATATGTATATGTATATGTGTATGTGTATGTGTATGTGTATGTGTATGTGTATGTGTATGTGTATGTGTATGTGTATGTGTATGTGTATGTGTATGTGTATGTGTATGTGTATTTTTCTATAATTTTAAATTTCATATTTGATTTACAAAATTTTTTGGTGTAAATTTGATAAATCTAAATACGAATTTTCATGTATATTTTCAATAGAAAAATAAAAAAAATTAAAATTTTCTGTTTTAAAAAAAAGTAAAAAAAAAAAAAAAAAATTTGGGTTAGGTTAACGGTTAAGCGAACCAACGAATCCAGTTAACCGTTAACCGGACTCTTTTAAAGGGTCCGGTTAACGGTTAACCGGTTTGGGTAGATTTCAAATTTAGGAGCCGGTTCGGTTAATTTTTAAAATTTAATTTATTTTTTGGATATAAATAAAAAAATCGGCACATACCCATATACATATACATATACATATACATAAATAATATATGGTTACCAATTTTTTTTTTTTTTTTTTACTTTTTTTTAAAACAGAAAATTTTAAATTTTTTTATTTTTCTATTGAAAATATACATGAAAATTCGTATTTAGATTTATCAAATTTACACCAAAAATTTTTGTAAATCAAATATGAAATTTAAAATTATAGAAAAATACACATACACATACACATACACATACACATATACATATACATATACATATACATATACATATACATATACATATACATAAATAATATACGGTTACCAATTTTTTTTTTTTTTTTTTTACTTTTTTAAAAAAAAATTTTAAAAGAGAAAATTTTAATAAATCTAAATACGAATTTTCATGTATATTTTCAATAGAAAAATAAAAAATATTAAAATTTTCTGTTTTAAAAAAAAGTAAAAAAAAAAAAAAATTGGTAACCGTATATTATTTATGTATATGTGTATGTATATGTGTATGTGTATGTGTATGTGTATTTTTCTATAATTTTAAATTTCATATTTGATTTACAAAAATTTTTGGTGTAAATTTGATAAATCTAAATACTAATTTTCATGTATATTTTCAATAGAAAAATAAAAAAATTTAAAATTTTCTGTTTTAAAAAAAAGTAAAAAAAAAAAAAAATTGTTAACCGTATATTATTTATGTATATGTATATGTGTATGTGTATGTGTATTTTTCTATAATTTTAAATTTCATATTTGATTTACAAAAATTTTTGGTGTAAATTTGATAAATCTAAATACGAATTTTCATGTATATTTTTGATAAGCCACAATGATATATGTTGAAACATAGGGTTTGTTGTGTAAATTAAACCGAGTTTTGTTGAAATTAGAATTTAATTAGGTTATAAATGTTTAAAAGTTCAAGTTACTGCCCTAGTTGTGTTTATTTTGTAGGCAATCAAGTGCTTGGAGCTTAACGAAGGAAGACGAGCTATCTGGAGCAAGAAAGCACAAATCTGGCGAATTTTCACTTTTATTGCGGGCCGCAATTATTTTATTGCGGGCCGCAACCAACTAGTCAGAGCCGATTTGCAGAACAGAAAAATTTGTATTATTATTGCGGCCCGCAATGGAAGTTATTGCGGCCCGCAATAAACAGTTCCAGAAGCGATTTTTGCTATAATTAGTTGTTTTTAATTCTGGATGGGATATAACTGTTTGAGGAACGAATTTTAGACATTAGAAAGAGAGAAAAGCACAGGAGAATAAGGAGAAAAAGGAGAGACAAAAGAAGGAAGAAGAAGATAGCGAATTCTTCGAGCGGTTACATTGATTTCTTTTCTTTTAGAACTCTTTTACTTGTTATTTCTCTTGTGTGCTGCAGCCATGATTGGCTAAGGCTATTTCTAGGGTTGATTAGGGTTAGAACTTGAAACTTATGTCATGGATTAGTTGATTTTATATTATATTTACTTGTTCCTTGGTATGATCTTTTCTTTATATTACTTGTTTGTGATGACTTAAGCGAAATTGCATGAAACCCTAGGATTCGGTATTTACAATTGAGAAATTGAATATTTAGTCCTGACCATAAAGAAAAGAGTATTTGATAGGCTAAGTACCGAGAGGAGACGCTCATCTTATACGGGCTTAACCCGATAGGTTAGAAAATTGTACCAAGTACCGAGAGGTGACGAATAACTTTCTATACCAATTGGGACAGTTAAAGACTTAATAACTTTGGGTTAGTGTAACCAAGTACCGAGAGGTGACATTTATACTAATTTAAAGACGGTATTAACATAGAAATATCACTTTATACCGATAACATTAGACTGTGCCTTCATATTTATAAGAACAACCTTAATAAATCAATTAATCGTGACATTAGTGGATAGGAACCCGAAGAGACCCTAATTTCTCATTCTTGTTTAAAACCACATTTAGACCTAGAATTTAGTTAATTCAATTTGATCAGCAACAAACCAAACCATCATAGAAAACAAACAAATTCCTTTATTTCCTTTTACTAAATTAAATTAGTTAGGTTAGGTTTAATATTCCGAATTGTCCCTGTGGAGACGATCCCTAAATACTACTTGACAAGGTTGTACACTTGCAACCGAATTGAGGGTAAATTAGGATTTATTACTTGTGTAGTAGTAAAATTCACATCAAGTTTTTGGCGCCGTTGCCGGGGACAACGGTGAATTTTAGATCAAACCTAAGTAATTTAGTTAGTAATTATTTTTAATTTTCTTTTATTTCTTTTCTCTTTTGATTTAGGTTGAAATCTGGCAGAGGAACCTCCTACTCCGGACGCCACAGATTTGGTAGAGTGGTTTTCAAGGAGAGGATCGACTCATCTCTTTTACCAGAGAAGAAACAAGCACCCGACAAGGGGACCTTTCTTTCCCTTGAATCCACGCCGGTTAGACATGTCGTCCGGCAATGATGATGCTAGGTTTCAAAACCTCCAAAGAGAAAGAGATCGGATGGCAAATGAACTTCAACGTTGAGAGACTTCACCGCGCCAACCGCCCTTTGAGAGAGAGAATCTTGAAGCAGCCGATGCCAACCGCCCTTTGAGAGACTTCACCGCGCCTAGGGCTGAGGAAATCCATCTTGGGTACACTGCACCTACTATCAATGCTGAGGAATACCAAATTCCTCCTGCATGGGTTAGCATGGTGCAGCGTAATCTCTTCCATGGCCTGCCTCACGAAGATGCCACACAACACTTAGCCAATTTCGAAGAAATCTGCAGTACAATTAAGGTACAAACTGTTTCTCCTGATGATCTTAAAGTGATGGCTTTCACTTTTTCTCTTGCAGACAAGGCTAAGGGTTGGATAAGGGGACAACGGCCCGAGAACATGAACACTTGGCCCAAGGTGGCGAATGCTTTCCTCAACAAGTTCTTTCCACCATCCAAAACTAACTCCTTGCGCCATCAAATCCACAATTTCCGACAAAGAGGGGATGAAACCATGAGCGAAGCATGGGAGAGGTTCCAAGAGCTGCAGAGGTGCTGCCCTCACCATGGCATTGAAGGATGGAACCTGCTGCAAATCTTCTACAACAGTCTTCTGCCACAAGACAAGGGTATGCTAGACGCAGCCGCTGGAGGTAGTCTCATGAACAAAGGGGCTGTTGACGGATACAAGTTGGTTGATGACATGGCTCTCAACCAAAGCCAATGGCACAACCCTAGAGAGACCCCGGTCATCCTGCAACGGGGAATGAAGGAGGTGAACTCGAATTCAAGCATGGCCGCAGAAATTGCCGCTTTAAATCGCAAGATTGATCAAATGAGCGTAAAATCGGTAAATTATCCTTCTCTTCCTTGTTCAATTTGTGGTGGGACCGATCATTTAGCACTAAATTGTGGTATAGGTAATGAGGTTAGTCATGAGGAAGTGAATGCCATAAACCAAGGCAATTTCAAACCAAATAACAATCCTTACTCCAATACTTACAACCCCGGTTGGAGGAATCACCCAAACTTTTCGTGGAGACAAAATGACCAAAATACCCAAGGTAATTCAAACTTTAATAGACCAAATCAAGGTTATGGTAACCAAGGGTATAGTTCTAATGCACCACCAAAGTCCAATCTCGAATTAATGATGGAGACTTTCATGGCAAGTCAAAATCAAAAATTCGATGAATTGACCAAAAAGGTAGACATGTTGGCAACCCAAAACAAAATGCTTGAAAACCAAGTTGCACAACAAGCTACGCAATCTTCCCGCCAACCGGGTTCCCTTCCACCAAAACCTGAGAACAATCCCAGGGATGTCAAGGCGGTTGGACACATGCTTCGCAGCGGTACGCAATATGAGGATCCACCCATGCCAAAGCATGCCTATGAGCAGCCGCAAAGTGAAGAGACAAGGACCAATGATGAGCACATCTCCACACACGAGGACTCCGCCTCAAAGGAAGATACACCAATTGCACCAAGCGACCCTGCTTTTCAAGCGAATCCATCTCAAGATGAGCCACCAAAGGTAAGTGCACAGGTACCTCTCTACATACCCCCTCATAAATTTGCACCTTTTCCTGGTAGGCTTAAGAATGAGAGAACTGATAGGCAGTTTGCTAAATTCCTTGAATTGGTGAAACAATTGCATGTAAACCTACCATTGACTGAGGTAATGACCCAAATGCCGGTTTACACCAAATTTTTCAAGGATATCCTTTCAAATAGGCGTAAACTTGAAGAAGTCCAAATGGTGTCCCTAGATTCAAATGGTAGTGCCATGGTAATGAATGAATTGCCCAAAAAGTTGGATGATCCGGGTAAATTTTCCATACCATGTTCGATAGGAAATGTCCAATTCAAACGAGCACTATGTGATCTAGGGGCTAGTGTAAGTCTTATGCCAAAGTCGGTTTATGATAGGTTGGGTGTAGGGGAACTTAAGCCAACTAGAATTTCTCTCCAATTGGCCGACCAATCGGTCAAGTTACCCCTAGGGGTGGTAGAGGACTTGCCAATTCAAATTGGTAAATTCTTTGTACCAATCGACTTTGTTGTGGTAGACATGGATGAGGATATCCATACGCCACTTTTGTTGGGTAGACCATTTCTCAATACGGCAAAAGCTGTGATTTATGTTCATGATGGAATTATTACAATGAACATTGGTGAAGAAAAATTAACATTTGACATCAAACGATCAATGAAATATCCATCTAATGATCAAAGTGTTTGTAGTGTTGAGATTCTTGACAGGTTGATAGATGAGGAACTCATAAACAGCTTGGAGAAGGGTTCCTTTGAATGTTGGATGGATCAGGAGTGCGAAAAATCTGACCAAACGAATGCTGTGGACCTTATTGCGGCCCGCAATAAAATTTATTGCGGCCCGCAACCAATCCAGACAGAGACTTTGCAAATTCCAGAAGTTATTGCGGCCCGCAATAACCTTATTGCGGCCCGCAATAACCCTTCCCAGATTGACAAAAAGCCTATTCTGAGCCCAATTCTTCAGGTTTCAACTACCGAAACTCTCCCCAACTTTGCCGAACCCTCGAAGGACGCACCCAAGGTTGAACTTAAGCCATTACCTTCAACCCTTCGATACGAATACCTCGGTCCAAACCAAACCTATCCCGTTATTGTCAACGCATCCCTAAACCAAGACCAAACCTCACAACTTCTACAAATCTTGAGGATGCACCGAAAAGCCATTGGATACACCATTGATGACCTCAAAGGAATCAACCCTTCCATCTGCATGCACCGCATTCTAATGGAGGAAGGACACAAACCAACCATTGAAGGACAGCGAAGATTGAACCCGAACCTTAGCGAGGTGGTGCGAAAGGAGATTCAGAAACTTCTTGATGCTGGCATCATCTATTCAATTTCCGACAGCAAATGGGTGAGCCCAATCCATGTGGTGCCAAAGAAGGGAGGGACAACCGTGATAGAAGGGGAGAATGGCGAACCGATTGCAACAAGACTCGTGACGGGATGGCGCATGTGCATCGATTATCGAAAGCTCAACACCGGCACGCGCAAGGATCATTTCCCTCTTCCTTTCATTGATCAATTGCTTGAACGGTTAGCTAAGCACTCTTTCTTTTGTTATCTTGATGGTTATAGTGGATTCTTTCAAATACCAATTCACCCTGATGACCAAGAAAAGACCACTTTCACTTGTCCATACGGTACCTTTGCATACCGTAGGATGCCCTTTGGTTTGTGCAATGCACCTGCAACATTTCAAAGGGCTATGATGGGTATATTTTCTGACCTAATTGAGAAGTCTATGGAAGTTTTCATGGATGACTTCTCGGTTTATGGTACCACTTTTGATAAATGTTTGTTAAACCTATCTAAAGTCCTGCAAAGATGTGAAGAGGTAAACCTTGTTTTGAATTGGGAGAAATGTCATTTTATGGTACAAGAGGGTGTTGTTTTAGGTCATGTGATTTCTGCTAAGGGTTTAGAGGTTGACCGTGCAAAGATTGAGGTAATTGAAAAATTACCTCCACCAACAAATGTTAAAGGGGTTAGAAGTATTTTAGGACACGCTGGGTTTTATAGAAGGTTTATCAAGGACTTTTCTAAAATAGCCAAGCCCTTGACCAATCTTTTGTTAAAAGATGCTCCATTTGATTTTACCCAAGAGTGTCTAGATGCTTTTAATAAGTTGAAGGAAGCATTGATCTCCGCTCCCATCCTGCAACCACCAAATTGGAGCGAATCTTTCGAGATCATGTGCGATGCAAGTGATTACGCCATTGGAGCGGTGCTAGGGCAACGAATTGACAAAAAGCCGTGCGCCATCTACTATGCAAGCAAAGTTCTAGATGAGGCTCAAGTCAACTACACCACTACCGAAAAGGAGCTACTCGCGGTGGTCTTCGCCATCAACAAGTTTAGACCTTACCTAGTTGGTTCCAAGGTGATAGTCTACACGGATCATGCCGCGGTTCGCTATCTCCTCACGAAAAAGGATGCCAAACCTCGTCTCATTCGTTGAATTCTCTTACTCCAAGAGTTCGACCTGGAGATTAGAGACAAGAAGGGTACCGAGAACCTTGTAGCTGACCACCTTTCGCGCATCAAACCTGAACCAAATGAAGACTTACCCATTGATGACTCTTTTGCCGATGAGCAGCTCTACCAAGTGGGTAAAATCGAATACCCATGGTTCGCGGATATTGCAAATTATCTTGCATGCGGAGTTCTACCACCCTATCTCACCTACCAACAACGGAAGAAATTCTTTGCGGATACCAAGCACTACTTTTGGGATGACCCATATCTCTTCAAGCTTGGTGTTGATGGGATTCATAGGCGTTGCATTCCGCAGGATGAGGTTCAATCAATTCTTCACCACTGTCATTCATCACCATATGGAGGACATGCCTCAACCAATAAGACCGCCGCCAAGGTCCTGCAAGCAGGTTTCTTTTGGCCAACTCTTTTTAAGGATACAAGGCAATTTGTTGTCTCTTGTGACAAATGCCAAAGGTTGGGAGGCATCACCAAGCGACATGAGATGCCTCAACAAAGCATCCTCGAGGTCGAATTGTTCGATGTGTGGGGGATTGATTTCATGGGGCCATTTCCGAGTTCATGCAACAACAAATACATCCTTGTAGCAGTGGATTATGTCTCCAAATGGGTAGAAGCAATACCAAGCCCAGGGGCCGATTCAAAGACCGTCAAACGCCTCTTCCAAAAGATAATCTTCCCAAGATTTGGTGTTCCACGGGTGGTGATTAGTGATGGAGGCTCACACTTCATAAATCGCTCCTTTGAAAGTTTAATGGAAAAGTATGGAGTTAAACACAAGGTGGCAACTCCGTACCACCCGCAAACAAGTGGCCAAGTTGAAGTGTCAAACCGAGAGATAAAGCACATCCTACAAACTGCTGTAGGATTGTCCCGAAAAGACTGGAGTCTGAGGTTAGATGATGCACTTTGGGCATACCGCACGGCCTACAAGACACCAATTGGCATGACCCCTTTTAAGCTTGTCTATGGTAAGCCATGCCATTTGCCAGTCGAATTGGAGCATAGGGCATTCTGGGCTATCAAGTCCCTCAATTTCGACATGCACCAAGCCGGTCAAAAACGCATCCTCGACTTGCATGAACTTGAGGAGATCCGTCTCAACGCGTATGAGAATGCCAAAATCTACAAGGAGAAGACAAAACAATGGCATGACAAGCACATCATACGAAGGGAGTTTAAAATCGGTGATTATGTTTTATTGTTCAATTCACGTTTTAAACTCTTTGCAGGCAAACTCAAGTCCAAATGGAGTGGCCCATTTCAGGTGAAACGCGTGTTTGAACATGGGGCGGTAGAAATCTGGAGCGAACGAACTGGCGCATTTAAAGTAAATGGCCAGCGGCTCAAGGTGTACAATCATGGAGAACCGGTTGAAGGGAAGATTAACATCTCCCTTACCGATGCACAAATGAACTAAAAGAGGAGAATGGTCGAGCTCGAGACCCTAAAAGAGCGCTTCTTGGGAGGCAACCCAAGCACTTTACCTTTTTGCAATTTTAAATTTCGTATTTTTAAATTTTATTTGCATTTAGATAGGTTAATTTAGGTTTTTCAGAAGATTTCAGGCTCCTTTGCGGGCCGCAATAATTTTATTGCGGGCCGCAACCAAGCAGTCAGAGACTTCCGAAGATTAAGTCTTAATTTTGAGTTAATTGCGGTCCGCAATTCCAGTTATTGCGGGCCGCAATCAAGCAGTCATAGAGTCAAAAAAAAAAAAAAAGTCCATTGCGGCCCGCAATGACAGTTATTGCGGCCCGCAATGGAGGCCGAACAGACGCGAATTTGTGATAAAAGGGGGGCCTTTCCGCAAATCTCTATCTCTCTCTATGACCCCTTCCCCCACTTCTTTCTCTCTCCCATTCTCTTCTCTTTACTCTCTCTCTCTACCTTTTTCTCTTTACTCTCCCCATCTCTACTCTCTCTCTCTCAATCTCTTTCTCTCTCCCGATCTCTCTCCCTCTCCATCTCTTTCCATCTCATCTCTACATCTCTCTTTTTCTCTCTCTCTCTCTAACCCTATCTCTCTCTCACTACAAAATCCAACCCGCCGCCACCGATCAACAGCCGCCACTTCTTTCCGCCTCTCCACCGCGAGTATTGCGGCCCGCAACACCTACCCATTGCGGCCCGCAAGACAGCAGCCAGCAAAACGCCGTTTCACGCAGACCCATTGCGGCCCGCAATTCCGTTTATTGCGGCCCGCAACGAAGAAGACAGAGGCCTCCAGCATTCAATATACCTTATTGCGGCCCGCAAAGAGACTTATTGCGGCCCGCAATAAAGCTCACAGAAGGCATTACAAGGCTGATTTTTCCAGAATTTGGCGGGTCGACTCGGCGTTTGGATTTCTCGGTTGCATCTACACTTCACATTGGTTTGATTGCACACATTTGGTTGTATCTCTAACTCTATTTAATTTCAATTGCTTGAATTGAACCAAATTGGTAATTGAATTGATTGTGAATTGTAATTGAATTGAACCAATTGAACACCAATCATGCCACCAAAACCAAGGGGCAAGGGTAAGGCGGTAGCAGAGGATGATTTCATCCCCTCAAAACGGTCCAAACAATATCGAAGAGGGGCCGGTAACAACAGTGGGTCTAATGATATTGAAATGTCTGACCAACCTGACTGGACCACTCTACCTCAAGATCAGTGGCCTGAAAACAACGACACTGATTATGGTCTTAGATTTGTGCATCCAAAAGCACGAGAAAACTTTCAAATTCTTAAGACCAAAAAAGTTGTCCAGCCCAAGTATGTTCACATACCTACCCTTCAGCAGTTGGGCATTCTAGATGAGGTTCATCTCCTCATGTCTTCCCTTGGTATCTGGGACTACTGTACCAAACCATTTCCTGCGTACCGCACCCTGACCTATGAATTCCTGTCTACTCTGCACATGGAAGATGACTCTCTATTGCAGTATTATTTGGATGGTGCAGAGTACCAGATTACGATTGAGGAACTCAGCAACCTCCTGGGGTTTCCTCTCCGGGCTGATGCCGTGACGGTGCCAGATTGGGAGCCGGACTCCAGCTTCTACGAATTCTCCTGCCAGCTGATTGGTGGTCCGATGCGGACATACAAGGCGAGTCAGATCAGCCACCCGGTGTTTCGCTACATCCAGCGTGCTCTCTCCTTCACCATCTTTGCACGCGGTGAGACAGTGGGCACCTTGGGCGAGTGCGAGTCGTATTTCATCTATGCCATGATCCATGCCCTGACCAATCCCGAGAAATTACCCCACATTGGCAGCTTCTTCATCGACAATCTCCTGAACGTTAGGACAAATGCCACTCCGGGCGGTATGATCTCCTGCGGGGGCTTTGTGACCCGTCTTGCCATCTACCATGGGGTCATTCCTGCAGAAGGGCCAGTTTTCAAAGTCCTTGCCCATCAACTCCAAAAGCAGACCGAGTTCATAGATATGGCATATCTTCAGACGGCTGGCATCTTCACTCGCGTCGGCAACTCTTTCTTCTTCCTCTCTAGCGGTCGGCAGATTCCCATGCCTCTCCGGATACCGGTTGATAGGACAGATCCCTCCACTTGGATTCTGCCCCTCGATATGGTTCAACCACCTGCCGCACAAGCCGCTGTTGATCCATTTGGGATCCCTGGACCTGAGCAGCCTCAGCCTCCTCCATTTTGGGCTTCCGGTGCTGACCAAGTGACCACGCAGCAAATGTACGAGTTGATGCAGACCATGAACACCAACATCAATAAGCTGCGTGACTATGTGGATGAGCGGTTCAACTCTGTTGATCGCCAGATTGCTGATCTCCGTACTCACATAGGAGGGCAGTTCACTCAGCATCAGACCTACATGACGGGTCAGTTCAGCACTTCTCACTCTGACATGACTCGGCTCACCGATCAGATGGGGCGTATGCATGTCCAGTACACGGACCTTGCAGGGACGGTGGATGAGATAGCTGAGCAGCAACATGCCACCTACTATAGGACGGACCGCATCTACGGGCATATGTCTGACTCTGGCTTTGTTTCCGCTGACCCGATACCGCGGCGCCGCAGACCTACACGTCCAGCACCATCAGCGACTGGTACATCTTCTTCTCAGGGGACTGCGCAGCCACCTCCACCACCTCCACCAGCCTGATTTCATTGTGAGTTTCTTTATCTCCTCTTTTTACCTTTCATTAGCTTGTTTATTGCACCGAGTCGGTGCCAATGTTTAGGCTTGGGGGGGTAAAATTGTAGGAATTGTATCTTAGGTTTACCTTAGGTTTAAGTTAATGGTAGGTTTTGTGCTATTTAGGGGTTAAAATAATTAAATTTGAATGTTTTGAGAAAATGTCACAATCTAAGTGGGGATTTCAATGGTATAACCACATGGCGCAAGTTGACATAATAATTAGTGAATTTATGTTTTATGACACTTTAGTACCTGTGATCTTAAATTAGAACCTCTCTACATGTTGAAAATCAAGTCTCAGACGCGCAATGCCAAGAGTTACCGAAAGGCTTGGTGCCCGTAGGAAACTTTGCGCGAGATTCAGAAATTCTTTTCTAATTGGACTTAATTGAACAAAGGTGTAGGCTGAAAAAAAAGTGAGCTATGTTGGATTGAAGTCCTTAGGACAGATACATCCGCATATTAAAAATAAAAAAAAATATATAAAAAAAAAAAAATAATAAAATAAAATAAAACATATATATAATAATAAAATAAAAATGAGTGGAAAAATGAGTGAGCCAAAAACAGACGGATGCACAAGTAAAAAAAAAAAAAAAAAAAAAAAAAAAAAGTCAAAGCATCAGGCACAGTCTACACCCCTAACAAAAATTAAATTTTTAAAAGGATTTTCTGGAATTGGTTGTCACATGTACAATGGGGGAGAAAAATTTAGGATTAACTAATTCTGAAGTGTCATATAGATATAAACTTGCTTAATTAAAATCGAAACGTGTGTTTGTGAGGTGAAGAAGATCATTGAAAGAAACCCGCATAATTGTTTGACATACTCATGCTTTGAATTGAATTGTTTGAACCCTAAATTGCTTTGACTGACCAATTTTATTTTTAAGTCTTTAGGATAGTTTAGATAACTTGGTTTTAAATACATAAACAAAACCCGGGAATCCCTGTGAGGGTTTAGACTTGCTTGGGACAAGCAAAGACTAGGCTTGGGGGAATTTGATAAGCCACAATGATATATGTTGAAACATAGGGTTTGTTGTGTAAATTAAACCGAGTTTTGTTGAAATTAGAATTTAATTAGGTTATAAATGTTTAAAAGTTCAAGTTACTGCCCTAGTTGTGTTTATTTTGTAGGCAATCAAGTGCTTGGAGCTTAACGAAGGAAGACGAGCTATCTGGAGCAAGAAAGCACAAATCTGGCGAATTTTCACTTTTATTGCGGGCCGCAATTATTTTATTGCGGGCCGCAACCAACTAGTCAGAGCCGATTTGCAGAACAGAAAAATTTGTATTATTATTGCGGCCCGCAATGGAAGTTATTGCGGCCCGCAATGGAAGTTATTGCGGCCCGCAATGGAAGTTATTGCGGCCCGCAATAAACAGTTCCAGAAGCGATTTTTGCTATAATTAGTTGTTTTTAATTCTGGATGGGATATAACTGTTTGAGGAACGAATTTTAGACATTAGAAAGAGAGAAAAGCACAGGAGAATAAGGAGAAAAAGGAGAGACAAAAGAAGGAAGAAGAAGATAGCGAATTCTTCGAGCGGTTACATTGATTTCTTTTCTTTTAGAACTCTTTTACTTGTTATTTCTCTTGTGTGCTGCAGCCATGATTGGCTAAGGCTATTTCTAGGGTTGATTAGGGTTAGAACTTGAAACTTATGTCATGGATTAGTTGATTTTATATTATATTTACTTGTTCCTTGGTATGATCTTTTCTTTATATTACTTGTTTGTGATGACTTAAGCGAAATTGCATGAAACCCTAGGATTCGGTATTTACAATTGAGAAATTGAATATTTAGTCCTGACCATAAAGAAAAGAGTATTTGATAGGCTAAGTACCGAGAGGAGACGCTCATCTTATACGGGCTTAACCCGATAGGTTAGAAAATTGTACCAAGTACCGAGAGGTGACGAATAACTTTCTATACCAATTGGGACAGTTAAAGACTTAATAACTTTGGGTTAGTGTAACCAAGTACCGAGAGGTGACATTTATACTAATTTAAAGACGGTATTAACATAGAAATATCACTTTATACCGATAACATTAGACTGTGCCTTCATATTTATAAGAACAACCTTAATAAATCAATTAATCGTGACATTAGTGGATAGGAACCCGAAGAGACCCTAATTTCTCATTCTTGTTTAAAACCACATTTAGACCTAGAATTTAGTTAATTCAATTTGATCAGCAACAAACCAAACCATCATAGAAAACAAACAAATTCCTTTATTTCCTTTTACTAAATTAAATTAGTTAGGTTAGGTTTAATATTCCGAATTGTCCCTGTGGAGACGATCCCTAAATACTACTTGACAAGGTTGTACACTTGCAACCGAATTGAGGGTAAATTAGGATTTATTACTTGTGTAGTAGTAAAATTCACATCAATTTTCAATAGAAAAAAAAAAATTTTAAATTTTCTGTTTTAAAAAAAAGTAAAAAAAAATAAAAATTGGTAACCGTATATTATTTATGTATATGTGTATGTGTATGTGTATGTGTATGTGTATGTGTATGTGTATGTGTATGTGTATGTGTATTTTTCTATAATTTTAAATTTCATATTTGATTTACAAAAATTTTTGGTGTAAATTTGATAAATCTAAATACGAATTTTCATGTATATTTTCAATAGAAAAAAAAAAAATTAAAATTTTCTGTTTTAAAAAAAAGTAAAAAAAGTAAAAAAGTAAAAAAAAAAAAAATTGGGTTCGGTTAACGGTTCAGCGAACCAACGAATCCGGTTAACCGTTAACCGGACCCATGGTTTGAGTCCGGTTAACGGTTAACCGAACCATTTCAAAGGGTCCGGTTAACCGTTAACCGGAAATTTGGTCCGGTTAACGGTTAACCGGTTTGGGTAGATTTAAAATTTGACAGCCGGTTCGGTTAGTTTTTTAAATTTAATTTAATTTTTGGATATAAATAAAAAAATCGGCCAGGTTGAAGTAGCTCATTTGTTCATAAAACACAAAGTACCCAACCACAGTCAAAGCAACATCATAGTGATCGTTAATTTGTTTTCATTGGTTTACATTTTGCCCCCAAGAAAAAGAAAGTTAACTGGAGTCTAAAATGATATTTTCTACCTTTCTCAATATCATGGCTTTGGGACTATTAGAGTACAGATCAAATAGTTCATTTAAAAAAAAACACAAACAAATCTTTGTTTAATAAAGAACTAGATTTTGAACTTCTAATTCTGAATGTTTAGAGCACTGATAATTTTATTTGGGAACCAACAACACAAATGCAAGTTTTGCTTCAGCTCTGTACACCATTTTACCTTCTACGACCTTTGTAAATGCAATTCTGGTTTCGTACAAAAATATACTCACAAGTATTTGATTGAGAGAGAAACATGTATAGATTTATTACTACACAATTAGACAAAGTAATTGGCAACTCTACCACTCTCATCTAAATGTTATTTTAATTTGAGCACTTCATCAAACACCTTTAATGCATTCATCTATTCAATACAATCATCTCAAAAATTCAAGCTTTTCAAGTGCATGAACTACAAATCCGAATTAAATGATCAAATGAGAATACTTACAGTATCTAATGCAAGTTCTTAGATGATTTCGTTTCAAGTTTATGCCTTCAGAAATCAGAAGCTCCTTGGGCCTATGTGCAATATACCACAAGAAATACCAAGAGATTAAAGGAGAAAGCCTGATTGAAGTAGAAAGGAGAGCAAATATCATATTTATTTCCATCTCAGCATGTGGAGAAAAGGTAGGAAATAGAGAATCCAGCGAAATTGGAAGATTTGCAAAATTATCGCTTCTGCAAGAGGAAGAATCTAGCGAAATAGGAAGATATGATTTGAACCGTGGTTTAACTCAGTTTTCTCTAGAGAATTTTTGACATGAACCGGCCGATAAAACCACTTTTAACCGATACAACAACAAAAGCGGTAATTGAAAGGAACCGAACCGGACAGGTGGCCGGTTCCGGTTTTTTCTGGCCGAACCGGCCAGTCCGGTTCGGTTCTGATAACATTGCTTACAAATCACGTGAATTTTTTTACTTAGCACCTTCAAGAAAAAAAAATCAGAATTGACACATGAGAGAATGAACATTAGGCTTATTGAAAAAATAATATCAATATTTTTTGTCTTACACGGTTACACCCAGATTTAAACAAATCCTCGCTACCTCTTTCAAATAGAGATGTCTAAATTTTCAAATTCAGGATAAACACAGATTAGTCTAGAATGGTATACGGACAAGTTTACATGGACTCGCAAGTTTGGGCGAACTCAGTATGCGTGTCACTTTTAAAAGTCCACCAGGCTGGGTTGGAATCGTGAACTTTGTTATATAAAAAAAGCAGAGGAGATAGAAAGTTGGCCTCACGTCACTTTTTTTAGTTTTTAACTTTTTATCATTACCTTTCTTTCTTGAATTTAACTGTGGATTCCTTTTCCCGAACCAAGTTAGTTTTTTTTTTTTTTTTTTTTACTGCCGATCAAATTTAAATTAAGGAGTATGATATCTAGGTTTAAGACGAGGTTTAAGGTTTCGGGTAGGACGATGGTTGGCCAAACTGCAATTAGAATTCCCAAATTATTGGAAATTATATTCAAATAAAATGGTAGAACAAAATAACATCTAAAGTTTGGGCAATATATCGTACAATTGTATCCGAATTTTACTACAAATATATCAAATTTGACTAACGTTTCTATATTTCAAACAGATTAAGTCTGCGTGCCACCCTAAAAAACCACACACACTAGATATGTGTTCCTGCTAAGTACCAAAATTTGATCAATTAGGTGCTTTAAAAATTAAAATAATGATGATAAAGATGATAAGGATAATAAAATAAATGATGTTGAACGGTGACGATTGATAGTGAAGAAGAAGAGAATAACAACGTGATCATCATAATTTTTGTTCGAATAGCTGTATGTTTTGAGAAATATTTTTTTGTTTTATTTACCAAACTGAGAAATAAGTTTATCTTCTGTAAATTTTGACACTTCTGGTGTCTCAATTAATAAAATTTAAAAGCTTCATCTCTATATTTCTCTAAAAAAAAGGTTTTTCTTTCGAAAGATCATTCGTGCAGACTCAAAATTAATTTTGTGAGACTCTGTACAGAAAATAAAGATCATAGTTCGTATTTAAGCTCCAATCAAACGTGGCCAGGCAAGGCAGCCAACAACATCAACTCTCGATCACTCGGCCTCTTTATATTTTTATTCGCTTTATTCCTTATCTATGCTTCAATTTTATAATTCTTTGAATTAAACCAATCTAATTGTTTAGTAAGAAGTAAGAACTCACATTGGGACACTGTCCCTCTCCAATTACGTCTGTCAACATTGTTATGTAGTTGGTAATTTTAAGTTATGAAACGTGGTGAAGACTGCAGCTCTTTTACCTTTTTTTCTTATTTTTAGATAGTTTATTTACATTCTGGTATTGTAAGATTAACACTGTTATATTTTTTCAGTATTAGAACGTCTGTCAAGCAGGGAACTGGGAACGCGTATCATCTCCATTAATTCAAAAGAGAATCTTTTAAATTTAATAGATGTCGACCGTCTTCAGATCGGAGCAGGACGCCGTAGTGATCTCAAGTTCTCAACATAAGTCAAAGTCAGTCAAAATATTCCGAGTGTAAAAAGTTAAAAAAATTGGCGTCCGTTTACCATTTATCCTCCCAGGTACCTGACTTAACACAATCAAAATAGACGGTCCAGATTTAATTTTATCCGATGCCTACTCGGGATTCCGGGGGGGGGGGTTATTATTTGTGCTTTGTGATTCGTACCATGTTAAAAATTCCTACTTCAACCCGTCCGATTTAATTGTACCGAGTCAGGTAACCTGAGGGGACGAGAAGCAAGATGAAGATTCGAACCGTCCAGTCGTCCACTTAACACTCAAAAATATTCTCCTTTCCCCAACTCGCACTCTCCTTTCTCCTTACCCAAAATTTGTTCTCCCCATTCAACAACCCCTCTCCTCCAAGAAGGAAAAGAGAGAGAGAGATGGCAGATTGGGCGCCGGTGGTGGTGGGGGTGGTTTTGTTCGTGCTGCTGTCACCGGGGTTGCTGTTTGAGCTGCCGGGGACGCATCGGCCGATGGACTTTGGAAGCTTCCGCACCAACGGGAAAGCCATCTTCATCCACACACTCATCTTCTTCGCTGCCTTCACCATCATCATCCTCGCTCTCCACCTCCACATCAACACCGGCTGAGTTCTTCCTTCATTAGTTCATTCCTCAAGCGGTGCTAGATCTAGTTAGGTCGCTAGGGTTTTGTGATGTTATATGTATGTGATCTGTGCCGCAAGTGTGTGTGATAATTAATGAAATTTGGGTGCTGATTTCGCTTGTTTTGTTATAAACTCTCACACAGTCTGGGTTTTCTGTGGAGGAGCAACTGTAGCCTGTAGGTGGATTTTTGTGCTTTCAGCGAGTTGCTTTTATGGAGTAGCAGAACAATTTTGTTTACTAATCGAGGGTTGTCTAATAATATTATTAAGAGCATGATCAGTCTTTTAATGTCTCAGTTGCTTCAGCTCTCATTCCTGATTGACTACTCAAATTAATAACTGGTCATTTGCAATTTGGCATTTGCAATATTTTCTCCGAGAAACTTGAACAATTTGATTTGAAATAGTAGGAGAATTCCTATCCGGTGTATAAATATAATGCCAGAACTAATTTAGTGGATAACCAATACATGGTTGTCTAATAATTATCACATAAACAATGATTCCTTTTCTCACCTGATTGATATGGATATGCTCCTTTTATGGTGTGAATCAAAGCTAGAAATTTTCTATAATTATAAGCCTTTATCTGCTATAGACAACCAAATGAATTTACCATTCAGTGTACTCAATTACATATATCAGGTATGCAGTCTAACAAGAGAGTACACTCCACACAAATTTTATGCGCAATATTAACTACATAAAACAGAAAAACCAACTTTGTCAGCTTTCTTTTAAATGAAGTTACACTTTCATAACTCCATTGAAGCACTGATAAAAGAGAAGCCAAACACCAGAGAGTTCCAGATAAACCTTTACCTGAAGCTTGATCATCAAGTGCGCACATGCACACCGATCGCAAGCACGAGAATAGTTAGTATTACGAAAAATATGATGCTATGTATAAGAATCGAGATGCCGCTGGTATACATGTTGCCGAACTCAATAATTCTGGTTCTTGCTGGAACCTGAAACAGCAGACCCGGCGACAGAAGGATGAACAAAATCACTGCAACAATCACTGGTCCCCAATCAGTAGACATAATGAGCTTCTTCCTAATTAGATCAGGTAATTGGAAATTGGAATATTATGGGTGTGTGCGTATTGAGGGGAATAGAATGTCAATCACTAATTATAATGCATGGATGCGCATAAAAAATGATAAGGAGATGATGGCTTTTGTTAATGGAAAACATGCTTTACACAAAAGCACTTTGTCACTAACCACTTGAGCACTTTGTTCTATTTTAATTGTTTTATTTTTCTTTTCTTTTCTTTTCTTTTGAAAGATGACTAAATGAGTTTGTATGTACTTTGGTCTCGGTGATGAACATGTTCAACATCTTAGCGATGTTGTATTGGTGCACTGCTGCTCGGATCTGTTTTAGAACACATCATGGAGTATACATCTTCAGGCCCATTATAATGCAAAAATGCTTTCCGGTAAATACAATTAAATTAATGAAATAAAATCACAGGGTGGAAATAAGATTCCTTCGTTTCCATCAAAGTATTTAAATCAGTTAATTGGTCAATCACACAAGCTGTAGAGGACAGATGTCCTTCCCAGGAAAATTTTAGTCGGCTGTCCTTTCGGTTTAGGCTAATAGCGACGATAATATTCGTTTATGCGATAATTTTATTTGTATTGTAATCTATGGAGCGATAGTGTAGATAAAGAATTTTTAATTGGCTTGTTGGATAAGAAATATATTTGAGGATTAATTATCGGAAAATTTTACATAATACTCTTTTTTTCAAAAAATAGAATAGAATTATTATTATTTTTAATTCTTAACATAATATTCATGTGAATCCCACTTTTTTCCTTTCTTCTTCTCCCTCATACTCCTCCCTATTTACTCATTTTTATTCTTTGTTTAAGTAAAAAATACATCTATTATCGAGTTTGGCTAGTATAACATTAGTGTCATTTCAACATATATAACACCAATTCTAAAACCTATCAAATCGACCTCAAACGACTAATCCAAACCGTTCAAACCGATTTACATTATGAGTGATGCGTTTACATACAAATTTTTTATATTTTCGAGTTATTTTAGCATCAAATCAAGCGGTCAAAATATTGAAAAATTAATGTATTAAAATTAACTTAAAAACTCACATATTTGACCGCTTGATTTAATACTAAATAAATTTGAAAAGTTATAAATTTTGCATGTAAACGCACAACTAATGAAGTATATCGGTTTAAACGGTTTGGATTTACCGTTTAAAGTCGATTTGATAGGTTTTAGAGTTGGTGTTATATATGTTGAAATGACACTGATGTTATACTAGCCAAACTCTTTATTATCTCATTCACGTTTTGAGTTATTTTTTATTTTTAGTGTAAAACGAATTAGAATTCAAAATTATAGTATAAAATTTTATTTGCTTAAATCAGAAAGCATAATATCACTCATACATAGAATCTTTCCAACAAATGAGTCCTTTTAAAAATTATTATAAAAATTATTTTATAAAATCTTTTTAAGTAACATATAATTTTTTTAACACACACATTCTATCTGATTTATTTGGTTTAAATTTTTTATATATTTATATTTCACAATTATAACAATTTTATCACATCACAAATTAAGAACAATTTAGTGAGATAATTATGCTTCAACAAAAATATACTAATTATGTATATGATACAATCTTAAAAAAATAAGAAAAAATAACCATTATAATAATTAATTGACATTTTCTTATACAAAATTATCATCAAGAGGATGACATAACAACATTAAAAGACCAAACAATATCACCAATTACGCAAGTGCTAGTGCAGATCAAGCAAACATGTAGATAAGTATGTTGAAATTAGTTATTCTCAAATATTATTAGTTGAAAGAGTTGTTCACAATTCACCATTTCATATATATTTTTTTTATTCTAGTTGAACTTGTAGTCTCACCAATTAGATATTTATAATTGTAGGCAGAATTTTAGAAGGCAAAAAAGGAGACTTGTAAGCATAACCAATTAATCTCATATAAGCAGAAATCAAATTAAATAGTCTATAAAAATTTAAAAAACTACAGTAAAGAATGGAAAAGTACGGAACATTCAATTACATTAATTTTTAATTGACCACGTTATCATTTCATTAAAGAATCTAATTCACATTATCGTTTCAATTGACCAATCCTAATTTAAATTGTGCTTAACCTGCAATGTGATAAATTTCTTATAATTGTTAAAATTAGAAATATGAAATTTTAAACCGAATAAATTAGATAGAATAGGAATGTTAAAATAAATTATGTTAATTAAAAAGATTAAACAAAGAATAAAGAGGAGTAAATAGGGAGGAGTGAGAGACAAGGAAGGAGGGAAAGAGGATAGAAAAGTGGGACCCACAATGATATTTTGTTAAGAATTTTAGGAGAGTGTTTTGAAAAAAATAGTGTTATATAAAATTTTCCTTAATTGTCTTCATTATTTGTATTTTCAAGTCCTCCATCATGACATTATGTTTACGTTTCAAGTCATCCACATTACGTTTGGGTTTCGGGTCATCTCCGGTCGAGTCAGGTTGGGATTAATTTGGCTTGTAAAAAAAAATTGATCGGATCGGGTCATATTTTAACCCCTATAATTTCATAACACTAACCTCAATTATGCAAATAATTAATTAGAAAGTAATTAATTTGGTTTTTTTTATGCTTATGTTTTATGTTTAATCTTTCCTATCATGTAAATAATTAATTAGAAAGTACAGCGTTAACTACTTGGTTAATGTCCTACTGCTGTAAAAACTTTTTTATTAATATATTTCTTAGTGGAATTTCCACTAACCATAAAAAAAAAAAAAACCCCTCAATTATCCGGCCTCACCTTATCCCAAGTCACATCCCTGGAAAGCTTAATGAAAGCAATCAAAAGTATAACCCAATATAATTTTTTTTAAAATATAACCCAGTGTAAATCTATGACATCCCTCGCGGTGCATAATTTAAAAAGATTTACCACCCAGCTATACGTAACCAGTATATATAATGGTGGATAATTTAAACGTCACAGTATATACAATTTCATATGGGTTAGATAAGTAAAGTTTTTGTTTTACTTTCTGTTCTTATTTAACAATCTCAAGGTTCAAAAAATCAATCAGAATCGTTTAACATGACTTTCATATTAAAATGTTCATGGTGACCAAATTTTAATTGTTTTTATTATTTTTGAAAGGTTTAAAATTATTACTTTTTATGATCTATAATTTTCTGAAAAACAATAATTTAAAAAAATAATAATAATAATAAAAAAAATTTTAAAAAAATGTTAAGTTTTGTCTCCAAACACATTTTATTATAGAGATCATATTGAATGATTTGAATTGATTGTTTTGACTACAAAAACAGATATTTGAGGGGCTAGTAAAATATTATTTTACTTCTCAAAACACCGTAATCCAGCTCATTTCATATTGATTGAAATTCCAATTCTTCAATATAGTACACGATCGTGGGGTAAGACTAAGGTGTTATGGGTTGCATAGAGGGCTACAGTGCTACGGCTCAATATTTGAGTTTTCAAAATTCTAACGGCCGATCCGAACCGTTCATCTTGTTCTCCATATTAATATGTGTTTGGAGACCAAATTTTATATTTTTTTGAAATTTTTTTACTATTTGTTTAGATAGGCAGAAAATCACTTGATCTAAAAAATTCTGCACCATTCAGATATTTGATTTTCTACCTATCTAAAAAAATAGTAAAAAAAAAATTTCAAAAAATGTAAAATTTGGTCTCCAAATACATATTAATATGGAGAACAAGATAAACAGTTCGGATCGACCGTTTAAATTTTGAAAACTCAAATATTGAGCCGTAGCACCGTAGCCCTCTATGCAATCCATAGCACCTTAGCGTTACCCCACGATCGTGTATCTACTTTTTGTAAACTTCACAGCTAACAAAAATTGGTGGGACTACTTTGTGATGTATTTTGTGATTTTGTCAATTTCAAATTTATTACTTTCTGCAGATTGTTATTTTCACTTTATTTTTTATTCAAAACCCGTAGGTTTGTCCTTCTTAACCTTTTTGATGGTTCACGTTGATATTTATTTTCGGTGGAACCAGACACGACAGCAAGAGAAGTGGTTGTAAGTTGTAACAGATCGGGGAGATACTTTTTCCCTCTAAGAAGGAATTCGGCGTGTCCAGAAGACCACAACTGCTGGCGTAAAAAGTCCTTGGCTTTAAAAAACAAAGTCTTTCTCTAGGAATCCATGCCTTTCTGAAGTTGAGAAAAAGAAATTGGTAGTGTTTTTTAAGTTTATCAATTTTTTTTAAATCAAATTTAAAATTTATCGAATTAATATTAAATAATAAATTTAAATTATTGAAATCTGTCTATCTTATGAGTGATGTATATACATGTAAAAAAATTTGAACTTTTAAATCAATTTTGTATAGAGTCAATCGGTCAAAATTAAAAGACTTATAACTTAATTTTAATACATTTATTTAAAAAAAAAAATTGATCAATTGACTCCATACAAAATTAATTCAAAATTTTAAAATATTTGTATGTATATACACGGTTCAGATTCGTCGTTTATATTCAATCCAATAAATTTTAGAATTGAATTCAATTTATTGGTGAACTTAGGAACATCCTAATTCTACTCAAAGAAATATCTCCAAACAATACATCTCAACTATTGATTTTGTTAAAATTCGTGCAAAATTACCGATCCAACGGTGCAGATATGCTTCAAAGTTTCTTTAAAAATGTCAGAGAGTCAAAATCCAAACAAATATAATTTTCCATATGGCGAGTAATAATATGAGACTAGGGTGGCAACGAGCTGGCTCGGTCCGAGCTAAGCCCTAGCTCGGCTTGTTAATTATGGATCGAGCTACAATCGAACGAGCTGGATCTAGGGCATCCAAGTTAAAACCTAAGCTCGAACTCGTGACAAGCTAGGCCGAGCTGGCTCGCTAGATCTGACTGGATCTTGTTTTAAGAACAAAATAAATTATACAAGCTTTTTGGATTGAACTGAACTGAGTTAGACTGAGCTAGACAGTATAAAATGCACACAGATTTATACAAATTCACAAATTGATGCCTAGTCGAGCTAACGAGCAAGCTAGACCCCAGTTTGAACTCATTAATTATGGACCGAGCTAGTGGCGAGCTTGCTCGTTAACATCTCGGTTCAATAACGAACAAGTTGTTAGTGAACAAGTCAAATGCGAGTCACGATTGAGCCACAAGCTACGAGCTTTTTCGCCACCCCTACATGATAGTATATGTACTACGAAAAATACATCAAAGACGCTGCATGAAATCCCAAAGAAACTACATACCTCCACCCGACAGGTCCATTGTATCTCAGTTCTCAGAGAGTAGAATAATTTCTAACCATGTTTTGAGATTTGTGTCAAACTAAACTGGTGACTCAATTTTTTTTTTTTTTTTGGTGAAACCGTCGATAGATATATATTTCATTAAACATATATGGGTATAAATTTGTATCCACAAAATTCACATATTCAGCGTTTTTAGTTTATTTATAGCTAAATGTTTTAAAAAATACTCGTTATCTAATATTATTTCTCAATTTAGTGTTTAAATAGTACATGTTGTAACTTGTACAAATTCATACACGACGAAACCTGTTAAATTAGAAAAAAATCAGAAAAGAGTGGCATATGGAGCTTAGGCCTTGAGCACACTGGAAGGTAAGTGGACGAAAATTTGTGCATTGAGCCGATGATTTAGACTGTGCTTCACAACATCCACACGGAGAGGAATGGAAAGGAAGAGAAATGAAAGAGATAATGCACGGTTCCCCTCACTACATGAAACTTACACTCTCGGAGGTACGAATTTGAGAAATTACTCTCGTTACAGTAACGCTTTCCTTCATTTTTCTCTTTAGTTACCTTCTTCTGAAGCAAGTGAACGACGCGAGTAGTCTGAACACACGCCAACTGGATAAAATGAGACTTGAGGAACTGGAGAAAGGTGACGAATACAGACCATACGATAGAAAGCAACGAATTTCAAACTGTTTATATTCGTTTTCTTTCTTAAATGGAAAAACAGTTTGAATGAGTTCAAACTGAGGTCTAGCTTAAGTAAATTTTAAATTTGTCTGAAAACAAACTTTCAACTCAACCTGAATTAAATTTAAAATTTAAGAGACAATTTAATATAGAACAGACAGATCTTAAAATCCGCGTTTTAAGAATTCGAGGGTTTCGAATATTACAAGAACAATTTAAAATTTGAATTAGTTATGTGAGCTCAGAAGGAATCGCACGTGGGCTTGTTTCGTCTCTTTGCGTTCGTCGCAGGATAAGCACCTTCATAAAGAAATAAAGAATGCTTCCGAACCTATTATTCTTTTTCAGAAAAACAGCTAATATATTAAGATGAGGGTTCAAATGCCTCCATTTTTTGTGCCTCCACCATGCCTCCATTCTTTAAAACTTTAATAATTCAAAATTTAAAACTTAAAAGTCAAAATAAAACCGTTGGATATGATCTACATCATTTTATCTATGCACGTGTAAAAAATTATGACATTTCAATTTTATTTGGGTTATCATTAAGAGCTTGTTAAAAACTTACTAATGTGGATCATTTCTAGACGTTGATTTTTGAACTTATTGATTCACATAAAAACAAAATTGAAATGTGATAATTTTTTATGAGCACATAGAGAAAATAACATAGATCACATCTAACGGTTTTATTTTAACTTTTAAGTTTTAAATTTTGAGTTATTAATGTTTTAAAAAATGGAGGCATGGTGGAGGCACAAAAAATGGAGGCATTTAAACCCTCCTCTATATTAATATACATGAAATCAAGTAATACCAAATTCGTATTATTTAATTGAAATTCAGGAGGCGGTTGTGAAATTTTTTATTCATAGACATTACAAAAATTGTAAGTATAAAAATAGAAAGTGTATCTCTTTTGTATTAAATTTAGTAACATTTGACTCATTAAATCCGATTCATAATTTTTTTTAAACTGTACAGAGAATCTGTAAAAAAAAAAAAAAAAAAAAAAAATTATGAATCGGACTCAATGAGTCCAATCCCAAAAAGATTAGATTTTTTGTGGCACAAAGTCATATATATCTACATATACAAAGGGTTTTGTAACGTAGAAAATCAATTAGAAAATCTATGAATCTGACTTAATGATTCAGATTTACAAAGGAGTTGATTTTCTGCGGAACAAAAGTTCCTATATCTGTAAAAAACAATGATTACAGATGATTTTGTGTCGGAGAAAATTAACTCTTCATAAATCAGAATTAATAAGTCTAATCCATAAAAAAATTTTCATTCATCAAAGTTAAAGGAAAAAAGAATGTACATATCAGACTCAATAAATCAACTCTTACCACATTTGATATAAAAGAGATATTATTTCTATTTCTATTTCTACAAATCCGAATTTTATAATTTCTATAGATAAAAAATTTCCAGGCGGTTGTACCTCTGGCACAAGGGTCAAGGGTGAAGGTGGGTCCACCGAGGACGTGCCATAGTTTTGTTTATTTTTTGAATTACGCGAGACGATTCCCACTTTAACAATGAACCCGCCACGTGCCACCGACCCGCGCCTCGTGGATGTTCTTCTCTGGCCGAGAGCACTCAAGAACTCGAGAAATTATTATTATTTTTTTTTGATGTGAACTACTCAAGAAGTTGCTACCAAGGATTAGGGAATTCGAATCCTCTGAGATATCTCAAACTTTGCGTGACTTTATGGAAAATCCAAACCGTTTAGTTGCGTTATACACGAATCTCAAAGCACACATATGCGGCCCCCTACATCACCCCCAAATAGGCACCGGACACGTCGGTCACGCAAAAGTTGAGATATCTCAGAGGATACGCACTCAAGGATTAGGTCCTACCTTTTAATGCTTACACGCAAGAAAACTTTTGTTGGATATATGTAAAATATTGGTATAAATTAGTATCTTTACCTTGTTTATAAATTTTTCATACTTCGAAGTTTAAATACTTTAAGGTCATCTAATTATCTTATTTCGTTAAAAAAATAATAATGAATTAGAGATACACAGGTGTCTCTATATCTACATAAACTTTTATCATTTTTTTAGTTCATCCATACAATTCAATAATTTACAAAATGCATGAAGCAAGTTATATGTAGTATATAATTTATAGAATTCACTTTGATGAATAATTTCTAAATGAACAAGATCAATAGTTTAAATTTGTAGCGATTTAAAATTTTAAATGTTCATAAGAAAATATGGTAACTTTTAGCATCAGACCAATTATTGTATTCAAGATAGAATTTCTTATTTTGAGTGTATAATTTTGAATGTGATAAAACTATTATTTCATATTCAAAAGTTGAAATAAAGAAAAATAGTTTTGCTATAAAATATAGTTGCAAGTTACAACACTGAGGTATATGTATTACAACATACACCTTGTTAGTATCCAACTTTTGTATCAATATTATACAGAGTTTTTACAATTTTATGTTAATTTAATTCTTTTGATATTACATATATATTAATAGAGGATGATTTAAATATTTTTATTTTATGTGTCTCTATCATACTTTTACTTTTTTAATTTTTTAATAACAAAAATTTTAAAATTTATAAGTTCGAATAAATCTTTAGATGTAATATATTTTATTTTCTCTACATACACATAAAAAATTATCACTTTTTAATTTCAATTTTATATGAATCAATAAGTTGAAATATCAACATTCCGAATTTATCCAATAAACATCTCGAATTTATGTACTAATCAAACAAAATCAAAATGTTGTGATCTTTTATGTGTGCATAGAGAAACTGATATTGATCATATTTAACAATTTTATTTTGACATTTAAATTTAAAGTATTATAGTCAATTATAGTCAAATGGTCGAGGTAAAAAATAGATGCATCTGAATCATATTCATATTTTTTTTAGAAATAAAGATAAAGATCAAGCCTTCAAATTACACACTTTTGTTATTACAACAAATAATTTCTTCTATTTGAATTTTGAACTTATGACTTACCACATGAAAATTATGAGCCTTTATCACTAGATCCAATGCTAATTTTTAAATCCTACTCATCATAATAATAATAAGGAAGCGTCTAATTGTCCACAGCCTTTTGTCCACCATTTGTCCACAGTTTTGACTTGTGCGAATACTGTAAAATTACTTCTACATGCTGTATAATTATACAATATATCACATAAAATATATCAGTTAATCACAAAACATCCAGCAACTATTTGAAGTGGTCCCATGATAGTTAGAAAAATATAGCAACTTGCACAACAGGACAAAATAAATGTACTTTCAAACTGTACTTTCGAAAATTACAGTTATAGGAAGTTATTGGCAGTTAGAGTTAGTTATTAGCGTCCGCACTGGGTTGAATCTTGTATACTGTAAAATTGAATCTTGTATACAGTAAAAATTTTAATTGAATCTTGTATATGTAAAATTGAATCTTCTACACAATAAAATTTACAATTGAATCTTGTATACTGTAAAATTGAATTAGCAGAACTGTAAAATTGAATCTTGTATACAGTAGAATTTTCAATTGAATATTGTTCGGATGAATAAGAAGCCTCTCTATCATTTCTTTCTTTCAGATTTTCACAAGATGGATACTGTAAAATTACAAGATGAATACTGTAAAATTACAAGATAAATACTGTAAAATTAAAAAATAAATACTCCATATCGCCTTTCTATCATCTCTTTCCTCCAGATTTCCACAAGATGAATACTGTAAAATGACAAGATGAATATTGTAAAATGACAAGATGAATACTGTAAAATTAACGGGGCAATACTATAAAATTAACAGATCAATACTCCATATCGCATCTCTATCATCTCTTTCTTCCAGATTTTCACAAGATGAATACTGTAAAATTAACAAGACAATACTGTAAAATTAACAGATTAATACTCCATATCGCCTCTCTATCATCTATTTCCTCCAGATTTTCACAAGATAAATACTGTAAAATGACAAGATGAATACTGTAAAATTAACGGGGCAATACAGTAAAATGAACAGATTAATACTCCATATCGCCTCTCTATCATCTCTTTCCTCCAGATTTCATTTGAAATGCTAGATCTGTTACTGTATATAACGAAAACAACAAATTCAACATAAATAACTTACTAGATTTGAATTTTGCCGTGCTCTTCAACAAAAATAACTTCTATTCGATTGCGCTCCATGATTGAAGGTTCCATTGCGATCATGTATAAAATGGACTATAGGAGAGGAGGCCGTTCAGATCTGCACGATTGATCTAATTAAACCTGAGCAGAGAAATTTGAATAACACTCTGTTTGAATAACACTCTTCCATGGCGATCATGTTAAAACAACGAGATCGAGTCAGTAATCTCAAAAACGAAATCGTAAATTGAACGAAAAATAAATGACAAAAGAAAAATACAAAAAAAAAATCATATAGATTACAATTTCGTATACAACTAGATATTTACCATAAGCTTTTGGATTTAATAAGATGTAATACATGAAATGAGACCCGCTCTGACCTGCGACTCCTCCTAGTTTTCACTGTCCACAGATGATTGTCCCTCTGAGTTAGCAGATCTAGTCAAAGCGATGATTCGTACGGACAAAAGAGAGAAGAGAGGAGGGCTTGGTGGCGGAGGATCTTGCCATGGGGAGGTTGATCGGAGCCGGAGAAGGTAGAGTGGCCATTCGATTTTCGTTTTTTCTTTTCCAACTTTTTTGGAGAAGAGGGTTTATGAAAGAAAAAAGATAGATCCCGTCGTCTGTCGATGTTTAAATAGGCTGTTATAAATTGGATAGCGGGGAGACAGTTGAAGACAGTTAAATCGGGAATGAATAGTGTTGTGGACAAATGGTGGACAAAATCCAGTGGACATAAATCTTTTCTCTAATAATTATGCATAATATATCGCACTTAGAAAATAATACGGAAAAATATTAGTTATGCCGTTTTCGGTCGGCAACAAAAATCTCGGAAGAATTCACTAAAAAATAAATAAATTGCGTCTCCGGAATTGCTGCCGAGTGCCAACAAACTTGAGGATTTTGTAAAGAGCCTAGTCAGCCTACCAATGTATCATGAAAGCAACCCGCTTTAAATCGTATCATAAAGCATAGTGACAAATGAATTATTCAGGTTCGGTTTGGCGAGATCAAAAATTCGTGATTCGGGTATAATTCGGGTATAATTCGGGTATAATTCGGGAATGATTCGGAATTATCCGGATCAGAAATCTCATTCCTGCAAGGGAGCAAAAAAAATAAAAAACCAAAAAAATAATTGTTCTTAGAAAAATTCAGGAAAAATTCGTGAATAATTCGGAAAATTCAGAAATTATTCGGATTTAATTCGGTCAAAGTTCGGTCAACCGAATAATTCGGTGTTCGGTTCGGCATCACCTCAAAAAAGAATTAAACGGGTATAATTCGGATATAATTCTGATATCTTGTCACTATGTCATAAAGTATACTTTCAGAAATCCGAAGGTCACATGACACATATCTACACGAGACTCGGCCACACCGCTGGAATGGCAGTCCCCATGTATCATTTATTTAACCCCTTCAGTCATGTCATTCACTATCCCCAAAACAAATCCACGAATTCCTTACTCTCTCACTCAAACTAAGAACAAACGAAAACAGCCAAACCGAACCCTCTCTTTCGGCTTTGCTGTTAATTATTTTATTTTTGAAAAATTAAACCAAACCCTAGAGAGAGAGAGATGGCGGATTGGGGACCGGTCGTGATAGCGGTGGTGCTGTTTGTGCTGCTCACTCCAGGACTGCTCTTTCAGTTGCCTGGCCGCGGTCGCATCATCGAATTTGGTAAAGTTTGCTGTATTTTGTTTTCCAAAAATCTTGTCTATTTGATATTATTTATTATCTTTTCAAGATTTATACCCCTTCTCTTCAAATTCCAATCGTCGGTTTATGCTGCTGAATGATAAAAATTTTCCTTATGAAAACAGTTCTTCCCTTCAAAACTATACTTTTAAATATACCTTAAACAAAAAAACCAAAAAAAAAAGCCGGGAAGAAAGCAAATTGAAATATCCATGTTGTTTTGGGTAACCTTTCTTTCTAATCTGCATTAATGGTAAAATGCACACTGGTATGCAGAAGCGATGAGGACTTATTTAACCAGTAAAATGAAATTCTACTATTTGAGGGACTTGTTTGATAATATGGTTTTTGAACCTGCTTTAGTAAATTTCTGACCAACCTAATTTTTATAACAGGGAACATGCAGACTAGTGGGATATCGATCTTGGTTCATGCTGTCCTCTATTTTGCTTTGATCACCATCTTTCTCATAGCGATCGGCGTGCACATTTATGCTGGCTGATCAAATTGTTGGCTTCCAATTTCTCCATGTATCCTGGTTTGAGTTGTCTGATTTGTTTTATCGAGAATTGGAAAATAGATAGAATGAGATGTTGCATTGACTGAACGAATTTACTGGATTAATTTTTGTTCTTCGTTTGCATGATTTTATGAAAATTATTTGTTAAAATTATGTAATGATAACTTGTTTTTCTCATTCCCTACTGTTTTTTTTGCTATCTTTCTCATGCCCTACTTACAATAAACCAACAGGGCTTTTGTTAGGGGTCCGATGAGCATCGGATTCAATTCCGATAGGTTTTATGTTCGTTCGATCCGCTTTAAAATTCACGCGCATTGCTTTAATAAGCATGCACGTCAGTTTTAATATTTATGTGCACATATTTTAATATGAATCAGACGGATGGAGAACTTTAAAGACTCAAATTTGAGTTCAATATCCATCGGACCCAAATTGGTTAAGCAAGAAAATTATCCTAGTGCTGTTTTCTAAACGATCAGTCAACCAAATTGTTCTTATTTTGAGATATTAGATTGTGTTTAAAATCTTCTTATCTTAATATAAATCTTTAAATTTTTGTTTATGTTACCAGGATTATCATCCATTATTAATAAATTTAACCCAGAAAAATTACAAGTGCACAAAGGCTTAATTGCCGTAAGAGCAGCATAGATCCACGGTATACGGATCCGTTGTGCTGCTATTCACGTTTCAGTCCGTTCTCAGTTATTATAAATAAAGAAAAATTTTAAGGCTGGATTCAACTTTCTTAAAATTGGGCAGACAAATATGATGATTGTGCATTTGTGCTCTTGAAAAAAAAAAAATTAAAAATAGCTGAAATGAAACAAGAGAACTGGACACTATACAAAGTCACTCCGGGCTTTGGAAATTTCTTTACTAATATATACGATTTCTGAATATTTTTTTTTAATTGATGGTTCGAATGTCTCATATTTTCATATTTCATTCGTGCTTTATATACTTATTTTTATTTTTAAAATTTAAATAGTCGATCCGAATTGTTCAACATGATCTTCATATTAAAATATATATTTTTTGAATTTTTGTTTACTATTTTTTCAAATAAGCACAAAATCACTGTTTTTACTATCATACTATTTTTAGCAAAAGTTTGTATCGACTGTAACATAAAAATAATTATTTTTGCTACTCCGTATTAATTAACCAATAAAGGCGGCTCCATATGGACCTGGTTTGTTTAAAGCTTGAGCATAGTGGCAAATGAATTATTCGGTTCGGTTCGGTTCAGCGAGGTCAAAAGTTCGTTGAGAGGCGCTTGAACTCAAATAGGTGACAAAGATTTTTGGAATTGGGTCTCGGGGCAAAAGGGTGTCTTGCCAAAATTCAAACTCTTCATCTGGCAATGCCACTTTGGTGAGCTACCAGTTCAGGTGATAATTGCGGTAAGAATTAGAACCCTATCGCCTATTTACAATCATGCCGTATGAGATTGTAAGAGAACCATATTGCATTTCTTCCACTCCTTTTTATTTCAATAATGCGGATTGGAGTTATTGGTAATGATTTCACTACGAGCTGATGCTGAGCTCTGTAAGTCTCTCTACTATTTTTGAATTTAATCTCGCCATGTAATTTTGCCACCTTTGATGTACTCATAGTTTAGCTTAGGATCATCTGTGACAACTGGTAACAAAGTTTACATCTTTGCCAAGCTGGAGTGTGATTGTGAATTTTGAAACAAATAAAGGAAATCCAAAAAAAAAAAAAAATTAAACTTTTAGCTCATAAGTAATAATTGGGCTAGTAAAAGATAAATTGAGCTTTTATTCGGTAGAACTAACATCAGATCTTTGATTTAAATTGAGCTTTTCTTGACTGTAATTTGGATATTTTTCTAGAGGCCCAAGGCTGTTTACTCTCTCATGTGCTGGAGATGTTTGAGTGCAACTGCAGAGAGTCGTGTGGATTCTTAACGTGTCATTTTGAGTTAGGCTGAGCACGAATCTTGACAAAATTATCCAAGGCTCTTCAGTGTGACGGAACTTTTCAAGTGCTAGATAGAACAAAGATTCGAGGCCCTATGTAAAACAGTAAAAGGAATAGTTTTTCATCTTCAATTTGGAAATATATTTCTGGCAATTCTGAGAAGTATTTCATACTTAACTAGAGCTCTTGACATCACATCTTTATGGGCATCTAAGCCTTCTGTGATGTGAATTGCCAAAGCAGTGCAAATTTCCTAGGATGGATATATTGTAGACATTATTTCAAATGATACTCCTCTCACTGTACAGGAGATGCGTCTGCGCAAATGGTTTAAATTGAAGATATTTCCATAAGAAGAAACAAGAAACACTTCCAAAGAAAAAAAATACCCTTAGATGTAGGCAGATTTATATATAGCTCCAATTAGTACCATAAGACATACCTTTTCTTGAAGCTCCTTCATCATCTCCATCATCAATTGAGTCTGCACAAAAACTTTTCTCTGAGAAAACGAACAGTTCATAAAAACTCCAAAATTTCGATTAAAGTGTCTTGCCAGAAATCACAAGGGCACATTTTTGGTAACATTTTCAAAACACTTTTTTTTCATAAACTTATTTTTTTAGGAAAATTCAGCCGGACCAGTTTCACCCAACCAGCTGGCATGAAACTAGGTGAAATATTACAGTTGGGCACCTCTTTCTTTCTATGAATACTGTATGCTGTTTCCTATGGTGAAAAGTCTGGACGTGCATGCTTCCCGACGATCGTAAATGGACAGTGGAATTTACCCTTTGCCGTGGACCTGTATTATGTTAAGGTATTCAAACCAAATCTGGTGCTTTGATTACTGGCATGACTTGCATTACTTGCATGACACCAGTTTTTAGTGTAAAATATATCATACCATAGCAGTACAAGAGGTACTCAATTTTATGCTAACCCTAATTATGCAACTAATCCGCCCAATAAACATAGTGAAGTCTAAAATTGACTTCAAGATGCCAATAAAGCTTGATCAAAAGTACAATTTTGCAACTAGACCTCTATGAAACATCACGATTTACTCAGGTTGACCTAAATAGGCCTCATGATTTTCTCAGATCTGTGTAATCATAATAGCAGACAACAGTGATTACTTCTTTTATAAACATGAATTTTAATGTGGGATTTATTACCTAACGAGCCATGGTTCTTGCCAGGGCGGACACCAGTATTTTCTCCATTTGATTGAACTCATCCAAATTTAGCTTTGGAAAGTCTGAACCATCGATCAATCTAAAGATTTCCGAAGTACTTTGACACAGATATTCTCTGGGTTTATCAATTAGATAAAATTCTAAAAATTATGTACAGACTTAGATCGGTACCTTGGCAGAAACTTTAGTACCTCAAAGCTGGTCCCTGAATCTGCTGATAATCTTGCAGCCCTCTGAAATAAAAACATGTTTATCAGCTGGTACAGCTGGCCAGAATATGGTAAAATGGTAAGCATATGTTCTTTTATTGAAATTTTTATCTCATATTGCAGGGTTGCTTTCCAGAGATAGGAAAAAATCACCATCCATGCCGTATGGATTATGGGCCTTTGCCAGAATGGTTCAACTAACAACCAACTGAATTGATAATTTCAAGGTACCAACCATATGTTTGCTTCTAATTTTGTTCGTTCTTAATTTTCCACAGTTTATATAAGCTGGGTACTTGTTCTGCAGAAAAAACATAATTTAACTTTGGGTATTTTTCACGTTGAGTTAGTTGCATTATGCGAGGTATATATTTAGCTTTACATATCTAATCTCCAAGGATTCAAGTTTCAGCAGGTATGAGGCATATGCAGTATGATATGTGCATGACTTTAAGGTAATTTAAAATTAGATTAACATTAAAATAGGGCCACCTTTAGCATTCATCAACCCTCATTTGCGTAATATACTTTTAATATGCCATCAAAGGCATAAATGGCAGATCGAAAACAGTTAAATTGCACTTGAGAGTTTACAGTGATGAGAGCATAAATATTTGCTAATTTATTTTCCAGTACATCTTGTTGTACCTTTTTCACACTTTGTTTGGTATCTGAAAATCTTCTGTACCTCTCAATTATCTTATCCATGCCGCAAAATTTTATATGAAAAATAATTATCAACTGGCAAGTGGACTAAATAGGTGCATTTTATCTGGTATGACACTGGTAGTGAACAGCCCTGCTATGAAGAGTATATACCTGTTGTTGGTTGCAATGAAAAAATGACTTCATTTTTTTTAAAACCAAAATCACTAAACTGGTATTAGTTGGTGATTGCTACTTTGGTCTTTGTCACTCGGTGGAAGGATTGTTCCTGGTCAGAATACTACACTGAGAATTCACCCTTAGTTTGGTGTTTTGAAACCACCTAGTTGGTTAAAAAGAATCAAAACTAATAGCAACCATTGAAGACATTTAAATGCACAAATTAAACATCCAATATTGATTGTAGGTACGAATTTTTTCATTTTGTAGAATATTCATTATTTTTTGAATAAGTAGAAAGTCATTTTTATTGGATGGTCCAAAATGTTTGTAGACCGTGATTTTTCTCCTATTAAAGGAATGAAAAAAAAAAAAAAATCTAACAATGGAATCTAAAATATAAAATCTAATTTGTTTTTCAAGATTATGATATGTAAGTCACACCAAGTAACAAAGGATTTCTTCCTAAAAAAATTATGAAAGAAAACCAAGGTTCTAAATAGCGTTTATAGCGGCGTAGCGGGGAGAAAAAAAAAAGCTTTAGCGAATAGCGCAGCTATAGCGAAAGCTATCATAAATAGCGTTTTTTTATTTCAAAAATTATATTTTATATTTATACTAATAGTAAACATGTCTCATCAAGAAAAAAAAACACCAAATTGATTAAGAAGTTCTAATATTCATATTGAACCAATACAAAGTTCAAATTGTCATTCAAAACATTCTTAATTAAAAAACTATCGATATATTTTATATTCAAAATATACCACTACCATATATTAATGTATGATACAAAATTTAATTGATATAGCGGTATAACCCGCACATGTTCCATTATATTGATATAACTTGATAAAGTAAAAAAAAATCCATCTGGACATTAAGGCATATTAAAATTGCAAAATTATAAACCATGTAGCATAGCGGACCGCTATTGCCGCTACACGCTACACGCTATAGCGGTTGTAGCTCGATTAACGCAGTTTTACCCCGTAGCTTAGATTTCTAGGTTCAAAACCGCTATAGCTTCGCTATAACTAGCTATTTAGAACACTGAAGAAAACTAATGATGGATTTTCTCCATTCAATAAGATGTGAAAGAAAAAAAAAATATAAATTTGATGTGTTTATCAAAATCATAATATATAAGTCACATCAAGTGACTCAAATTGGAAATTTTTTTATAAACCATAATGAGTAAATAAATTCTTCCGGAACCAGCATGATTACTTCGTTTTTTTGAAAAACCAGAAGGACCGAGTGCTCCATTCGGTCTCCAGTTTTCCCTTTTCTCCAGACCGAATGGAGCACTCGGTCTCAACCATTTTTTCACGTTTTCCCTACAGGCGCCACAGAAAATCCTGAAAATTCCAGACCGAGTAGACCATTCGGTCTTGAGATTTATTAAAGTAACCCGTCTCTGTGTTGCGTTCCCCATTCCCCCATTCACCATTTTTCCTTCCCTCCCCTGTCTCTCTTCTCTCTCCGTGGCTGCCTCAAAATTTTTTTTTTACTCTCTAATTATTAGTTTAATTTTAATTCTAATTATATAGGTTTGTGTATTTTTGAAAGGAGAACAAGAAGAGCTTCAGATCTACAAGTTTCGTTAGGTATGAAGTTTAATTCTCTTATTTTTGATTAATAATCCAAAATTATAAATAAATAGTTAGAATAAATGGTTTAGTAGCATAAATGATTTATGTAATAATGGTAGTATAAATAAATAGTTTTTGTGTAATTTTTTCTTTTTGTAGTATAAATGATTTATGTGTATTTTTTAGTAGTATAAATGGCTTATGGACTAATTGTAGTATAAATAAATGTTTATGTAGTAATTGTAGTATAAAAAAAATGATTTATATAGTAATTTATTTGCATGTAGTTTATGTAATAATTGTAGTTTAACTAAATAGTTTATGTTGTAATTTATTTGTATGTAGTTTGCATGTAGTATAAATAATTGTATTAATTTATATTTATTTGCATGTAGTATAAATAATTATATTAAATAGTTTATGTTGTAATTTATTTGTATATAGTAATTTATTTGCATGTAGTTTATGTAATAATTGTAGTTTAACTAAATAGTTTATGTTGTAATTTATTTGTATGTAGTTTGCATGTAGTTTATGTTGTAATTTAATTGTAGTATAAATTATTTTTGTAGTAATTGTATTAATTTATATTTATTTTTCTAGCGTAATTTAAGTTTATATATTGTAACTATTAATTGTAGAATTATTTAGTGTACATGCATTTAGTAATTGTTGCAATCATTTATTTTTTTAGTGTAATTTAGATTTTTCCAGTGTAATTGTAGAATAATGAAAAATAATAGAATGAATGTTAATATTTAATTCAATATTTGCATGTCAATATTGAATTGGAATTGCATGTTAATATTTTTTTGTATGAATTTATTTATATTGTAGTGGAAAATGGAAGGTGAACAATCTTTATTGCAGTTGCCCCAAAAGCAACATAAATTATATGCGGCGACTACGAAGGTATTTATTTAATATCGGTTTGAATTTAAATCTACTTATTAAATTTTTGAATTCTAAATCTAATTTTTGTAAAATTTTTTTTGCATGTCAATTATCGTTCCAGCCTGATTTTAAATGCTTACTGGTAGTTGCAAAATGGCAGTTAGGTACCAGCCTAAGATGAAAGAAGGTTTAAAAAATTTAGGCTTGTATCAGATGGTTCATGTCCATCACTGTCTGATAGATAAAGGGTTGATCACTGCTCTCGTTGAGAGGTGGAGGCCCGAGACAAATACTTTTCATCTTCCGGTGGGGGAGTGCACAGTGATATTGGAAGATGTTAGCTGTTTGTGGGGCTTATCTGTTACTGGTAAAATATTTTTTGTTGCTAATTTATACTTTTGTTATTAATTGAAATTTTGTACTAGTATAATTTTGTTTAACATCTATGTTTACAGGGAAGGCTATCTGTGGATGTACCGATGATGAATATTCACAATTGATCTTAGATTGTCTAGGACACGAAGTGTATGATGGTTATGAATGGGATGATGATGAATTTTATCATAAAAAGGTGGAGAATAAGGGTGAACCCAATGAGAAGGTATCAATCTCAAAAAACTATATGCGTCTGATATGGTTGAAAAAAAAATTTAATGATACGAATTTGGCACTAGTGGATAACCGGGATATAATAGATCGGCACACACGAGCATATGCAATGTACTTGTTCGGGTCTATAATGTTTCCGGATTCGAATTCAAGTTCCGTCTCGTTAATGTACTTACCATTCTTGGAATATTTGGGACCTCGAGGTGAGGACCACTACAACTGGGGAGGCGCTGTGCTCGCTTGCCTGTATCGCCAGTTGTCACGGGCATGCAGGTATAAAATGGGATTAATTAATGGTCCATTACTGCTGCTTCAGATGTGGTCTTGGACCCGGTTTGCTATAGCCCGGCCCGTACCACACGATGTACATTTTGGCAACAATATCATAGATGAGAGACTGGCTTATGGAGCAACGTGGACTATTCCGCATCAGTGGGAGGGTAACCCTGCGAGAGGTACATTTTAATAATAATTATTATGTTTTTCCATATAAATATGTATTGATTCAATATGTAATTGTCATATGTTTACAACGTAGGTATTGAGCAAATTCGGAATCAGTTTGAGCGTTTGAGATCCGATGTTGTCAATTGGAGGCCGTACATATCTTATGTAAATAATTTACATGGGGCCGGGATAAGAGACCAGGCGTACTTTGCATGTCGCGTGTGGTGCATCCATTTCTGGGAGGTAGAGGTTCACTTTCCCGAGAGGGTTTTTCGGCAGTTCGGATTATATCAGGCAGTTCCTCCGCCGGCTCCTCTACCCTTCAGCCATCTTGAAGAGATTCGCAAATACACACGAGCGCACGGGTTGTTTGATGATCACTCTGTGGACTGGAGTGACCACTGGCTGAGTCATATCGACACACATCCCCAGTTGTTAGCACAGCTTTCTGAAGATGGACAGCTTATTCCTTATCTTCCGGACAGGTACGATTAAATTTTTGAAAATAAAATATTCACATTTAACAATGGTAGAAATTTTTTGTTAAGTTTCACTTTTATCCAAGGTATGACGGGTATATGCAATGGTTCTTCGACAATGGCATGTATTCAGTGTTTCCAAATCAAAACAACGAAGAAATTCTGAGCCAGAACGTGCCCGAACCGGAAGGAGATGTAGCAAATCTTGGGTATGTCTCAGATGCCCTAATTCAAGCTCGTGCCAGATGTCTTTCATAAACGAATAAACTCTAAACACACGTAGTCTTCTAGTTTAAAAAACCGAAAAGGATCTGAATATTGAACCGAAAAGGGTCTTTTAGAATTTCACACGTAGTCTTTTAGAATTTCATAAAGTATAAAAAAAACAAAACTCATAAAAACGACTACAAATTTTTTCTATTAAGCAGTCCCAGCTTTTGACCAGATTAAAAGTTCTATTTAGAGAAAACGGCTATATGGATTTTGATATACTTTATACCAAATTAAAGGTATGGAAGTCTAGTTTCCATAGAACATAAGTTCTCTATACAAAAATATTACAGATAAGTACAGTTTTAATGATTAATGGGCGAAGGTCAGAACAGCTACAAATTTTTTCTATTAAGCAGTCCCAGCTTTTGACCAGATTAAAATTTCGATTTAGAGAAAACGGCTACATGGATTTTGATATACTTTATACCAAATTAAAGGTATGGAAGTCTAGTTTCCATAGAACATAAGTTCTCTATACAAAAATATTACAGATAAGTACAGTTTTAATGATTAATGGGCGAAGGTCAGAACAGCTACAAATTTTTTCTATTAAGCAGTCCCAGCTTTTGACCAGATTAAAATTTCGATTTAGAGAAAACGGCTACATGGATTTTGATATGCTTTATACCAAATTAAAGGTATGGAAGTCTAGTTTCCATAGAACATAAGTTCTCTATACAAAAATATTATAGATAAGTACAGTTTTAATGATTAATGGGCGAAGGTCAGAACAGCTACAAATTTTTTCTATTTTTACCACGTCTGAATATTCTACTCCAACGGCTACCAGATGGGCGGCTACCGGATGCCTCTGGTTGGCTACCATACGGGCGGCTACCGGATGCCTCTGCTTGGCTACCAGATGGGCGAATACCGGATACACTTCTTCGTGAACCTTGTGTAGCAGTTGCCTCTCTATACATAGCGGATGCCTCTGGACGTGGACCAGATACGCTTCTTCGTCTTCCATCAGTTGCTCCTTTTAAATAATGACAAAAAAATAATTAGGTGTGTGTCAAATAATTAAAATATTAACTTATTCACTATGTAATTTCGAACCTGAATTTCTTGTTCTATGGGATCCCTCTGGACGATGTCCTACATTGCGTGGCCTAATTCGAGCTTCCATATCATCCATAGAATTAGGAATTCTCTTGTGCTTTCTCCTACCCTTATTAACTTTATTTGGGTCTGGCCTGATTATAGGCGCTCCCGCGTCAAATGGCCAATTGTGAGCGTTACCAAAGCTGGAAAAATTACCTCTCCATGTGTTGACATAATTTTCAACACTATAATAGTGGCTTACATAATTCATCGAATTTAGACGAAACTTACAACACACCGCTAGGACGTGGTCGCAAGGAATACCAGTAAATTGCGGTTTCTGACACTCACAAATAGGCAACCCCCCCTCTCCACCTGGAAATCTGACTTCATACTTCATATCTCCCTTCACTCCCTACAATCAATAAATCGAAATAATTAAATGTTATCATTTATAAGTTGAAACTGATAATTTAAGTAAACAGCTGACATACCGTTCTGACGACTCCATCATGAACTACGACCTCAAAAACGTTGGGCCCCATTGGTATCACTCCATGCTCCTTTCCTTTTGTTGTCCGATATTCTAAAACTGATAATATATTCTCTGATAATTGCATTCCTCTTCGAACCCACTGTTGAGCGACCTTACCTCTATTGAAATACCAATCCACAATTTTGTAAAATGTGCGATCAACTATCGCTGTTATAGGCAGTTGGCGAGCCACTCGAAATACGTTGTTCAAGGATTCTGATCCGTTTGTAGTCATTATACCCCACCTATTCATGCCTCCGTCATGACATTGTGCCCATTTATGGAGTTGCAAAGGCTCTTCTTCGAGATTTCGCAACCGTTTACCACACCACATTACATATTTATAAGTAGTAATACTCCTACCTTTTATCAAATCCATACCCTCATTAAACCTCCAAGGTTTCATCTTACAAACAAATTTCTTGAATATTTTTTTTATGATTTGGTCCTTGCACAACTTGTAAACATTTGACGCAATATGTTGAGAACATAATCGATGAACTGCTTCACCCCTTTCCTCACACCACCCTAAATCAGGTCTATCAAACACTGAACGGATTGCAGCATGCTGGTCTGATATAACGCATATCCGACCAGGACCGACAACATTTTTACGTACAAATTGCATAAACCAGCCCCAATTAGATGAACTCTCCTCATCCGCAATCCCGAACGCAATTGGCAATAATTGTTGTTCTGCATTGTAGGCGCATGCCATGAATAATTTTCCTTTATACCTGCCGGATAGGTGTCCAGCATCTACACTTATAACTGGTCGGAGATATGGCCAGGATTCAATGCATGGACCGAAAGCCCATGCCACACGGGTGAAAATACGGATGCCCATTTCTGTAGATGGTTCATGCTCAATTACGTATTTTGTGTCTGGGGTAGACATCTGTATTGCACTGAGCAAAGAAGGTAGCAGTTTGTAGGCTTTTTCCCAAGAGCCAAATAAATCAGCAATAGCCAACTCCCTCCCTCTCCAAATCTTGTTGTATGAAGGCTGAACCATTTTGTATCGATTTCTAACTGCAAATCGACATGCTTTAATTGACATCTCCAGGTCCTCCTTCAAACCAGGTTTGATTACATCTGCAATCATCCTGGCAATCAGCTGACGACTGTCTACTTTACAAGCAATACTGTAACAATTGTGCTCGTATGGGTTTGTTGCAATTGTCCAATTTCCCGTCTCAGTAGTTTTTGCGTATACAACCCTCTGCTCTACATATAACTATATAGCCAGTACGATTGGTATGAGTTTGTTGTAATTCTAAGTTATGATTTAGGGCAAATTCACCCAACTGAGATTTAAGATCGGCTTTGGAGTCAAACATCTGTCCCACTGAAAATTGACCGTCAATTCTGGGTGGATAACCAAAAAATGCTTCATCCTTGTACGGCATCGGCACATCGTCATTAAATGCCGGAAAATGATGCTGCAATCCTCGATTAATAAAGGGAATAGAATTTACCCACTCCTTCATTACATCTTGCATTCTAATTTGATCCTCCATTTCAGCCATATCATCTTCCCCGACAGCTGAGCCACCAAGGTCAGAGTTTGTGTCTGAGCTAGAGTTTGTGTCTGAGCTAGTATTATTATTCATCTCATTAAAACGAGTTACCAAATCATCCACTATAGGTATTTCGGATGGGTTATCACAATATATGGGTGAATCAGACACTGTTGGGTCTCTGCTACTTCCAGGTACACTACCCGGATATGGGTCATAATTGGTCTGATTAACAAATGGTACTGACTCAACCACTAAATCAAGAAGTTTAAAATTTAGTACCGGAGTGGCATGTTCAAGCACCATGTGCCATATCGTTCCGTTGTCTATGCTAAACAACTGGTATTTTTCTGCTGAGCCAGGGGGTGCGGTATTCAAACGTGCCCTGATTGTCAATTCGAACTGGCTAGGAAGCAAACGAATGCCAAGATATATATTTTTTCTTAGCTCATCAAGACTCGTTAAGTTAGTAATAGCAAATGTGCAGGTCGGTGCGTCTGAAATTTCGCGTTCATGATAAACATTTATTATTACTTGAGACATTACCTGAAAAAAACAAATTTCACAATCAATCATCGATATCATTTTTAATTTTACAACATATTTAAGTGGGATTTATAATTTTATAATTTAGATTTATTTTAAGTCGAATTTAATTTAATTTAAGTTTTGTGTCAGGTTAAAATAATAATTTGACTATTCAAAAAGCAGTATATCACCACAAAAATTGCTAAGAACTGTCAAAACTATCTAATTAATTATTTATCAGTATATCACCACACAAAAAAAATTATCATTCAAAAGCAGCAAGCGCTTGTGAAACAATATACCTTAGTCTTTATATTATTTTTTCAAACTGAGAATTTATAAAAGTTATGAAGTTGCATGTAACTTTTATTTTCTTATCATGTCAGAATATTAAAAAATATAGTTCATTTTATATAAAATCACGAAATGGTAAACCCTCAAGATCAATAAAAAAAAAAAAATTCAACTTCATTACTTTGTATAAAAAAAAACTAAATAATTATAACTTTTTTGAAGTTACATTTTTCTTTTAAAATCTTAATTTCCTAATGCAAGAAAATTTGACCATATACAGTGGAGCATAAGAAATGGTAAACATTTTGAGTCCTTCTATAAAATATAATTACGTGTATGTTTTGTCTTAAAAAGTATTTAGCTAATGTCAATCAATATTTATATATCGATTTATTTATTTTATATGATTTTTCTAATGAAAATAAAAATACATTTAATATCTTAAAATAAAAGATGCTCTTATGAACGTAATTAAAAAAAAAACTTACTAAAATCTTTAGATGAAAGCTACCAACACAATGCAGAGGCCGATATGTAAAAACACAATATTGTGATGGAGCTTGATTTTCAGCTATAAATGGTGAAAATGGAAGAGTGAATTGGAGAAGCAAAACTTGAGAAGGGAGTGAATTGGATACGCTTGGGAGAATTGATTTTCAGCTAACATGCTCTATGTCTTATATAGACGGATTATGTCGGTGCGTGCACAGAAACAAAAGGTGAAAGTGCTACCATATACTGCATCATTTCTAACTTCTAATGATGGGAATTGTCGGTGGAAATGGACTTTATTGGAAAAAAAAAATCAAGACCGAATGCTGTATTCGGTCTGGAGGCATATACCGCACCATTAGCTGCACAGGAAATTGTGAAAAAGTTGAAAAAATGGTTGAGACCGAGTGCTCCATTCGGTCTGGAGAAAAGGGAAAACTGGAGACCGAATGGAGCACTCGGTCCTTCTGGTTTTTCAAAAAAACGAAGTAATCATGCTGGTTCCGGAAGAATTGATTTATTCATTATGGTTTATAAAAAAATTTCCTCAAATTGACCATTTGAATTACAAAATATACAAGTAGAGTTGTAGCAGAGTAGCCTACCTCTCTTTTAACTCACATACACATACACAGAGTTAGGGGTGTTTATCGGGTCCGGTTTAATTGGTTTTAAACTGATTTGAACCGAGAGAGATCCAATTAAATCGTTCCGTTTTTCCGGTTAAATAGATCGGATTGGTTCAATTTTTAAAACTGGTTTAACTATTTGGTCCAGTTTAGAAACTTTAAAACCTATTAAACTGAACCAACCAAAAAGAGGATTATAATTCTTTTGAGCCTATAAAAAATTAATTATGAACATTTTCTTTCTCCTCCAGTATGAAAATAACCAAATCCTAATTCAATTATGTGTATTGAAATAAATAATTCTTTTGAGCCTATAAAAAAAATTAACAAAAATTGTTTGGTTTGTATAATAGCCAAACCCTATATGACTATATGAGTTCGGTTCAATCTTCTTATTATAGTTTGGTTTTTTTTTTTTTTGGTTCGGTTGTATTTTTTAAAACCAAATAAAATTTTGGTTTGTCTATTTTATTTTGATTTTAACCGTACCGAACTGATGAACAACTTTAGGGAGAGTAGTGTTAGTGCGAGCTGAACTTATTAAGAAAATCCTCGAGTTTAGTCTTAAAAGCCATCTGATTGGCTTGAGATTAATCTATTTTGACAAGACAATTTATTTTTAATTTTTGTAGTTTGTTTTGTATGCAGACTTTGGCTTGTCCAGTAAATTATTTTTGTGAAGTAAATTATTTTTGTCAAGTACATAAAAATCAACAAATCCAGTATGTCCTTAAAGTGAAGGCAACAACTTTTGAAGCTCATGAACACTTAGGGCGTGTTCGGCAGACGAACGGGAATAGGAATAGGAATAGGAATGAGATTGCAAAATTTTTGAAATAAATTTTACTGTTCACGTGGAAAAAAAAAAAATTCAGTCTGAGTGATTTTTTTTTTTTCCACGTGAACAGTAAAATCCGAACGCCCCTGGGTTAGCTTAGATCATGCTCTCTTTCTTTGTTTGTTGTGTGTGTGTAAAGTTAGGAAATTATACAAATATTTGTATTTCAATAATACGTAATGATGCAATATTTGAACAATCTATCCAAGTTGCTTACTTGAATCTATAAATCAAAATCTTATAAGATACCAATTTATTAATTTCTTCGGAAGTTGGACCTTATTTTGACATGTAAATATTATATATTATTTTGCTATTTACAGTCATCTTCAAGAATATGAAAAAAAGGGTGCAAAAAAAATTCAAAAAGCAATAAAATATGGTATTCTGCAATATTTTGATATGAGAGAGACCGTATTTAGTGGATTGGATTAATCATTCGGACATGTAAGAGAATGATATTAGACCATTTGCACTTCAAATGTTTGTATAATAGCCAAACCCTATACTAGTCTATAATATACTATACATAGCACCCATAGGTGGTTCAACGGGTTCAAACCTCGAGTCTTGAAATTAAAATAGTTGAATTTGATCTACAAATCAAATTTTTTGTACAAAACTAATTTTATGCTTTTTTAAGATTTTATTTTTTGGATAATAAGAAAACCAATCCTATGGGACAATCTAGAAATTTTAAATCAATATTTATTTTCCTATTAAAAAAAGAGAGTAAAACAATCTTTAAAAAAAAAATAAATACAAAACTTGGTTCCTACATGATTTCGATGTATAGATCGACTTACGCAGTTGAGATCCTGAATTTCATGACTCGTAATTTGTACCCACGATATATACTTTGACACGGTCTGGCCACGGAGATTCACAAGGACACCAGCGAGTTCAACTAAACATCACTCAAGAGGAGCAAAGCTCAACCCAATAGTGGATAAGAGGAGATAAACTCAACTCAAACAATAAAATTCGAATATATTCAATAGTTGTTTTACAAAATAAGCATGGCTTCTCTTATAGCCTTACAATGACCTCCAAAAATCACCTAAACATTAATACAACTTTAACTACTTTTTATCCTCCCAAAATATACTTAATTATCTTCCTAGAAACCCCAAAACACAGCTGAAAATAAATACTCTTTGACCCTAATTAAAACACACTCAAAACTCACACCTAATTAATTAATACAAGCTGTCTCAAAACAGATTAGTTCTCTTAGCATGCCTGTTTGACTATGATATGCTTGGAATCTGAACAAATGTATCACATAAACGTTGTAGAGCTTGTTGTCAGCTTTTCACAGAATTTTGGATCACCCAAATCGGAGCTCGTATGAAAAGTCGATGACCAAAATACTAAAGACATGTCAGTCAGTGCCATGCTGGACGGATAAAACTGCTACTGCCGGAAACATTCTATTTTGTTTTAGAAACTAGTTGTTCTCAAGGCCCATTGAAGTGTCCCATATGATATGTCACTGAATGATGAGGCCTATAAGCTTCAAAAGTTTCAGAACGGTGCAATTTGGGCGGTGTCATACTTGTTAGTCGATACCATGCATGGTGCCATAGATTCACTTTATACATATATGTAGATATATGTACATACATACATATCAGATGTGCATATCCATATGCATATGTGCATGTCTAGTTTATGTATATATGTAAAAATATATGTTCATTATAGGGTGCATTTGGATTGTAGAAGGAATAGTGAAAGAATAATATTATTATGGTTAGTACATAAAAAAAAGTGAGATAGCTGCCAATTTTTTATGTTACATTTTGCCAGAGGTCACTAAGCTTTGCTCTTTGTGACAAATTAGTCATTAAGTTTGATTTTTTTTTTCATAGGAGGAGATTTTAACGGCCATGTTAGTACAACTAGTGGGGGATATGAGAGGGTGCATGGAGGTTTTGGATATGGCGATAGGAACCAAGAAGGAGAAGAGATCTTGAATTTCGCTGTAGCTTATGACCTCATGTTAGCTAACACCTTCTTTAGAAAGAAACAATCCCATATAGTTACCTTCAATAGTGGCCAACACTCTAGTCAAATCGATTTTGTCCTTACTAGGAGAGATGACAAACGAGCTTGCGTAGATTGTAAGGTGATACATGGAGAATGTGTTGTTTCACAACACCAGCTTTTGGTATCCGATTTTCGTCTTCGGATACGTGTTTGGCAGGACAAAGGCGCCAGAATCACAAGGACAAAATGGTGGAAGCTCAACGGGGACGCCTCACGGGTGTTTAAGGATAAGGTGATTGGAGAAGGGGCATGAAACATAGAAGGAGAAGCAAATCGCATGTGAGAGGAGATGGCAACTTGCGTTCGAAAGGTGGCTATGGAGGTGTTTGGAGTGACAAGAGGAAATAAACGAGAACCTAAAGATACTTGGTGGTGGAACGAGGACGTGCAAAAGGCTATCAAGGAGAAAAAAGAATGCTACAAATGCTTGCATCATCACAGGAGTGAGGACAACATTCAAAAGTACAAAGCGGCAAAAAAGAACGCAAAGAAGGCAGTGAGTGAAGCAAGGGGTCGTGCGTATGAAGATCTATATCAGAAGCTAAGTACGAAGGAGGGCGAAAAGGACGTCTATAGGATAGCTAAACTCCGCGAGAGGAAGACGAGAGACTTTAATCAAGTTAAATGCATTAAGGACAAGAATGATGGACTTCTGGTGAAGGATGACGAGATAAAGAACAAATGGAGAGCATACTTTGACAAGCTATTCAATGGAGAGGATGATAGCACCACGATCGAGTTGGATGACACTTTTGATGATACCAACAGAAGATTTGTTCGGAGAATTCAAGAGTCTGAGGTGAAGGAGGCGTTAAAAAGGATGAAAGTAGGCAAGGCGTTGGGGCCTGATAACATCCCTATCGAGGCGTGGAGGTGCCTTGGAGACGTAGGAGTAGCTTGGCTAACTAAGTTGTTCAATAGCATTTTCAGATTAAACAAGATGCCTGACGAGTGGAGAAGAAGCATATTAGTACCAATCTTCAAGAATAAGGGAGATATTCAAAGTTGTACAAATTACAGAGGAATTAAGCTTATGAGCCATACAATGAAGCTTTGGGAGAGAGCCATCGAGCATCGCTTAAAAAAAGTTACAAGCGTTACGAAGAACCAATTTGGTTTCATGCTTGGGAGGTCAACCACGGAGGCGATTTTCTTGACGAGACAACTTATGGAGAGATATAGGGAGCAGAAGAAGGATCTACACATGGTATTTATCGACTTGGAGAAAACGTACGACAAAGTACCGAGGAATGTTATGTGGTGGGCTCTTGAAAAGAAGAAAGTTCCAACAAAGTACATTACCCTCATCAAGGATATGTACGATGACATTGTGACTAGTGTCAGAGCATACAATAGCGAAACCAATGATTTTCCTCTTAAGATAGGACTACATCAAGGGTCAGCTTTGAGCCCCTACATTTTTGCCCTGGTGATGAACGAAGTTACAAGGGACATACAAGGGGAGATCCCTTGGTGTATGCTCTTTGCTGATGATGTGGTGCTAATCGACAAGAGTAGGATAGAAGTTGATAGGCAACTAGAGTTGTGGAGACAAACTCTAGAATCGAAGGGTTTTAGACTTAGTAGGACTAAAACCGAGTATATGAGGTGCGAGTTCAGCGGTGTCCGGTCAGATGATGGAGATGTCACTTTGGCTGGACAAGTAGTGCCTAGGAAGGACACCTTTCGATATTTAGGGTCGATGTTGCAGAGTGATGGTGAGATTGATGAAGATGTTAGTCATAGGATTCGAGCGGGGTGGGTCAAATGACGACAGGCATCTGGCATTCTATGTGACAGAAAAGTCCCCCAAAAGCTCAAAGGCAAGTTCTACATGACGGCTATCAAACTTGTGATATTATATGGTGCAGAATGTTGGGCTACTAAAAGGCAACATGTTCAGAAGATAAGTGTAGCAGAGTGCGTATGTTGCGTTGGAGTTGTGGGCATACAAGACGGGACCGCATCATAAATGATGATATACGTGACAGACTTGGGATAGCACCGATTAAAGAGAAGATAATCCAAAATCGTTTGAGATGGTTTGGACATCTCCAAAGGAGGCCTCCTGAAGCACCGATGTGTACTGGAATTATAAGGCGTATCGAAAACACAAGGAGAGGCAGAGGTCGGCTACGATTGACATGAGACGAAGCAGTAAAAAGAGACTTGAAGGAGTGAAATATAGCTAAGGAGTCGGCTTCGGACAGAAGCGCGTGGAAGCTAGCGATCCACGTACCAGAACCATGACCTAATGCTGGTTAGGGATTATTTAGAGATAGTATTATAGGTCTTAGGTCATAGAAGTAGAAAGTTGGAGTCTAGGATGTAAGCTTAGAACTTTGACCTCTACGATTAGGTAGAATATAGTTAATATTAGTATTAGTTTTATTACTATCACTTTCGCTTTCACTTTTATTTTTATTACTTTTATTTTATGACTATATTATTATTTATCTTTATTGTTTGATTGTGATTGGGTTTCATTTCTAGCCTACCCAACTCGTTTGGGACTAAAGGCTTGGTTGTTGTTGTTGTTGTAGTAAACTTTTTATTCGTTTCAATTAAGTCACTATGTTACTATTTTGTCTAAAAATGTGGAAATCACTTGATTTGAATTTTAAAAAAAAAAAGTGATTTTCTATCCATCTAAAAAAAGTAAATATTAAAAAAAAAAATGTAAATTTTAGTTTACAAGTAAATATTCATATGAAGATTATGTTAAACTGTTCAAAACGATGGTTAGACTTTGCATGGGGATCACCACAAGATCCTTATTTTGACATCACCTTAAGCAACTGAGACAAACTTTTGTCTTGTCCTCTTTGGCTCGCCTATATTATTATTCTAGCACTATTCAGGAGAAGGCTTATTACTAGCGACAATTTGGTGCATGTTTTCATAACCTTAAATGCAGTATCGGTATTAGAGATACTAGCCTAGGTTGTTGCTAATAACGCTCGATCTATACCTCAGTAAAAAGGCAGCATCCATTAACTTGAGCACTAGCCGGACATCCACAAATGGAGATGAGGCACAAATGCAATGAACTCAAAAACCATTTATACGAGGCTGGCGAAGGTTAAGTAAGATCAAAGAATAGTTCATCATGATTTGGAATGCCAAAATGAATTGCACGATGCCAGTTCGTTCCATATTACTCTTGTATATATAACAAGCTACCAACACACAATATAATGGCGCAACACAACCTTAAGTTTGTGCAAAAGTGTGTATGGCAATCACCCCTCGAAGTCAACAAACTTCTAGAAAACCATTATACAAGGCTGACGAAGGTACGTAGGAAATTTCGATGCACACTTCATCAAGATTTGGAATGCCAAAGTGAATTACACATGTCAGTTCTTTTCATATTGCTCTAATCAGATGAAAGTGTTGCCCATCGGACCCAATTCCAATTGGGCATTGAACCTACTCTGCTCCTATTCCAGCATATGAGTGGCGTGGTGCGTTGTGTGAAGTGTTAAATGTAGGTATGATAATTATTTGTTGAAATAGACGTGTTGTGATATTGAGCTTGTTTTTTTTTTTTTTTTTATTAGTTATTACGTCTAGTTCAAGCATGCATGAGCAAGAGTAGATCAAAGGTGGATCACATCCTCAAATCTAACTACAAGACATGTGAGAAGAACCAAAAAAGTAATATAGCATTCTAAATGATGAACTTTTAATATTAATAAGAGTAAGCAATTAGTTGGATCTGGAAAGTTATAAAAATGAAGATGGTTTGATGTTCGAACAAACATATTTAAGATGCGAGTAAAAACTACATTACTTAGTAGTTGAGTTATAGAAAAACCCAACTACCGTATATCATAAAATTATAATAATCCAACCATGAGAAAGCAACTCAATTATGGAATAGACGAGATCTTATTATTTCTCATTCTCCCCTCGGGTCTCACCAAAAATTTACACAAAATCCTCTAGAAACATAATTTTGACAAGTATTTCTTGCGTTTGGCAAGCGAAGTAAAATTGAAGTAATTTAAATGCTAAAACACTGATATTTGATAGTTGTAAGTAGATGAAGTAGTACTCAACAAAAAGACCAAAATATTCTTATGTATCATGTTAGCAAAAAGGGTAATTAGAGGAAAATACGATACTATTTAGGAATTTTCTTTACTCCGCCTATGAAAACCATGGCTAAGGGTAAGGCTACTTAAAAATGTATGCCGTGTGTAAAGATAAAAAAGTATATTACCATGATGAAGTAAAAGAAAAGAATATAATATTTGATTATAGGGGGCTAAGGTGCTATGGGTTGCATAGCGACCTACGGTGCTACGGCCAATATTCGAGTTTTCGAAATTCAAACGGTCAATCTGAACCGTTCATCTTGTTCTCCATATTAATATGTTTTTGGAGATCAAATTTTATATATTTTTAAAATTTTTTACTATTTTTTTAGATAGGTAGAAAATCAAATATCTGATGCAGAATTTTTTAGATCAACTGATTTTCTATCTATCTAAAAAAAATAGTAAATTTTTTTCAAAAAATATAAAATTTGGTCTCCAAATACATATTAATATGGAGAACAAGATAAACGGTTCGGATCGACCGTTTGAATTTTAAAAACTTAAATATTGATCCATAGCACCGTAGGTCTCTATGCAACCCATAGCATCTTAGCCTTACCTTTGATTATAACCATCTTGAAAAGGTGATGGGCACACTTATTGAATTAGAGCAACATACACAAATAATGTGTGATCGTGTACGGCTCTATTTGCGATAGCGATATAATTGTACAACATATGTTTTAATTTTTAATATAATTAGAAAATATTTCCGTACTCTTGATCATAAAATACGAATTCATATCTTTTGTTTTAATTTTAATATAATTAGAAAATGTTTCCGTACTCTTGGTCATTAAATACGAATTCATACCTTCTATTTTAATTTTAATATAATTAGAAAATATTTCCGTATTCTTGGTCATAAAATACGAATTCATATCCTATGCATTAACTCGAAAGATTGAATCTTTCGAGTTAATATATCTGAACCGTCAAATAAATGCTAAGATTCGTGCGGATTAGATCCACACTAATATTAAAAACCTCCTAAATTATAGACGAAATCAGATAAACTCAATTTGTAATCAGACGGCTGAGATACATTAACCCAAAGATAAAATACTCTTTCGAGTTAATGCAGAAGATGCAGACGTAACAAAAAAAATTACAACATTAATATGACCGAAGCATCGCAAGGCGCCGACCTTATTTATTAATATTTCAGTATTTCACAATGGATTTTGACATTTTGTCATTATTACAACAATCGGCACTAACCTCATAAATTCCTAGTAAATATAAGATAGCCATGGCTAAGTGCCAATCGGAATGGAAAGACTAGTTTCTGCCTCTCCAGTTATTTCGTATATATTCACCGTATGTATTACTGTAAAGTGGCTGTGTTTTGCATACGTGTCGATTTTGAACAGACACACCTGGATACTCACTTCCAAATTTTTTTTGTACTATTAAAAACTTCAACAGGGAAGTGATTATCATTCTTCTCTACGGAAACTTCGGAACTGTCCCCGTTTTGGTCTCCTTCCCTATTCGCCACCTAAATGAAAAAACAAATTGAACAAATTTTGTAAAAGACATTATAAAAACAAACTAGGAGATTATCATCCTTGCCTCCGTCTGGTCTTGATTCCAGATGCAGCGCATGAGGCTGTTCTCACGGAGAAGCGCTTTTCCCTAAATCACGCAAGAAAGAAATTCATGGTCAGAAATTGGAGTTGTTGGTAGCGATTTCATTGAGGACGATATCTGTAAGTCTCTCATCTATTTTCCAATTTATTTTTTTCATATAAAAACAGACTCGGATGTATTTAGGTCAGGATTGTTTCTAGAGGCGTTAGGCTGCTTTATTTTCTCCAGTGGTAGAGAGGTTTGAGTGTGCAGATCGAGTCGCATGAATTCAAAAGGAGGCATTTTGAATTTTGATCGATCACTAATATTGACAAATAATCCTAATTAAGCTCTTCAGTGTGCCGGAGCTTTTCAAGCGCTAGAGATAGTAAATATTGGAGGTCCTATTTAAAAAGAATAGTTTTTCATCTACAATTTGGAAATATATTTCTGACATCTCTGAAAACTCTTTACTTAATTGATTCCTTGATATCCCATCTTAATGGGAGATATTATAGACATTACTCAAAATGATGCCTGACACCCTCCTTTCACAGCACAGGAGAGAGTCCGCATTGTGTGCATTAACTCAAAAGATGCATCTTTTGAGTTAATGCATCTCGGCCATCTAATTGTAAACGGAGTCCATCTGGTCTCCGTTTTTAATGTAGAGGGTCCTTAATATCAGTGTGAATCTAATTCGCATGAATCTTGAAACTGATCGGATGGTACACATACATTAACTCTAAAATATTTGATTCCTTTTTGAGTTAATGCAGAGGATACGAATTCTACATGAGATGCGTCTGTGTAAATGATTTAAATTATTGATATTTCCGTCAGAAACAAGAAACACTTTCTCAGAACAAATTTCTGAGTTCTAGGCAGACTTATTTATAGCTCCAATTATAATCCATAAGATGTACCTTTTCTTGGAGTTCATTCATCATATCCATCAGTAATAGAGTCTGCACAAAAAAAATATTTCTTATGAGGAGACAAACAGTTTATAAAAACTAAAATTTTGATTAAACTATCTTACTAGAAATCATCAGGACACACTTTGTGTAACTTTTTTGACATTGCTTTACATAAACTTAATTTCTTTAGGTGAATTTGACAGGACAGGTTTCACACATGCCAGCTGGCATGAACCATTCTGTGTTGAACTCTTACAGCTGTTGACCTCTTTTTATTTTTATTTTCTCTGTATCCTATGGTGAAAAGTCTGCTAGTGCATGCTTCCTGACAATTGTAAATGGGCAATGGATTTTACCCTTTGCTGTGGACCTGTATTATGACTTGCATGACACCAGATTTTAGTGCAAGTATTATCAAACTGTAGCAATACAAGCAGTATCCGATTTTATGTTAACCCTACTTATGCAACTAATCCCCCCAATAAACATAGTGACGTCTAAATGGACTTCAAGATTCCAAAAAAGCTTGTTGTACAATTTTGCAACTAAACCTATATGAACCATCAGATATGCATTCAGCAAGTGTACACCAAATTGACCTAAATAGCCCTCAGGATTTACTCAGATCTATATAATCATAATAGCGGACAACAGTTATTACTATTTTTTAAACATGTATTTTACTGTGGGGTTAATTACCTTGTGAGTCATGGTCATTGCCAGGGCAGACTTCAGTTCTTTCTCCATTTGATTCAATTCATCCAAATTTAGCTTTGTAATATCTGAATTATCGATCAACCTAAAGAATTCCGAAGTACTCTGACACAGTTATTCTCTAGGGTTATATCAAATAGATTAGTTTCTGAAAGTTATCCACAGGCTTAGATCAATACCTTTGCATAAACTTTAGTACCTCAAAGCGGGTCCCTGAATCGGCTGGTAATCTCACAGGCCACTGAAAGAAAAACCAGTTTATTAGCTGGTGTCTAGAATATGGTAAAATGGCCCAAGTAGTTTGCTTTATACAAGGAAAAAAACGAATCATTTTTATATTGGTTTATTTATCTCATATTGTAGTGTTGTTCTTAGAAGATAGGAAAAAACCACTATCCAAGCTGAACCAATCATGGGCCTTTATCAGTATGGTGCAGCTGCCAACCTACTAAATTGATAAGTAGGTACCAAACATATGTTTGCTTCTAATATTGTTCAATATTCATTTTGCCACAGTATATATTGGTTGTGGTACTTGATTTGCAGAAAAGGCACTTTAATTTCTGGATAAATTTCACGTTGAGTTAGTTTTGGTTTTTTCTTTTCAGACAAGTTTACATATCTATTTTCCAAGGATTCAAGTTTCAGCAGTGTGTGCAGCATATGTTTCATGACCTAAAGCTAGTTTGGAATGATATTAACATTAAAATGGGGCCACTTTTAGCATTCATCAACTGTTAAACACACAGGATCTATGGTGATGAGACCACAAATATTTGCTAAATTTACTTGCCAGTACATCTTGTTGCACCTCCTCCACACCTTTATCGGCATCTGAAAATCTTTTGTACCTTTCTATTATCTTTTCCATGCTGCAAAATTTTGTATGAAAAAGAAAGTATCAGCTGACAAGTGGAAATGAATTGGTGAACTTTTGCTGGTATGACACCGATAGTGAACACAACTGATATGAAGAGTTTATACCTGTTGTTTGGTTGCACTGAAAAAAAGCTTTCATGTTTAAAGACTAAAAGCACTAAACTGAATGAGTTGGAGACTGCTACTTTGGCACCTGGCTTAAAAGACAACCACAACTAATAGGAACCATAGAAAATTGAACGCACCAACATCCATTGTTGACGTTAGGGTACCAAACTTTTCATTTTGTAGAATTTTCATTATTTCTTTTAATAAGGAGAAAGTCAAAGTTAGTGGATGGTTCAAAATATTTGCAAACAGTGATGTTTTCCTTTCGAAAACTTACGGAAGAAAAATATCTAACAATGGGCTATCTTCAAAGAATTTGAAAAAATTAAAAAGATTCAAAATTAAATTTGTTTCCAAGATTAAGATATGCAAGTCATGCTAAGTAGCAATGGATTTCATCCTCTCAAAAAATATGATAGAAATCTAGCGGTAGATTTTCTCTGTCGAAAAAGATACACAAGAATTTATAAAATATAAAATTTGATTTGTTTAAAAAATCATGATATGTAAGTCATCACATCAAATGACTCAAATTAGACCGGTTGAATTTCAGAAATATGAACAAGAGCTCTAGTTCATATTTTCTCAGATTGACAGTTTTATTTTTTTATTTTTTGAGTTTGTGTTGTCCATAATCAAGAGGTTGATGCGGCGGGCCTATGTGGGGGCTGAGAATAACATGCGTGTATTCCAGATCAAGCAAAAGATAGATGTGGTGGTTCAGGGTGACATGACGATCCAAGAGTATGCCATAGATATAGAGAGACTATGGGCAGACTGTGATCATTTCTCGCCGAGGACTAGTTGCAAGCATCCATAATGCAAGTGGAGAGATTCGCTCTTAGGAGAGGACTATGCAGTTCTTGGGAAATCTCAATCCGACGTTTGATCAGAGGAGAGCAGTGTTCCTGACCCAGATGAAGATTCCCCCACTTGAGGAGGCAATTGTAGCTATGATGCAGGAAGAGAGTCGCATGGAGTTGCACTTCGAGACTAATGGAAGTGTTGGGATGTGTTCAGCATTGGTAGTCTCAAACTTGGGTATGACAAGATTTTAGGGGAAGATTCGTAGGTGCTACAACTGCGGAGAAGTGAGGCACCTGAACAAGACTTGTCCTAGGCCACCAAGGAAAGAGAGGTGGATGTGGACATACTTGAGGCCGTGGTGGTCGTAGAGGCGGTAGAAGTGCTCAGTCTGGAGGTTATCGGGCAAACTTAACTGTAACAGAGGAAGAGGAAGAGGCAGTTCAGGCCTTCACTGAGGAGGATCAGGAGCTCCTTGAGATGTTGAGGAGGAAGAAGTTGACAAGTGATGGGGGCAAGAAGCCCATGACTGAGGAGAGCTCCACATCGTCATCATCCAGGGATAACTTTGCTACTTATGCTCACTCATACAAAGGCACTCGTGATACTCATGCTTTTGCTTTCATATCTACCACAAGATCACCAGAATGGATAGTAGATTCTAGTGTATCTCGACATGTCACAGGGGCTCATTGTGAGTTATCTTCCTATACTCACCTAGCAGTTCAAGAGAGTATCTAAACAACTGATGGCACAACTTGTGGTTGGTAAGGGTACATTTAGATGTATCGATTCTGTGACTTTGTCCAATGTGTTATATGCTCCTTTTTCAGTAAACCTCTTATCCATTATTGCCATTATACTCAAACTAAAATGTGTTGTTTCCTTTGATATTTTCAAGGTGATCTTTCAAGAGAAGGGGACTGGCACGTGGTGTAGCGGGCTGTGGTACTTGGGCGAGAGGGGATGGATTCAGCACTGACATTGTCACACCCCGAGACAACCCGCCACGTAATGATACGTAAGACGTGTGCACATCACATACATTATCAATAATAAATACTCATGCAATATGTAAAAGTCAAACGAAGTCTTTTAACACCACAAGTAGTTCAAACACACAACATAAATTCAACATGAGATCAAGACAAACATGGCAAACAAACCGATAATTGCCATGTCAGTCAATGTATCCACTTCTAAAGAGAGAAATTCAAGTTTAACTAAAGAAATTAAAAAGATACTTGAGCAGTCAGCTCATTGCCTTCCTGATCCGCATCCCTCCTATTCGTGCTCCTCGCCGACTTCATCATTTCCTGGAACCCACATAAGTGGAAACGGGTGAGAGATCGAACAGTCTCTCAGTACGGGATTTAGTTCCAGTCCCGGAATTTGTCAAATTTACTTATTATTACAAATAGGATATAATTATTATATCCTCACATGTCATGCAATATTTAAAACACACACACACACACACACACACACACATACTTCTTTAATTATCTTTCAAGTTTTCCATTAATCTATTTATTTGCCAATCCAGTGGGAAATCCATCCAACACCGGAAGACCGCCACTCCGGTGGGAAATCCATCCAACAACGGAAGACTTCTCACTAGACGGGGAATCCACCCTACGCTAGATATTGGCTGTCTCACTAGACGGGGAATCCACCCTACGCTAGGTCTTGACCCGTGACGGGAAATCCATCCAACGCCACGTTGACGAGGGGTCTAGTCGAACCTAGACCCAATGTATACATTCCAACATGCATTCAACACATGTTAGCCCCTTTCCTTTAACATATCCGTTACCTTTTACGTTCGTCATTTAACACTACACGATATCATGCTCAACATATCCTACTTACAAGTCTTATGATCGATATGAAACAATCCTATTGAAATTCTAAACAAGTCAAAGGGATCGTTCGATTCAACATGCACAATTCCAAACAATTAAATCAATAATATGTATACAAAACGGTAAGTACAATTTGACAAGGTCCAGGAAACCCGTACCTGCTATTGTGGTGTAGTTCGTTACCGCTTCTCCGTCACTCTTTACTTCATAATTCAGACCTAGACCATGTAACACGGTTTCTAAATTAATACTTATATATATATTTTCCAGATATACACCAAATATATTTATTAATAACTAATCCGACTTATATAAATGAATTAAATAAAAATAATCAATTTACCAAAAGAATACAATAATTAAATAACAATTGAAATTTCAAAATAACTAGATGAATCTGACTATATAACTTTGACGATTATTAACCATCGGACTATATAACTCTGATTATATAAACTAATAAAATAATCGAATTCCAAATTGACTGTTTGACTCAATATTGAATATCGGATTTATTATCAAACTACTTTATACATATATATATATATATATATCAATATTATAAACAATCAGATTCGAAACGAATGAAAACAGAAAAAGATAAAAGAGGCATAATCAGACTATCTAAAGGAGACATGTATATTTAAATATATATAGATTGCCAACGAATACAACAAAAGGAAACAAACAAAATTCAAATATAAGAAACCTTAATTTAATATAAACTTGGAACGTTGACTGTACGGATTTGGGTAATTCATGGCATATATGAATGAAAAGGAGTAAAACCAATCAAAAATAATATAATAATTAATCACCTCTGTGAAGATATCGGAAGAATTGAATAAACAATTGAAAAGAAACTATGGGTCTGTGAAGATGCGGAGAAGGAGACAAAGAGATGCAAACCGATCACTTTATGTATTTTTATAGAGGCGGTTTCTAATTTAGATCGGCGCCGGTTATTTTGAACAGTTATCTATTGATATTAGATTTGCACCTTTTTATAAATGCACCGTCTGTCAGACACATATATAATTGGAATATATATATATATATATATATATATATATATATATAATTGGGTTATATTGGTTTATATGATTGTATGATCGATTCTTTTATTATTTTATTTTAAGGTTGGCAGGTAACCAAATGGGTAATTCTATTGGGTTTTTCATGACTTGGCAACAATATTTATAGGAGTATATAATTTCAGAGATATCAGAATTATTTGTTTCTTATCACGGTATTTCAATTTGGATAATTTGTGAAGTTGTTAAAATAAATGAAAGAGAAATTTATATACTATTTAGGTTGTACCTTAATTTAGTATTTTGATTTACGTGGTGTTACAGACATCCATGATTGAGAAGACAGGTGTGAGAGGATTTAGTAGGAGTGTGGAGGATGAGTTGATGTTGCATCATCAGCGCATGATACATTCTTCTTTTGGAGTTTTGAGTCTTTTGTATCCGTCTTTGTATGAAAAGGCTAATAACATAAACTTGTGTGTGATGCGTGTGGGCAAACATACCTGAAGCTTTTATGTAAGCTCGGGTAATAGGAGTTTTGGTGTTTTTGATTTGATTCACTCAGATGTATGGGGACCTTGTTCCATAACTTCTTTGAATGATTATAGATATTTTGTGACCTTCATTGATTGTTTTTGTCATGTTACTTGGTTATATCTGATGAAAAATGAAAGTGATGTGCTTGCTTGCTTCAGAGATTTTCACAAGACAATTCAGACTCAATACAGGACAGTAGTGAAGATATTAAGGTCAAATAATAGAACAGAGTACATAAATAAGGCGTTTGAGGAGTACTTGTCGACTCGAGGGATACAACACCAAACTACATGCCCTTACACACCAGCGTAGAATGGGATAGAGGAAAGGAAAAATAGACACCTCCTGGAGGTAGCTCGGTGTATGATGATCTTGATGAATGTCCCAAAACACTTGTGGAGGCAAGCCGTCTTGACAGCTATCCAATTGATCAATAGAATGCCCTCAAGAGTTTTAGAGTGGCAGACTCCGTGTGAAATGTTGAAAGGTGATAATGGAGGAATTCTTCCATTAAAGGTGTTTGGATATGTATGCTTTGTGAAGGACAACAGACCAACAGTAGGGAAGCTAGATCCCAGAGATGTGAGGTGTGTCTTTGTGGGCTACTCGGTAACGCAGAAGGGTTATATATGTTGGAGCCCGGTGGAGAGACGATTGTTTGTAAGCATGGATGTGACCTTTCGAGAGGTTGAGTCATACTACTCACTAGATGTCCCTTTGATGACTCACTCGATACTGGAGGTATGAGGTGAGAGGTGGAGAGTAGTGATAGTGAGATATTGGTGAATGTGGGGTCAATCCGATGTCCTATCGTGAGGGAAGAATCAGCTGAGGATGAACCGAAAAATAAGGAAATACCACAAGGTGGTGGGACTCAGACTCAGGGGGAGATGAGAGTATGCCAAAAGAGGAGGAAGCAGAATGCGGGAGCTATGCCTGCGCCGCTCGAGGTCAATGTGTCACACAGTCTCTTGTCCCGGCCTACTCTCGACTCGTAAAGCACCTACAACACCCACTATAGATTTAGTTGATTCAAGTGATATGTTTCCTCTATCTTCTCCTCTCACGACATTAAGAAGGACTTCCCGTAGCAATGCGGGACATGTTCTCCTGATCGCTTTAGATTTCCACATGACATTACTCAGTTTGTCTCATATTCTAATATATCACCTACACATGGAGCATCCATGACATCATTAGACACCGTCTCTATACCCAAGTGTTGGCAGGTAACTAAGGAGATCCAAAGTAGAAGGCTGCCATGCATGAAGAACTTGGAGCACTCGACAAAAACAAGACATGGGAGATAGTGCCACTACCAGCGGGGAAGAAGGTTGTTGGGTGAAAGTGGGTCTTCACAGTAAAACAAAATCCAGAAGGGGAGGTTGAGCGATACAAGGTACGACTAGTGGCAAAAGGTTACAGTCAGACATATGGCATCGATTATGACGAGACATTTGCACTAGTGGTGAAGATGAGCACAGTTAGGACACTGGTTTCTCTTGTAGGGAATGGTGGATGGAAGCTACACCAGTTTGATATGAAAAATGCATTCCTTCATGGAGATTTGTTGTAGGAAGTGTATATGGAGATACCACTAGGCTTTGGCACAAACTAGACAGTAGGCAAGGTGTGTAGATTGAGGAAGTCGCTCTATAATCTAAAGCAGTCTCCTCGAGCCTGGATTGATAGGTTCAAGAGGGCTATAGTAGGCATGAGATATCAGCAGATCAATGCTGACTACACAATGTTCTTTTGACAACATCGAGATTATACTACGATGCTTGCTGTGTATGTTGACGATATGATTGTCACGGGTGACGATGAGAGGGAGATTAGGGAAGGAATTCGAGATAAAGGATCTTAGCTTGCTTCGATGTTTCTTTGAGATTGAGGTAGCTCGTGGAGTAGAGGGGATTGTCCTCTCTCAGTGGAATTATGTGCTAGGTTTTCTCACAGAGATCGACAAGTTGGAGTGCAAGTCTACGGTCACCCCAATCGATCAGAAGCTCAAGTTAAGTGCAGAGGCAGAAGAGACAATCGATCATGAGAGGTACCAGAGATGGTAGGTCGTTTGATCTATCTGAGTCACACTCGTCCCGACATCTCATATGCAGTAAGCGTAGTGAGACACTACATGTATGACTAGAGGAAGGGTCATATAGACGCAGTGTATCAGATCTTGAGGTATCTGAAGAGTGCTTCAGGAAAGGGTGCTCCAGGAAAGGGGTTGATCTTAAAAAAAATGGTCATATAAGTATTGAGGGCTACTGTGATTCTGACTATGCTAGTTGCGCCGATGATAGAAGGTCCATATCAGGGTATTGTATCTTTGTAGAGGATACCTTGATCTCCTGAAAAAGCAAGAAGCAGTCGGTGGTACCAAGGTCAACTGCAGAGGCCGAATATAGGGCCATGGCTTTGGGAGTGGCCAAGTTGTTGTAGCGGAGAGCCCTTTTGGTGGAGCTCAAGATCAATTGAGGAGATCGAATGAAGATGTGTGACAAGAAGTCAGTAATCAGTATTGCTAATAACCCGGTGCAACAGATAGGACCAAGAACATTGAGATTGATAGGTTCTTCATCAAGAAGAAGCTGAATAGTGGACTAGTGAAGTTAGGTCATGTTCCAACGGGGGATCAAGTGGCTTATCACCAAGGGACTTAGCTCAATAGATATATATAGACTGTGTGACAAGATGGGTTTAGTGGATATCTTCCGCCCATCTTGACAGAGAGTGTTGAGATTTGTAGTTGTATCAAGGGCCTATTGATAAATAGGTATTAGGGAATAGATTAATGACTTATTTGAAAGATTGCAAGGCCTATATAAACCCAAGAGGTTAATCAATAAGGGCCTGTTCAGCCGATAAATGAGAATGGGCACGGGCACTGGAATTGAACTGAAAAACACTGTTCTCGTGGGAAAAAAAAATTCAGTTGAACTGAATTTTTTTTTCCACGTGAACAGTGATTCGGCCGAACAGGCCCTAAAAGAGAACTTCAGCAAATAATTTCTATTGTTTCCAATGGTTTTGGTACTAATCTAATTCATGGGCTTCTAATTTCTTAGAAAAAGGAATCAAAAGCATGGAGGAATGTATCGCTCTAATTTCACAATTATGAGACTGAAAAATATGTGTTTGATGTATAAATTAAAAAATCGCTGTAGTAATAACAACAAACTTGTTCAAGCATAACAAGCTAGCAGGAATGTTGATTCCCTACTATTTGTTACTTAGCATGATAAAAGTACAGTTTCATATATTATTCCAGACTTATTCTAGCATGATTACTAGGAATGCCGATCCCCATAAACCAAGCATGCACCTCAATTTACTCAATCCATTATGCTGTGTAGTTCTTATTTGTTTTCTCTCAGGTTTTGGCAAGGATATCTACAGGGGTGGAGGTAGACTTTCAAGTTATGGAGGTCAAATTTTGAGAGTTTAGTATGAGATCAATCATATAAAATTTTCACGAAAAATATGGGGGTCAGTTCTATAGTATTCATAACCTTTATTTTAAATTATATAGAAAAATTATATTAAAGTCCAAAAATTTTGAAATTGAATTTGACCCCCATTCAATAAGAGACGTGGATTAAAAAAAAAAAGATGCTGTGGAGTTCCGATATGTTTTATCCAATGGAAAGCTACTCAAATTAGTGGGATAATCAAACCGTATATTAAAATGGTCAAAATCACTAGTAATGAGGACTTGGTATGAATGTTTTGCAAAACACTGTTAAGAAAAAAAGAAGTAAACCAGCATGAATATTCTTAATTACACTATCTAGCAGATCATACTGTGTCCATACAGGCTATAAGACACTTCAATTCCTGTGTGAAAAACTTATTTCATTGAAAACAAAAAATCATCTGTAATTCGGATTAAAACAGTTCCATTATAGATTATATTGACCAATATAGGTGGCATATTGTCACACTCTAGGATTTATGTAACAAAAGAATATAGATAATAGGGTAGAAATAAGAGCCAGACTTAAAATAATGATATCCTTAAAACCTTAAATAATAAAAACCCTAAAAAGTAAGAGCAAACTATAAGCAGGCATTTGCATCGGTGTTGGAAGATTTTTCATGTCTTTTATCCAGAGCAAAAATTTTCTTCAGAAATCACCAGCCAAGTGTAATATTCACATCATCGTTTTTATGTCAAAAGTTTGTTTTTCATGAATACACCGAATATATAAATCATTTTCTATTCAATGAACTTACTCGTATATTGAAACAATAAGATTTGCACCTAAATAGGTGAATTCATTTCGTTACGCATGCATAATAAATATGTCGTTCTTCGTGATCAACACTGCGCAGCCAATAATTGAAGAAATGGAAGTTCTCGCATAACCTACAAATCAGCATCCTTTTGTGATTGCACTGCCAACCGACTCAAAGTACGAGCGTTATTTTCGTACTAAAAAAAAAATGAATGAAAGAGTATGAAAGAATGTGTTATTCGTGGAGCAGGCTCAGCGAACCAGAATGAATTTTCATGAAATTATTTAGAAACATTTCTCAACCTCATGAATATACGTAATCAATAAAACATTAAATGAAAATAGAATAAAGAGATATATCAGCGAATAACATATTCTTACATATCTCAGCGAACCAGGCCTCTTCGAATGAATCACTGTTTATGTGAGAAAAAAAAAATTAATTCAATTTCTGTGCTCAAGTCCATTCCCATTTTTCGGACGAACGAGCCCTAAATAAAGAACTGATGCAGTTAATATCATTCAATCAAACGATGAAAAGACATTAAAATATTAAAATAGCAGTGTCGTCGACTCGTTGAGTTCCAAGAGAAGAAAGAAATATATATATATATATATATAAAAGCTACAAGGACGACAACACATCTGTGATCATTAAATATCAATATCTTACGCTTTCCTTTTACCCTCCCGGGTCCCATCACATCTCAAAAGACTATTAATCACCCTCCCAAAAAAAAAATCAACTGTGCGCCGATTAAAATATACTAGGGGTATGTTCGGCAGAGAAGAACACCCTCACGACGACCTCATCTCCTCTCACTCGATCTAACAATCTAGGTTTTAACTAAAATATTCAAATAAAAAAGCGTCTAATTCCACAAGATATTGAAGCAAGGAATTGAGGCGTACCAGTTGGAGCTGGAGAACTCGTACAGCTTTCCCTTCGGAGAGAAGATGATCAATTCCACGTCAACATCTGTTAAGATTACACTCGGTTCCAGCATAACTTGAGAATCAAGCCGAATCCTCTAGAAGATCTATATCTACTCAAAAGAAAGAAAAAAAGAAATTGAAGGATATCAATCATATCTAGTGAAATAGGCAATAGATAGTATTTGATTATTTGTCATTAATTCGAAGGATTGGTTTTCATATTTAACATGATATACAAAATATTTTTGGATTGATAAATAGGCATGTAAGAGCCATGTAATTCAATCAAGAAAGAAAAGAAATAAAAAATAAGGGAGGGAAGGGAGATTCATGGGAGTCTTGTGTTCTTGAATTGTTTTATTATTTTTTGACAGTTCTATTATTATTTTTGACATGGTATCAGAGCGTGGTTGCCTGGTGGTATAGCTAGAGAAATTGTTGCCCTTCTTGTCTTTAACTTCAATTTCTTGTGCTATACTGCTCTAAGGAACGATCCATACTTGGTAGAATAATGCCAGAAGACGAATCCCAAGAATCGACCACCATTGCTGCACTGATTGAGCAGATGACGAGAATGATGACTCAAATGATAGCTATGCAAATTGCTGTCATAAACAATCCTCAACCGGCGACACAAATCATACCTCAACCTGTTGCCATGACCGAGGGTATAATTCATTCAAGTGCTATTGATGTAACATTTGATAACACAAAACTAAGGTGCACGAACTGTGGCACAAACCGACACACAAAAGAGCAATGCTTCGAAGTGGTAGGCTACCCGGATTGGTGGAAAGGTGACAAGAAGAAGAAGTATGAGGAGAAAGGAAAATGTGTAGCAGCAACAACTGTGGCTGCAGGCAGTCTGGTGACCAGCAAGCAGCAACCGACATTTATAAAAGGAGTAGCAGCTGGATCTGAACTAGAGCCAAAGTAGCAGACATGACCGAACCAATATGGTCAACAGGTAGCAGTCAGAATTGAGTCACAAACAAAATGAGAAGATCATTGTGAAGGTAAAAATGATATTTTCAAAACTAGCATGGGTAAGTGCAATATCTCAAATTTGAGCAAAAATAGGAAAAATGAAGGTTGGGTCATTGACTCAGGTGCAACCAACCACATGACACATGAAAAAACTGAATTAGAAATCATGTGCACTTCACATAAAACTGGAATCATTAATGCAAATGGGGAAGTTTATCCTGTAGAAGGTGCATGAGAAATTATATTATCAAATCAAATAAGGTTGAAAAATACACTTGTGGTTCCTTCCCTTTCAACAAAACTGATATCTGTTAGCCAACTTACAAATGATCAAAATTGTGTTGTGCTTATGTTCCCTGACCACTGTGTAATCCAAGATATTCTCACGAAAAAGATCGTTGGCCATGGTACTAGACGTGATGGGTTGTATTACTTGGACGAAGTCAAAACTGGTAGCAATTATCTACTAAGAATAAAATCTGGGTATGGTATAAAAGAGTAGGTCACCCGTCTTTTGGATACATGAAAAAGCTTTTACCTGATTTATTTTTGCATTTAGATCCTAAAAATTTTGTTTGTGAAACTTGTATCCAATCTAAGAGTCATAGAACAACTTATTATAGTAGTCAAAATAAATGTAAGAATCCTTTTGATTTGATACATACAGATGTATGGGGACCATCCTCTATAATTTCCAAATCTGGTTGTAGATGATATGTTTCCTTTATTGATGATTGCTCCAGAATGACTTGGCTCTATTTACTTAAAACAAAAGATGATGTTTCTAAAGTTATTCAAGATTTTCATAAATTGGTAAAGACTCAATTTGGGAAATTAATAAAAACCATAAGGAGCGATAATGGGACAGAATACTTGAACCATAGGGTACAAATTTTTTTTTAGAGAAAATTGGATTATTCATGAGACAACATGTGTAGGAACACCTCAACAAAATGGTATTGCCGAACGAAAAAACAGACATCTACTTGAAATGACCCGATCACTACTACTTGAAAATAAAGTACCTCCTATGTTTTGGGATATTGCCCTTTCATTTGCTGTATACCTCTTAAATCGTACACCCACAAGTGCAAATGATTATAAAACCCCCATCCAAGTCCTATCATCTCATGTGACCATACCATCTGTCTTAAATTTGCCTCCAAAAATATTTGGGTGTGTTGCTTATATCCATATACAAAAACCATTTCGCACAAAGTTAGAACCTAGGGCTGAAAAATGTGTTTTTCTGGGAATGAGAGCAAATCGGAAAGGTTATAAATGCTATAATCCAGGTACTAGAAAATTCTATACTACCATGGATGTTACTTTTTTAGAAAATGAGTCATTTTTTAACAAAATCCAAAATCCAATTCAGGAGGGCAACAGTCATGATGAACCGGACTTTGATCTAACTTTTTTATCCGATCCACTAGTTGCTGATTCAGGTCCAGGACTAGCAGCTGGTTCGGGTCCAGCAGTAGTGGATTCGGGTATAGGCCCAGCAGTTGATTCGGGTTTAGCAGCAGCTGATTCAGGTACAGGTCTAGCAAATAACTCGGGTCCAGCAGCAGTTGACTCAGGTTCAAAAAATGATGAATGTTCTGAGCAACAAAATCCAGCAGAAATAGGTCAGTTGGGTCATTCACCAAATGGAATTAAGCCATTGATAGATCTTATTGAGGCAATACCGAGAAGATAACAACGAGGCATGTTCTTCTGAAACCCAGCCTAGATATCCTGTACATGTTAATCGTAGCAAACCACCAAAAAGATACATCCCCGAAGATGGGACGAGTAAAGAAATAACATATCCAATTACAAACTACACCTCAACCGAAAAATTGCCACAACCATTAAAAAATTTTATAGACCAACTATCTTCTATCGCCATACCTGAAAAAGTTGAGGATGCCCTTAAAAGTAAAGAATGGACTAGAGCAATGACTATAAAAATGAAAGCCCTAGAAAAAAATTGTACATGGAAAATAGTTGATTTACTACCAGGAAAAAGAACAGTTGGTTGTAAATGGGTTTATACAATCAAGTACAATGCAGAGGGAAAAATTGAAAGATATAAAGCTAGGCTAGTGGCAAAAGGGTATACACAAACCTATGGGGTTGACTTCCAGGAAACCTTTTCTCCGGTTGCAAAATTAAATTCGGTTCGAGTTTTATTGTCCCTTGCAGCTAAATTTGACTGGCCATTACATCAATTTGATGTCAAAAATGCATTTATTCATGGAGACTTGGAAGAAGAAATTTACATGGAGCTGCCTCCCGGTTACAACCATATTGGATCAGAAAACAAAGTGTGTAAATTAGAAAATGCATTGTATGGCTTGAAACAGTCACCAAGAGCATGGTTCGGGAGGTTCTGCAAGGCTATGAAAAACTATGGGTACAATCAAGGAGATTCTGATCACACCATGTTCTTTAAAAGGACTGAAGGTAAAATTGCAATTCTCATTATCTATGTAGATGATATGATTATAACAGGCGATGACAAAGTTGAAATTGAGAAGCTTCAAATGAAGCTCTCAAAAGAATTTGAAATGAAAAATTTGGGAGGTCTAAAATACTTTCTAGGGATTGAAGTATCACGATCTAAAAAAAATATATTTCTTTCTCAAAGAAAATACGTTCTTGATCTCTTGGCCGAAACTGGAATGTTAGATTGTAAACCGGTTAGTACCCCAATGGAACAAAATGTGAAGTTTGAGATTTGTCCTGACCAATGTCCTACGAACAAAGGAAAATACCAAAACTTAGTTGGAAAATTAATATATCTGTCACATACTAGATCTGACATAGCTTATGCAGTGAGAGTAGTAAGTCAATTCATGCATAATCAAAGTGAAGATCACATGGGAGCTGTCACACGTATCTTACGATATCTGAAGGGGACACCCGGCAAAGGAATCAAATTTGAGAAGAATGAACATACAAAGATTGAAGGATATACAGATGCAGATTGGGCAGGAAATATCATGGATATGAAATCAACATCGGGTTACTTTACTTTCGTTGGGGAAAACTTGGTAACATGGAGAAGTAAGAAACAAAATGTGGTCGCCTTATCTAGTGCTGAAGCCGAATTTAGAGGCATGATGAAAGGGATTTGCGAACTATTATGGCTACGAAAAATGATCAATGAATTAGAACTGGGAATGAAAAATGAGATGAAGTTGTACTGTGACAATAAGGCTGCAATTGATATTTCACATATCCAGTGCAACATGACATGACAAAACATATAGAGGTAGACATACACTTTATTAAAGAAAAACTTGATTCTCACATTATTTCTCTTCCCTTTGTTAGATCAACAGAACAGGTGGCCGATGTTTTAACCAAGGCGGTAGCGACTAAACCATTTGAAGAAATGCTGGAGAAGATCGGAATGGTAGACATTTACGTACCCTCGTGAGGGGAGTGTTAAGATTACACTCGGTTCCAGCATAACTTGGGGATCAAGCCGAATCCTCTAGAAGATCTATATCTACTCAAAAGAAAGAAAAAAGAAATTGAAGGATATCAGTCATATCTAGTGAAATAGGCAATAGATAGTATTTGATTATTTGTCATTAATTCGAAGAATTGGTTTCCATATTTAACATGATATACAAAATATTTTTGGATTGATAAATAGGCATGTAAGAGCCATGTAATTCAATCAAGAAATAAATAAAATAAAATATAAGGGAGGGAAGGGAGATTCATGGGAGTCTTGTGTTCTTGAGTTGTTTTATTATTTTTTGAAAGTTCTATTATTATTTTTGACAACATCGCATAATACGGACAGCTTGTGCGCTTTTTTCAAGAGGCCACAACACCGCCTAGAGAAGCTGACCTGGCGGCTCGCCTTGTTTTCTATTCGCTTCAGTTCAACCCGACCCCCCCATCATCACTGCCTGATGCAGTAAACCTAAATGAGGAACAAAAATGCCAAGAGGTGAGAAACGATCCCGCTCTTTTGTAGAACCCCTTTCACCATCACTCATTTCTTTTCTGAAATTGAAGGAATTAAGTGAGAGAGATTGAAAATGACCTTTCCATTTTCTGAGTCACTGACAAGAGGGCGTGAACGGGGTTGCACCGCGCTCCTAAGATGCCCGGAGTGCTCTTTTTTAACAAAGAAAGCAAAACGGGTCCCTGTTTTTTTTCTCATTTTTTGAGGTTTATAATATTGAATGATTAATATCTTGTTAATGTTTCGCCAAAAGCTGTTGTTGTTTCTATCTAATTGGTTTTTGCGAGGGCGAAAAAACGAGGGTCGAGAGTGGAACTTGAAACCGGACGACGGTTCACTCTTTTTTTTTTTTTAAGTAAATATAGCGCTTCAGTGAAATTTTTTCTTTAATCAAATCGGATTCTTTTTATTATTTTTTGTTGGATATGTCTATTATTAATTTATTATACATAATAAAACTCATTTGATATAATTAGATAGAAAAATTAAGAAAATTATATGCAAGGAAAAAGGGGTTTTCTAAAATGCAAAACGCTTGTAATATACTCTTTAGACAAAAATTTCATGCTCTGTTGTAATATTTTTTGAGATTAGTGTTATAATTAAATTTTTTAACTGTGGAACAATTATTTTGTTGTTGGGGGAGGGATATATATATATATAATTTTTTTAAAACTTTTTTTTTTTGTAATTCACTATTTTTTTGAACTGTTTGGTTTGTTTTTATAAATAAAAATTGTTATTAGAAAAACAATTATTTTGGTGTTGGGTGAGGATATATGTAATAAACACTTAAATGATTTTGGACTTTGTAATATTTTTGAAATTGGTGTTATAAATAAAAATAGAATTATTGTTTCTCTTTTTTTTTTTCTCTATTAAGAAGATAAAGAGATGAAGAAAGTGTATTAAAAATATATATAGCTATTAAATAGTTACTAATTAAGAGAGCAAAATAAATAATAGCATACGGAGAGACCAATTTTGTCTATTAGATAAAAAATTAAAATTATGTTGTGTCGGTAACAAATTTTATAGTGTTAATATCAACACCCCTCAATTAACATGTGCGTAACATTATTAGATCACATTTGATAAGACCATTCCAATTGTTATTATTGAGATGAGAAAAAAAATTATTTCAGTGGAATCGGACTTGAAAAGTCCGATCACTTATATTTGCAGTTGGACTTGGAATCTGTGATCTCAGATTGGAATCAAAGATGGTAGTTTAGCTGCGTAGAACGAGTTCTGCTTGGGTCCGATGTCTATTGGACCCCAAGTGGTTCCAATGGGTTCGGTAACCGTCAGATATGCTTTAGGATTTGTGTGTACGGATTTTAAAGCAGACGCGAAATTGCGGGCGCGAATTTTAAAGCAGATCCGACGGTTAGCGAACCCATTGGAACCACTTTGGGTCCAATGGACATCGGACCTAAGTTGATTCCGCGTAGAACACACAAGACAATTAGATAATTAAGGATTAGGGATTGACGGTCATTCTTTTTTCTATTTTATTTTATTATATTTTTATTATCGAATTTTCCATCAAATATATTGAATTATTCATCTATCTTTTTTCCTTTTTTATTGGCAGAAGCCCGTCTAGTATTGTTATTGTTATTATTAGTACTGTACTACTTCTGTAGTTGTTCTTATTATTGTTGTCATTTACTATCATTATTACTATTCGTCAAAAGATTCAATATTAATATCACATAAAAATGTAAGTGCTCTCAGATGTGTATTATTTCAGAGATTTCGAGAGAGAGTTCTTCTCAGGCGTCCATTTGCTTAAATAGGCCTTGGTTGGGTAGTTAGATCAGTAAGTGCTGTTTTGACAGTTTTTGCGTGCGGATGCCGGAATAGCATGCGGTTTGGCTGAGATCCTCACGGGCGGTTATAACCTCATGCGGTGGCTCTTCCGAGTAGCATGCGGATGAAGGCATCTCTGTGCCTGAGGCTGAGATGTCAGAATTGCGTGTTTTATGCCTGTTTTTGCTCCAATATCATTGAAAAATATGTAATTCTCTAAAATCAAGTGAAATAACAAAAAAAAGAATTTGATTCTCTATAAAATAAGCAATTGTAACTCGATAAATGACAATAATATAGGCTAAGTGATAGGGAAAATAGTGACTTATTTGACCCCTATCAGTGAATGGGGTCTTTTTGAACTTTTAATCTAAGTTACAAGTCCCTAATGTGTCTTAGAGTTATTTTTAGCAGAAACTCGAATAACTCAGTTCTAAACAAAAATAATAAACAATAAAATAAAGAGCAGAGTTTAGAGACACTTGACATAAGAGTTGTTTACGGAGTTCGGCACTAATGCCTACGTCTCTGGGGCCCGTGACCTTCGAGATGACACACCTTTCTTTATCCAATGAGAAATGAGTACAAGGTGGAACTGATGAGCCTTTACAATCTTCTGGGAAGTCACACGGCCCGAGTACGGAATCGGCTCACGAGCACTAAAGGTAACAAGGTGAGCAACTAAGGCTCAAGGGTAACAAGGTGAGCAACTAAGGATCAAATGTAACAAGGTGAGTAAATAAGGCTCAAGGGTAAATGGTTGATCTCGCAGGATCACTCTAAGAGTTGTTGTATTGATTGAATAAGATTGAGATTGATTGTGCGTATAGAAGTTTAAGTGCACAAGCAACAACGGTTTTCTCTAGATCTGAGAATTTGAAATATTGTAGTTAGGCGGCTAGAGTACTTCTCCAAACCTTAGTATTGCTTCTATTTATAGAGAGCTGATAAAAACAAGGTAAGTTGCCCCGACCGTTACAACAGTTCATGGACTGTTACAACGATAGGTCAATTTACACAGGTTTAGACTGAGGGAACCATAACGGTGGATTTTTGTATACAATGGTGGATTTTATGGATAATGGTCATGGACCGTTACAACGATTCCCTCAACGAAAATCCTCTGGAATGTCGACCGTTAGGTGACGGTTCTGATCGATTTAAACTGTTACAGACTTGGCTCATGATTTATTTATTATGTTGCAAAGGTTCCTGGACTGTTGCAACAGTAGGTCTCACTTAGTTCATTCTCAAGCTTATTTTACCAATTTTTACATATTAAATATCCTAATCTTGAGATGAAGCTTCTGTTGTCCAATGTCTTGTGCTTCATGACTACATCATTGATGTTGTATAATAGTTTATTAATTCATCATTAATGTGTAATTATTAAATCTTCTGTTGTCATAAACCAGCACCATATCTCGAGAAGGAAAACTGTAAAATGCAATTTATATATGTTTGCAAATCTAGTCAAGCAAACAAGTAGATTACAGCACAAGCCAACAGAGAGATCTAACCAACAAGGTAGATGGCGCTCCCTGGGCGGCAACTGATACCTCAAGTGAACCTCCCTGTCCTCCTTCATCTCTTAGGCTGCCCATGGATCCCTCCTAGGAGCTCCTCCTGGATCGCTGTCTGTGTACGACACTTCCATGGATCCGCCTTCCATGGATCGCCGTCTGTGTACTTATGGGTACGGTTACAAAATTAATAATTTAATATCCGATCTGGAACCAATACTATAATGGGTAGGATATGAGTTTCATTTAATTATCCGACCCATAACCGAACCCGTCCCGATACCCGTATAAATATCCGATAAAACATATATTAATAACTATTAATATATAAAAATACAACTTTGCATATTAATTTTTGCATAAGCCGTGGTGAGCCCAGTACTTTTTCACAACTTGAATGTAAGAAAATATAATGCAGTCACATATTCGCTATGTTTATACACATAGATGGATGCCAAATTTATTCCTTCCGTAACAGCTGCATTAATTTTTTAAATAAAATTTATTGCTATGAATACATCCTTCAATATTTGCCTGAATATCCTCTGCATAATAATGAAAATTTATTGCTCTTATTGATATGTCATTTCTACAAATTAATAGTATTTCATTCATATATTTTTTTGAGCCATAGAAAAGAAAATCATCATCTCCAATATTTTACTTTCTAAAAATTATATCTATTCTTCAATATTTTTATTTTCAAAAGTTATTTCTCTTCAAACTCCTGAATTCAAAAACTATTAACAAAAAATAGAAAAACTTTTCAATATTTTTTGTTACACCATGAGTACTTGATGTCTCGTTATTTGATCTATAAAACCGACCAAATTTTGTACCAAAACATGTGTTTTAAACCACTAAATCGTGTCTTTTACATTGAATATCTATAGAATGTGGTACTGCTACGTTTTTATTCTTATTTTGCAGAAAATATGCGAAATCAGGGAAGGTTGTGAATTCTGAAACTCTACACGCGGGTCGCATCATGACCGAGGCGGGCCGCATCACACCCTGACGCGACCACAGACGCGATCGCTCATCAACTGCTTATTAGACATATGAACGTGAGCCGCATCACATCCGATGCGGGTCGCGTTAGCCTTTTCCGGAAACAAAACAGATTTGGAAATAGAGGCAAATTGAAGGAAAGTATGTCAAAAAGGTTATAAAACGAGATTTCTTGCGACAGAGGGAGTCCTTCTGCATTTTCTGGAGCTAAGGAGAGAATTCTAGGGTTTGGACTTGATGACTAGCTTGGAGATGAAGTTGAGAAGCAAAAAGAAGCAAGTTTGATCACGGATCTTCTTTGTTCTTCGGGTTTTATCATGATTTGTTCTCCCCTTGTTTCTTTTATTTGCTTTATGACTATGTCTGAGTAGACCTTTAGTTTCTAGGGTTATGATGTAGTCGGATACTTTGTTTTATATGCATGTTGTTTGAATTTGTGTTGATGTTTGTGTTTATTTGTTTGAGTATTAATTTAATTGCTTAGTTGAAATTGCTTGAATTATTCTTGGTTTACTGTTAGATGTACTGCAGCATCTTTCTTGTAATTTGACCTAAATATTTCTCTTAACCAGACTAAGTAGATGAGGTAGGTTTGTAAGTCGAGAGGTAAAACCAATTATTAGCCGAGAGATGAAACTTTCCATGCATCGAGAGGTAGTGGATACCTTTAGTAAACCAAATAATTAACTTAGGTAGAATACCAACAAACGAGAGTTGAAGTTTAGAAACCTAAGAGGGTAGAAATTGCAATTCTAGTATCGTGTTTATTAAAGCCAACAAACGAGAGTTGAGATTTAGGAATATCGGGTACGGTCAATAGAACCCTACACAAAACTATCAATACAGAAATGAATGGCTGCTGTATTAACTCGAGGGTCATGCGTCCCGCGTCAGGTACCGAGAGACAGAATTGAAGACGCAATCAGAAACCCTGGAAACGCCTTTTATATTATAGAATTAAACCAAATTTATTTACTCTCTTATTTGTTTTAATCTTTGTCATTGAACTATTTAGGAAATATAAACAACCAAAACCAACCCCTTTCCAACTTCTAGTACTTAATTAATTTAAGTAGAGTCCAGTTTAGATTTGAACCGTCTCTTGGATCGATACCTGATTTTACTATACGATAGGATTGTGCACTTGCAGTCTTAATCGGAAGTTAATTCAAAGTTTAAAAGGTACAACTTGTTGTACCGAAACTTTGTGATACACTTTTGTGCGAACAGTACTCCAAACAATCAACAATCAAATTCTAAAAATAATACTACTCAAGTTTCACAAAATATTATTGAAGACTCTAATGAGACAAAAAGTAAAAAAATCTGTAGTATATATGAAAGAAGTAAAAAATAGGATAGTATTTTTAATTTGGATAGATAACTAATAATTTAGAGTTATTATTTTTATTGTGTTACGTAGCATGATATATTTTATTATTTATGAACAAGATTAATAGTATAATTTTTATTTTGCAGTAATTTTTAATTTATATTATAATAATTTATGATATGAGATGTTTAAGAAATTATTATATTTAAATGTAAATGATTTTTCAAATGCTTTAGAGTTGTGACATATACCCGCTTCGGATCCGAAACCGCACCATATCCGAATCGGACCCGATAATCTACAAACAAGTTATAGGTATCTATCTACTCGGAACCGAAAAACTGGATCTGAAATATCTACGGGTAGATAGGTATCTGGATCCGGATCCAATCTGATTTGAAACAAATAAGTATATGGATTGAAATTCAGACCCGTACACCTTTAGAATACGGGTCCAAATATATATAATAGTATCCGGATCCGATCTGATCCGATAGCACCTCTAAGGTGTACCCCTCAATATATAGACAATACTAAACCGTCCCACTAGGGAGTTGCCTGATCTGAAGTTGACCGCCCCATCAGTTTAGTATAGAGAGTTGGCCGCCCTCAGTGGGACAGTTAGGGTATTTATAAATTATATCAAATTTGAAAGCATATTTCTATTTTTTCTTTGTTAGAGTATTAATAAAAATTTTGGGTTAAACTGTGACTCGTTGATTAATTTGGTCCGCGCCATTTTGTTTTTTTTTCGGAAATGACCCGTAGGTTTCTACCATAAACTAAAAAAATAATAGTCTGTTACAAGGCTTGTTTTCTGCCCATTCATGCTCATTACATATATATGCATCTAGAAATTTGATAAAAAAATAAAGTCGCCTCTATTCTATCTCATCTCTGTTGTCATTTCCTCTTGAATATCTTGGTACGTAGCTGCATAGTGAAGAATTGGTTGTCAATTTTTTCCTGCAAGGAAATTGCTATCTGCACATGGTGATCCTGGTATGTTTGCAAGCCTCTTTTCTGTTTTCTAGCCCAGTTTGCTGGGAGATGTGGTTGGTGTAGCGCCTCTCTTCTTTTGTATAAAATTCTTACTCTGTATTGCATTCTATTAGCATATTCCAGATAAGTTGATATCGTGTCAGTAGCTCTCCATGATGGTAAAGTTGAGAGTCAGGTGGAGGCCATGGGTTTTTTACTTCCACGTGTAGGAATCCATATCCCCTGCATTAACTCAAAAAGGAATATTTTGAGTTAATGAATCTCAACCGTTTGATTTTAAATGGAACTAATCCGGCCACTGCTTAAGATTTAGAGGTCCTTTAATATTGGTGTGGATCTAGTATGAACGAATCTTAAAACAGATCGGATGGTTACGATTTATTAATTCAAAAGATTTCCGTTTGAGTTAATGCAGAGGATACGAATTCCACGTGTAGTGGGGCCCTTTTAAATTCATGGAAAGAGGTACCGGAGCCGTTCGACTAATGTTTGACTAAAGTAGGTCACGCGTGCTGGTTAAAGGACTAATATTTGACTAAATTACCAAAGCTGTTCGTTCTGGCTGAACCTGAATTAATTATCCCGTTTCGTTTTGGAAGAAAATGGCGGAACTCATCAATTCGTTTCGCATGAAAGCTCGGTAAATTGCGGCCGAAATGAACGAAGCAGACAAAACTTGGGAAGTATATCGGTATGATATCATTGGTGGAATTTGATGTATACAATTTGTTAACGACTTAAAATTTACAACTATCAATATTTCATGACTTGATAAAATATTAAATAAAACTAAAATTATATAAAATTCGATACACAATCAATTTATAAATTCAATGACAAGGATATCAAGTTTTTTTAGCTTTCAAATTATTTTTTTTATAAAAATTTAAAAATATATTGTCATGACAGCCAAAAATCAAAATATTATTATTAATGACCTTTATAAAAAACTATGGAAACCCTAAAAAAAATACTGAATTTAATCTCGACAAACAAAATATTGATTAGATGATGTTATTTCAATAGAAAAACCAAAAATATTTGATCCAGATGTGAATTAATCTTATCCGTATTTGAACCTTCACTCACAGAAAAGGGAAACGGAAAGGAAAAAAAGTTGCCACTCCGATAATTAATCCTGAGTGAGTCTATGGTACTATGCTCAACACAAATTAGTCCGTAATACAAATTAATATTTTCATTTTTAAAATCTTAATGGTCAATCTGAACCATTCAATATGATCTCCGCATATGTATGTACTTACAAACCAAATTTTATAATTTTTAGAATGTTTTTACTATTTTTTAAGATAGATAAAAAATCACTTGATCTAAAAATTCTGAATCATCCAAAACCAATCATTTTCTACCTATCTTAAAAAAAAAAGATAAGATATTTAAAAAAAAAATATAAAATTCGATTCACAAGTACATATTCATATGAAAATTATGTCAAACAGTTCGAATACAAAAATATATATCCGTACTACAGACCAATCAATTTTTCCACACAAATTCATAAAACTAAAGCCGATGCGTATCAGGTGAGCGTAATCTACTCCTTTAATATTTGATACCAAATTTTCAAAACCAAAAAAGAGTAATCTACTATGTACGGACGAAACTGATTCCGTTCCGGAGGTCAAATCTATATCATCAGACATTGTTTCGTGATAAGCAAATGGATTTGGAATGAGACGATGTCACACCTCGCACGAGAGGTTTTGTGCGGATCAGGTGAGGATGAGTGTGACTGCGTGAGAGGTGATGGGGGGCTGGTCGGTGGAGGGTGGACCCGGTGGGATCTAGAAAGCGGAAAGCCACAAAATATCTTAATGCGAATATAGATAAAAGAGTCAAATAAACAATGAGTGAGTCTATGGTACTATGCATATTACGATTTGGCACCGTGCTACGGCTCTATATTTGAGTTTTCAAATTCTAACGGTCGATCCGAACCGTTCATCTTGTTCTCCATATTAATATGTGTCTGGAAACCAAATTTTATATTTTTTTAAATTTTTTTACTATTTTTTTAGATTTATTGAAAATCACTGTTTTTGGATGGTCCAGAATTTTCAGATCAAGTGATTTTCTAAATATCTAAAAAAATAGTAAAAAAATTTCAAAAAATATAAAATTTGGTCTCCAAACACATATTAATATGGAGAACAAGATGAACGGTTCAGATCAACCGTTAGAATTTGAAAACTCAAATATAGAGCCGTAGCACGGTAACAACCCGTGATATGCATAGTACCATAGACTCACTCATAAAGAGTGAGTCTATGGTACTATGCATATTACGATTTGGCACCGTGCTACGGCTCTATATTTGAGTTTTCAAATTCTAACGGTCGATCCGAACCGTTCATCTTGTTCTCCATATTAATATGTGTCTGGAAACCAAATTTTATATTTTTTTAAATTTTTTTACTATTTTTTTAGATTTATTGAAAATCACTGTTTTTGGATGGTCCAGAATTTTCAGATCAAGTGATTTTCTAAATATCTAAAAAAATAGTAAAAAAATTTCAAAAAATATAAAATTTGGTCTCCAAACACATATTAATATGGAGAACAAGATGAACGGTTCAGATCAACCGTTAGAATTTGAAAACTCAAATATAGAGCCGTAGCACGGTAACAACCCGTGATATGCATAGTACCATAGACTCACTCATAAACAATTCTTCCTTAAAAGGAAAAAAAGTTCCTCATCTCTGGAGAGATCAACTAGTTGCTCTTGTTGGCATTGCAAGTTCTTTTGCTTTTTTTTGCTTTTTAAGGCCACGTAGATGGTTACTGTACTATGTAATATCCTTGAGCTTCTTTTAATTAAGGCTGAACATAACAGACCAAAAAGTCCGAGACACCATGTATCGAACTCGCGTACCATTATCGTGTACTCCCGATCTAATCCAGACCATTACGACCTGTTCGGATGTAATCTCGAAAATACTGTTCACGTGGGAAAAAAAAATTCACTCAGACTGAAATTTTTTTTTCCCACGTGAACAGTAAATTTCAGTTCAAACTTTTTCTATTCCCGTTCCTATTCTCATTCCCACTGTGCAGCCGAACAGGGCCTTATAGTGCCGGATCACAGGCAAACACCGTCCCATAAAAAGTTTCAAGTCCGACCGATAAATCATATTATCTGTGGGTATTCAGATATGTATTTAAATTTTTGTAAATTTAGATATTTATATGAGGATTTAAAAGTCTTCATTTTTTGTCTCTAATTTTAAAAATTTTAATAACTCAAAATTTAAAACTTAATTACAAGTCAACATAAAATCGTTCGATATGATCTAAATCATTTTATCTATGCACGTGTGAAAAATTATGACATTTTTAACTTTGTTTTGGTTGTTATCAAGAACTTATAAAAATGTACTAATTAATGTGGATAATTTCTAGACGTTGATTTTTTAACTTATTGATTCACATATAAACAAAACCAAAACATGATAATTTTTTATGAACACATGGAGAAAATAACATAGATCACATCTAACAGTTTTATTTTTGAAGTTTATGATTTAAATTGAGTTATAACGTTTTGAAAATGAAAGCTTGATGAAGACACAAAAATAGAGGTATTTGAACTCTCCTCTATTTACAATATTATGGACACATATACAACTTCATGTTTCGAAACCATATACATTTACTAATAGAGATAATTATTTGTATCTATATTTTTTTAAATGTTTGTTTATTATAGATTCATATATATATATATAGAGAGAGAGAGAGTAAGGCTACCATACATTGTAATGCATAGGCATTTTTGTACATTGAATTATAAATCACCATATTCAAAGTCCAAATAACCGATTCAAACCATTCATCTTGTTCTCCATATTAATATGTGTTTGGAGACCAAATTTTATATATTTTTTTAGATTTATTGAAAATCGTTATTTTTTTATGGTCCAGATTTGTCTAAAAAACAATGATTTTCAAAAAATCTAAAAAAAATGTAAATTTTTTTTTCAAAAAATGTAAAATTTGGTCTCCAAACACATATTAATATGGAGAACAAGATGGACGGTTTGGACCGGTTATTTGGATTTTGAATCCAATGATTTATAGTTCAATGTACAAAAATGCTTATGCATTGCAATATATGGTAGCATTATTATTATTATTATTATTATTATTATTATTATTATTATTATTATATATATATATGGGTAAGGCTAAGGTGCTATGGGTTGCATAGAGACCTACGGTGCTACGGCTCAATATTCGAGTTTTCAAAATCCAAACGATCGATCCGAACCGTTCATCTTGTTCTCCATATTAATATGTGTTTGGAGACCAAATTTTACATTTTTTGGAAATTTTTTGCTATTTTTTTATATAGGTAGAAAATCAGTTGATCTAAAAAATTCTGCACCATTCAGATATTTGATTTTCCACCTATATAAAAAAATAGTAAAAAATTTCCAAAAAATGTAAAATTTGGTCTCCAAACACATATTAATATGGATAACAAGATGAACGGTTCAGATCGATCGTTTGGATTTTGAAAACTCGAATATTGAGCCGTAGCACCGTAGGTCTCTATGCAACCCATAACACCTTGGCCTTACCCTATATATATATATATATATACATAGAAAGAGAGAGATAATATTTTTGTTAGTGTATTTTGATTGAAAATGTGATTATGTTAGTGATTGGTTTTTGTTAATAAGATATCTAATTTATAATAACATAACAAGCTGAACATAATTATTTATGTTGTTCAACATATATAATGATCGAGTATCCAAATTATATCGAGTAAAGTTAGTAGATGCTATACTCAACAAAAGTACTTGGTAAGCATAAGAACATAAAGCTTCAAAATCTATCCTATTCATTTCAAAAGATGAATCTTAACTTTTGAAACCGATCTAGTTCATGAATGATGTATGTACATACAAAATGTTAAAAATTTTCAATTCATTTCATAAAAAGTCAAGCGGTTGAGAAACAATGAAAAATAATTACATTCAAATAACTTATAAAACTTCATATTTAATCATTATTTTTACCATTGACATTGTACTAAATAAGTTCGAAATTTTCAAAATTTTACATCTACGTGCATCACTTGTGAAATATATCGATTCCAACGTTAGAGTTTATGCTCACAGTGTTCTCTTGGTGTGTGCTTTGGAGTTTATGTTCACCGTGTTCTCTTGATGAGCATAGCACACACTATCTGTTATACTAAATGCACCGTTAATCACTCAAAAACTAAAAATAAATGCAATTGAAAGTAAAATAGATGAGTTTAGAGAAATTTGACATGTAGGATGTTAACGGAGTTCGGCAAAACAAAGGCCTACGTCTCCGAGGCTTCGCAACCTCTTCTAGGTGCGTATTTCTATTACCCAATACGAAAGGATTACAACTTATGAACCGTTGAGCCCTTACAATCCAAGCAGGAAGTCAACCGGCCAACTAGAGATGAGAACAAGATCTCAAAGTTTAAGCTACTCAAGAGAAACACTCAAAAGATCACTCTAACCTAATCCAACTCAAGATTAGTGAAGTGGGTTTGAGGTTGTTTGAGTGATTTTGAAGTTTTAAGCTCTCACAACAATGGAGTAAGCAAAGCTCTCAGAAAATAGCATTTTAGAAGTTTAGGGTCGGTTAAGATGCTTTGAGAAGAAAGCCTAAAGCCCTATTTGTTATATTCTGAAATTTTAAAACATGATTAGTGTATTAAATTGATCATTACGCTTAAAATAATTTTTTTTATTTAATTAACGATCATTCGGATCTATCTGACTAATTTAAAACGAATCTAAAATACTGAAATATAAATGAGTTATGAAATTATGTACTTTAAAAAGTTAGAGATTTAAAAAAATAAAATAAATTATAACACTATAAATAAATATTAAGAGATCTATATAGGAGTATAAGAACACGAATTTTTCGTACTCTTAACATTATAAATTTTACAATCTCGATCATTTATGAATTTTAGAAGCCTGATTAACTAAATACTTATACAAAAATAAATATACTAATTAATATCAAATTATTCGAAATTATAAAATTTCAAGGAATAAACATACAAAATATCCGAACGAAGTTATAATGATTTTACGAGTCCTTAATCCTAATTCTATAATACAAAGTGTCCTAAAATAATCGATCTGAGCCGTATTGTAAAATTCAGAATTATCCAGGCCCTTTGATTGATCTCTGCACGGATCTTGATGCAGGGTTATTAAACCCTCCCCTCCTCTCATCTTTTTCTCTCTCTGTCATGGGGGACCCCCGACCCCCTCTCTATTTTCTCTCTTTTCCGCCTCCTCCATCCTCTCCCGTGGAAACCCTAGCACCCCTCTCCCCTCACTCTCTGAACCGTGGCCCCACCCGTTAAGCTCTCTCTCTCTCGCATCCTTACTAGAGAAGGAAATGGAGGCCGGGTTCTTACGAGAGAGCCGTTTCCCTGCTCCCTCGTGCCGTCCCGTCGGTTGTCAGAAAACCCATCCCCCGTGCTTGACTTGCGCATGATTTCGCCTGCCCAGTGCGACTTTCATGCTTGCCGTACACGCCTACCCTCTGGGCTTGGCCGTACCCCCTCTGTCGCTGCCTCTCTCTTAGGTATAAGTGTCTCTCTCTCTCTCTCTCTCTCTCTCTCTCTCTCGTTTTGGTTCTGGTTGCTCCTTTACCCCTCTCATGTGTTGAGAACTCCTCTCTTTCCCCTCCTTTCTCTTGTTCTGGTACGCCTGTTGGCTGGTACCGTTTCGGTGCTTGACTGGTGTTGTTCTGGTGTTTGGCTGGTGCTGTTCGGGTGCTTGGTTGGTGCTATGCCGTGCTAAGTGCTGGTTGTCGTTGCTCCGGTGTCAATTCCCCTTTCCTCTTTGCTCTCTCCATACCGGGCTTGCTCAAATCGGGTAAGTTTAGCACCTTACCTTTCTTCTGTGATGGTTCTGCGAAATATTGAATTTTTACGGCTTACTCGGGTTGTTGATTTTCCCGGCAAGCCAATGCACGAGGCTGTGTTGTCATGCCCTCTGATCTGACTTGTTGCCATGCTCTATTCTGCCTTGTTGTTCTGTTGTTGCTGGTCTGTTTTGTGGTGCTTGGTTGCTTGTTGCCTTGCTCTCTGCTCTGTTCTGTTTGTTTTACTGGTTTGGCTTGTGCCTTGTTCTGACCAGTTGCCTTGACCTGTTTTGTTGGTTCTGTGTTGATGATGTACTGGTATTGTTCGACTGGTGCATTCATGTTGTTGTTGTGCTGACTTGCGAAGTGCTGGTACCAGTGGTACCAGCCCAGTATACTACTGGTACTGTGCTGATTTTTGTTTGTGTACCAGCCCTTGAATTGACAGGGTCCATTTTGTGAACTTTTGAAAATTTAGCGTTGAATGTGTAAAATATAGGCCTTTGTGATAATTAAAATTTAGTAGGGTCTGTTTTGGAAATATGCATGTATTTGCACTTTGGCCCATGTAAAATAAATAATTGGAAATGGCTTTTGGGTTTTGGCTTGGATTAAAATTATGGAATTTGGAAATTTTTCAAAATGCGAAATTGTCGGATAAAAACACCTAACCCATAGTTAAATTAAAATTTGCGTTACAAAGTTTTAATTTCGAAAACATAATTTTATACGTTGCTAATTGATAAGGTAATTTTATTAACAACACAAGTATTTATGTTATATGTATATATTTTTTTTAAAAACAACGAATTAGTGGTTGTAGGGCGCAGAAAGTTGCATGGCGTCAGGTTAGCTAACGGTGCGGGATGTCTTAAGTGTGGGTGAGTGGAAATATTCCCAGCTGGGTTCAGTGCTCTATCTCTTCGAATGTGAGCGGGTCACCGAACTCAGGGGAAGGGATTCACTCGGAATTTGCTTTCTGCATTCCTCCTGGTTCACCCCTTGTGACGAACTTACGTTCATGATCGGTTGTCGGAGGTTTTATTATTTTCGATTGCGAGGACGTTTTACTTCCGACGGGCGTAAGCCCCCGCCGTTAATTACATCAGAAAGACCTTTCGAGTCTACCTGAAGACCTCAAGCATTCTGGGATTTATGCCTATATGGGTTGAATTGAATAAAGGGGCTAAAAGGGACTCATCTATGGTCTGCTTTGGTCATGTGGTTGGTTCTCATTTAATTTATAGGCATGTTTTGATTGATTGTCATGATGTATGCATGAAGACGTGGATTTCATATGTTTAAAATGTGAGAAAGTTATTGAGAAATATCATTTATACGTTTTTAATATGAAAAGAGCACTTGGATGTCATTTTTATACTTTTATTTATAAAAATATGTCGAGAGGGGTATTTTGGTCATTTCAGATTATTTATGGGACATGGATATGTTCAAATATTATTTAGAATTATAGAAAATTGAATTTGGGTTCATTTGGGACTGATTTGAGTTGATTTGGAGTTAGTATGAAAAAGTTATGGCCAAAAAGGACTTGAAAGGACCTATTTGTGAAGATTTTATACTTCCAGGGACTTGTTTGTAAATTTCCAGGGACCTGAGGCTATAATTTGGGCTTTTAACAGGGTTTGGAATGAAATTTGGGCCTTCAAGGGCTTGTTTGAGAAGTTTTTTTTTATTCTGACAGGGGCCTCTATGTAAATTTATAGGGGCTTCTCTGCATATTTTAAATAAACAGAGGGGTTTATATGTAAAAGAGGTTTGTTTAATCATTTTTGGGCTTTGAGATTGGTGCTGGGCCTTCAAGATTCGGGCTTTGGGCCTTTGAGATGTGTACTAGGCTATCAATTAATGTGCAGGGCTTTAGATTAATCCATTTGGGCTTTAAGATTAGTGCCATGTCATTTTAATTCATTTGAGCCACTGACAGAGGGGTCCTATACTGTCAGGAGCCGTTTGATTTATAGATTTGAACATGGGCCGTTAATCACAGAGATTGCTTCAAGATTCGTGCAGAAGGGTTTCTCGGCTAGGGTTCTTCCCCGATGAACTCCTTCCGGCCGATCTAGGCCACGGCGGCGCCGGTCAAGGACATGATTGTGATCGTGTGGCTGTCAGGAGTCTATTGGTACCATTGTCGGCCGTCGGCGACCATCAGAGGCGGCGGAATAGGCATCTACAGTACCAATCGGTACCGATTGAGTCCCAGATCGATTTTGTTCGATTTCTTTGTGATTTCTTTCAATTGATTGGTTGTTTAGGCTCGTATGAGGCTATAGAAGGCTCTGGAGGCATCGATTTCCCATTTAAATAGATTTTGGGTATGATTTAGGTTTTGTCACTTCGGTTTCAGTACCGAATTGGTACCAATAGCAGGTACAATGGATTTCAAGTCGAATTGGGCATTCAAAGAGGCCTTTTATGTCATTTAGATTGTATTGGAAGGATTTGGGAGCTTTGGTTTGCATTAGATCAGAATCTGGATCAAGTTGGCATAAAGAACATATATATTTCAATATTTCTAAATCATTTCCTCTTGAATCTTGTGCAGGATATGTGGTTTTCAGTTCATGAATTCAAAGATATACATGTCAGGGATTTTTGTTTCAAATTTGGGATTTTTCTGAGCTCATTTACTCAGTCAAATGGCTTGATCAAGCTCAGGGGTATTCATGGTAATTTTACCATTTTAAATACAGAATTTCCATTTTAAAAAGATGAACTTTGAAACCTCATAACTTTTCATAGGAATATCCAAATGAGATGAAGTTTATATCAATTTTGTGTGTTTTGATGTGTTCCATCTGACTGTGAAGTCCATTTTTCACTTTAGTCCTTTCATTTGCCTGAATTATCAGATTTATCAGCAGAGGTCAAAAAGGCCTATTTCAATGCATTCCTTTGTACCAGTGCTATTTCTAATGCATTGCAATGCTGAGTTCTGACTTGGCTTTCTACCATAGGTTACCAGAGGGAGTCACATGGCCTGGCATAGGTCTGGTTGAGTTCAATAACAAGTTTCAAGGGCATTATAGCCACTGTTTGGTACCAGTATCAAAGAAGAAAGGATCAAAGGTTTCAAAGATCATGAAATCATCACTTTAATGTATTTTGAACATGTCAGAACTTGTAATTTTGCAGGGAAGTCCCTGATTGTTTTAAAATCATGTTTTTATACCCTCTCACTTGATTTCAAGAGGCATTATCATCAAAACTTCATGGATTCATAGATGTAAGTGACATATAGCAATACAATTGCTGTCTTTTTACACTTTGAACCTCAGTTTCTCACTATTTGCAAATAAACCCTTTAAAATAGTGAAATTAGCCATTTTGGTAGCATAACCTTACTATTTCTCTAGTTTTATTTGCAATTAGGCCTTCTCAAGTGATCATTAGATTGAGAGTTGCAAAGGATGCCTGTGGCTCACTTTAAACAACCCTTGTGCATTTATCTTTTTATTTAAAGTCACTTTATTCCCTTATTTTGATTATTTTTGTAAAGAAATCAAAGGGTCAGATGAGCAAGGATGCCTGTGGCTCACTACACTCATCTTTACCTCTAATTAATTTACAAAAAAGAATCAAGGGAGGCAGAGAAGAAGAAAATGAAAGAAAATAGAGAAAAATGTACAAAAATATAACTTTTTATGAAAAGTTTGTATCAAAACAGTACATTTTATGTTTTTAATGTTTAAATACATTATTTAAGTGTTTTTAAAGAAGATTATTGCATCAGAACATAAAAGAAGCAAGTGCTATAAGAAAAGAAGATCAAATGGCTAGAATAAAAGCTTTATTAATGAAAATAATGTACAAACAAGGTCACTAGGGACTTTACATTGCATCCAAGCTCTAATTACCTAGGAATTAGACTTGTAATCACAGAGGAAGCTTATGGTGTGTGTGTGCACCACTTGTATGTGTGTAAATGTGTGTGTAATGTGTAGTTGTATGCTCAGAGCTCAATGTGTGTGTTTTCTCTCTAGCTGTGGGGTGTTTTGAACTTCATTTGAGGTGCCCTTTTATAGGCAAAGAGCTCAGCTCAGGATTTGGTAGGGCTGAGGTGGTCTCATCTTGGCCAGAGGTGCTTGATCAAATGCCTCTGGTTGATTTATGTTTATTTGAATGCCATCAAGACAGGGGATCACCCAATTATACTTTGACATGTCATTTGAGTGTGTTGGATGCATTTGAGCCCTTAGATTGCATTACCAACAGCTCTGGGCATCAATAGCCCTTGATTTACTGCCATATGGATGAGGTATGAGGGAATGCGTGCTCTCAGCCTCCAGGAGTATATTCTCCTATTTTGTCATGACCTTAGGCCTTGAGGTATGGGCAGAGAGACAATCCTTGAGGTATGGGCAGAGAGAAGAGGGAAGGTAGCTCTTTCAATCTTATATAAGCTTTGCTTCAATCCATTCTTAATTTAGGCGAATTTAGAACTCAAAAATCGGCTTAGGCCGCGAGAGGAGGGAAGGAGAAGATGTCAGAGAAAGGGGCCCGCATGTCGGCCTCACTGACCTGTGCCTTCTCTCTCTTTCATTTCCTTTTCCCTCTGTATAAGCTTGGCGCATTGTAGGCCGCACAAGGGGGCAGTGTTATGGTGTATGGTGCTCTTAGCGCACTCAAAATGAAGGGTTCAAAGGCGTTGAGTTTAAACTCAGCGCTCCCTTGCTCGTTTTGGCTGGTCTGGGCGCATGGTGCACCATTCCGCTGTCAGCTTGGTGTATGGAGTTCATTCTTCATGCACTGAGTTCACCCATATCCGAGTTTCAGCGAAAATAGCCATGTGAGGCTGACAATGGGTCCTAGGGGTTAGGTTTAGGCTTGGTATACCCCATATTGCACCCAGAGAAGCCAGGTTTAATGCTAGGGGTACCCTGTGCCATGTGGCACCAATCAGGAGCTGCCATGTCAGCATTTCCTTTGAAAATTCATAACTCTTTAACCATTTGGAGTTAGAATCTGTATAAAATATCAAAATTCATGGTTTTTAATGTATAATATTACCATGAACTTTAATATGTCATTTCCCTTCATCTTGGGAAGATTTTATGCACATTTAGCATTGTTCAAGCATTTAAATTGGTGTCAATTTCCATTTATTTAAATTGGCAACTTTCTAGGCTACAACAGTGGTATAATTAGGTTAACAATTAAATATCGAGTTTCATCGCTTAAGTAGAATAAAATAACACACGTAACTTGAACTTTAAAATGTATGATTTTTAAGAGCAATAATCAATTAGTTGATTTAATAAACAAACCAAACTAAAACAGTATTAATACATTTAAAATAAAATAAAAATTTCATAATAAGTTTTTGAATTAAAATATTTCTTTTAAACATTTTCGAAATTGTACGAAAACTCGTTGCTAATTAATAAATGACAATTAATTAGCGACGAGAAATATTTATTTTTGACTTAGATTCGAAACGACTAATTACACGTAGAATTAGATTAGTTATAAAATAACAAATTGCTCGACTTAGAAATAATTAGAAAAACACGTAAAATAGATAAACATTTATTCTCTAAAATTTTGTAAGACTAATTTACGTATCTAAATTATAATATAACTAAAAGTATATTTTAATACTTATTAGTTTAGTAATAATTACATAATTTATGCATGTTTATAAAAATAAATAGCATTAGGAATTTTTGATAATAAGTTAACTTTTACTGTATTTCGACCGATTTAAAATAATTAGAGTTAAGCTAAAATAAATCAAAGAGATAAGTAATTAGGATATATTAATAGGTAAGACACGTTTAGAATTACCGTAATTAACAAATGATTATTTTTGCGAATATTTTGACATTAGAATTTTTACAAGCAATTTATCTTCAAATTAAATTATTAAAAATATAAATTATTTTAGAATTAAATTAGATTAATTTAGATCAAAGTAAATAATTAATATCTGACTGAATCGGTAATTTTATAAAATCGAAATAATCGAGAATTTAACTTGCACATTAACTAGGACGAGGGTTAGAATAAAATTAGTGCAGATTTTAATTAGTTAAAATTACGTGATCATAGATCAGTCGACTCCGTACAAGTCCGACCCGTGGGCCGATCCGACTGACCCGCAGATCGGAGCATACGTGGAGCACGCTGATTTTTAGCGACAGAGACTCCAGCCCCCTCAGGTGTGGGATATCTGAATTATTCTTTTCGTGGGCGTACTCTTACCAGTCGATCCATCTGACCTGACATCCACACTTTATTTTTAAGTAGTTGCATTAAAACTTTAGAGCATGTTTATCCTTTCTGCACTGTAGGTAGAATTGCATAAACCCTGAAAAATTTGAATTTACTGTATTTTAAGAGTAGAATAATTAAATAATATTATATATATATCTTATTAGAATATTAGGTTATTATCTGTCTTCTTCTCGTAGAAGACTATATTATTATTTTACGTGCATATGCATGCATTGGTGAGAGCTGAGCAGAGCCGAGTGACTTCGTTCCGTCTTGGTGTCACTTGGCATGGGACGGCCCGACAACCACTGAGCTGAGGGTCACTTGATCCTTGGATGGCTTTAGGATTTATATTATATGTATAAACTTTGATTATATACCTTTTTCGATCATTTTGCTATTTGACGTGAGCAGTTCCGATCTCGAGTTCTGTGGCACGGACGATTCGGGATGTTTCCCACGCCTACATTAGGAGCTACATGCCTAGAACAGGTTACCCCACCACGGTTCCGATCTCGAGTTCCGTAGTGGCATTTTTATTACTTGAGACTGCACAGTTCCGATCTCGAGTTCTGTGTAGGTCTGTTTTACGCTACCGCATGGTTCCGATCTCGAGTTCCATGGCGGATTTGGTGATTTGGTCTGCACGGTTCCGATCTCGAGTTCCGTGGCAGAGTGGCGGGTGAGGGCACAGTTCCGATCTCGAGTTCTGTGGCCCTGGTGATGATATTCTTACGACTTGCATTGTATGATTTCTCCTATTGGATATGTTTGGCTTATGAATCGTCTAGGTGAGATGACACACCGGATTTTGATATAACCATCAGCTAGTGTGCTATTATCTTGTGGGGCAATGCTCGATGTCACTAGGCAACGTGTATCATTGCACTCTGATCACAGTCCTTGGATTATATTGCTGGATCTTGTGATCCTATTGGCACAGCACGGGGTGATTTACTTTATCCATATTATTATTATTATTATTGTTATTGTATTTGGGCACACAGTCCAAGGAGTACTGGATTCCGACTTGATTTATATCCGATATTACACCTTGATTTTATTTTGGATTTATTCCGCATGTTGGCATAATAGAATAATCGCATCATGGCATCATTCCAAAGTATTATAAATTCTATTAGCTATTAATATGGGTTCACACATGTGCATATTTTTAATTGTATTCATTTTATAAATAAAAGTCCTTTGACCGTAGAGGATCCCTGAGGGGATAATTTTGGGTCACATACTGGGCGATTCGTCGCTCACCCACAAGTTGTTTCGTGGGTTTTAGGTACAGGTTCTGGCGATCCGCAGCAGGAGATGTCAGGAGCTGTCCCCGAGGGCCACACCACTTGACCTAGTTAGGGTTAGACTTTTGATTAGTTTTACGAGTCCTGTATTTCCTGTGTTATATATACAGGCTCGATAGATCATGTATCCCCTTCTATAGATGGTGTTATTTGGATCCGAGATGGATCGAATTATATGTTATGTATGTGTATGTTTATTTATTTGCTATGTGACTGATGCTTGATATTTATATTATGTTGCTTCCGCTGCTGTTTGATTTATTAGTTATGATTAGCCTTGCGTGCTTAATGATTAATTAAGCACGAGGCGAGGTTGATCACACCTTAATCCAGAATTCCTGGTTTGGGGTGTGACACTATTTATAGAGACAGCTCAAAAATGAGTTGTTTGACTTAAAACGTTACCAACATTTTATAAAATGTTATAACGTTTTAGTTCAAAATGCGATTTAGGGTTTCAATTTTCTGATAGCTCAGTAAAACGTTACCAAAGATTGTAAAATGTTATGTAACATTTTGTACTGTAAAATCTTGATCAAAAACATAAATTTCTGAAGCTTAGATTTAATTAAAATGTTACAACTTTTGTTAAAGGTTACAATGCTGATTTAATTAAATAAACGTTACCAACATTTGTAATTCAATTTTGAATTTGATCCAGCTGTACTTCAGCATTTCTGACATTCTCAAATCGTTATAACATTTTATAAACGTTACAACGTTTTAAATTGCTTCTGAGTTTGTTCAAGCTGTTACTTCAGCATTTCTGACAGGCTGAAAATGTTACAACATTTTACAAACGTTATTAACGTTTGTTCCCTGTTTAAACAGCCTCAAACTTACTTTACCAAGTTTATGATTTTACAATTTGTATTCTTGATAAGTGTATTCATGATTTCTTCATTTCAAGTATTTCATATTGTCATTTCATTTGACTTGAACCTGCATATCTTTCAAAAATAAAAATTGTAAAATTCAATAATTGTATATTTTTGCAAATTAGTCAGATAGACGAAAAACATTATTGGTAGAACAACACTATCTTTGAATAATATGTTAAATTTGTTACAATATTAAAATAAGAGATTCAAATTATATGAATATCCTTATTAGTAGAGGTTTGATATTTGATTTATATCTGTATTCGTTTAATATCCGATCAATATCTATATAAGTTTGATATCTGATCCATATTCGTATACATATTCAATGAATGAGGGACAAACACATACTCTCTTTTTTTCCAAGAAAACATAATTTTAACAATTGTTGGTCCCAAAGGCACTTAATTAGAGGACCGGGAGAGAGAGAGGGGGGGGGGGGGGGGGGGGAGGGGGGGAGGTGAATAGGGTCTTTTAATAATTTGTATTCTAAGTTAAATTATCTAGCATGTCTATAAGTTATTATTGGCGGAAACTAGAATAACTTGAATCTAAACTAATAAATAATAAAATAAATAGTAGAGTTTAGAGACACTTAACATGAGAGTTGTTTACGGAGTTGACACTAACACCTGCGTCTCTGGGGCACTAACGTCTACGTTTCCAGGACCCTAGAGAGTCGACTTTTACCTCCAAAGATGATTTCTCCACTACTTGGCTTCTAATGGCTACCACTCTCTCTCTCTCTTTAAGTAACTCTCTAACGTAGCCTAATAATGAGAATTGATAGCTACAATTCTAGACTTGACACAATTCAACACACACAATAAATCCTATTACAAAAGGGTATTTATGACATTCCTAAACAGTAGTGAAAGTAGTGGAGATCATGGAGGAAGTGGAGATCATGGGGGTCGTTGGGGGTCCACCCATGATCTATCATAAATTGTTTAAAAATAGCGTGACCCATCAGAATAGAGGATATTATAGAAGATCCGGCCTGCTAACCGTGCAAACTATGGACTATGTCGCGTACAACATGAGGGGTGTCGTACAGACTTCTGATTTAGTGAATTTTCTTGTACGATATTTTGCATGTTGTGAACTTCATGAGAGGTGATGTATGCTCCATGTGATGTCTTATTTTGGCGGCTATTTGATAATCGCCGAAATATGACATTTTTTGCTCTGTTTTTGACTTAAATACACAACTTTCACCAAAACCTACTAAAATGACTCAAAAACACATTTGTGGTAAATAAATCAGAAAAATGGCTACTTCGTATTTGCTTTTTGCCATTTTTTTTAGATAAAAAGATAATGAGTTATGCTATATGCTTTGACACCATCAATGATTATCATAATACTTTCTTGAACAAACTTTAATTCACTATGACAATTGAGAAGTGAATTCATCTTGAGACCCTCGTTTTAGAAATTGCTCTATTACCATCTATATTTGAGAGAGCGATAAGTTAATACCATGTTTAGGAAAAAAAAATATTTGCCTTCTATATTTGCTTAATTTTAGAAATTTCTCTATAAATAAAAAAATAGATATTATTGGAGAAAGTACCACATGTATAAATTAGAATTTAAATTGCCTTCTATAAGCACCTATTTCTCCGTTCAAGAGATAAACAAGACATCAAAATTGGATAATTTACATAAAGGCCAACAAAACCACAAAATTGAGAAAACAAATCCATCACACTTCTTACAAATCAATTCAAATATTCAACCACAAAAATGAGATATATATTAACATATCAGGGAACAACGTTGAAGGTGCCAGAAAATACAGGGTTCAAGAGAATAACCTGAAGGGATAATCGTTGTAGAAAAGACAATAGGACAACTCGACAGGACAAGCCAAGAGAGATGAGGCAAGATGGATGCAATACAGAGATATAGTGAGGGGGCACAAGTTCAGCAGTGTGTTGTTGTAAGCAATCTATTGCTCTATTTGACTAAGAGTGAGTCTATGGTACTATGCATATCACGGGTTGTTATCGTGCTACGGCTCTATATTCGAGTTTTCAAATCCTAACGGTCGATCCGAACCGTTCATCTTGTTCTCCATATTAATATGTATTTGGAGACCAAATTTTACATTTTTTGAAATTTTTTTACTATTTTTTTAGATATTTAGAAAATCACTTGATCTGAAAATTCTGGACCATCCAAAAACAGTGATTTTCAATAAATCTAAAAAAATAGTAAAAAAATTTCAAAAAATGTAAAATTTGGTCTCCAAACACATATTAATATGAAGAACAAGATGAACGGTTCGGATCGACCGTTAGGATTTGAAAACTCGAATATAGCGCTGTAGCACAGTAAAAAATCGTAATATGCATAGTACCATAGACTCACTCTTTGACTAATTTGTAAAATATTAAATTATACGATTTCTTTTTTTGAGATAGTTGCAGGTTTAATTGTTATGTCAATTTATTTGTCAAGACAAGCATTAATACATGATTCATGGTAAATACAAGTTAATGGATTGATTGGATGAATCATCAAGAGCAAGATAGTCCACTTTTACCATTTTAATTTATCAATTTTTATATATCTAAAAATATGATAAAGTAGGCTTGAGGTTGTGCTACGTGTGTCTATTTGTTACAACGATTGATCAAACAAAATAACGGTTGAAATCAAAACTTATGAATTACAAAAGTATATTTTCAGGCAAATCAAGCACAAAAGAATTAGAGTCCAAATGTCTGATCTGCCCCAACCAGTATCGATTGACCAACCCTCACTACGGTTGATGATGAAATCCTGATTTTGTTTCATTTTCTGATATTTTTTTATATCTCTATATTAATAGAAGGGTTGATTGTTTCCCCTTCAACAAATGAACAACATCCTTTGTGCCGTCACTTTTGAATCATTTAAAAGGTTTAGCCTTGTCCATTGTTACTTATACTTAAACTTGAATTTTCTTTCAATAACTTCAAATCCACTTCACCTAAATTGATCAAGTTGAGATTAGAGTGATAGTTAGTGATTCTTGGAGTTTTTGTTGAACTTAGAGCCTTTAGTGCTCGATCGTTTTGGGTCGAGTTGACTACCCGCATGTTATAAGGTTTCACTGGTTCCACATTGTATTATTTTATCAATAGAAAGGTGCACCGATAAGCAGCCGCGATGCCCCAGAGATGTAGACCTTTAGTTGCCGAAGTCCGTTATCATCTCTTGTGTCAATTCTCTTAACTTTTCTATTTACTTTTACATGCACTTGATATTTTAAGGTTTTGATTCCGCCAAGAACTACTTGCCCGCACATAAGATCTAATTTTATATTTGAATATCCAACTAAATAGAGTTTAGAATTAAAAAAACCTCTATATTCACCTCGTCGTTAGAGAAAACACAATGAACTAGCAAATTAAAATTTTCAAATTTAAAATTTTAAAGAAGTGGTGAGTGTGGTACGTACATTAGCAAATCTAATATTGTTTGGTGGAATTTTGAGAGAGAGAGTTAGAGAGAAATTACCTCACGTCTCACATATGAGTTGTTGATTTTTTTTTACTAAAATAAATTCTTAAATATCAAAAGTTTTCAAAATTATACAAAATTATATTTAAAAAAAATTAATTATATAAAATTCTCATAAAAAATATAAGGGTCAATAAAACATGCACTTGATATCTGTCTCTAATTTGTATCAATTAAAACATGTAAAGAAGGTGACGTGTTACCTATTAGGCTATTACTAGCACTCTCCAAATTGTTTGACGTAGAAAAAAAATATAATCAGGTACGAATCGATTTGCAATATAATCCATAATTATACAACAATACAAAAAAAAGGTGCTCTACTTGTAATATTGATTAATTTCTTAATAAAAATACATAATAAAAAAAGTTAAACCGATTAATAGGACCGAAACAATCCTTATTATAATATTTCATAACGAACTCCTTTTATTACAACAATCGTGGCTCACTTCTTAAAATCCTTGTACAATAGGACTGGCAAAAAAGCTCGTGGCTCGTGGCCTCTGGCCCGCTTGGTATTCGCCCGTGACTTGATCGGTAACAGCTCGTTCGTTAGTGGATCGAGTTAAAATTAGCTCGCTCGCTATATACTCGAACCAGAATTAATGAGTTTGAGTTTGGTCTAGCTCGGCACGAGCCAGCTCGGTCGTTAACGAGCTATTTAATATACATAGTTTAATCAGATCCGTTTACTTCAGATTAGAGATATTATGGTCTATGGATGTTATAGTCAGTGTTATGACAATTGCACTTTGGACTGTGTTTAAGTTGGTTGGTAATTTTGTATGGAATATGTGTGAATTAATTATAAGCAATTAAGTTAATTTGTATGAATTTGTTTGGTTTGGTATGCATGAATTTATTATGTGAATATATTTGTATGAATTTAGAATTTTGATATATTTGTATGTATGAATTTAGCTGTAAAGTTAATTTATAATAGTTGATTTGCTTAATTATAATTGAATTAAGAGTATTTATCAGTAATTAGTCATATAAATATTATTTTGTTTTAGCCATAATTGATAAGATGTGTTATAAAAATTTAAGATATAGCAGGAAAACAAATATACAAATTTATAAATTTGCCAAGCTAGTAACGAACTAGCTCGACTCGCTCGGACAAATTACGAATCGGTCTTGAACAATAGTTTTAGCTCGGGACCTAAAATCCAAATTCGCTCGCTCAGCTTGACATACTAACAAGCCGAGTACGAGTGTGACCTAGTTCGCTCTTTAACAGCTCGTTGCCACCCCTACTCGTACATATACTATACCGGGGATTCAAAGAACTGATCGGATACAAATACAATACAAGGAAAGACCTCTCTCTCTCCATTTCTTTCGTATACTACTAGTACTTTCTACCAAGTGCTAACCGTAATTAAGCTCACGTGAGGTGAACAGGCGCCGCTTCGCACGCGTGTTAGTTCCAACAGACTCATTTCCAATATTTATTGTATTTTAATAACAGCGGTGTAATTGAAAGTATTATTCTAAGAATTCTTCTCTATGGCAACTTCGAAACTGCTGCCCTTTTCGGCTCCTTCCGTATCCGGCAGCTTGTTGATTCCTTCCTTCAAGAAAAATATGAAAAGATAAATAGCAAAAATTAGGAATAAGACATTATGAATTAAAAAAAAACACTAAAAAGATAGTATTATCTCTTGCCTCTGTCTGTTCTTCATTCCAGATACAACTCAGGTTGTTCTCATGGAGAAGTGCCTTTCCCTGAACAAGAATGAAATTCAATGTCAAAAGCGTTTCTTCATGACTTTCTCTTTTATTTTTTCTATTGGAATCTCTTCAATAAATTTTGTTTTGCTTTGAATCTCTTCAATAGTTGATAACGCGGATTGGAACTATTGGTAATGATTTCATTGCGGTCTGATACCTGTAAGTCTCTCTACAATTTTTTAATTTAATTTTGTCACATCGTGGGCTTGCTTATCCTCTATTGTGCGCAGAGAGTCGTGTGGATTAACGAGGTATTTTGAGATTAATTAGGTCGATCGCGACTTTTGACAAAATAGTCGAAAGCTCTCCAGGGTACAGGAGCTTTTTAGCGCTATAGAGAATGAATATTCGAGGACTATCTAAAAGGATCGTGTAAATGGTTTAAATTCGAGATATTTAATTCCGTAAGAAGAAATAAGAATCATTTTCTCAGAACAAGATCTCTGAGTTCTAGGCAGATTTATTTAATGCTCCAATTAGAACCATAAGACATACCTTTTCTTGGAGTTCGTTCATCATATGCTTCATCAATTCAGTCTGCACAAAAACTTTTCTTGTGAGAAAACGAACAGTTCAATTAAACTCTAAAATTTTGGTTCAAGTAGCTTGCCAGAAATAATCAGGACACATATTTGGTATCTTTTTCGACACTGCTTTATATAAACATAAGTTCTTTAGGTGAATTTGATCGTGCAGGTTCCATCCATGCCAGCTGGCACTAACCATTTTGGGCACCTCTTTTTGTTTTTATTCACACTATCCTATAGTGAAAAATCTGCTTGTGCATGCTTACAATTGATTTTACCCTTTGCTGTGGCACCCGTTTTAAGTGTGAATATTCAAACTGCAGCAAGACAACCAGATACACAATTTTATGTTAACCCTAATTATGCAACTAATCACCCAAATTAACACAGTGAAGTCTAAAATTGACTTCAAGTTGCCAATAAAGCTTGATCAAAGGTACAATTTTGCAACCAAACCTGTAGGAATCATTAGTTATGCTTTCAGCTAGAGTACACATCAAATTGACCTAAATAGGACTCACAATTTACTCAATCTATGCAACTATAACAGCAGACAACAGTGATTACTTCTTTTATAAACATGTACTTTACAGGGGGGCCAATTACCTTGTGAGACATGATCGTTGCCAGGGCAGACTCCAATTTATTCTCTATTTGATTAAACTCATCCAAATTTAGTTTTGGAAAATCTGAACCATCGATCAACCTAAAGAATTCCAAAGTGCTTTGAAACAACTATTTTCTAGAAAAAAAATTCAAATAGATAAATTTCTGAAAATTATGCACAAGCTTAGATAAGTACCTTTGTAGAATCTTTGGTACATCAACTTTGGTCCCTGAATCTGCTGATAATCTCACAGACCTCTGAAATAAAAAGCCATTTATTTAACAGCTACAGGTGGCTAGAATATGGAATGGCCCACGTAGTTTTCTTTTTTATTAGAAAAAAATAAACCAACTTTTTTATTGATTTTTTGATGTCGTATTGTAGGTTGATCTCAGGAAGACATAACCATCCAAGCCGCCGTACTGATCACGGGCCTTTACCAGTATAGTAAAATTGCCTACCTACTGAATTGGTAATTTGAAGGTACCAACCCTATGTTTGCTTCTAAGTTTGTTCATTTTTAGTTCTCCACTGTATATATTAGCTCTGGTACTTTTTTTGCAAAAGACAATGTAACTTCTGGGTAAATTTCAGGTTGAATTAGTTGCCTTGGTTATTTTGCGAGGTATTATTCAGCTTTACATACCTAATCTCCAAGGATTCAAGTTTCAGAAGGTATGTGGCATCTGCCTTATGACCTAAAGCTAATATAAAATTCGATTAACATCAAAAGGGGACCGCTTTTAACATTCATTAACCCTTATTTGCATAATATACTATTAATATGTCATCTAAGGCAAGTAATGATAGATTGAAATCTGTTAAACACACAGAATATGTACTTGAGAGTTTACACTGATGATACCACAAATATGAAATTTACTTACATCTTGTTGTACCATGTTTACACCTTTCTCAGCATCTGAAAATCTTGTGTACTTCTCTATTATCTTTTCCATGCTGCAAAATTTTGTATGAAAAGAGAAGTATGAGCTGGTATGACATTGGTAGGAACACCACTGATATGAACAGTTTATGTGGGGTGTCGGTTGCACTGAAAAAATGGTTTCATGGTTCAAGACTAAAAGCACAATACTGGGTATATGAGTTGGAGATCGCTACTTTGGCACCTGGCTTAAGGGTTGTTCCTGGTCAGAAGGCTATTACTGAATTCACCCTTTGGTGTTTTGAAACCACGTAGTTGGTTAAAAGACAACCAAAACTAATAGGAACCGTAAAAGATAATTCAACACACAAACATCCATTATTTTTCTGCAGGGTACTAAATTTTTCATTTTAGAATTTTCAACTTTTTTCTGAATAAATAAAAAATCATGATTATTTAATGGTCCAAAATAGTTGCAGACGGTGATTTTTTCCTTTCAAAAAGGTATAAAAAATGTAACAATTGATTTTTTCTCTTCAAAGAATACCAAAGAATCTAACATATATAGAATGTAATTTGTTTTCCAAGATCATTCACACTAAGCAACAATAGATTTACTCTCAAAATTACATGAAAGAAATCTAACGATGGATTGGCTCCAACAAATATCTTATATTATTTATTACTTTATTAAACTCTGCCTGTGTAGTTTCTGCACAATCTGTCCCAAATCAGAATAAAGGATGAGAGTCGTGATAGGCGTGGCGAACCAACGATAGACCAATGGTCGAAAAATAGCCATTCTCTCATGAAATGAAACCCATAGATAATGACTTGTGATTTGGTTTCATTTCTAGCCTATCCCAACTTGTTTAGGACTAAAGGTTTGGATTGTTGTATTTACTATATTAATATATTTTTTTTCTTTAATTTTTCAAACTTCTTGCCAATATTTTCCTGCAACATATACATGTGTGCATGCATATATATATATATATATGAGGAGGGATCAAGTTACAACACTTGAAAGTTACAACAAAGTTACAACAAAGTTACAACATCTATTTTTTTCATTTTCAAAGTCCAAATCGTCGATTCAAACCGTTAGATATTCAATCTATATTAAAATGTGCTTGGAGACCAAATTTTACATTTTTTGAAATTTTTTTGCTATTTATTAAGATGGGTACAAAATCGCTGTTTTTTAATGATGCAGAATTTTAATAAAAACAACGATTTTGTACCCATCTTAATAAATAGCAAAAAAATTTCAAAAAATGTAAAATTTGGTCCCCAAGCACATTTTAATATAGATTGAATATCTAACGGTTTGGATCGATGATTTGGACTTTGAAAATGAAAAAAATAGATGTTGTAACTTTGTTGTAACTTGATCCCTCCTCTATATATATATATATATATATATATGAGGAGGGATCAAGTTACAACACTTGAAAGTTACAACAAAGTTACAACATCTATTTTTTTCATTTTCAAAGTCCAAATCGTCGATCCAAACCGTTAGATATTCAATCTATATTAAAATGTGCTTGGAGACCAAATTTTACATTTTTTGAAATTTTTTTGCTATTTATTAAGGTGGGTACAAAATCGCTGTTTTTTAATGGTGCAGAATTTTAATAAAAACAGCGATTTTGTACCCACCTTAATAAATAGCAAAAAAATTTCAAAAAATATAAAATTTGGTCTCCAAGCACATTTTAATATAGATTGAATATCTAACGGTTTGGATCGACGATTTGGACTTTGAAAATGAAAAAAATAGATGTTGTAACTTTGTTGTAACTTTCAAGTGTTGTAACTTGATCCCTCCTCTATATATATATATATATATATATAGAGGACTTGGCTACGGTGCTATGGGTAGCTAAGAGGCCTCCCGTGCTACGGCTCAATATTTGACTTTTCAAAATTCTAACGGTCGATCCGAACCGTTCATCTTGTTCTCCATAATAATATGTGCTTGGAGACCAAATTTTATATTTTTTGGAAATTTTTTACTATTTTTTTAGATTTATTGAAAATCGCTGTTTTTCAGACAAATCTGGACCATAAAAAACAACGATATTCAATAAATCTAAAAAAATAGTAAAAAATTTCCAAAAAATGTAAAATTTGGTCTCCAAACACATATTAATATGGAGAACAAGATCAACGGTTCGGATCGACCGTTAGGATTTTGAAAAGTCGAATATTGAGCCCTAGCACGGGAGGCCTCTTAGCTACCTATAGCATATTAGCTAAATCCTATATATATATATATATATATATATATATTTAAGGTTAGTGGTTTTAAATGTCTACTAGTGATTCTAATGATAAAAAAAAATATTTACAACGAGTCAAATGACCCAAATTTATATATCTACTCTCTTATACTCACGAAATCCTCTAAACTATTCTAATTCTCTGATTCTTTAATCCTACTTATATACACTATTAACTACTCTGTTACCTTTATCCACATCTCTCTCCACGACTGGATCCGCTCTTCTTTGATCGTCATCGTGCTTTGACGTTCAAATTTGCTCACCACCGTACTCCGATCGAGATGGGGTAGATACTCTACATTCTGAGCTCTGTCGATATCGCACTCACGGTTTTAGTCCCTCCCCCTCTCCCTCATTTTTCTCTCGTACGAGAAGGTAAAGCTGAGAGAGAGAGAGGATAGGGAGATTTGTTATGTCGGGGTTAGTTCTAGAAGGGATGGGAGGGACGTACCTTAAAGGAGGTGGAAGGAGGCGGCTACTAGGGTTTTGAATGCTATTTTTTTTGCTCCGCGTTTTCCTTCAACTCAACCCATTTTTCTAATATTACTTTTTATCATATTTATGTTTATATATATGTAAACATATATGTTTATTTCAGGGTACATTTGGATAATAGGGAATTATGCAAAAATAATGTTATTGTGGTTAGTATGTGAAATAATGCGAGCAAGGTGCCAATTTTACACTATTCAGATTAATGTTAATAAGAAGAGTAGTAATTTTCAGGTCGTATAAGATGTTAGATTGGCAGAATAACGCTAAGCCAACAGTTCATAAATACGATGATATGCACACTTCAACCCCAACATAAGTGTAATCAAAATGAGCAGAATGTTAGAAACTTACAACAAAAGAATACTAGTGTGGACATTCCTTAATAAAACAATTGAAGGTGTTAGTTGTGGTTGCAATCATACTAAGGTGAATGTCTGATGTGTTTACAGTTCAGTATGTTAGTGTGCTAGAGCACTGACAAATACTATATGGGCACTAGAAAAGTAATTAACATAATGGAAAGGAAAACATCTCCTAAGAACGACTACAATTAGTTAATATGATCCTCTCCTTAATTATTGTTTATTATTTGTCCTTCTTCAATGGCAAAAATAGTACTCTTTTTGTGGTCAAAAGCAATGGCAAAAATATAGGGCATACTGTTGTTCAATTTTGATGTCGTTTGCATGAAAAAGTGGTATGAGGAGTTAAAAGCCAGGAACACCCTTTAGCAACTAAGACAAATTTTCTTGTCCCTTTTAAATGATTTATATTATTCTAGCATGATTAATGAAGAGGGTTCCTATTGACAAAATGTTTTAGGCAATCCAAATTGGTGTAGCTTTTTATTATCCTTAATATAACATCGGTATTGGAGAGACTAGGACATGCATTTCTTCTTCTTATGCGCAACGATAATACAATTACAGTCTCCATTCTCGACATATGTTGGCATGAAAATTATGAAGCTAGTTGATTTAATATACAATATTTAAAGAGACATTGTAAGGAAAGTTGTGCATGGCGAGTTTGTTGGATGGAATGCATACTTCATAATCATCACATGAGTGTTGTAGAACAAATTAAATGCTAGGACCTCCAAAAAAAAAAGATACCAATGTTGACATTACTGCCGACGATAATTGTAGATGCTTAATTGTACTTCGCGTACTATTAGAATGAACGCCTAATATCTCAATTTCAACATATAAGTGATAGTGGAATAACAACCAATGATTTTTGTGGTGCATTATTTAAAGTTTTAGGTTCATATATAAAAGTATGCAAGATAACTATATACATATGAACCATTGATGTAATATTGAACTTATTTTGACTAATTAATCCACTTAGAAACCATTGCTAAGGTTCTCGAAGAGAGAATGAAAAGTCAGATAGAGAAAGAGAGAGACTACTCACAAAAATTGTGAAGATTTAAGATGTTATACAATTGTATAGTCATTCATGTTGATACCATATTAGAAGACTGTTACGACATGCATAACAATAAATCAATCAACAATATCATAAAATTTTAGGGACAAGTTTGACAGCAAACATATTAAGAATATGCAAAAAAAAAACAAACTCAAGAGAGAAATGCAATACACAATACAAATGGTTCTGAAATTGACTTTTGGCAACTACTTTAATCACAATTTTTTCTTTACAAGTCTATCAGACATGATTTCAAGTGTGTCGAAAAATAGACGGTGAAATTCACAACTTAAATACTTTGCATTTTTTACATTTTAGAATCTACAAAGATTAGAATCAGATTGTTATAGTTTGTTGTTCAGTATGTCAAGAGTCTTAAAAAAAAAACTAATCTATTGAGTCATTGTTCTAGTTTTAGACGTATAATTATTGTACTGTATCTGTTAGTTACTTAAGGTACCTAGAAATATTTACTTATTTTAAGATCATGTAATATTTAGGAGTAGTTGGCAGTTCAATTAGGAAAGTGTTTGTGTTGTAGTAGCAGTAGTTGTGTTAGTAGTGTTAATGGAATCTTTCCGATATATGTGTGTGTTTTGTACCAATTGTAATAAGTAATTATTGCAACACAAACCTTTTAGGAATAAGAGTAATGTAAATTAGTGTTCATTATTTCTATCCACGTTCTTCTGTCTTCAACCATATCTTTCCAAACAAAATCCTTTTAACCTTATCAGAATCATCACAAATCCATTCCTTATCTTGTGTCTTTTCTGAAAAGCTCTCAATCACCCAAAAACAAAAACAAAAAAGTTCCTTCAAAACTCCAAAATACCATCAGAAGGTTTGTTGTTTCTCACATAATCACTCGGATCATAACAAATTGGTATCAAAGCATAGTTAGATCATAACAAATTGGTATAATAGTTGCGATTAAAGCATCATGAGGATAACGATACACACTCAACAAATTGATGAGAAAATTAAAGCACAAAAACACGGCTGGATGAAATGCAAATGCGCTATGCTAATCATGCCAAGGAGTTCCATTAATATAAAGAGAAGACCAATAGAGAATGGTAAGAGATGAAGGAAATGTTTACAACAATCAGGAATAGATTGGGAGGGCAGGAGAACCTTTGTGACAAGGCTTACACCTCTCAAATTTACATGAATGTCAACTCCAACAACTTCAAAATGACATCCACAATAATCAACAACCTACTTGCAACGAATTTGAACAAACACATGCACAATCTTCGACACAACAAGTTGAGACCGACAACAACAATTATATTTCGAAGGAAGAGCACTACTAAGACAACACAACCTCAAGGTTCAAGTAACGAACGAGAGGCCAATATGTATAATACCAAGCATGAGAGGAACATCAACATTAAATGGTACAGCCCACAAAACCCAAAGATGCATGAATCGACACCAAGACTTGACTTCTCGTTTTTCGATGGAATCAAAACTCACTTGGATTTACAAAAGTGAAAAAATGATGGTGTTGAGTACACGTCCCCAAAATCTCTAACAGGTATATGAGGCGTCTTCTTTTTAGTAGTATATATGAAATCTCTCATTTATCTTTTAGTTAATTTAGAATATCTAGAAGTAATTAAAAATTTATTTTCAGATTATGTAATATAGCAGAAGTGGGTGGTTAAATTAGAAAATGTGTTAGTTATGGAGTTACGAGAGTTGTATTAGTGGAGTGTTTCATATATAGATATATGTATTTGTGTGTGTTTTGTATCAATTGAAATCAAGTAATCAATACAACATAAAATTTATCAAATTTAGTTGTCTTTTGGAAGTAAGAGTAAAGTATATTAGTGTTAAATATTTCCATCTATGTTTGTTCGCCTTCAGCCATATTTTCACCAATCAAATCTCTTCAACCCTCTCTTAAATCATCAAAAATCCATCCATTTTCTTGTGTTCTTTCCGAAAAGCTCTCACTCACCCGAAAACTCCAAAATACTATAAAAAAGTTTGTTGTTCGTACAAAGTCACTTGGTCATAACAAATTGGTATCAAAGAATAATTAGATCATAGCCGCGATTAAGGCATTAGGTGGATGATGACACACGCTCAACAAGTTGATAAACAAATTAAGGCGCAAAAAATAAGGCCAAATGGGATGCAAAGGCGCTCCAATAATCAAAACAAAGAGTTCAATAAATTTAAAGAGAAAATCAATAGAGAATGGAATGAAGAAAATGCTTACGACAATCAGGAATAGATTGGGAAAGAAGAAGAAAAATCTCGAGACAAGACATCCCTTCAAATCCAAATGAATGTCAACCCCAACAACTAAACGACATCCACAATGATGAACAACCCACTTGTAGCGAATTTCAAACAAACACATGCGTAAAATTCAACACAACAAGTTGAGACCCGCAACAACCCCTATATTTCAAATGAACACGAGCACTATCAAGGCTACACAACCCCAAGTTCAACTAGCCAACAAGAGGCCGCAAAATATTATCAAATTGTTTATTGTTTCTCAGAAAAACACTGGAGTCATAACAAGTTGGTATCATAACATAGTGATATCATAAGAGTAACTCTATCAGCTTCAACATTTACTTTCAAAATCTGCACTGGTGATTTCACATTTACTCTCACTGGTGCAAGATAATTTCTAATTTGAAAGCTTTCACTTAATGAAAGCAATTTCTATTTAGACATTGGCGAAAAAGGTACATTATCATTTTCTTTTCTCCCTTTAGGATCTTGGTTGTTGAAATTGTTTATTATATTTGTGTTGATTTAGTTTATTATAATAGTTGGTGGAGAAGTGGAAAACCAAAATGGCTACGGGTGATGAGGATAAAATCAAGAAAGAGCGCCAAATTAACGAGAGATAAGAAGCATTGTTCAGAGGAAAAACAAGAGAGAGGAGAAGAAATATTGGGATGTTTTGTTTTTTCTCCATAATGTATACTCTAAAGAAATTAATTTCAACTCACCGATACAGAGGTGTTGAAATTAAAATCAAGTTTCTTTCATAACAACAGTATTAATTTCAATATAATTTCAGAGTTGTGGATGCTCTAACACATAGTTATAGAGTAAACTAAGTGACTGAAAGACTCAATTGAACTAATCAATAGTTTATAAACTTAATATAACTAGTTAAAATTACAATAACTTACTCGAGACGAGAAATTGTTCAAGAGTCCGAAATAATTTCCATTTTTTTGAAAAAAAAATCACAATATTGAGACATAATTCATTCCAAATAGAGTTGCTACACACTAAATCAATTCAGGAATGTTATGATGCTAAGAAATGGATTGAATTGGACTATTGGACTACCACCGAACGTCTCTCTATTTATTATAGTTTGACCTAATGTAAGCAGAGAGATCAAAGGTGTAAATGTCATGACTAATAAATCAATCATACAATCACATTGTAATATGTTTAAAACAATGTTTTAGAAATAATACTATTATTATGTTCTTTATTCAAAGCATTAGTTGTTTTGAATTATAAAATTTTGTGATTTGATCATGAAACCCTATAGTTAGATGTTATGTTATTCTTAATGATTTGTAGCCTTTTTATTATTAGTGGGACACTAGTGATCTTATGGACTAGTATTTGAATTAACTAATTATCATGTTAAATTTAAGTAAATATGAGATATCAAGTCAATCGCATAGCTATATGTTAGTGAAAATGATATTAGTCAGAGATTCGTTATGAAATACTACATAAATTGTTATATAAGTGTCATCAGTCAGATTCATGCAATAGTTGTATTTGATCCTTTGAACTGCGATTGTAATGGTTTCCAAAATGTAGAATGCATGCTTTGATTTAAATGTTAGCCCCCACCATGTTACAAAAAAGTAGCACTTAGTGTGCTATGAATCATGCGAAGAAATGCGACTAGTCAATATAATTTGTTCATCTCATATAACAAAATTGTGATATCTTTGGCCATCATAAAAATAGCTAGACTAAGGAAGAGAGAGAAAATTATAACATGGTGTAACTCTAATCGCAGGACCCATAGGTGGAGTAAGTTACTCCACTTAAAGAGGTGGAGTAACTTAATCCGGATTAACTCAAATGTCACTCCTTCTTACTTCTTTAAATTTACTCCTCGTTTGACTCCTTATAAGTGGAGTTGAGGGTTTACTCCATCACTTATTCCACAACCAAACATGACTTTGATGCTTGTACCTAGTGGGTAGTATATCTTTACTAGTGCCAAATGACCTTTTTTTAATTGATAGAGTAATATTGTTACTCGTACCGATTGGTATCAAAAAGCTTGTAGTAGTGGTATGAGTTTTGGCAATGACAGGGACCAATTTGTAATGGTTTTGAAAAATAAGGGATCTAATAGTTGCAATTTCATTATAAAAACAAATTAAGTCATTCTCTAAGCTACAAAATTTTGACAAAATAAAAAATAACTTAATAGTCAAAATATAACTTTAGACATCAACTAAACATAAATAATTTATGCTGGCCTAAGTTGGCATAACCAACTTGAATCTCATTAGCTTTAGTCCACAACTAAATACCACCTTAATATACAAGCAAAAACTGCAATATTTCAAAACATAATAGTGTCCTTTGGGAAACCTAACTACCACAAGTCATGAAACTACAATAATCCTAGTAGTAATAAGCAATTCAATTATGGTAATGTTACTGATCAACTACCATAAATGCGCCATTACATTTTTTACCAAAGCTATATAAAAAAAAATTATGTAATTCTTATGTATTTTGTTAGCAAGTGAATTAATAAGAGAAAAAACGCTTTAAATTTTAGGATTTAATAGTTTAGTCCACCTATGAAGATGTTTAAACTTTATTTAACCTTAAATACTTTAAAGCACTGTGATTGGCTGCATTAAGATGTTCTAAGACACTTAAAACTACCACAACTTTCTAAACGCGCATATTGCATGAGTTGATTTCCGAGCCTATTTGTTCCTTTAAAATATATTGTAAAAATTTAATTATTTTATATTTTTGGCCACTATCTAAACTAAAAGGTTGAATGACACAACCATGCACTATTCCCTGGCAAGAAACAAGTTATATATAAGTTAAATAGGATAATTAGAAATCGAGACTGCTCAGCTTTTCTTTTAGGAATTTAGGGATTGGTTTTCATTGAATTATCACATGGAAACAACCTATTTAACTTACCTCCCTTAGATATTCCACCCTATCGGTATCCATTGGTTTTGGAGCTGGTCTATGACATTCATGGCTTCTGACTTCTGAGAAAACAAAGTCAAAGCACGGAGGAATGTATATATCGCTCTAAAATTCACATGCAGTTGAAATTAAAGTTGTTGTAGTAATAATTGCAGACTTGTTCAAGCATATGAATAGCAGGGATGTTCATTCCCTGCTATTTGTCAGTTAGCATGATAAAGGTTGAGTTTTGCATGTATAATTTGTTTGGAATGAACTCTGCTGCTTTTCGGATCTCAACCATTCAAATTTGTTGAGATTTGTGCATAAAAAAGTTTCTTTATAGAGATACGTGAATAGAAAATTTTGAATGGTTAGGATCAGAAAAGCAGCAGAGTTATATCCGAGTTGTTCGACCATGATTAGACAGGGATACTGAGCCACATTAAACCAAGCACGCACAGCAATTGACCCAATCCATGTTTTATTTTTCTCAGGTTTTAGCAAGGCTTATATGAGAAGCAAGGAAGATGATGCTAAGGGGTTCCAGTATGTTTTTAGACAATTGAAAGCTACTCAAATTATAGTGTGATAATCAAACAGTATATTAAAACAATATATAATCTAACAGTTTATTAAAGCTATACTCAAAATAACTAGTTATAAGGATTTAGTATGAACGTTTTGGAATACACTGTTAGAAAAAAGAACTAAATGAATATTCTTAATTACATTATCTAGCAGATCATATTGTGTCTTTGAAGAGCCTACATGACATTTCAATTCCTGTGTGAAAAATTATTTTCCTTGAAATATGAAAAGAAGAAGAAGTATATAGTTCTTATTAAAATAGTTGTATTATAGATTATATTGGAAGTTCAATCCACCAAATAACAGAAACTTCTACACAAATTTAAGTTGGATTGTTTCATTTAAGAAAATTACTTGTAAATTAATCATAGGCCTAATATTGGATAATATAGGTGCTGCATATTATCGCACTAGGATTTAATTAAGTTATGAACGATTTAGAGATGATTGAGTAGAAGAAAGAGTCAAACTTAAATAATGAAAACCCTAAAACCATACATGATGAAAACCCTAACAAGTAAGAGCAAACTATAATTAAGCAGTCATTTTTCATCTGTGTTGGAAGAGTTTTGATGTCTTTTCTCCAAATCAAAAAATTTCTTCACAGAACACCAGTCAAGTTAAATATCCGCGTCGTTATATGTAAAAAAACTGTTTTTTTTCACAAATACCCCGAAATATAAATCATTTTCCATTCAATGAACTTAATTACGCATAAGATATTAATTAATTGAAACCATAAGAGTTGCACCTAACCTAGGTGATTTAGTTTCATTACGCATGGATGATAATATTTAATTTGAGAACTCATAAGTTCTTCGTGATCTGTAACACCACGCTGCCAATTAATAATTGAAGAAATTATTTTTTTTGCCAAATGATCGTTGATAAACAGTGATAATTGCTACAAATGAGCAGTACCTTGCCCCTTGTGCTTGCTCGACAACCGACTCGAAGTGAAAGATCGTTATTTTTGGAGGAGCTTCAGCGAATCAGAATTGAGTTATGGAATTATTAGAAAATCCTCAACCACATGAAATATACAGTATAAATATAATTTTTAAACAAAGGACTGTTGAGATGAAATCAAACGGTGAATGACAATAAAAATGCTTCAACAGCAGTCAAACGAGGGAGGATCACGAGGGCAGAAAAGACAAGTGAAAAGAATTGCAAAAGAATTGTAAAAGAAGAGAAATCAGCCGAGTTTCAATATCGATAAAATATCTGACGCGATCTTTTCCTTTTGACCCTCTCAGGTCCCATCACCTCTCAAAAGACTAGTAAACACCCTCCCAAATTCGCAATTGCGAGCCTATTAATACCTACTAAGGGTATCTTCAGCAGAGAAGAACACGACCTCATCTCCTCTCCCCCGATCTAACAATCTAGGTTTTAACTAAAATATTTCAAAAAAAAAAAAATTCCAAAGCGAGGTATTGAGGCGTACCAGTTGGAGCTGGAGAACTCATAGAGCTTCCCCTTCGGAGAGAAGATGATCAATCCCACGTCAGCGTCGCACAACACAGACAGCTCGTGCGCTTTCTTCATGAGGCCACAACGCCGCCTAGAGAAGCTGACTTGGCGGCTCGCCTTGTTTTCAATCCGCTTCAGTTCAACACGACCTCGCATCATCACTGCCTGATCTAGTAAACCTAAATGAACAACAAAAACGCCAAGAGGTGAGAAACGATCCCGCTCTTTTTGTAGTACCCCTTTCGCCATCTGTCTTTTCTTTTCTGAAATGGAAGGAATTAAGCGAGAGGGAAATTGAAAATGACCTCTCCATGTGTTCGAGTCACTGACAAGGAGGGTGCCAACGGAGCTGCACCTAGCTCCTAAGATACCCAGAGTGTTCTTTTTTTAACAGATAAAGCAACAAGGACCCCCTCCTTTTTTTTCTCCTTGTATTTGGTTTTATTGAATGATTACTCCCTTGTTTACAGCTTTGTCAAAAGATGTTTTTGTTCTCTCTACATGTTTTTATTTCTCTAAAATGGCTTTCGAGGTTGAAACGAGGCTGGAGAGATCTAGAGGTAAGCTTCAAACCGGACGACGGTTCACTCTTTTATATATATATATATATATATATTTTTTTTTTTTAGTAACGGCGGTTCACTCGAATCTTTTTATTTTATAATAATTAAATTTTAAATTATTTTTTTACAAAATTTTACGATAAATTAAAAATAAAAACCACTCGCATTTTCCGATCCTAAGCATGAAACCTACTTCTTATCGTAAACATTTTTATCTAGACACTGTTTGTCATATTTTGGGAGTATTTCTCAATTTATGTGTGACTATAATGTAAATTTAAAATATACTTCTAATGACTGCCTTGTAAAGGTTATGAAGACTCAACAAAAATTTGCTCTGGAATTGTTTCCATTTGTGTGGCAGAGCATATCATTACTCGATGAACATATGCCTCCCATTTTTAGTCCAATCATCTTTTTTTTTTTTTACTATATTTTGTACTATCGAAACTCTAGTAACAAAATACTGAAACATTCATCAAATATCTTGTTATTATTACTATGATTGGTTTTGTCGTTATTATTAATACTACTATTATTATTACTGCTACAAAAGTATCACGTAGAAGTTTATTTTACATGCTATTACAAAAGTAGATCAAGTTTGCTGCGTGTTTATTTGGATTAAGCAAAACATATCTATCGTCAGATATTTTTGTAAAGATCTTAAATTCAGTTCCATTGTTGAATATTTTCGTGTTTTTGGAAGATTTTTTTTCAGTAAAAGTTAATATGATGGCATGTGCAAAAGGTCCCCACACTCTAGGTACACAAATTATTGCGCGTGTTAAATTTTGGTGTTCCTATCAGAAATATGAGGCTTTAGAGAAACTAATCTATATCTTACCTCCTGATGCAAAGGACCTATTATGAGGTTTACTTGCTACCCATATGGAGGATACTCAGGCTACAATCCCTATGCTTGGGACAGGAAGCATAATGGAGGATGAGGCTACGTATGGAGGGTGAAGATATTGAAGCTGCTATATGTGTTTTTGTTATGTTAGTATCTGTTTTGCATATTTTGCTTTGATGAACTGTTTTGAGATTTCTTAGTTTGCAGGGTCTATTATGCGTATGTTGGTCTATTGGTGATATGATGGCTTTTTAGGAGGCTGTTTTGCTTATTTTCTTAGGTATATGAGTGCTATGCAGGTTGTAATAGGTCTTAAGTGTTATGTTTCTTCTTGTGACATATTTTGTTTGTTAGTTTAGTTTACTAGTATGCTTATATTGTACTTGGTTGGTACCACTGGTACCAATTAAACTTTGTAATGGTTTCTTGCAATGGAAATCGGTGACATAACCCACTTCTTTCAAAAAAAATATATGATGGCATGTGATATTCAAATATTTCGAAAATTTTGGATATTATAACAATTATCTTTTTTTGATGGCTAATCTTATAACAATTATCACCTTTGTACAAACTACAAGAGGTAAGCTCAAGAAAAAGAGGGGATGTAAACATTTACAGTCTAATTTGGAGTATAATAATAAGCAAGCATTTTCTCCTATCTCCTCTCTTCAATTTTTAGTGTTCAAACAGAGAAATGATATGTCTAGTCATTCATCTCCTCCCATCCTCTCTTCTCTCGTTGTCAGACCTCTCTTCTAACCCTTGCGCAGAATTTATCAAATACAAAATTTTGATATTTTTAACATTTGCTATATCGAACTTGCAATAAAATAAAATAGCGAACAAAATTTTGTAGGGAAAAAGCAAGCATCGGATGATTATCTTTTCTCTTTCACCTTGTCGCACAAAAGAAGAAGTATTTGGTACTAAGCTAGTAAGCTAAGGAATATCTGTTTCAGATCTGATATCAGATTTTCAGGTCGATCTCCAATCAGAAGATTATTTAAGGTTTTGTGTAGCTACATCCTTTTTTTGTCTTTTTGCTCGTTTCAAAAGAAGATGCAGGAATCGGACTTACTATGTCCAAGTCTGATGCATTTTTAATTTATAACCAGATTTGGAAAAATAATTTTACATATTAATTTTAATATAAAAGCATTATCGAGGCGGTTCCCTATGTAAGAGATATTTTAGGTAGATATTTTAGAGTTAGTGTTTTCTCTTTTGCTCAAATATTAGGGTTTGTGTTGCTGTACACTGCTTTCGGTGTTGTGGGCACACGTGGATGATTTTGGACCTCGAAGGAGTTGGAGAGTCAGGTTTATCTGAGCCGTCAATTTTAGTATGGCTCGAATATCAAAACGAACCTTTATATCCAAATAGGCGCCAATCTCTAGATTTCTGGTTTTGAAGCCTACGTCCGTATCTAAATATGATGCTGTATAGGTGACGCGTGTATAGTAGGTCAAGGACACCAATGTTTGACTAAAGTTACCAGGGCCGTTCGTGCCGGACGAATTTTGCAATTCCGTTTCATTTTCCAAAATTTCGTTGCGGATAAAAGCTCGATGAATTGCGGATACAAGCATAGAAAGCCATACCTTTTCTCCTAGTAAATATTTCGGAAGCACTATTTTTAAAATTGAAATTCGGACCGTATGATGGACAGCAGAGTAGTGAGGCCTGTCAAAAAAAAAGTTGGACATCAGCAGCTCAGCCCGCAATCTATCCTTGTTATTTGCTACTTTTGTATGATCTACACTTGTAATTTTTGTGGTATGCTTTATGTGGCTTTATGGACACTGGGTTACAGTTTTATTGATGTTTATTCTTGATTTCCTTGGTCATGAATTACTATTATACTTGCATAATATGAACGTAAAGTATTTGTCTATGTTAGATCTAAAAATCATGAAATTAAGTATAAACTTGAAGCGAGAAATATATCTTATGAACGTAAAGTATTTGTCTGTGTTGGTTTTAAATATCTTATGTCTTGTTTGGTTGTGACTTGAAGCGAGAAATAATGAGTTATTCCTCACATATAGCCAAATATGAATGAACTATGATGTACGTAATAAGTTTGGAGACGGAAGAAGTGAACCCACTTAGAGAGGTGAGTTAACTTCAGAATTGATAAGTCTAATAATAGCCTAATTCTACTCCATATATTATGTACATACTATATTTACAATAATAGATGAGCACAAACACACTATGATACTGTGAGGCAGTAATATACACTATATATAATTTCGTGGCATTGAAGATTGAAGACTATGCCACAAGCTTTGCCTTTTAAAGAGAATAAAAGGAAAGAGATTAGCGAGGGTCCCTTCTCTATAAAATAAAATCAACTATGCTTCTTTTTGTATTTTTCCTGATCGTATGTATGATTGGTGGTCCCTGTGTGTTTCCGCATGGGGAGATTTAATTTCAAGTATTGATAGTACACCTAGCTAGCTATCTGGCGTCCCAAAAATATATGGACGACTTATCTTGGAAATCGAATCCTCTGCTTTTCTGGGAACAGAAAATTTCTGTCTCCAGAGTCACTGTTAGTGGACCCCAAATACAAAAATGAACAGTGACCGGCTCCCTTTAAGAGTGACTGGTCCCAGTTGCAGGGATAGAGGAGGCAGGATTTTCCTGCACCCCGGGAGGTAGGTGATCTACTCTCCTTATCTTAATGTTGCCCAATCAATATGAAGCTAAAATTGCAGACACGTACTACTATTCTATATATTGTGCAACTCCATGTCCTAAATAGAAATATTATGAAAACATAAATATATGACACCGAGGTGATATTTGAGTGATTTCAAAACTCTAGCAGCCGCCACAGTTTTTCCTCTTCACTTCTCTTCTCTTCTGGTTTGTTCCTCTCACTTTTCTAGATTTCACTTCTAACATAGCTTCTCCCCTCTCTCTCGATCGGCTCTACTTTTTTAAGCGGAGAGAAGAATGAGAGGGGAGGAACTGGAGCCGATTGGAGTCGAGAGTGCGATATCGTCGGACTTCGGAATATTGAATCTCTACGCCATCTCGATCGGGGTGCGGGTGAGTAGATCCCGGCGGCGGTCGAAAGAGCGGATCCAGCTGTAGAGAGCGATAGAGTTTAAGGTAATAGAGTAATTATGAGTGTATACAAGTGAGATTAGAAAAATTAGAGTTATTTTGAGTAATTTCGATAATTTTGTGAGAATAAAATATAAGATTTGTATTGGAGAGTCATTTAACTCGTTGTAAGTTCGTTTTTCTTATTAATGAAATTATTAGTTGGCATTTAAAGCCAATAATCTTAAAAAAAACATAAATATATGATAAACAAAAAAATTCAATCAGAACAATTGAAGAACAATATATTGGTAAATCAAATTTTCTCTAGGATGTTGAATGTTAGATTAGTATCGAGCTATATATATGCATACATCATTTTTATGTAACATAATACACGACAAATATAGTTCTTACGTAACCTACAAATCTTTTCTAAATGAAATGCATAGAAGATATTTTCTTATCAATTTTCTATCTTCCAAATTAACACCAACCATAGACGTATTATGTTTTTTTTGGCATGTTTATAAAGTAGAGAGGCGCACCTGAATCCTATTCAAATGAGTTATATGAAGTGAAAGCATTTCATACTATTAAAATTAAGGAACCCTTTAATCTCAAGACTCCAACTTAAAAAAAAAATACGGCTACCAATATATTTGCGAGCTATATATATATATATATATATATAGACTTGGGTGAGATGCGGAGTATACGCGTTTGGTGCTCCATGGTACATTTTAGCCATTTTGAAAATCCAAACAACCGATCCGAAGTCGGTATGGATTGTGGCTATCTCATTTTCTTCTCCAGTCTCGTTTTGAGGAGATGTAGGATTCAAAGTCCTTACTTCTTTGATTTTACTTTGAGAAGACGGAATATTCAAAGTCTTTCCTCCTTCGTTAGTCTTTCTCCGCTTGGCCATTTCGCCTTCGCCTTCTATGTCATCCGAGGATAATTTCGCCATTGCAACCATTGAGAGTGTGGAGAGAGAGAGAGCAAGTGAAGTATGTGATATCGACCTTGGTTCATATGTTTATTCTATGGAATCAAAAAAAATTATATCTTTCTAGTTTCTTAAAAAAATATCTATTATTTTCCAAAACGTACAATTGCAGAATTTTTATTAGGATCGGTTGTTGCTCCAAACCAATCCTGATAGTTTCAGGATCGGTTTTTATAAACAACTGATCCTGATAGTTAGAATAACTGATCCTAATAGTATCAGGATCGGTTTTATTGCTAACAACCGATCCAGATAGTTCAAAAATAATAATTAAAGATAAAAAATAATTTAAAACAATCTGTGTCGGTTCTTGACTAAATAACCGATCCAGATGGGTTAAAAAAATTCTTGTAAATAATTTTATTAATTTTATTGGTTTGAAAATATAAAAATTAAATAAATATCTTGAAATGTTTATTTACAAGGTTTATTTAATATATTTATTAATTTTATTATTTTTATTATTTTTATTAATTTGTAAGATAATTTATCAGATTTTTGAAAGGTTTATTTAATAAATTATTAAAAGTTTAATTAATAAATTAAAAAAAAATTTGTATTTAATAAATTATCTGGATCGGTTTTATTGCTTAGAACCGATTCAGATACTATCTAGATCGGTTATTATCAATAAAACCGATCCAGATGTTTATGTTATAAATTTTTCAAATTATCCAGATGGTTATGTTTAAATAAATACATATCTGATGTTTAAAATAGAATATGAAATGATAATTAAATAATTAATAAATAATGTATAAACATGAATGGTTATTTTATCCAGATAGTTCAACTATCAGAATCAGTTGTTTATAAAAACCGATCCTGGTACTATCAGGATCAGTTCTTAGAACAAACCGATCCTAATAGTTGAATTATTAGGATCAGTTGTTTAGAATAACTGATCCTGATAGTATCAGGATCGGTTTTATTGCTAACAACCGATCCTAATAGTGCATATAAAGGTAAATTCAGGTCGATTTTTGTCAGAAACTCGTCTCTCTTCCTAGGTCTCGCCTCTCTTAAAGAGCGCAACAGCTATTTCGTCCTGCATTAATTCAGCTATCTCAGCTCTCTTTTCTCAGGTACATTTGATCATCTCTTTTCTCTAATTTGATATTAATGGAGCACCATTTATTGGCTATGATTCGGTTCAAACCCTAAACCCTAAATCCTATACAAGTGAGTTATGATCCCCACTCAAAATCTAAACCTTATAAGTTTTGATTTAGCTCTTTTATTGGTTCCACAAGCTTTTAAATTTGAATACCTCTTCTCATTTCAAGTTTTTCTTTAAATGTGGAGATTTGGATGCATATGCATATATATGCTATATATGTTATATGTGTAATTTATGAGCAAATATATTAGCTATATATGACCTATATATTATTTATATGTGGAGATTTTCTTTATAAGTTTGAATACCTTTTCTTATTTCAAGATTTGCATGCACACCCTTTTGAGTTTGCTATATATATGCTATATGAGCATTTTTTTTTAATTCAACTTGTAGGATATATAGCATGTTATATATGTACATCTCTTAATTAGGTTCTGATTTTCCGGTTTAATTTTGTAGTTTGGGTATTATTGAGAGATTTGGTGCAGCTATCTTCATCTCACTCGATCCGGCATCCCAAAAAAAGTTGTAAGTACTACAACCTAGAACTCATGTTTAATTAGTTTTGTGCATTAATGTGTTTTTTTGGTAAGAGTGTATAGCTAGAGTACATAGATGTATTTATATTAGCTTAGGTATGTAGTTAGAGTATTGTCTTACGAGCCACAACTGCATGATTATTGCCTTTAGGTCATGATACCCGTTCAAAATTAATCCATTAGGGATTAATTTTGAATAGTCCCCATTTTGGGACTGCTCTGTGAATACTTTGTCTCATTTAAGATGTGGCCACATGTTAGTCGTGTTTTAGCATTTAAGAAAATTTCGGCAGCATTTTCCCTTATTAGTTCCCCGAATACTCGGGAAACTAAGGGGAAATGCTGCCGAAATTTTCTTAAATGCTAAAACACGAGTAACATGTGGTCACTACTGAGACAAAGTATTCACATAATGGGATAGGATGGTAACCCGGCCCCATGTAAGCCCTATTGTGAACAGAATTGAGTACTCCAACCTTGTTCTTAATTAATTGTGTTTTATTATAATTGCAGATGGATCGCAGTTGGATGTACGCAGCATTACGTCTATCTGATGAATATATGACAGGTGTCGAGGAATTTATCAGAGTTGCTATGGAAGATATGGCGAGTAAGGGGAGTGCACTGATGTCGTGTCCTTGTCGTGATTGTAACAATGGTCAAAAATTTTCCAACCCAAGCCAAGTGAGGAACCATTTAATCCGTCGTGGATTCAAGCAAGGATATAAGTGTTGGTTATGGCACGGTGAGAGTTTGTCAACCAACATAGGTACTGGTACTAAGCATCAGGAATACCATACCGGTGATAATGATGGGAATAATCTCCGGGGATTAGAAACTGACATAGGCACTCGTACCCAGCATCAGGAATACCATACCGAAGAAAATGATGATATGGTGGTAGATAGATGTGATAATTTTGATCAAATGTTACGTGATTTAGAAGAGAATTTTGATAATGATAAGCAGTATTATTTACTTGAGAATTTGTACGAAGATTCTAATAAGGAATTGTATCCTGGTTGTTCGAAATTTTCAAAATTGAAAGGTGTATTAAAATTATATAACCTTAAAGCATCTAACGGTTGGAGTGATAGAAGTTTTACTGAGTTATTACAAATTTTGAAAGAAATGCTTCCGGATGGAAACAGGATACCACCTAATGTTTATGAAGTGAAGAAAATATTGTGCCCAGTGGATTTGGAAGTTCAAAGAATACACGCGTGTCCAAATGATTGTATATTATATCGAAATGAGTATAAAGATCTTCACGAGTGTCCAAAATGTGGTGTATCACGTTACAAACCAAAGCAGATAACCAGCGATAAAAGTGATGATTGTAAACCGAATGCATTTCAGCTAGCTCAAAAGCAGGCTCATTACTATTTATCTTTTCCCATTCATACAACCTACCCTGTGAAGCTAATTTGTGAGCTATAGTAAGGTTGTGGTGATCTCTGCTTACATGACTTGTTTTTATCTGGTACTCCCTCTGCACTATCCAGGCCTTCCACACTTCCTCAAAAGTTCTCCAATCAGAAATTGTTGGTGTTTGCTGAGCCATAGCTGCTACTAGATCCTTTGAATCAGAGAAGACAGCTCCCATCCCTCCTGCTTTCTCTACCAGAACATTATAACCTTCCAGCAAAGCTTTAGCTTCAGCCTGCGCCGTATTGACAGCCTGGACGGCCTTTGAGATCCAATAGACCACCTTGCCTCTGCATAGAAGGTATACTCCAATCCCAGCCTTACCATCTGGAGCCAAAGAACCATCAACAAAGCATGAAAAGGATAGTTTTTCTTGCTGCAATTGTTGCTCAATGCAGTTATACTCCACCACCTGACTATGCGGAATTAGGCCTCCAGTTAGCATTCTTATCTGACAGGATTCTCTTTCTTTATTGTAGAAGCCTTTGCATGCTTCAAGAGACTGTTTTTCCCCCATAGAGTACCTCATTTCGCATTCTCCAAATGGCCCACATTGAGCACACAAAAGAACACATCTCAGGATCAGTCATAACTTCCTTCATGGCTACCATTGTCTCCTTAAAAGTACCCATGAGTTGATTGGTTCTGAAGGGTGTTGCAGAGATTAGCCAATACCTCTTTGCAAAATCACAGTGAAAGAGTGTGTGCATCACTGTTTCATTCTCAGCTTTGCAAATCGAGCATGTAGGTGAAAGGTGCCTAATTCGGTAAGCTAGAACAGCTTTGACTGGCAAAGCCCCTTTGATACCCCTCCAAATAAAAACTTAAAGTTTAGGGGTTAAACTGGTATTAGCCCATAACCAATCCCACATTTCTTTATCCGAGGTTGCCACATCTGCCCCTTTTAGCATCTGGTATGCCTTTTTTACTGAGAATTTGTCATCCTTTGCATAGGTGAACATTAAGGTGTCAGGAGCAGGTTGTGGTGAAGGTTTAATACTATCCAGAGTTGCTATTGCCAGAGCTTTATTGAATCCAAACACCTCTTGAAGGCTTTCAAAATTCCATTCCTTAGTTGCAGCATGAATTAGGGATGATACCTTGGATTTTCTCTGTTGAGCAGTACTTGCCCTAAGCTCTTGTCAGCCCGGGAGTCATGGTTGGGAGTAGATGCCAATTGTGTCCCCACTACCAATTTTCCAAACAATATGGCTTACTAGTACCTGCCTTAGAGATACCATTTGCTTCCAAAGTTTTGAACAATAATTTCTTCTTTGGGTAGACCAGAAGGCACCCCTTGGATAGTACTTTACTTGAATGGCTTTAACCCACAGCGTATCATCACCCCTTACCAGCTTCCAGACCATCTTAAGAACCAGAGCCTTAATCATTTCAGTGAGGCTTCTCAACCCCCAAACCACCCATCCCTTTTGGCGTGGTGACCTCATTCCATGCCACGTAAGCTAGACTTCTCTTGTCATGCCTACCTCCCCAGAAAAAATTTCGGGCTATAGCTGTTAGTTTTGAGATTACCTTAGCCGGTATAACTATCGTGCACATCGCGTATATCGGCAAGGAGTCGAGAACCGATTTTATTAAAACCAATCTCCCAACATGAGACAAGAAATTAGCCTTCCACCGGTTCAGTCTTTTCTCGAATTTTTCAACAAGGTAATCAAATATTTCTCCTCAGTGGTCGCCTCTGCCGCCTGAATTGAATCAGTCAGTATGAGCTTTGCTTGATCGGTAGTGTTCTTAGAAAACCACACTTTCGATTTCGCCTGATTAATGGAAAGCCCTGAAACAAAAGAGAAAATGTTAAGGGTAGAGAGTAGAACTGACACCTCCATCGAATTAAGCTTCCCCATAATCAGCAAGTCGTCTGCGAAAAGGGAGCAGGTTAACGGGTCAGCGGATCTGGATAATTTCAGATCCGAAATGAGACCATTTTAGAGACTTTGATTGAGAGATCTAGAGAGGGAATCCATTGCTATGATAAACAAATAGGGAGACATGGCGCAGCCCTGTCGAAACCCTTTCGACGGCAGGAAGAAGCCATCACCCACTCCATTCAGTAAAATGGTAAATTTCGCTGACTTCACACAAGCTTCAACCCATCTGCAGAATTGTGCTGGGAATTCGTATTTAGACAATAAATGGAAGAGGAAATCCCAGTTTAGCCTATCAAAAGCTTTTGCGAGGTCGGCCTTCAGAACAAACTGTTGCTCATTATTATACGGCTTTTTAAAGCTGTGAATAATTTCCCTCAGCAAAATCACATTGTCTGATATTTCTCAACCCGGGATAAAGGCTGTTTGGGCATTAGAGATGATCTTGCTCATAAGAGGTTGCATTCTCTTGGCCAGCAATTTGGAAATAATCTTGTAGATTATGTTGCAAACACTGATCGGGCGAAAATCAGTCACTTTGAGAGGTGTATCAACCTTAGGGATTAGCACAAGATTGGAATGTGCATTTGAGGGCTTCATAACCCCTGTCTGGAAGAAGAGTTGAACTTCTCTTATGATTGTGGGCCCAAAGTGCTTCCATTATTGTTGTATCAAGGCTGCGTTAATCCCATCTGGGCCAGGCAATTTCATAGGCCCAAGAGCATTGACAGCTGTAGCTACCGTGCTACGAAACCCGACGCTCAACTCAACCTTTAAAACGTGATTTAAATTTTATTCGGAGTCGTCACACGTTATACAATAAGAAATACACAATCTAATTTATATATGCCCATGGATAAGCTAGGTTCGTGTCTTGGTTATGAATGTGGAAGGTGTTAGGCACCACATTCACCCGATAAATTGGTCTCTACTAATTCTAGCTTTCAAAAATTTATTTAACGATAATATATGTTACAAAATGAGATAAGCAAGCTTGACAACAACAATAAAAAGAAGGAATAAAGAAGAAGAAAAAAAAAGAAATAAAGCAACTAAAAGAAAATGAAAATTGATCAAAAAAATTTCAAGCCACGCCAATCTTCATTCTCGTTATTAGAACACCATGATAATTTCCTCGATGGCTTGGATGGATGGTATTAGTATTCTGAGAACTTGGTTAATGGAATAGCATAACAAGGTTGTCACTCATAATTTTTTGAAGCTCATGATATTAGGGTTTCATGGCAAAGTTTGTGGAATACACATTTTTTTCCTCTTGCTGTTTTTTTTTGTGGGCTGAATAATGAACGTTTTTTTGCTCTCTCTTTTGTGCTTTAGATGCTCTAACCAACTATGAAGATGAAGTGAAGATGCAGGGAGCTATTTATAGGTGAAGTTTGAAGGTTTTTGAAGCTTAAAATTGTGCTTAATCTGCTGCAAGATGTCATGCCCCACTATTGAACCTGTTTTGAACAGATTTGACTAGGATTAGAAAAAGGCTGTGAAAAACACTGAAATATAATGATTATAATGCAGGAAAAGAATCCAAACTATGCCTACAGGTACTTAGAAGGTTTTTCTTAATTTTAATGACCATTTTACACATCTTAATGATGTTTATCACCAAGAACAAGTGGAAACATAGCAGCAGGATTCTTGCTGCTGAAATTCAGGAATTTGCCTTGTTCTTTGATCAATTCCAACAGGATAAAAAGATGAAAATTTGCAGCAAGGACATGACTAGATCATAAGTTTTTAATATGCATAAATGAATTAATTATATTGCTTTAAATCTCAAGTTTTACTGCTGAATTTGCTGAGTTTATTTTCTGCTGAGTTTCTTTTCTAGCTTCTGGGATTTTTGCATATGAATTAAATCAGAAAAATTATTGTTAATATTTGTAAGTTTAGGTAGATAATTTAGGGTTTAAATTTGAGATCTCAGGGATGATCTTTTTATACATATAAAGTAAGTAATTTATCTTTGCTTCAAGTAGGATAGTGGCAACTAACGTTACTCACTGTCCCTCAAATTTAATTAGGATATATATTTCCCTTGGAATGCTTGAAAATGCTCCCTAGCTTGCAGTAGTTTGTAGCAAGTTCAAACAAGGCCTACTCAAAATAATATACTTCCATAATAATATACAAGCTTACTGTGTTGATGTACCGAAGTTAAATGAACATTTACCACTTGCTCACTGACAAATCATTCTTGCACCATATAGAATCCCTATTGCATTATGCTAGCACGTTAGGCTCAAACATTGAATAATCATTAGCGTTTATGCAAATAAATGTTACTATGCATATTTTTATATATGGCTTCTAAAATAAGGTTATCTCAATTTTATTATCGTGTTCCATTAAGAATAATTGATCCCTAGTTTCTTTCTCTTGAAAATATTTTTCTTCGAATTAAAGATTGAGATGTTTTATGCTAATATAAGTACTCTAATACATTAATTAAATTAACTTTTCTAATATGCAAGAACATGAAAAATAACTTAGACACAAGTTGCCACCGACTTGAAATGAAATAAGATGCAAGAATCTTGCTGACATTTCTTTTTTTGTGCAACAGACCCTTAAATGATCATGACAAAAGTGCTTAAATTTTTCAGAGAGATGTGACAAGAGCTAAAGTTTTGATTATCTATGAATATGCTAATTAAATAGCCTTAGTGCATAATATTTCAACAGCTAGGCTTTGAAACGATCAAAATTCATATCAGGAATAAAATAAGACTACACAATTATATTATAGATAAACGTGAGCAACCAATTCAAGTTTCTTAAATATGAAGTAGCATATATATTTATGATGACATCACATATATGTTTAGGTGGTGATTTATAACGAGAGCATGCTTCAATAAACTACTAGAATATAATTAGACAAGTAGCCTTTCTCTTTTGAGATCATTTTTCTGGACCGATTAACAGCATGTGTTTCACCCATAAAGGTTTGTAAGAATATCACCCTTTAAGGAAAATTAACTTAACTAATATATGGGAGAAATATCATATGAAATAGGCAAGAATCTTGCTGATATTTTTGGTGCATATCTTTTGACTTGAAATAACATAAGAAGCTAGAATATAGCTGAAAAGGGATATACAAGTTGTTCCTTGGCTGGTTTTGCCACTTGCAAATGTGATTTGAATATACATTTTATAATGATGTCTTGTCATATTGCTACTAAATTCATTTGGGTAACTTTTTCTGAATTTTTGTTGTAGTGTAATCATGCTCAAAGCTTATGAAGATGTAATTTTTTTGAATTTTTGTGACATTATAAAATATATTTGCTAATTCTAAAACACTTAAGTAAAATAACTTGTGCATTAAATACTATCATTTCCACATTAATTAAAAGGTTTCATTTTGGAGATGAAAATAACATATGCTTGATATAAATAATAATGTCTCACAAAGTAAAGAATGGACTCTAAAATTATTCTAATAGTTTGTAATATTTTCTAAAATAATTTGGATATTATAAAATCATGCATATTCTTCCTGGAAGATATGTTTGTGGTTTATCCAGTATATCTAGATGTTGGCAGAAAAAAAATGTGACACGATCCTTTGTGTGTAGCTTCACATTAATTTTAAGCTAATCATAATTAAAACTTGGTTTTTATAACGTATGTAAATAGGGTTGTCATATAAAACACATTGATGCATGGTATGACTATTTCCTCCGAAACAGTTACTTAAAAATGAGTTTGGTTAAATCATTATCCTAAGCATCGAGTGTATTTCGTATTGCACCCGAAATAGAATAGTGCGTAATATTTTCCGAATGAATCCAATAGTGAGCTCTTTAGCAAGCCTTATGTTCTTTTATAAGTTATTAATTTTGGATAGTGAAACTATGGAGCTAACTTATCACTGCAGACAAGGCCCTACATCTGCCGAACAGTATTCCCTTATATTTTATTCATGTGAGATGTACTGGAGAGACAAATTTGAGTCATAATGTTTCATCTGAAAAATACAATTCTAATGATAAATTACCCTGTCGGATGTAGTTGTGGGTTGACACTATCCATGATTTAAATTTAATATGTGCTTTAATAGAATAAAATGGCATGTTAAAACTAGTATTTTGTTATATCGGAAATTTGTCGCACTTCTCGATATCAAAGCGAAATTATCCACTTAAAACAACTAGGTTTTGTTGTATTTCTAGATTTTATCTTAATTTTGTGAGATGATATATTTGAGAAGTATTTTCTCTTCTCATCATATTTTTTGGATTTTATTTTAATTTCATGAGATCATAATAAAATTTATTTCAAAACCGGAGATAGGTAAATGACTAATGTCATCAATAAGCCAATAGAAATAAGTACTCGTGAATATAACATCGTCAATAATAATTATCATCATCGATGATGTAATTATAATATTCTCGGGCTGAATAATGTTCAACTTGTAGTGCACATATTCTACTCGAGACTAGACAATATATGACACTAACCGAAAAATTCAATTGCAAAGCATACCTCTTTTTGCAAATACCTCGAGATTACATTCTTCATTCGTCATTGGTTTCATCACTCAAAGTTTGATGCAAACATATATTTTGTTTTCAATATTACACAATTTGGGGTGTCTACAACAGCCCACAAAATCTCAGCAGGTGTCGGGTTCCTTTCAAGGCCCTCCATTTCTTCTTGGAGAATTTTAATGATTTCCCCTTCTATTGAGTCAACAAACAGCCGAATGGGAATAGATCTTTCCTAGGGGTTTTTTTTTGTAAATCTCCTTGTAATGACTGACAAAGAGCTTTCTGATTTCTTCCTCCTTCATAATCCATTCCCCCTCCGCCGTCAGGATAGCTTGTATTATGTTTCTTTTCCTCCGCACAACTGTCGTTATATGAAAGAACCAAGTGTTCTGATCTCCCATTAGGTTCCAATTAAGCCTTGAACGTTGCAACCAATATGCCTCTTCAATTAAGCCTTGAACGTTGCAACCAATATGCCTCTTGGGCAGCTATGCACCTGCTACAATATAGCAATTCTTTCACGGATTACATCAGATTGTTGTTGAGTAATCAATTGCTCCATCTCTTTTTCAATATTCACTAGTTCCCAATTCGGGTTCTTGCTGCCCTTACCCCATACTCTCACTTCCTTCTTAAAAGAGTTACACAGCTCACTCCAAGACTGACCCATGTTCTAGCCCGCTTTGACACAGACATCCTGAAAATCATGATGCGAGGCCCACCACTGCTCAACCCTAAACGACTTAGCTTTCCTCCTAGGTTTAGAATCTGTTCTTAAGAGAATTGGTAGGTGATCGCTAGAATAGTTTGGTATGTGAAAAACCTTAGAATTCGGGTATAAATTGATCCATTCAGTAGTCACCACTGCTCTATCCAACCTCTCCAGGATTAAAGGTCTACCTTTTTGGTTGTTAGCCCAAGTATAGGCCGGCCCCGAGAATCCAAGATCAATCAGACCCGACCTTTGAAGGAGGGATCTAAACTTTTTATGTTTTGCTTTGATTATCTAACTTCCACCTTGCTTCTCATTATGCCCCGTTACCCAAGTAAAGTCTCCAATTGCACACACCAGCAGGTCATCATTCATTGCATAATCTAAAAGTTTTCTCCATATTTCGTCATTTCATCTGTCGTCACAATCACCATATGCTGCAAAATTCAGCCAAGGTTTTGCCGCTGGTCCAAGCTGAACATTTGCGACAATAAACGAAAAAAAGGTCTCTAAAACTGAGATAGAAATCTCATTCACCCATAACATCCACAAACCCCCCCCCTCCCCTTCCTTGGGAGGGAATTACTACACTATTCTGCAACTGTAACTTAGAAATTATTTTCATAGCCACCTTTTCAGAGCACTTTGTCTCTAAAATGAAAGATAAAAGCGCGCCCGTCCTGCGGAGGTATCGGTTGAGAGTGGGGATTGTCGACGGCCCTCCGCTGCCTCGACAATTCCACGAGAGGATGCTCATTTTTTATCCAACGGCGCCCCAGCCCCTGCCGAGGATCGTGCCGCCTGGAATCTGCGTAGAGGGACAGAGTCATCTTTTTGTTCATTTTGGGTTTGATTAATGGAAGAGATAGGTAGGGAAGAAGGGTCTGTTATCAGGTAAGTCATACCCGATCCGCTATGTGAACAGGTAGGATTTATTTCGGTCAAGGTTCTTTTGAGGCCTACAGTAGCAGGCTTTGGGTTAACAGTAGGCTTTTGGGTGACTTCTGGGTCGTCTGAGTTATTGTTGAGAGGGATTAAGGTATTATTGACAATCCATGGGCCTTTAGTCGGCTTCAAAATCCCCTCCAGTTTCGGCCTATCCTGACTTTCCATTCTTTTTTTTAATTTTGGCGAGCCTGGCCCGTTCCTGACACGATAAGATCTCATGGCCCAAAGCCCCGCAGAAACAACATACGCGGTCAATTTTTTCATACACCAGATATACTTCAACATCCCCCAGAATTGGATTGGTAATTTTAAGCTTGTCTTTGATCGGGGCGTTAAGGGCAATGAGGAGTTTGACCTTGAAAAAAGTCTTACCATTCAGATAACCCACCAATGGCTCAGATAATATCGTACCAACCGGCTCAGTTACGATACAGAGTCCTTCCTCAGTCAGCACCTCTGAACCCAGGTTATGGAGCTGCACTCATATATCGGCATGTGTCACTCTATCCCTGTCAACTTCATTCACTGATGAGCACTCCATAGCGACCACCAGGTCTTGCCTGTATGACCAGGGGCCTTCCGAGATGATTATATCATAGTCCTTCTTATTCTTGCACTCTACCAAATAAAGGCCTCTCCCAGACATAGTAAAGGAGGTCAGTGGACAGACCCCCCCCCCCCCCCCCATGCTCTTCACATCTGCCTTTCAAACTGGGAGGCAAAAACAGACCGATCAGAGAATACTTTAATTATAACACACCTCTCCCAATGATAAGCCGAAATTGTATCTATTGAAACCTAGGGTTTGTTATGTAAATTAAGCCAAGTTTTGATTAAATTAGGTTTGATTAGGTTAGAAATATCCAAAAGTTCAAGTTACTTCCCTAGTTATGTTTATTTTGCAGGTAATCAAGTGCTTGGAGCTTAACGGAGCAAAACGGGTGATCTGTAGCAAGTCAACACGAAATTTGGAGCATCTTTCACATTTATTGCGGCCCGCAAGGACCTTTTTTTGCGGCCCGCAAGGACCTTTATTGCGGCCCGCAATGACCTCTCCAGATTTTTCTGCGCAGTCTGTTAACTGCCTCCATTCATTGCGGCCCGCAATAAGGCGGTTCAGAGCCCGAATTTGCTATTTTTAGTTAGTTATTTCTAGGTTTTAGAGAGGGGTATAAAAGGGGACCTGTAGAACAAATTGAGGACGGTTTTTTAGGCAGAATTTCTAGTTTTGAACAAGGAAAAGCAAGGAAGAGAGAAGAAGGAAGGAGAGAACACCATTGATCAACCGGTTTTATTATTTTCTTTCCTTTGGAACTCTTTTACTCTTTTTGATTTCATTTGTGTCTTAGTCATGACTGGCTAAGGGCTTTTCTAGGGTTGATTAGGGTTGTACTTGAAACTTTTGTTATGATTTAGTTGGTTTTATTTTATATATTCTTGTTCTTTGTTATGATCTATTCTTTATTTTAAATTGATTGTGAAGACTTAATCGAAATTGCATGAAATCTTAGGATTTGGTATTTGCAATTGAGAAATTGAATATTAGGTCCAGACCATAAGGAATAGGGTATTTGATAGGCTAAGTACCGAGAGGTGACGCTTGTCTTATACGGGCTTTACCCAATAGTTTAGATAAATTGTGCCAAGTACCAAGAGGTGAAAGACGGTTTTCTAGATCAATTGGGTGTTAGTGTAATAATCTAGAAGTCAATAATACGATAATTTATCATAAAGCTTTGTTCATGAATTGGATGATTAATATCATTTTGTTGCCTTGAGTATTATTGAATTTATGGATCATTTCGAGTTCATGACTGAAATTGTGAAACTCCATAATATAGATAATATAAACTCTTAAAAAGTCACTGACCAAGGTAATTAGCAGGAGCACTAATTACCGCGATAAGGTTAGTATGTGGATTAAAAGATGGTTAAGTTTTACAAACCACCTGACACGAGATGTCATTTTAATCACATAGATGCATGTTCTAGGAACATGGTATTTGACAGACCCCGAATGAAACATTAAATAGAATTGTGTTCGTGTCATTTATGTTTTCATTCAGTGTCAAGTTCTACAGTATGAGGTATTCATCTTTCCTACTAAGAAATGTATATGTGTGATTGTTATCAAACGCTGTCGGTAAAATGCAGTTATAACGGTAGCTCTTCGGTATACATGGCTTAGCTGAGGTAGTGATGGTTTACCAAGAATACTATTTGTCCCTCGTATCTCTATACGAGCTATAGCATCACTGGGCCCCTTGATAGAGTAAGATTATCTGCTAGCGGTATAATTACAAGAGTAATTATATTTGATAATCTGCTCAAGATCAAGAAAAGATTCAGTTAGCAAGGATGACACACATCTACCTTGAAACTAATCTGATAGCTATGAGACAGAAGAACAGACACAAGTAAATTGTTTACTAGATCGTGATATTGTACTGTACAGCATCATCTGTGTAATTGGATGGTCATGATGTGTTGCCAGATGCCGCTCATGATTAATCGGAGAATCTTATTGTGATTGATTATAAATTGGTTATGATGTGTTGCCAGATGCAGCATCTATTTACCAACATAACACAGATCATATTGGGTCACACCATATAGGAGTTAATCGGAGAATCTTATTGTGATTTATTATAAATTGGTTATGATCAATAGTAAGATGGTTATAATTAATTATACGTGTTATAATTAAATTATAAATGTTATGTAAAAATAACAAGCAAAAACATTGGCTAATTTATAAACGTGTGTGACACGTTGTATAAAAGTTAACTGGTTAATTTATAAATGTGCATGACACATTGTATAAATTACCGAAACAACAACCGCAAGAAAAATATATATAATTGTTCAGAATAATTATACGAATATTATTTGTATTCGGGCCGAGGGCATTCGGGTCTTTTCAGATTCGTCCTTATCCGCATGACATGTCATCGATCCTATCCAGATGACACATCATCGATACCGAAACGAACAACCAAAGAAAAATATATATAATTGTTCAGAATAATTATACGAATATTATTTGTATTCGGGCCGAGGGCATTCGGGTCTTTTCAGATTCGTGCTTATCTGCATGACATGTCATCGATCCTATCCAGATGACACGTCATCAATCTTATCCACATGACATGTCATCCTTATCCATTCAATGGCATATCTTGTAAATAGGCCGAACTTGGAGGGCATTTTGGTCTTTTGGCAACCGACCCTAAACCCTATAAATAGGGGTGGAGGGGTAGAGAGAAATTCGCTAATTCACTCATACCGTTTCGTGTCGAAATGGATCGGTATTTTCTCTCTTTCTCGGTTTCTCTCCCAAATAGTGTTTCGGTTGAGAAAAGAAAGTTATACGTAGTTGATGTATAATCTTGCGAGTTGTTGTGAAGTATATTTACGGGATCGATGAATAGTATTTTACCGAATTTTGCGGTATGTCAGTTTTGCATATTGATGAAACTGAGCAACCGAAAATTCGTGTTTACGGGTTTTCATCTTTTCCCCGTGAATAGTGTTTTTGCATAATTCCGCAGTTTACGGTATTTCTGGCAGAAGAAATAAACCGCTCTCCGGTTAGTCCTGGTGGATAACCGATAGAGGTATCACACGTGTGATACTCCGAGTCGATTCCTTCCCTGGTGAGGCTCTACTCGCTCGGTCTGCATTCGAACTGTGATTTGGAAACAAGGTATAAATATGTTATATTAATCTATTTAATTTGTAAGTAGATTAAAGTTTTAGAAATCAATCATGGAGTAGATCTGTAAAAGGATTAAATTGGGTTTTGATGCCAAAGGAATACTGAAGGTGGACCGCCTTGGAAAGTTTTCTGACATATCCCGTTTAATCCTGAGCTTAAGTTGGCCGTAGAAATTTTTGTTCTACGGTCATTCCGCAACTTAAGTCTAAACGGGTTTTGGTTACAGCACCGTAAAACCCAACATTGGGACAGTAAGAACTTAATGACTTTAGATTAGAGTAGCCAAGTACCGAGAGGTGACGTTTATTCTAATTTAAAGATGGTATTAATATAGAGATATCACTTTGTACCTACAACATCCAACTATGTCTTCATAAATATAAGAACAAAGTTTACAAACCAATTAGTCGTAACATTAGTGGATAGGAACCCTAAGAAACTCTAATTTCTCATTCTTGTTAAAAACCTAATTTTGCTTTAAAGACTTTAGTTTAATTCATTTTAATCGAAACCAAACCACTTGAACAAACACAAAACCTTTTTACTTTCTTTTACTAAATTAAATTGTTAGGTTAGAGTTAATATTCCAACTTGTCCCTGTGGAGACGATCCCTAAGTACTACTTGACGAGGTTGTACATTTGCAACCGAATTGAGTATCAACTAGGATTTATTACTTGTATTGTAATAATCTACATCAAGTTTTTGGCGCCGTTGTCGGGAACAACGGTGAATATTATTTCAGACCTAAGTAATTTAGTTAGTAATTGTTTAATTCCCTTTTGCTTTCTTTCTCTCTCATTTTTTTTTAGGTTGAAATCTGGCAGACGAACCTCCAACCCCGAACATCACAGATTTGGTTGAGTGGTTTTCTAGGCGAGGGTCAACCCATCTCTTCTACCAGAGAAGGAACAAACACCCAACAAGGGGACCTTTCTTGCACTTAAATCCACGCCAGTTTGATATGTCGACCGGAAATGAAGATATTCGATTTGAAAACCTTCAGAGGGACGGGATCGGATGGCTAACGAACTTCAACGTCTGCGGGCAGCCGCTCTCGAAAGAGAAAATAATGAAGTAGCCGATGCCAACCTCCCTTTAAGAGACTTTACAGGACCTAGGGCTGAGGAAATCCACCTTGGCTATACGGCACCTACTATCAATGCTGAAGAATACCAAATTCCGCCTGCATGGGTTAGCATGGTGCAGCGTAATCTGTTCCACGGTCTGCCTCACGAAGATGCCACACAACACTTAACCAATTTTGAAGAAATCTGCAGTACAATTAAGGTACAAACTGTTTCTCCTGAAAATCTTAAAGTTATGGCTTTCACTTTTTCTCTTGCAGATAAGGCTAAAGGTTGGATAAGGGGACAACGGCCCGAGAACATGAATACTTGGCCTAAGGTGGCGAATGCTTTTCTTAACAAGTTCTTTCCGCCATCCAAAACAAACTCCCTGCGCCATCAAATCCACAATTTCCGACAGAAAGGAGATGAAACCATGAGCGAGGCGTGGGAGAGATTTCAAGAACTGCAGAGGTGCTGTCCCCATCATGGTATCGAAGGGTGGAATTTATTGCAAATCTTCTACAACAGCCTCATGCCACAAGACAAAGGTATATTAGACGCAGCTGCTGGAGGTAGTCTCATGAATAAAGGGGCTGTGGACGGATACCAATTGGTGGATGACATAGCTCTCAACCAAAGTCAATGGCACAACCCTAGGGAGACACCGATCATCATGCAGCGGGGAATGAAGGAGGTGAATTCGAACCCAAACTTGGCTGCAGAAATTGCCGCCTTGAATCGCAAAATTGATCAAATGAGCGTAAATTCGGTAAACAATTCTTCTCCTCTTCCTTGTTCAATTTGTGGTAGTACCAACCATCTAGCAATTAATTGTGGTGTAAGTAATGAGGTTAGTTATGAGAAAGTCAATGCAATTAACCAAGGCAATTTCAACCCAAATAACAATCCTTACTCCAACACTTACAACCCCGGTTGGAGAAATCACCCAAACTTTTCGTGGAGACAAAATGACCACCCAATTCCTTACTTTAACTAGGGGTTAAAGATGAGTTATTTTGAATTTTCCTGAGCAGCTTTTGAAATTCTGTGACGGCTTTGTGTAGTTGGATTTGAGAAACTCCTATTCTGATGCGCCGTTTTAGATACATCAAGACCATGCCTTTGGTTTTACCCTTCATACTTTGCCACATATGATCCATACGTGCCTGCATGGGTTTTAGTGTGCATTCAGTGCTACTGACACAGCAGCTCCTGTAGCCCGAATCCTCCTCGGGATTGCCTCCTTCAACCGCACTATTATTTGTCTTTGTCTGCTTTTTAGAAGGACCTGGTGCACCCTTTTCAGCTATAGACCGAGTAATGGCAGAGGTAACGCTGCGCCGCCACCAAGTGTTATACTCCAGTTGGTTACGCATTGTTTCTTTGTGGGCGCTTGCCAAATTGCGTCTCACAATTGCATCCTCCCCAGGCAAACTGTGCCAAGTTTCAAACTCCGGGTCAACCTCCTCCATTGATCCTCCCGACGTTGGCCCTTCGAAGTCGTCCGACAAGTCAGATTCGTCTGCTTCCCACCCAATAACAGTGAGCCAGCATCTGATCCAACCATTGAGACAGTGCACTATCATGGTGGAGAGGATTAGACTAGGGTCAAAGGCTCTGATAGTCAGCCTGAGTGTGGATCTATCTCTACTAAGAGTATTTACCTGATCAGCATACAGTACCTCGCCAAATCCCGCAGTTAGCAGACTGAAGTAGGTATGGTGCCAAAACTCTGTGGGGTAGCTAGAGACCCTTAGATATACTCTAAAAGAGATAGGGGTTGGTTTCCATAGCTCAGTGTAGTCATACAGAGAGAAAGCTACGTTGTTAGCGTTAGCCCATGGAGTTAGAGCCCCCATAACCGCTCCTCTATTGAGGTGCTCCGGCAAGGCTATGAGAAACCTAACAGCTGAGCAGCGGGTTATTCTATAATGATGCAGTAGACCTCCATAGAGGCTAGTTAGATGATTTTGGATTCGCGTGCAGTCTCTATCCACTGAGCCCGGTAGGAACAACACCATTAGCGTGTAGGCTGCGTCATTTACTAGCCTTTCCCGGTGTATGTTAGATGGGAAGTACACTAAGGACTGGTCTTGGCCCCATGGCGCATATGGGTACAAGTGTGCCATTGCTATAGACTAGTATTAGGGGATAGAAAGGGGGAGAGACGAGGAAAGACAGAGGATAGAGGAGAAGGAGAGGAGAAGAGAAGAGAGGGAGAGAGGAGAGGGAGAGAAGGAGAGAAGGAGTTGGTCGGCCACCGGGAGGTTGGTTAGCCGCTATGGAGAGAAAGAGAGAAAAATTTTTGAGCAGCTAATGATGATATTTGACATTTTCATTATTTGTATAAAGAGGAGGGTTCAAATGCCTCCATTTTTTGTGCCTCCATCATGCCTCCATTTTTAAAAACTTAAATAACTCAAAGTTTAAAACTTAAACGTCAAAATAAAACCGTTAGATGTAATCTATGTTATTTTCTCTATGTGCCCATAAAAAATTATCACATTTTGATTTTGCTTTTATATGAATCAATAAGTTGAAAATTCAACGTCTAGAAATTATCCACATTTGTATACATTTTTACAAGCTCAAGATGACAATCAAAACAAAGTTGAAATGCCATAATTTTTTACATGTGCATAGATAAAATGATATAGTTCATATCCAATGGTTTTATTTTGAATTTTAAAATTTAAATTTTGAGTTATTAAAGTTTTTAAAAATGGAGGCAAGATGGAGGCACAAAAAATGGAGGCATTTGAACCCTCCTCCTGTATAAATTAAGTTTACACAAATCTTCATGCAGAAGTTCTAATTGGACATTAGACAGTTTCTAATTTCCATCTGTATATGTATTTCAAATTGTTTCGTGTGTTTATGTATATACCAGGAACTAAAAAATGAGCAGAAGTTCCGACTGGACATCAGACAGTTTCCAATTTCAATATGTAGATGTATTTCAAGTTGTTTCGTGTGTTTATATACCGGGAACTAAAAAATGAACATATTAATATATTATTATATTAAAGAACTAGCATTTGATCTAGTGACAAAGACACATGGTCTCTACGTGAGAAATCATGAGTTCGAAATTCAAATTGAAATTTTTTTTTATTGTAATAACAAGAGTATTAAATAGTTCGGAAGTTATTGACCTTCAATTTACTTATATATATATATATATATATATATATATATATATATATATATATATATATATATATAGAGTACGGCTAACGCGCTTCCTCTAGCATATGGGCCGAAATGTTTCCGGTGGAAATTTGAAATTTCAAAATCTAAAAACTCGATCTGAACCGTTCATCTTCTTCTCCATATTAATATCTGCTTGGAGACCAAATTTTACATTTTTCTGAAATTTTTTACTATTTATTAAGCCACTTTGAATATTGCTGATCCAACGGTGGCTTACCAAACAGTAAAAATCAGAAGCTACCGTTGGATCAGCGATTTTCAAAATGGCTTAATAAATAGTAAAAAAATTCAGAAAAATGTAAAATTTGGTCTCCAAGCAGATATTAATATGGAGAAGAAGATGAACGGTTCAGATCGACTTTTTGGATTTTGAAATTTCAAATTTCTACCGGAAGCATTTCGGCCCATATGCTAGAGGAAGCGCGTTAGCCGTACTCTATATATATATATATATATATATATATATATATATATATATATATATATTATAGCGGAATCTAAGTCGATCTGATCCATTAGCATCCCAAAAACGAAGGAGCTTGCATTTGAAATTATTCCGGTGTTATTTTAGTGCTCCTTTTTTCGCGGTAAGGGATCATTGGGGGATAAAAAAGGCCATTTTACCTTTATTCTTTCCCAGATAAGGACGCAGAAAATATCTCCACTTTATACATCAGCAGCCATACCCATATCAGAATAGAATCAAAATATTGCTCCCAAATTAAAATGCTTTTAGTGGATTTGTTGCTTTACTATCTTCTCTAACCTACCAATTTCCGGTTCCAACTCGCTCTTTCTTTTTGTCTTTTTTGCCCTGATTTCCAACTAAGATGCTACTTGATAACTATTGTCGGTACAATGATTCAGTTATTCCATCTTTAAATTTCCTTCGTGTTGTTTTCCATCGTATTCTTAGATATTTCTACAGTCGAGTTCGTCCCAATCCGTATCCTTATATAGTAATAATTTTATTAAAATTTAACATGATCTGTCACAAATTGCAGATATTTTGCTTTACAGAGAGAGAGATCCCTGTTCATCGATCTGTTGCAATATTATGTAGCATTTAATTCAGAATATATATATATATTTGGACCATTGTGTTTGTTTTGCTTTGAATGAACAGGGATTTATATTCATACATCTACATCTAACATAGAAATAGATATGTGTGTATATACGACCAAAGTTAGAATCTGTTGTGCTCATCAAATCAATAACTCTAAAAATATATTAAATTGATTTTAAACGAGACGAATTAAAACCGTTGAAACTGGTCTACTTCACGAGTGATATATATACATGTAAAATTTAAAAAAATTTCAAATTCATATAATGCCAAGTCAAGCAGTCAAAAATTGATGAAAAATAAATACATTAAAATAACTTATAAAACTTCATTTTTTTTTGTATGTACTCCATTCATGCCCCCACATTCTTATCTTCGTTTTTTTTTTAAATTCAAATAGGCAGTCTCTACTGCTCAACATGATCTTCATATTAAAATGTGCTTAGATACCAAATTTTATATCCGCTGGAATTTTCTTTAATCTTTTATAGATATGTGCAAAATCACAGTTTTGGAACCATTCCAAAAATAATAATTTTGTACTAAAAAAATAGTAAACAAAATTGAATGTATGTATGTATGTATGTGTAAATATAATATATATATATATATATATTTTAAGGGAGAATTTCATATATACTCCTCAAAAACTTCGAAACTACATACATTTTTCTCTAATATTCATAATATCATATTTACACTTCTAAATTTCAAAAATTCACAAATTTCTCCAATATATGGACTTTAATATTAAAACTCACTTTAAATTTATAAAGTATCAATTTATCCTTTATTAAAAATACAAAATATGTAATATATATGAGATAAATATTTAATATTCTAATTGGTTGATTTTGAGAGCAAATGATTTATTTACTTACTTTTTGCGCACAAACAAGCATGCGTCTAAATGTCATTGTATGTGTCACTATTAGAGAAATGAAGTATTTGTACACAAAAGCCGACCAATTTGAAGACAAAACATTTTTATTTTTGAGATGACATATTTAATTTTTTAATAAAGGTTAAAATGAATACTTTATAAATTTCAATAAGTTTAAAAATAGTCAATAAATTGAATAAATTTGTGATTGGAATGGAGCAAAGGCTAGTTCGATCTCACTAGACTGAAAGCTATTTCTCCTATTTTTATGTGTTACTCACATAAAATCTTTGATTTTGTGTGAAATCTTCAAATCTCATCCCAACATGACATTTTGTATTTTTATTCGGGTAAAACTAGGGTGTTCTTAAGTTCACCAAGTCCTTTTATGAACTTAACTCTAAAATCTATTTGATTGGCTTCAAACTACGAGACTAAACTGTTGAAGCCCATCTACCTCATGAGTGATGAGTTTACATGTGCAAATTTTATTTTTTGATTTAATTTAGTATAAAGTAAAGCACTTAAATTAAATTAGAAGGTTTATAAGTAAATTTTAATGCATTCATTTTTTGAAAGTTTTTTTTACCACTTGATTATGTACAAAAGTAGTTCGAAAATTTAAACTTTTTTCATGTAGACACATCACTCAAAAAGGTATATGGATTTCAATAGTTGAGATTCGTTGTTTGAAGCCAATTCGGTAGGTTTTAGAGTTAAGTTCACAAAGAGGCTCGGTAAATTTAAGAATACACCCTAGTTCTACTCCTATTATATCCCTGAAAGTAATAAATCCATAAGTGGAATGAGTTGTAAAAATATCTTTCAACTACGAATTAACCGAGTGCAACTGATGGACATCAAACTAGATGCCTGGTTGGAACTGTTTAATTCGCTTCAAAATTTACGAACATTTGATCCGCACGAATTTAAAGCAGTGCACACAAATATTAAAGCATTATACACAAATCTCAAAGCGAATCGAACGATTATAACCAGATATCAAACCAATTTTAATCCAATACCCATCAGACACCCCCCTGCTTCCTGCACTTTCATCTCTACATCTACATAGTGCTTTGGATTAATGGCCTGTAGAGCTCTCCCGTCCTTAATTAACATTCCTTGTAAAACCATGAAAACTAATAAATTAAACAACGTGAAAATATCACATTATGTAAATTCACACTTTTGTTAGTGCAAAGCTGAAACAGTATAGAAAAGTGCTTCACAATTAGAGCTGCACAAAAAGTTCATAATTCGTGATTCGTTTTGAATTTGATTCAAAAAAAAATTATAATTAATTTGTTATAGAACAAATAAAATTAGTTTGATTAAAATTTTATTCAAACTCGAAATAAGTTTGATTTGATTCGATTCGTTTGCATGTCTAGGCACAATTACACAGTGCACAATTATGGAAAAATCGTAAAAAATACCCTGGTTATTTGCAGTCTGAAACCAAGTTCCTTTGTAGTTCAATTTTTTATTGGAACTCAAATTGGATGAATAAAAATCTATAGGAGAAAATTGCAAATAATGAAAATTTTGAGTCTATTTACTATAATTGCCATGTTGTCCTTATTGGACCGTACTAAAGTGAGAGACTAGTAAACAGCGCCATCGTTGAAAAATAAGAATAAAGATAAGGTAGAGAATGAACGCATAAACAGAAGAAGAGCATATTTTCTCGGAGCTTCTCGAGTATCGACCATACTGTTTATATTAATATTTAATACATTCATTGAATTTTGTAATTACCAGTGCACAAAGGAGAGTCCCGCTTCTAATAGATTCCAAATCATTAGAATATCTCTGCGCTGAGGGTGTTAATGTGATAATTAAGCGCACTAAATGGGAGTTAGGAAAGCGTGTGATTAACTAAAAGAGATAAATGATTGAAGAATATGCTTAAGCCTAATTAACCCCTAACATAGCAAATTAACTAAGGTGATTAGAACTCTTTAAGCATCCCAAACTTTTATGAATGATGGAATCAGACATCAATATCTACCTTTCAATAAAGTAAGCTCTCCATTCCCGTCTCCACTATTACGTAATGTTGATTTTATGTGGCAGACATCTACATGTGCGATGGTATCACAATATACAGTCCACTGAGATTATAAATCCTTGCAAACTTCTTATAGAGCAATGAATGAATGATTTCAGCATCAGCCATAAGCCACACAATCTTAATATCCGTCCATTTACAACGAATCTGAATTGTGATATGGATTGTCTCAAATTCACTCTTTTTCTTTACACCTTTATTTGGATGGATTGTACCGGAAAGAAAGAAAACATAGAGAGAAACAAAATACAATTGCAATTAATATTTAGTTAGTTGAATATTTTTTTATAGAAAAACAAAGTCAATGGAAATTTCTTTTAAAACTTCTTTTGAATCTTCTAAGATCTATAAGTTTCAATTTTAAATTATTCTTATTGTAGTCAAATTTACCCAAGTCATTTGAATTTTTGTAAAATTCTATTCTGATCAGCTGGTCTATAGAGGAAAGAATTATAAACCGATAAGATTATACGAGAGTATCATCCGATGCACGCGAGGAAAGAATCTACCACATGGCGTTGCAAATAGATAAATTTTCCGATTGATATCAAAATCAAATTATGCGAATTTCATGAATGAACAAATAGGATCCTAGATATTTAGCCTTTTCTGGTCTACCACCTGGAAATATAGACCGTACAAAAGAATTCTATCACCTGATCTCTCGTCCAATCCTAATAATTATTTTGCTAATCAAATTTCATATTTATAAAAATTAATTAACCAATAACACTAGTTATTAATGAATAAATTTATTATATTAAATCAGTTTTTGGAATCTCGTTACGAAATCATTTTCATATATTTTGTAATATTTCAGTTGAATTTTAAATCAGAGGAATATTATTCTAGTCACTAAATTAAAATTGGTTCTCAAAAGAAATAAATAAACTTAATAGATAATAGTAAAATACTCACAAGTGTAAAATACCGTACACCAATTCTAGCTGGAAATAGGGATTCAATCGCACGGTCCATCCTTATAAATAGAGCCATGGAAAATACATGCTTCAGACCAACTCACACCAATCTAGTAGCTATTTAATGGACGTAGGATACAAGCGTAGAGGAATCCGCGGCAAGATATCGATGCCCTTCTACCGGACACCAAAACCGACCGCTCCATTAGGGCCACCGGTCCAGACCGTTGCCAAAGCCGTCAAGCCATCCCCACCAGAGATGAAACCTAAAAGGGAAATTGTCGGGGTCGATGTGCACGTGGAGAAATCCAACGGCGGAGAACTGATGAGCAGTGAAGTCGATCTAAGGGCTACAACATACATACAGTCGGTGCAAGAGAGGTTCAGGCGCGAACGGATGTCTGACGAAGAACATTGGAGGAAGCATTAGCAGTTGAAGTACTCTAATTAGACTAAAGAATTTGTGGAGTGTTTTATATTTCTGCATGTTAATTAGTGCGTTGTTTGGTGAATTGTGAATTTGCTGCCAAGTGTGTTAATAATATTAATAAGGAAGAAGCCAAGAAGGACGCCCCTTATGTACAAAATTACTAATATTGAATGGAATAGTTAATGAGTTCGATCTAATTAACATGCATCTAATTTTCTCTAATATTTCTTTGCTCTTCTGGTGCAAGTACCAATCTGCGGCTGGGGTAAAACATTATTACAGTACTGTTTATATATGTGTTGAGTTTATGAAATATACAAATTGCAAAGTCGGAACCCGGCCAACTTAATTATATATATTTTCTTAAGTTTATATGTTGGTAACTAACCTCGGTCCGGAATTGATTATTCAGTTTAATTATATGATTCCTTGAAAGCTTGAAACGGGTAAAATTACCAAGGCACTAGTATTAATTAGTCTATACAATCACTTATAATATTTACGAAGGCACTAGACGTTAATTTCAAGCTTTCAAACGTATGATTGCTTGCGTATAATTTCTTTTGACTGTATTTTTTTTTGCAAACGAAGTGAAAATTATCTTCGATATGTTTCGTTCTTCCGTAAAACTAAATTTGAAACAATATGTCAAGTTAAATTGTTGTCGCAGTATATTTTCATAGATTAACATGTATAGAAAGTCAAACAGAATATTGAATAATGGCATCTATAAATCAGCCATGTGAGCTCACTTTTTATAGATGCCATGCGTCATTTAATATACTCTGTTTATGCACTCAATCTAGCAATTACATTTGACTTCTTACGTACTTTTCCACGTCGTGAAATTTTCTTCAATAAATGTGCAGTAACTAGTAGTGGATCGTCTATCACAAATTTTTGCCTAATTATCCGCATTCTAGTATTAATTCTACAATAGCAAAATTATTACTTTTCTTACACCATATACCTTGACGTTTAAAATTAATTATGTATAGAGTCAGGTGGTCAAAAAATAAATGCATTAAAATTAATTTGTAAAGCTTCTAATTTTGACCGCTTGACTTTATACTAAATTAATTTGAATATTTAAAATTTTTACATGTAGACGCATCACTCGTAATGTAGATGAGTTTTAACAGTCCAGATTCGTCTTTTGAAGTAATCCAATAAATTTTAGAGTTGAGTTCAACAAAAGCGCTTGATAAACTTAACAACACCCTACTTCTACTCATCTAAGAGTTCACCATTCTCAAGTTTCATTTTTTTTCCTTATTTCCATTAGGATATTAATAGACTTAACACCCAATTTTTTTTTTTTTTTTAACAAATCTTGGTATATATTTTTTGTGTGATAGTATAAATACTTACTTGAATATGGTAGTTAATTTAATGCCTACAAAATAATTAAAATTTTCTAAATATTTTAGGTGGACTTTAATTTATTTAATTCTATATTTTTTTTTATTCTGAGATTATCTACATAAACTAATACAATGATATTTATATTTTTTCATTAATTTTACAAACATGGATGAGTTGGTCAAACATTTGACAAAATTAAATTCTAAAAGTGTAAGACTAAGTTTGACGTGCATGGACGATGGTGTAAAACTTTTTAGTTCATTAACATATTATTTAAGGTTTCTAATTAAGGGCGATTTATTTTTTAAAATTAAAATAGGAGTTATGTTTATTAAATATGTTGCGATGAGTACATCTTTAGACCAAAATTTTTAGGAAAGCTAGTTTGATACATAAGCGACCTAGTTACTTAATATTATGTTTGTTTTTTTTATATTACGGTAGCTCTGTTTTATTGTGGAGTTCTAATACATGTAATTTGATGTAAAATATCAAGTTTTTAAAAGAAATTATGAAAAATCTTTGTTTACGTATTTGGTTCCATTATCCGCACATAAGTTTTAATATTAGTATTATTGATTCAGTACTTAATTTACATATTTTTAAATCAGCATAAAAATATGCATATGCAGTGGATGGCCTTCCGTATATTATATAAAAAACCACATTTAAAAACATTAGTCATGAGTGAGGCAATTGGACACAAGCAGTTATAAATTGACATGGTTTAATAGCCCTCTTAAATTATCCTAAAATGGTTATTCCTTTTAGCCTATTCTGATTATATTGGAAATAACAAAAGAAAAAAAATTAGAGCGGGTTAAATCTGCAAAAAAAAAAAAACACGAGCTATGCTAAAGCATCTGCAACAGGAATCGACACTTTATACGGTCAACGTTCTTTGGAACAAATGACTAATAGGAATCATATTATCAGGCCATCAAACGTGTTGGAATCAAGAGTGCCCCACAATTGGGCTCAAAGTTTTCAAGCCCATTCAACTCCAACTGGGCCCGAATGTTGGAATGAAGAGTGCCCGACAACTGGGCTCAAAGTTTTCAAGCCCATTCAACTCCAACTGGGCCCGAATATTGGATCATTTTTCTGCTGCTCTTATCAACGTTGAATCCACGAGCATTATTAGTTCCACATTGGACCAGTTTCTGGCTTTACCCGATTATTAGGATCCAGATGGGATCCGACCCTACCAACACCAGATTTCTAAACCAATAAAGCACGAGAACTTTTATGAGATTAAATAGGGATCAAATTTTTTAATTTTAAAAATATATATAATTTTTTTCTGTTAAATTTTAAACCTATGATCTTTTACATAAAAGACATTATTTTACTGATTAACTAAAAATTAATTCTCTGAAACATGAGAACTGGATATAAAATGTGGTTGGCAACAACATCTTGAAATAAATTTGACCCTCATATTACAAATATTTCAGTTCAAGGGATCTTTATTCGAAAATTTAAATTGTATTAAAAATTATGATTGTGCCTATATCAGATTCAATTATTACCGACGTATACTGCACACCATACAATGTACTCTCCATTTGCAAAGAAAAATGCAAAGTCAAACTGTTTTTATTTTTCCGTTGCTTTCATCTTAAAATACTATTTTAGTTAAATTATGGTGTGTAGTTGGTTATAATAGTAAATGACTGCTTTATGCTGGTGCTTTTTTGTATAGTCTATCCTGTCTAGTTCTGATGGATTGTGGTATCATATTTTGAACAAATAGTCCAGCTGCCGAACTAATTGCCAAGTTATTACAGTACATTGGTTGTATGGCAGCTGGAGCAGGCGGAGTAATTAATATGCACGTACAGCTTGGAAAGAGGGAGTATTGATCGAATCCATATCCTCTCCGGTACCGTAAAAAAGAATTAACATAACAATGGTCCAGATTACTAATCAGCCAGTGTCTATTCGGGATGGCGCAGGGACCAGTATTATTTATGCTTTGAGATTTGTGCAAAGTTAAAAGAACAGTCTCGATCAAGTAATTGTAAAAGATTCCTTTTTGCGGTACCGAGGAGGATCTGAATTCGTATTTATCAGGGATGGTCGAGGTCAGGCCAAAATAGCGCATTCCTTTTTGTTTTCAAGTAAAATTTTGACCAAAACTGGATGGTATCTGATAATTGACTTGAGATATATCTGTCCGCTTTTCAGGCCAAAACTGGAACTAATATTCATCTCAAGTCGAATGTTTTGTTTCCGAGGGTAATATTGAAAAATTATATGTAGGTGTAATAAATTAGAATATGAGAAAATACCTGTTGACTTTTGGAGCCCTCAATTTGCTCGTTTGACTAGATTTGTAAAACATATATAATTATATTTTACAGTTTTTCTTCTTAAGACATGTGCAGGTTCATGGCAACTGAAGATTCAATTAATACACATCGATGATGAATTAATGAACTGCAAAATAACATCAAAGAGTTTAATGTGGTCATGAAGTACAAGATACTAGATAGCAAAAGCATAACTCAAGATTAAGAACAATTGATCTGTAAAATTGGTAAAATAAGCTTGAGACTGCTCTAAGTGAGGCCTACCGTTGCAACGGTCCTACAGATTGGTAAAATAAGCTTGAGACTGCTCTAAGTGAGGCCTACCGTTGCAACGGTCCAGGGACCGTTGCAACGGAATAAATAAATTCGCAGAAATGACTGTGCCGGATTAAATTGAAATCAACCGGATTAAACCGTTATAATAGTCCTCAACCGTTACAATCCAAACCAGTAAGAACTACCTTACCATTGTAATGGTCCATGTACCATTGCAACAGTCAGCACCAAATACTTCATTTTATCAGCTCTCTATAAATAGAAGCTATACCAAGGTTTGGATTGAAACTTTAGACGCCTCCAACTTTAATATTTTGTCTTTATAGATCTAGAGAAAGTCATTGTTGCTTGTGTGTTTAAACTTCAATACTCACAATCAATCTCAAGCTTATTCAATCAATTCAACAAGTCCTAGAGTGATCCTGCGTGATCAAATCAATTACTACTTCGAGCCTTGTGCTCACCCAGCAATTTTTGATTGAATCCAATATGGTACATAAATTTAATCAAGTTTACTATACCGTGTGTGGTTTACTATACTGTAATGATGGTTTAACCAAGTTTACTATACTATGTATGGTTTAACCAAGTTTACTATACTGTGTATAGTTTACTATATCATATTTGATAAGAAAATGACTGTCCAAGTTTACTATACTGTAATCTTGGTACAGTATAGTAATTATGGTACAATATAGTACAGAAGCTCCAATTGAATCCAATTAACATGGCATTGGACAATTTTGATTGCTTTACTTATGATTTTTTGATGAAATTTATTTTGTAGCATCAAGTGTTTCCACACGACTTGAACATGGTATTGAAAAATATGGAAGTAGATCGGGCAGCTCAATTCATGCTTATTCTTGACCGCTTAAGAACTGAACAAAGATAAAAAGTTTCAGATTTAGATTTAGGTTCTCTTTTCAAGTTGCATCCAATACAATTTAGTCGTTTGTTGATAGCAACACTAAGAAAAGTCTATCAATCCGATGTCCAAATATTTCGTATTGATTAAACGAATGTATTACTCACCCCCGGGATGCATATTGTATTATGAGTTTGAGGAATGAAGGCATTCATATCGACATGTCTAATACGAAAGCTCCAAACGAGACTCTTTGCAATATGTTTGAAAATCTCAATACCCATAGCATATCTTTTCGCGATCTTAAGTTCCGCATTTTGAATCTTGACACGACGAATAAGAACTTTGTTATGATATTTGTGTTATTGATGATTGCCAGACTTCTAGCCCAACTAGTGAATGATCGTATCCCTTGGACGTATGTTAAAATAGTGAAAAATGTGGATCGAGATTCTAAGTACAATTAGGCTGAGTTCACAGTGTCATTCTTGCATCGCAGTCTCGTACAAAATAAATCTACAAAGATGCACCTAGAGGGCAACTTCATATTACTCCAGGTAATTTTAGTATTGCAACTTAATTTTATGCTACTACTATTAATACTATACAAAATAACTATTTGTGTCATTTTTGTTTTAATATAGTTGTGATACTATGAGCAAGTACAAGAAAATGCAGCCAACAACTATTTGGACCACCATCATCCCTTAATGTCTAAATGGACCCATGAAAAGATGAAATGTAGGGAAGACTATGAGCGTCGTCATGGACAGTTCCACGGGAATATAATTTAGCATCTTAATCTTTCACAAGTTGAAGAAAAACTCAATTCATTTCCTAATGAGATCCAAGATACTGATCAAATTTTTGTCCATATTAACCTTCTTTAGAAAATTATTGGCACATATTAGACATCTTTAATATGGCCTTTTGTGCATAGGATCATTTACTGATTTTTATTTTCTCAACCAAAGCTTACACTAATTATTATTCAGATAATTGATTCAAACTCTAATATGGATCACACTGATGTTGGTGAAGGCTTTGAAGTGAAGAAAATTAGCAAGGAACTGTGGACATCAACCCTTTCAAATAAGGTATGTCTGATTAATATATTGGGACTCATGGCTTGTTAACAGATTATAGCAATCACACGTTCTAACAACATATCATGTAATTTACGCAGAAAATAAATGATGAACATGTATGGCGGCCGCTGACCAAAACTCCGGAGAAAATGACAGAGAATAAAAAGAGGCAAGTCATTATGGTCTATGATGATAATGAAGGTGAAAGAGAGAACTATAAATCAAACAAGATAAAAGAACGTCGGCTCAGAGAAGGTTAATATTTATATCTAATTCCTTGTTATTTCTATAACTATTTTATAAAAAAATTTTCCAAATATATATAACATCAGGCTAGCTAAGGATGAGATAGCAGCAGTATAATATATGACACATGCAAATCCTACTGCTGAAATTGTCATAATGGAAAGCACGATTGGGTTTCTTACATTGACAGGCGACGACATGAATTGTCTTATCCGGCCTACCAACGAGACTAACCCTTGCAAATGGATTAATGATCAGGTACATTTTTAAGAATCCATCTTTTCTAAATTCATGCATTCAATCTCACATTCTTTTGAATAGGTACTTAATTGTGGAATGACCATTATGGACCCTACTTGGCACTACCTCCTCAAAGTTATAGCAGTGGATACTTACAACACTTGTCTGTACGTGTAACAACTCAAAAATTTAAGTTTTTATTAATTATACTTATAAGGTTTTTTCATAAATAATGTTTATTTTTTATTATTGATAATAATTTATGTTCATTTAATATATCTTCAACGTGATTGATTAAATCATAAACTGAAATTTATATTTGTCATTTACTTGAAAATTAAGAGAATTTAATTAATTGCTTAAAATGAGCGGGTTTTATTTCCTTTATTAGATCATTTAATTAAGGATGAAATGGTCTTGAGAAGTTTTGTAAAGAAATATATATATATAACCGACGTGGTATTTAATTTTTATAAGCAGATTTAATGTATCTATCTATAACTGATCTAATCCTATTGAAAGGGCACAACCCCTAGCCAACCTATATCCTATTAAAAGGACAATATCTCTGTGCGGAGAGAAAAACAAACATAAGTATATAAAAGAAAAGTTAGCGTAAAATAAAAGAGAATTTTGTAATATGTCCAATTGGAATTTCCATCCTACGTCGCATATTATCTTTTTGTATAATCTGACTTCAGCTTCGGAAACATCTTGCTATCAGGTAACTGGATTTCTCTATAATCTGTATTTCGTTTTGTATGGTTAATTTGAATATTGGTATTGCATATTGGATTATGATGGCATATTTAACGGAATAGCGGGTCTGAGGTTGGAATTTGATATGTGATTGTAGCCTCTCACTGTTGAATGGATTTCCCATTGGATTGGCGGATTAAAGGAATTGTGTTATGAGAATGTGGGAATCGCCTGTGACAGGGATTACACATGTGTAAATATGACGTGATTGGTTTTATGGATAACCTAGACCGACGTGCAATTGCTAGTTAAATATGCGTGCATAATTTGATGTGAATTTGTGTGGATTAATCCGGTCTATTTGAATGGTTGTTAAATTAAGCCAATTATAGAGAAGCGCGTCATTAAATAACCGGTTACTGAGCTTTGTAGCTAACTCTGTTTTGTTGTTTTGTTTTCATTTCTGTTGGCGACGTAGGTTGACAGACCAAGAAAAAGTGTGAATATGCTTATATAATCACGCTCCGGATGGTAAAAATCTGAGGTGTGACAGTACGGCCGATCTCACATAAAAGAAACACCTAATGAACGTGAATTATAGAGGTGGGCAAAATCATGTAGTCAATTTTTGAATAGTGATTTGGTACGTACATATAAATTATATGTTTTTTTTTTCTTAATAAACACCTTTGAAGTTGATTAAGGCTCAACAACAATAAGATGATCACTCTTGTGGTCTATTTGTTTTAAAATTTATTGAATTATGGGATGGCAACGTTAAGTGTAACTTGTCTTTGGAGGTAGTTATGTCATTTACAAAATTTAACTTCATTTTTTGTTTCACAATACTAATTATGTTGCATATACTGGTGCAAGTACAACCTCAGTTGTTTTGAAAACAGTTGGTCCACCAACTAATTTTTTTGGAGAAAAATGAACTACAATGTCCAAAACATATTAGGAAAATGGCCCAAGCATGACGATACATCAATAGACAATTTAAATCTATTATTATACTACTTTTTTGGGTTGCTACTATTTGTGCTGCTAGTATGATGCTTTCGTTTTGTCTATTTGGGCTGTTGCCAAGTTTTTGTTTACTCTAATCTCAGGGGTTTGGTCAAACTCTATTTTTGGATGTAAAAATATGTTTAAATAGTTTCAGTAATGCTTTGATTTCTAAGGAAAAATGAGAGAAGATACATGTGGCTAAGTGTATTACCATGATAATTTGGAGAAACTAACTATCGCAATAATAAACAAATTTTGTGATATATACCTACCGGTTTGAAGAACAACACAATATGCTTAGATGGATCTCGCACGAACTCGTGAAGTTGAATCACGATGGTCAGACTCGCAGCCACCCCACTCTCTCTTCCCTTAGCATTATCTTATATATGCCACAGTTTCATTAGAGATGTGAAACCTAATATCATTAGATATAATAAGTCAATCAAATATCGCATACAAGATATTACATCAATATAACTTAAGCAAAATAATTAAACAAACTAATTACTGCAAGATAAATCATTTCTTCCTCTGTGCCATTTCTTAAGTATGTCCTTTGCTTCCATGACTATAACCTAACCACAATAAAAAAATTAATTATTCTAGATAATTTGCTTCCCTTACTGAAACATAATATACAATACAATCCACATGTTCTCGAGTGAGTACCTCTAACATCCTGTTTGGATGGAGAGTAGAGGAAGGAAGAGGAGGTGAAAAATAGAAATAAATATTGACATATTTAATTTCTTCGTGTTTGGATAATTAATGAGAGGAAATAAATTTAACTTTCATTTCCGTTATATTTGTTGTTTGATTGATTAAAATTTAGTAACGGTGATTGTTAAAAAAAAAATTGTATGAGAATTATATATATAATTATATAAGATATAGAGTTAGGTATTTGTATCATTTTTTCTAAAAATATTTGCAACAAAATTTATTTCCATCTGTTACACTTCAAATTGAAAGAAAAATCAATTCTGTTAATTACAATAATACAATATTAAATATTTCATCTCTCATCTAATTTTATCAACCAAACATAATTCGATAAAAAAAATTATTTTCTTTCTATTCGCTCCGTTCCTCTGCTCTCCATCCAAACAAGGTGTGAAGGTATTTTATCGGCGTACAATACTCACATGTCAATGATGTGATTGATGTCACTGCAGCCGGGTCAAAATTAAATCGTACTTTATTTGGTTGGAACTTGGAAATATAGCGATCCGCTTTGAGATTCGTGTCAGATTAAAACTGACGATTTAGATCTCATTCGACACCGTCAGGTATTGCACAGGATCTGAATTGCTCCTGTCTTCTTCTTCCCTCCCCTCAGTCCCTCCCACCCCCGTGTGGCCCAATAGGGATCGATCAATCGGACCGAACTCTACTCCAGGCTCTCAACAATGGCGTCTCTCTCTATTCTCCGCCTATCAAAAAAGACGCTCGTCTCTAGCTCTCCTCTGGTTCTCCCTCTCCAGCGCCTCCTCTCCACCACCACGACCACATCTCCCTCTCCATCCCCAGCCTCGCCGCCGCCGCCAATTTCAAATCCCGTGAGCGTTGACCCGGATCGGGTGAAATGGGACTATAGAGGACAGCGGGGTGTGGTCCCGCTGGGCCAGTGGGTCCCTAAAGTCGCCGTCGATGCCTACGTGGCGCCTAATGTGGTGCTCGCAGGACAGGTCAAGGTGTACGACGGCGCATCGGTTTGGGGCGGATCTGTACTAAGAGGCGATCTGAACAAGATCACGATAGGGTTTTGTTCGAATATTCAGGAGAAATGCGTTCTCCATGCCACCTGGTCCACTTCTACTGGTAGGTGGATTCCAGACTTAATTTTGTTTAATAAAATCCTTCAGCTGATAGACGCTTTTGTAGTAAGAACAAAACCACATATTTTGATAATTTATTCCACTTGTTCTGTTTGCAATGTCCTTGTCAGTTGATTGTCTGTAAGTATATTTTCTGGTACTTGATTTTGCAGGTAAAAGTGGACAATAGAAACATAATACTCTTAATTCTAACTAGTCTTATTAATACATACCTCATTTAGAGTCCAAATGTAGGTTATCTAAGACTGAATTCAGTGACTTGGTTGATTTGAGGATAACTGGGGCAAGGGGAGGGGGAAGGACAAGGATTGCTTTAATGTTTTTCATACAACCTTTGTTGAGTATACCTCCTAGGTTAGCCCCACATCAAACTATTCGTTTTTTTTAAATTGCTTTGAAAATGATCTTTTTAGGAACTTGTAAAATTACGCAATGAGTATTCCTTTTTCTTCTTCCTACAACTTTGGATGAATCCTTGTTTGTTTCAATTGGCTACAGAGGAGTCTATGTTTAATTTGTTGAATTTATGAGCTTGGATCGTAAAATGCAAAATTTAGAAACTTGGGGACAATACTGGGTGCCATTTCAGAATAGTTTGGCTAGTGTAGTTATTAATTCCCCAATTTTGGCTTTCTTTATACATTTTTTGAACTTGAATTCAGGTTTTCTTTATACATTTTTTAAATATGCAATTTGGGTTAACTGAAGGGGGTTGGCTTAAGTGGTGCAATGGTGCAAATGAAAGGGTTTTGGTTGCGTACCTGTTCTTAACCGTTGCTCAATTTAGTACTACGTTTGGGTTAAATACTAGAATTCAGTTGTATTGATTAGAAGAGCGCTATCGTGAATTCAACTCGTACTGAAATTTCCAATTATTAAAGTTATACCTGTATTGTTCTGTTCAGACAGGAGGAAAATTGAATCTTGTTTGACTAACTATAAGAGAACTTACTGTAGTTTTTTTAGTTCACTGGTGCCTTGGTAGTTAAGCACACCATATTGAAATATTCAAAACCAAAAGAGAAATAGTACCCCGAAGAAAATGATAAAAGGCTTTTTATTTTGGACTTTCCTGGTGTCAAGAGAGATGACAATTAATTCCAATCAATTTTCTTTGCCTCTCAAATCTGCTGAGAACTAAGGCTAATTTGAGAGTTGATTCACCCAAGTTCAGTACCATCTCCATCTCCACCAGGTTTATTACTGGCAAGCCTCAATGTATGGAACTTAACCAGTACCGGTTTTACCCATATTAAGCATTGTTTATTCTCTTATTATTTTCTTTTATCTCATTATCTGAATTTTTTGTTTATCGCTGGCTGCATGGTTAGTTGCACAATTAGGAACCTCAGGTTGTATTGAGCATAATTAGTGGTACTTGAGAGAAAAGCGGTTTAGACAATGGGGCTAAATTTAGTATTTATCCCCTTCGGTACTGATATCATACCATATGTACTGACTTAAAATTTCAGATATGGGTCATACGTGTTTGGCTGAAATCTAAAACTGCCACTATTAATACCAGTATCATACCAGCTAGAATTGCAATTAACTTTACCTCTCACCATTATACAACAGGTCTCCCGGCCGAGACAATAGTCGACCGGTATGTGACAGTTGGTGCATACACCCTCCTTCGGTCTTGCACCATTGAACCAGAGTGCATCATTGGCCAACACTCAATTCTCATGGAAGGCTCTCTGGTTGAGACAAATTCAATTCTTGAGGCAGGTTCTGTTCTCCCACCTGGCAGGCGGGTGCCAACAGGTGAGCTCTGGGCCGGCAATCCAGCCCGATTTGTGCGCAAACTTACTCATGAAGAGATTGTAGAGATTCCGAAATTAGCTGTGGCTATCAATGATTTGATGCAGAACCACTTTTCTGAATTTTTGCCATATTCAACTGCTTATTTGGAGGTCGAGAAGCTAAAGAAGGCCTTCTCTGTTTCCCTATGAGAGAATTAGCGTTTGTTTGATTTTGTTTCAATGGGTCTTTTTTCTTAGAAAATAAAAGACTGGAAAACAGATTTCTTTGATTGTGTAATTTTGGAAGCAAGGTGTAAGTTGCTTGTTGGATACCCTGAATGTATAACAATGGACGGAGTTTTCATGGCATTTGTTTACTTCAGAAAACACTTCCATGTTATATAATTATAACGTCTTACTGTCTGTTTTTGCTGGTAGCATTTCCACCTGTTCTGTTCTTGGTAACATTGAGGTGACCCATTACAAGGTTTAACAGCTACAAGTGTTACTTGTATTTTTTGTTTTTTTTTGTTTCATTGCTGGACTTATATCTTGTTCTAGACCTGCTTAACAAAATGTTATTTCAGATGCTCTATAGCAACTTGTATGGTGAAAATGTCGTTGGGTTCCTGTTCCTTGTATATTCAAATGCAGCATATGATAACTGTTGCGCCATCAGTAGTTTGAAGTATTCTACCGCTATACTGCAGTAACTGCACAAGCTAAAAGAAAGATTAATACTAATATTATTCCTACAGTAACTGCTATATGTTTGGTTGTGTTATCTGAAGTTAGGTTTTTTACGTTGCATGTTGAAGCCTGACCAAAATTAACGGAAAGCGTTTTTTTTTTTTGTACTTTTTACTGATCAGTGTCCCTGTTTATTTTTGCTAGACTTGTTTAGCAAGAAATTAAAAGGTGAAAATAACAAATAAAATTAATATTAATCCGTATATATTTATGTATCAACTCTTAATGAAGTATCCAGTCTTAAGCTGTTAAAATCAACTCGCAAGTTATTTAAATATAGACTTGCCCAAATTCAAACGGACAACTGCAAGTCGTAACTACCTGTTTAAACTCTTTAAGGTATGTTTGGATGTGTTATGAACAGAGACTATTCTAGAATAGCGGCTATTTGAAATAGCAATATGCATCCAAACAACATTTTTGTTATTCAGAATAGCTAGAATAACGGCTATTCTCTATTCATTGTAAATGTTAGAATAGCTACTATTCGAAAATGTGAAGAGAATAAGAAAAATGATTATTTCTCATATTTTCGTCAACACACTCCTAAAATGACAAAATTAACACTACTTTATGTTATCTCTACATTGTGACAATTCATTTAAGATCCTACTTACCCTATATTTCCTCTTAATTACCACATTGTTAATATTATTATTTATCGGTTACAACTATTCACTATTCCAAATGTACAATCCAAACAACATATTTACTAATCTAATTAGCACCATTTTCACACTAATTTAAAAATCACTATTTTTTCTCTATTCTTATTTACTATTCTCAAATTTTTCTATTCTCTATTCTTATTTCCAAGCTAGAGGAAGCCAAAAAAAAATACAGATTTTTACTAGTGATTTTTACCAGAAACAATACCAGCGCTGCTATTGGTTCTGGTTAGTACCCCAGTACGAGAACCTTGAATGTTGATGTTTATTATTGTTTATTAATATTTTAGAAAAGAAATCATAAAATGCATTGCTATAATTTTTTTACCATAAAATCATAATTATTTAAAATAAACTCACAACTATGACAGAAATCTAGAAGAATAGAACATGATTGGCACTTAATTTATGTAGAATTGGGAAATTTCTTTGAACTGATAAGGTCATCATTAATCTAACACAAAAAACAAATATTGATAATATACAATGGCATTGCTAGAAGAGCAATATGGTCATTTCGACATAAAAGAGCACCTGTATCAAACAACTTTTATCATAGTCAATAGTAGTATGCAGAAAGAGATCACACTGAAGATCAAATGTTCAGAAATCAAATTGCAAAAAAAAAAAAACCTGATATACATATTTTCACGATCTTTTAAGAAGACATTTATGCTGCCGGCTGGCTCTGCTGATTCTGCTGGTTCTGCTGGTTCTGCAGATCAAATAATTAAAAAATTAATATACGATCTTTAACACTATTTTGGCTTTGTTTAAGGACAGGTACTTTTGTAAAGCAGTATAAAACATAGCACCCCCATTGATCAATGAGAACTTTTGTCCGGATACCTATGCTTCACTAGACAATGGTGATTAGCATTCTAACAAGTATATTCACCGAAAGAATAAACAAAACAACTGAAATTGCTGGTACAAATTGTCTCATGCCAAGCAACAACTTTAGAATTGAAGTACACAACAAAATGAATGCATTTTTCTTTTCGACAAAAGAGTGAAGTTTACCTTGCTCTGGAAAATTTTTCTGCTCTCGACAAAGTACTGATTTGGATGGTTGATACCGGTTTCGCATGAGGCAGCATGTGTTGCTTCAAAAGTCAAGGTGCAAGCTAGCTGTAGCATTTTCAGAAAATTTAACAAATTAAATGAGCCAAAGAAAATCTTGTGTCCCTATTGAACCTTAAAAAAATATGCATCCTTCCCAAAAATCTAAAATACAAGAAACAGCCTCTGGTTCATGTTGTTCCTCTGAAGTATAGGTAACATTACCTAAACTCCCTGACAATATTATTTAGAAGCGCCCAGATACCCTTTTCCTTTATCTCCATCTAGAGAAATGGGGTTGCCTATCATTTTTTAGAGAAACTGGAGGCATGTATTTACCTCGTGTTGTCAAGTCTCCATGACATTTTTGTAATTTTGCGAGGGCATATGTAATATTTGTTATGTTCTACATGGGCACACATGAAATTGCCCCAAAATATTGAATTAGCATGTCTGAAAATCTTGATTCAATGGGATACCTGATAGTGCCTATTCCGAACTTTATCCATTATGTCATCCATTGCCCGTCCTCCTACTCCCATTTTATTTAGAGCTGCTCTTAAATTTTCCTCACTACAAAGAGAGACAGAATCAGTTCAACCTTTGGCAGATAGCAAAAGGCGAATAATTTTTGGAAGGGTAAGGTGTAAAGCCCAATATTCCCCCCATATATATGAAAAAGGAATACACATTGCTCAGCATCTCACAGCTTTTGCAATATTATATGGAGTGTCATATTACCCTTTTACAAGGGTGTGCAATAATTAATGGATTTTGGAAGGTACATCAGGAAAAAGTACCTGAAATGGCGGAAGGGGCAGCCATGGTGATCTCCAGTTGAAGGTGTCGACATAATAATCTTTTGGCACGAGTATGGTGTGTAATCCTATTTTAGATTTATGTAACATTAAAATAAAAATTATTATTTAAATCATAAAAAAATATAATAAAGAGAGCAAGGAGTGCAGTATACAGGTATCCTAAGAATGTTAGAATATCGTATTTCCGTGTAAAGCAAAGAATATCATCCGACTCATAAAAAAATAATAAATTTATCCAGAAACTCTTTCATTTTATCAAAATGGGCTTTGTTTACTCAGCATGAGGAGAGAACCAAGGTGTAGTTTGGTTATTTAGGGAAATGGAACTTCTGCAATATTTTATATGTTTTCTGTAGTATGTTCAATATAAGTATATAACCGGCTTTACAAGAGGATAAATGATGTCACAAGAATTTTTAGGAGCAACCATGACATTCTTCATTTAAAAGTAGATATGATTCTTAGAGAATGAATGGTACCGTTCTCTTTCCTTCTTTGCCGTAATTGTGTCGGATGCTATATGCATATTCCTTATCAAATCGCTCAGCCCCAACCTAAGCAACAGAGGAATTATCACAAAAGAAAAACCAATAGCAAAACTGAATGTCAATTAAAAATCTCAACAACACTGTGGCTCCAGTTAAACATCAGTTTATAACTCGACAATGGATTGTCTATTGCATATTTGAGCCTCAATAAAGATTCAATTATACAATTAGACCGCAATAACCAAATTAAAAGTTTATTTGGTGAAGTACCTTTTGAGAAAACTCAGCCCTCCAAAATGCAAGAGCATCTTCTAATTTTAATCCAACACCCTAAATAAGATTAAAAGTAAAAAAGAATTCGAGTAAAACATGTACAAAAGAGCAGAATCTGGAGTTCAAGCAGTGCAACGTGTATGACGAGGCAGATACTATAGATAATGGTCAAATTTTCTGTAAACAAATATGTGCTGCTATGGTTATTTCCTTCCCATTCGACAAATAAGACTGCACAAGGTCATATTTAAAATACCTTGAGGAAAAGGCCAAGTTGCATTCTTCCCCCATGCTTTAGATGATGATCTTCTTTAAGCTACAGAAACAAAACAAATAGTCCAACAAAAAGAACAAATGCTCAGTAAAAAAGTACATTCAAGGGACTAGAAATATCTGTATTGGAGCTGTCAGCAGCTGAACTGAAAATTTCAGCCCATACAATGTTACTCAGTTTTGTCATCAAAATTTAATCCAATTTTGCCTCATTTGATCCTTGGGTTCACAGTTTTGCTTATAAGCTCAAATTATGCTTCGACTAAACATGAAGTCAATCCATTTCTGCCTCAACTAATGTCAATTGTTCAATCCTAACTAGATCAAACTTCAATCTGTCCTCAATTTTGCAATTAAGCAGCCAAAGATCAAGAAACAGGAAAGCTTAAACAGGTGGCAAATCCAAGATACCCACACAGGCTATTACATGGATTAGAATTTGGTATACCTAAAATGTTAAAACAATTGATTACCTTTCCAAAGAGATGGCGCATACAAAGTGGAAAAGAACTACTGGCTAGCTGATTTATATCCTTCAGAGATATTTCAGCACATTCTCTTGGCTGTAAATAAAAAAAGAATTAATATCAATTTCTTATCAAGTTAAATTATTAAAGAGCAATTTCTTGAACCAATAATATGTGAAGCATTACCCATAAAACATAATAAAAACCTTGTATCCACCTAAAAATGGTAATTCATGCTTTCCCAAGGGAAAAATGATATTTGAGGTGCAGTAGGGGCCCACACAAAACTTTCTCATCATTAAACAAAGCATCACTAGCATTGTTATTCTTAACAAGTTACCTGTGAGTAGTCAGGACCCAAATAGCTGTTCCCTAATGCCTCTACAATCTAGAAAAAGGAAATAATTATTAGGACAAAAGATGGCTAAACCCAAACAGTAGTATAACAGTAAAGGAATTGAATATAAAAAAATGTATTTCATATAGAAGCAAAATTAGCAGGGGGGTAAAAAAATACTTACGGGGGCTAGCCTATCTTTTTCCTGGTCATGTATAGTAGCCCTCCATTTTCTGAAACAAATGGAGAAACAAAGTCCATTAACAGGTATGCACTGTATCAAAACTGACTGCTACTGCTCTGTGTAGACAACATTTAGCCCTTTTTCACACACTTCTTTCATCGAGTACAAGTAAAATACAGTACAGTACAATAATATTTTTTACTTTACATGTGAAAAGGAGCATATCACTTGGGATGGTGTTGCATTACCTATTGGTTAGAGCAAGGGCCTTTGAAATGTTGCTTCGAAATATTGTGCAAACAAGCGACACCACCTACCAAAGAAAATTAATACAACCATGTTATTCATATGTAAGTGTGTGTGCCTATTTTTTGTTGTTTTCGTATTTGGTAATGTCTGATTGTACAATGTCATTGTGTGTCATGCATGGTACATTTGTTGACTTTGTTTGGCAGTTGTGTGTTCCTATTGTTGTGCATGTTTGACGTCTACCTTGTGCAAGTTGCTCAATGAGTCTACAACAATTTCATCTTAGAAATAAGAGTGTTTTTCATATTCAGAAGTGTGAAGGAGTATTGCAACAACTAAGCCTTTAGTCTCAAACAAGTTGGGGTAGGCTAGAAATGAAACCCAATCAAAATCATGTGAAGGAGAATTAGAAGTGAAAAAAAAAGGAAGTGCAGAAGAAAAACCTGATTTCTTGGGACAAAAGCAAAACCCTTGAGAAGAAAAACCCTTCGACTGGCAACGAGATCTGGTACGTCTTCAAAAGGAACCTTTTTTAAATGAAGATAATTAGTACTGAACCAGCTTTACCATACCAGTAGCAGGCTCTATGTTCCTTTTTATTGATTTAGTTTCATTCATTTCAGGGATTTACGGCCTATCATAGTTTTCGTAGTCTTTCACAACAACCTGGTGCCCGTCATGTTAGGTACTGGCAAATAAACATTTTCCGGCAAGAACCAGCCCAATTGAGCTAAAGGAGCGGATATAGGAACTAGCCTAACTGGTATCATCTATAAAAGGATGAGAAATAGAAGAAAAATAGAACAAAATAAATGACTAGCATACCTTGTAAAAGACAGTTTCAGCTGCAAAGCAAAAAAACACCAAAATTAGATGTAATTCACCCAGCATAATGAAGTAAAATAAATAGGAAATATTTTGTATTTGCCCTAAAGACATCAAATATCATTTATTACTACGCAAACAAGACACTATGCAACTCCCACAAACATGAGAATATATTAATTACATCCCTCCTGTAGTTCTTTGAAAACTTACAAACTAGATAGCAACAACGGGAATAGAGGCAGTTTGGCAACTTTTTGAACAAATGGGTTAGGAGGGATGCGTATATTGAGATTTTAGAGTGGCATGATTTTTTCTCGATAAGATGAATAATATGTGATGTAATAATCCCATGTACATAATAAAATAAAACATGACATTGTTTCAGTAAGGTCCATTTTGTTATTAATTGTGTAATGATATTTTTAGGTTATATTGTTGGATTTGCACCCATCAGATCCTGTGCCAGTGTGCATTATAGGGTGAAAAGAACATCAGGTTTGAAAGATTTGGTACAGGCGATGGATAGGTAAAGTACAGTAGAGACCGATATCACGTGCTCGGCAGTGCGTGCCCACCCACACACACACAGAGGGAGGGGATAGAGAGAGAGAGAGAGAGAGAGAGAGAGAGAGCATACGATTTGAAGTGGAGTTAACAGATCGAGCAGCTTGGATTAACTTATCTTTTAAAGTCTACTCCAAGAAAAATAACAGAAATTCAATCCCAATATAATAAACAGGTCCGAAGTTCTAATTTGAAATTTAGGGTAAAAATAAAGAACTAATAATACTGATTGCTACTTGTCAGTCTGACTGGTACAATAGCCAAACCAGTAATTAAACTTGACCATGCAATAAAGAGTTTTCTAGAAGAATTTCCTCCATCAATCTCCATTTAAACCAAACCAGCAACATTTCTGCCTCAATTATGTAACACAAACCAGACGATCCAAATAAAATAAGACAAAAAAATGGTGTCAAACTGCAACAGTATTTGCTAAGCACAGAGATAATTCTACCTGTAATTTTGCGAAGTTAACAGTTGACCATCTAAACAAATTATTTTTTATTCTCAAGAAAATCATAGCAAGGTTCAAATGAGAAAAATACTGATTGTAGTTTATGTCCATGCAAAGTCACGTTTATTTGAAATGTTACCTCGTATTCTGCATGGCTGAGTACGTTGTACTGAAGCTGAAGCTCATTCATAATTGATTTCTGTGTAAAACAAGCAAAGAGATCAATTTCAAAATCTACTGTTTTCACAATTAACCGCAAAAAAAAAGGATCTTCTCCTATTACTCTGCCACCATGTACAAAGAAGATCTCTTCCTCCTTCCCATACGTCATGTTTTTACAGAAGAACAATGGTGGGATGAAAATTATCATTAAAATTTTTGGCCACAAGAGACAAAAGAAAATTGATTATGCAAGACAAGAAGCTCACTATGTGTAGCTGCTGCTGTCAAATATGCCCTGCCCCACCAATCCGTACAGACATTTTTAGCTAGCTAAAAGGTAGTGGGCAAAAACAAAGAACTAACCTGTGCTTCTGCGTCCTGGAGGCGAAACCGATACCGAAAGAGTGCGGTCTCCATTGAAAGAAACCACCTTCTCATCTCCTCCCTAAATTCAATTTGAATTGTGTTATCAATAAGATCCATTTTTTGAAATTGAAGTTTTGTTTCTGTCAATTGCCTACAGACCCTAGGTAAATTATCACGCCAACCCTTAGAAAATGCAACACAATGCCAGGCATGAAAAAAGATCACATTGCAGAATTAAAAAGATAAATAAAGGTTGAATACCGCAGACCTTTATGAAAATAGGATCAGTTTACAGGGGTATCCACAAGATTTTTAATTGACAGGCCAAAATCTAACTATAGTAGCAAGAACATACTCTCTACAGTACACGAGGCGAAGTGCGAAGTGAGAAATAATGTCTTTTCTTAATGTTTCATCCACATCTTGATGTTTCATGTTTGCTCTCCATAGTTCACCGACCTTCAAAAAAATGTGATAGATAACTAAGTAAAAGGAATTGAATCTCAGACTTACTACTTATTTCCCTCCATCTCTATTACTTGTAAATGCATAATTCAGGCTAATTGAGATATAACAAAATAGATGCAACAATAGCACAAACTTCAGTAGTTGGTACCCTTCATTCCCAAAATACACTAATATAATTTGGAAATACCAAGAGAAAAATTATAATCTTATAAAGACAGTTACCAAATTGTCCATCTCTTCGGGTTTCTTTCCACGGGAGAGACCATCTGAAATTGCTTTGAGAACTACATGAAAATAACTGCTTAGTTAGCTCTGTTTTAAGGTTTTGGGTCTCAAATAGCACACATTCATGTGAAGGTAAAACATAAAGTCCACCAACTTCTCAATTATGAGCATTCCACATCTCCCCTTGAATATGAAATCAGCATTTTCATTAAGATGCTATTATAGTTTTTAGCAGACAAGATTTTCTGTATATTTGGAGTACATTGTGGAATTAATTGGTAAGTTATCACGAAATAAGAACCTCATTTGTGTTACTATACCAAAGCAGACTAGCAACTCAAAACTGAAGGTGAGTTGAAAGGTTACATTCTCTGTAGTTTTCAGATAGACTGAGTTAAAGTTAAGGAGAGATAGTTCAAGAATTTATGTGAGTGTAGTAAAACTTTTACATATGTGACATAAAAAAAGAGAGTTCCCCGTACTTCGCCGATTAGCATATCATTCCCCAAATCTGACTGGACTTGAGCACATAGCATACGATTTTCTACAAAATCAAATGTATTACGAAGAGATAATTTACCACGAAGGCGATCGATTGCGCAACGCTCAAATTCCTCCAACCGCACCTCAAGAGAAGGCGCCGATTTGTAGAGAGGAAGAGATGCGGCACCGGCTGAACCATCGGACCCGTTTCTCCTCTGGGATCGGACGATCTCCATTCGCCTCTTGTCGGATTTTATAGACAGAAGTGTTGGAAAGAACTAGCTGAGTAGCTCTGGAGCTAATTTTACAGATTTTCTAGCAGAGAAGTATAAATTCTCTCCAGTGGAGCAAACTTCAGATCTCTAATGGCTGGCCCCGTCGAAAGAGTGCTAGGGAGAAGATGCAACGAAGGCTGGAGCGCGGGAGAATTCCCGCCTTGTTATTTACTCGGTCACATGAGAGGGTTCCAGTTCTCTACAATTCTTCGCTTGATTACAGTGGAAGTCTGACGATTTTCTGTTTCAAGTCCATAAACCGTGTCATGTGATGAGTGCGTATCCTCTGAAATATCTCAACTTTTGCGTGACCGACGTGTCCAGTTCCTATTCGGGGGTGATGTAGGGGGTCAATATTATATCTGCTTTGAGATTCGTGCAGAACGTATTTAAACGGTTGGGATTTTCCATAAAGTCTCGCAAAGTTTGAGATATCTCAGAGGATATGAATTCGTCATGTGATGGAGTGGGATGGTCAAAATGGACGTTACTGTAAAAGATTCCCTTCACTTTACGGTTTGAGATTAACTCCCATCTGCTTTGGGATTCTGACTAGCACAGGGGGCAGTATTTTTAGGCTTTGAGATTCGTGCAAAGTTTAAAAGAACAGTCCAGATCCAATAATTGTAAAAGATTCTCTATTACGGTACCGGAGAGGATCTGAATTCCAAAATGGACCGTCGGATCTTACTTAAGAGGATTAATTAGTCCTAGTAATTAGATCAAATCCAAATGGTCCGAATTTGGGTAATTGGGCCCAGAGTTCGGGCTAGAGGATTAATTTTGCCCGCCTAGGGCATGCCCGCCCTGCCTACCCGTGTACCCGTGCCCAAGCCCGGGTATAGGTCGGGTACTCGGGTACACGGGTACGGGCAAAAAAAGGATCGGACTCGATTTTTTGGGCAAATACCCGACCATACCCGGACCCGTGTACCCGTGCCCGTACCCGTTGTACCGTACCCGGGTACCCGTACCCATTTAAATTCAAAATTTCAAAATCCCCCCAACCCATTTAAATTCTGTTTTTTTTTTCTGTTTTTAAAATTATGTTTTTTAAATCTGTTTTTTATTTTTGTTTTCTAATTTCTGTTTTTTAATTTCTGTTTTTTAAATTCTGTTTTTCAAATTCTGTTTTAATTTCTGTTTTTAAAATTCTGTTTTTCAAATTCTGTTTTTTAATTTCTGTTTTTTAATTTCTTTTTTTTATTTCTGTTTTTTAAATTCTGTTTTTTAAATTCTGTTTTAATTTCTGTTTTTTAAATTCTGTTTTTTAAATTCTGTTTTTTAATTTCTGTTTTTTAATTTCTGTTTTTTTATTTCTGTTTTTTAAATTCTGTTTTAATTTCTGTTTTTTAAATTCTATTTTTTAAATTCTGTTTTTTAATTTCTGTTTTTTGATTTTATATGTTAGATTCATTTTTAATATGTTAAAAAAATTGGTTTTTTAATTTATGTTTTTGAATATGTGAAGTAATTAGATTTGTTTTTAATAGGTTAGATTTTATTTTTGAAATTCGGATTTATTTTTAATAGGTTAAAGAAAGATGTTAGATTTATTTTTGTGAATATGTTACATTAGATTTTATTTTAAAAATGTTAGATTTATTTTTAAATAGATTATATTTATTTTTGAAAATGTTAGACCTATTTTTCAATATGTTAGATTTATATTGAATAGGTTAGATTTATGTTGAATAGGTTAGATTTATTTTTAAAAATGTTAGATTTATTTTAAATAGGTTAGATTTTTAATTTATATTTTATTGTTTTAAAGTAATTGATTTAAGATATTTTTTATTTATATTTTATTTAACCTATTAAAAATAAATGAACGTTTACAAAATATATTATCAATTTAAAATGAACGTTTAGAAAATATATTATCAATTTAAAATGTAAACTAAAAATTTCAAGATATAAATAAATTATGAAACTATATAGTTAGAATGAGAATTTGAAAATAAAATAAAATGACTCGTGTAAATAAATAAGTAAACACATTTGTACTTAGCTGAATAAACATACAAATTTTCGCAATAATAATTTTTATATATAAGTTACAAATTTTATTTATTTAGGAATTATAAAGATGTGACTTGATAATTTTATGTATATATATATACACTGTTTGATATTGAAGTATTGAACTATTCAGATTTTAAAAGTTGAATTATAAACACGTAATAATATTTATACGACACTGTTAAAAAAAACGGAAAAAAAATATCCTAAAATTAAAAAATATATTAGAAATTGATCAACTTTTGATCTATAAAATAGTTCTTTTAGACAAAATCAATTGTCCTAATCTGAAAATAGTTTAATATTCTAATTCTCAAATGAAAAAATCACTTTTATGCCTGAATCTCTGTCTTTGCTCTCTTCAATGATGGAAATTAATTGTTTTGCTAATATTTTGTTTTAAATTTATTTGATTAAATATTAAGTGATATTTGACAATTTTCAAATTAAGTAATGAAAATGTTGAGTTTAAGAGTAGAAGAAAAAAGATAACAAAAATAAACTCAAATATTAGTTTTAGTGAAACTAAATAATTTGTCAAATATCACTAATTGACACAAATGTGATACACTAGAATTGCATAACACTTTTTATTATAACATTAAAAAATACACAAAATTGACACAAATTTCAATTTATTTGGATTTTTCTACAATTAGTTATGAATTTTCAAAGTTCTACCGTAAGAAAAAACTTCAAACATCTATAACTTTGGCTACGAGTGTCGGATTCACGCGTTCTTCGACTTTTTGGAAAGGGGAGAACGAGACGGATCCGATTTTGTAATAATAATTAGAATGAGAATTTAAAAATAAAATAAAATAACTCGTGTAAAAAAATAAATAAATACATTTGTACTTAGCCGACTAAACATACAAATTTTTGGCAAGAATAATTTATATATATAAGTTACAAATTTTAATTATTTAGGAATTATAAATATGTGACTTGATAATTTTATGTATATATATACACACTATTTGATATTGAATTATTCATATTTTAAAAGTCGAATTATAAATACGTAATAACATTTATACGACACTGTTAAAAAAAAAAATAAAAAAAAATAGAAACAAAAAAACCAGAAAAAAAACAGCAAAAAAAAAAAATCGGAAAAAAAAAGAGCAAAAAAAAATTAAAAAAAAAATACCCGTACCCGCCCTACCCGTCAAGGGTACACGGGTACTGGTATAGGATGGGTAGGGTATGGTTTTTGAAAAATATACCCGACCATACCCGTACCCGAATACCCTTGTACCCGTCCTACCCGTACCCGTACCCGTACCCGCCCGACCATTAATACACTAGTACTTCGGGCTTGTTCACAATTACTTGTGTCAAGCCATCCCACACCATTGCTAATTACTAATTTAATTCCCGTAACTATTTATGTATCATGCTATTTAAAAGGATTTAATTATTTTAATATTTTTAATTACAAATATTAAATTAAAATTGTTTCATATGATTTATATCTTTTATTTTTCTATGCACTCATTAAAACTTACGATATTTTACTTATTTTAATTGACATCGAGAGCTTACAAAATATATTGATGCAGAAAATTTCTTAATATTGGTTTTAAATTATTGATTTTTATTAAAACAAAGTTCAAGGATGATAATTCCTTTTCTACCTAAAAAGAAAAGAAAGTAAACTATTATAATTGAGAATTTAAAAGGTTGAAGTTAGTATATATTATATCTAAATGATGAACAATATATTTACAATATTTTATACTGTGTTAGTATATTTAACTATTTAAGTGTATCATCAAAAGTATCAGAAATAAAAAATAAAATAATAGATGCTTGAATTACTACTCTAAAAGCATTTATGTTTCATGCTGCACCGCCTGGAAAAGAGTGGGGTTCCGATTTTTTTATTAATCGAAAATAAATAAATAAAATATTACGAAAGGAAAAAGAGAGAGAGAGAGAAATTCGATGACATAACAATTAAACCCGTTCAAGCGACGGAAAAAAAAAGTCGTAAGAAAGGAGATATGATAATTTTAGTAGTTCTGGACGGGACAAACAATAACGTCTCTGAATTTTTTTTCTTTTTTTTTGCTTTGCGGGGGTTTAGAATTAGAATTAGTTAGAGCAATATGTGAGTAATACGGACAGAAGAATATATACTATCCGAGAAACGAGACAACTATTTATGTTTTAACTAGATTTCAAATTTCCGTCAAAATCATTTTTGGCGATATTTTATTTATTTATTTTCGATTAATAAAAAATAAAAAAATCGGCGGAGAGATTCCGATAGAACGGTTCACGCTTCACAGTTCACACACATTCTTTCACGGTTTGATAGCGGTAATTAAAATTAAAACGCTCAATTTGTATTAAAAATCGGGTTGTATTAAAAAATGTATGAGTAATCATCCGAAGGATTGAAGTAATAATGTAATATGAATAATTTTTAGTGCGTGATTGTTATGAAACATTACAATTTTTAGTGCGTAATTCTTATGAAACATTTGAACATTAATAGATCGATTAACATTAGAATTGGAAAATTGAGATGTGACTTGGGATGTTACCAGAAAGTTCAGTTATTGTTTTTATTTTTAAAGAAAGTGGGGCTATCCCCCCATTGATTTCATAGAATTCAGAATGAAGTTCAATTGGGAGAGGTCTTGAAAGAATACCCTCTCAATGTACAAAAGCAAAAAAAAAAGTTCAGTTATTAAATTAGTTTTATGAACAAATGAATGTATGCAATTATTTTTGAAATAAAATGAAGATTGAATTTTGAAATAAAATGATGAAAAAAAATGAAACTAAAATTAAGAATTTTGATTGAATTTTAGCGCATTCTAAAACTATTACTTTTTTACTAACTTTAGGAGTTCAGGGTAATTTGTCTATTTTCGAACTTTTCTTAAATTTTGTAGTTTGGCAACCAAATCTTGACCAAATACATGCCCGAGACAAAAATTTTCTTTTGTTGGTCAAGATATTTTACACTTCACAATTCAATCTTTCCTATTCCGTAGTTTAAACTGTCTTGGAGACCAACATACGAGCACAATTAAGGGGATTAACTTTATACTTCCCCTAAACAAAGATATTAAAATTGCTATTAATACAAAAAAAATACCATTTCACCCTTTGAGGTTTTTTTTTTCTATCTTATATTAGATCTAACAGCTAACACGTGATTGAATGTGTATTAAATCTGCGCATGTATATGCGTAACAGCATAACCAAATTATCTCCTTTTTATTTAATTCCATCGTATAACACTACATGACAGTGTACAGTATATGCAAATTCCAAAATTATTTGATCTGTATCTACAAATATCTCCATTCCTGACAGCTTCTGCTGTATCTAATCAAACATCTCCATTTCCGCCATCATCGCCTTCTCCACGACGGCCTTTTCCCTTGGAAGCTAGTAGGTCAATCCTTACTTGCAAAACCGTAATCAGATCCTCGCAGTAGCTGACATACCGGTTTGTTTTCACATCGATTGGCCGGTAATTCATAGTACACCGGCTGTACAGCTCCTTAATTTGCGGTGCTCTGACATTCTTGTTCAAGGAAAACATGTTGGCAATGCATTCCTTGGGCAGCGCCTTGATGCCCTGTCAGAAAACCCAAAGATGTTTAAATAACTTGTACAGAGACATTGAAGGATTACTATATAGCAACTATGAATGCAACTATTATAAATACATAACGTGTTGCAATTTGTAACAGAATGTCTTTGGTTTCGCTCTGAATCATAGATTCTTTTTTACATACTTCGATCCAAATATGGAAACAAAAAAGTATACAACTACAATAAAAAAGATATAAGAACAACGACTTACGTCGCATGTGATTGGATACGGCTGGCAACCCCACTTAAAGAATCCCTTAACGTCCCGGATTGTTTGCGGGTGGCCGAAGTAGATCCAGCACTCCTGTATCAACTCCGTCAAGTTTTTCGGCGCTGGAAGTTTTGTATCGGAATTATTTCTTGCACGCACAGTCCAATTCAGTTCGTCTGAATCATTGCCCAGCGGAATAGTTGCGAAGAGCCAGTCGACCATTTGTTGGAAGGGGGTGGGTGGCTCCTGGGGCTTGCTTTCTGTACCAGCCATGACTATCGTGATGAACAGCGCGAACAGGATCAGAAATCGGGTTAGGCTTGGACTGACCATAGTTGGCTCTGATTGTAGGTTCTGATTTTGGCTGAACTTTATAGGAGATTCCTGCAGAAGCATTAAATTGTCAGTTAATGTGCATGGGGTGCCTTTAATTTCAAGACCGCGCGTTAATGTTTTATTGATAAGAAACTCATAGAGATGATGCTTCCGTTGCTTAATGTTTTTGTTTTGATGCACACTAAATTGGTACCTCCTCAAATTGTGGTAAATTGTGGTGATTTATTACGGCAACTACGATGTGGATTTGCATTTCAGTCAGAGTGGATCACGCACTGCTTTCACCTATTTTCTTAAGAAGAGAAAATTAGTTTCACCTGTAAAACACGTGTTGAAAAATTCATCGATTTCTAAATTTATCGATACTAATTCTATAAGCTTCTCATAAGGTACGTAATTAATAAAGCCTTCTCCTCTCGGCTCGCCAAGTCGCTACTCGCTATGCTTGTTTTACTTTTACCCTTTTCCGTTTCCGTACCCCGTCCTTTTTTAATTCTTCGTTCGAAAGTCGAAACTGTTGTTCAAACGAAACTCCATCTAGAAATTTCCGTTAATTTTCTCAGAACAAGTTCTGGTAAAAAGAAAATAGAAATCAAATTTTTATGTTTTTCAATTTGTGCCTTGCGTGGCCGTGTACTTGCTTCCCTCCCTCTTTCTTAGAACAAACTTCTATGTTCATATTACAAGGTCTTGTTTTTATCTATAAAAGTGTGCAAATTATGTGTGTTTATATCCTTAAAAGGTCAATTTTTTTCATTCAGCTTCCGAGATCGTACAATTCAACAAAAACATTACTAGGTAAACAAAAACACTAAACTCAGCAAGAAAGGTACAAGTCTGAAACAAAGCACATATATACATACTTGGAGATAAACCAGAAAACAGAAAATCTTGCCTAAACCATCCTAGTGTTCACTGGCACTCAACTAGTGCTAACTTGAAACACATATCAAACAAAGGAGACTAAATAATGATCTGATCATTTTTACACTAATCCTGCTTGGCTTCTCCCGATGTGCCTCTGTTGGCTCCCGCACGTTTGTCCTCAGCCGTCTTTGCCCGGACTTCATCCTGCATTTTGAAGTACTTCTCAAATGCACGCGGCAAGAACTGTGGGATCAAGAAACCAAAGAGGTTGATGGAGAAATAGATTAGATTTGCGGCAGCCAACACTCTCCCGAACCAAACCCACGCCGCATCCTGCATTGTATCTCAATGTTATAAACTACTAATTTTCAGTGAACTGGCATCAAATAATTCAATAGAACATGGAAGCATCAGAACCGATTAAAATGGAAAATGGAAGAAGGGGACCGGATAACCTCAGAATTACATGGAATCTGGAAGCAGTTTCATCAAAATCAGACCATGGTTTACATGCAAATAAGAGGGAGGATTGTGGGCTATTTAAGCAAAATCACTTTTAGGAAAGTTCCCCTTAAATCCTAACTAATGCAGTTATTGGACAAGTGACGAAAATACACATTAGAAAGTATGACATGTTGTTTAAAACTAACCAGTAAATTTAAGTGTGCACCAGAAATTCAGAATCTTTGGCTCAGTAAATTCAAAATCACTAAGTAGATAAAAAAAAAATAGTCAACTAACTATACAACTCTAAAACAATCATGCTCAAAGTGAACATACCTGCACTGCTACATTCTGAGAGAGATCTTTGTGGACCCACACATCATAGATCCAATCCACAATCACAAATATCCTTCGAACCGTATACAACAATGGCACAAGTGCTCGTACTGGTGACGAAAACACACCAAGCCCACTTACAACATTCTCGGTCAAAATCTGGCAAGACAGCAAAAACAGGTGCGGTGTGGCCGACCTAACCGCATGCTCATCCCCTCTTGCAAACCCCCCCAAAACATATGCCAAAGGCAGGAACAACCCCACAGTGGACCCCACCGCAGCGTAGATCCTGAACGCATTGCCGCCCTGGAACAACTCCCTATCCGATGAGGATCCGACGGATGGGAATGCGAAACGGGAGAGGAATGTGCAGTATACTGTTGCAACTGCGGGGTAGACCAGGTCTACAAGCGGCACCAAGCCGCTGGCTGAGAACACCATGATGAAGGCCACGAGTTGCACCTCAATCACACGTAAAGAGCCCATCACGCCGCCGATTACCGGTTGTTTTGGTTGTTTGCTTCTCGGTGCGTCTTGTCCTGTGCTCTCCCCAGGTTTCCGATCATGGTCGGAATTTGGGCCCACTGCCAGCGAGACTCCTGACATTTTTTTTTTTTCTGTTTCTCTTTTCCAATTCTCAGCGAACTAAACAAATGTTGTGTTTTCCGGATTTTTGAAACAGAGATGCAGAGATGCTATTGCTTGACAGTATAAAGGTGAAGGTGTAAGTAAAAGACCATGTGGGCTATGTACGTTGCAACTTCTTAATTCCACGTGGCGCAAGCAGGGTGTGCTCAAAGGACACGTTGCTAGAGGATGTATAAAAAAATCCAAATTGTGTTCAGACAGTTCTGAGAAATTCATTCTTTATAATTTTTTTTTTTTTTTTTTTTTTTTTGAGGAAACGAAATTCATTCTTTAGCTGGGATAAACTCGGAGAGTATGGAATATGGACTTGTTGAGAACGGATACAGTAAGCTTTTTATAAATTAGTGCACCGCGGACTGAAGCATTAATGTATGACTCATCTCTTGCAAACTTTTGTTTTATGCACATGTTCCATTTGCTATGCAAGCATCTTCTGGTTTTTTTTTTTTTTTTTTTTTTTGGTGTACACTACATTTTTTCCATCGCTGGAAAAAAAAAACGAAGACTATAAATGTAGTTGGCCAGAAAACATTTTTTAAATAAAACAGCCCATACACACTGTTAGTTTTATTAATGACATAATAGTGATGCTACGAAATAATAAACATGGCAAAATCGCATCTTTCATGTTGGAGCCGCAGTTGGTAATTTAGATCCTTAATTTTTGAAAAAAGAAAGAAATAAATATAACAAACATTGAAAAATTTCCAAAAAAAAAAAAAAAAAAAATTTCAAAACACAATTTCTCCACGAGTTTCTTCAAAAGAAAAAGTCATTGCGCATTAGACTAATCCGTTGACTAGCATTATATGCAAAGAAGGGTTCAAATGCCTTCATTTTCTGTGCCTCCATTATGTCTCTATTTTTAGAAACTACAATAACTCAAAATTTAAATCATAAACGTCAAAATAAAATCATTAAATGTGATCTATGTTATTTTCTTTATGTGCTCACACATTTCAATTTTATTTTTATGTAAATCGTAAGTTGAAAAATCAATATCCAGATATTTTCCACATTAGTACATTTTTTTTATAAGCTCTTGATGACAACTAAAACAAAGTTGGAATGTTGTAATTTTTTGCATGTACATAGATAAAATAATGTATATCACATCCAACAGTTTTATTTTAAATTTTGAGTTATTCTAATTTTTTAAAATAGAGACATAATGAAGATACATAAAAATTGAGGCATTTGAAACCCTTCTCTTATATGTAACAAGTTGCTTCGTATTTTGCACGACATGAACATTGTGCTTTAAATTGGGCACAATAATATTTTCATGGTCCTCGATATATAGAACGATCAATTAATGCATGACTATTTCTTTATTACAAGTTTGCGGCACTCCCTCTTCTTTGCATTACTCTGTGGATGCGTTGAACATAACCGAGACTTATTACGTAATAATGTAACACAGACATTTTAGAATCGTGTCGCGGTGTGATACGTGTCGTGTCCGACACCTGTATCATGCGTGCTATCCAGAAAGAGATGCATCGACCCGTTTTCTTTTGGGCCGTTGAAGTTGGGATGATATTTGAAAAAAGGCCGAACATGGGCTTGGGCCTTCTGATGGGATCATAGTCAGAATGTATTTTGCATCGCTTTGGGTGCAACGGGCCGCATATCTTTTTATCGTGGGAATTGGGAACAACCCTGGGACTATAGTGGGACCGGAGGAATTCGGATCACCCCAGGTACCTGACTCAAGCAAATTGGAAACAGACGGTCCAGGATCGTTCATCTAACTTGGCACGAATCTCAAAGCACAATTAATACTGGCCCAGTGCCCCCCCTGCGCCGTTCCTGGAGGATTCGGATTCGAGAGCCGAGTGGGCTTAACGAGTACTATCTGATGGTGGCATGCTGCACATTATATTCTGGCCTTTAATTAAGAATCTTGCTTTCAAATAAGAGTACACACTGATGCTGCAGGCAGAAACGCAAGAATCTGAAAGGGCTTATTGATATTTCTTTTATCTGTCCGATTCAGTTTCTTCTTCTTATATTTGATGAGATGACTATTGTATTATTTAACAAAAATGTAATTTGATGTATCTAAGATATAATATAACTTCTAAAACAATATAATTTTTGCATTTCTCTGTCACGAGTTATTGTGCAGTTAATTGTGTTATTTATCATTATATACATCTTTAATTATTCAAAAAGATATTTATTTGCATTCAAGATTTTTGAAACTTCCTAGCTATATATGATTTTTTATTTTATTTTAACGTATAATTTTCCGGGGCGCCAAAAATAACCTAGTATTCATTTGTTCCTTGCGTACTTCTTTGTTTAAATGTACTGGATTGCATCATCATTCATCAGTATAAAAAGGCACAGCAATTAATTTATTATACTAACAGGTTTTATTTAAATTTAATCATGTTCAATCTAACTCTATATATACTTCACCCCTGCAAAGCAAGGTACTATGGAATGCAATATAAGCTGTGGGTACCTGGGCGTTGTGGTGAGAGAGGAACAGAAGAGTGTCTCCTATATAACAAGCAAAGAGTGGTGCATTGCTTGATAAACGATATGGCTTTTGAGATTTTCCATTTCAGTTTTATTTAAAGAATGATGTGAGGAATAGTTGTATAGTAAATTGAGGAAGGAGAGCCTGTAAGCTGATAATTACGACATTTTATAATTAAACTTTTTTTAATCAATATATTTGTTGGCGGTTGTCCATCAATCATAAAAAAAAAAAAAAAATCTAACTCCTGTACATTTGGTGAAGCACTATATATGATACCTTTTAATGCAGTGTAGTACATACTTATTTTTGTTATAAGCTAGAACAGATCTGTAAATTAATAAGCATAAGAGAACAAATAATGAAAAAAAAAGGAATGATTATAAGAGAAAAGAAAGTGAAAATACGAGGTTTACCGGTGCAAATTGCGATACAATGAAGCTAAAAATGTGAAACCATACAAAATGGGATCATAACAGATCAAAACAAAGAAACATTTAACGAAAAATTAATAATGAGGATCAAACTTGAAAAACCATGAATTAATATTTTTTTTCCCTTCTCTATCTCTATCTAAATCTCTTTTATTGTTTTAATGAGTTTTAGTTGGCAAAACCTACTACCTCAAAAAAATAATGAGGACCAAACAAAGACGAACTCAACATTGTCGTAACCGCACCGTCCAGTGACAGCATATAATCCAAGGTGCGGTCCTTACCAGATGTGCACCTGGATTTTTAATAGACATGAAGAAATGTAGTGTCCATACAAGACATCCAAATGTGGGCACTGGGCAGTACTACACAATACAAATTTCACACCTTTAATTTGGGTTGCTTCATTAGAACTTCATTTCTTCTATCATAATTGTGATTTCTTTCAATATATACCGTGAAAAAAAAAACTAATTTTGATTCAGTATTTCAGTGACATGCCATACTTTCAATATATAATTTCAATACATAATTAGGATGTCATTTAGCTAATTTTGATTTGATTCGGTCGTAAATACCGTTTCAAGTTTTATAATGTTTTTAAGAAACTGTTGGTTTTTCGATTTAACTTCATTTTATTTGTTCTAATGAAGAACGTTACAGTTTCTTTACATTTGTGTGGTTTTGTTCTTATCAATTTGAAAATATATTGTTTTTATGAAGCTAATATTATCATAACAGCCCCTTTACGATTAAGATACAACTCAAATCTTGCGAAATTTATCAAAGTTTAATTCACTACTAGGCACTAGCTCTGGCGCAGCAATTGATGCTATTTTTATCAACAAAAAAGATACAAAGAAAAAAAGGACAAAAGATTCAAGTTAACTAGCTCTGGCGCAGCAATTGATGCTATTTTTATCAACAAAAAAGATACAAAGAAAAAAAGGACAAAAGATTCAAGTTAAAGTTACTCCTGTAGACTGCAGTACATAACACGTGGTGAGTTAGAACTTAAAGAGGAGTTGATGAGAAGACAGGATTAACTAAAGTTTACACATGGAGAGAGGCTTTAATATTGTACCAGGAAATGCTTTAAAATGGCGTACGATGCAATCATGCAAGGACTCTTTATACCGTCTCTCACAAACAATTTAACTCGTCAATCGTTATGCTGTTTTAATTAATATATTTCCCAGTTGTTTCTCCAAAAAAGAAAGAAAGCATTATTTATGTATATATATTGAATCATGACTACCAGTGAGGACATCTGAACAGTATCATGCATCCATGGAACTTTATTCTATCTGAACCTCACTTATCATTTATGCTCTGCTTTATTGTCAACTGATCTGAAATTGTCATGGTGGAAAACCAAAGTCATGGTGTTCAAATTCTGAAATCTTTCACAAGAACTTTATGTTCTTTAAATTTAAAGGAAAATGAAACTAATGTCATAACTAATATTCGTCAAGTTTAACTGCATAACTGCTAATTAAAAAAAAAAATGCAAAATTAAGTGGATTATCATTCAAGGCTCCTCCAACTATTTTGCAATCATGTTCTAATCGCATATGTGCAAGATGCATACTTGGTTTCTAAGTCGATTATCATACCATTGAAATGCTGCATCTACGTACATTCTTTTAGAATTCATGGACCAAACCAAAAGCAGCTAGAACATGCAGGAACCAGTACCATGTTCAACTAAAACATCTATATTTGCATTATGACAAAAATAACCAGATCAAATTAAAACACCAAAAACCTTGAATTTACTGACAGAACCTCTGCATACAAGCATGACAAGTGATCTCAAGAGAAGCAGTATTTATCCTTCTTGAAGCATTCATCTCTTTCATTCTTTCTACTCTCTGTACCTCTGCACGGGCCCGTTCCCAGATCAGTCGGGCCCTTGCAAACTCCCTCTCTGCAATCTCCAGCTCCCGTCTCGCCATCTCCCTGTTTGGAATGAAGGAATGAAGTTAAACAACAAGTTAGTTGTTATTATTGTACTTTGGTTGTTATTGTTTCTAATTTCTATCACCATCTATGTCATCATCAATCATCATTGTCATAATAATTATCTATTATCATTCTTACATTTATATATTCATCATGATTTGATTTGTTCCTTGGTAAAGCTTATCCAGTACCTTCTCCGCTAAAATGGGGCTTAATCGAGATGTTCTGTTCCATTTTATACCAGATCAAACATTAATTAATGACCGACTAACATATTAAATTGTGTAGGTCAAGTAGAAATCAAATCCATTATTAGTTAGAATGAAGTATGAATCGAACTTATATATCAAATGGCACTCTGTGTTGCTTATAGTCAAGACAAAACTTCACATAATAAAATAAAAACAAATGAAAGAAAGAGAATGATAATGACAGTTTAATTATCTGAAAAATGCTGGTAGAAAAATCAGTTCTTAGTACCTGACACGTTCAGCATACGCCCTCTCAGCTGCTGCCAAACGCACTTGCTCAGCTGTTTGCTGTTTGAGCTCTTGCATCCCTTGAATCACCTCATTGTTATTACTGCTATTACTACTACTGTTACTATTACCATTACTGATATTTGATTTTTGGCTTCCATTTGGAGGCGGTGGCGGTGATGGCGGTTGCCCGGGACCTATGCTCATAGACAGACCTAAATCTAAGTTTAGGCCAGGGTTACGGTTTGGTCGAGGCGAGTTGCATGTAGGTTGAGTTACCGGAGCAGGAAGAAGTAACCGGAGTTCCTCTCTGCTGCCTTGTTCTTCCATAGTGAAAAGGGGATGGAGAGAGGGTATGCCTAGTTGTTAGTCGCAGTATATAGTGGTGTGTTGTTGTATGGATGTTTTTGTTTTATATTGCTACAGAAGAAAGGTGATTTTACCATATTACCCCTGAGTTTGTTATCTGCTGCTTAGTGGTGGCTCTGGCCCTCTGGGACCTCTGACAATCTGCTGTGAATCTTTATCAGTGCATGATTTTTTGTTATTTTTCTGTTCCTTTTATTTCACTGTAACAAACCTTGCAAATAGTAACCAATGGATTGTGGCCGGCTGGTTTTCAAATCCGGTCAATTTTTTGGGAATATGTTTCAATTTGAGAACGTGGTACATCTTGAAATCATTATACATTTTTTCAATTCTCCACCTAATTGGAGATCTATTTTCCAACTAAACAATCTTAAATGAATCACAAGTTCAGCATGGATTGTGAGGGGACTGAGACCGAATCGTCTGCCCCCCGGGGGGCAGGAAATTCCTGCCCCCAGAGTCTCTGCGGGTGGGGCCCATTTAAAAACCGTAACTATTGAGATTTATTGTATGTTTTCGGTATTTTGGGTTTTGTAGGGTCCTTTTGGTAAAAAAAGGATTATAGGAAAGTTTAGGGATTCGAATGAAAGAGGTAACGCCTATATAGGCTTGTATGAGAACAAAGGAAATAATTAATTCATTTTCTATTTTGTCAATTTGGTATCAGAGCTGAAAAACGAAACCCTAGCTTCCTTTTTTTTTTTCCTGTTTTTTCCCGATTTACTATAGCGCTACAGTAACTTTCGCCCAAGGCAGAGAAGAACTCCTGCTCAGCCAGTCCTCCAGCATGATGATCTCCATGAATGTTCCGAAACATTTGTGGGGACAAGCAGTCCTGACAGCCGCACAATTGATCAACAGAATGCCATCTAGAGTGTTGGAGTGGCAGACTCCATGGGTGATGTTGAAAGGAGATAATGAGGGCATTCTTCGTCCAAAAGTATTTGGCTGTGTGTGTTTTGTGAAAGACAACAGACCAACAGTGGGAAAGTTGGATCCCAGAGCGGTGAAATGCATCTTTGTGGGTTACTCTGGTACTCAAAAGGGTTATGTGTGCTGGAGCCCGGTAGAGAGAAGATTGTTTGTGAGTATGGATGTTACATTCCGCGAGCTCGAGCCTTACTACTCCTCAGAGACTACATCACCCTTTGGAGACTCGCTCGATATAGGAGGTATGAGGCAAGAGGGGGATAGTAGTAGTGATGGTGAGAAGAGGATGGTGAGTGTGGGTGGTATTCCATGTCCACTGGTGGATTCGGCTAGGGTTGAGCCGGAAAAGGAGGATTCGACTATGGTTGAGCCGCAAAGGGAGGATTCGGCCAGGGTTGAGACGCAAAGAGAGGATTCGGTTGTGGTTGAGCCGGAAGTTGAGAAAAATGGGCCCGAAGGTGGTAGCACTCAGGCTCAGGGGGAGTCGAGATACCGTGAGGTGTATGTGAGGAGAAATAAGCAGAGTGAGGGAGCCGTGCCTACAGTGCCACCTGTGCCAAGTCCCTTGTCCATGCCTACTTCGACTCCTGCGGCACTTACACCATCCACCTCAGATTCAGAGTACTCAGGTGATATAATTCCTCTTGATTCTCCTCCCACTCCCATGTCATTGAGACGGACCTCTCAGTCCAATGCGGGACATCCTCCTGATCGCTATGGTTTTCCACATGACATTGCCCAGTTTGTCTCTTACTCTAGCATATCACCAGCACATGGAGCATTCATTGCATCGTTGGACTCTGTTATATTTTACCCAAGTATTGGCAGGTTGCTAAAGAAGATCCAAAGTGGAAAGCAGCCATGCTAGAAGAACTCGAGGCTTTCGCTAAGAACAAAACCTGGAAGCTTGTGACACTACCACCAGGCAAGAAGGCGGTTGGATGCAAGTGGGTCTTTACTGTGAAACAAAGCCCAGAGGGTCGGGTTGAGCGTTACAAGGCCCGATTGGTGGCGAAGGGGTACAGTCAGACTTATGGTATCGACTATGATGAGACCTTTGCACCCGTGGCGAAGATGGGCACAGTACGGACACTTGTTTCCTTAGCAGCGAATGGGGGGTGGAAGTTGCACCAGCTCGATGTGAAGAATGCCTTCCTTCATGGTGATTTGTTGGAGGAGGTGTACATGGAGGTCCCACCGGGTTTTGGCACAAAACAAACGGAGGGTAAAGTGTGCAGGCTCAAGAAATCTCTTTATGGGCTGAAGCAGTCCCCTCGGGCCTGGTTTGATAGGTTCAGGATGGCTATGGTAGGCATGGGCTATCAACAGATCAATGCCGACCATACGGTGTTCTTTCGACAACATGGTGGTCACATTACTATGCTGGCTGTGTATGTCGACGATATGATCATTACCGGGGATGATGAGGGAGAGATTGCACAGTTGAAGGCAAAATTGGGGAAGGAATTCGAGGTAAAAGATCTGGGACAACTTAGGTACTTCCTTGGGATTGAGGTGGCTCGCGGAGCAGAGGGGATTGTTCTATCTCAAAGGAAGTATGTCTTGGACTTGCTCAGTGAGACAGGCATGTTGGGGTGCAGGCCTGCAGTTTCTCCAATTGATGTGAAGGCCAAGATGAGTGCAGAGGCAGGAGAACAGGTTGATCGTGAGAGGTACCAGAGACTGGTAGGCAGATTGATCTATTTGGGTCACACTCGTCCTGATATTTCATTTGCAGTGAGCGTGGTGAGCCGCTACATGCATGACCCTAGGAAGGGCCATATGGACGCAGTGTATCACATCCTAAGGTACCTGAAGAGTGCACCGGGGAAGGGCTTCATCTTCAGGCAGAATGGGCACATGAACATTGAGGGCTATTGTGACTCTGACTGGGCTAGTTGCCAAGATGACAGGAGGTCCACATCTGGCTACTGCATATTTGTAGGGGGCAACCTGGTCTCCTGGAGGAGCAAGAAGCAGCCGGTTGTTGCGAGATCGACGGCTGAAGCTGAGTACAGGGCTATGGCATTGGGAGTTGCCGAGATGTTGTGGCTGAAGAGGTTACTGAAAGATCTCAAGGTGAATCACGGAGCCAAAATGAAGTTATGGTGTGATAGTAAATCAGCGATCAGCATTGCCAACAATCCTATGCAGCATGATAGAACCAAGCATGTGGAGATCGATAGGTTCTTCATAAAGGAAAAGCTGGAAAGTGGACTATTGGAGCTGAGCCATGTAGCCACGAGAGATCAAGTAGCTGACTGTCTCACCAAAGGACTTAGCTCAATAGATCTAGCTAGGTTATGTGACAAGATGGGCTTGATGGATATCTTTTGCCCATCTTGAGGGGGAGTGTTGAGATTTATTGTATGTTTTCGGTATTTTGGGTTTTGTAGGGTCCTTTTGGTAAAAAAAAGATTATAGGAAAGTTTAGGGATTCGAATGAAAGAGGTAACGCCTATATAGGCTTGTATGAGAACAAAGGAAATAATTAATTCATTTTCTATTTTGTCAATTGTAACAATAGTTAAATCCTTAAACAGCAACCGGTCCCATCCCGGTCCCACCCAGCAGAGACTCTGGGGGCAGAAATTTCCTGCCCCCCATGGGGCAGATGATTCGATTTTGAGGGGACTCACATGCAAGAGGCATCAAAAGAATATCGGAGTTAATTGATTGACTCTTTTTTATTCCAAAATTCAAACAAAAAGTAAACTTTTTTTTAATAAATTGTTCATATATTCAACTTTGTCATGATGTAAGTTTTTTTTACAAGTGACAAATTCATTACTAGGAGACATTTGGATTAGCACTTAAGACAGCAACATCACCACTTTCTGATATTGATGCATTAATTGATTGACTCTTTTGTTAAATAACAGTTTATTTAAATAATGTTCGATCATTTCTAAGGTTTCATTACTTTCATACTAGCACTTCATCGCTGTGATCATATTCATAGACAAATATCTCTCTCTTTTCTTTCTTTTTTTTTTCTTTTTTTTTTTTCTTTTTCCAATATGAAATATAGAAGTCAATAAAACTCTGCTATATATGCTTCTGGTTCTGGAAATTGTGATATATAATAGCTTAATTGAAATTGACAAAGTTAGATGAAGACTCTATTTCATTTCAATTTTCAGTTGGTTATTTTATTTTGAATACAAATGTGTGTAACTAATTATTCTATAAAAAAAATAAGTCAGAATCTTCTCTATTAGTACTTAGTACTAATTAGACTAGAACTCGGTACGCTCCCAAGCAAGAAAAGTAATATACAAAAAAACTAGCTAATATATATAACAGACAAGATATTAGAAGCGCGCGGGGCGTTCTTTTATAATATATTTGACAGATATATATAATTAGCAATGCAGAAGCTGCAATGCATTTACTGTACTAATTGGACCCAAAGGGTTTCAACTTTTCGGGTGTTCAAATGTCTTACCCATTTGTAGAGTAATTGGAAAAGATATACGCAAAAGATGAAAGTTCCCTTTCAAGCTTTATGGTGTGTATGTTAAAAAATGGTGAGCACTTTATGGGTTGGAAATTGAGTTTAAGTTAAAGAGTGCCATAATTGTTTCTGCACATGTATGAGTTGGAGGGGAGAGTTCAATTTGAAGGAAAAGTAAAGAGATGGCTTTATGGTAGGCCTAGGTTTTTTGTCCCCCTTGTTTAAAAAGAATCTAAATACCTTAACCTTATTCCATCAAGCTTTCATTGCATACTTGGTTTTCTTTTTATGTTTGTTTTTTGTGGCTTTATTAGCATTGATTGTGATAATACGAGAATATAATCCAAAGTAGCAAATTATCTTGTCTAGTTGACATTAACATTTGCTTACAATTACATTTTCAAACTTCTTATTGAGAAAGGTTTTTCTTTTCTTATTTTCAGTAAGATGTTTCACAGTTTAAGTTTTATTAATTCCTGTACTGGGAATTTTTTTTTTTTTTCCAAAAAAATGAAAACAAATCACAAAATTATAGTTAGAGTAAAGCTTGGGTGCTATAGATAGCATAAGACCATTTGTGCTACAGCTTCAAAAATCTATCAAATAAATTTCAAACTTTGATCTAAATAATTCAATAAATTAGTTATATAATGAACTTGTAGAATAGCAATTTTTACTATTTTTCAAGTTTTTTTTTTACAATTTTTTATGATTTATGAAAGAGGGTAAAAAATGACTTAAAAATAAAAGAAAATTGTTAATATTTTAGGTTATTTTTTGTCATCTTTCATAAATCATAAAAAATAGTAAAAATTGGTATTATACAAGTTCATTATATATCCAATTTATTGAGCTACTTAAATCAAAGTTTGAAGTTTATACGATAGATTTTTGAGACCGAAGCATGTATGGTCTTATGCTATCCATAGCACCTGCACCCAATTTAATTTATATACTTTGCATTTAGGACAGCCTTTTCCAGCAGCCACACACATTCATGGTGATTCTTTTGTGCTATTTTTGAAGAAATTTTAAAGACATCTTTCTATTTTTTTGGAAAATCAAATTTGTTCTAGTTTTGAAAAATGTTCGTCAGTAGCCCCAAAAAGAGAAAAAAAAAAACTTTTTGTTCGCCCAACTTATGAAATTGTATCATTCTATACAAAACATGCACATGGATTTCGATCAATATTCAATTTTTTTCTTCCATCAATAAAAAAATGCAACGTCCTGGATAAACTTGCTAAAAACTGATTATATCTTCAATGTTCCACGTACATAAATATAAAATCTTATCCATAATTAATGTAAACTAGGCTAATAATAGAAAAACCAATTATATACAAGACGTCACCAAAATCGCCTATTTGTCTAAAGCTTAATTATTTACACGTGTATAAATATAGCTCAAAAATAGTATAATCATATATAGAGTAGTCACTAGTCATAACTACCTAGTCAAACTTTGAAAATGAAGTTTGTCTGACAATATCCCTATGAGCAATATTCTCTGAGCATAGATCTAGATTAGATTGGATGGGATAGAGAAAAGTTGCTAGATAATGATGAGACTTAAATTGAATGAATGAAATGGAAGCACAACTGTTTCCGTGCCATGAACCCCTTTTCCGTATCTTATGTTCTCAGTAACACAAAACAGAGAACAAACATTACCTAGTGGATCAAAAAAGAAACAAAGAAACCAGGTCACTCTGAGACCGAGTGAATCAGATCTGAATCCTGCTAGCCTAATTTGCGTATAATTTATATTGTCAGAGTTTAACTCATCGCATGACCTGAATATTCCCATCGGCTTCGGCTCCTCTCCAATTGCACTGGTATATTGGGTAATCTTAGCTGTTCTGAACTGTCAGTTTAAGATTCAATGGTTCTGATTGCAGCATAGTCTGAGTAGCTAAGTTCTTCATTTGGGTGTTTGAATCTTACGATCTGATACATATATGCAGTATAGATTTGACAGTGATTGTGTAAAGCCTAAAACTGTTACCTTATGATTGGAGAGGATCCAGACCCTGTTTCCTCTCATTCAACAAAGTAAAACAGTAAAAGCATCTATCTGATCTCTCCTCCCAGGATGTCAACGGTCAGGAATCAGGATTGTTATTTGTATATCAATTTTCTTATAATTTTATGGAAGTTTGATAAACATATTTCTTTTGAGTAAGAGAAACATAATTTTTATTTACAAATATTTTAAAGAAAGGCACTGAAAATATCTTCTATAAAATTACCGTGATGATCATCTCTTGAAATGTCTGATTTATCCTCAAAGAAAAAAAGAAGAAGACATGTATGGTGGTTTCCTTGTAATTAAGGATTTAAGGTGCAAAATACAAAAAAACAAAAGATTAAAGAATAGATCAAGTATAGGTAGTACCTAATTGGTTTGAGAACAAAAGTAGACTTATTGTAGGGTACTTCAGTTTAGGTGTTGGTCAGCGGACCGATCCATTTTCGTTTGTATTGAAACCATAGAAAGAAAAACCGGCCGTTCTGGAATGGAATTGGACGAAACCGATTCGATTTCAGGCCGAGTTACATAATTAGTGTTGATTCCGGTCAAATTTCAGCCGAAACGGTACATTCCAGTCAAATTCCAGCCAAAACAACCCGATTCAACCGAAACGGTCTAATTCCAGCCATATTTCGGCCGAAACGCGAATATGTCAATCTCCTAAAAGGGAGTAGAGCCAGGCTTCTTTAACTTTGAAAAGGGAGTTCACGGGGCTTATGCTCAAAACTAGAACATTTCATTTTTTTTTAATTGCATATAACATAAGCTATTATATATGGTCTTAAGTATCCATGCATGTGATGGATACCATTAACCAGGTGAACAGAAAGCATATACAATGTCTCAGAAGTTGCTTGATTGATGAAGGCGATAATGAACAGAGATAAAATAATATAAAGAAGTAGAGCAAAGACAGAAAATAATGGGAACAAAAAGAAAAGGAATACACAGTGACTGGCACAAGAGGTAATGTTTGCCTTCCTAAAGTGTATGCAGCCGATTCAGGAGGTAAATTAAAAGTGTTTATTAATTGAAGCATCATTGGCAGGCAACAACAGTATAACTTGGAATAGTTGCTCCATCTCTATCCGCTCTAGTCTCTACCATCTAAAGAATAACCAATCTAATTGAAATGCTCTAATATATATCACAGTTAAGAAAATGAACATAGAGACTGGGAGGAGATATTTGCTCTTAAACTTTTTTTTTTTTTTATATATTTATAATTTACCAGTTGGCTCTCCTTTTTTTTATTTTTTGTTAATTTGATCTGTGAATGATGATAGCACATGCAAATAACTTGGATATATGGCACCTTGAAGTACTATTTATTTATAAGTTGATTATGCATGTCATCATGCAGGATTGCAGGTTAACGGATCCTTAAAAAAAGAACCCGAAAAATAGCTGACTTGAGGATTGAGGTGTACAGTGTGATAGTGGGTAGTTAGCAAGTTGCTTTATGTGGAAAAAAAGCTGAGGGATCAGAGGGGACATGAAGCATGTGTCCAAGAGATCAGAGGCTGCCCACCATCTTCCCTATTTTTGTAAGCAGCCTTTTACGGCTGTGCAACTGCCTCTCCACTACCTCATCTCCTCCTCTCCAGTCTACTCAGCCACTGGAGATTCTTTTTTTCTTTGGATGAAGGAGCTAGGTGGCCTGGAAATGTTGGATCCTGTGCAGTGCTCGGAAAAATCATGCTCGGATCGAACAATTTGAAATGCATCGAGATTTCTGCTACAATATTCTACTCGCCCACTCAATAAAAAAAAACTAATTACAAATAGCTGAGAGGAGAATTTTCGTCAGCAATACCAATTAATTATGAAAAATGTTAAAAACCTTATATTGTTTGTAATGGTGAAACATATGTAATTTACGCCTATGGGCTTTCCCTAAAAAAAAGACATATGTAAGTTAAAGAGTTATAAAAAACTTATCGAATTAGTTAGTTGTATTGGACCGAAATATTTTTAAATACCATAAAAAAAAAAAAAAAAAAAATCAAAACACCCTCGTTTTGAGGGAATTCCAACTTTACTCAGGCCACAGATTGGCTCAGCAGTCCCCCAAAATAGAGTCGCAGCGCGGCCTGTATAAAGGTGAAATTCCCCTAAAATAGAGGTTTTTGAAATTTTTTTTTTTTTTAGTATGGTATATAAAAAATTGTCCATGTATTGCATCTCATTTGGTTTCATTTTGAGCGTTATTGAGGACCAACATGTCACAAATAGTGATTTTCTTTAAGAACAAAATTAGGGATATATATCTATAATAAAAATTAACTATGTTGGAATTTTTTTTTTACTGTCCATGTATACTTACAAGGACATATTTTTAGAGAGCATGATTCTGAAAATATTTAGGAAAAATTTCTAGTGTGTTCATACAAACTTTCAAAATAGCTAATTTATCCATAAATATATCATAATATCTAATATCTCCATAAAATCGTAACATCTTTTCTTTTATCCTGGACACTTTTATTCATTTAACAATTTATTCAGTTATTTTAAAAATAAAATTGACAATTATTCCCTCTTGAATTTGTATCTTTTACATTAATGCACGGTGCGTTAATATATAGATCTGAATTGTCCGATTGAGATTCACACTAATATTAAAGAGCCCCGTCTGTCATAGACAGAGGTCGGATTGGCTCAGATGCAGTTCAAACGGTCGAGAATCGAGATGCATTAAACTCAAAAGATTCTCTTTTGAGTTAATGCAGAGGATACACGTTCATACCCTCCTCTCTCTTCTATTGTTCTCAATTTAAATTTGGATTTAATTTGATTTATTTTTCTTTTTTCTTTCCAAAAAAATTTACAAAGGTAAAAGGGATGAGATGCGAGTACTTCTAGTTTGAACATTCCAGAGCATCGCAAGACAACCTTGCACGAAATAAATATCCGATCCTTCTTTTTCGTTTTTCTTTTTTTAGAAAAAAGAGAGGCTATTTTAGCCCATTCCATTGATTGGAATATATATAATTACACCATCATTCTGTCTGTTTGGACTATGTTAACCACAGTCATATCCGATCCTTCTTTAATCCCTTCTTTGTTTTTTCTTACGAGTTGTTTTTGTTTTTCTTCTTGAAGTTAGCTTTGGGATGCCGTAGCCTCCCCTAAGTCCCCTTTATGTAAAAGCTATTTGGTTGCACAAGTAAATTTGATTGGTCTTGTTTTCTCTTTCCAAGAACATTGCAAAAGCAATTAATGGAGGTACGTGCGGATTTTTTTTTTTCCTTTCAATTTCCTTTTCTTCTACTAACCCTTTTTTTTTGAGAAAAAACAGGGGTCAAGACATTATTTGGTTAAGTGAAATTTGTTAGAGATTGATGTAACAGAAAATTCTATATATAAATGGTCCATAATATTTTAAATCAATGAATTTTCTAAATATCTGAAAAAATAGCAAAAGAATAAAATAAAAAAAGTAAAATTTGGTCTCCATATACATTTTAATATGAATATCATTTTGAACGGTTAAGATCATTTAACTATTGAAAACACAAAAACAACTTATAAGTATATGATGTTGAAGTTGAACGTACGGTTTGAATTGACTTTTGAACTTTGAAAATACAAAACGATTTATAAGTATATGGTATTGAAGTTCTTATATAAGTGTATTTAAATGAACTCTTTATATAGAGTCCAGCTAATACACTTATATAAGAACTTCAACACCAATTTTTAATATTTTTGTTTAGATGTACACTGTATGATTATAATCCACAAGAGACCTCGTGTATTACAGTTCGGATTGAATTAATCCAAATTCTAATTAGACAATTCAAGATTTAAACATATAAATTATGTTACCTCATAGGATATGGACTCATGAATGTGGGACACTTGGGGGTGAAAACAGAGCGGATAGTGGTAAAATCATATTCATGTTTTTTTTTTTTGTGTGTCTAAATACGGATGCAGATTATCATATATCAGGTTGATACAAATTAGATATTAGACATACGGATAAGGATCGAAACAGATATTTATTTAAAAATTATTAAAAAAATATTGAAATTCATAATATTTATCCAATTATAATGGTGAATAGCATATATATATATATATATATATATATATATATATATATAGGAATATGCTAGCATGCTATGCATAGCATAGAGCCCCTCCATGCAACGCCTTGGATTTCAACTTTTCAAAATCCTAACGGTCGATCCGAACCGTTCATCTTGTTCTACATATTAATATGTATTTGGAGACCAAATTTTATATTTTTTATAATTTTTTTACTATTTCTTTAGATTTATTGAAAATCGCTGTTTTTTTATGGTCCAGATTTGCTGAAAACAGCGATTTTCAATAAATCTAAAGAAATAGTAAAAAAATTCAAAAAAATGTAAAATTTGGTCCCCAAACACATATTAATATGGAGAATAAGATGAACGGTTCGGATCGACCGTTATAATTTTGAAAAGTCAAAATCCAAGGCGTTGCACGGAGGGGCTCTATGCTATGCATAGCATGCTAGCATATTCCTATATATATATATATATATATATATATATAGAGTACGGCTAACGCGCTTCCTCTAGCATATGGGCCGAAATGCTTCCGGTAGAAATTTGAAATTTCAAAATCCAAAAAGTCGATCTGAACCGTTCATCTTCTTCTCCATATTAATATCTGCTTGGAGACCAAATTTTACATTTTTCTGAAATTTTTTACTATTTATTAAGCCATTTTGAAAATCGCTGATCCAACGGTAGCTTCTGATTTTTACTGTTTGGTAAGCCACCGTTGGATCAGCAATTTTCAAAGTGACTTAATAAATAGTAAAAAATTTCAGAAAAATATAAAATTTGGTCTCCAAGTAGATATTAATATGGAGAAGAAGATGAACGGTTCAGATCGACCTTTTGGATTTTAAAATTTCAAATTTCTACCGGAAGCATTTTGGCCCATATGCTAGAGGAAGCGCGTTAGCCGTACTCTCTATATATATATATATATATATATATATATATAGGCTGTGGCTAATTTGCTGCCGGCAGCATTTCTGCCGGCGGTGCTGCCACTGTTTTTTCTATTTTTTGATGTTCAAACGACAAATCTAAACCGTTAGATGTTTAATCTATATTATAATCTACTTGGAGACCAAATTTTACATTTTTTGGAATTTTTTTTACTATATATTAAACTGGTTTGAAAACCGCTGATTTCAATGCTGCAGAAATTTACTGAAATCAGCTGTTTTCAAACCAGCTTAATATATAGTAAAAAAATTCCAAAAAATGTAAAATTTGGTCTCCAAGTAGATTATAATATAGATTAAACATTTAACGGTTTGGATTTGTTGTTTGGACATTACACGACTAAATATAGCCCCGGCAGCACCTCTGCCGAAATGCTGCCAGCAGCAATTTAGACAGACCCTATATATATATATTAAAATATATGATATATATCTACTATTTGAATATAGATAATTAAACATAAAATCATATTAGGATATATATCTACACGGATATTTAGATATAAATACAGATTAAAAACATATTAAATATTATTCATACCATTTTCACTTCCAGTGACATCCTTTCATTGGTACTTTTTTAAAGTAAAACATTCCCCGTTAAATATTCACTGCCATTTTTTTTGGGGTACTTCCTTGGAACCATGCGTTATTACATCAAAAGTAACAATCGAATATCTGCCAAAAGTTTATACGAAATGGAGAAGTGCTAGAGTGGAATTTCAGAAATGAGCAACAACTCTTGTACGGAAGCCTCTCTATTGGGACAATGATTTTTGCATTATTAACCATGGTCGCCCACCAAAAATCATTTAGGTGGTTCGAATCTTAGTCTGGATTCTCTGTGGCAGGTTTGTATCCATCAAATCCCCAATGTGCGTTATGAACTCACGTTTGGCTGTACTTAGTCGCAACAGAGAATCCAGACTTGGTTGAAGACTCTCCAATTGCGGGGACAAACTGAAGGGTCAATTTCTACACCACTGAGGTCAATTGTGATTATGACCATACAGCGAGGTCACTAATATAATGGAATACTTAAAGATTAAAAAAAGCAAGTGTCAACCAAGTTTAGACTTTAGAGGTTGTTATATACTTATCCATTTGTGCGACTGTTATGTACTTGTCAATTTGGAGGTTTATAAGATTACTTTTTATGTCTCTTGGGACTTAATTTGGCAGACCAGCAATGGATGTCTTAATCACATGGTTTAACCATGCAGTGACTGTGTTTGGTGTATATGAACTATTATGCAAAATTACCGATACAATTGTCTGACAAAGCAATAATTTGTATAATACAATACAACGTACATACAACAATCACAACCAAACTTTTAGTCCCAAAAAATACAACGTACATGTCACAAATTTTTTTTTTGAAAATGCTGACATTCTTAACTCTCATATTATTCTCAAGGAATTAAGAATTCAGGTCCAACTAGGTACTTGATTATTTTATGTTAAAGACCTTCCGTGAAACTAAGGAAGTAAGGATGACTTGAAAAAAATCGTTCGGCTGAGATTAACTCAGGTAACTGAGGGGAACTCTTCGAGGATCTTCTTTTTTGATGAATACAATGTTGATTGAGTGGAAGTGACGAAGCCATGTACATTATTAATGATTTCATTTCCATCTAGTGACTGATCTACAGGACTACAACAGCAGCATATACACTTAGGTAGGGGTGTCAATGGTACCTTTTTTAGCCGTTTACCCGATCCGTATCGTATTCGATAAGGCGGATATGGGTAAGATTTTTTTTCATTAGCTTATTGGGTATGATTATGGGTAAGAATTTTTTTTCGTTAAATAAATGGGTAAGGGTATGGGTAATGACTATTTTGTACCCGTTACCCTATAGGGTAATTATAAAATTCAAATATATATTCAATTTTCAACCTATTTAAATGTATATTCAATTCAATTTCCAACTCACTTAAATTTATATTCGTGTTTTTGAATTTTTATTCTTTATAAAAAATAATTTAGTTGGATTGGACATTTTTTTTATTTTTTTTATTAGAAATGCAATTATATATGTGTTAAAATGAATGAGTTTTTAATGTTTAATGTGTAAAATACAATAAAACTAATTATTATACTAGTATTATCCGTTATTCACCCGCTACCGTTTCGTTATCCGATAATATTAACGGGTAAGTTTACAGCAAAAAATACTTTCTGCGACCGGTTTTTCGATCGCAGAAAGTTATGTCGCCGGTCGCAGAAATCGAAATCCGATCGCTGAAGGCATTGTCCTTAAGAGTAGGGTAGGATAAGATCAATTTTTAATGGATATGAGTAGGATATGAATAAGGTCAATTTTAATGAGTATGGGTATGAAAATGTCTCCACCCGACTCGTACTGTAACCATTGACACCCCTACACTTAGGTTTCAAATCGGAGGACCCACGTTGCTACAGTAACTGGACACAATGTCTTCAATTTGAGAAAGCTGCCTGGAGTGACTACATAGACTCATAAAATGGCCCCTACTGACATGTATGGGCCCACCAATAAATGGACCTAAGAAGTGGGGGCGATCGAGTTGTTGCTATAAAACTAAAGTGGATGGTACCACAACAGGGAACCTGAATTTTGGTCCTGTTTTGGGCCTTTTTCAGTCATAAAGCCCAATTTATGAAAGGATTTTATTTTTCTTTCCCTTCTCTTTCTTTTTGTTTTGTTCCCCTTGTTTCCCAATAGAGAAATATGTTTGGTTTGGTACCCAAAAAAGGTATCAATTTAGTGTAAACTCTTTATTAAATACATTTGCACGTGATAAAAAAAAATGCATGGTTAGGCCAGTTGCTAACCATAGACTAGAATGTTGAGTATAATCTTATTAATTGGACTAACTCGATTGATCTGATCTGTGATATCATGGATACATAATTTGATACGGATTGAATTTATATAGATCCAACAGAAAAATTTGGATACCGATTATTAAAAAAAAGGTCAAGTGAAATCCGGTCCGATTGATGTAAATTATTTTCCATGGAAAATTGTGCATTAATAATGACACTACTATAAAATAATTTGATAACCTGTTTATTTTCTTAATCTTTTGATTGCAACTTGCTCGATGTTATTTTTAGCAGAGCATGTAATTATTTGTAATTTTTTAAAATTATACCTCAGTACTTACTTTTTAAAATCCTCTAACTAACATAACTAGCATATTGCATTTATCTTCGTTATATATATTTTTTGGAGGGATTCCACGTAAACCCCTCAAAAACTTCAAAATTATGTATTCTTCTCTTTAATATGCAAAATACCATATTTACCTTTCTAAACTTTAAAAACTCACAAATTAACCATTTTATTGTCTTGTCTACTAAAACTCATTTAAGATTTATAAAATAACCAATTTACTATTTATTAAAAACATAACAAAAAAAGTGGCATGTTAAAATAGATGCCAGTCTTATAATTGATCGGTTTTCGAAGGGAAATTGTTCATTTCTTTACTGATACATACACATATGTATATCTAAATATCATTGTGTATATGTCAGAAGTAGATAAACGAACCATTTGTTCTTAGAGACTGACCAATTAGAAGACAAATATTTTTCTTAAATATAATACATAACTTTTATATTTTTAATAGAGAATAAAATTGGTATTTTATAAATAAAATTTGAGTTTAAATAGAAAAATAATAAAATGAATAAATTTGTGAATTATTGTACCTTATTTCTGTTGTTTAATCTTTTTAACATAAGAGTCAAAGTCCTTCAATTCATCTATGCGGGCGTTAGTTTTCAAGCAGGTGACTTCACATAAATAGTTCAATGTCTTAGCCGCCAGGCTAGACCAGTAAGAGTGTCAATGGGATGGGACTCTTTATTCATTTACTACCGTATCTAATAAAACAGATACATGTAAGATTTTATTTTTGTAATACTATGATCGGAACAAATATTTTGTAAAATAGAATTCAATTCAATAGAAAAGAGATGATTAAAATGGATATGAAATTGAATTTTACTGATCGGCAGGATTAAATAGCACGACATAATTCAATATATAGTAGTAAAAGAAAACCCCAAAAGTTCTCTTTATTTACAAAACACCATCATTAAATGGTCTCTTTCAAAAGCTGCCATGGGAGAGAAATGGAGAAAGGAGGAAAGACAAAGGGTTGGCTCTGAAATTCACAGAAGCGAAGAGAAGAGAAGGCAAAGCAAAAACAAAAACGTCTCTGAAACTCACAGCAACTCGGCGACTCGGCTCACTCTTCAGGTATCCCTCCGACTCTTCTTCCTCTTCAGCCGCGACTTCTCCTTCAGCGATGAGGGCAACCACGTAATTTTAGTTTGGCAAAATCATTTCTCGCCAAATACCTCCATTTTTCCGGTGATTTCGTTAGAGAAAATATCACCTCTTAAATCCTGTTAAATGAAATCATCTCTCTTCTAAGCTTTCGTTCCGATCAACCAACGAGCTAGAATTTCGATTCCATTTCTAGTTTGAACAAGAAACATGTCATTCTGATCAGAGGATAAATTTATTAGGTACAAATTCGGATAAAGATTTTTTTTATTATCTAAACAGATAAGAATACAGGTAAATTCTATTTTGTATATGTTATCCGATCGGATAATTATAAAAAAAAATATAATATATATATATTAATAAGTATTGAAAAAATATTTTAATTGGTTTATGCACTTGGTATGATCATAATTTTTTTATTAATAAAGTACTATATATGTGTGAACTGTGAAATGAATCTATATGTTTTAATATTTTATTTAATAAATAATAAAATTATTAAAATATTAGTATTCCCCGTTATTTACTCGCTACCATTTCGTTATCTGACTACTATAATGATAAGAGTAGGGTACGGATAAGATAATTTATAGCGGGTAAGAGAAGAATACCGATAAAGACAATTTGTAATGGGTACGGGTATGAAAAATGCTTTCACCCAACCCTTACGGTACCTGTTGACACCCCTATGGACTAGACATAATTCGATTATTTTTTAAAATAGAACTGTTTTTAAAATTTTTAAGGAAACAAGCACTATATGTGGATAAGCTATATAAAAAAGACTTCATCGATCCTAGGGATCGGTGGAGGCAAAAAAACTATTTTCTCCAACGATTTCTAGGATCAGTGGAGCCATTTTCGAACTCGGCAGTTCTGTCGCCACCGAAGATCCCATCCCGTAACTCCACTGATCCTAGGGATCGGTGGAGGTTTCATTTCAAAAAATAACCCCACGGGTTCGTCTCTCTCTTTCCTTCTCCTTCTTCAATTTTCCTCTTTCAAACCGTGAAGCTCTTGTTTTCTTTTTTCTTTTATCCTCTCAAAATACTCAACCATTTCTCCATCCAATTATTTTAAATTTCTGGAACATCTAAGAGAATTGAAAATTCTTCAGATCTACGATTTTGATAAGATAAAAATCTATTTTTTTATAATTTTTTTATTATAGCCGAATTAAAATGAATAACTAATTTAATTTAGTTTGTTTAGTATATTTAGATTGTTTTTGTGAAATTTATTGTTGAATTAGTATTTGGTGTAATTTGGTGTAATTTAGTGTTGATTTGGAGTATATTTAGTAATATGTACTATAAATAGTGTTAGTTTAGTGTAATTTAGTGCTAATGTAGTGTTAATTTAGAGTTTATTTGATGTTAATTTAGTGTAATTTAGTGCTAATGTAGTGTTAATTTAGTATATATGTAGTATAAATTTGTGTAATTAAGTGTTATGTAGTATAATGTATTTTTTAGTAATATGTAGTAGAATTTGTGTAAAATTAGATAAATGTGAAGTTTATTATTATTTAGTATAATTTAGTATAAAATTATGTATGGTTAAAGTCAAAATAAGATAATATGTTGTTTACGTATAGTCAAATTTTGAATATTGTAGTCACATGCTTGAAAAAAATGTTTGTTTATCTATTATATGTGACGACTCTCATCAGTTGCAAAAATGTTTGTTTATCAAATTTTCTAACAGAGTCAATGGATAATTCGGATTATTCGGAGTTGTTGAAATTAACACTGGAGAACCACAGGGCATGAAAAGTTCTTGATATGGTAATTTGAATTATATTTATTAATTATTTGTTTCAAATAAATATTATATGAAGTACTTCAAGGGTTTATAATATTTTAATTCTTTTTGGCAGCCTACTTCTTCGTTAAAGCTAAATTCACATCAGACTAATATTGTTTATAACAGTCGGATGGACAATGCTCTGAAGAGGTTAGGATTGTATCAAATTGCTCGCCTTAATGATTGCAAGATTGATCCGCATTTTATTACTACTTTGGTTGAGAGGTGGTGGCCGGAGTGTTGGGGTTTACGCGGTGCTAACCGGAAACCCGTTTAGGCTTAAGTTGCGGAATGACCGTAGAACAAAAATTTATACGTCCAACTTAAGCTCAGGATTAAACGGGGTATGTCAGGAAACTTTCCAAGGCGGTCCACATTCAGTATTCATTTGGCATCAAAACCCAATTTAATCCTTTTACAGATCTACTCCATGATTGATTTCTAAAACTTTAATCTACTTACCAATTAAATAGATTAATATAGCATATTTATACCTTGTTTCCAAATCACAGTTGAAATGCAGACCGAGCGAGTAGAGCCTCACCGGGGAAGGAATCGACTCGGAGTATCACACGTGTGATACCTCTATCGGTTATCCACCAGGACTAACCAGAGAGCGGTTTGTTTCTTCTGCCAGAAATACCGTAAATCGCAGAATTCTGCAAAAACACTATTCACGGGGAAAAAGACGAAAACCCATAAACACGAATTTTCGGTTGCTCAGTTTCATCAATATGCAAAACTGACATACCGCTAAATTCGGTAAAACACTATTCATCGATCCCGTAAATATACTCCACAACAACCCGCAAGAATATACGTCAACTACGTATAACTTTCTTTTCTCAATCGAAACACTATTTGGGAGAGAAACCGAGAAAGAGAGAAAATACCGATCTGTTTCGACACGAAACCGGTACATATGAATTAGTTAATTTCTCTCTACCCCTCCACCCCTATTTATAGTGTTTAGGGTCGGTTGCAAAAGACCAAAATGCCCTCCAAGTTCGGCCTATTTACAAGGTATGCCATTGACACCTCATCCTTTTATATGTGAAATGACCAAAATACCCCTTCCACACCCTTCCACACTCTTCTCCATGTTTCTACACATGCAAGGTGGCATAGGTGTGAAATGACCATTTTGCCCTTGTGGATAGGATTGATGACATGTCATCTAGATAGGATCAATGACATGTCATGCGGATAAGGACGAATCTGAAAAGACCCGAATGCCCTCGGCCCGAACACAAATAATATTCATATAATTATTCTGAACAATTATATATATATTTTTCTTGCGGTTTGTTGTTTCGGTAATTTATACAACGTGTCCTGCACATTTATAAATTAACCGGTTAACTTTTATACAACGTGTCACACACGTTTATAAATTAACCAATGTTTTTGCTTGTTATTTTTACATAACATTTATAATTTAATTATAACACGTATAATTAATTATAACCATCTTACTATTGATCATAACCAATTTATAATCAATCACAATAAGATTCTCCGATTAACTCCTATATGGTGTGACCCAATAGGATCTGTGTTATGTTGGTAAATAGAGTTAAAACTGTTTTAACTTCTATAATCATGGGTGGCATCTGGCAACACATCATGACCATCCAATTACACAGATGATGCTGTACTGTACAATATCACGATCCAGTAAACAATTTACTTGTGTCTGTTCTTCTGTCTCATAGCTATCAGATCAGTTTCAAGGTAGATGTGTGTCATCCTTGCTAACTGAATATTTTCTTGATCTTGAGCAGATTATCAAATATAATTACTCTTGTAATTATACCGCTAGCAGATAATCTAACTCTATCAAGGGGCCCAGTGATGCTATAGCTCGTATAGAGATACGAGGGACAAATAGTATTCTTGGTAAACTATCACTTCCTCAGCTAAGCTATACATATGGAAAAGCTACCGTTATGACTGCTTTTTATGGACAGCGGTGGATAACAATCACACATACATATTTCTTAGTGGGAACGATAAATACCTCATACTGTAGAACGTGACACTAAATGAAAACATAAATGACACGAACACAATTCTATTTAATGTTTCATTCGGGGTCTGTCAAATACCATGTTCCTAGAACATGTATCTATGTGATTAAAATGACATCTCGTGTCAGGTGGTTTGTAAAACTTAACCATCTTTTAATTCACATACTAACCTTATCGCGGTAATTAGTGTTCCTGCTAATTACCTTGGTCAGTGACCTTTTAAGAGTATATATCATCTATATTATGGAGTTTCACAATTTCAGTCATGAACTCGAAATGATCCATAAATTCAATAATACTCAAGGCAACAAAATGATATATAAATAAACATTCAATTCATGAACAAAGCTTTATGATAATTTATCGTATTATTGACTTCTAGATTATTACAAACTAACACGGAGACCCCATTTCATCTACCTTTCGGCGAGGTGATAGTGACGCTGGAAGATGTTGAATGTCCATGGGGCTTACCGATTAAGGGTAATTAACTATTTAAATTTTTTATTGGTTATTTTAATTAACTATTTATAAAAAAATGAATTGTTGATTGTATAATTATTTTAATTTGCAGATGACATGATTACTGACACTAGCAATACTGATTGGAACCTATACTTAGAGTTTGATCTAAGGGCTGATCCTACTACTTTTTACAATTACCTGATGAGACAATTGTTAGTTTGTAATAATCTAGAAGTCAATAATACGATAATTTATCATATAAAACTTTGTTCATGAATTGAATGATTAATCATTTTGTTGCCTTGAGTATTATTGCATTTATGAATCATTTCGAGTTCATGATTGGAATTGTGAAACTTCATAATATAAATGATATATACTCTTAAAAAGTCACTGACCGAGGTAATTAGTAGGAGCACTAATTGACTGCTATAAGGTTAGTATGTGGATTAAAGGATGGTCAAGTTTTACAGACCATTGATAAGAGATGTCATTTTAATCGCATAGATACATGTTCCAGGAACATGGTATTTGACAGACCCCGAATGAAACATTAAATGGAATTGTGTTCGTGTCATTAATATTTTCATTCAGTGTTAAAGTTCTACAGTATGAGGTATTCATCATTCCTACTAAGATATGTGTATGTGTGATTGTTACCTAACGCTATCTGTAAAAAGTAGCTATAATGGTAGCTCTTCGATATACATAGCTTAGCTGAGAAAGTGATGGTTTACCAAAAGTACTATTGTCCCTCCTATCTCTATACGAGTTATAGTATCACTGGGCCCCTTGATAGAATAAGATTATCTGCATGCGGTATAATTACAAGAGTAATTATATTTGGTAATCTGTTCAAGATCAAGAAAAGATTAAGTTTGCAAGGATGACACACACCTACCTTGAAACTGATATGATAACTATGAGACAAAGAATTAACACGAGTAAAATAATTTACTGGATCATGATATTGTACAGTACATCATCATCTGTGTAATTGGATGGTCATAGTGCAGATGTCAGATGCCTCCTATGATTATAGAAGTTAGAATAGTTCTGATTCTATTTACCAACATAACACAAATCCTATTGGGTCACACCATGTAGGAGTTACTCGGAGAATCTTATTGATTAATTATAAATTGATTATGATTAATAATAAGATAGTTATTAATTATACGTGATATAATTAAATTATAAATGTCATATAAGATGACAAGCAAAAACAACGGTTAATTTATAAACGTGCACGACACGCTGTATAAAAGTTACCGAAACAACAACCGCAAGAAATATAATTGTTCAGAATAATTATATAGATATTAATTGAATTTGGGTCGAGGGCATTTTGGTCTTTTCACATGTCATCCTTATCCACATGACACGTCATCGTGACATGTCATCATCCTTATCCACCCGAGGGTATTTCGGTCATTTGGCAACCGCCATATAGCCCTATAAATAGGGTTGGAGGGGTAGAGAGAAAAACTACTAATTCACTTCATATCGGATCATGTCAGATCAATTCGAGTTTCTATTTTCTCTCTTTCTCAGTTTCTCTCCTAAATAGTGTTGGTTGAGAAAAGAAAGTTATACGTAATTGACGTATATGTTAGTTTGTAATAATCTAGAAGTCAATAATACGATAAATTATCATAAAGCTTTGTTCATGAATTGAATGTTTATTTATATATCATTTTGTTGCCTTGAGTATTATTGAATTTATGGATCATTTCGAGTTCATGACTGAAATTGTGAAACTCCATAATATAGATGATATATACTCTTAAAAGGTCAATGACCAAGGTAATTAGCAGGAACACTAATTACCGCGATAAGGTTAGTATGTGGATTAAAAGATGGTTAAGTTTTACAAACCACCTGACACAAGATGTCATTTTAATCACATAGATACATGTTCTAGGAACATGGTATTTGATAGACCCCGAATGAAACATTAAATAGAATTGTGTTCGTGTCATTTATGTTTTCATTCAGTGTCACGTTCTACAGTATGAGGTATTTATCGTTCCCACTGAAAAATATGTATGTGTGATTGTTATCCACCGCTGTCCGTAAAAAGCAGTCATAACGGTAGCTTTTCCAAATGTATAGCTTAGCTGAGGAAGTGATAGTTTACCAAGAATACTATTTGTCCATCGTATCTCTATACGAGCTATAGCATCACTGGGCCCCTTGGTAGAGTTAGATTATCTGCATGCGGTATAATTACAAGAGTAATTATATTTGATAATCTACTCAAGATCAAGAAAAGATACAGTTAGCAAGGATGACACACATCTACCTTGAAACTGATCTGATAGCTATGAGACAGAAGAACAGACACAAGTAAATTGTTTATTGGATCGTGATATTGTACAGTACAGCATCATCTGTGTAATTGGATGGTCATGATGTGTTGCCAGATGCCGCTCATGATTATAGAAGTTAAAACAGTTTTAACTCTATTTACCAACATAACACAGATCCTATTGGGTCACACTATATAGGAGTTAATCGGAGAATCTTATTGTGATTGATTATAAATTGGTTATGATCAATAGTAAGATGGTTATAATTAATTATACGTGTTATAATTAAATTATAAATGTTATGTAAAAATAACAAGCAAAAACATTGGTTAATTTATAAACGTGTGTGACACGTTGTATAAAAGTTAACCGGTTAATTTATAAATGTGCAGGACACGTTGTATAAATTACCGAAACAACAACCGCAAGAAAAATATATATAATTGTTCAGAATAATTATACGAATATTATTTGTATTCGGGCCGAGGGCATTCGGGTCTTTTAGATTCGTCCTTATCCGCATGACACGTCATCGATCCTATCCAGATGACACGTCATCGATCTTATCCACATGACATGTCATCCTTATCCATTAAATGGCATATCTTGTAAATAGACCGAACTTGGAGGACATTTTGGTCTTTTGGCAACCGACCCTAAACCCTATAAATAGGGGTGGAGGGGTAGAGAGAAAACTCACTAATTCACTCATACCATTTCGTGTCGAAACGAATCGGTATTTTCTCTTTTTCTCGGTTTCTCGGTTTCTCTTCCAAATAGTGTTTCGGCTGAGAAAAGAAAGTTATACGTAGTTGACGTATAATCTTGTGAGTTGTTGTGAAGTATATTTACGGGATCGATGAATAGTGTTTTACCGAATTTTGCGGTATGTCAATTTTGCATATTGATGAAACTGAGCAACCGAAAATTCGTGTTTACGGGTTTTCGTCTTTTTTCTCGTGAATAGTGTTTTTGCATAATTCCGCAGTTTACGGTATTTCTGGCAGAAGAAATAAACCGCTCTCCGGTTAGTCCTGGTGGATAACCGATAGAGGTATCACACGTGTGATACTCCGAGTCGATTCCTTCCTTGGTGAGGCTCTACTCGCTCGGTCTGCATTCCAACTGTGATTTGGAAACAAGGTATAAATATGCTATATTAATCTATTTAATTGGTAAGTAGATTAAAGTTTTAGAAATCAATCATGGAGCAGATCTGTAAAAAAGATTAAATTGGGTTTTGATGCCAAAGGAATACTGAAGGTGGACCGCCTTGGAAAGTTTCCTGACATACCCCGTTTAATCCTGAGCTTAAGTTGGCTGTAGAAATTTGTGTTCTACGGTCATTCCGCAGCTTAAGCCTAAACGGGTTTTGGTTACAGCACCGTAAACCCCAACAGTATAATCTTGCGTGTTGTTGAGAAGTATATTTGTGGGATCGATAAATAGTGTTTTCTCGAATTTTGCACTATTTCAGTTTTGCTTATTAGTGAATCTGAATAACTACAAATTTGTATTTTTGTCTTTTCTCGGTGAATAGTATTTTTGCAAAATCCCGTAGTTTATATTATTTCTGGAAAAAGAAATAAATCACTCTCTGGTTAGTCCTGGTGGATAACCGATAGAGGCATCAGACGTCTGATGCTCCGAGACGAGTCATTCCCGGAGTCACTCTTCTCACTCGGTCTGTATTCCAATCCGAATTTGGAAACAAGGTATAAATATTACATTAATCTATTTAATTGATAAGTAGATTAAAGTTTTAGAAATCAATCATGGAGTAGATCTGTAAAATGATTAAATTGGGTTTTGATGCTAAAGAAATACTGAAGGTGAACCGCCTTGGAAAGTTTCCTGACATACCCCGTTTAATCCTTGGCTTGAGTTAGAAGTAAAATTTTTGTTTTACGGTCTTTCGGCAGCTTAAACATAAACCAGTTTTGGTTACTCTGAAACCCAACAACACTGCCATATAAATATAGGATTTATGATCCTGACACGCCAAGAGAATGATTGGTTGTCTCCGCGTATGCGCTTAGACTGAAATGGTTGCGGGTCAAATTTAATTTTGTATTAGAAAATTGGCACGATGAAGAGACAGTTGCACAGTACACTCGAGATTTTTGTATGGATTTATTTGGGTCGGTTATGTTTCCATATTCGAGTGTGGATGGAGTCCCTGCGATGTACTTGCAATTCATCAATGATCTAGAGACTCCATGATAATACAATTGGGGAGGTGCTGTACTTACACATCTCTATTGAGAGTTGTCACATGCTTGCCTCACGGGGGCGAACACAATAGCGGGTCCGATGTTGCTGTTACAAATTTGGTCATGGACTCGATTTACTGTTGGTCGACCTATACCTCGATTAGAGCACCTCTCTTCGGTGGTGCCGATGATGATACGAGGAATGTTTTTGGTGTGAAGTGGACCACTTTCCATTTGTGGCCAGAAAACCCTCACTTAGGTAAAAAAAATATAATTTGAGATAGCTTCGATAAAATTTATAATTATTTTTTAAAATTTATATTTATATTTTTTTTTGACAGAAGGTACAACCATGATGGCAACAGCTCATAAGACTTCTCCCAGCTTCCAAACAAGTCAGCAATTGCAAGTTCCCTACCTCTCTACAACTTGTTATACTAGGACACTATTGTCCCAAATTGAACTTTAACCATATGCTTGACCCATTTTGCTTAACTCCATATCACCTTTCAAAGCTGGTTTAATAATATCATTAATTACTCTGGCAATCATTTGATGACTATCCAACCTTTAAGCACTTCCAAAACATGTGTGGACAAACGGGTTGGTGGAAATTGTCCATGCACCTATTGGTACTACCTTTGCATACAATTTTCATTGGCATCTAGAAGATTTATATCTAACTCTATACTTAGTTGTGCTGTTGTTATGCACGACTAACTCTGTGTTTTTGGGTAGGTGAAAATAAGCAAGCTCTGATTTTAGTTTGACTTTGGATTCAAACATTTGACCTTCGGTGAATTTTTCATCTAACCTCAGTGGGGGGTTCTCAAGAAATGCACGATCCTTGTATGGCATTAGCACTTGATCGTGGAATAAGGAACATGGATGCTTAAGTCCTCGATTACGGAATGGGACCGATTGGTGCCAATCTTTTAATATTTCTTGGCCGTTCATTTCAGCCTCATATTCGTCCATATCTGGGTCTTGACCTTAAACTGAGTCGTCATCATCAAAAGAACTTGTATCAGATTATGTATCTTGGTCTGATTTTTCACAAGGGTCATCACTGGCCTGAACCAGAGGTGTGTAGGTGGGTACGGGTACATTGCCCGAGTCAGGATCAAAGTCGGTCTAAACCGATGGTGTGTTACTACTTTCAGGCAAACTATCTGAACACGGATCATAATTGGTTTGGTTTGTACACTGGTGCACCTCAGCTACCAACTCTATAACCTTAAATCCAGCCATTTGAGTTGCAGTTTGTTTAATGACATCCCAAGTTTTCTCATTTTCTATCCGAAATAGTGAGAAATGGTACGATTCGGGTTGTCTTGTGTTCATACGTACCCTGATTGTCAATTTGACTCGACTCGGAAGCAATTTAAGTCCAACATATATTTGCCTTCTTACAATAGCAAAATTGGTAGAATCGAAAACAATAAAAGCAAATGCGGGCCCCCTGTGTCATAACCAACACCTGTTGAAGTGCTTTGGAGGTTATCACCATAATACACATTGATCAATAGCAGGGACATTTTTCTGAACAAAAATCAAACACTAAATTAACTCCAAATATTTTTTAATTTTACAATATTAAATATAAACATATGAGTAAAAAAAAAACTAACAATAATAATCAAAAGAAGATAGTGAGTACAATGGTGCTGGTGATATGTTCATATGGTAACTCCTCTATTGAATTTGAAAAAAAACAAAATAATGAAAAAATAAGGAAAAAAACAGAGTTTGCATAAAAAAATTGGAGGCTAGAAAGAGGAGATAAAAGAAGAATGGTAGTTCGGCTGACCTAGTTCATGATAAAAGCTACATCGAGCCACAAGACCGATGGAGGCAATTTTTGGGGCTCCACCAATCCATAGAACCGGTGGAGGCTTTTTTGGGGCTCCGCCGATTCACAGAACCGGTGGAGGTATTTTGTGTGGCTAATTGTGTAGTTTTGTGTAGGTTGTTGTGGCATGACTTCACCGATCTTAGGGATCGGTGGAGAAAATAACTTTTTGTCTCCACCGATCCTTATTTTTTATAACTTTACTACAAACAATGTTTGCTCTGTTAAAAATATTAAAAACAGTTCTATTTTAAAAACATCCATAATTCCTCTGTTATTTAATTTATTATGATATGTATCTATCACCTGATTTCAACTAATTATAATTGAATTATTGAAAAAATTAACACGAGTCAAAGCAGCAGGTTCCATTTCTTTTTTTCATTGTCACTACTTAAAACTAACAAAAATCGAAAGCCCGGATAACTGAATGGTGGAGAAACAGAGACAAAAAGGATCGATTATTTTGGGTTCTTCGGGAAATAATAGGAATGCAGATATTTCTTACCGAATTTTTTATTAATATCCAAATTTAATTTTAAATTTCAAAAACTAACCGCCTTAGCAATGCAATTCGAAAAATACCCTTTCCGGGAAAAATTATAACGGAAACAGGCCCCATTTCCGTAAAATTTTTTTCCGGAAACAGGTGAAATCCGGAAATATTTTATTCGGAAAACGTTTGTTTCCGGAAAATTTTTTTACGGAAACAGGCCGAATTTCCGGAATTTTTTTTCACGGAAATGCATTAAATTTTGTTATAAATTCGCAGTGTGTTTACGGTTCGCTTTCATATCATCCGCTCTCTCTCTCACAGTAAGTTTAAATTTAATTAATTTATTATTTATAATTTAATTTATTTATATTTTAAATTTAAGTAATTTATAATTTTAATTTCATTAATTTTTAATTTCATTAATTTATAATTTCAATTTCATTTATTTCTAATTTAAATTTCATTTATTTGTAATTTAAATTTAGAAGTATTTAATTTGTAATTATTTAAATATGTAACTATTTAATTTGAAATTATTTAAATTATGAATATTGTCATATTAATTGAAAAAAATAAAAAATGGTGCTGAATAAATTTAAAAGTTTTTTTAATTCTAAAATAATTTTATTAATTCTGAAATAATTTTGATTAAATCTGAAATGATTTAGAATTGTTTTAGGAACTTTTTGCTTTTCGGATTCCTTACGGAGCTCTGACAGTCAGATCGACCGGTTTTCGATTGAGGTAATTTTATTTTCTTTATGCTATTTTTAATTTAATTTATATTTAATTACTTCATTCCATTTTTTTTTTTTTTTCATAATATTGTCCAGAAAATTTAGAATTGTTTACAACCTTCCAAAATGGTTTATAATAATTTAAAAAATTCCAATATAGTTTAGAATGTTGCCCTATTAATTTATGAAATTCCAAAATAGTGTAGAATAATTATTGAAAATTGTCTAGAATATTTTTACTAATGGCAACACAATTTTTAATTAATTATATGTTGTTATTTTTGAAATTGCCAGACCAATCGAAATTAAAAATGACAACTATTTGTGCGAAAATTTATACTGGAGGGGAAATCCAATATAATGATGACGGCTGCCAATTGACCATGTTATCCGTCAGTTTCTGAATCTGGTCGCGAGGGATACCTGGACCGGAGGTTGCACCATGGGACGAGTTTTCCCAATTATGTGGGCCTTTCCACATGTCAGCAAATGATGGACATGTATCTTCTGTTTCTGCGCCCCAATTCGGTTGAGATCCCGGTAACGGCCGGTGAATTTGAAATCGGGTCCACGACCAGTGTTGCAGAAGCATGGTGGGACCATGCATGCTTTTGCATGAAGGACTGGATGCGAGGCATAGATTTCTATATAAATAAGCGAGAACAGCTCCGCCCCAGTTGCACTTTCTCGGCTCGTCCAAGTTTTCAATCATGCCGAGATACCACAGCGGTATTCCGTCCCCGCTACTGTCAGCAAACATGGTATTCCCTAGCATGTCGAGGAGAAATCCACGAACATACCTAACCGTCAATTTTAAAATGTGAGTACATTATTAAAAATATCAAATACGAATAAGGTTGTAAATAAAAAAATACTAACCATTTCAATTGTTCGTCGTTCGCATCTGTTGGTAATGTTTTGAAGCGCTCACGGACAGCTTTTTTGGCGATAAGCATGTCGTACGTATTAGTTCCCCTCTTCTTCATGAACCCCTTCACTTCATCATCTTTCACCCCCAGCAACTCATACAGTCGGCCTTGAAAACTCGCCGAGTCTGTAAATCCCGTTATCGGCTCCCCCGTAATAGGCAAACCCCAGAGACAACTCACATCCTCTAGAGAAACTGTAATATATTTGACTTGTCAGTAACGAATAAAAAAAAAATTATTTAAATTAGTTAATACCTGTCATCTCTCCGAATGGAAGATGAAAAGTGTGCGTCTCTGGACGCCACCGCTCGACAAGTCCATGAATGAGGGCCGCATCGAGGGCGATATCGGGCAATGTCGCGAGCTGATATAAGCCCATTCGAATTAAAAACGGTGCGTACCTCTCATTATACTCGCATTTGTGCCGATAATGTCTCACGGATAAAATTTATGTACTCTACAATAAGGAAAAAATTAATTACAATATTTATTTGATTACTTACAGAGTTATGAAAAAAAAAAGAGTAAATGTTTACCTCCTTAGACGCCTCAGATATCCTGTGATTACCGTGAACTATCCACAACAGGGGGCTAAATCTATGCTTAAGTACTGGGTCTGCCATACTACAAAATTCGAACAATATTGTAAATCACCTTAAATTTTTTCAAATTATTCTACACTATTTTGGTATTTTTCTAAATTATTGTACATCATTTTGGCATTTTCTAAATTAATCAGACAATATTCTAAACCATTCAAAATTAAATAAATTAAATAAATTAAATAAATTAAATAAATTAAATTAATTAAATAAATTAAATAAATTAAATAAATTAAATAAATTAAATAAATTAAATAAATTAAATAAATTAAATAAATTAAATAAATTAAATAAATTAAATAAATTAAATAAATTAAATAAATTAAATAAATTAAATAAATTAAATAAATTAAATAAATTAAATAAATTAAATAAATTAAATAAATTAAATAAATTAAATAAATTAAATAAATTAAATAAATTAAATAAATTAAATAAATTAAATAAAAAAAAATTACCTTGAAATACGGAGGAGAGCTGGGTTGTGATGGGGAATTGGGGATGGGAGGACCAGCGGGACCAATGCATTTGTAGTGAGGCCTCCTTCCGTAAAAATTTTTCACGGAAACAGGCTGGTTCCGTAAAAATTTTTCCCGGAAATAGCATGGTTCCGGAAAAATTTTTCCCGGAAATAACCTCTGTTTCCGTTATAATTTTTCCCGGAAAGAGTATTTTTCGAATTGCAACGCTAAGGCGGTTAGTTTTTGAAATTTAAAATTAAATTTGGATATTAATAAAAAATTCGGTATTTCTTATGCTTCAACACCATGTAACAATCAAAAGTATCTTTCTGAAGACTTACATAACTTATGTAACCATCCGAGTGATGTTTAGATGAATAACCAAATGAGCGCTTGACTGCTTTAGTCCCACGGATGGCGACACAGGAGATCGAATCCCCAACATGCATATGCGGAATTCGCATCCTCTGAGATATCTCGAACTTTGAGTTTGAGTGTTTTTTTCTTTTCTTTTTTTTGAAAATCTCAACAGTTTAAACACAATTTACACGAATCTCAAAGCACAAATAATACTGGTCCAGCCCCGTATAGGCATTGTACACATCAGTCACGTAAAAGTTCAGATATCTCGAGGATCAGTGAGGTCCGATGTCCATCGGACTTACTTTAGTTCGATGGGCTAAATTACAATCCGATCTGATGCGTGTGTTCCATTTTAAAATACGTGCTTGTCTACTTTAATTTTAGTGTGCACATCTCTTAATAGACTCAATAAATATGATACCCATCGGACCTACTATACATGTTCTTCTCGAGAATACTCACTCCCATCTACGTGGCATTCCTTCCTTTACTGTTTCCTGTTAAGAGCTGGACCGACAAAGGTTGTCAAGGTATGATTTTAGGAAAAGGTTGCCCTTTTGGCTGGTTCTGTACCAGTTGGGATCTGGTTCGGTTACAGTTGCTGCAGAAATAATATTCATGTTGATGCTGTAAAATAATGTGATGATTAACATCCTGTCTGTATAGTTGCAGTGTTAAAGGTACAATTGAGAGGTACAAGAAGGCTTATAGCAATGATACTGGTCATGCAAACTCTTTCAATGAACTCACTGCACAGGTAATTAAACCATCTTATACTGAATTTTAAGAACAATGCAAAAGTTCTTTTGGAACAAATTTTAAGAACAATGCCCTCCTTAGCAGAACTCTTTTCTTTTTTATGCAATCTTTGGTCGAATTTCTTACCATTAGAAATGATTGATTATACTAAATGGAAGGGTAAAAGGGTAGAATGCATGAATATGTATCTTTGCTGATTTGTAGATTGGTATTCTCATTTGTAGATTGCTAATGAGATAACATCACTTTGTTTTTGTAGGCAATTAATTAATGATATAAGGACGAACTATGAGTCCGAGAAGGTAGAGATTGTTAACTTGGAAAAGGCAAAGGTACAAATCAATTTGTTTTTTCTTTATTAAAATTGGAATAAGGCATGGTTGCCTTGTGATTCTCAATACTTGAAGACTAGAATTTATTTATGTTTGAACTTAAATTTTAATAGTCTTGGGTCAAAAATACCCTTATGTTGAAAACTGGCAAATCAGAGAACATAAACTCTGATTCTGGTAAAATAAATAGGACAGATAGATAGAGGATTTAATTTCATGCAGTTTAGGCTTCAATTTTGATCAATTTGGATTTTTTTGCTATTTTTAATGAATTTTTGAAGTTCAGCCTTTGAAATGGGAAAAAACAGCAAAAATGACAGCACTGTTCCCAGTTTACCCCTGTGTTTAGGCTACTGTTTGGTATAGTTAGGAAGCCACAAAATTTATGAAACTTTACCAGCATATAGAACACCATGTCCTGAGAATTTTCATATAAAGAACATTAAATTTGGCTTAGTAAAACTCTTGGAATGAATTTCTAAAGTTGGCTACGATCCTTTCTTGACCTCCTGTGACAGATGAGCCAGTGCAGGCTGATCAAAAGTCTAAATCCAAAATCCACTTGTACAGTTAGATAGAGGACAGAAAAATAAGTGGTTTAGAGCCAAAGTTTTCTCCATTTGGATTTTTCTGCTATTTTCTAACTATTTTCAAAGTTAAGACTTTTCAAAAATATAAAAACAGCATATTATACATAATTTAGCATGATGTAACAGATGTAATTGCATCTTTTTTCAGACAGACCACCTGCAGCTTGTCAACAAGAACCTTCATGACCAGGTTATCAATTAATTCTAGGTCACAAGAAGATTTTAGTGTTTGTGGAATTAGCTCATGTAATTAGTATTGTCAAAATGTGATATTTAGATAATGTTGTATTATTATTGTGTTATTTAGTAAATGTGATATGAATTAATGTGGAATTAATATGTTAGCTGTTGTCTTATTTGTGTTATTTGATGTAATGTTGTATGTTGAAATGTCATGGAGAAATATAAATAACAAAATATACAAAAAAAATGTTGATAGAAGCATCAGCGATCGGTTTTTGGGTATCAGCGACCGGTTCCACCGGTATCTGATACCTTTTCATGACGTCAGCAAAAAACAACAGCGACTAAAAAATTTGGTCGCAGATAAAATATTAGCGACCGGATGACGTTATTCAGCGACCGGTGACGTCATCGGGAGAGTATCTGCGACAATGCCTTCTACGACCGGAGTATCAGTGACCGGTTACACTTTCTGCGACCGGCGACCGGAAAACCGGTCGCAGAAAGTATGTTTTGCTGTAGTGAAAATACATGTTCTTATTAGATTTTTCTTTTTAATTTCAAGCATAAACAAGAATAACCAAGTAAACGAAAAAAAATATTTAAAGGTACAAACCATAAACAGAAAGACAACAATACACGTTGTACCTTCTTTCTACCTCCAACCAGACCTACACACCATACTTTCTTACTACACATGCTTTCAATCTTCTTCTTCTTCTTCCTCTTCTTTTTCAAGGTTTTTATTCCCAAACAAGTTGGGATAGGTTAGAAATGAAATTCAACCAAAATCAACAACACAAGGACTTCCCAGGAGGTCCTCCATCCTAGTACTATGACAGAGTCAGGTGTCCTAGAACAAACTATTGTTTGTATTTCCTGTTCATATGATTGATTGACGATAGTCAATTTGTTGCCTAAAGTTGCATTGCTTATGGTTTATCTAAGTGCTTAGATTGAGTAGCAACCAAATGATAAAAGTAACCTTTAAAGTATCCATGGCCAAGGTAATCAACAAGGAACACTGATTACATGTGAGACTAGTGTGACGATTGAATGTTGTGATCTAATCTAATAGATCAACTCGGACTAGTTGTCGGTTCAATGTCATAGATGCATGTCATCGGATTTGACTACACGTGAACATCACTATGGATTCTATGTTTTGTCATTGATGGTTCACAGTGTTGTTGTCTTATGTCTAAGACTGGTATGCCTGCTTAAGGAATATGCATTAGTGGTTGGTGTCCAATGCTCTCTGTAAAAATAAGCCACATAGACATCTTCTCTATGTACACTACTTACATTGGATTATACACATATGTCAACTGGACTAATATCCCTTATTTGCATCCTGGTGTATGCAGAGTAAACTATGATATCACTGGGCCCCTTGATAGAGATTATATTATATGTTCACAACATGATTGACTTGCTGCAATCATGTATTATAATATAATGCTCACGTGCCAAGAAACATAATCGATGATATAGCGGGAATGACAAACATCATGTCTTGATCATGAGATATTGGAAACAACACAGACAGTGTTATACATTGCCTATAGTGGATCTACAATACTGTTTGGATACATATTGTCTGTATAATTGGATATTCAAGGCGTGTTGCTAGATCCTAACCTTGATAAACTGGAAATAAGCAGTTCCAGATTGCCAACATAATACAGATCCAAGTCGGTCACACCTATAAGGTCCCTTGGTCGAGATGTCATACCAGTTTATGACACCGTGCAGATATGTTGGAGACAACATGCACAACAAATTATATAATACATGTTATTATACTGTTCAACACTATAAGAGATATGAGGACATAATCAAAGCAGTTTGCAATTGGCTATGCAAATGATGTTTCGATTATGTGAGATGATTTAATCCTTCTATTTTGGTTGATGTGATGATTCCATAAGATAAATAATTATCATACGAGCATGTGGATATATGGTATGCGCGATTTGGACTTACGGTTCAAAATATATGATCATTTAAGTGAAGAGGTAAGAATGTTGACCAAGTCAAAGACGGGCATTGGTCAAACACGTTTTTGACCAAAAGTGAGATAGCATGTGGTTGGCTGGTCAACCACATGTGAGGAATTGAGGTTGCTTGGAGTTTAAGCAATGAATGAATATATTCTTAAATGGACCTTTGGTCCAATGGACCAATGAATGATATAATTAAAAAATGAGTCTCTTTGATTTAACTTGAGGTTAGATATTTATGAGGGCGTTTGCGTATTTCACGAAGTCTATTTAAGAAGTGTCTCCCTCCATTCTAAATACACACAATTCATTTGGCAAGATTCAAGTTCTAGAAACTTCCTCTCCCATTTCTCGTCTCTTCCATTAATCAAAGCTAAGGAGCAAGAAAGGAGCGACTATAAGCCGAGCTGCTGCCTCTCCCTAGCCGCGCCACCACTAGGATTGTCGGCCACCTGCTTCACCCGTCGTCGAATCGGCCTTGGAGGCTGATCGACTTGGAGATCGCGCTGCTACCGTGTCCGCCACCCCAAGCGGAGCACGCACCACCCGAGCCACGCCTCAGGCCATGCACCGCTGCCCGCTCTCGCACCGAGCCGAGCCTCAGTCGACCGCCGTATCTTGATCCGATCAGCCTAGAGTCAATTCGGATCAGACCCACGCTGTCCAAGTAGAGCCGAGCTCAGCCTTGCCTCCCTCCAAACACAGTCAATAGGATTATAGATGTAAATGTCCTATTATCTTGCCATCTAGAGCCACTACTAGAATGCTCCAAACACCTTCAACTGGAGTATTATATTCGGGTTGTAAATGCCCTATTATCCAACCATATAAAGACACTGCTATTGTGCTCCAAACACATTCAATTGGAGTGTTGTATTGGGATTGTAAATGCCCTATTATCTAGCTATATAGAGACACTACAAAAGTATTTTTGATGACTGTTCGCACAAAAGTATGCTACAAAGTTTCAGGTACAGATAGCTGTACCAGTTTAAAACCTTGAATCAACTCTCGTCTAAGACTGCAAGTGCACAATCCTATCCGTATAGTATAAAGGTATCGATCCTCAGGGATGGTATAATTCGACTCTAAATTCCTACTAATCTGAGTTAGGTACTAGAAGTGTAAAAGGTTGGGTTTGGTTTGTTTATATTTCCTAATTTCAAGTGACGATTCAATTAACAGTAAATGAAAGCAATTAAAGGTTTTGGTTTTGAACAATGATAAAAGGCGTTCCCAGGGTTTCAGGTTTCATCCCAAACTTTGCCCTCTCTGGACCTATCATCCGACTCGCATCATCTCTGATGCGACCCGTTTGATGCGACTCGCATCATCTCTGATGAGGGTCGCTTAGCCCTCGAGCTGAGCTGACATGTGTTCGTATCTAAGTTGACTTCTTGTGCGAGGCTTCAACCTGTAGCTCTCACCTACTGGTATCTAACCTAAATTGATTGTCTGGTTTGCTAGAAGTATCCATAACCTTTCGATAATGGAAAGTTCACCTCTCGGCTACTATTGATCTTAGATCTACCTCACATACTCAATCACAATTGCAAGAAACATCAAGGTCAAATTACTAGAAGAGATGCTATAGACATCTAACAGTAGACAATCAAGAATCAATCAAGCAATCAAAATCAAGCAATCAATGAATACTCAAACAAAGAATCACACAAGTTCAAACTTAGATCAAAACAACATGCAACTCAAAGACAAAGTTTATAGACTACATCCTAACCCTAGGAACTAAAGTTCTACTCAAACATGGTAAAAGAAAGCATAAAAGAGAGGGAGAATAGGCAGATCATGATGAAGCTCGAAGATCCAAGGTGGATTGGAAAGGATCTTGCAATCTTCTCTTCTCTTCTTCTTCAAGCAATCTCCAATCTCTCTCTTCTCTCTTGATCTCTGCTCTCTAAGTGATCTGGAATGTAAAGGGGGAAAAGCTCTCGAAATTCTGGCATAGGACCTGCTTTTATAGGCAACGGATCTGACATGGGGCTTATCGGGTTCAATTTGAATTGGGCGGCAACACGTGATGCGACTCGCCTCAGGTGGATGCGACTCGCCTCAGGTGGATGCGACTCGCATCATCTGGTCTTCAAGTGAGGAGTGAGGGTCGCATCGCAGGTCGCTTTGGGCTTTGATGCGACCTGCATCATGGGTGATGCAACTCGCATCAGATCTTCCTGAAGTCTGCCATTTGCCTGATTTTGCCCGATTTCGCCTAATTCCTGCAAAGTAAGAACCAAAACATAGCAGTACCACATTCTATGGATATTCAATGTAAAATGCACTATCTGTTGGTTCAAAACATAGATTTTTGTATGGAAACAAGTCGAAATAATAGGTCTAATAAGGTGATTGGACCATGAAATATGTATACTTTTGCCTAGGGTTTCATATCAATAACTTGACCAATTTTCATGCATTTAGGTTAATTTAGTTTAGAATTATACCAAGAATCAAGTTAATGCCGAAGTCTATTTAAATTACAGGAAATGGAGCAAATTATAGATCTTCTCGCAAGCTTTCCGAAAAGTGGTAGAACACTGAAAACAGAGTTACGGATAATGAGTTATGCCCATTTGAAGTTTGACTCACAACAGGACGCGGGCCGCGCACAGACAACAAGCGGGTCGTGTCGGTTGTGATGCGGGTCGCGCAGAAAGCCGACAGAGCAAATATGGAAATTTCAGCTTTCGATATCTTTTCGTATTTTGACCATATCTTGGTCATACGAACTCCGTTTTAGGCAAATAAAAGCTTGCTGGAAAGAGGACAACGAGATCTACAATTCTAGGAAGGTTATAAATCAGAATTTATAATGTGCAAATCGCAGAAATCATTTTAGAGAGGCATGAGCTGAATTTATTGTCATATCTCATGAGATCTTGATTGATTCACCTTCCATCCTTGGTTGCTTGCTCCCCAAGTCACAAAATAGCCATAAATAAGGGGGAGGCAGCAGGAGGAAGGATATCTCTCCTCTTTGGAAGCGATCTTTACACAACCACCATTATTCTCCACTTGGTTTTCGAAGGTTTGGAAGAGGGAGGCTCGGCAGGAAGCTTGTCTTCATCGGGTTTTATCATTTCATTATGAACTCTCTTTTCTCCAATTGTTTTATTAGCTTTTTGATCATTTCTGAGTAGATTTCTTAGTTTCTAGGGTTATGATGTAGTCAGAAACTCTGTTTTATTATGCATGTTTGAATCTGTGTTGAATATTTGTAATTATTTGATTTGAGTATTATTTTAATTGCTTGGTTGAAATTGATTGAATGATTCTTGATTGTCTACTGTTAGATGTCTATAGCATATGTTATAGTATTTTGGCCTTGATGTTTCTTTCAACCAGACCAAGTATTTAAGGTAGGTCTTCAAGACCAAATAGTAACTGTAAGGTGAACCTTTCTATTTATCGTAAGATAATGGATGTCTTTAGTAAACCGAACAAGTAACTTAGGTTGAATACCAATAAACGCGAGTTTAGGGGTTGGAAACCTAAGAAGGTGAAATTGCATTTCCGTCACCAAGTTTATTAAGCCAATAAACGAGAGTTGATGTTTAGGAACATTAGGTACGGTCAGTAGAGCCTTACACAAGGAACCGACATAGAAACTGAACATGCTGTATTCACTCGATGCCCACGCTGGTCGCGTCATAAGGGTCACTTCTGAAAGGAAGCAGGTCGCGTGAATGGTGCTGAGAGGCAAAGTGGAAGATGAAATATGAAACCCTGGAAATACCTTTTATTATCTGATAAAACCAAACTTTTAATTACTGTCATTTAATTATTGCAATCAAATTTAGGATCTTAAACAAACAAACCAACCATTTGCAGAACTTCTAGAACCAAATTAGTTTGAGTAATTGTCCATATTAGACTAGAACCGTCCTGTGGATCGATACCCTGAATATATTGCTCGATAGGATTGTACACTTGCAATCCGATTTGAAAGGTGTAAACAAGGTTAAAAGGTACAGCTTGCTGTACTGAAACTTAGTGCATACTTTTGTGTGAACAATTCCAAACACCATCAATTACAGTGTTATATTAGGGTTGTAAATGCCCTATAATCTTGCTATATAGAGACACTACTAGAGTAGTGCAAACACCTTCAATTGGAGTGTTGTATTAAGGTTGTAAAAGCACTATTATGTTGCCATATAGAGACACTACTAGAGTGCTCCAGACATCTTCAATTCCAGCGTTGTATTTGGGTTGTCAATGCCCTATTATCTTGCCATATAGAGACACTACTAGTGTGCTCCAAACACCTTCAACTGGAATGTTGTATTAGGTTTGTAAAAGCCCTATTATCTTGCGATATAGAGACACTACTAGTGTGCTCCAAACGCGTTGAATTGGAGTGTTGTATTGGGGTTGCAAATGCCCTATAATCTTGCCATATAAAGACAATACTAGAGTGCTTCCAACAGCATGAATCAGAGTGTTGTATAGGGGTTGCAAATGCCCTATTCTCTTGCCATATAGACACTACAAGAGTGCACCAAACACCTTCAATTGGACTGTTGTATTCGGGTGGTAAATGCCAAATTATCTTGCCATATAGAGACACTACTAGAGTGCCCCAAACACATTCAATTGCAGTGTTGTATTAGGGTTGTAAATGACATATTATCTTGCCATATAAAGACACTACTCGAGTGCTCCAAACACATTCAATTGGAGTGTTGTATTAGGGTTGTAAACGCCCTATTATCTTGCTATATAGAGACACTACTAGAGTGCTCCAGAAACCATCAACTGGAGTGTTGTATTAGGTTCGTAAATGCCCTATTATCTAGCCATATAGAGACACTACTAGAGTACTCCAGACACCTTCAAATAGAGTTTTGTATTAGGTTCGTAAACGCCCTATTACCTTTCCATCTGGAGATACTAATCGAGTGCTCCAAACACCTTCAATTGGAGTGTTGTATTAGGGTTGTAAATGCCCTATCATCTTGCCATCTGGAGACACTACTCGAGTGCTGCAAACACCTTCAATTTAAGTGTTGTATTGGGGTTGTAAATGCCCATATTACCTAGGCATCTAGAGACCCTACCAGGGTGCTCCAAACACCTTAAATTGGAGTGTTGTATTGGAGTTGTAAATGATCTATTATCTTGCCATATAGATGCTACTAGTGTGCTCCAAACACCTTCAACTGGAATGTTCTATTGGGAGATCTAAATGCCCTTTTAGGTTTCCAGATAGAGAGACTACTAGACTCCTCCCAACACCTTCAATTGGAGTGTTGTATTAGGGTTGTAAATGCCCTATTATCTTGCCATATAGGGACAGTACTAGGGTGCTCCAAACACATTCAATTGAAGTGTTGTATTGGGATTGTAAATGCCCTATTATCTAGCCCCATAGAGACACTACAAGAGTGCTCCAAACACATTCAATTACAGTGTTATATTAGGGTTGAAAATGTCATATAATCTTGCTATACACAAACACTACTAGATTAGTGCAAACACCTTCAATTGGAGTGTTGTATTAGGGTTGTCAATGCCCTGTTATCTTGCCATATAAAGACACTATTAGAGTGATCCAGACACCTTCACTTGGAGTGTTGTATTAGGGTTGTAAACGCCCTAGTGTGCTCCAAACACCTTCAACTGGAATGTTCTATTGGGAGATCTAAATGCCCTTTCAGGTTTCCAGATAGAGAGACTACTAGACTCCTCCCAACACCTTCAATTGGAGTGTTGTATTAGGGTTGTAAATGCCCTATTATCTTGCCATATAGGGACAGTACTAGGGTGCTCCAAACACATTCAATTGAAGTGTTGTATTAGATGTGTAAATGCCCTATTTTCTAGCCATATAGAGACACTACTAGTGTGCTCCAAACACATTTAATTGGAGTGTTGTATTATGGTTGTAAATGCCATATTATCTAGCCATATAGAGACACTACTAGTGTGCTCCAAACAAATTTAAAAGGAGTGTTGTATTAGGGTTGTAAACGCCCTATTACCTTGCCATCTGATGACACTAATTGAGTGCTCCAAACACCTTCACTTGGAGTGTTGTATTAGGGTTGTAAACGCCCTATCATCTTGCCATCCGGAGACACTACTCGAGTGCTGCAAACACCTTCAATTTAAGTGTTGTATTGGGGTTGTAAATGCCCTATTATCTAGGCATCTGGAGACCCCACCATAGTGCTCCAAACACCTTAAATTGGAGTGTTGTATTGGAGTTGTAAATGATCTATTATCTTGCCATATAGAGACGCTACTAGTGTGCTCCAAACACCTTCAATTGGAATGTTGTATTGGGGGTTCTAAATGCCATTTTAGCTTGCTAAATAGAGAGACTACTAGAGTGCTCCCAACACATTCAATTGGAGTGTTGTATTGGGGTTGTAAATGCCCTATTATCTTGCCATATAGGGACAGTACTAGGGTTCTCCAAACACATTAAATAGGAGTGTTGTATTGGGATTGTAAATGCCCTATTATCTAGCCCTACAGAGACACTACAAGAGTGCTCCAAACACCTTCAATTACAGTGTTATATTTGGGTTGTAAATGCCCTATAATCTTGCTATATACAGACACTACTAGAGTAGTGCAAACACCTTCAATTGGAGTATTGTATTAGGGTTGTAAATGCCCTGTTATCTTGCCATCTGGTGATACTAATCAAGTGCTCCAAACACCTTCAATTGGAGTGTTGTATTTGGGATGTAAATGCCCCATTATCTTGCCATATAAAGACACTACTAGAGTGCTCTAAACACCATCAATTGCAGTGTTGTATTATGGCTGTAAATGCCCTATTATCTTGCCTTATAGAGACGCTACTAGTGTGCTCTAAACACGTTCAACTGGAATGATGTATTGGGGTTGTAAATGCTCTATTATATTGCCAAATAGGGCCACTACTAGAGTGCTCCAAACACCTACAATTGGAGTGTTGTATTAGGGTTGTATATGCCCTATCATCTTGCTATATAGAGACACTGCTAGTGTGCTCCAAACACATTCAATTGGAGTGTTCTGTTAGGGTTGAAAACGACCTATTATCTTGCTATCCGGAGATATTAATAGATTACTCCAAACAAATTCAATTGGAGTGTTGTATTTGGGTTGTAAATGTCCTATTATCTTACCATATAGAGACACTACTAGAGTGCTCTAAACACCATCATTTGCAGTGTTGTATTAGGGTTGTAAATGCCCCATTATCTTGCCATATAGAGATATTATAAGTGTGCTCCAAATGCCTTCAATTGGAGTGTTGTATTAGGGTTGTAAATGATCTATTATCTTGCAATATAGAGACACTAGTACTGTGCTCCAAACATATTTAATTGGAGTGTTGTAAAAGGGTTGTAACCTATTACCATGCCATCTGGAGATACTAATCGAGTGCTCGAAACACCTTCAATTGGAGTGTTGTATTTGGGTTGTAATTGCCCTATTATCTTGCCATCCGGAGACACTACTCGAGTGCTCCGAACAGCTTCAATTGGAGTGTTGTATTCGAGATGTAAATGCCCTATTGTTTTGCCATATAGAGACACTACTTGAGTTCTCCAAACGCCTTCAATTGCAGTGTTGTATTGGGGTTGTAAATGCCCTATTATCTTGCCATGTAGAGACGCGACTAGTGTGCTCTAAACACATTCAACTGGGGTGTTGTATTGGGGTTGTAAATGCTCTATTATATTGCCAAATAGAGACACTACTAGAGTGCTCCAAACACCTTCAATTGGAGTGTTGTATTAGGGTTGTAAATGCCCTATTATCTTGCCATAAAGAGACACTGCTAGTGTGCTCCATACAAATTCAATTGGAGTATTGTGTTAGGGTTGTAAACGACCTATTATCTTACCATATGGAGATATTAATAGAGTGCTCCAAACTCCTTCAATTGGAGTATTGTATTCGGGTTGTAAAAGCCCTATTATCTTACCATATAGAGACACTAATAGAGTGCTCCAAACACCTTGAATTGTAGTGTTGTATTGGGGTTGTAAATGCTTTATTCTCTTGCCATACAGAGACACTACAAGAGTGCTCCAAACACCTTCATTTCCAGTGTTATATTTGGGTTGTAAATGCCCTATAATCTTGCTATATACAGACACAACTAGAGTAGTGCAAACACCTTCAATTGGAGTGTTGTATTAGAGTTGTAAATGCCCTGTTATCTTGCCATCTGGTGATACTAATCAAGTGCTCCAAACACCTTCAATTGGAGTGTTGTATTTGGGATGTAAATGCCCCATTATCTTGCCATATAGAGACACTACTAGAGTGCTCTAAACACCATCAATTGCAGTGTTGTATTATGGCTGTAAATGCCCTATTATCTTGCCTTATAGAGACGCTACTAGTGTGCTCTAAACACGTTCAACTGGAATGATGTATTGGGGTTGTAAATGCTCTATTATATTGCCAAATAGGGCCACTACTAGAGTGCTCCAAACACCTACAATTGGAGTGTTGTATTAGGGTTGTATATGCCCTAACATCTTGCTATATAGAGACACTGCTAGTGTGCTCCAAACACATTCAATTGGAGTGTTCTGTTAGGGTTGAAAACGACCTATTATCTTGCTATCCGGAGATATTAATAGATTACTCCAAACAAATTCAATTGGAGTGTTGTATTTGGGTTGTAAATGTCCTATTATCTTACCATATAGAGACACTACTAGAGTGCTCTAAACACCATCATTTGCAGTGTTGTATTAGGGTTGTAAATGCCCCATTATCTTGCCATATAGAGATATTATAAGTGTGCTCCAAATGCCTTCAATTGGAGTGTTGTATTAGGGTTGTAAATGATCTATTATCTTGCAATATAGAGACACTAGTACTGTGCTCCAAACATATTTAATTGGAGTGTTGTAAAAGGGTTATAAACACCCTATTACCATGCCATCTGGAGATACTAATCGAGTGCTCGAAACACCTTCAATTGGAGTGTTGTATTTGGGTTGTAATTGCCCCATTATCTTGCCATCCGGAGACACTACTCGAGTGCTCCGAACAGCTTCAATTGGAGTGTTGTATTCGAGATGTAAATGCCCTATTGTTTTGCCATATAGAGACACTACTTGAGTTATCCAAACGCCTTCAATTGCAGTGTTGTATTGGGGTTGTAAATGCCCTATTATCTTGCCATGTAGAGACGCGACTAGTGTGCTCTAAACACATTCAACTGAGGTGTTGTATTGGGGTTGTAAATACTCTATTATATTGCCAAATAGAGACACTACTAGAGTGCTCCAAACACCTTCAATTGGAGTGTTGTATTAGGGTTGTAAATGCCCTATTATCTTGCCATAAAGAGACACTGCTAGTGTGCTCCATACAAATTCAATTGGAGTATTGTGTTAGGGTTGTACACGACCTATTATCTTACCATATAGAGACACTAATAGAGTGCTCCCAACACCTTGAATTGTAGTGTTGTATTGGGGTTGTAAATGCTTTATTCTCTTGTCATACAGAGACACTACAAGAGTGCTCCAAACACCTTCATTTCCAGTGTTTTATTCGGCTTCTAAATCACTTATTATCTTGCCATATAGAGATACTACAAGTGTGCTCCAAATGCTTTCAATTGGAGTGCTGAATTAGGGTTGTAAATGTTCTATTATCTTGCGATATAGAGACATTACTAGAGTGCTCCAAACACATTCAATTGGAGTGTTGTATTGCGATTGTGAATGCCCTATTATCTCGCCATATAGACACAATACTAGAGTGCTTCCAAGACCTTGAATTGGAGTGTTGTATTGGGGTTGTAAATGCCCTATAATCTCGCCATATAAAGACAATACTAGAGTGCTTCCAACAGCTTGAATCAAAGTGTTGTATAGGAGAAATGCCCTATTCTCTTGCCATATAGAGACACTACAACAGTGCTCCAAACACCTTCAATTGGAGTGTCGTATTCGGGTTGTAAATGCCCAATTATCTTGCAATATAGAGACATTACTAGGGTGCCCCAAACACCTTCAATTGCAGTGTTGTATTAGGGTTGTAAATGTCCTATTATCTTGCCATATAGAGACACTACTAGAGTGCTCCAAACACCTTCAATTGGAGTGTTGTATTAGGGTTGTAAATGCCCTATTATCTTGCTATATAGAGACACTACTAGAGTAGTGCAAACACATTCAATTGGAGTGTTGTATTAGGGTTGTAAATGCCCTATTATCTTGTCATATAGAGGCACTACTAGAGTGCTCCACACACCTTCAACTGGAGTGCTGTATTAGGTTCGTAAATGCCCTATTATCTAGCCATATAAAGACACTGCTAGTGTGCTCCAAACACATTTAATTGGAGTGTTGTATTAGGGTTGTAAACGCCCTATTACATTGCCATCTGGAGATACTAATCGAGTGCTCCAAACACCTTCAATTGGAGTGTTGTATTAGGGTTGTAAACGCCCTACAATCTTGCCATCCGGAGACACAACTCGAGTGCTGCCAACACCTTCAATTGAAGTGTTGTATTGGGGTGGTAAATGCCCTATTATCTTTATATCTGGAGACACCACTAGAGTGCTCCAAACACCTTCCACTTGAGTGTTGTATTCGGGTTGTAAATGCTCTATTATCTAGGCATCTGGAGACCCTACCAGAGTGCTCCAAACACCTTAAATTGGAGTGTTGTATTGGAGTTGTAAATGATCTATTCTCTTGCCATATAGAGACGCTACTAGTGTGCTCCAAACACCTTCAATTGGAATATTGTATTGGGGTTCTAAATGCCCTTTTAGCTTGCCAGATAGAGAGACTACTAGAGTCCTCTCAACACATTCAATTGGAGTGTTGTATTGGGGTTGTAAATGCCCTATTATCTTCCCATATAGAGACAGTACTAGGGTGCTCCAAACACCTTCAATTGGAGTGTTGTATTCGGCTTGTAAATGCCCTATTATCTTGCCGTATAGATATACTATAAGTGTTCTCCAAACGCCTTCAATTGGAGTGTTGTATTAGGGTTGTAAATGATCTATTATCTTGCGATATAGAGACAGTACTAGTGTGCTCCAAACACCTTCAACTGGAGTGTTGTATTAGGTTCGTAGATGCCCTATTATATAGCCATATAGAGACACTACTAATGTGCTCCAAACACATTTAATTGGAGTGTTGTATTGGGGTTGTAAATGCTCTATTATATTGCCATATAGAGCCACTACTAGAGTGCTCCAAATACCTACAAATGGAGTGTTGTATTAGGGTTTTATATGCCCTTTCATCTTGCCATACAGAGACACAAATAGAGTCCTCCAAACACCTTCAATTGAAGTGTTGTATTAGGGTTGTAAACGCCCTATTATCGTGCCATCTGGAGATACTAATAGAGTGCTCACAACTCATTCAATTGGAGAGTTATATTAGGGTTGTAAACGCCCGGTTATGTTGCCATTTGAAAACACTACTAGAGTGCTCCAAACGCCTTCAACTGGAGTTTTGTATTCGGGTTATAAATGCCCTATTATCTTGCCATATAAAGACACTGCTAGTGTGCTCCAAACACATTCAATTGGAGTGTTTTGTTAGGGTTGTAAACGACCTATTATCTTTCCATCTGGAGACCCTACCAGAGTGCACCAAAGACCTTAAATTGGAGTGTTGTATTGGGGTTCTTAATGACCTTTTAGCTTGCCAGATAGAGAGACTACTAGAGTCCTCCCATCACCTTCAACTAGAGTGTTGTATTGGGGTTGTAAATGTCTTATTATCTTCTCATATAGAGACAGTACTAGGGTACTCCAGACACATTCAATTGGAGTGTTGTATTGGAATTGTAAATGCCCTATTATCTAGCCATATAGAGACAGTACAAGAGTGTTCCAAACACCTTCAATTATAGTGTTATATTAGGGTTGTAAATGCCCTATAATATTGCTATATACAGAGACTACTAGACTAGTGCAAATACCTTCAATTGGAGTGTTGTATTAGGGTTGTAAATGCCCTATTATCTTGCCATGTAGAGACACTACTAGAGTGCTCCAGACACCTTCAATTGGAGTGTTGTATTAGGGTTGTAAATGTCGTATTAACTTGCCTTCTGAAGATACTAATCGAGTGCTCCAAACAACTTCAATTTGAGTGTTGTTTTAGGGTTGTAAACGCCCTATTACCTTGCCATCCGGAGACACTACTCGAGTGCTCCAAACACCTACAATGGGAGTGTTGCCTTCGGGATGTAAATGCCCTCTTATCTTGCCATATAGAGACACTACTAGAGTGCTCCAAACTCCATCAATTGCATTGTTGTATTAGGGTTGTAAATGCCCAGTTAATCTTGCCATATAGAGACGCTACTGGTGTGCTCTAAACACCTTCAACTTGAGTGTTGTATTGGGGTTGAAAATGATCTATTATTTTGCCATATAGAGCCACTACTAGAGTGCTCCAAACACCTGCAATTCGAGTGTTGTATTAGGGTTGTAAATGCCCTATAATCTTGCTATATACAGAGACTACTAGACTAGTGCAAATACCTTCAATTGGAGTGTTGTATTAGTGTTGTAAATGCCCTATTATCTTGCCATATAGAGACACTACTATAGTGCTCCAGACTCCTTCAACTGGAGTGTTGTATTAGGTTTGTAAATGCCCTATTATCTTGCCATATCGAGACACGGCTAGTGTGCTCCAAACACATTCAATTGGAGTGTTTTGTTGGGGTTATTAATGACCTATTATCTTGCCATCTGGAGATATTAATAGAGTGCTTGACACACCTTCAATTGGAGTGTTGTATTCGAGTTGTAAATGCCCGATTAACTTACCATATAGAGACACTACTAGAGTGCTCCAAACTCCTTCATTTGCAGTGTTGTATTTGGATTGTAAATGCCCTATTATCTTGCCATAAAGAGATACTATAAGAGTGCTCCAAACGACTTCAATTAGAGTGTTGTATTAGGGTTGTAAATGATCTATTATCTTACGATATAGAGACAGTACTAGTGTGCTCCAAACACATTCAATTGGAGTGGTGTATTGCGATTGTAAATGCTCTATTATCTTGTCATATAGAGACACTACTAGAGTGATCCAGACACCTTCAACTTGAGTGTTGTATTAGGTTTATAAATGCCTTATTATCTAGCCATATAAAGACACTACTAGTGTGCTCCAAACAAATTTAATTGGAGTGTTGTATTAGGGTTGTAAATACCCTATTATCTTGCCATCCGGAAACACTACTCGAGTGCTCCAAACACCTTCAATTGGAGTGTTCTATTGGGGTTGTAAATGCCCTATTATCTCTCCATCAGGAGACACTACTAGAGTACTCCAAACACCTTCAATTGGAGTGTTATATTAGGGTCATAAATGATCTATTATCTTGACATATAGTGACACTACTAGTGTGCTCTAAACACCTTCAACTGGAGTGTTGTATTGGGGTTGTAAATGCTCTATTATATTGTCATATAGAGACACTACTAGAGTGCTCCAAACACCTTCAATTGGAGTGTTGTACTGGGATTGTAAATCCCTATTATCTAGCCATATAGAGACACTACAAGTGTGCTCCAAACACCTTTAATTACAGTGTTATATTAGGGTTGTAAATGCCCTATAATCTTGCGATATAGAGACACAACTATAGTAGTGCAAACACTTTCCATTGCAGTGTTGTATTAGGGTTGTAAATGCCATATTATCTTGCCATATAGAGACACTATAAGTGTGCTCCAAACGCCTTCAACTGGAGTTTTGTATTTGGGTTGTAAATGTCCTTCATATGGAGACACTACAAGTGTGCTCCAAACACATTCAATTGGAATGTTGTATTGGGGTTGTAAATGCCCTATCATGTCATATAGAGACACTACAGGGGTGCTCCAAACAACTTTAATTGCAGTGTTGTATTAGGGTTGTATATGCCATATTTTCTTGTTATATAGAGACAGTACTAGAGTGCTCCAAACTACTTCAATTGGAGTGTTGTATTAGGGTTGCTAAACACCCTATTATCTTGCCATCTGGAGACAAAACAAGAATGCTCCAAACACCTACAATTGGAGTGTTGTGTTAGGTTGTAAATGCCCTATAATATTGCCATATAGAGACACTACTAGAGTGCTCCCAACACCTTCAATTGGAGTGTTGTATTGGGGTTGTAAATGCCCTATTATCTTGCCATCTAGAGACACTACTAGAATACTCCAAACACCTTCAATTGGAGTGTTCTATTGGGGTTGTACATGCCCTATTATCTCTCCATCAGGAGACACTACTAGAGTGCTCCAAATACCTTCAATTGGAGTGTTATATTAGAGTCATAAATGATCTATTATCTTGACATATAGTGACACTACTAGTGTGCTGCAAACAACTTCAATTGGAGTGTTGTATTGGGGTTCTAAATGCCCTATTAGCTTGCTATATAGTGAGACTACTAGAGTCCTCCTAACGTATTCAATTGGAATGTTCTATTGGGGTTTTAAATGCCCTATTAGCTAGCTATATAGAGAGATTACTAGAGTCCTCCTAACATCTTCAATTGGAGTGTTGTATTGGGGTTGTAAATGCCCTATTACCTTGCCATCTGGAGATACTATTGGAGTGCTCCAAACACCAACAATTGATGTGTTGTATTCGGGTTGTAATAGCAATATTATCTTACCATATAGAGACACAACTAGAGTGCTACAAATACCTTCAGCAGGAGTGTTGTATTAGGTTGGTAAATGCCCTATTATCTTGCGATATAGAGACACTGTTAGTGTGCTCCAAACTCCTTCAATTGGAGTGTTGTGTTGGGGTTGAAAACGCCCAATTATCTCGCCATATAAAGACACTACTAGAGTGCTCCAAACACCTTGAATTGGAGTGTTGTATTGGGGTTATAAATGCCATATTATCTTGGCATCTGGAGATACTATTAGAGTGCTCCACACACCAACAATTGATGTATTGTATTCGGGTTATAAAAGCCCTATTATCTTACCATATAAAGACACAACTAGAGTGCTCCAAACACCTTCAGCTGGAGTGTTGTATTAGGTTTGTAAATGCAATATTATCTTGCAATATATAGACACTACTAGTGTTCTCCAAACGCCTTCAACTGGAGTGTTGTATTGGGTTTGTAAATGCCCTATTATCTTGCCATCTAGAGACACTACTAGGGTGCTCCAAACACCTTCAATTGGAGTGTTCTATTGGGGTTGTAAATACCCAATTATCTCGCCATATAAAGACACTACTAGAGTGCTCCAAACACCTTGAATTGGAGTGTTGTATTGGGGTTATAAATGTCATATTATCTTGGCATCTGGAGATACTATTATAGTGCTCCAAACACCAACAATTGATGTATTGTATTAGGGTTGTTAAACACCCTATTACCTTGCCATTTGGAGACATAACAAGAGTGCTCCAAACACCTACAATTGGAGTCTTGTGTTAGGTTCTTAATGCCCTATAATCTTGCCATATAGAGACACTACTAGAGTGCTCCCAACACCTTCAATTGGAGTGTTGTATTGCGGTTGTAAATGCCCTATTTTCTTGCCATCTAGAGACTACTAGGGTGCTCCAAACACTTTCAATTGGAGTGTTCTATTGGGGTTGTAAATGCCCTATTATCTCTCCATCAGGAGACACTACTAGAGTGCTCCAAACACCTTCAATTGGAGTGTTATATTAGGGTCATAAATGACCTATTATCTTGACATATAGTGACACTACTAGTGTGCCCCAAACACCATCAATTGGAGTGTTCTATTGGGGTTGTAAATGCCCGATTATCTCTCCATCAGGAGACACTACTAGAGTGCTCCAAACACCTTCAATTGGAGTGTTATATTAGGGTCATAAATGATCTATTATCTTGACATATAGTGATACTACTTGTGTGCTCCAAACAACCTTCAATTGGAGTGTTGTATTGGGGTTTTAAATGCCAATTAGCTTGCTATATATAGAGACTACTAGAGTCCTAACATCTTCAATTGGAGTGCTGTATTGGGGTTGTAAATGCCCTATTACCTTGCCATCTGGAGATACTATTAGACTGCTCCAAACACCAATCATTGATGTGTTGTATTCGGGTTGTAAAAGCAATATTATCTTACCATATAGAGACACAACTAGAGTGCTAGCAACACCTTCAGCTGGAGTGTTGTATTAGGTTTGTAAATGCCCTATTATCTTGCGATATAGAGACAATGCTAGTGTGCTCCAAACACCTTCAATTGGAGTGTTGTGTTGGGGTTGAAAACGCCCAATTATCTCGCCATATAAAGACACTACTAGAGTGCTCCAAACACCTTGAATTGGAGTGTTGTATTGGGGTTGTCAATGCCCTACAATATCGCCATATAAAGACAAACTAGAGTGCTTCCAACAACTCGAATTGGAGTGTTGTTTGGGGTTGTAAATGCCCTATTATCTCGCCTTATAGAGACAATACTAGAGTGCTTCAAACACCTTTATTTGGAGTGTTATATTAGAGTTGTAAATGCCCTCTTATCTTGCCACACTAAGTGTGCTCCAAAAGCCTTCAACTGGAGTGTTGTATTCGGATTGTTGTTTCCCGATTATCTTGCCATATAGAGACACTGCTAGTGTGCTCCAAACACCTTCAATTCCAGTGTTATATTTGGGTTGTAAATGCCCTATTATCTTGTCAAATAGAGGCACTACTAGAGTGCTCCAGACACCTTCAACTGGAGTGTTGTATTAGGTTTGTAAATGCCCAATTATCTAGCCATATAGAGACACTACTAGTGTGCTCCAAACATATTTAAATGGAGTGTTGTATTAGGGTTGTAAACGCCCTATTACCTTGCCATTTGTTGATACTAATTGAGTGCTTCAAACACCTTTAATTGGAGTGTCGTATTAGGGTTGTAAACCCCCTATCATCTTGCCATCCGGAGACACTACTCGAGTGCTGCAAACACCTTCAATTGAAGTGTTGTATTGGGGTTGTAAATGCCCAATTATCTAGGCATCTCGAGACACTACCAGTGTGCTCCAAACACCTTAAATTGGAGTGTTGTATTGGGGTTGTAAATGCCCTGTTACCTTGCCATCTGGAGATACTATTGGAGTGCTCCAAACACCAATAATTGATGTGTTGTATTCAGGTTGTAATAGCCATATTATCTTCCCTTATAGAGACACAACTAGAGTACTACAAACACCTTCAGCTGGAGTGTTGTATTAGGTTTGTAAATGCCCTATTATCTTGCGATATAGAGACACTGCTAGTGTGCTCCAAACTCCTTCAATTGGAGTGTTGTGTTGGGGTTGAAAACGCCCAATTATCTCGCCATATAAAGACACTACTAGAGTGCTCCAAACACCTTGAATTGGAGTGTTGTATTGGGGTTATAAATGCCATATTATCTTGGCATCTGGAGATACTATTAGAGTGCTCCAAACACCAACAATTGATGTATTGTATTCGGGTTATAAAAGCCCTATTATCTTACCATATAAAGACACAACTAGAGTGCTCCAAACACCTTCAGCTGGAGTGTTGTATTAGGTTTGTAAATGCCCTATTATCTTGCAATATATAGACACTACTAGTGTGCTCCAAACGCCTTCAACTAGAGTGTTGTATTGGGTTTGTAAATGCCCTATTATCTTGCGATATAGAGACAACTAGGGTGCTCCAAACGCATTTAAATGTAGTATTGTATTGGGGTTGTCAATGCCCTATAATCTAGCCATATAAAGACAAACTAGAGTGCTTCCAACACCTCGAATTGGAGTGTTGTATTGGGGTTGTAAATGCCCTATTGTCTCGCCTTATAGAGACAATACTATAGTGCTTCAAGCAACTTTAATTGGAGTGTTGTATTAGGGTTGTAAATGCCTTATTATCTTGCCATATAGAGACACTACTAGTGTGCTCCAAAAGCCTTTAACTGGAGTGTTGTATTCGGGTTGTTGTTTCCCTATTATCTTGCCATATAGAGACACTGCTAGTGTGCTCCAAACACCTTCAATTCCAGTGTTATATTTGGGTTATAAATGACATATTATCTTGCCATATAAAGGCACTACTAGAGTGCTCCAGACACCTTCAACTGGAGTGTTGTATTAGGTTTGTAAATGCCCTATTATCTAGCCATAAAGAGACACTACTAGTGTGCTCCAAACACCTTCAATTGGATTGTTGTCTTAGGGTTGAAAATGCCCTATCATCTTGCCATCCAGAGACACTACTCCAGTGCTGCAAACACCTTAAATTAGAGTGTTGTACTGGGGTTGTAAATGCCCTATTATATTGCTATCTGGAGACACCACTAGTGTGCTCCAAACAGCTTCAACTGGAGTGTTGTATTGGGGTTGTAAATGCCCAATTATCTAGGCATCTAGAGACACTACCAGAGTGCTCCAAACACCTTAGATTGGAGTGTTTTATTGGGGTTGTAAATGATCTATTATCTTGATATATAGAGACGCTACTAGTGTGCTCCAAACACCTTCAATTGGAATGTTGTATTGGAGTTCTAAATGCCCTTTTAGCTTGCCAGATAGAGAGACTACTAGAGTCCTCCCAACACCTTCAATCGGAGTGTTGTATTGGGGTTGTAAATGCCCTATTATCTTGCCATATTGAGACTGTACTAGGGTGCTCAAAACACATTCAATTGGAGTGTTGTATTGGGATTGTAAATGCCCTATTATCTAGCCATGTAGAGATACTACAAGAGTGCTCCAAACACCTTCAATTACAGTGTTATATTGGGGTTTTAAATTCCCTATAATCTTGCTATATACAGACACTACTAGAGTAGTGCAAATACCTTCAATTGGAGTGGTGTATTACGGTTCTAAATGCCCTACTGTCTTGCCATATAGAGAAATTACTAGAGTGCTCCAGACACCTTCAACTGGAGTGTTGTATTAGGTTTGTAAATGCCCTATTATCTAGTCATATAGAGACACTACTAGAGTGCTCCAAACTCCTTCATTTGCAGTGTTGTATTTGGGTTGTAAATGCCCTATTATCTTGCCATATAGAGATACTATAAGTGTGCTCCAAACGCCTTCAATTAGAGTGTTGTATTAGGGTTGTAAATGATCTATTATCTTACGATATAGAGACAGTACTAGTGTGCTCCAAACACATTCAATTGGAGTGATGTATTGCGATTGTGAATGCCCTATTATCTTGTCATATAGAGACACTACTAGAGTGATCCAGACACCTTCAACTTGAGTGTTGTATTAGGTTTGTAAATGCCCTATTATCTAGTCATATAGAGACACTACTAGTGTGCTCCAAACACATTTAATTGGAGGGTTGTATTAGGGTTGTAAATTCCCTATTATCTTGCCATATAAAGACACAACTAGTGTGCTCTAAACACCTTCAACTAGAGTGTTGTATTGGGGTTGTGAATGCTCTATTATATTGCCATATAGAGCCAGTGAATGCTCTATTATATTCCCATATAGAGCCACTACTAGAGTGCTCCAAACACCACAATTGGAGTGTTGTATTAGGGTTGTAAATGCCCAATTACCTTGCCATATGGAGATACTAATCGAGTGCTCCAAACACCTTCAATTAGAGTGTTGTATTAGCGTTGTAAATGCCCTATTATCTAGCCATCCGGAGACACTACTCGAGTACTCCAAACACCTTCAACTTGAGTGTTGTATTCGGGTTGGTAAATGCCCTATTATTTAGCCATATAGAGACACTACTAGTGTGCTCCAAACGCCTTCAATTGGAGTGCTGTATTAGGGTTGTCAACACCCTATTACCTTGCCATATGGAGATACTAATCGAGTGCTCCAAACACCTTCAATTGGAGTGTTGTATTCGGGTTGTAAACTCTCTATTATCTTGCTACCCGGAGACACTACTCCAGTGCTGCAAACACCTTCAATTGGAATGTTATATTTAGGATGTAAATGCCCTATTATCTAGTCATATATAGACACTACTAGAGTGCTCCAAACACCTTCGATTGTAGTGTTGTATTGGGGTTGTAAATGCCCTATTATCTTGCCATTTAGAGACACTACTAGTGTGCTCTAAACACCTACAACTGGAATGTTGTATTGGAGTTGTAAATGCTCTATTATATTGCCATATAGGGACACTACTAGAGTGCTCCGAACACATTCAATTGGAGTATTGTATTAGGGTTGTAAATGCCCTATTATCTTGCCATAAAGAGACACTGCTAGTGTGCTCCAAACACATTCAATTGGAGAGTTGTGTTAAGGTTGTAAACGACCTATTATCTTGCCATATAGTGATATTAATAGAGTGCTCCGAACACCTTCAATTGGAATGTTGTATTGGGGTTCTAAATGCCCTTTTAGTTTACCAGATAGACAGACTACTAGAGTCCTCCCAACACCTTCAATCGAAGTGTTGTATTGGGGTTGTAAATGCCCTATTATCTTGTCATATAGAGACAGTACTAGGGTGCTAAAAACACATTCAATTGGAGTGTTGTATTGGGATTGTAAATGCCCTATTATCTAGCCATGTAGAGACACTACAAAAGTGCTCCAAACACCTTCAATTACAGTGTTATATTGGGGTTTTAAATGCCCTATAATCTTGCTATATACAGACACTACTAGAGTAGTGCAAACATCTTTAATTAGAGTGGTGTATTACGGTTCTAAATGCCCTACTATCTTGCCATATAGAGACATTACTAGAGTGCTCCAGACACCTTCAACTAGGGTGTTGTATTAGGTTTGTAAATGCCCTATTATCTAGTCATATAGAGACACTACTAGTGTGCTCCAAACACATTCAATTGGAGGGTTGTATTTGGGTTGTAAATGCCCTATTATCTTGCCATATAGAGACGCAACTAGTGTGCGCTAAACACCTTCAACTGGAGTGTTGTATTGGGGTTGTGAATGCTCTATTATATTGCCATATAGAGCCACTACTAGAGTGCTCTAGACACCTCAATTGGAGTGTTGTATTAGGGTTGTAAATGCCCAATTACCTTGCCATCTGGAGATACTACTCGAGTGCTCCAAACACATTCAATTGGAGTGTTGTATTTGGGTTGTAAATGTCATATTATCTTACCATATAGAGACACTACTAGAGTGCTCTAAACACCATCATTTGCAGTGTTGTATTAGGGTTGTAAATGCCCTATTATCTTGCCATATAGAGATATTATAAGTGTGCTGCAAATGCCTTTAATTGGAGTGCTGTATTAGGGTTGTAAATGATCTATTATCTTGCAATATAGAGACACTAGTACTGTGCTCCAAACATATTTAATTGGAGGGTTGTAAACACCCTATTACCTTGTCATCTGGAGATACTAATCGAGTGCTCGAAACACCTTCAATTGGAGTGTTGTTTTCGGATTATAATTGCCCTATTATCTTGCCATCCGGAGACACTACTCGAGTGCTCCGAATAACTTCAATTGGAGTGTTGTATTCGGGATGTAAATGCCCTATTGTCTTGCCATATAGAGACACTACTTGAGTCCTCCAAACGTCTTCAATTGCAGTGTTGTATTGGGGTTGTAAATGCCCTATTATCTTGCCATGTAGAGACGCGACTAGTGTGCTCTAAACACATTCAACTGGGGTGTTGTATTGGGGTTGTAAATGCTCTATTATATTGCCAAATAGACACTACTAGAGTGCTCCAAACACCTTCAATTGGAGTATTGTATTAGGGTTGTAAACGACCTATTATCTTGCCATATAGAGACATTACTAGAGTGCTCCAAACACCTTCAATTCGAGTGTTGTATTCGGGTTGTAAATGTCATATTATCTTACTATGTAAAGACACTACTAGAGTGCTCCAAACACCTTCATTTGCAGTGTTGTATTAGGGTTGTAAATGCCCTATTATCTTGCCAAATAGAGACACTACTCGAGTGCTCCAAACACATTCAATTGGAGTGATGTATTAGGTTTGTAAATGCCCTATTATCTTATGATATAGAGACATTACTAGTGTGCTCCAAACGCCTTCAATTGGAGTGTTGTATTGGGGTTGTAAATGCCCTATTATCTCGCCATATAAAGACAATACAATAGTGCTTCCAACACCATGAACTAGAGTGTTGTATTGGGGTTGTAAATGCCCTATTAACTTGCCATATAGACACAATACTAGAGTGCTTTCAAGACCTTGAATTGGAGTGTTGTGTTGGGGTTGTAAATGCTATACTATATTGCCATATAGAGACACTACTATAGTGCTCCAAACACCTTAAACTGGAGTGTTGTATTAGGTTTGTAAATGCTCTATTATCTTGCGATATAGAGACACTACTAGTGTGCTCCAAACGCCATGAATTGGAGTATTGTATTGGGGTTGTAAATGCTCTATAATCTCGCCATATAAAGACAATACTAGAGTGCTTCCAACAGCTTGAATCGGAGTGTTGTATAGGGGTTGTAAATGCCCTATTCTCTTGCCATATGGAGACACTACAAGAGTGCTTCAAACACCTTCAATTGGAGTATAGTATTAAGGGTTGTAAATGCCCTATTAACTAGCTATCTGGGGACACTACTAGAGTGCTCCAAACACCTTCGATTGGAGTGTTGTATTTGGGTTGTAAATGACCTATTATCTTGCCATATAGATGCACCACTAGAGTGCTCCAAACACCTTTAATTAGAGTGTTGTATTAGGGTTGTAAACGCTCTATTATCTTGCCATATAGAGATACGACTAGAGAGCTCCAAACACCTTCAGTTGGAGTGTTATATTAGGGTTGTAAATGCCCTATTATCTCACCATATAAAGATACTAGTAGAGTGCTCCAAACACCTTCAATTGGAATGTTGTATTGGGGCTGTAAATGTCATGTTATCTTGCCATATAAAGACACTAATAGAGTGCTCCAAACACCTTCAGTTGGAGTGTTGTATTATGGTTGTAAATGACATATTATCTAGCCATCTAGAGTCACTACTAGAGTACTCCAAACACCTTCAATTGGAGTGTTGTATTATGGTGTAAAGGCATATTGTCATCTGGAGACACTACTAGAGTGTTCCCAACACCATTATTTGGAGTGTTGTATTAGGGTTGTAAATGACTCATTATCTTGTCGTCTGGAGACACTACTAGTATGCTCCAAACACCTTCATTTGGAGTGTTTCATTAGGGTTGTAAATGCCCTATTATCTAGTCATCTATAGACACTACTAGTGTGCTCAAACACCTTTAGTTGTAGTGTTGTAATGGGGTTGTAAATGCCATATTATCTCATCTAGAGACACTACTAGAGTGCTCCAAACACCTTCAATTGGAGTGTTTTAGTAGGGTTACAGTTACGCTCTTATGTTACCAACTTGAGACACTACTTAGAGAGTGCTGCAAAGATTTTGAATTGGAGTGTTGTATTAGGATTGCAACTACCCTCTTCTTTGCCATATAGAGACATTTTTTTTAGGGTTAGCGAGCTGGCTCACCAACATTTTGTATTAAATAATGAAAAAATATTTACAATGTCACAAATATTTGTCTCCACAGCCCCGTACAATAAAAAAGTAGATGTTATTTAACTGTGAAATAAAACTTCTAATAATACACAGAAGCAGCTAGATTGGTCTCTTTCCCAAATACTCTGAACCATTAAGGGTCCCCCTTCACAGTACAGACAACCATAGTTTGATTTGAAGATTTGTCTCATTGCTTAAGGTGATAATCTGCTTCCTCTCCTCAGAAAATGTATTGTTTCTCTCTCGCCACAATGCCCACACCGCTGCCGCCCAAAGTGTATCCCATAAGACCCTCTAATTGTCATGTAGTGAATAGCATCACTGCCACCATGTTCTTATAATTGAGTGCTTCAAACACCTTCAATTGGAGTGTTGTATTCGGGTTGCAACTACCCTATTCTCTTGTTGATAAGGGTCAAATAAGTCACTATTTTTCCTATCACTTAGCCTATATTATTGTCATTTATCGAGTTATAATTGCTTATTTTATAGAGAATCATATTCTTTTTTGTTATTTCACTTGATTTTAGATAATAATATAAAATTTTATCAAGTTATAATTGCAAATTTTCAATGTTATTAGAGCAAAAATAGGCATAAAACACGCAATTCTGACATCTCGGCCTCAGGCGCACGAATGGCTTCATCTACATGCTACTTGGAAGAACTGTCGCAGGAGGTTATAACGCCCGTGCGGATCTCAGCCATACCGCATGCTATTCTGGCATCCTCACGCAAAAACTACTAGAACATCAGTTACAGATCTAACTTCCCAACCAAGGCCTATTTAAGCAAATGGACGCCTGGGAAAGATCTCTCTCTCGAATCTCTTGTACCACTAGAAAATACACATCAGAGAGCACTTATAACTAGGGTTTCACTCTAGTGGAGGCTATGCAAAGGAGAAATCACTAAGAAATAGCAAGGTCTCTACTAGAAGATGAGGAAGGAACAATGTGTAAAGACAGCGTGCATGAGATAAGGGGTAGCATAGGTGTTCTCCCTCCATCTCTCTTTATTGCTATCTTTCTTTATGTACTTTGTTTATTTTGTTGTTGAACCTACCATGAGCAGCTAAGCAACCATATTCTATGGTGAAGACATGTAATCTTGAATTCTTATGAGTTTAATCTAGTGGTTCATTTATATTATCTTTGCACTATGATCTGAATTCTTGCTGAGATTTTATGCCTTGTATTGTTTATTGTGTGTTTAAAGTGACCTCGTATGAATGGAGTGTACAATCCATTCATACCTAATTGGGGTTAACTAATATCCGAAGAATATAAGTTATCTTAGATACAAGTAGAATAGACTGACCGGTTGACCGCTTGTATTCAAACTACAGTTAAAGGACCAATTAGGATATGGTTTAGCAGACGAATGTCGCATTCCATAACTAATAGTGGGATAATCTTAATTGTTGCTATTACCAAAGGTTAGAGGAAGGACCGACCAAGTGAACTTGACCCTTTTGTAATATTAGTAATTAGGACTTATCATTAATCTACATGCAATTGTGCTATTACCAAAGGTTAGGTACTTAGTCAGTTAGGGTGTTGTGAGATTGACCAGAGATCAACACTAAAATAGGATTAGCAGCTCTCAAATCACATAGATACCAATACAAGGCATGTACGGTTCAGGCCAAACCATGTGCGATTTCGACTGGAGTTGAAACCAGACTTTGTACGGTTTACCCATAACGTGTGCGGATGGAGATAGAGCCGCATGCTACTAAGTAATTTTGTAACTGATAGGTATTAGCAGTAGCATGCGGTTGGTGACAGACCGTGCGCTATTGTTATGACAACCAGAACCTAGATTAAACAAGTTTGAATGATATAATGTCTTATTCCCTAAAAGGCCATCTTCTAAACACTTAATCTACTACTACTCCTCTATTGTAATTCAACATTACAACCGAGCAACCAACAATCAATCAACCTAAAGGAACCGATAACCTAGACCTTAGTTTATATCTTAGATCTCTTAATACACCATCTCTGCGGATCGAGCCACCCCAATCTATACTGTACGATAGATTCATACGCTTGTGAATCGACAGTAGAGTAAATATTAGGGTTATAAATATTATTAGCATTGATTTCCACCCTATCACTTGTCATATAAAGACATTACTAGAGTGCTCCAAACACCTTCAATTGGAGTGTTATATTAGAGTTGCAACTACCTTCTTCTCTTTCCATATAAAGACATTACTAGAGTGCTCCAAATACCTTCTTCTAGTTGTCTTTCATGTTCTAAATGTTGTCTTTCATCTACTATTGATTGTAATCTATTTTCTTCTAGTTGTCTTTCATATTGTACTAGTTGTTTTTCATCTTCTTCATATTATTCTTTTATCTAGTACTTGTTGTCTTTCATGTTATATTGGTTGTCTTTCATGTTCTTCTAGTTGTGTTTCATCTTATACTGGTTGTCTTTCATGTTCTGTAGCTTGTCTTTCATCTGTTATTGATTGTGTTCCATCTTCTTCTTGTTGTCTTACATATTATACTAGTTGTTCTTCATCCTCTGCTAATTGTCTTTCATTTTGTACTTGTTGTCTTTCATTTTCTACTGGTTGTCTTTCATGTTCTACATGTTGTCTTTCATTTAATACCGGTTGTATTTTATTTTTTTTCTAATTGTCTTTAATCTTGTATTGGTTGTCTTTTATGTTCTGCTGGTTGTGTTTCATCTTATACTGGTTGTTTTTCATGTTCTACAGCTTGTCTTTAATTTTATACTACTTGTCTTTCATCTTGTAAAGGTTTTCTTTCATGTTTAACTGGTTGTCTTTCATTTTTTTTTCTAGTTGTCTTTTACATTGTACTAGTTATTTTTTATCTTCTACTAATTATTTTTCATCTTGTACTTGTTGTCTTTCATGTTTTAGTAGTTGTCTTTCATGTTCTACATGTTGTCTTTCATCTACTACTAGTTGTATTTCATATTATTCTAATTATCTTTCATCTTGTACTGGTTGTTTTTAATGTTCTACTAGTTGTCATTTATTTACTACTAGTTGCATTTCATGTTCAACTGGTTTTATTTAATCTACTGCTTGTTGTATTTTTTTTTTTCTTCTAGTTGTCTTTCATCTTCATCTAGTTATCTTTCATCTAGTTATCTTTCATCTTCTTCTAAGTATCTTTCATCTTGTATTGGTTGTCATTTATCTACCACTAGTTGTCTTTCATGTTCTACTGGTTTTCTTTGATCTACTACTAGTTATATTTCTTTTTCTTTATATTTATTTCATCTTCATCTAGTTGTCTTTCATCTTATACTCGTTGTATTTCATTTTTTCTTGTTCTCTTTTATCTTCTTCTAGTTGTCTTTCATTTTGTACTGGTTGTCTTTCATCTTGTATTGGTTGTTTTGCATGTTCTACTAGTTGTATTTGATCATCTTTTTATTGTAATTCATCTTCTTCTAGATGTCTTTCATCTTGTACTAGTTGTATTTCATGTTTATTTTTTCTTTCATGTTCTACTTGTTTTTTCATATTTTACATGTTGTTTTTCATCTACTACTTATTGTACGTCATCTTTTTTTAGTTCTTTCATCTTCTTCTAGTTGTCTTTGATCTACTATACTGGTTGGATTTCATGTTCTTCTAGTTATCATTCATCTTTTACTAGTTGTTTGTCATCTTCTTGTAATTATTTTTCAACTTGTACTGGTTGTCTTGCTTGTTGTACTAGTTGTATTTGATCGCATTCTAGTTGTATTTCATTTTTTTATAGTGGTCTTTAATCTTGTACTAGTTGTCTTTCATGTTCTACTGGTTATTTTTCATTTACTACTGGTTGTATTTCATCTTCTTCTAGTGTGCATTCATCTTCTATGATGATTGTGTTATCATGGATTCAAACCCTAATAGATAACATCATGATGTTCTGATATGTATAACTAAATCAAGTTTGTCTCGCACCGATACATGGAGTGTACTTCTGGCGAGTGGTTTCTAGATGTTGGATGGTTTTCTGGTAGTTTTTGTTATGGTAATTCCAATTTTGGTGATTTTGAGGATGAGAAATTTTGGTATTTTGGTGTTTTAGATGTTAAGGGATTTTTTATTTGAATAATATAGTTCAGTCGTGTTTGATATCACTAGTTTTGTACTTTGGCATGTGCGGAGGATAATAAATATTATGTCGGATATTTGAGGGATTGGATGATAGCTAAGCGTCTTTTGTTTCAGAATAAGATTTCAAGTCAAGGGAATGATTGTTATGTATACCTCTCACCTCATCATATATTTTCATCAAGTTTAGTTTAGATGGATGACATGATTAGTAAGCTATATTTGGCATGCTACATTAAGGAGAAATAATTTAGAATTTAGTGTAGAGTAATTTAGAAGGTGCATGCTATTTATAGATTTTTCTTTTTAGAGAATTATGTTGTTATAATTATCTGTATTAATTACAAGTCAAGAATACAATTAAATTTTTTTCATAAAATTCTATCTATTGTTCCTGAGCTCTCTACTTTGAAACCCTAACCGATTTGATCATTGTTAATGATTGAACATATGTTTAATTGGCCATTAAAACCATTTCTTACATGCAACACTGGCAGTGAGATATATATACTCATCTCGATTTGCGCTTTTTTTTGTGTGACCGTGTTATATTCGGAGGGCCGGGACTGTAGAAATATCTTACATCATTTTCTAGACCGAACAAAGGTAAATTGAAAATCATAATAGAAACAACATCTGCCATTTGGATCCGACTCTGCTGCTTTTCTATAAGAAAAGCAAGGTCTTGTTTTTCCGATTCTAACCATTCAAAGTTTTCTATTCACGTATCTCTATAAAAAAAAAATTCATGCACAAATCTCAACAAATTTGAATGATTGGAATCCGAAAAGAAAGACCCTGCTTTAGTCAATTGTTAACAATCATTTTATCTGTCTAGGATGTAACATAATCAAAATGCGAATAAAAGATTCTTTACGAATATTGGATGACCTAAGATTCCAATTTTAATTACTAAACAAAAAAATATATATCTTCTCCATTTGAAATTTCAGATTCATAAATCTTATCTGACACAAAACTACAGTACCAATCATGCGTGATACCTGCACGGCTGTACCTGCCTATTATTGCGTTAACGGACCTAAATAACTTCAAAAAAATTGGCTAATATATGCAAGGGAAGCACAGGACCCCTAATGTCACTTAGGTCATGTTTGGTTGTGGAGTAAAGTTAAACCGGATTAAATTTCTTACTCCAAGCTAAATCGGAGTAAGTTAATCATGTTTGGTGGAGTAAGCTAAACCACCTCTCTAGATGGTGTAAGTTACTCCGGTTTAGTTCAAATTTTATTCCATCTTAAACCGCCTATGCTACTCCTCGTTCGACACCTTAAGCGTGGAGTAAGGAGTTTACTCCACCTCTTACTCCACAACCAAACATGGCCTAATGATGAAATTTAATTAATAAAATTTAAAGGCGTAACCTCGATCTTTCTCTAAATAGAAACAAAAAAAAAACATTATATGCACAAGGACTTTTGGTTTTTTTTTTTCTTTGCTCAGAAAACATTGTATTTTGTTAGCAAAATCAAGTCTGCTCACTCAATTGTCTAAAAGAGAAGGAGATCGATGACCTCAAATGTGTAATCTAGAAGTATCCAATATATGCAAACAACAAAGAATCACAATAAATACATCATTTTCTGTCTATTTCTGTCAATTTTTCTTTTCAATTAATATTGCTATAATACTATGTAAAATATACTCTGTCTATTCTTTGCATACATACCCACCAAAAAAACCTAAATTCCATGGTTCAAGAACCCCTTTTTTCTCAGTCAAAAAAAAGAGCCAACCAATTCCCACCAGAAGGGAACATAATTGCAAAAGTACCGCAATTGTCCCAAGCAATATACAAATTAATACCAAGGAGGAGAAAAGAAAAGAGAAAATCTACTAAACCACGCGCAATCTCCTCCTTCTCCCTCTCTTCTCATCCTAAGAATACGGAGGGGAGCGGTTGTTTCTTACTGATAACTGCACAGGCATCGGTCGACCCGTACCCGACCCGCCACAACTCCTACACATCATGCGACCCGACCCAGCACAGGTACTGCAACCGATATCTCCGTCAGACCAGCGTGTGCACAGGCAAGTGATACGGCCAGTACCGTTACAGGTGGAGCAACGAGGACGTGACGAGGAGGACATAGGGTTCATGCCCGTCTGGTCCATGGCGGTCTTCACAATCATGGCACCGGCAATTACGCCAATCCCGGTGACGAGCTGAGATGCAAGAACAATAGGCCCCATTGTATGGTATGAGGAGAGGAGAGAAGGGATGAGAAAGGAAACGATTTGTAATATAATGAGGTGGGGTTTGTTTTGTTTTGTATACTGTGATTTTTGGCGAGAGAGATATTTAAGAGGGGTTGGTGGTAAGAGAGGGGGCTACGTAACAACAGGAGAGAGAGAGCGCGTGTTTGATTAGGTCGACAGAGATCTAGATTGATTTGATTATTTATGTGGGGGCTCTTGGTGCTTGTTTTTGTATGTGTGGTTGATTTTTACTATAACTTGGCGTTGACGGTAATCCTAGGAATATACTTTAGAAATTTTTAGATCATTAGAGATCAGGTTAGTTACTTGGCTGCTCAAAGCTCAAGTCCGCATCGTCTACTTTAACAAAAGAACATCTTTTCGGTTAATAGATATCGGCCGTCCGATTATAAATAGAGTCTATCTGGTCTCAATCTAAAACATAGGGTCTTTAATATTTGTGTAAATTTAATTTGCACGAATCTTAAAGCTAATTAGACGGTCCATATGTATTAACTCAAAAGATTCTTTTTTGAGTTAATGCAGAGGATACGAATTCGCTCACTGCTCTCGGTCCACGTGTATACTTGTGATCATTTACGAACTTCTCTTTCATTTTCCTTTGAACCAAGTCCACAGGTAATTTTCTTTCAGATTAACAGAAAGATGCATCACTGTAGAGCTCTATCAAAAAGACTGAAACCGGTTTTGTTCCTTCTTTGCTAAAATTTATTATCAGTTCAGGTTAAAAAATTAGTAAGTTTTAAGAAAATATTACCTTTTATTTGTTTAAAGATTTTAGTGATAATATTACATTTATATTAATCACATTAATATCAAAATGATTTCTGTTGTTTTAATGCTTAATTAATACAAACCAAACCGTTGATTATTTTTTAATCCTAATTAATTCTTTGACCGGTCAGAGTTTCATTTCTGTTAGTCTTAATCAGTGTTGTAAAAAACGGCTGTTTAGACAATTATAATCTGCCGATTAGTCTTTGCGGCGATCAAATCATCACGAATTTTTTCGACTAATCGGTCAATTATTTCTGATTAATTTTTTTACTGTACTTTGTCTGTCCAACAAACACATCTGTTATTTACAACACTGGTCTTAATAAAGACATTAATTAACCAGTAGAGGTTTTGATCCGAAATTTTTATAAATATCCAAATCAAATAACAAATTACGGAATCTACCCTGTTTTGCAATGAAATTCGAAAAATACCCAATCCGGTTATCCAATAACCGGATTTAATACAAATGTCCGATTACCCACTCCCCGGACTCAACAAAACAAATCCGGTTAATGGTTAACCGGATTTGTGCCTTTTGTGTTTTTTTTTTTTTTTTGAAAACAGAAATTTTTTATTATTTATTATTTTTTGTATTAAAATATTAGAAATGTTGAATATCTTTCTTTGAAAATAGATGGAATACAATATAATTTAATTTATTAGAAAGACTGCAACAAATAACTCGGATCAATATTTTTCAGATCGGATTTTTCGCGGCTGTAAGAAAAATTAATATATTTATTTATGTGTTATTGGAAAAAAAATAAAAATAATTAGATTATGAGTTATTGATCCATGTTCAAAAGTCACTTCTAGGTAATCCAGAAAATATTGTGATCCTTCTAGTACATTTAATTTATAAAAAATTGTATCTATTTTTGAAAAAAATCAAAAACTTTAATTTATTTAATGATTGTTTTTCAAAAAGAATTCTCAAAATAGATACAACTTTTTATAAATTAAATGTACTAGAAAAGTCACAATATTTTTTGGATTATCTAGAAATGACTTTTGAACCGGGATCAATAACTCAGAATCTAATTATTTTTATTTTTTTCCAATAACACATAAATAAATATATTAATTTTTCTTACAGCCGCGAAAAATCCGATCTGAAAAATATTGATCCGGGTTATTTGTTGCAGTCTTTCTAATAAATCAAATTATATTGTATTACATCTATTTTCAAAGAAATATATTCAACATTTCTAATATTTTAATACAAAAAATAATAAATAATAAAAAATTTCTGTTTTCAAAAAAAAAAAAAAAAACACAAAAGGCACAAATCCGGTTAACCATTAACCGGATTTGTTTTGTTGAGTCCGGGGAGTGGGTAACCGGACATTTGTATTAAATCCGGTTATTGGATAACCGGATTGGGTATTTTTCAAATTTCATTGCAAAACAGGGTAGATTCTGTAATTTGTTATTTGATTTGGATATTTATAAAAATTTCGGGGTTTTGATACACTCATAAAATTGATCTGATAATTATGGAGAGTACGTCGTAGGTCTAGCTAGTGCAGTCATACTGACTTGTCCCTTCTCTCTCATACTGTCATACATACCAGATGAACATTATTTCTTGAAGGTAAGAAGAAATGATGGGGAAATTTTGAAAAATGATGCATATACCTACCATCGAAATCTTGTTTTTGAAAAAAAAAATAATTAATATTTCGAGTAGACGTGGTCTATTATGTTTTGGGAAGTAAAATTTATATTTTAATTTCTACTCATATTTTACAATATTAAAGTTCAAACAGTCGATGTGAACTGTTTAACACAACTTCCATATCAAAGTATAGATATGAACTGTTCAGCATGACCTTTGAGATTAAATTTTATATTTGTTGACACTTTTACAATTTTGTTAGTATTTTTTAAAATCACTATTTTTTATGGTTCACGCATTTTCTAAAAAAAATTATAAAAAATAGTAAATATAATTCAAAAGAAATATCAAATTTAGTCTTCAAGCACATTTTAATATAGTGATCATATTAAATGATTCAAATTGACTCTTTAAATTTTAAAAATGAAGATATGAGTGAAAAGTAAAATAATATTTACTTTTCAAAACACCGTATATCTCACATCTTAATTTTCAGTATGAGTTTTTAAGTTAGATGTGTCTGAATTATGTTAAAAAGAGATCGTCACGAGTTCATTACATAATATTATGTAAGTAAATATTTTTGTTTTTGAAAAAAAAAAAAGAGATAGTTCTTGTGACTTTATAAATACACTACAACTTTGTACAATATATATATAAATATATATATAGAGCTAGACTACGGTGAGTTGCAAAGTAAAGAGACTATTTTACTTCATGCTCATATTTTGTGATTTTAAGGTTCAAAACGTCGATCTGAACCGTTCATCTTGTTCTTCATATTGAAATGTGCTTGGAGACCAAATTTTACATTTTTTTTGAATTTTTTACTATGTATTAAGCAATTTTGAAAGTCGCTGATCTGATGGTCCAGAAAATTTTACTGTTCACAGCAAAACAGCAATTTTTAAAAATGCTTAATAAATAGTAAAAAAATTCCAAAAAATGTAAAATTTGGTCTCCAAGCACATTTCAATATGGATTAAATATCTAACGGTTCGGATCGGTAATTTGGACTTTCAAAATAAAAATACAGCGTGAAGTAGAAACGCGTTTTACTTCGCAACTCACCGTAGACTACCTCTATATATATATATATATATATATATATATATATATAGGGTCTGTCTAAATTGCTGCTGGCAGCATTTCGGCAGAGGTGCTGCCGGGGCTATATTTAGCCGTGTGATGTCCAAACAACAAATCCAAACCGTTAGATATTTAATCTATATTATAATCTACTTGGAGACCAAATTTTACATTTTTTGGAATTTTTTTACTATATATTAAGCTGGTTTGAAAACCGCTGATTTCAGTAAATTTCTGCAGCATTGAAATCAGCGGTTTTTAAACCAGCTTAATATATAGTAAAAAAATTCCAAAAAATATAAAATTTGGTCTCCAAGTAGATTATAATATAGATTAAACATCTAACGGTTTAGATTTGTCGTTTGAACATCAAAAAATAGAAAAAACAGTGGCAGCACCGCCGGCAGAAATGCTGCCGGCAGCAAATTAGCCACAGCCTATATATATATATATATATATATAGGGTCTGTCTAAATTGCTGCTGGCAGCATTTCGGCAGAGGTGCTGTCGGGGCTATATTTAGTCGTGTGATGTCCAAACAACAAATCCAAACCGTTAGATGTTTAATCTATATTATAATCTACTTGGAGACCAAATTTTACATTTTTTGAAATTTTTTTACTATATATTAAGCTGGTTTGAAAACCGCTGATTTCAGTAAATTTCTGCAGCATTGAAATCAGCGGTTTTCAAACCAGCTTAATATATAGTAAACAAATTCCAAAAAATGTAAAATTTGGTCTCCAAGTAGATTATAATATAGATTAAACATCTAACGGTTTAGATTTGTCGTTTGAACATCAAAAAATAGAAAAAACAGTGGCAGCACCGCCGGCAGAAATGCTGCCGGCAGCAAATTAGCCACAGCCTATATATATATATATATATATATATATTAATTTGAAGAATATCAATTGGAAAAAACAATTATTATTTTGATTTATTTTTAATTATTCTAGGTTTATATACTGTATGAACAAGCCTCCAAACCAGCTAAATTTCATATGGTATTAATTTGTTTTTGTTTACAGGTGTTAGGACCGACGAATTGTTGCCTTTCTTTTTTTGGAATATAGTGGTAGGAGAGGCGTGGAGGCATGTTATTTAAGTTGTACAAGATATATATATCTTTCAATTCAGGTACAGCCGATCGAACGTAGTCAAAAAATTTACATTGAAAAAAACGACCGTAACATGTTAATTTTGACAAAACGCCACCAAATTTTATTTTATAGAATTGATTTAATTAAAATATTTTTTTGAATAATTTACATTTTTTTAGTCTGTTCTATTAGGATCTAGAAAAGGGCTCTGTTCCACCTCATCATTTTTTTTGTGAAACAGTTTGACAGTGGTACTGTGGAACTGTGATGTAAATAATTATATGTGTTTTTTTAGATGGATAGGATATTCGAAGCAATTAATTGAGATTAATTAAAAATAATTGATTATAATTGAAAATAATCAGCTAATTATTTGAAATGATCCGTAATAATTTAATCGATGTTAACGATTAATCAGCCTAAACAAATGTTTTTACAACACTGAGTGGAACAGAGCGCTTTTCTAACTTGTGGAGACTGAATTTTTAAAATTTGATCTAATGAGTTCTGAATCTACTAGATAGTTTTAACTGATGAATCAAGGAGAAATTTAAAGCTTGATTAGATTGGCTAAGCCACCTATAAATTAAAAATTGATAATTTTGTTCTTTATATTTTATAATTTTTATAAGTATTTATATATTTTAGTTATTTTTATAAAATATTATTATATTATAGTAACATGTCATCAATTTCAATTTTATAGTTTGACTCGTGCATCATGAATCTACTATTGAAAAGTGTGGCTTCTTTCATTGACACCAACATTAAAAATACTGTTGTGTTTCTGTACTAAGGATATGTTTGGTTGTGGTGTAAGTTATGGAATAAGTACCTTATATATTATGTATTTATGCTGTCAAATATGAATAAAATGTAATGAAATAGTATAACATAATAAATTACTTATACCTTCATAAATTAATTTACCTATTAATTTAGACTACATAACTTATGACATGTCTCTTCTTTTAAATTAATTCATTTATTCAAGTTTAATCCGTAACTTAACTTTAACCCATAACTAAATAAAAATATCTTATGTTGTTATAATTTAGAATAAACAACTTATGCCATTATAATTTTAACTCACAACCAAACATGACCCATAAGAATAATGTGTACATCGAAATCAACCAAATATTTACTAAATAAGTTAAATTTTGTGGCGTGCAGCAAATTTCAATATTTAAACAAAAATATTAAAATAAAAAATCTTGGTTATTGAAAACCTAAAAATCGACGACCACAACTTGGGTTCGAGAACATGGACGAAGTGGTTCACGTTTCCGACCCCGCATGCACGTCGATGGATATAACCATCGAAATCTTGAAAATTTTAAATTTCATATTTTATATTATTAAAGATATTATTGTCGAAAATACACGCTTGTATAAATTTAAGAAAAAGAATGTCTATTTCGATTTAAAATAATTATCAACAATTGTCATAACGCATTGTGACAATGTAAACACGTTGTGAACATAATAAATGCTTGAATTCTGGCACTTTCTGAACAATTGTCGTTCCGTATTTCAGACCCATTATTCACACCTCCCAAAGAACCAAATGTACAATTGTCTGAACTAAATAAAAACTTGAATTAAAATTCTAAACTTTTTGTTTAAACCAGTTTAAAATGTACACTGTCTAAATTAGAATAAACACTTATGATTTATCTGAACTAGAATAAACATTCAAAAAAACTCAAACTCGTAACTCGCTCATTTACAGCTCGTTTAACTCAGCTCATTTACAACTCGAGTTGCCCAACTCGTTTAATAAATGAGCTGAGTTCGAGTTGGCCCCAACTCGCTCATTTATAACTCGAGTTACATAAAGTTACATAGTATTGGTCACAATAAATCCCAAAATAATCAAATCTGAATCTCTAGACTGTTATTTGTGCTTTGAGATTCCTGTAAAATATGTTTGAACTTGTATTGTAATACTATCACTGGTTAAACGAGTTACAAACGAGTTGTGAGCCAACTCGAGTTGATAACGAGCTAAGTTTGAACTTGTGTTGTAATAATATCACTGGTTAAACGAGTTGTGAGCCAACTCGAGTTGATAACGAGCTGAGTTCGAGTTGGCTCTACAACTCGTTATTATCATCTCAACTCGAGTTGGCTCGCTCGTTTATTAAACGAGCCGAGTTCGAGTTGGGGATAACTCGCTCAAACTCGGCTCATTTACAGCCCTAGCCGGGAGTAATGATTTGGGATATAATTATTATATTCTTTTGGCAAATTAATTTAGCTATTATTTTATTAATCACGTCTTCTGAAACAATGACACGAAGCAGTGTCCTTTTATTTCTCATCCCAGTCTTTAAAACACAACTATTTTATATGGTTTTAACAAAAATTCAGCATTTATCTGTGAAATTGTGAGTGCACGAGATACTGATGAGATCATTAAAACGGTCAGACTGCTGGTTGTGTAGGCTATTTTCAATAAAAATAAGTAATTGATTAAAAATTTGGTGGTACTATCATTTAGACTGCAATTTGTTTTTTATCTCGCCTCAATTTAGGTTGGTATTTTTACCATGAGTACTGGCTTGATATTAAATATGTTTGCACTACTGACGAGCTCGAACTAAAAATTTTGAATATCTCGCGCAGGGCTGCTAACAAGCTGAGTTAGCTCGAGTTCGAGGTAACTCGAATTCAACTCAGAAAAATAGAGAGTCGAGTTGCCAACTCAAACTCAACTCACGCGCGAGTAACTCGAGTTGACTCGTAACTCGTAAATTAACTCGTGATCAGTGATCCTAATTACCTAATAGCAGTCTAGCACTTTAAATTTTAAGGTGTTGAACTGTTGTTATGTAATAAACTATTTCTAAAAAGGTTCATTTGTTCAAAAAACAACAGTCCTAGCTAGCAGTAATTCTTGTAAATATTCACGTATGTCATAGTAATTCTTGAAACACTGTTCATTTGTTTAAAAAGTCAGGGTATGGAATGCAGGTACTGAACTCAACCGAGTCCGAGTTGAGTCCAACTCAAACTCAACTTGTGAGTTAATGAGTTGCTCAACTCGAGTTAGAATAGCTTGAGTTTTTAACGAACGAGTTGTTAGCAAGTTCGTTACCGAGTTGAATTCAAGCAGCTCATGAGCCATGAGCTTTGTGATAAACTTTGATTAAAAAATAAAAGATAAAATTGACCTTCGTCTTTATCCTTGTCTTCGGCAAAGAAGACGAAGCGATTTGACTCGAACAGGGGTACCTTCTCGCTTTAACCGAACACCGTTGTTTTTTTCAGACTTTTAAGCAACCGTTCTAAAATTTTCTTGCACAAAAGAGGCAAGCAACCGTTCTAAAATTTTCTTGCACAAAAGAGGCAAGCAACCGTTAAACGGTTAAAGCATTCTTATACGTTACAAAAACCGTTCTAATGCGACAAGCATAGAGAACCAATCCATCAATTAACAACAATAAGACTAAAAGTACCACAGCACAATGTCAAACATACAACTAATTATGTCGTTCAAAACAAAGGATGATATTTTTTTTCATAAGAGGCCTTGTAAAATAGCAGAATCCAACACATCTAGTAATCATGCTTTTGAGTCTTGAGCCACCTGCTAATGCAATGGAAGTGGTCATAATTGATGTCACTTGAAAGAGAAAGAAAATAAAAAGAGGAATTTTGTTTTTTACTTTTTTTTAATCAAAGTTTAATTAATATTTTTTATAAATTTAACTAGAGATAATTTTGAATTGGTTGAGTAATAGATAAATAAGAAACTGTTATAAAAGTTAAGGAACAAATCAGATAAATTTAAGACTTAAAAGGGATAAATAAGAAATTAGAGATATTTTGAAGGGTATGAAGAAAATTAATTCTAAAATTATTGATACAAAATAATTAAAATAATGGACCGAAATAACATGAGGTTTTAAACTTGGTAATTATCACAAATTGAAAGATCGTAGGCAATAACATCATACAATTTTTGAGGTATATATGTTACAACATAAAAGTTTCAGTGTGGTAATTTTAATATGAATGAGGCTATCATACTTTGCAATTCGTAGATTAGTACGTACTATAAATTTATATATCAATTGATAAAAAACTAAATAGTTGATCCGAATCAATCAATATGATATTTACATGAAGATATACCTGTAAATCAAATTATATATTATTATTTTTGCTATTCTTTTATATAGGTAGCAAAATTAATACTTTCAGTTGGTTTGGAATCTTTAAATTAATTATATGATTTTCTACCTATCTAAAAGAATATTAAAAATATTTCAAAAATATATAAAAAATTTGGTCACAATGTACATTTCATATAAAAATCGTGTTGAACAATTTAAATTTTCTGTTTGAACTTTAGACACGAAAATATAAATCAATAATATATGTCCATGGCCTCACTCTTTAATATTAAACATATATATCTAATTGGAAGAAACTAAATGCATGCTTCATGACAGAACTAACAAGTACGACGCTCGTTGAAAAAAAAAAATTGAACCATCAAATTTTTTATTCATATGCAAGCACATTTTGTTAGGGGTACAGTGCGTGTGCTTTTAGCAAACAAAGTTTGCATTATATGAGGCGTTGCGGTCAGAAATGAACAGAAAGAAAATGTCTTTGAAGTTTAGACCGGGAACACGTGGTGATTGATTTGGTCAAGAGAAATTAAGCCACGTGTTATATTGTAGACTTGGAAAATTTCCAAGGCAATGGACTGAACTTCTCAAGGCATTAAATCAGCCTCCACAACTTGCATCAGGTGGGCTCAGATCCGCGCAAATAACTCACCAACCGTCGTAGTAAATCTGAGCCTCTGATCTGTGATATTGCACGGATTTTAATGATCTCATGGATAGGAAGCTTGAGTAGTATATACTTAGAATGTAACCCTGATCGAATTCAGTTTGGATCGTTGAATTATTTCCGTATCACGAATTTTTTATCACGCCGAACCGAATCCGAATAATTCATTTGTCACTGTGCGACTAAATGGATCATACGGCACCGTGTAAATAACACAGAATCAGTTGCAGAGAATCCGAAAGTCAGCAATAATACTACATGGAAAAACTGAATTCAGATCCTCGCAGGTCCCAGCTACCTGACTCAGAACAATTGCCAAGGGACGGCCCAGATTAACCTGACATAAATCTCAAATCAGACTTAACAGTTTCCATAGTCACAGATAATTTGTTTCGCATGGAAATCTGGATCGTACAATTGTTCTGAGTCAGGTCGATACGAATTCGGAAAAATAACGTTGAAGATCTCTTTGGCTTATCTGTTTCTTCATCCTTCTCTCACAAGATTCACTAGTTTCTTCCCTTGCAAACCTCGATCCGCTCCTCTTCTTATATAAATATCATGCTCGCTCTTTTCCTCTCGTAGTCTCATCCCTTCCAAAAATAAATTCTACTCTCCCAAGACCTCCCTGAAATGCCATCCGTTCCAACTCTAGCTCCCAATTTCGATTCCAATGAACCAATTTTAGTGCCAAACCCTGATTGGTTATGCATGTTTTCGATCAAGTACCCATCGATTTGGGAATTAAATACCACTATAGTTATTATGTGGCAATAATCCAACGGTTTATATTCCAACAACGTCAACTTGACAATGTCAAAATAAAGACAACAAGTTCTTAGTTGTAAATAAAAGAGTTCAGTATTATTAGTAGTCTATTGAATATATTGACACAAACTCCATGATTATATCTACATATTAATAAATGATTGTCACCCAAAATATTTTATGGAGCTTGATACTTGGCCCATAATGATTTTATGAGCTTTCAGTACATACCCTATCATATGACCGGTCTAACCTTCTCAAATTAGTTGATTTCTGCAGATGAGGGATTACACTGTGATTTTGCCATTTTGTTGTATCAATTGCTGAACAATAAGCTTGGCGAAGAATGGGTCGGGTCGATTGTGACTGATGCGGTAGAAACTGAGAAGCAATTTGTGTGTGATGCATTACCGGTGGCACTAGTGGGAATGAATGGGGATTTGATGGCGCAATACAGAGAATTTGTAGCAGATCGATTAATGGTTGGATTGGGGTATAAAAAATTGTATGGGGCTGGGAACCCGTTTGATTGGATGGAGTTGAATAGTTGATTTCGTCAAGCTTAAAAAGGGATTGGTAATGGTGCGTACAACTATGACTTCATTCTAGATTAGGATTTCTAGGTTTTGTTAGAACTTAGCTTTCATTAGGCTTTTATTTGGTGAATCTAATGTTTTATCTAATTACATTTTGGTTGATAAATACATTTCTTTGAAATCCGTTAGTCCAGTTTATAGCACCGTTTTGTTTTGCTTAGAAACCAGAATTATATCAAACTCCTTGATGCATTTGTCAATTTGTTTACCGTTTACTTAGATGAGAGAACAGAAGGTAAGTCTGGGGAGTGACCAGAGTAACTATGCATGACGTTTCCGGGAACTTCCGCTTGTATTTCGACGAGGAACAAGCCTGTTATTCTTTACCGTTTATACCACTTTAAGATAAGGAAATAAAAGAGTAATCATCAAGAACAAAGGATTCATAGGGAAAATGCTTATTATTATAAATTTGATACAATCTGAGATGAATACTATTCAATCTAAATTGATTTTTGTAGATGTGATCTGCATCATTAAAACGACAAAATTTAAGGAACCTGAAATATAAAATTTTGTTAGCCCATACAAAAGCCGTCTAAATTTACCCATTGAAAAAACTATGTACTTGTAGTTTTCCTAGTGTGAACAATATTTCTTCAAAACGAGGCACATTTAATCTCCCCTCGTATATGCATCAAAAAAGACTAACAATGGTGCCAAGAAAATTTTACTGAACAATAAGCAACATAGAGGAGGGTTCAAATGCCTCCATCGTGCCTTCATTTTTAAAAACTTTAATAACTCAAAATTTAAATCTTAAAATTCAAAATAAAACTGTTGGATATGAACTATATCATTTTATCTATGCACATATAAAAAATTATGACATTTCAACTTTGTTTTGATTGTCATCTTGAGCTTGTAAAAATCTATACAAATGTGGATAATTTATAAACGTTGATTTTTCAACTTATTGATTTATATATAAGCAAAATCAAAATGTAATAATTTTTTATGGACACATAGAGAAAATACCATAGATTACATCTAACGGTTTTATTTTGACGTTTAAGTTTTAATTATTTAAGTTTTTAAAAATAGAGTCACGATGAAGGCACAAAAAATGAAGGCATTTGAACCCTCCTCAAGCAACATATGTTAGCATTTATGATTTTTGTATAATAATGGATGTGGATTTAGTATGCGTGTGAAATCAGAAGACCCGATAGACTCAAATCACCATCAAAGCCTGTTGATGGAGCCCTTGAAGAATGAAGACAATTATAGAATGTTAGAAGCAAGACGGCCATAAACACTGTTTACATCTCTGCTGTGAAATCAGCAGACCCGATAGACTCGAATCACCATCCATTAGTCCAGTTTAAAATGTCACCTCAATTGCAGAACAGGATCAACATGTGACACTGTTTGGCTTTCAAATTTTGAAACATCACTTGAGAAGACTAGTGGCAAAGGGTGGATTAAGAAAAGACTTGTGTACTTTACTTTCCAAGCATTCACCAGACTGAATCAATATCTTATGAGGTAATAAAAGAGTTTGGATCTGAACAGTCCCAATCAGAATACAGAAGTATTCGTGCCAAAGCAGATCAGACAGTCGAAATCCAAACTCATTTATTTCTGTTAGTGATATGAATTCAAACTGGGCTAAACCTCCAAAATATGAAGTACCGGATCCACTCAACTCACTCAAATTTTGCATTAGATCTGGACCATCCGATCAAATTCTGAGCCAATCTGGCCCAAACTGGAATTGCCCAATCTGACGGTCCGGATCTAAGCTCAAAATTTGAGTTACTTTAGGTGATATGAATTCCTCCTCCCATCCCTGCCCCTCCAAAAAAAAAATGAATAAGCCCCTACTCTCATGTTTCTGAAGCTCAGCCTAAAAATCATTTCAGCATAAAGGGGACTAAAACCAGTGAGTGCCCCAGATGCAGCAATTAAGTTGTATGCATCCTATCTAAAATATGTAAGACCACATGGGAATGCCAACAAACAAAACAAAATTGTTAATTTAAAAAAAATCAATACTAAGCAAGTGCGGAATTGTAGACAAGTTCAGGATCTCTGATGTTATTAAACCACAAGAAAATGACTAACAGAACCACCAATCTGTGTTTAGCATCTTTATTTGGTTTTATGTTTAGGAGTTCTTCAAGCATTTGAGGGTAAATTAGACACTATATGACCCAATAGCTTTAACATAATTGAATAGTTAAATTCGCCAAAGCAGACAAGCAAAAACATGTAATACTTAAGTTAATTCTCCTAATGTATGCCTCTGACAAGCTATGATAAGATTGCCGACCGCTTGCACTTGCCTGTCATAGTCCAAAGTCTCAAAAATAACTTTAGCTCAGAGATTTGAGGGAAAAATATCAATGAAAAAAAGTTAAATAAAACAACTATACCGCATTCACCACCACTTTTGGTGCCATACTCCTTGATCGATCCCTAGGATGATTTACTGCTAGCATAAAGCAAGAGATAATAAAGATATAAAATACAACACACCACAGTCAGGATTCGTGAGACATAAAAATCGAGGGTTAAGTCAACATAAAACAAAGAGACTGAATATCCAAAATTAAATCAAATACATAACAAGGTCAAGATGTGCCATGAAGCTTCTCTGCATAAGAAAACAGAAATCATATTATGTATGAGTACCACAAATAGGTGAGTCCCAAACTTCCAACAATTGGTCAAATAGCTAGAAGATTTATTCGCAATATTAGCTCCAAAACACCAAATGCCCTGTAAAAGGTTAATTCAACAAATGAACAGAAAAAAACATGTTAATATATACCCACAAGTATTCAGTAATGTCATCAAGATTCCAATACACATCACTGAACCATTCTGTTGTCCTTTTGTTTTTGCTTTTGTTTTCTGCTATCAAAACACTTTTAGATAATTAAATCATACCCTTGTATCAACAGAATCAGGGAGACCTTATTAGGACTAAGGCATGTATAAATATCAGTTGGCACTTGGCACAAAGCTAGAGATGCAGAATTCATACAAGATTGATATTACAACATGGCTAAAAATGGAATCCACATTTTAAGTTGCAAATAATTAGAACACATAAAGCATCTATATAACAGCAAATATAAAATTATCCCGAAAAAGAATTGAGAGGATTTAATTTTATATTTTCTTTTGAAAATGGTGGACTTCCCAACATTTTTCATATTAAACAGAAAAGCAACAAATACGAATCGCACTACAAATATCACCCAATAAAAAAATCACCTAATCAAAAGGGGTTGCAGTACAACACACCGGTAACCAGTAATACCTAATTACTATGCCTATGCAACTTTCCAACAAAAATAGTTGATTTAGACAGTTATGTACCCTGCTCTGCTTGTTTATTTAACAGAAAAATATAGATCATGCCACAGCCTATCCAATCTACCAAACAAAAGAAATGTAAATTACGTTTACGGTGTTACTTTCTTTCTCATCAGTTCAGATTCATTTAAATTAGTCTCTGTCAAGTATGGGCTTGGTAACCTTACCAAAAGTAAGAAGCAGGCCCACAAGCTACCGCCATTATTTCATCTCCGACATGAACTTCTCATATTCCGACTGCTCTGGCTGAGGGGATGCTGGTTGTGGAGGTGGGGGTGGGGGTGGCGGTGGCGGGCCCACTGGAGCTGCCGGTGCTACAGTACCAGCAGCCCAAGGTGCATTTGCAACACTATGTGAAGCATCAGCAGCTGGTGGTCGTGGTGGGCCGACTGGTGTCACACCCGAATAGTAGGATGCATAACCATAATGAGGTGGTGGATATGCAGCTTGATACGCTGGAGGAGCTGCAGAAGAGCCATATGCCGGTACCGGAGGTGCAGGCTGCCCTGATGAAGCAGTGTGCATTCCGGGTGGAGGCACAGTCGAGTATGAAGGGGTTTGGTATGGTGTGTAAGATGGTGGGCCTGAATGCGATTGGCCCCATGGCACTGGGGCAGGTTGATAACTCCCAGGTGGCGGTGGGGGCGGAGGGCCCATGTAATGCTGAGGGGGTGGTGGGTAACTAGCCATACCACCAGGTGGAGGTACCTGTCCATTTGTTGGGGCTGTAGGGTATGCTGAATTGGGATGTGTTGGTCGTGGGGCTGGGGAGGAGGTGGGGTAGCCTTGATATGGCGGTCTTGGTGCACTCGGGGGTGTGGTAGCTGGGGGTGGTTTTGTTCCAGCAACTCGAACAGCTATATTACGGCCTTCCAAGTTATACCCATTCATGGCCGATATAGCCTGGTTTGCCATTGACACATCTGCATACTTCACAAAACCATAACCTTTGCTGACCCCAGTGATCTTGTCCTTTATAACCTTTGCCATGACGATCTCTCCAAATGATGAAAATAGCCTAATCAATTGGTCATCTTCCAGAGTTGGTGGGAGAAATCCAATATATAAATTACACTCATCAAACTCCTTTTTCATTCCGTTAAATCCTAATCCTGGCGACCCATTTGAACCGGATGAAGCCCAAGGGGGGTTTGTCACTGCTGTACTGGAATTGGTGCCATTACCGGAACCAGTAGACCCTGGCCCGATAGCGAGAGTTGCCCCAGTTTTAGTAAGTGACTCCGGGCCACTCCCACCTAATTCAGCCAAGAAATTCTGGTACTCATCATCCATCTTTTTACCAACAGTACCTTTAACCGGACAGTCAATAGTTGGGTGGCCCCCATCCCCGCAAATCTTACACTGTACGTCGCTCTTGAATGTGGTAGATCGGGCAGGACATGCATACTGCCTATGACCCGCTTCCCCGCAGATCCGACAGAACTCCTCATCTCTTATCGTACCATTCAAGGCTGCTAGTTCTCTCAGTTGCTGTCTCTTATGCTCATTTAACACCTCATCTACAGGAGTCAAAAGCTTCTCTACCATACCGGCAGCAGCATCGAGGGATTCTTGTGTGTCAGCCTCAACTAACACATGCAAATCTTCATTCTCTGATGGGTCCGGTCTCAAATCCCTTTTCTGAAGCAGTTTCCCCTCCTTAATGGATCCTTTTCCCCTGATTACAATCTTTGCACCTGTTTCCTTCTCCATCCGCTTTTGGGTATTTCCTCGGGGCCCGATGATCAGTCCGATGAAGTTGTAACCTGGATACTCCTTCATCGGTATATATAGTTTCTTATACAATTTGGGAGGCCTATAATCAGCTGGTGGTTTAAAAGCTGGATTTTTCTTAATAAGCTGAGAGATTATCTCTTGCCTCTCTCTGTTGAGGCGCTCACGCGCACGAAACTCACGGGTGTTTATCCGGATCCCCATGTTGTCATACACAGGTTCGGGTGAGGGAGATCGGGCACCCTCAGGCCGGTCATCTAATGGTAAACCTGACTGTAGCAACCGACTAATTTCTAAAAGGCGGGCGTTCAATGATTGTACCTCAGGGTCGAGCTCTATTGGGAAATCCTTCATGAAATCAGGTAGAGTGATAACAGGTTTCGGCTCCTCATCAGCCCAGCGGGTTTTACGCTTGCGGGTTCCACCTGTGCCATCAGCTGAGGATTGGTCGGAGGGGTTGGAGTTGTTCTCGTCTGGCTGCGGGTCCCACCGACTACGGCGACGGCGGCGACCGGTGGAACCGTCTTCATCACCACCAGATCCGCCGGTTGGGGTGGCGGTGGAGGCGGGATTGCTGTTTTCGGGATGGGCGGAGGAAGCCAGGGCGGTTAGGGTTTCTTGAGAAAGGTTTGCGGGAGAAGCAAGGTTTCCTTGGGTAGAGTCGTGGAGTTGAAAATGATGGGAAGCATCGGTTAGGGTTTCGACTGGAGTAGTGAGGTTCTCCATTGGCCGAGAGGTGGAGAAGAAGGTTCAAGATTTTAGCGCAGGTATTGGGTAGAGGCGGCTGTAACTCGTAACTCGGTTATGGCTTGTTTGCTTGCGCTACGAGGAATTTATGGGACACGGATCCGAGTCTGCGGCGAGTCGGTCGAAGATACTTTCTTTAGATCTTTAAATTTCTTTAATTTTTGTAGGCAAACAAACTATAAGCTTGGTCAGTTAATTTACAAATCAAATTATATAGCAAGAGTTGATCATATGCGACGACTCTCCTTCTTTCAGCTATCGCATAGATTGAGTTAATGGATTTACATGACAAGTTTTAAACGGTGCATCTGTATAGGAGTCTGTTAATAAGAAATTAGTTGCTTTAAAATTCGTGCTCGACGGTTCAGATATTTACACGAATAAACTCAAAAGCCGATTATCTCAGGAGTCAGGATATGCGGATTCAACCAGGAGCTCCTTCTTCAGTCTTAAATAAAACAAGAGGGGTCTCAGGTGGTGACTATTTACTGTTGACTGATGTGTGGGTCTTTCATTCTTTCTAGGATCGTCTTTTTCTATTTAACAAAAAAAAAATGTGTAGGGTTAAAATGCATGATTGTTCTCTGTTTCAATAATATTCTGCATTTTTATATTTACACTTAAAGTTTAAACAGTTAAGTCAGAACCGCTTGTATTTATTTTAAAATATATTTAAAGATTAAATTTAAAAAGTCACGAAATTACAGTTTTTAGATGGTTTAGAAATAATGATTTTGTATCTATCCAAATAAATATTAAATAATTTCAAAAAAAAATTGGTCTTTTAAGTACATTTTAATATGGAGATCATGTTGAGCAGTTAGGATTGACTGTTTGAACTTTGAAAACAGAGATAAATATATGAGGTATGGTTGGAGCACAAAACAAACGGTGCTTTTTAATCCGAAATTTTTGTTAATATCCAAAAAAAATATTAAATTTCAAAATCTACACCCCATTCTGAGAAATTTTGAAATCTGTCCAAACCGGTAAATTTATTTGCAGAAATTCAGCCTAAAACAGCAAAATAAGTTTGGAATTCCAAAACCGCAAATTTATTTTGCGGTTTTAGGACCACTATGTTTAAGTTTTTCTTATTTTTTAATTAAACATAAATATTTATAAATTATAATTTTTTTTTTATTGAAGTATTAGAAATATTTTATATATTTCTTTGAAAATAAATAAAATACTATATAATTTAATTTATTATAAAGATTGCAATAAATAACTCGGATCAACATTTTTAATGTCGGATTTTTTGCGGCTGTAAGAAAAATTAAAATATTTCTATTTGTTATTGAAAAAAAAATAAAAATGTTTTGAATCTGAGTTATTGACCCCAGCTCAAAAGCCATTCTAAGTAAATACATAAAATATTTGGATTGTTCTATTTTCAGAAAAAAAAAATGGTCAGAAAAAAGTATTTCAAATAAAAATTTTGTCAGAGAATTGTCAGTTAATTTTTTTGTTTTTATCAAAAATAGAAGGATCACAATATTTTCTTTATATAAAGATGTAAACAAAAAAACAAATCAATGATGCATTTTAACCCTACTCAACAAAAATATACTATCCAGTAATATTGATATCTGACGGACCTGATTATTTTTTATTTAGCAGAAAAAAATATTAAACTCATAATATAATTTTTTTTTCATATTTATTAAAATAAAAATCCGGCAACTGACCGTTCATATTTTAGCCAAAGTGAGCACGCGTTAATGGTCTTCAAAACTTATAATAAATTAGCAAGTCTCACTTATTTCTAGCTGGCAGTGGCAGTATCAGCCAAGAATTGTTTTCAGTTTTGTTCAATTTGGAAAATATGGTAAAGCCGAACAGGGTTAAATCTTTTGACGCGCCAATGCACCTTAATACCTTAGGCCATGTTTGGTCGTGGAGTAAGAGGTGGAGTAAACCCCTTACTCCACGCTTAAGGAGCCAAACGAGGAGTAACATAGGCGGTTTAAGATGGAGTAAGATTTGAGCTAAATCGGAGTAACTTACACCACCTAGACAGGTGGTTTAGCTTACTCCACCAAACATGATTAACTTACTATGATTTAGCTTGGAGTAAGAAATTTAATCCGGTTTAACTTTACTCCACAACCAAACATGACCTTAGTAAGCATTAGTTAGGATTGTTCACAATTCCAAGTCATGTAAAGCTTCGACTCGTTTAGTGATTCACCTAGAATAAGTGAAACTGACAAGATAACATTTACTACGTTCTACCCATGTAATTCTGTCATGATTTTTTCTTAGATTATGAAGTAGCAAAATTCAAAAACAAGTCATCATTTCTTGCATCAATTTCTAAAATATGACAGCCCCGCTACCCAAATTTTACAGCGCTAAATAAATTAGCTAACACAACATTATTCAAAACTACAAAACAATGTTGAAATTAGTCAAAAATAAACCCCCACCGTCTGCAATCCTAGTTTGCTAGAAAATTCACCCAAATTAATTCATAATTATGATAACAAAAACCTATTAAAGATAACATGCCTCGTAGAAATGAAGCACAAATAAAAGGACTATTGATTTACCATCCTAGGACGAGTTTAATGCATCAAGCTGTCTCTGAAGCTCTTCCAGATCATCATCAATCCCGTCTGTCACTGTGGGACCCACCTGCTCAGAGTATTTGTCAGCTGTAGGCAGCTCATGCACAAGGCCTTCTGGAAGAATGCCTAGCCATGACAGGAAAAAAGTAGATAAATAAAGACATCTTTCAGAGGATTTCTTTTGTGCTTGTTTCATTTTCTCGAGAATTGTGCTTAAAATAACTTGCTTGGTACAGAAATTGAAATAGAAGCACAATTTAATCAAGACTTACTTGATGTGCTTGCAGCAGCTGATGAGCCAGCATCACTATCATCAACAATACTGCACCAAGATAGTTACTAAATGTGAGTGCGCATGTTAAGCAAAGAACTGGGATCTATTGATAACATATTAGCTTAAAGACTTTGACGACATTTCTCAAATCAAACAAAACGCTTTTGAATTTAGAAAAAAAAATTATAGGCACCTTGTTGATCTTGTAGGTTGGTTGTGATCAAATTTCATGCAATTTGATATTTCTATCAAAGGTTGTCAAATATGAAATGTTGCAAATTTCCGAGCGTTTCATGAACCATAAAATTAGCATCAATCATAATTTTTTGTGCATTATATACATAAAGTACAGATCATATTCCAGCTACTGGAATTTAAAATTATAAATTATTCATGACGATTGTCAAAATTCTCAAATTAATTCAATGTCAATTGAGAATATCAAATGACGCTCAAATTGTTTTAAATTTGATACAACAAAAATAAGAGAATAGCACAAACATACATGATCTCATATATATATATAGAGTTAGGCTGGGGTGCTATGGATAGCATAGTGGCCTCTATGCTACGGCTCAATATTCGAGTTTTCAAAATCCAAACGGTCGATCCGAACCGTTCATCTTATTCTCCATATTAATATCTGCTTGGAGACCAAATTTTACATTTTTCTGAATTTTTTTACTATTTATTAAGTATTTTACAAAATTGTTGATCCAACGGTGGCTGCACAAAACAGTAAAACCGTTGGATTAGCGATTTTCAAAGTGGCTTAATAAATAGTAAAAAAATTCAGAAAATTATAAAATTTGGTCTCCAAGCAGATATTAATATGGAGAATAAGATGAACGGTTCGGATCGGCCGTTTGGATTTTGAAAACTCGAATATTGAGCCGTAGCATAGAGGCCACTATGCTATCCATAGCACCCCAGCCTAACTCTATATATATATATATATATATATATATATAGAGAGAGAGAGAGAGAGAGAGAGAGTAAAAGGAAACAGTACCTGATGTTCCATTCATTGTCCAAGTGAAGTGGTTCTTCAATTACACTGGATACCTCAGCTTCAGTCTTAGCTTTAGCTGCAGCATCTCTTGCGGGTTTTGATTCCATGTATTCTTTCTGCATATTGAAATAACACTTCTGAAGTGAAGTCTCATGCTGAACAAACAGAATACTCTATATATTACAAGAAAAACTATAAACCTGACGATCAACACATGCAGCATTCGAACATTGTGGGTTTGGCTTCATTTCCATGGTTGGAAAGTAATCCTTCAAGGAATTGTATCCCTGCATATTTAGTTAATAGGATGTCAATTAACCTCTCACAGTGCTGGGGGATTTTTACAGAATTTATTGTTAATAATACAAATAAGTATTCACAACTAAAGTTAAAACGTTCGTGCGCGCACATACGAGAGAGAGAGAGAGTACCAAGTAAGGTGAAACTTGTCCAAATTTAAGCAAGTACTTCAAGCAATTTTGAACTAATAGACCTGCCACGACGCCCTGAATAAAATTCCAAATCTGTATTAGATTAACCACCATGGGAAGAATTTAATTATGAATAAACTAAAAAGTTTAAGACCAACCACAGAATTGACTTGCAAATTTTTGGTATTCTTTCTGCTACATGTTTCTATTTCTTAACGAACAGCAATAAAAAATCAAATAGCAACTCCTAGAATACAAGCTTTGGAAATATTATACAAGTAAAAACAAAGTCAAGGTACCAGTATTTTCCAGAGTCCAGACAGTTACACAAAAAGGTAGTATGTTATCAGTCAACTGCACAGAGTAAGAAGAAAGAAATCTAAAGTTTTCTTTTCTTTTCTTTTTTTTTTCCTTTTTGTCATTTGCAAATAAATCTTCTCCCATTACCATGGTAGTAGGAAGAGAGGCGGCACATACACCTTCACGCTTCAGTGTACGCTCATCGACTCCAGAGGCTACAACCTATAGGCACCGCAAATGTACATTCGAAAAACTTTTATTCAAACTTAGACGTTGTAGTACTCTTGCAGCATAAACTAGCATGTATCAGTTGCAGATGGTCATGGTAATTTTTGCTTGCTTGATTTGAATTTTTGTTTTGTTCTTTTTTGGGGTCTCATGCAATTTCTAGAGAGAGCTCACTTAAACCAGATCCACAAGAAACAAGATTAAAATAATTATGAAGCTAACTACAATGATAAATGTCAAAGAGCTGTACCAAAGGAGGAGCACATGCAAAGCAAGCAGTTTCACCAGGAATCAAAAGCTGAATGTGACCTGACACTGCATCTTCTGATACACCTGTAATATGGAATGATGAATATTGCATCAATATCACCTCCATATTACCTCTTGATTTGTTATGGATAAACTAGGGTTTTTTTACTTTCTCCAATTATTTTGGTCTAGTGGCAAAGGCAATTGTGTGGGACAGGGGCAATCCTTTGTGGATATTAAATAGTTGGGTGGCTTGACCTCCAACCTTTACTCAAAAAAACCTTTCTCTATTAATTTATTTCTGCAATGATGGGGGAGGGTTTTAATTTTAAATCAGCAAAAAATAACTAACTCGTAAATAACACCAAATAATTAATATTACCAGACTCCATCCATGTTTGTCTGAGCTCATTACATGCCTGAAAAAAGGGAGAGAAAGACATGAGCAAGATCTGTGGACGTGAAAGGTATTTTGGACCAAAGTTAGAAACAAATCACTATAAAAGGGTAATGTCTGAGTTGTTGCTGATAGTTGTTACCTGATTAATGACCATACGAGCCTCATAGTTATCAACACAGCTCAGAACAAGATCAACTCCACTCTTCAGACTATTAATAAAAACATCAAATCCCTTTACTGTAGTTATGTTCATTGAATAACTCTGCGATGAAAAAGTGAATTTTTTTTAATATGTAAAAGGGGATATAAAGTAAATCAAGCACCCCTGCAGGCGGCAAGGGCTTTACTGTACATGATATCTAGAAAAGAGAAATGTGGAAAAAATTATTCAACTCTCAAAATACAGTGTAAATTTTTGCAACAAATAAAATCATTCCTATTCTAGTTTTATTATTTATTTTCCTCAAAGATCCGCCTGTTTCATGTTGAGTTGCATAATGAGGTTAAATTGAGGTCAAGTGAGTACTATTATGTAAAAGGGGATATAAAGTAAATCAAGCACCCCTGCAGGCGGCAAGGGCTTTACTGTATATGATATCTAGAAAAGAGAAATGTGGAAAAATTTATTCAACTCTCAAAATACAGTGTAAATTTTTGCAACAAATAAAATCATTCCTATTCTAGTTTTATTATTTATTTTCCTCAAAGATCCGCCTGTTTCATGTTGAGTTGCATAATGAGGTTAAATTGAGGTCAAGTGAGTACTATTATGTATTAAACTATAAAGCAGTAGAGGCAGTACTAAATCAAACATACACTTGATTCATGGTCAAAGCTCATCTTATAGAACAAGACATATTGTTATAACAGTATTATACCGGTGAAAATTGGTACAATTAAACTTTCATGATCTCAGATAATTGTCCAGGTAGCATCTCAATTAAACTTATGAAGACAATGTAAGAGTAAAACAAGAAATAAAGAAATACAAACAAAAACTACCATGGGAACAGAATTACTAATTTCAGATATAAAAATGCACCTCTAACACAACATCTGGATTTATTTCCGAAAGCGTTTGGACAGCTGCATCAGTTTTGGTCATTCCAACCTATAACGAGAGAGAAATTAAACATAAATATGGGACTAAATAACTCTACAAAATTTATTCATAATTATAGGATCCTATACTATGCTTCTAAGCTCATAAGCATGCATTCTGTACCAAAGAGGACAGGACTGGATTTGTATCTGGTAAATAATTTTCTATTTCACAATTTATAGTCAATCTCTCTCTCTCTCTCTCTTTTGAAATGTTGGCAGTAGCTGCCAAACGATTTGATTAAAGAAATAATAATGTTTTACAAATTACATCACTCTCCAAATCAACAACCTCTTAACTGAAAAATGTAAAATAGGAAACAAACAACTAACAACCTTCATGTAAAACATATTTAGGGAAAGCAAAAAGACATTCTTATGAGTAACCATGTTGGTCTTCATTCTACCCTAATCTGGATCCGACAGTAGGTTTGTGCCCATGAGCCTTCGCTGCCCTTGTTAAAGAATTTTAACCATAGTCTAGTGTACATCAGAATCCTGTCTGCAAAAAATCTAGAAGCAATCGCCCTGCCCGAAAAAAACCTGTTCATTTCTTCTTTTCCCTCTCGCTCTCTCTCTCTCTCTCTCTCTCTCTCTCCCTTTCTCTCCCTGCTTTTTTACTCCATTCTGGTTTTTCTGGTGCAATGAGTATCCAAACAGAAATGAACAAAATACCAAATTTAAAAAGAGAGGAGAAAAGAGAGTCACCTGATCTGGTCTGAAGAAGAGGCGGTTCATGTTAGCTAGCTCAACAGTATCATAATCATACAACAACAGACGCCCAATGCCACACCTTGTCAGCATCTCTGCAGCTACACTGCCAACACCTCCTATTCCCTATTCAAATTTAATAGTGTATTGATATTAAACAAGTACCAGAGACGAAATATTATGCTTGTTAGGAGTGCAAACTTAAAAATAATTGTCCTTCTATCGAGTTAGCTAGTGAAAATTTGCTTAGTAACAATGCTTCATGGTATAAACCCAGGAAATTTGTCTCAGGTTTTGTATTACTGTCTCCAAATTGGAACTGACACTAAAATTTTAGTTGGAATGTTATGCATTGTTGTTCATCCAAGCCTAATTGTAGTGTTTAATTGCCTTTTTTTGGCTTAATTGAGGGCTATTTTGAGATCTCAATTGAGGCTTACTCGAATGCATGGCTCTGAACTCAATGAACCCTTACTTTAGGTGCAGGATCGCATCAGTTCTTTGGAAAACATTTCAGAGTTTTTATGGGTGACTACTGGACGCGTACCCTTTTAACAGGAGTTGATCTAAATTAAATTATAGTTTGATTTATCTTTTATCTGGTGTATTTGTTTGGATGAGAGAGAGAGAGAGGTACATACAACAATCGCAACAGAGTAATTGCGTATTCTCTCATAATTCTCTACAATACCCATTCTCTGAAGAGCCATCAGCCTACTATAAGGGTTGCTATCAACAACCTCTGCACTCATATCCTGAGTTACAAAATTAATGTAGTCAATCAAAGTAAATATACAACTAAAAGAAAATCAAAGTAGATATATACCAGCAATAATGTACCAGAATAATCTCCTCAAATCATTCATACCTTTACTTTTGATCGCTTTGGATTAGATGTCATAGTCGAACTCATGATTCTACTAACTCAGTTCAGTTCTTGTGTCTGCTAAATAATTTACAGACTTTTTAATTAGAAAATTGAGAAGAACATGTAAATAAGCTCTGCAACAAATTTTACAAGTAAGAATAACAGGAACTCCAAAATCCCTCAACAACGAAGCAAGCTGTTGCCGGATCCGATTATTGGGTTTGGATTTTGGTGAAAGAACGTTTGAATCGGAAGAAATTCACCTTCTGTCCGAGTTACGCCGATTCTTCGTTCTAGACTTCTAGTGTGTTTGCAAATTGCAACTGACAGATGGGTTGATGATCGGAAAAAGAGATCTGGGACTGGAAGAGAGTGAAGTAAAAAGAGGAAGAAGATGGGCCTGTCTGTCGGGTGGGCTTTCTGGGCCGTCCATTTAATTTATTGAGCCTGCTATTGCTGATTTCTTTTTCTTTTATTTAGCTGGGCTATTAGTTTCTAATTTTTTAATAATAAGAATTTTAACTTTCTTTATACAATTTCAGGTTCTTAACATGAATGATCTGTAAATAATAAAATACTCAAGGAACAAAATTATTCAATTACATAAACAAAACTTAGAAAACAATCATCTTGTGATTAGCTTCTAGATCACAACACTAACACAAAGGTGGTTATGGTGTGCTTCATATTTTTATTCTGCAACAATATTTCAATTTGGACTGGTAAATGGAATGTGTTATGTTGTGCTACATTTTATGTTGTGTAGTAGTAGAATTTATGAGTTATGTTGTAGTATAATTTATTAGTTATGTTGTAGTAGAATTTATTAGTTGTGATTTTATTTGTGCTATTTTTTAGTTAAAATTAGCTAATTGTTAGTTTTTTTTTTTTGTCTTTTAACGAAAATTCAGTATCCAAAACAAAATTTCAAATTCCAAAAAAAAAAATCATAACTCCAAAATTGCAAAACAAAAATATAACAAAAACAAAAAAAAGGGGTGGAGCGCACACTAGGGAAGGGTACCACTTGGTGCGTCTTCCTAGTGCGCGCACCAAATTGGTGCGCTTTTCCAGTCCGCACACTAGTTCAATTTGATGTACAGACTAAGGATGCGTGGGTAGTAGAATATTTAATTTCGGCTGAATGAGTGGTGTTTGTTTAATTCTGTTTTAATTGGGTGGTAATTAAAAAAAATTCGGAGCATGGAGACCCCAAGTGGAATAATATACTGGAATAGTTGAACTAGAAGGAAAACAGCTTTTACAATAAGAATAATCAAGGCTTAATTATAGTGGACAAAATTTGACCGGATATATATTAAGCCCAAAACGAGGTTTTGTTTGCCCCAGGTGCTTCTTAATTTACACTATCAGATAAATTTAAATTTAGCAATGACTGCTTCGTTTGTCATGGATTTGGGCCTTATGGGCCTTGAGAAAATTATCCGAGTAAATTTAATCCGACATAGACACCAACTCACATCAGCATGACTCACGAACAGCATGTGTTCAAATATGCAAGAAGCAATTTGAGGAATGTAATTATATCAAAGGCTACTAGAATCAACTACATGGATCACATTCAAATACAGAGTTAATAGAATGAAGCTAAATTACATCGACATTGTTTGTATGGACTGTTATTTTATTGATATCAATTGTAGAATTCAGATTCTTGCCGTACCATAATAGAGAATCTTTTAGAATTGGTGAATCTGAACTGTTCTTTTTAACTTGGTACAAATCTCAAAGTCTAATAATATTGTCTCCTATGTTAGTCCGAATCTCAAAGTAGGTGAGAGTTAATCTCAAACTGTAAAATGTATTTATAGTAGATGTATATGAGCATTTTTGTCACATGCTAATTATAATGCAAATTCTCATAGTAAAAGTGATATGAAGAGAGATACTAACATATTTGTAGCATAAACCGCAAGCTACTAGCTAGAATTCACATCCTCTCTATTACTCGAAAAGAAAATCGTTTACAATTTGTGGATTTGAACTGTTCTTTTTAACTTGACACAAAACCCAAAGCCCAATAAAACTGCCCCCTGTGCTGGCCCGAATTCTAAAGCGGTAAGATTTAAACTCAAACCGTAAAGTGAGGTCTATTCTCTACGGTATTAGAGAGAAGTTGAATCCAAAGTAATAAGCTACGATAAAGTAACAGAATGTGAATTCCTTTTTAGGTTTAACTTTTCCACAACATCCAAAAGAAGACTTTCATTTGACAAATCATTCATTCCGTGATGTTTGTGTGGCAATCAATTAGCTGCTGATATCTGATACTTATCCGTAATTAATTGGGACCTAACAACAAAAGTTGGTAAATAGCAGTTAAATTTAAATTAGATAAACTTTTTAACTTAGAAGCATTCATTCAACTTTAATTCATGTGATTGATGTAGTCTCATCTACTGCTCTATATTAATTAAAAGAAATTTTATTTACATTGTCAGTGTACCTCAATTGAACTCCATGAGTTAGAAAATAATTAAAAATAGCTAAGATACTCCTATAAATTAAAAATTAGCAGTTTTTTCTTTATATTTTATAATTTTCTTAAGTACTTATATCTTTTAACCGTCAAATAAAATAATGAATTTATATTAAAACAAAATTATTCAGCCACCTCTATCTCAAATTTCTAGTTGTTCTCATAAACTGTTCAAATAAAATCTGAAATTATGCCAGTATAGTCTTCTCATGCAGGAATAGAAAATGTGCACATTGTGGGAGCTGCAAAGCATTACTAGATGATAATTAAATTACCCCACATCCAGTCATCTTATCAACTTTCTACATTTTAATTAGAAATAAACATCCAATCTCCTGTTCACTTTTAATGAAAGGCTAACTAGTATGCGTAAATTTCATAAAAGACTTCCGATAGATTTTCACGGGGACCCACATGCAGCCACTAAAGCTTGAAGCTTGCTGCCAAAGGCAGTCCAGTGTAATTAATTAAAACAAGCCAAGAAAAATAATACAAAGCATATCATGACCTAAGTTATCTAGCTTTTAAGCAATTAGTGTCATTTTTAGTAATTCAGATCATATATTTTTAAATGTAAAATTATTTCTAAATAATTAATTAATAATTAACGTCACTTAAGTTGAATGTAAAATTAATTATTGATTGAATGATCCATATGCATGAATTCTCTCTTTTCTTTCTATTTGAAAATTTTAATTCCTCCCACTTGGCTTTAACTTAACCCGCACGGTTGGGTCAAATACTTAAAAACCACATATACAAAATATCTTCTCGCCTTTAATTCTACTGACATGATGCTCCAGTCAACAATTAACCTTTTGTCAATTCTACACTTGGAAGGTGCTGCTGCTGAGGATATACATGCATGTACCAGGATTTAAATCCATTTCAATAATAAAATATTCGGAGAAAAAATATGTTATTTTTAGTGGATTTAAATCCATTTTAAAATATGATAATTGAAATTTGAATTTCTTTTTATAGATATATATGTGAAGAATTAAAAATTTGTTACGAAAACAGTACGTGGAACAATCACAAATCAGAGATGCATCCATTAATTGTTGCATTTGCTCTTGCAACGGGGAACAAAATCAATTAACGTCAAGCAACATGCATCTCCTTCTCCTTCTTTTACATAAACAATTCTTTGCTTCTGTCTGCTCTAAAATTATCAAGTACGAATCTCCATATAATAATAGCGCTTATATTTAATTAAACAAGTACCACGTCCAACCATATATTTAATTGCTTAATGTCAAGCATTCTAAATTGGTGATTTTTTTTAGATAATGATGGAGTACCTAGGAGGTTTAATTAACTCGTAGGGAGAAGGTTCAAAAGTAAAAATAATTTTAAAATATAATAAAAAGTTATAAAGTTTCTCACAATGAAAAAATTATATCAGTGTCACTCCTTTTCGTATTCCCTTCTTTTTGTCGGAAACATTAATAAATTTATTGAAATATTAAAAGTATGCTGTGACATTCAATTACACTCTATATTTTAAAAGTTTTTAAAGTTCAAATAGTCGATCGAAACATATTTTAATATATATTTTTTTAAAATACTGCTACACTATTTTTTTGTGACACCGAAGTACACTATACATTTTAAAAAGTTTTCAAAGTCTAAACAGTCGATCCAAACCGTACGTTCAACATGATGGATATATTAAAATGTACTTGCAGATCAAATTTTACATTTTTTTTAAATTTTTTTACTATTTATTAAGTATTTTACAAAATCGTTATTTTCAAACCATTGAATTTGTATACCTATCTTAATAAATAGTAAAAAAAAATGTATAAAAAATGTAAAATTTTGTTCCAAGCACATTTTAATATATTCATTATGTTGAATGGTTTGAATCGACTGTTTAAACTTTGAAAATGTAGAATGTAATATGGTGTCACCAAAAAAGAATATAATAAGTCATCGGTTGTTTGGACAATTGTATTCTACAATACTATAATTGTAGGGATTGCACACGCCAGGCATTGCAGTTGGCATTAATTCTTAACTAATCCCTATTACTCGGTAATAACATGCCTTCTTGTATTTACCTATTGAAATTTATTCCTTCTTTTTATTTGTTAAAATATTAAAAGTATTCACAAACTTCCCTCGTGCGCTTCACCAATCCCCATCAAAAAACGAGAATAACTGGAATAATTACCAGAGGAATAAGAATTTGGATGGATCGAGGAGAAATAACGGGATTTGTGTCGATTTATGTATAATTATTGTATCAAGTAATTAACTATTTCTTCATATGTTTTACTAATCCCAAAACATACTTAGCTTTACTTAACTGTCACTCCCCCTTGCCTTGCGTCTTTAGCTGTGCCTGGAAAAGTCGTTGGCTGTACCCAATTGTGTAATTACAAAAATAACCTCACGACACCTAAATTACATTTGGGAAACATCTTTGAGTTGGCCCCCAGAAAATGCCTGAGGGTTAATTTCGTCATTTTCACATTTTTGAAGTGTTGAAGACGTTGTAGAGAAGGTACGCATGAAGGAATGAACAGCTGAAGGCTGAAGCGGTCCCAATATTTGTGCACCGTGGCAGCAAAGAAAACAAAATTGCGTGTACAAGTCAGTGACGTGGCGTTGATCCCGGTTCAATTGGTTACCGGACCAGGTCCAACAGGTCCGACTCGTGTTCCCCGGTTCGCATTTTGTCCGTAACTGTCACGTCAAAGATCACTTGACCTTTCTCGTTGTGGGTCCCCCTGTGAATTAGCATCTGTTATAAATTATAATTATAAATGTTAGCTCTTGAGACTATTTGTTTGCTCCAATTAGACATAACTACTTTTGATACTGTACAAGTACGATCTAACGATCTATATATTATTGAAGGAACCCAATTTTTCTTTCTATAAATGAAATTTTTTTTTTTGGATGAAGTGATGGACAACAACAATCCAGTGCTTTCATCGGGTGTTGTTCTATTATAATTTTTTTATTCTTTAGTTAGAGAGATATCAGATATGTTGGTTCATTTCCTTCTAATAAATACTTTTAATATATTAAATGAAGAGAAAATTATCAATAGAATAAGGTTTACTGTTCCTTTAATATATATATACTATTTTTATTTTTTATGAAGAAATTGGCTATTTCGAAATATAGATAGATGTGTAGGAAATTAGTCCATAATACTACATATTATAATATATATTGTCATCTTATTTTTTGGTGTCTCAATACATGAATTCATATCATCTTTAGTAACAACAATTATGTTTAGATCCGAACAGTCTGATAAGAATAGACACAAATATTAACATACTAGATTAGTCTGAATTTTGATCGGACGGTTCAGATCTAAATAAAAATATTATGTTACCTCAGAGGATTCGGACACACCAAAAGATGATAGGTGTTTATATTTGTGTGCTTTAAAGTTTACATTGTTAATTTGTTAGTCTCAGTTATTGATGTTTATGTAATTAAAAACATGCTTCACGTTTTTGGTTTTAAGAAAGTTTATTATTTATTGAGGGGCTTGAACTTATCTTAACATTAATGGAATCGTATAAGCTTCGATCTACACGTTGGATGATGCATCCGTTTAAACTTATTGTTTGAATTAATGTCTTGTCATACGGAAAATAAATCCAAAATAAACAAAGAAATTTGTACGCTTCTGGCCCAAGTCCTCGATCGAGACCGGATCCCTCTTGAATTTGTTTTTAGTTATCATTTCTCAGAAAAAAACAGAGGTGCCATTATTTTTGCATGTGCAAACAAATGATATTAACATCAATAGTTAGTTGTAGACTAAAGTTATATTTGATTGTAGAGTAAGTGATAGAGTAAATTCTTACTCCACACTTCGGTTGTGCTTCACAACGGAGAGGTAAATTTCTCATTAAAGGAAATGAAGGGAACAAATTGGAGGTGGTCTCACCTACGAACAGTATTTTTTACATTCCTATTTGGGGTGACAAAATTTCTCAAAAATCAACATTTTGTGATTCCGCTCTTCTCTCCGAACAGTATGTTTTCACCTCTGCTCTCTCTTATGTTCAACTCTTGTGGAGCAGGAGAAATTATTGGACAACTGCAGTCTGGGATGAGACTCTCCTTTGCACAATATTTCTTCCTTCCTTTCCCTCCACGTACCTCTAAAATTAGAGCACAGTCTTAAGTTATAAAAAATAAAAGTAAAGGAAGAGAAGTAATATGGAGTAAAAAGTGAGTTAATCCGAAGTAAATTACTTTACTTCTTTAGATGGATTAACTTACTCTATACTTATTTCATCTGTAAAGTCCACTGTCATAAACAAAAGTTCATTTTACAATACATCCTTCTCTTGACGAATTAATTTAGTTAAACTACCAAATGAGATTTAAAAAATGTAAAGTAAAATAAAGTAAATTATTTAATTTTCATTAACTTTACTCCACAATCAAACAATTACGTACACCCCTTCTTGAATTTGCACAGCTGGTAAAAATGTTTGTTTTGAAAAACGATGACCTCCATCTATTCATTTCACAGAAATGCTAACTAAAAAATATTCGGAGATCCTCGTGCAATCTGTGAATTGAAAGAATTATTCTTTTTTTGTCAAAATTTAGCATAAAATCTTATACCACAATTTGCAAAAGTTCATTCCTACAATGCAAAAGGATGTATATAATAAGCAAACCTTATCATTTATAATCTCATATTTGAACTTTTTGAAGAATAAGAATATAAGGTGACTAAGTTGCTCGCCATTTTGCTTTTGCCTTTGTTTAAATACCTCCGACTCTTTTACTTTGTATTTCAAAATTCAATCAGTTATTATGCTACATGCACCCAGAACGACCACACATTTTGCCATTTAGAACATAACGTAGAAGCACGACCTAGAACACAACGGATCAACAGTACTGCTGAAATTCCTAGAATTCCAAATCCAACCGTTCAACTTTTTCTGTGCACGGATCTCAAAACAGCTAATTTTTCTGTGCACGCATCTCGAAACATATCAACGGTTGGATTCAGAATTCCAGGAATTTCAGGGTTACTGTTCATGCATCTGGGATTTCAGCTAATTTGAATCCAGAACAGAATGGAGGAGCTAATAGCTAAAACATGAATCATTTATAATCTCATATTGTTTGCTCCTTTATTTGTTTTTTTTTCATTTGTCAAGTAAAAAAATGGTTAACATCGCAATCAGAAATTATTTTATTTGTCGTCAGTGTAATTTTCATGCAAACCTGCAAATATTAATTCACTGTATAATTTTTTTCACCTATAGTGTGCATGCATGAAAATGATGCTTCAAAAGTTTGTACTTCGATAAAATTAAAAATTGCCAATGTTATATTAAAGATATACTTGAAAATTTAAATTTTTATAATTTTGACAGTTTTTAAATAAATATATTAAATTTTAACGTTGGCATGATCTATATTATTCACATATCATGTTTATAAAATATTAGAGATCTAGTGTATTTTTCATTGTATATTAGATGATTGAAATTCTAATAATCCAAACTTTGATACATGATTAAATTTATTCTTAATTGAATGCAATTTTTTTATGAAAAATGAGGATCTAATTCCTCATTTGTTATATTGATTTAAAGAGATCAGGTAATTTTATTGTTAGACTTAATATTTATATGTTCAGTAGCATGTCTATATATTACATTTTATTTTTAAATTTAATTAATTATTTAAAAAATGTATTGTCAAAATTATTAAAATAATCCTTATCAAGTGATTCTTCTTAATCTCTATGTCAATTTATACGATGCTCTTACTTAATCTGGTATGTTAATTTGCGTCGTTTGATCGTTTCATATTTTAAGTATTTGTATCGAATTTACACTTTAGTGTATTAATATGTATTCGATTGCATTGTATAAGTTTTAAATTTTAGATGCATCAAACAGTGCATAAATATTCGTATTGACGCATAATTTTTTATTTTGCAATGTGACACTAAGAAAATAGACAATTTTTTCTTTGCCGATAATAATGATTAAAATAATATTTCATCGTGTATATGGACTTGGGGTCATATAGGTGGGGTTCCGTAGGATTTTGCTTGGCTCAAAGGTGGCCAAAAATTGTACATGAATTTGTTTTCTTTTTTAGAAAAAATAATATCTTCATTTTGTCTAGAAAGTAGAAACTTATAGGTCGTAGTTAGGTTTGGTTTCAAAATTGTACCTGAAATGTGCTAAAGGCCAACCAACGGACATATTTGTACAGTTGGCTAACAACAAACTAGTTAAATTTCACTGGTTTAATGATAAGAAATAAATATATATATACGATCATAGGATGCTAAATAATAGGGGTTCTTTTAAGTAGCACTGGTTAGTTAAGGAGTGGTACCCATTTCAATTAGTGCGCTTAATTTCTGCAATTACAAATTGGTACATGTCAAATCAACCTAACTTGATATTCAGCTAATTAAGCACAGGGACAGCCTACTAGTTGATCCAACTTGGATCTAATTTATTCTAATTAAAAGTACATATTTCGAATAAAGAAGATATATATTTTGGCCAAATTATGTCAGCCCATCAAATTTTATAGCATATTTAAGTTTAAATTTATATATACTGTACATCCAAATATCAAAATCTTAGATATTTCTTAATAAATATTTGAAATTAAGTATATTGAAGTCGATCCAAATTCATATCTTTCATGTCTTATCGAGTCTCATATTTTTTGTCCCTATTTTTAAAGTTAAAAATTTACTCTAAACTACTCAACATAATGTCACACCCCGCGGCCACGGGTCGTAACAGTTCCCCCGCCGTAAGCATACAACGCCGTGTATGCTTACAAGGCAATTACCAATTCAAACAAAACACAACAAGCAATTGAAACAAGTTTCTAATATATAATCAGAGTACACAGTCTGGACAGAAAATAGTACAACAAAAGTATCACATCCGGATACCAACCATGAGGCCTACCCTAAATCTATACAACAAAATATATCTAGGGTCATGAAGTGGTAAGCTACTAAGGCCTACTACTCTCGTGCCTCTTCGGAATCAGTCGCACCAGTACCTGTAAAGTAACCCGAAGGGTGTGGGTGAGAATAAATTCTCAGTGCGAATTTGCCACAGTTAGACTATTGGACTTGCAATCAAACTCCATATTCAAAAATGAAACCCAAACCAAAACAATTCCAAGCAGATATATATATTCATAAATAAACAGAATGCCAATGCTCGACAACAATTAATCACAGTTTACGGAATTTCCAAGATGAATTTCAAACACAACATATATTTTGGCTTAACTCGATTCATTAGGGCTTGTAGCAACTACAGATGTTCTTTCGAGCTGGACCCTTTATCAAACCCACATCTGTAGGGTTACTGACACCTACAGATAGCCCACCGAGCTGGACCCTTTATCTGACACCCATCTGCAATTTCTTTGGCTTAACCGTTTATTAAGGTCTAGTTCAAGTCACATAAAGAAAATTCTCTTTAGAATCATTTCCAATATTCACAATATTCAATTGACCTTCCAAATGCATTAACACGTAGGAAAATGCCACCGAGTCATAGACGTTACACACTAGTCACCCACGATTCTAATTCACACATCATAACATAATCACCCTCCCTCGTCCCAACCGGTACTGGGAAACATTGAGGGCCGTTCACCTAAGACCATTAGGATCCTGGGAATCAAAGTCAGCATACAGCCTGACTTTGCAAATTCATTCGATCCAAGTGCTTAACTTCGTAAATCCATTCACATACATATCAAATCAAATCAAATCGTGGTGACTTTCAATCAAATCAGATCATAATCGATCGACACAACCTACAACCATACCAGCATGCAAATCACTCAAGTCACATCAATTCGAGTTTAATTTGATTGGGCTATGCAAATACTTTACACAATTCAATGATGCAATCAATGATATTCAACATGACAAACGAATACACAGTTTAATTCCTGAAAATAAAGTATCAAGCAAGTCCAAGAATCCCGCACCTGGTTACGACGAGCGTACCGCTTAATTAAGGATCAGACGTCTCGAAGTGTCCCGCAAGATCTTGCTCAATCGAGTCTACGCCTATATTACACATATACTTGGTTTAACTTTGGTTCAGTGGTCTATACGTTTACTTTAGTGTATTAATGGTTGGTACATTCCTTACTCAATTCTTTTCGGTTCCCTCTTTCTTATTAACCATCTCTACAACTGCACATATTTGCATCTAGGCCCTCTAGCCATATACAATCCAATTTGGTAACAATTTAGGTACCAGTTCTCTATTTTGGTTCTCGTAACAATTTGATTTACCGATTGGTTAAACCCTAATTTGGTCAAAACCTCAAATTAACCGTTAAACGTTCTAGCAATTCAAGATCAAGAGGCAACCCTACCGATTACAAGTCTAATCGGTTGGATTAAACAAATCAATTCACGATTAGGCCCGATTTCAGTTTTGGCACGAAACCCTAAAAATCAAAATCCACGAATCGGAAGGAAATCAGAAAAAAGATTGACAAATAAACAAGCAAGGAGTGTAGAGGAACTAATCCTCGAGCAATTCGAACACAAATCTCGGGTTTAAAATGAAAACCTGAGAAATCGAGAAAATTCGAGTTTTCGAAAGAGAGAAGGAGAGAAAGGAATACCGAATCGGAGAGTTAGGAGAGATCTACGGCCGTTTGCTCGGTTCCAACTTCGATTTCTCGCAACAATCGGGGCTTGAGAGGGAAAGGAAGCTCTCACGCTCGTTTTCTTCTCTCTTGGGCGAAAATCACATAAAAATGGGGAAAGGAATGAAGTGGGAGAGAGAGAAGGTTCAATTTGAGTTTTACGGTTAAAATTACCCTGAGTGCGGACGCACCCATCCGCAGTGCGGGTGGCTTCACCTGCACTCAGCACTTAGTCGGTTTTCAGAAAATAAAATTTAACACAGATATCTCTGAGTGCGGACGCACTCATCCGCAGTGCGGGTGGCTTCACCCGCACTGGGCACTTAGTCAATTTTCGACAGGAGTTCAGAAAATGTCCGAGCCTAATGCGGATGCATTCCACCCGCAGCGCGGGTCCATCCATCCGCACTCAGGACTTGGAAGAATTTCAGAAAATTCAGACCAACACAGAATTGCATGAGTGCGGACGCACCCACCCGCAGTGCGGGTCAACCCATCCGCACTCAGCCTATAAGGTTTCAGAATCTCGAAATTTCAACGCGGTTTCGATTCACACTTAACTTACTTATTTAGAGGAACCTTAATTAAGGTTTAAACTTCCATTTTGTTAGCACGATTTTCGATTCTTGAATTTTTTTTTTTTTTGCTATTTTTTAGATAGGTACAATATCGTTGTTTTTGAATAATCTGAAAACAGTGATTTTGTATCTATCTAAAATAGTAAAAAGTTTTAAAAAATATATAATTTGGTCCCCAAGCATATTTTAATGTGAAAATTATGTTGATGACTAATTGCACTTTAAAAACGAAGATAAAGTACATGAGGTGTAATGAGATATGAAAAGCGTGAGACATTTTAATCCTTCTGAAGTAAATTTACATTAAAATTTCATGATGAATATTTTACACTAAGATAAGATCCAAAGGATTATTTCAAATAACGTGATGTGACACTTTTGACAGTAGACACGACAGACACAAGAAGCTAGGAATATGTATCATTTGCATTAACATATCGTTTGACTTAATTTATGACTATACGATCAGAATTCAGACCAATTCAACCTATATATAACGTACAAGACCCTTTAATATTATGGCCGATTTAAATCCAACGTTTCAAATCTTAACTCAAAATTTGAGTTAATGCATATTCGGAAGCGGGTAGCATTACCGTAATATGCCATAACGTAACGTAACGTAATGTGACTAATTTTTTTTTCACGTGACATGATAAGACATGATCAAAATAGTAGCAGACGGTCACGTCACATCTAACGGTTTGAATCGACGATTTGGACTTTGAAAATATAAATAATGCTTGTTGTAACTTGTTGTAACTAAAAAAATATTGTAACTTGATCCCTCCTCATATATATATATATATATATATATATATATATATATATGTAGGATCATAGGATGCTAAATAATAGGGGTTCTTTTAAGTAGCACTAGTTAGTTAAGGAGTGGTACCCATTTCAATTAGTGCGCTTAATTTCTGCAATTACAAATTGGTACATGTCAAATCAACCTAACTTGATATTCAGCTAATTAAGCACAGGGACAGCCTACTAGTTGACCCAACTTGGATCTAATTTATTCTAGTTAAAAGTACATATTTCGAATAAAGAAGATATATATTTTGGTGAAATTAGGTGAGCCCATCAAATTTTATAGCATATTTAAGTTTAAATTTATATATACGGTACATCCAAATATCAAAATCTTAGACATTTCTTAATATATATTTGAAATTAAGTAAATTGAAATGGATCCAAATTCATATCTTTCATGTCTTATCGAGTCTCATATTCTTTGTCCCTATTTTTAAAGTTAAAATTTAATCTAAATTACTCGACATAATATTCATATAAAAATATGTCTGGAAACCAAAATTTATGTTTCTTGATTTTTTTTTTTTTTTGCTATTTTTTAGATAGATACAATATCGTTATTATTGAATGATATGAAAACAGTGATTTTGTACCTATCTAAAGTAGTAAAAAGTTTTAAAACAATATATAATTTGGTTCCCAAACATATTTTAATATGAAAATTATGTTGATGAGTAATTGCACTTTAAAAACGAAGATAAAGTACATGAGGTGTAATGAAATATGAAAAGCGTGAGACATTTTAATCCTTCTCAAGTAAATTTACATTAAAATTTCATGATGAATATTTTACACTAAGATAAGATCCAAAGAGATAAGATCCAAAGGATTATTTCAAATAACGTGATGTGACACTTTTGACAGTAGACACGACAGACACAAGAAGCTAGGAATATGTATCATTAAGTTAATTTATGACTATACGATCAGAATTCAGACCGATTCAACCTATATGGCTATATATAACGTACAAGACCCTTTAATATTATGGCCGATTTAAATCGAACGTTTCAAATCTTAACTCAAAATTTGAGTTAATGCATATTCGGAAGCGGATAGCATTATGGTGACGTGCTGTAACGTAACGTGACGTAATGTGACTATTTTTTTTTCACGTGACATGATATGACGTGATCAAAATAGTAGCGAACGGTCATGTCACGTGTTGTCACAGTGATGTGACGTAAGTTAGTCACGTCAATTTTTTTATATATTTTAATTTAAATTACTGGAAATTTAGAAACAATATAAAAAATATGAAATTTTTTAAAAATTCTGAAATAAGTAAATAATGTTGTAATTTTTCTTTTTAAAAAGATCGTTAGACATCTGACATTAATTTAAAAAATTAAATTAAACTACATGAGTACCGATACAGTATCATTGAACCTAGAATAAAAGAAAAACCAAGATATTTTATGTTTATCAAAAAAGTTAAATATTCTATGTTTCATACCGTGATGTAACGTGACGTGACGTGATGTATAATTTTTGCTTGAATGCGGTCATATCATATAACATGCGAGTCACATCACATAATCGGCACACATAATGTGACGTGACGTAATATTCTGTAACATTCCATAACGTGACATAATATTCTTAACTCAAAATTTGAGTTAATGCATATTCGGAAGCGGGTAGCATTATCAGGACATGCCGTAACGTAACGTAACATAATGTAACGTAATGTGACTAATTTTTTTTTTCACGTGACATGATATAACGTGATCAAAATAGTAGCGGATGGTCACGTCACGTGTTGTCACAGTAATGTGACGTAAATTAGTCATGCCAATTTTTTTTATATTTTAATTTAAATTATTGAAAATTTAGAAACAATATAAAATAATATGAAAAAATTTAAAAATTCTGAAATAAGTAAATAATGTTGTAATTTTTCTTTTTAAAAAGACCATTAGACATCTGACATTAGTTTAATTAAAAAATTAAATTATAAATATTTATTAAATTAAACTACATGAGTACCAATACAGTATTATTGAACCTACAATAAAAGAGAAACCAAGATATTTTTATGTTTATAAAAAAAATTAAATACTCTATGTTTCATACGGTGATGTAATGTGACGTGACATATAATTTTTGTTCGAATGCGGTCACATCATATAACATGCAAGTCATGTCACATAATTGACACATAATGTGACATGATGTAATATTCTGTAACATTCCATAACGTGACTAATCACGCTGTGACTAAATTTCTTCCCTACATAATTGGCACACATGATGTGACGTGATGTAATATTCTGTAACATTCCATAACGTGACTGATCACGCTGTAACTAATTTTCTTCCCTACATAAAATAGCAAAACGAGATATGCATGTATAAGTACGGCCAAGATCCTTTGTAAAACAGCCTAAAATCATAACTGCCAACAAACATGAATCTGAATTCTGAACAAAGGAAAATGAAGGTATACCAAATCTCGACAAGACGCTAACAAAATCTCCATCCCAATTATAACAAAAAATATTTAATGGATATTATTTCAATTTGACAAAAGTTGTAATGCATATAGTCAAAAGATAAATTATGAAATAAGAGAACCAGGTAAAGCCCTTTTGAGCAGAGAAAATCCAATAAAAGAATCTCGGAAGATATGAACAATCTATTGGGGAATCTATTTTGACCTTGTGAGAAATTTCGGATTTTATTTTGTATTATTAAAATTTTATAGGATGTATCCGACAAGTACGTGTCAAAATTTTAAGGGTGCATTCAAAATACAAATGTGTAATATACCATAACTAACAACAAAATAAAACTTCGGATTAATAAAATTCAGATATGTTATGATTTTCTTTTATTATAATTTATCTTCACTTGTAAATTGTAATTATGAGAAGATATTATTTATTTGCTATTAGATATCTGTATTTCAGATATTAACATAATAGGAGACCAATTGATATGACTGCTGTACTATATATATCTTATCTGGCTTAAAAATTCTCCTCCACTCCTTTTTGTGTTTTTCTCCATTTCAGTTTTTTATTTATTCCCTTGTCATACCTGCTTTTAATGTGACCAGTTTATCAGTTATCACGATCAATAAATTAACATAAAGATAATTTCATGTATACCCCTTAAAACGTCAAAATTACGTATTTTTCTCTGTCTAAAATTCATAATATCGTATTTATCCTTGTAAGTTTCATAAACTCACAAATTTATTCAATTTATGATTTTTATATTAAAATTCATTTCAAGTTTATAAAGTTTCCATTTTATTATTTTTTTAAAATATATAAAATGTTGAAGAGATATGTTATATCTTTTAATTGGCCGTTCGTAAGGGAAATAGTTCATTTTCTTGTGATCCACACAGAATGACATTTAGACATATATTTGTGTGCGCATGACAAGAAAATGAACAATATATCCTCACAACCAATCAATTAGAAGATATAAAATTTCTCTTCAACATGTTGCATACTTTTTTTTATATTTGTTAAATAAGGATAAAATAAGTACTTTTATAAATTTAAAATGAGCTTTGATAGATAAGACAATTAATTGGATTAAATTTTGAAGTTTTCCAAGGGCATGCATGAAATTCTTCATATATACATGCTAGTTACACTACAAGGAATTAAACTTTTGGAGTGCACTTCAGTATTTTGTTGGATGTGATGGTGATATGCTTAAGTACAGTTTGAAACAAACAAGTTCAAAATTAAATATTGATTTTCCAAATTTAGCTGTTTGACAAAGTATCAACATATATATCCATTCTTAGTAGGTTTTGACTTCAAGCATGTTCATATATATATCATCAATTCATCATGCTGATGAAGGTTCATACTTATCTTCCTAAACATGGCAAAATAAAATGTACAGCAGGCACATCATAATTTCAATTCATTAGTAAATTAATTGTTATACCAATCTATTAGTTACAACATAAGCAAATAAGTTAGGTACAATATGATGCAATACAGCGATTAAGAGGTCGCATGCATGCATGCAAATATGAAATAATCACTTTTTTATTGGTGTATTATTAGGTCGTGATAACCTCCTTCGGTTTTCTGACGAAGCATTAGTTACCATTATTTAATAAATAACAACAGAAACTTCTTTCAAAATAAATAAATATTACTAATAAGGAGCAAAGTTAGTTAATTTGTGTGTTCACCAAGAAAGTTGGGTGATCACAACTTTACGGTGATGTGTGTACATGTAAAAATTTAAAATTTTCAAATTTATTTAGTAGAAAGCCAAGCTGTACAAAATAGATGAAAAATGAATGCATAAATTAGCTTATAAAATAACTTATAAAAAGTTTATTTTTTTTTAATCGCTTGACTTTCAATACATAAATGAATTCGAAACTTTCAAAAAAATTCATATAAGCACATCACTTGTGAAATAGATGAATTTCAATGGTAATTAATTCGTCGTTTGAAGTCAACCTAATATATTTTTAAAATTGTGCTCATTAGATTCTTTTAATGAACACAACACACTCTAATTTTGTTCTATTAATAAGACCATGCATGAATGTTCCACAAACATATTATCAGGAAGTAGGGCTGTACAAAATCGCTCAAACTCATAACTCGCTTGCTAAGTGCTCTCTTTAACTCGCTCATTTACAACTCGAGTTGGTTGACTCGTTTAATAAATGAGCTGAGTTTGAGCATACCCCAACTCGCCCATTAACACTTCGAGTTACACAAAATTCGTCACAATAAATCCCCATGCACTTCTAAATAACTCCTAAGTTGTTGTTTGGATTTTTTTTTCTTATTATGTTAGTTCTCTTCTGAATTATATTTGAATTGTTTGTGTTTAGATAAATTTTACTAAATCATTTGAACTGTTTTTGTTTAGATAAATTCTTACTATTATATAACTATAACTAAAAAAATTGACTGGTTAAACGAGTTGTGAGCCAATCCGAGTTGGCTTTACATGTACAGCTCGTTATTGACACCCCAACACGAGTTGAAGGTAACTCGCTCAAACTCAGCTCATTTACAGCCTATCAGAAAGTACAGTTTTTTTATCGTAGTTTTACTCTAATTTTCCGAGCATGTTTGGGAAATTTGCAAGAATCAGTCACATATTCGATACTTGAATGTTGGATTCGATACTTAAACAATAATTAAATAATAATTAATTATTTAATACAATAATCGAAAAAGATTGAGGACTGTACATGCTTTAGAAGCCTTAAAACACGCCCCCTTTTACGAAGTATCAATTTATTATGTCAAGTTCCAATATTATATATATAAATTTAAGTTTGTCTAGAATTGACATAATTTGTATAGTGTTAAGTCTGCACAAATTAAATTTGAGCATGGTTGATACTTAAAACATTTGTAAGATGATGTGGCACACTATAATTGAGGCAAAAATGCCACCTACGACTATTAATTTTCCAAAATGCTCAAAATATGTCACTAGTATAAAAAACTCTTTCACTGACCCTCAATCATCGACGGTTTTAACGTGTAACAGTCAATGTAAAGACTGCGTGGCAAAATCGTAAATAAGAAGAATTTCAATACTGATTGTTCAATTGTAAACAACAGTCAGTGAATCAACACCTTTTTTTTATTAACTCTCAGTGTTAAGATATATAGATTTTAAGGACATTTTCTAATCTCACAATCTATACATATTTAATTATTTATTTATTAATCGAAATCTAACATACGATATTTTAGCTTTCATGCATCTCTCTGTAACAAATGGACAAAAATCATACATTTAAATTGTAAGACACAAAATATTGTATTTTGCCAAGATTTCATAGAGTTCAGATCCAGTGAAGTAATTCAAAGATTGAGTTTTAAATTGGGACCGTTCGATTTGAATCTGTAACAATCTATTCAAAGTGGAGTGCACACATTCCAAGAGATGAATTCGAATCGCGAAGCAATCTCGAGCGACAGATACGAATCGGACGATCTCGATCCAAAATCCAAAGATTAAGTTACTTTAGGATATCTGGACCCGATTTCATAGGTCTGTGCCAATATATTTTGTGAACCAATAGCCAGCCACAAAAGACCATTTTTTTTTTCTTGAATAGATTTTATATCTTAAAATTTCCTTGTAGAAAATGATGTATCTTTGCTTTGATCAACTAGCCGTTTTAAAATACTTTTGGAGAATTTGATTTTGGTTAACCTCCATTGGTTTAATACAATGTTTTTACAATACCCAAAGCATCTATATTTATAAAACTCTACAAAGATTTACTAGCCGTTAGAAATTTGTCTAGAAATGGAAAAGGAGGCAATGTTTTTTTTAGCCTATTACGGTAATATCGAAAATAACAAATATATATATATATATAAAGGCTAAAATAAAAGGAATAGAAATGGAGTTGAATCTGAAAAAAAAAAAAACAAGCTATGTGATCGGTCTAAATTATATATATATTCGATCTGATTTTTATTACGAAATAACATCAAATATTTTGCATTTTGAATATAAAGAAAATAGAATATACCTAGAATCAAGTTACTGCATTTGCTTGGTTTTAATTTGCAGAAAATTAAGAAAAACGAAGAAAAATACCCAGTGCAGATGCACGGATTGCGATACGGCCGCACTGAGTACATAGATGCAGTGTTATCAGAACCGAATCGAACCAGTCGGTTTGGCCAGAAAAAACCAGAACCGGCCACCTGTCCGGTTCGGTTCCTTTCAATTACCGCTTATGTTGTTGTATCGGTTAAAAGTGGTTTTATCGGCCAGTTCATGTCAAAAATTTGCTAGAGAAAACCGGGTTAAACCACGGTTCAAATCATATCTTCCTATTTCGCTAGATTCTTCCTCTTGCAGAAGCGATAATTTTGCAAATCTTCCAATTTCGCTGGATTCTCTATTTCCTGCCTTTTCTCCACACGCTGAGATGGAAATAAATATGAAATTTGTTCTCCTTTCTACTTCAATCAGGCTTTCTTCTACAATCTCTTGGTATTTCTTGTGGTATATTGCACATAGGCTCAAGGACCTTCTAATTTCTGAAGGCATAAACTTGAAACGAAATCACCCAAGAACTTGCATTAGATACTATAAGTATTCTCATTTGATCATTTAATTCAGATTTGTAGTTCATGCACTTGAAAAGCTTGAATTTTTGAGATGATTGTATTGAATAGATGAATGCATTAAAGGTGTTCCATGAAATGCTCAAATTAAAATAACATTTAGATGAGAGTGGTAGAGTTGCCAATTACTTTGTCTAATTGTGTAGTAATAAATCTATACACGTTTCTCTCTCAATCAAATACTTGTGAGTATATTTTTGTACGAAACCATAATTGCATTTACAAAGGTAGTAGAAGGTAAAATGGTGTATAGAGCTGAAGAAAAGCTTGCATTTGTGTTGTTGGTTTCCAAATAAAATTATCAGTGTTCTAAATATTCAGAATTAGAAGTTCAAAATCTAGTTCTTTATTAAACAAAGATTTGTTTGTGTTCCTTTTAAAATGAACTGTTTGATCTGTACTCTAAGAGATTGTCCCAAAGCCGTGATATTGAGAAAGGTAGAAAAGGTCATTTTAGACTCCAGTTAGCTTTCTTTTTCTTGGGGGCAAAATGTAAACCAATGAAAACAAGTTAACGACCACTATAATGTTGCTTTGACTGTAGTTGGATACTTTGTGGTTTATGAACAAATGAGCTACTTCATATTGGCATACACTGGTAACAATACGATGATATTTTAATGAAATATCTGATAGTCACCATCAGATGATGTAGTAAAAAAGCATATCAATTAGTCACCATTCAGATAATATCATAATAAGTTATATATATTTTTTTAAAATCAGCAATTGAACCGGTAAAACCATCGGTCTGACCAGTGAACCGTTGAACTAGAGCTTTAGCGGTTTGATGTCCGGTTCGGTTTTGATAACATTGCTTAGAAGGATTTCTGGACGTGCGCCAATTTTAAAAAAATATAATAAGTTGTGCATCAAAATTCGTGCGGATGCGGACACATTGTAGCAGAAAGCATAATTGGAGCCTGAACTTAAAACGGCCATAGATTTTGACTCGTAACTCCGTTTTGAGCGTATAATCACTTTTCGGAAAGCTAGTGAGAAGCTCTACAACTAAGAAGCATAGTTTGGACGTATTTTTCTATTTTTGAAACTACTGATCACTTTTCAAGAACCTAAAATTAGACATGCCAATCTGGAAAACATGTAAAAATATCACCCACTAACCCCACATTCTAGCCTCTAAATTGGACATTATTTTCAGCTATAAAAGAGGGGGTTCATTCCCATTCAAGACATCCATCTCTTCGCAAAGATCATCTCATATCTCAAAATCTCTTCCTCACCAATACTTAGCGTAAAATTATGCAATCAAGGAAGCAATTCAAGGAGGAAGAAGAAGAATTCAAGAAGGCAAGAATAAAGGTTCGTCATCTAGAGAAGGTTGTAATCCATTTCTCTATTTAATTTCTCTTTGTTTTAGTCAATCTTTGTAATGAATCTTTTGTTGAATTCTTGTATCTCCATGAGGCTAGTTTTCCTCTCCAGGGGTTTAGGTCAATGTATGAAGTTGTTTAATTCTATCTTATTTGGTTATTTGTTTTTATTATGATTGTTTTATGGGATTTGATTGTTAATTTCTTAGATTTATCATTTGTGTTGATTACATAGTTTAGTACTTGAAATCGATGTAGTCCCGTGTTGGATTCGAAAGAACCAATATTGCTAGGATGAGAGGAGAGTACCAAATTATGAACACAAATACCCTAGGTTTGGATTGGAAGCGACCGTACTTTGGTATCCAAACTGGAACTACAGAAATTAAGGTTATTGATTTGGTAAAGGACGTAACTGTGAAGTCAACCCCTAATTAGGACATCTCAAATTAAATCGGATATTGGTATGAAGGACTTAATTGTGAAGTACCGATATTCGAGGAGAGGAGAGACTAACAAGAGCTTATGGTCTAGGTAGCTAGGGCGAAGGACCTAACCATGAAATCTGAATTACCTAGACTGCTAGACACATTATTAATTCACGAAAGTTACCCTTTTTAACATATTAGGTTATAAACATAATCAAATCATACATGAATTTAAACAAACCGAGGAAATGAAATTAGCAAGGGATTGTAGACCGAATGCCCTTAAATCTTTTCAATTCTTGAAAGCAACCAAGATTCTATTTTACTTTTCTTTTTTTATTTTATTGTTTTAAACCTCCTCTTCTCGGGTATTGAGCCCAAACCCTAGGAAGTTAGAACAAACAAACCCCCAATCAACCTTTACTTTCTTGCAAAATCTGAAACGAATTGATAAAGTTGAAAGAGTATTTTCCGATTTCCCTGTGAATCGATACCCAAAGTACTACAAAGATAGGTTGTGCACTTGCGATTGACCATTCTTTAAGTATTTAAGTTTATAAATTTAAAAGTCTAAAGAGTATAAAAACAAACATAAAATTTTATACTTAAAATACTCAACACTATGCTCAGTATCTCCAACATAACCTACTGAATATCATAACTATTATTACTCGTATGAATATTATTGAATATTTTTGGAATTAGGTTTTGTCCATAGAAATTTGGACAAATTTATCCAAAAAGTCAGTCTTAATCGTTCAATTTGTGTTCACATGTGTAAGAACAGATTTAAAAATTTAAAAATTTAAATAGTCTTTGAATCTAAACTGTACGAATTTGCATATCAAACGGTTTTGGACCCAATTTTTTGAATGAGACTATTTTGAAAGTCGAATTTGCATATCAAACGGTTTTGGACCTAATTTTTTGAATGAGACTATTTTGAAAGTCCTAAAAAAAACCCACTCACACTTTTTGCCCTTGTGGTCTTATTTCATTCTCAAGTTGTTTGCCGCTGCTTTCATCAGTTTTTACTATCCTAATTTAACTATGAAATTAATTACTCATGATATACTAGCCGTTGCAACCATTTTCAATGTATATATATTTAGAAGCAGATTTAAGTAGAAGTAATGTGGTGAATTGATCTCTATTTTTATTATTTTTTTTTTTTTGTGAAAATTTAGAGTTCAAGCCTCTAAGTTTCATTTATCAGACACCAGGGGTGTCAGGTTTTACAATTTTGCCCTTAGGCTTATTTAATCGTAAAAGAAAACAATAAAGAAAAACAGAAAGAAAAACTATATGATTAATTTATATTTATATATAATTTTTTATATAATTTAAAGAAAATTATCATAGTACTGTAAAATTGATCTCTATTTTTCGTAAAAAAAATTATATGATTAATACTCATATGTATTAGACCTCAATTCAAATGTCCAGCTTCGCCTCTTCAAATTTTCTCATCTCTTCCCTCCCGTATTCAATTGCTCAAACTACAACATGAGCCAATATCGTGCTTCAATTCCAAAATAGAAGCAGTGAGCAAGAAAATGCAATCGATCCAATTAAGCACAAAAAGAAAAACCCCTAAATGATAGATCCACACAGAAAGAGTACTGTCGAAATGGAGAGAGGGAACAATGAGGTTTGAAATCGCACAGCCTTCGCCGCTGCTGATTGAGATAAAAATGTTTTGAATCTAGCGAAGAGATGAAGGAGGTCGAGGGTTTTGGGTCTGATCGAGAGAAAGGTGGGAGGGATGGGTTAGTCGCACGTTCTTTTTTTTATCAAAACTTTTTGCAACCAATGTTGTTGCTGGTTGCTGAAATTGTCACTAATATTGTTGGTCGCCAGAAGCTCGTAATTTCTTTTTTTTTTCTGAAAAAAATAATATCAACAAGGAGCGCACAGCCTCAGTTGCCAGGGCCGGTCCTGAAGATTTTGGGACCCGGGGCGAGAGAAAAATTTGTGGTCTTAATATAAATATTTTTTTTTATTGATATATCAATAGATCATACAAAATATAAGGGACATAAAGCCAATACCCTTCAAAATAAAACACATACAACAAGTCAATGATTAACATACCTATATCATGCTTCTTGCTACTTGTTTTTTGCTCCTTACTCCTTGCTTATTGATAAACCAATTCTAAAACCTTCCTTGTATTTTGTACCTACACAAAAAGCACGTATAAACCACATCTTATCTGAAATGACCCCTCCTTGCATTTTTAGAAGCAAAATCATCAATTATATGTTCAACATCAATAGTTTTCAACATATTTTTTTCAACACTTAATATTGTTAATCCATTCAATCTATCTTGAGTCATAGTTGTTCGTAAATAAGATTTTATCAACTTTAATTTTGAAAAACTCCTTTCTGCAGATGCCACAGTAATAGGTACAGTTAGTAAAACTCTATAAGCAACCAAAACATCCTTTTCTATTTCTTTTTTTGCTACCTAATGCATATTTTCTAGGAAACATTATTTTAAATTAAAAGATAAAACAAAGTAATAGAATGATAAAACCTAGGCAATGAGGTAGAGCAGTCCAATATAGAGGCCGCGCTCGCTGACAATTTTCTAGGTTTATGGAATCACGTTGACAATTTTCTAGGTTTCTGGAATCACGTTGGATGTGTCATCGTTGATTGTTGAACAATAGTGTTGATTGTTTCCTGGTATAACCTCAATTAATTTCTTGGCATATATGCTTTCGTATAATTTAGTGAGCAATATTGTTGAAGAATATATTGAAAGTTTCAAAATAAAGAAACTTTGACCAACAATGAAATGAAAAAACAAAAAAAAAGGAATGATTGAATCACGGATATCAATCAGATTTTAATACAACCATTCACGGATATCAATCAGAGATTTTAATAGCAACGTATCACGGATATAATTGATCTTCTGTTTTGCAATTTTAATACATACAATTTTTTTTTTTCGGGGCCCTTTTGGAGTTTGGGGCCCAGGACCATTGCCCTGGCTGCCCTGGGTCAGGGCCGGCACTGTCAGTTGCTAATATCGGTTGCAGATAACCCTTTTTGCCATAGTCATGATATTAGTCTCATTCTTCAACAAAACTGATAATATAGTACATAACAAGATTTTTTTTTAATTGATCAGATTAATATATGCACATATTTTCAGCCAAGATTTATTCTCCGGATTTTGTTGAATATTATAGAGTTTGTCATTTTCATAGTCGTGTGCCTCAAAGTAGTTGACACTTTCAAATTGTTTTTGTGATCCTCTACTTATTTTATATGTATAAGACATAATACACTTAAAGATGATCGATATTGCTATCAGGATAACATCATTTCAATAGTATTTAAGCTAGCATTAATTATGTGGAAGCCATTGACTTGATATATTTATTAAGATAACAATGGAAAAGTCCAAATCCAATGGAATTCTTGGTAAGCAAGCACAAAATTAAAATAAAATGTTGTGCGCATGCCTTGAAAATTATTATACAAGTTTGCAATACGACAATACTCATCTTCTAAAACCAACAATGTATATGAATGAATTATGACATCCACATGAAAATAGTGCCGAAATTTTTATTAATATAAAAAGAATTCAAAATTTCAAAATCTACACTCAAATTCAACTTATTTTCAGCTCTACCAAAACCGGAGAATTATTTTTCAGATCCAACCCCTAGATCCGAAAAATAATTTTTCGGATCCAAAGAGTCTCTTTCCGAAAAATTATTCTCCGGATTTGTTTTTATTAATTAAATAGAAAATATTATGAATTATTTATTTTTTGTATTAAATATTAGAAATATTTTATATTTATTTAAATATAGATAGATTACTATATAATTGAATTTATCAGAAAGATTGGTACAAATAACCTGGATCAACATTTTTCAAGCTGGACGTTTTACAGCTGTAAGAAATATTTTAAGATAGTTTTGTAAGAAATATTTTAAGATAGTTTTTTAGAATTTGAATGTACTTGAAGGACCATGATATTTTATTTATTTACTCAGAAGTGACTTTTGAATCGGAATTAATAACTCAAATTCAAGTACGCTGACGTGATAGTTATACTAATGTGACGGCAAGTACGCTGACGTGATAGAAGTTAATTTAGATAGAATTCTTAATTTAAAAGATGGAGGAATCGAATAATAAAACTTGTCTATTATGAAGATATGTGGTGGAATTTCAAACAAAATATTTATATAGAGAGAGGTTGGTTAAGATACTAACGTTGATACAGAGCACTTCGTTATATCAAGTGATTTTGAAGTTTAAACCGTCAATCGGAAGTGATCAATGCATTACTTATATTAAAGTGTCTTTAAAGACCAAATTTTACATTTTTTTTAGAAACCTTTTATTATTTTTTGGGATTTTTTAAAATCCCTGTTTTAATATGATAAAAATATATATATATGAAAATAGTGATTTTAAAAAATCCAAAAAAATAATAAAACATTCTAAAAAATATAAAATTTGGTCTCTAGACACATTTTAATGTCAAGAATGCATTAGCACTTCAGATCAATTATTTGAACTTCGAATCCAACAATTATAATACCAATGTACAAGAGGGGCTATATATTGCAATGCATCATAGCTCAACTCTCTATATATATAAATAGAGAGAGAGAGAGAGGGGGGGGGGGGGGGGGGGGGGAGGGTTCACTGATATACTAACGTACAGAGTACTTCGCTATACCAAGTAGGATTTTACAATTTCGACTATTTGAATTTCGAATCCAACAGTTATAAGTCCAATGTACAATAGGGACTATACATTGCAATGCACTATAGCTCAGAGGGCCTCCGTGCAACGGCTTAATATTTAAGTTTTTAAAATCCTAACGGTCGATCCGAACCGTTCAACGTGATCTCCATATGAATATGTACTTATAAACTAAATTTTATATTTTTTAGAATTTTTTTATTATTATTTTAGATAGGTAGAAAATCACTTGATTTAAATCATACAAAATTTTTAGAAAATCACTTGACCCCATTCACATTTGACCCCTATAACTTGAAAGTTTTGCTCCGTCTCTCAATGGAGACATGAGCTCAAAATTTTTGATCCAGTTTAGTTGGATCGAACCCAATTCTTTAATTATATTTAATTATATTTAATTAGATTTAGTTTGAAACTTATTATTAATTAACGTTTATTACAAAGTAATTATATTAATTAAGATTAGTTATATAAATGAATAAATTAAAAATAATAAATAATCATTTGAGTTAAACAAATGGGATTGAAAAAAAATAATGAAAGAATATTGGTCCGATTCATTGGCATGCATCCTTGCATGAGAGAAACATTAATGAACAATGAGAGAAGGAAGAGGTGTGTTGCCTGGTGTCTTTTGCTTGGCATGAAAGCGTGCTAACCGGGAACAAGCAAAGTTAGCTATAATTAATGATAAAGCTAGCTAAAGTAAAGCTAAAAGAGATAAGTCAGTCAACGATCCGTTGACCGAACGTTACACCGTAGCCCACTAACAGTATTAACTATTCACTATTCAGTACCACGGAACAGTCATCATTTCATAGTCATAGTACTGTCTTCTTCTTTCAATTCCTTATCGATACACCGGGTGTAGACAGTATACGTAGAGCCGTCTCCGACACAGTCGATTATGTGTCGTGATTCACATATTACGTGGTTAATTAAATTAGTCTACCTTGATTAGTCTACTTGTGTTATTTTACTATATATTGTGGGACTAATCTAATTGTCCAGACAAATTAATTCCTTGTTATTCCTTAAAAATAACAGAAACTTGTGTACTCCAATCCTAATTGTTCAAACTTTTCCAAGCATGAATCTCAAAGAAGTAAGGTTTCATGCACGAATCTCAACAAAAATTAACAGTTGGAGATTAGAATAACAAGTTCATGTTATTCCCAAGGAATAACAGCACATTTATTTCCAATATTGTCCAGATACAGACCGATTTTTTTTATCACATAAAGTTCATAAAAATATATATAATTTAAATTAAACTTTAACAAACCGATGTTTTTTTTTATCACACAAAGCACATTTATTTTCATTGTCCGGATACAGACCGATGTTTTAATTATTTAATCTCTCTTTTACACTAGGTGAATTACAGCAAAAAGCTATCTTAATGGAGTTTAGTGCTCTGTGTTGGACTTTATGAAAACATAGAAACGACATTATTTTTTCTCAAGCATCCATTATCTTACTTATCATTTTTGTAAGTGAATATTGGACAGGTCATACTCCCAAAGAACTCAAAGACAACGTCGCAGAATGGCTTCCTGGAGACATCCACATCATCCCTTTACAGATGTTAGACCCAGTTACTCCACACATATATAGTGCCGTATCAAGGTGCAGATGTTGGGGCCGCAATTGATGGTTGAATGAAGATACCACACTTAACCTTTTGTCTAGATTCAGTTTTAGGATGTGTTTACCACTTTACCTCAGCCCATTGAAAAGAGGCTTAGTTAGTATCTTGTTTTCTATATATAACTGTGTTTTGGTGGTCAACTAAATATAGAGCTTATGTCTTTTGTTTTACTGATGTGATGTGGTAATTAGCTATTATTTGACTATGTGAATGGATAAAAACTGTTTCGTAAGTTACCACTAGTTTCTTGAATGAAACGGGCACTTGTTGCCTTTTGTCAAAAAAAAAAAAATAAATAAATAATCTCATGATATATAATTTGAGTAAAGCTAGCGTGTGACATGCTCACCAAGAAAGTTTGGTGAGCATAACTCCAAAAGTATATCGGATCGACGTCAAATGTCAAATCCAAACCGTTGAAATCCATGTACTTCATGAGTGATGCATATATATGCAAAATTTTGAAAGTTTCGAGTTTATTTGCTACACGGTCAAGTGGTCAAAGAAATAATAAAAATTGAATATATAAAATAACTTATAATAAAATGTTCATTTCTTTGACCACTTGACCGTGTAGCAAATAAACTAGAAACTTGTAAAATTTGGCATATATATGCATCACTCATGAAGTACATGGATTTCAACGGTTTGAATTTGACATTTGACGTCGATCCGATATACTTTTGGAGTTATGCTCACCAAACTTTCTTGGTGAGCATGTCACACGCTAGCTTTACTCATATAATTTTATTAACAAAAATAATTATATAATATCAAGTATTTTGGAATAAAAAAAAATGATTTTCCACAACTAATCTCGTGGTACAATTGAATACCTATTTCAGTATGCTCTCATAATTAGAGCATGTTTGTTTGTTAGATTATACGAGATAAGATTTAACGGGTTCAGAAACCCATACTCATGAGTACTTGTATGATTGATTATCGGAAAGTGCTAACATGAGTGTTCAGTTGTGCTACAAAATTAGATGTGAAAATTTTTATTTTTCTTTTTAAAATGTTTGATATTAAACTATTATTTTATTAATAAAATTATTACTTGTAATTAAATAAACTATATTAAACAATTACATAACAATATTAATTATTTATTATTATTATTATTATTATTATTATATGAAATGCAAATATATATTCTTTATAATTAAATAATATTTATTATGTGCATCACCTTTTAATTAAAAACAAAAGGGACTTTTTTTATGGGATCGAGGTTAGTTTATATAGTCAATTATAGGAGTAGAACTAGGGTGTTCTTAAGCTCACCAAAGTGTTTGGTGAGCTTGACTTCAAAATCTATCAAATCGGTTTCAAATGACGAATCTAAACCGTTGGAACCCGTCTATTTTATGTGTGATGTGTCTACATGTGAAATTTTTAAACTTTAGAATTAGTCTAGTATAAAATTAAGGGGTCAAAATATGTTCAAAAAATGAATGCACTAAAATTAATTTATTAACCTTCTAATTTTGACCGATTGACTTTATACTAAACTAATTCCAAAGTTTAAAAATTTCACATGTAGACGCATCACACGTACAATAGGCGGATTCCAACGGTTCGAATTCGTCATTTAAAACCGATTTGACGGGTTTTAAAGTCAAGCTCACCAAACACTTTGGTGAGCTTAAGAACACCCTAGTTCTACTCCAATTATAGTGCCATACTAGAGAATTCAGATCCTTTCCGGTATCATAATAGAAAATCCTTTCCGCTAGTGTGAATCTCAAAGTCATGACTAGGAGTTAAGTGTGGAGAATATATATATATATATATATATTGGATATTTAGCTGGAAGGATACTTTTTTGATATTAGAGACGAAACTGATACATCATACATTACTTTGGCCTTTTGGGAAGAAACTAATTAGTGTAGTGTGGAGAATATTTGACTAGGAGTTAATCCCAGTAATAATTAATGCTAGTCTGAATCTCAAAGTCATGACTAGGAGTTAAGTGTGGAGAATATACACATATATATATATATATTGGATATTTACCTGGAAGGATACTTTTTGATATTAGAGATGAAACTGATACATCATGCATATCACTCTCAGGAAGAAACTAATTCGCACTGAGACCGTGAATTATTTCCAATCTTTACACGCATGACACATGAGCATTGCCAAAAAAAAATACATGAGAAAGAAGGGACAAATATCGGCCATCCGAACGGGTTATGGGCTAACATATATTCTTATTTAGACTAAATTAAAGTCTCACATATTCCCATGCATTATAAAAATGAATTGTCATTCTTCATAATTCTGTGATAAATGAAAAAGTCTTTAGAATCTATCCAGATGCTTGGAAATTTACGGGAATTAAATGGAATTGGGTGGAATTTCTCAAATTTTTCTCAAATCATGTTTGAATTGTCCATTTTTTTTCAAAACTTATGTATAAAAACTTCGGACCGAACACTCATTTTACACATTCTCATAATCAATTTGGTATGTATCAGTATCCATGAATTCTATTTTTTCAAAAATGGATTTCCAACTCTGTCAGATTCCATTCCGCACAATATACTATATTTCAGATGTTTTCTTTAAATTACATCACATTTTTACAGCATATTATCGGTCTAATTATTTTTCTTCAAAAAATTCTTATCTAGCGAGATATTTAATTAGAAATGAATATTTTTTTTAAATAAATCAAGATTTTCTAAATTAATAATACAACTGGATACTCATATCAACATATTCCCATAATTATTTATGTGTTTCTTCATGAGCATGTGAGATTTAAATATATATTATGTCGTTCCGTGATTAGTTACGCCATAACTTAAGTCACTTGTTGTGTCGTGATCAAATTTGGAAGAATGGTTATGTCACCTAAATAGTTACGGTACATTAGTCACTCTGTGACCACATGTGACGTAATGTATTCAAACGTGATTGGTCACATTTTGTCACGGTTGGTCACATTTAATTTTTGTTTTCATAATTTAGGTTAGTTTATTCAAAATTCATAATTCGATCAAAAACTAATGGTCCTAATTACACGTATCTAACCACGTACTGTACCAAATTTTTAAAAGATGGTCACGTCACATAAATGGTCACGAAACGTGACCCGCACACGTAACGTGCCGTGACATGATGTATCCGGTCACGCCGTAACTTTTTTATCCCTAAATATGGGTTCTTGCAAATTAATAAGTAACTTTCCGAAAACGTAAAATCTCATTATGTACAATTCCGTGACAAGCGAATAAGTCTTGATACTTAGAATATTTTCTGCAATAATTTGGTTCAAATCTGTTATAAATTTGTCAAGGACTCCAACAATTTAGGTTGCATTATAAGAAAACACTAATCTTGTTTTGTCTGCTTAAGGTTAATTTTAAATAAGATTATTAAAGTTGGAAAACTTATTGTTAAAAAATTTACATAATTTTGGAATTCGATAGCATGATTCTTGGTGCAGAATTAAAATTATGTATGAGCTGTCATTTTTGAAATGAACTGCTCTGATTTGTCTAAAATTCTCTAACAACGTCATCAATAACAGGAGTTTAAAAAATAAATGGTATTCTTGTTTTGGCTTTTGTGCTTTAAAACATGACGTGAATGATGTGAATCAATATCATGAGTAGAACTAGCTAGGATGTTCTTAAGTTTCTTGGTGAACTCAAGTTTAAAACCAGTCAAATCGGTTTCAAATGACAAATCTGAACCGTTAAATTAAACTCGTCTACCTTACGAGTAATGGGGCTGTTCGGCAACACCCCTTAATCCTAGTTAGGATTAAGTTCTAAGGAAGCTTAAGGAACCGGTGTTCGGTAAGCTAAAGGAAGGGGCAACGGATTAAGGAAGCTAAAGGAGGGGGGATGGTGCCTTAAGGAATGGGTAACGGATTAAGATCCGGGCAAAAGGAGGCTAAAGGAGGTAAGTTTAATCCGTGCTAAGGAACCGGTGTTCGGTAGGATTAAGCGGTTAAGGAAGCTAAAGGAGGCTCGTTTAGCCTTAAGGAGGCTTAATCCCGTCTAGCCGAACAGCCCCAATGTGTTTACATGTGAAACTAATTCATAGATATTTGTTTTCCATACTAGAGATGAAACTGAAACATCATACATCACTCTTAGGAAGAAACTAATTCGCACTGAGATCGTGAATTATTTCCAATCTTTTTACACGTATGAGCATTGCCAAAAAAAACATGAGAAAAAAGGGACAAATGTCGGCCATCCGAACGGATTGTGGGCTAACATTCTTATTTAGACTAAATTAAAGTCTCACATATTCCCATGCATTATAAAAGAATTGCATCCGATTAGGTCCTCAACCTCGTACGTATTTGTATTTATGAGTTTCTATTTTTTTTTTAATGAATTATCATCCAGCACAATTCTGTGGCAAATGAACAGGTCTTTATAATCTATGCAGATCGATGCTTGGAAATTTACGGGAATTAAATGGAATTGGATTGAATTTCTCAATTTTTCTCAAATCATGTTTGGATTGTCCAATTCTTTTCCAACCTTATGTATAAAAACTTGGGAACCAAATACTCATTTTTACACATTCTCGTAATCAATTTGGTATGTATCATCATCTATGAATTATATTTTTTTGAAAAGTGGATTTCTATCTAGAAACCATGAGTCAGAAAGAGGAGGCCTTGGCCGGGTAGCTGAGTTGGTCTCGAAGTTGCTTTTTTTTACCAATACAAAGTTGGATTCCATTCCGCACAATTCTGTATCAAACGAAAATATATGAAAAGAGTCAATTTGGTTAAGATCTGACAGTAGATACTATATATGTTTGAGATATTTTCTTTAAAAACGCCGAAATTAAAGTTTGAGAATTATATTTTAAAAACAATCATTAAATAAATTAAAGTTTTTTTTTTCAAAAATAGATACAACTTTTTATAAATTAAATGTACTAGAAGGATCATAATATTTTCTGGATTACCTAGAAGTGACTTTTGAACCGGGATCAATAACTCAAAATCTAATTATTTTTATTTTTTTCCAATAACACATAAAGAAATATATTAATTTTTTTTACAGACGCGAAAAATCCGGCCTGAAAAATATTGATCCGAGTTAATTGTTACAGTCTTTCTAATAAATCAAATTATATTGCATTCCATCTATATTCAAAGAAATATATTCAACATTTCTAATATTTTAATACAAAAAATAAAAATAATTCTGTTTTCAAAAAAAAAAAAAAAGGAAATTTCTGTTTTCCAGTGGCCGCTGCCCTCCAAAGCGGCCCGATTGTATGTGGCCGCTTTCTACAGAAGCGGTCATGCTGTTTTTAATAAAAAATTCTGAAAATGGTGTTTTGGTTTATTAATTTTCCGAAAATGGTATTTTTCAAAATATCGGTTAAAAACGTGTTCAGATGAATGGAAATTAGTAATATTTTAGATCAAGTGGAAAAATTATTCCAATGAGCGTTGGGATGCCCTTTTTTTCTGGCATGGGAATTGATATTTTTTTTCATCTTAATTCTCATCTCTTCAGAAAAATATGGGAAACAAAAACTATTAGATCAAATCAAATTATTTTTTTCCCATGATCTCTTGTTTCATCTCTCCTCAAAATATTCAAATAAAAAATGTTCAATATATTAGTACTAAATGTTAAATAAATTATACTTATTCACACTTCCAACTGAATCTCATAAAAAATTATCATGATCTCATATTACTTATTTTAATTATAAAATATGGTTTAAATTATTGAAAATTATAAAGATTACTGTCATTTTAATACCACTCATATAATTTACACGACTAACCAAAGTAGTATTATAATTTGTTTATACTTATACAGTTTTTATTTTATTAGTTTTCTAACTTTTATTTAATTATTAGACTTTAGATTATCAAAACTGATCACAAAATTGCTAATATCTATTAAACACAAAATTAGTATTGATAACAATCTTTCAAAAACAAAAATAGAAATACATATAACTTATAAGCACAAAATTATTTATACAATTTTTTTAACAAATTACATCACATTTTTACAGCATATTATGGGTCTAATTATTTTTCTTCAAAAAAATTCTTATCTAGCGAGGATTTTAATTGGAAATGCATATTTTTTTTAAATAAATCAAGATTTTATAAATTAATGGTAAAATTGGACACTCATATCAACATATTCTCATAATTATTCTCTTGTTTACCCATTAGTATGTGAGATCTAAATATATATTGTGTCGTTCCATGACTAGTTACGGTCTGACTTAGGTCACGTGTTGTGCCGTGATCATATTTGGAAGGATGATTACATCACGTGAATAGTTATGGTACGTTAGTCACGCCTTGACCACATGTGACTGGTCGAGTTTGGTCGCATTTAATTATTTTTTTCATAATTTTGGTAGTCTATTCAAAATTCACCATTTGATCAATAACTAATTGTTCTAATTATACGTAACTCGCATGACCACGTACTGTGCCAAATTTTTAAAAGATGGTCATGTCACACAAATAGTCATAGAATGTGACCCGCGTACACGTGACGTGATCTATCCGGTCACGTCGTAACTTTTTGATCCCTAAATATGAGTTCTTGCAAATTAAAATGGAACTTTCCGAAAACGTAAAATCTTTTTTTTTTACAATCCTGTGACAAACAAACAAGTTTAGAATATTTTCTGCAATAATTTAGTTCAAATATGTTATAAATTTGTCAAGGACTCCAACAATTTAGGTTGCATTATAAGAAAACACTAATCTTGTTTTGTCTGCTAAAGGTAAATTTTAAATAAGGTTATTAAAGTTGGAAAACTTGTTAAAAAATTTACATAATTTTGGAATTCGATAGCATGATTCTTGGTGCAAAATTTAAATCATGTATGAGTTGTCATTTTTGAAATGAACTGCTCTGATTTGTCTAAAATTCTCTAACAACGTCATAAATAAATGTTATTCTTAATTATTTGGAACTTTGTGCTTTAAAAAATGACGTGAATGATGTGAATCAATATCATCAGATCTGAAATTGATGGTTCAGATACGGTCTATTTTTTAGCAAAAGCAGATACGGTCCATACGGAGATGTATATATATATATAAGAAACCGTAACCTACGTACAAAAAACATGAAGAAGAGAGGTCGCTTTTATTTTATTAATTTTTTCTTTTGAAATCTCTTATGATAGACCAAGTCTAGATAAGGAAATCTTTCCTACCTATAAATTCTACAGCCTTATCTCTCTCTCTCACACCTTGTGCTCCCCGTGAGGCTACACCGATATCTTCTCCATTTCTAACTTCTAAGCCACCCAACAAAACAAAACGAACAAGAAACCAAAAAAGAAAAACTGAAGCGCAGAAAAATCAACAAGCTAAGAGGGTGTGTGAGAGAGTGAGAGAGTGAGAGAGAGAGAGGAAGGAGGAGGTCATGAAAACGAGAAGAGGAGTGTGCTACAGTGTGGCGCCGGAGGAGCTCCGGCGAGGGAAGCGGCGCAAAGTGGACCAGTTCGAGGCCTTACCAGACGACCTAGTGGTCTCAATCTTTGCTAAACTCAGTGCCAGTGCTGATTCTCCTTCAGATTTGATCAGCCTCCTTCTAGTGTAGGTTCTTCAATCTTCATGCTCTTCTCTTTATACCCCTTTTCAGTTTAATATCGCAAGTATTTAAGGTTTTTTTTTTAACAAATTTCGTCTAACAACATTTGTGGAATATTACTAAAAAGCAAGGGCTGACATGAAAATTTCGAAATAAGATTTATGTCTGCCACTCCTTTTTTATTGTCATATTTGGTTGTTGTTGGACCTTTATTTTTTCAAAGATACATTACATGCGAATGTTGCGCTGTTACCATTGTTTCTTTTTCAGAGATTTCTTTCTTTATTTTCCTTTTATCTGTAAACAATGTTCTTTTAAATTCTTTTAAACAGGTAAATTTTTAAAATCACAATAATACAAATTTTTGGGCTTAGCATTCATTATACATTTATTTTGTTGTCCTTTTTTCTGGTATTTTTTCTACTTTTTTTTTTGCATCGAGTATTTCTTGAAATAGAGATAACAATTTTTAGTTTCCTTAACAGGTGCAAGAGATTTAATGGGCTAGTTATAGATCCATCAGTACTCTCGGTAGCATCCGAGAAGTGCCTCAGAATTCGTGCAAAGGAATGGTGTGAACCGGCACGTCGGTTTCTCAGGCGCTTTGTTGATGCTGGCAATGTGGAAGCTTGCTACATCCTTGGCATGGTATGCATATTTTGTAAATTTAGCCCTTCAATTTTTATTAGGTTTTGCTACTATGTGCGAAACAGTCAAGTTCTTTTGGTGTTGGTTCACCAAATGGAATTTTTTCCTTCCTAAAAGAAGCATTATATATGATTTGTCAACAAGGAACACTTGGGATTTGAATTAAAAATAAAAATTACAATGCAAATGTATATATACTTGGTTTTCCCTAAACTTATTTTTTTCCTTTCAGTAATTATCCGAAATGAATGGTCCAAAATGCATACTTCCTGTAGTGTTTTTGTTGAAAGAAATAAGTACTTATTCCCACCTTAAAAGAACTCTGAATTGAAATTAACTAAAATAGAAAATACACAATTGCAAATGCACAAAGAAGTAAACAGCATCCCTTTTTTGTCTAAACAGATCAAGTTCTATGCTCTAGGGAACCGCCCTATTGGTGCGGCATTAATGGCGCGAGCCGCAATGCGACGACATGCGGCTGCTCTGTATTCCCTGGCGGTGATACAATTTAATGGGAGCGGTGGGTCAAGGCATGACCGAGATTTGCGTGCTGGTTTTGCTCTCTGCTGCCGTGCTGCTGCCTGTGGAAGTCTCGATGCTCTACGTGAGCTTGCATATTGTCTCCAGGTAATTGGTCTGAAAATATTACTTTTGCGTGAATCATTTTGCATTCACATCAAATTTTATTCAACATTTATTTTTTGGGGCATAATGAATTCCAAATTAAAAAGGAACTTCATTGGAGAGGGAATCTTGTTTCAGTCTCCTGTTTTGCTATGGTGCAAAAGGCATTTGACTAAGTTAAGAAAAAGATCAATACTATAACTGTTGGACCCAAAGATATAAATAGTGTACTCTACTGTACCGAAATAAATATTACCTTTATTATGAGTAGACAAGTTTAGTTTTGTTTCGTTTTTCTCGTCTTTTTTAGCTTAAAAGAAAGCTAGTTATACGAAAAAATATGTTATTACAATAATAATTGAGGAGGGTTCAAATGCCTCCATTTTTTGTGCCTCCATCATGTCTCTATTTTTAAAAACTTTAATAACTCCAAAGTTAAGTCTTAAAATTCAAAATAAAACCGTTAGATATGAACTACATTTTATCTATGCACGTGTAAAAAAATTATGGCATTTCAACGTTGTTTTGGTTATCATCTTGAGCTTGTAAGAATGTATACTAATGTGGATGATTTCTAGACGTTGATTTTTCAATTTATTGATTCACATAAAAGCAAAATTGAAATGTGATAATTTTTTATGGGCACATAGATAAAATAACATAGATCGCATCTAACGGTTTTATTTTGAATTTTAAGTTTTCAACTTTGAGTTATTTAAGTTTTTAAAAATGGAGGCATTTGAACCCTCATAATAATTATTATCGGTCTGCTCTAAAAATGCCATATTTTATTATCGTAGGATGGATATGGCGTTAAGCGGTCTATTGTATCTGGCAGGCGCCTACTAATTGTAGCAGCCTCTCTTGAGCTGGAGTACCATTTGGTACCGGCAGCAGAAGAGCATGTTCATGCGGCGAACCAATTCCTATGCGAATGGTTCTTTACACAAAGGAACACACTGGAGGAAAAGGGGCTCAGGTTGTGCTCGCATGAGCAGTGTGGTCGTGCCGAGACACGGCTACATGAGTTTCGGCGGTGCTCAGTTTGTGGGCTGGTGAACTACTGCTCGAGGTCGTGTCAGGCTTTGCACTGGAGAAAGGTGCACAAGACCGAGTGCATGCCAGTAGAACAGTACCTAGACAATGCTGCTTTTGCTGGGCCTGGCTGACTGTTGTTTTCTATTTCAGGGTTCTCTCAGTTTTTTTTTTTTCTTTTGTTTTAGTGTTGCCTCATTTCTAGGTTGATTTTTGGTACTTTAGTTTTTTGTGAAAAGGATGTAGGTTGTTAGTTGTACATTATTTGCTGAAATAGTCTACTTGCCGCTTGAAAAGAGGAAAAACAGAAAGAAGGGAGATTTTTGTTTCTAAAAAATGACTTGACCGATGCAATTTATATCTGATAACCCTGTTTAAATTTTATCTGGTTCAAAATTTTGTACTGTTAGCAAATTTTGTTGAAAAAGAGAGTTCAAAAGCAACATCTCACATAGGTTTCATTAGCCGATCTATAACAAATTTTGTTGGCGCTTCATCCAATTTTTTGCTCTAGTTCCCTATATTTTTTTGGTAATTTCTAATTTTAATTGAAGTCGGCCACGCCATGAATTTTCACCGAATAAAATATGGCAATATTGCGGCAGTTTTCATACTATTATAATATTTAAAAACTGGAGGTGGTTATTTTAAAAGCGGCGTGGCGGGAAAAGCTGTTGGATTTGTTGGATCAATTTTAATTTTTTATTTCTCTCATCTCTTTTTGCATTTATTGAAAGTTTGTTTGTTTGTTTGTTCTCCGTCGTTTCTGGTTGTTTAGCAATTGCTGAAGCTACAGTTTCCCATAGTAACCGTAATCATTTATTAATTGCTACGCTCTGGTATAAAAATATCCATTTGTAAAAAAGGATCCAACAGCTATGTAATTTGATCTGACTGATACCTTCCATGAAAGAAACAAACACTAACCAATTTTAAAAAATAGACTATTCACTGAACTCATATGATATGGGGCAGGATAATACCAAATTTCATGTCCCAGTCAATTATTCAAAATTTAAAATTTCCGTATAATTTTTTTTTTATTTTCTTGTTTTCTGGTGTGAGGTAGGAAGAGCACGCAACATTAGTACATTGCGGGTGGTTGGAATGATGGAGCGTGCAAATCTCGTGACCGGAATAAATTATTAAAATTGTTGGAAATTTTTCACTGACAGCCCTAATCTTTCCAATATTTAAACTTTAACAGTGTCAGAACCAATTTTTCACTGTAGTAAGTAGACAAGTAGTGTAGTGCCCATTTCACAAGGTGACACGCCAAGATCATTTCCATTTCTTGTCTATTTAATTTTGTGGGGTCTTTTACAGTACACGTGGTGGACCAAATTAGACCAGACTTTGCGTTGGGGTTAAGCTTGGAGAAGAGCAGAGGAAATAGCTGGAATAAAGCGGTCCCTTATTCCCAGAAAAATACAAAAGAATAATAAAGAGAAAGGAAAATTGAATCTGTAAGAGGTCAGGTTCCAAGTAACATTGGAAAGCTTCAAATGTGTGCCCTACATTTTTGAAAGAACCAGATGTCATGCATCTTATCTTACAATATCACATATCTTATTCCATCTCAATCTAGTTTTTTTTTTTTTAATTTTCCATGACAAAACAGCTGTTGGTCGCTGTTTACCTATTTTTTGTCACATTAATTAATGCATAATAAAGGAGGATAGTTATTTAGGGAGACCGGAGACATAATTAATTATTTGAGGAAGTTTTTATTTTCGTAATCATAACAATATTTTACAGATAAATAAAAAATTATTTCATCAAAAAATAAGATCTTTTTTTATCATTTAAATTTCAAAATTTTTGTTAATCAATTTTGTCTCTCATTGCGGCCCGATTTTTTTTAATTATCACCCTAATAAATCGTAGTTAAATCATTACCACCCTAATTAGCATATTTCAAAACATACTACCCACGTCAATCTAGTCTGCGCATCAAATTGAGCTGGTGCGCAGACTGAGTTGGCGCACCAAATTGGCTACTACTGCCCAGTATACACATAAAAAATACCAATTTAGTGTGCCAACTCAGTCTGCGCACCAGCTCAATTTGATGTGCGGACTGAGTTGCTCAGTAGATGGTATGTTTTGAAATATGTTAATTAGAATGGAATTATTTAATTACCATTTTCGACATTGCGGCATAAGACACTTTTTTATGATATGTCTCTATATAATTAAAGCTTTAAGATATATAATATTATAATTGGAAGTCACTATCCTCAAATCTCATGAAATTTGTTTGGCATTACTCGGACACCACTATTACGTAAGAATAGTAACTTTGAAATTCAAACTCCATTTTTATTCAGATATATTAAAAAGAAAATTCTAGTTATTTTTTCAAATTTTATGTAAATCACATTAATATCATATATAGTGAGGATTGAAGCAAAATATATTATCAAATTGGTCGTAGGGCCAGAGCCCCCCCCCAAAAAAAAAATGAAATTTACATTTGTCTGGCAAATAAATTTTTAGCGCAATATTACAATTAAGGGATCGACTAACAGTCCCCTATCTCTCCCCCGCACTAAAAGACAAAAAAAATAGTTAAAACGTGCTAACTACCACCAAAGAGCAAGATTAATGTTATTTTATTAATAGTCAAAACGTATAGTATTCATACCTACGAATTTATAGTATTCATAGTTATTATCAGAACCATTCGTCATATGTAAACACAAGTTGGAGGGGACCAGTAACGACCAGGGGGACCGCTGACGTCTTGTGACAGTCTGGATTGGAGACCGCAATCGTCTGAAAGCGAAATTTGCCAAGATTGGAGACCACTACAGCGAATCTATATATTATTCATATCTAAATAAAGAAGTATTCATATCTAAACAAATGAAGTATTCATACTGACGATTACGAAGTATTCATACATGTTTGAAATAATTTATACAATTCAAAATTCAAAGTCAGATTCATCTCTCTCACCCCACCTCTTCCAAGAAGTATTCATACTGACAATTACGAAGTATTCATACATATTCGAAATAATTTATACAATTCAAAATTCATTGTCAAATTCATCTTTCTCACCCACCTCTTCCGAAGTATTCATATCTAACATGAAGTATGCATATCTAACAAATGAAGTATTCATATCTAACTAATGAAGTACTCAATATCTAACAAATGAAATATTCATATATATAACTATTCATATCTAACTAATGAAGTATTCACACATGACACTAATAATATTCACATCTGACACTAATAATATTCACACCTGCCCAGATTGGGACCAAGAAATATTCTCAACAGACTAGTATGCATATCTAAAACAATGAAGTATTCATATCTAACTAAATAATTATTTATACTGACGATTACGAAGTATTCATACATGTTCGAAATAATTTATACAATTCAAAATTCAAAGTCAGATTCATCTCTCTCATCCCACCTCTTCCAAGAAGTATTCATATGTAACATGAAGTATGCATATCTAACAACTGAAGTATTCATATCTAACTAATAAAGTTTTCATATGTTGCACTGTGACAACCTTCGCCGGGCTAACATGGACCCCCTCCAATGGTGCACCACGCTCTCCCCGCCGAATCTTGACGGTGCAGCACGCTCTCCTCGTCGGATCTCGACGGTGCAGCACGCTCTCCTCGTCGGATCTCGACGGTGCACCACGCTCTCCTCGTCGGATCTCGACGGTGCACCACGCTCTCCTCGTCGGATCTCGACGGTGCACCACGCTCTCCTCGTCGGATCTCGACGGTGCACCACGCTCGCCTCGTCGGATCTTGACCGCCATCACAACTGTCGGCGTGGGTAGATGGTGGCGAGCAGTAGAGGAGAAGAACAGGGTGAGTTTTGAGTTATGTTTAATTTTTTTTCTTTCTAAGAGAAGATTGAAAATGATGGGTTTTGACCACGTGAGAAAACAAAAAAGGAAGGTTGTTAGGGGGACAGATAGGGGACAGATTCAAGGGGACAACATCTTTACTCTACAATTAAATCATTTACATTTTGAATTTCCATTTACATAAAAATTATTGTTATTTTTGTAAAAATGCAAAAAGTCGAATAAAACATCTACATACAAGATAATAATTAGTATTTGACCTAGCAGATAAAAAAATTTAATTGAAAGACGAAAACAAAAATAAATTTATCTTCGAATAAGTCTTTTGACACAATATTCTTTATTCGTTGACAAATGTTTATTCGATGGATTTGGATTCTTGCAACTGTATATAACTATCGCATTGTATATATATAATTGAAAGGTTAGAGAGAGAGAGAATGGAATATTATAATGTGAAATGAAATTATCCATATGTAGGATTGGATTGTGAAATTAAGTGTGATTGATAGCAATTTGAGGAATTGTTGGCAGTCAAAAGGAAGAAAGGAAAAGGAGTTTGTTTGTGTTGGGGTTGCTTTCTTTCATTCCTTCCCACAAAATACAAAATACAAAATACAATTTATAGTGACTACCAACGTCCAACGCGTATGCGTTGCTTATCTCTTCTTATCCTTTTCTTGTTTGCATTTCTGTACACAAAATTTGGATTCTCCATTCAAGGAAATAACTATCAAAATCTCCTACCTCCCATTAAGGGATTTCCTAATAGCTTCACAATCAAAGGTATCTCCACATTTTAACATACCACTTTACTTTTCATTCGCTTACCGACTTTCTTCAAATTTATGTTTACATTACTGATATTTTTTTTTCACTTTGTGAGTTTCGAACTCATGACTTTTTATATGAGAGTCTTATATATGTCTTTTATTAATAGATCAAATGCTAGTTCTCGGTAATGATAAATTTTATATAGCACATTTCTATCCCAATCAAATGACACGTGATTAAAAATACATTTAACTGTAACATAGTTTCATAACATTTATTTTCCTCTTCACTTTGAACAAACATATATATATATATTGACTGGTTGAGTACTATTATATGAAATGATTCGTAAATGGATCTATACGTTAAGAAAAAATATATATATAATTAGATTAGATAGATACATTTTTTTTTTAAATTCATTCAAATTAAATTATGCGTAGAACCAAAAACTTATTTGATAAGCTACTTCCATACCCATCAACAATCTCTTCCTTTTATGGTGTACACCTTGACCTTGGTATCACAAAAAGGAAATTTGCGCGTACCAACGAGCAAGCAACATAATTTCTCAATTGAAGCAACATATATATCTTCATTTGATTCTTGTAAAAAATGTAAAACAAAAATAGCATTCTGAATATATTTATGAAAATATTAAACTCTGAATTTTTTTTTATTTACTCAAGAAAGTACTAACTAAAAATTATTATTATCATTGCAAAAAAAATAAGTAATAAGTATTTTTGTATACTATATAGAAATATTTATAATTGAGATATAAATAATTATTGTAATAAGTATAAATATATTCTTAGTGCAGAGATAACAGATACATAAATGAAGTATTCTAAAAATGTGGGTGGGATTGTTAATTATCAGTTTATCACATTACCATAATAAAATGTTGTTTTTATTAATTTGTACATGCATACCCCCTAAATAAAGTACTATTTTATACTTGTGCGTTGATGGAAAAATTTAACAAAAAATATCTATATATTTTTATCACTCGATAAATTGGATTACAAGAGTATTTGATTTTATTATTTATGTAAAATTAATGGATGAAAGTGTCATTATTTTGGCCAGCTATGCAGATAATAGCTCTAGTAATAGTTGATGTAAATAAAATTTCTCAAAAAACAACGACACCTCGTTTATTTATTTAAAAAAATAATAAGAAAAGAATAATAGTAGCCAATTTCGTACCAACACGCTACATATTGCCCGACCACTTACTGTAGACCTAGTTGCCTCCAAATATCGAATCAATATCTTTCTTTCTTTTTCCATCGTTCCACTTGGAAAAAAATAAGAATCAAATAGATATTAAAGACAGTGTAATCTCAAAAGATCAATGAGATCGTGACACGTGGAGGTGCAGACAAACGAGATGCGGCTTTAGGTAAGGTTTTAAATGTGAGTCAGCATCCAGTCTCTACGGCGCCTATTAAATTTGACATTGTAATTACTCTGTCATATCCCTCAAATATAATATATTATCACGAGCTCAGATCCACTTACACTTCTTTTTTTAGTTTGATTGGATTACATTTTATATTTTTAAAGTTTTTAAAAGTTAAACAGTTGATTCAAGCTGTTGCACATGATGAATATATTAAAATAGAGTATGGCTAATATAACATTAGTGTCATTTCAGTCTATATAACACCAACTCCAAAACCTATCAAATCGAGTTCAAATAGTGAATCCAAACCGTTCAAACCGATCTACTTCATTAGTTGTGCGTTTACATGTAAAATTTATATGTTATTCAGTTTATTTGATATCAAGTCAAGCGGTCAAATGTTTGAGTTTTTAAGTTAATTTTAATACATTCATTTTTCAATTTTTTTGCCGCTTGATTTGATACTAACATAACTTGAAAATATAAAAAGTTTGCATGTAAATGCATCACTCATAAAGTAAATTGGGTTGAACGGTTTGGATTCACCATTTGAACTAGATTTGATAGGTTTTGGAGTTGGTGTTATATAGACTGAAATGACACTAATGTTATATTAGCCATACTCAAATAAACAACAAAAATAAGTACTTAATATGCAAAACATAGCAGTAAAACTACACATACAACTATACAAGAGATAAATTAGTTTATTGAAATGCCAAGTATTTTACAAATCAACGCATATTTTATTATCAATTTGCAAGGATCCGATTCTATCTTCTTCTTTTTCAATTTACACGAATGCTGACGTGTATTTTTCTGTGGGAATATAATTTGCTAGTATTGTGCATCTCTTCTCTTGTATTACAATATGTAACATGTGAAATTAATATTCAGAAGTCAGAACGGGTTAATGTGACCCTCTACGATTCATGGTAGTTAAAGTCGTCACAGAAATAACGAGCGCCGTCAATAAATGGCGGCTCTGAAAATTTAATTTGACTGGTATATTTGTCACAATTCAAAAAAAAGAATATTTTTTAAATGAAGTTAATTAAATTAAATTTTTATTTTCCAAATCCGAAATTTTTTTAAGTTACCATCTCAATATTTCAAAATTATAATCTCACTATTAATTTCTTCAAAATTGAAAACTTACATCGTGCGCACTTTGATCATGCATATGAGTTTCTTTTGTTTCACCATTAATTTGAAACTCGCACCATTATGCGCAGTATCCTCTGCAATTTATCACCGGCTGACATGTGAACTTATTCGGACTCCGGATCCTCTGCAATTTATCACCGGCTGGTATTTTTGTCCAAATGACTTTAATTGGACAAAGTCTCATCCAAAATCTATTAGTATAAACTAGCATCTTGCCCGTGTGTTGCAACGAGGATATATTATAAGATTCAATAGAATATGAAGATACATTTTTATTTGACATTCACATAAAATTAAGAAAAAATATATTTAAATAAAAATAAAAGACACAAATGAAAAAAAAAATTCAAATAATAAATAACAATTAAATAAACCACAACAAATAAAAAATGGATCAAATATAACATGAAATTTTTTATTGAAGTATCATTACAATTTAATATCTAATTTTCTCCACAAACAAGACATGTCATTAAACGATTTAGAGGATAAATAATCTATAAAGAAACAAAATTGGAAAATATATGATTAAGTGATTCAAATAAAAATTTTCTCTGTATATATATTCTTGATGGAAATTATTTTAACAATGGAAATTTATCTACAAATAATTTCTCTACACAAAAGTTTTAGATATTCTTCATTTTCTCTTCAAATTGGAAAGAAATGATTGTTTCCATTAGCACAAGATCTTTTTTTTTATGTAAACATCTGCACAATATTTGTTATTCATCTATTTACAAAGATACAGTAGTCCTAAATAAAATTCGAAAAGATATGATGATTTTCATTTTCATTATTAAAATTATAGAGGAAGAGTAGAATTGAAACGGAGGAAACAAAAAAAATAAGAAAATAATTTAATTGCAAGAATCGAAGATATCTCTAAGAAGAAATAAGGAAATAAATTGCTAGAATTCATTCAATTTTAATTGTGACAAATGTAGCAGTTTGTGTGGCAAGTATATTTTCAACTAAATTTAGACTTCTACACATAAAATAGATATATTTAATCAAAAGAATATAGATTATGTGATTGGAGGGTTGATATTCAATTCAAAAATTCATCTTTTAATCTCAGTCATTAACGGATCAAGACAACTACGTACATAATATAAAAATAGAGATTTTTAGATTTAAGGAGTCATTTAAATATATTTGCACGAATCACAATGCAAATCAGACGTTTAATCTTGACTTTGGATGATGAGGCTTTTTCCAAAACCCTTTGGACAAAACCCAATCCCAAAAGGTAAGGTACTTGGCTAAAAAATTTACTTATTTATCGGTGTTGGTATTATTCGTTAGTAAAGAATACTATAATTTTGTAGGTTTTAAAAATAGTGTTTGGATTTAAATGTGTCGTATTTTTTTAATGTCTCATTCATATTTCAAAATTTTATTTTTATTTTTAAAATCCAAACTAATTTGGATCGCTCAACATGGTCTCCATATTAATATGTGTCAGGAGACTGAATTTTATATTTTTCAAAAACTTTTGCTATTTTAAAAAAAAAATAGATACAAAATTATTATTTGTGAATGACTCAGAATTTCAAAAAAATAATAATTTTTTACCTATCTAATAATATAATATAGTAAATAAATTCCAAAACCTACGTTTCCATAGTGTCTTTTTGAGAAAAAAACAAAAAATTACCAGCCGTCCGATGGGCCTCTCTCTCTCTCTACTAGTCACATGCTCTCAACAACCACTCTATCTTGCTGAGGAAAGATGATTAATAGGCTACGCATCCCAAAACTGCTCTTATCGGGTCTAAAAACAGGCAAAGTTGGTGATGATCTCTCTTACGAAGGAAGTTCTATCTTCAAAAACTAAAAACCGGTATTGGGTGAGATGGATCCGAATCCTAATCCGAATCCGAATCCGATTAAGGTGAAAAACTGTTACGGTATTTCAAACATTCCGGTAGGCAGCAGCGCAGAACTGCAAGAGAAATTACAATGGTCTCCTCCGTACGGTCCACGTGAGCCGTAACAACCCAACCGATAATAGCTAGAAATTTATCAAAGCACGGAGCATGCGCCCTTTTGGATTTTTGTCCACGTATGACGACACGCGTAAAGTAGACTCGGTCCAGAGACACGCGTAACTCAGGCAAGGAAAACTTCGCTGGAGAAAAGGAATTTTTCTCTCCTATAGACCTATACTTTGATTTGATCCAAATTTAACAAAAAGAAAGAAATTGTGATAGCTAAGAGCCTCCAAGATGCTTACATTAATATCATGACAGCTAATTTTTGGGTTGGGAGTAATTGAATTCAAATTGATATTCATAAAAGAAATATGAAATATCTAGAGTTCTTTTTTTTTTGATAAAAGTGGATAAAACCACCGATTTCTTATATAAAGAAACCTACAATGTCATAGGAGTCGGTACCAAACCTCTGGTACCAGATCATGTAAGAAACAAGCTACAAATGTAAAACATACATCCAAAACAATACCAAATGCAACATAGCATCTAACCTAGAAAAACAAAGATCTCCAACTAAACACACAAAAACTAAAATATTGCAAAACAACCCTTTATAAGCAGAAATCGCCAAAAACAAAACCAAACTGAGGCTACTCTTCTATTACTTCACTTTGATGCATGTTTTGGTCGGATCCAGCGATAGGCAGCAACCCCCTGATTACCTCTTCCTGCCCATGCTGCCCCATCTGCAATGATGAATTCACATAATATACCACAAGTTGGTCAACATTAGTAGGAAGCAATAAAGATAACTTCAATAGTGAACCCGAACACTTATTATTCACCCAAAAATACGCTAAAGCTATAATTTGAGCCCCTACTAATTTGGAATTTGTTGTAATCCCTTGGAAACATAACTTATTCCTAGCTAACCATACTGACCATAACACTGCTCCTCTAAGTAATTCTACCAATAACCTATCTTTCAAAGAAATATCTTTGTCAATAAACCATAATTCATCAATAGTTGAATAATCAAAAGAAAAATTGTTAAAATTAGCTATCCAATTCCAAATACTTCGAATAAAAGGACATTGCACAAACAAATGATCTATAGTTTCAGCTGCACCACAAAACACACAAGACACATCCCCTTGCCATCCTCGTGTACTCAAAGTCACCCTAGTAAGTACACTTTTTTTCTTAACTAACCATAGAAAAATTTTGATCTTAAAAGGAATATGTACCATCCATAGAAATATCTAGAGTTCTAATCTGATACATTATAGTGTGAGTTAGCGCATGTGTTAAATATCTTTATAAGCAATTTTTAATTATTGCTTTTCATTTTTCTGAAATAATATCAAGGCTTGATATTATTCGTTAGTAAATAATATCAAGGAAATCTCATTGTCATTGTTAACAGATTTTCAAATTATTAGTCCACCTGTTTTTAAGGATTACTCTATGCACCAATAATTGCAATCAAATCAATACTTGAGGTCGAGGTTGAGGTCACTGCCAAAAATTCAAACTCAATAGTTCTTACTATTTAGTGAATTTAAAATATATCTTTTTTACAAGCCTTACCGGTACTAATTAATTGCCTCCTGAATTTTGAATTTTTATAAAATTTTATAGGTTCGGACCGACTTTGCTGCCTTGGAATATTTTTTGCCACTCTCTAGAATTCTAATTTGTTATTTAGATTAAATTTATGATTAAAATTAGAATACACTGTTTGAATTATGATTGATTATTAGGATTAGAAGTTAGATTATTGAAAATTACAAGTCAGAGCATTGTTTTTTTTAATCTTGTATCTAATTAGCTAATGAGTTTGAACTCTATTAGTTATTTAAACCGGATTCACTATTTTGATGTCCCTTGATGAAAATTCTGAATTCACCCCTGATTTTTAGGTTAGTTAACATGTAATTAACTAATTAGTTAACATGTAATTAACTAATTAGTTAACATGTAATTAACTAATTAGTTAACATGTAATTAACTAATTAGTTAACATGTAATTAACTAATTAGTTAACATGTAATTAACTAATTAGTTAATTATAGAAGATCGATTGCTATCTAAACCCATTAAGTAATTAATTAATTAATAAGAAAAAAATGTATTCAGATATATAATGAATTGGTACGTTAAGTATAAACATTTGGGATGCAGAACATTTAAAGGTGCAAGAATAAATTCTTATTTTTGGGGTATATGTTTTACTTTGTTGAATGGATTTGGGGGATTCCAACCATTTAATTAATTAATTTGTTAAATGAAAATAGGAAGGTTAGTTACCGTTTTTACGGATTAGGCGGGGGGTGTCGGTGGTTTAGTGGACAGTCAATGTGACAATGACTGGAGATGGATAACTATTCCGGTGTTCTTTGCATCCCTGATGCCACGTGTCATTTTTATTTATTTATTTATTTATTTTGCGAGATGGTCACATCACATTAGCGAACCAATTTAAAAATAAAACGGGCTTCACAAATCACAACCGTTATAAATTAATTAGCATTTTCTGACCCGCCCAATAGATCTTCATAATTTGAACTACTGTAAAAATTCAATTCAAATATTAAAATTTGTCAAATCGTTAGATCTAGATCGGACGGTGATGATCCTTAATTGCTTTAAAGAAAGATGAATATTGATTATTTACAAAGAATTTAAGTCAAATTGATGCCAAAATCGAAGCAATATTATCTTTCAGGACCAAATCAGTTTGTTGTTCTAAATTTCTCATTTCAGTTCCGATTTTGTATTAACATTTCTTTTCTCATACTTGTATTATTCATGGATTTAACAAATTTTATGATTAATACATAATTCACATCCTTATTATTTAAATTAATTCATCTATTTTATTTAATTATATCATATTTTGATATATATATATTATGAATGAATTGTTTTGAATTATAATAGCGATCACAATTTTAGAATCGGTCAAATTTCCCAATTCTGACTTTGTTATTATGGTTTTAATTAATTTATATTATATATATTCTTAGCAACAATTAAATTAAGGTTTAAATACCACATAGCATATATATTCATTGCGGTCGAGCATTTTTATAAAAGATATATTGCGGAAAGCGACATTATTATTGACATAATTATTAAATAAAGAAGCAGGTTGCCAAGCAAGATTTTGGGACCTCTACTTGCCATGCATGGATGCAAAAGATATGCTCATAACTCATAATTAATTAGGCCCAGCAACATACACCGGAAACTCCTAACATTATAGATTATATTAATTAAATAATTATATATATGCATGTGGATGTATGATTACTCTTTAGAACATTAATTAAAACTACAGTAGGATGAATTCATGTTTATAGCTGTGTTTGGCAACCAGCTTTGTTTACAGTTGTATGTATGTTTTTTAAAACACTTGTTGTCTCATAAATCTTATGTAACAGTTACTTTGTAACTCTTTAAACAAATGAAATTGCCTACTTTACAAAAAAAAAAAAAAAAAAAAAGTTTATCTATCAATCTGTTTTATTTGGTAAGGATCTTGTACTGTTTTTTTGTTTTGAGGGAAGGATCTTGTACTGTTATGATGCATCTTTCTGCTATTGTTTGGTGCCAACCAATTTAGCATGATTTTATAGATAACATATACCAGTCCTAGTACCAACCAACTCATCTACCTAAAATCAAACATACTCACTATTTGGTACCTCAAATTAAAGAATTTAGGAGCCGAATTTATTGTAACATTGGTTCACAGTTATGCATTTATTGTGACACTGTTTTGTTCTACCATATTAAAATTTTCATGCAATCCATCTATTTATCCTATATTATTTTTAAATAGTTTCTATAAATAAAAAAATTCTGTCCTGCCTGGGCTCGGTGTTGCTACTTTTATGGACCGAAATCATCCTTACTATGATATTATTTAACGGTGAGCTGTCACGACAACATGATGATGTGGCTTTGTGGAGTGAGGAGGGAGCATGCATGGAAATCATTCCAAAATTAATAAAAAGCAAAGAAAAGAAAAGCATCAAATGGGGGTGAACCAGTAAATAGAAAAAGGAAGCTGTTACATAGTAGGAGAGTTCTGATACGGATGATACCTTATTCATGACTTAGCACTTGTCTTGTTCTTCATTTTTCAAACATGCATGTCCCACATTGGAAAGAAAAAGGAAACCATGCTAGTTTGGCTCACAACTTTTTTTATTTTCTAGAATTATATAAATATAATATAGAGCATTAGATAGATTGTCTATATATATTCTTATTTTTATAGGAGTCAAAATTTTATTTTCGGTTTCTTTAGAAAATTCTGAAGGAACTGAAAACAAAAAATTACATTTCTTTAGTTTAGGGACAAATCGGTTATAACTTCGATTTGGAAAAATAAAAATAAAAATAAAAATTCTGAAAATGAAGAGACAATTTTTTTATAATTCAAAACTTGGGATTTAAGAAATTAGCATGATATGTTGTAGCTAAAAAAAATGATGAAACAGCCAGGTAGCAATTAAACTTAAATTAGCAAAACCCATTAATTAGTACATTTTGATTTCCATTTTTTTTTTTTTTGGAAAGAAGAACTTATCTTGTAACTATTCTACAGGGGGTCCCATATTTGTATGATTGAACTTAGTATGAAGTGTTTGGCAAGGCATATGATTTGGCCTCCAAGGAGAAGGAGAAGGAGGCAGTGGTCTGAATTATATGCATGACTTTGCATAGTTAGTAGTTACATCACATGCAAGTTTGGTGAGGTCATTTAAAACTACTAGCTATATCTGGTATTTTCTCAAAAAGAAAAGAACACACTGATAACTACTATTTTGCAAAAATGCAAAGTCATTTGTCATGTATCATGATAAAACTTTTTATTCTTACATTTTTTTCCTTGTGTGTTCTTCTCCTCCTTGAATGTATAATTATCATTTGTTATTGTCTGTTGGTATGTATGCAGATTGAGAATGTGTCTCTATAAAACAAACAATTTAAAATCCAGAATTTAAATGTATCATTTGTTACATTTTTCCATTAGTTTTTTTTTTCTATGTTTTCAGATAGCAAAACAAACAATTTCCAAAACAAACATTTAAAATCAAGAATTTCAAAACATATATAGCAATTTAAACTAAAAATTCATGTATACTAATTTATACAAAAATTATACAAATTCATATTGAGCAGTACAAAAGTTAAATTCATATGTAAACTAAAAATTTCCATTAAGGACTAGAAGAGGGGACAAGTGGGTGGTTCTTTCCTTTTGGTGCCAATAGGTTTTACAGAAGGTAATATAAAGATACATGTTTTAATAAAGAAAGAGTTGAATAAAAAGTTGAATGAAGGACCTTCAAAAAAAAAGGGAAGAGGTGGATATATAAAGGACCTTCAAAACCGGATGAAGAGTTGGACGATTTCGTCCGACTCTTCATTCGACTCCTCATCCGACTCTGACCCTTCATTCACCTCTTCATCCGGCTTTGAAATGATCAGAATAGAGAGAGAGAGAGAGAATTTTTTTTCAATAAATTGATCAAAACGGTGCTGGAAGGAGAAGCACAATATTTACAGAGGATAGCATGAAGATACATGTTTTAGGATTTGTCAGAATCTTCCTTGTTCTCCTCTAAATCTTGCTAAGAGAGGAGAAGTACAAATTAACTTCCAAAAATCTCAGATCCGGCCTCCAAAAACATGTATCTTCATATTATCCTCCAAAAACACTTTAGCGCAAAAATCAGACCAATTAATTGGGGAAATGAAGCAATTCGCATGGGAATTCGAGATGTAGGTAATCGATTATATCGAACCGCTCATCTTGATAGATTTGTGATTCGAAATAATTGATAAACCTAAATCTCCACCCATTAATTGTTAACTGTGAGAGGGAGAATATAAATTGATCAAAACGGCGCTTGAAGGAGAAGGCACTTTATATAAACAAAACCCTAAAATAACCTTTCAACACGGCTCTTTATTAAACGTCTGTGTAGCTCTATCAAGGATTTCTACACTGTTATTTAAACAAACATCTGTGTACAATTTCCACCTTTCTACACAGCTTGTTATTAAACATTCGTGTAGCTCTCTCAAGGTTTTCTACACTGTAATTTAAATAATAAGCCGTGTACATTTCCTAATAAACGTCCGTGTAGCTCTCTCACGGCTTTCTACACTTATTCTTTAATAAATATCCGTGTAGAGATACCACAGATATTTTAGGCACCCAAAAAATTACAATTTTTACACAGTTTTTATATAAAATTGTCAAATCCGTGTACAATATGCAATGTACAATGACCATTTTTGTAGTAGTGAACATTGTAAGAAAGAAATACAAAGGAAATTATTTGTGATAAGGAAAAGGAACTGATAAAACCATCCAAAATTGAAACCTAATGAGACTAACACTAAATTAGGAGAAATTTGGAATCATTGAAGCCCATAAGAGAAACCTGGGCCTCCAAATATTTGTTTGAATTATTAATTTTACAAGAGACAAATTGGGATTTCAACTTGACCCAATACATACCAGTTCCCCTAGATGTTACCTTAGTAAGAACTGAGGCCTAATAAGCCTCTTTCATTTTTAATTTTGTCAGCTTGTGGCCTAATAAGCCTCCATAAAGCCTCCATTAATTCTATGTCACCTAATTTGTTCCTTTTTCCTAACATAAAGGGCTAAAAGTGGTAGTGCCAACAGTTAATACATATATTTTTCAAGTATGATATGTTGCACTGGTATCAGGTCTGACAGAAAAATAGGCATAAGTTATTAAAAATAGAATGTTTAAAAAGAGGAGGAATCATTTGACAATGGTTATTTTGACTACAACCAGTAAACATTACATTTTTTTCAAAGAAAAAGGAAAATAAGATCAATTATGTACAAATAACTCAAAATGAATATTTCCAACAATTGGCATGCGGTAGGATTGTTTTGATCATAACATAATCCATGTAACATAAGAGATAATTTTATTAAGACAACAGCAGAAATATTCTTTGCCTGCACATTATATCAATCCAAAACTCTGATTTTTTTTCTGAATAAATAAACAGATTTGATCACTTGTAGAAATCATACCAGATCTAATTATAACTAACTTCTAAACGAATCATGACACACTTAATTTTGTTCTACAATAAACCCGATCCGGCAAGCATGTTGTCTCTTAATCCCTTTACCAGATTATATCTCTCAACATCATTCTGATACATTCTCTCGCTTTCTTTATCTAATAAAACTGCACCTTCTCCCCCCATTTTCTCAAAGTCCCATTGCATCCCTTTTTCCATGTCGAGTTCGATCAATTGCAAATCACTATCATCTCCTGAATCAATTTCCCTCTCGTGCAAATTTTCCTCTTCACCTTCAAACTCTCGTTCATTGCAGATTTCACCTTTTTGAATCTTTGCATTTATAAAGATCTCCAATTCATTTCTCAGTTGATCAATAACTTTATTTTTCTCTTCAAATTCAAGACTGCTGCTTTCCCCCCTGCACATGTTTTCATTCTCATCCTCAAGCTCTCCTTCATTGTCAATTTCACCATCCTTTTCTGAGCTCAAATACTCCATTTCATTTCTTGATTCATTGATTGCCTTCTCTTGAAATTTGAACTGAATCCTCTCTTCATGAAAAATTTCATCTTCCCTCTTAAACTTCTCTTGAGTTGCAATTTCGCACTCTTGTTGATTTCTAGAAACCAAATAAGCCTCCAATTCATTTCTCAATTCATCGATCGCCATATTTTTCTCTTCAAATTGGCATCTTGCCTCTGATAACTTCATCTGAACTCTTTCCTCCCTCCACTCGTCGGCAATCTGAAGCATCTCTCTCTCCTTGTCTAGCTCTACTTGTAAAATTTCTCTTTCTCTCTCTAGCTCATCTTGCAAATTAACAGCCTGTCTTTTCAATTCTTCAACTTCGGCCCGGTCCTCTCCAATCCCTCTAACCAACTCCTTACAGACCCGCTCAACTCTCTCTCTAGACCGCCTTTCTCTCTCCAACTCTCCAGTAGCCTCCAATATGGACTTCTCCATTTCAATCAATGCCGTTTCTAACCTCTTATTCAGGTTCTCAGCTTTTCTCCTTGCTTTTTTCTCAATGTCTAATTCCTCTATTACCATTTCAAAACCATGTAATATCTTCTCCTTCTCTCTCTTCCTCAAAGTTTCTTTCTCCTCCAATCGGTTTAGGTGCCTGCGGGCCCGGTCAAGTTCCGAATGTAGTGCTGACAATAGAGATAGTGTAGAAGATTGCATTTTTTCTGGGCCCAACAGGTGGACAAGGGCTTTTAAGATCTCTCTTGATGCAGTTAAGCTGTTGTTTAGATGTTTTAATCGGTGGTTTGTGTTTTCTCTAACTGAAGTTTGCGGAGAGAGGTGATTACAAGCTTGGATCTGGCAAACAATTTGAAGAGAAACCGTTCAGTTAAAAAAGGAAACGTTCCAACTCAGATTTGCAAAGTTGACAAGTTAAAGCTGATCAAACCAGCAGTCGGGTCTGTGGTGAGTCCAAAAACCACCGATAAAGATTTGATATGTTTATCCTTTACTAGTGTGTCTAAAAAACAAACAATATATTTTGTGCCCATTGCAAGTAAACCAAACATGAGGGATTTAAACAAGCATGTGAGGCCCACTACTCTTAATAAAGGTGTCTACCATTCATCTCAGAAACCCTTTTTTTACTAACAGCATCTATCAGTACATGCATGAATAGTGTATTGCTGTTTTATAGTTGTTGTTTTTTTTACATTTTCTTTTGTGCAAAGTCAAAAGTGTTGGGCAGATGCTGGTAAGGGAATGAGAACTCTTTGACAAAAGAGGAACACAAATAATTCAAGACCAAGAATTGATGGGATTATTTGCTTTCATGGTACCACTGATACACTATAATCCAAATATCCAAATTTATTTTTAAAAAGAGTATTGCAAGGAGAGCAGATTGGGCCAGTACCGGGCGGTATAGAATTGGTGCCTACCAAAAACAGTTGGTACGGTTCTAAGTGTTGGTTACTTATTCTCCCATGAAATTCCTTTTACCTGAAGCACCCTAAACTTTCAGCTATTACAAATAGAAACACAAACTTCAATATACTTGATAAAGAAGTCCTCTAAAAATTGAATGCAAGTGTAAAGGTGTGCTGTTGTGTGTTACCTGCATTGCATTAGTGCGGTTAGAATGCGATGATCGGCTCCTTTCTTCTCTGTGCCAGGAATTATTATCTTTTCTTTGATCATTCTCAAGTGCCTTTCTTCTATGCCTTTTTATTTTATAGTAACTTGATATCTGCATTATAATGAAAAATTAAGGTAATTTCATCAATACTAAGGAAAAATAATATTCTTTTTCTCCTATTCGTGGAATTTAAATTCAGAATATAAATGTTTATATTAATCAATTAAGAAAACTTTTGATGTTTCCTAAACTAGTATTATTAAATAAATTATAAGCTTTAACTATAAACACAAATTGAGAATTGCAACTCACATCTGAGACGCTATTACGGGATAACTCGGAGCAATCTCTATCTTTATTATCATTATTTAATTGCCACAGCACACTGACAAGCTTTCGAGCCGAGATGGGTCCTTCAAACCCATCGACTACCTCTGGAGATTGATAATTCTGAGAAATTTCAGGGGCATCTGTGCAAGACGACCGGGATCCACCATTGGTTTTCCACATAGGCGCCGGTGTGGCGGCACCTCCTCTTCTGTGAATCAACAGTGGGCGCTTGATTTTGATCTTTGTAAGAGATGATGACGTGGCAGATGAGGATGATAGGCCCCTCTTTTTCAACTGGGCTTGTCCGGTGTTTAGCATTCTTTCATTGGTGGTGCGTTTCCTACTAGAAGAAGAAGTATACAAGAAGAAATTGAGTTAATGATTCACCTTTACTGCTAGTTGCTTCTAATTTTTTTTCTAAAACTTATTTGATTCTATATCAAAGAAAAAGAAACAGGGGAGGCAAAGAGTTGCGCAAGTATATTCTTGTAATAAAAGAGGAAGAAAAGGACCGATACGAGAAAAGATTGAGAATACCAATGAGATAGAAGTGCGCAGGAGACGAGAAAGATACAGGCTTTAGCAAAGAGTAGCCTCGGTTGCTCCAAAAGAGACCGTCTCTGTCATTTATGATTCTCTGTTAGGAAAAGAAAGAAGGGAAGGAAGGTTGATGGAGAGAGAGAGAGAGAGAGAGATTAGAGATTTTAAAAGGTTATTGAGGAAATGGAGAGCAGAGCAACACTATTATGTGCATTCAATTGCACAAGTTACAATACCTGAATTGATCCGTTAGTTAGAACTAGTTACCAAACATCAATTGAAAGGTAATTTTTGGATCATAAAACTAATACTTTGTATTTTCTTAGGAAAACATTGATACATTTGTATTAATTGTCGTAACTTTGTGATATTTTTTTCATAATAAAAATATATTTGATGGTTTAGACTTTAGACCTCTTTTATTTTACATCTTATTAAATGATAACTTTAATATAAAAAAACTTTAACTTATTAGATTTTGGCAACTTATATTTGAATAGAGGTGCTATCGGGTCGGGTAAGGTCCGGATACTATTATTTTTGAATCCGTACTTTAAAAGTGTTCGGGTCTGAATTTTGAGCCATATACTTATTAGTTTCAAATCAGGTTAGGTTCGGATCCAGATACTTATCTATCCATAGATATTTCGAGTTCAGTTTTTCAGTTCTGGGTATATAGATACCCATAACTTGTTTGTGAATTATTGGGTCCGGAGCGGGTCCAGATCCATAGTGGCTACATGTCGCAACTCATAAGCATTTGAAAAACCTTTACGTTTAAATATAAATATAATTTTTTAAACATTTCACATAATTTAAATTAAAATATGTTCCAAAATATTGAAGGTGAGATAATTTTAGAAAGTAAAATATTGAAAATGGTGATTTTATTCTATTGTTCCAAAAATTCATGAATAAAATATTAATACCATTTTGTTTCAATCAGCGAAGAGAGTAATACATTTTAATAAATTTGATTTCAATGGTCTTTGCTAAAGAGTAATAAATTTCATTCAACAAATTAAAAAATACTACAAATGATTGTCTTCTTATAGTTATTAATATATGTTTTTTATTAAATAATTATAAAAAATGGTATTATCATTTACCGGGTATTTATATGAGTATCGGGTCGGATAATTAAATCAATCACATATCCTATCCATTATAGTATCGGTTCCGATTCAGATCCGGATCGAATATTAAATTATTAATTTTGTAACTGTATCCATAATTTAACCGGTTATATTTTTTAACCATACACTATCTAAATTAATCTGATTCGAGTCGGTTCGATTCCGGATCAGATTCGGGTAATCGGGTAAAAATAGCACCTCTAATAATTTGAATTTGTTGAACCTTACCAATAAATCTATAATATCATCTATAATAAAATGGAAAATTATTAATACGAAGTATCTTATTGTATAGTTATTGATAGAGAACCAGAAAAATGTGAATCTGATTATGAAAAATATAAACCCAAAAAATTATGTAATGGGATGAAGTAATTAATACTGGCATGATTTTTTATTAGTGTAAATAGCATTTTATTTGACTTAAGATGCATGTATGTACATTAAATATATATATTAGGATAATTTTCTTCGGAAATCTTTTAAACTTTTGATTTGTTAAGTTAATACACAGTAAACAAAACAATTATCCAAATAACAAATTTTTGTTCAGGTAAGCAAAATATTATTAATGTTAGTGAAATATATTTACATTATTGCATTATTATATTTTACGAAATGACATAATTTAAAAAAAATTAGAAAATAATTTATTTCATAGTATAAACATTAATTAGATGATAATTTATAAAATCTTAAAAAAAACATAGAGACCTCTTGAAGAAGTAAGAACTATCACCCTGTAGTTCAAATCAGGAACAAAAATTCCAAGTGTATGCAATGTTAGATAATAACAGATAAGAAGAAGGCGCACGAGTGGGGGTCCTATTCCTCTCCATTACTTGGCATGTCTGTCCGAGGCGCTGCTTGCACCTCGTGCACCGCCGTGAAAAATGCTTCCAGTACGGATCCTCTATTGCCGCACCTTACATGCACCATGTGCACGGTGGGCTCTCAATTATTGACACATTTAAGGACAGTACAACAAAATATTGAACACATGCCGAGTAATTATTACTTTTAAAGAGTAATTTATTTGTGGTGTTTCTTAACCTTGCTAACTCTTTAGCGAGTTTTACTTTAAAAATTATCATATTTACTTTAGGGATCGACTAACAGTACCCCCATATCAGTCTCCTAAACGTTTCCTGCACTAAAAGACAAATAACTTTCGACAGGGGACCACTAACTGACTCCAATATCTGATATGGGGGTATTTATACTCTGAGTTAATAGTCAAAACGTATAGTATTCATACCTACGAATGTATAGTATTCATACTTATTATCAGAACCATTCGTCATATGTAAACACAAGTTGGAGGGGACCAGTAACGACCAGGGGGGCATTGACGTCTTGGGACAGCCTGAATTGGGGTCCGCAACCGTCTGAAAGTGACATTTGCCAAGATTGGGGACCACTACAGCGAATCTATATATTATTCATATCTAACTAAAGAAGTATTCATATGTAAACAAATGAAGTATTCATACTGACGATTATGAAGTATTCATACATGTTTGAAATAATTTATACAATTCAAAATTCAAAGTTAGACCCTTCTTCTTGAACACATCTTCTAAGAAATATTCATATCTAACTAATGAAGTATTCATACATGTTTGAAATAATTTATACAATTCAAAGTCAGACCCTTCTTTCTTGAACACCTCTTCTAAGAAATATTCATATCTAATAACATGAATGCATATCTAACAAACGAAGTATTCATACATGTTCGAAATAATTTATATAATTCAACATTCAAATGTCAGATTCATCTCTCTCACCCCACCTCTTCCAAAAAGTATTCACATCTAACATGAAGTATGCATATCTAACAAATGAAGTATTCATATCTAACTAATAAAATATTCATATGTTCCATTGTAACAACTTTCGCTGGGCTAGCATGGTGCACCATGCTCTCCTCGCCGAATCTTGACGGTGCACCACTCTCTCCTCGCCGGATCTTAACAGTGCACCACGCCGAGAAAGAGAAGAGGTTGTGAAGGCCGTGAATAGCGCGATTTTTTTTTTTTTTTGATCGGGAGAGAAAGAGGGATCAAAACAGTTAGAAAGACTAACCATAATGGAAGAAATAGTTACCATAAGTAGTTAATGGTCAGGGGGACTGTTAGGGGACTAGAATGAGGGGGATGAAATCATTACTCTTTACTTTAAACTATAAATTTAAACTATTTAAACCTATCTTACTTGTCAAAATTTTCGAATTAATTTAGTATAAATTCAAGCGGTCAAAAGATGATCAAAATTGAACGCAGTAAAATTAACTTATAAACTTATTTTACCTCTTAACTTTATACTAAATTAATTTGAATATTTATAAGAGAAAATGTAATGTTCCCGGGCTACAGTAGAATTCTAAAACATCTTTTTTTTTTCGTGAGTATCAAATAATGGAGAAATGATAATATTTTGGTACGGCGAGTTGGTGTTTTAGAAAGTTACTATAAACAATTTTGTTTGTTCTCTAAGTAGATTTCATTAGGGATCTAGTTTTTTGTTTTCTTTTCTTTTTATGGCTAAATCTTAATTCTTTAATTATTGATTGGTACAATTATGAAATCTCACTTCACAACATAATGTTATTTTCAATATATAAGATGAAGAAAATTATGAATAATAATCATTCTCTGTTAGAACAATAAATCTCAGTTTATTTTAAATTTTTTGTATTGATGTGTAATTTTCTATATAATTCAAGAGTAAAATATTATTGGTACTATAAAATTAACTTCCATACATAACATGAAAATTTTATATAATGAACCATATTTTCATTCGACCTCTATAATTTGGAAGTATGACTTCGTCTCTGATCTCTGCATAGGTTAAACTGGGGCACACCCAGGATCCACTGTGGCACCATGTGATTTGCTCTTTTGGAATGCAATTCACTGTCATCCCAGTGTCATTTTATTTCATTATCATGTTTGGCAAAAATGGTGAATGTATAATGGTAATCTTTGATTACCTTGCCACAACGATTCCATAATTCACAACTATTGCAATGTCTATATTAAGGTGGACTTTTTTAATTCCCGCTTGACAGGAGTTACTCCTTTTAGAAAAATATTTATTTTTGAAAATAAAAAAAATATAATTTATTTTCTTAATTTCCAATAGCTATTGCAATCTATACTAAATCAATCAAACACTGTAATTATATATTTCCTCGAATGCTGAAAGTGATAACCATTTCAAATCAAATATGGTAACAACACGTTACTATATTGAATGACATTCCTTAGTGTTACATTTACTGGAATTACGGTATTTAGATCATGAAATTATTCTGGCTTCACTGTAACTTATATTCTCTCACAAATCTCAATGCAATCCAACAGTGTAGAAATCATCTCACTCAAAAATAATGATTTAGCCAAGATTTCTATTGTCCTTTAGAGAATATAAATTGCATGAATGTCAAGTGTATACTCTTAAAGAGCCTGAAATGTGTATAATCATACTGCATTGAATTTAAAGATGTAATCTTATAATTTTAACTGATAAAAATTGGACTTTGTATGATATAATAATCATTTAATAAAAAAAACACAATCGTTGCCTCATAGTCATATACTAATAAAATAACATCCATTATATGAATTTTATGGGAAATGAATCAAATTATATGGTCAAGGATATATATAGTTAAGGAATATATTTTGCAAAACAAATATTTTTTTTGTACACTTTTTTTCTCTGGAAGTAATTCTATATATGACATCATAATATATGTTTAAATTTTAGAAATAAATATATTTATTTATAAAATCTCCCTTCTTTACTGAATTTCGCATGAGCAAACGGCCATGAATTGTATGGTGTTTGCAGCGCCGAAGGCAAAGAAGATGAGCATCGGTGTATATAGTCCGGGTGCAGCGAAGGATGTTTGGCATTTGTGATACTCGACAAGAGAAGCATCCCCGGACAGCTTTTGGACAGACATAGTCATAGTGTGAGCTGTTCCTTCCTTCCTTCCTTCCTACTTGTATTATTTCTTTTCCTCATCTCCAGTTCTGTACCACTTGTATTCATGCCATGCTTCATTTTCTGCAGAGTACTAGTTAAATAAATAAATAAATAAATACTATTATCATTCCGCCCTTACGTTATAACTTATAACAGAATTATATTATAAGATAATAAAAAATCATCTCATACAAAATAATATATTAAATAAAATTTTATAAGTTCTATAATGTTAGTACAATGGAGGAAATAAGCTAATGAAAAATGGAGGGGATACATCGATCGTTTCAATGAGAAACCTGAGCTGGGCTTATAATTGGTAATTAAGTTTCATGGCTGCTGATTAAAATTTGCATTAATAAATGCTAACCAAAAACACTTGTCTAGTTAGTACTTAGTAGCATAACCTCCGCCGTTTCCCTTTCCAAGTAATATACCATTTTTTTTCCATTTAAGCTTCAAATATTGACTAGAAATTAATATTAACAGAGCTATTTTGCTTTCATACAACGCATCAATTTTATATCTGTTCATTTTGTCTTTAGTTTGAAGAATTGTGTATATTCCTAAGAGCTATCTTATAAAATATATAAATTTACATAGTAACTTTTTTCACCGAGGATAATTAATTTGTCTTCACTTGAATTAATTGATTGTTTAATTTCCAAAACATTTATTATATAAAGCAATGTCTCCTCCCATTTTGTCAACAAACAAGCTTACATGAAAGGCTGTCAAATGCTGTGGGTTCACAAGCAATTTGCAAGAGAAGATATCCTTTTAGATTAAAATAAATAAACAATCTAGACCATTCAATTTTATAAAACAACTATATATGGAAATTCTCAAACTTGTTCATATCTCCACGTTTCCAACACTATCTTTTTTTTTTCCGAGCTATTTCAGTCCTCTAATTAATTTTTTGGTGGATAATTTTTTAAGGACCTTATCCAGTTGCAAAAAAGCAGCATGGAACAACAGTTATATTATATATTATTTTTCTGAGAATAATTTCTTGGTATTATTTGTTTAATTTAGCAACCAACACCCTTCAAATATTGTAAATTGAAGCTCTCACCTAAGAATTTTAAAATTGGAATTGTGGGACCTCTGCCAACTGCCAAGCTAACACCACCAGAGCAAATATGTATATATAACCGTATTATTTCAGACGTGACATAGAACGGCGTTCATAGGCCCCACCTGTACATTCTCTCCACTTAAGTTTAAAATAATTTATCGAGCAGGTACACTATATCTGCAAACTTTTCATGTCTAACCTTAAAAAAATAAAAAATAAATGAGGAGAATTATAAATTTATGTAAAGTAAAAGACTTTCACACAATAAAGTGGAAAATATAGTAGAACATGATTTTATAATTACTTAAAAATTTAAACACATCGCTCAAAAAGTATATTGGTTTCAACCGTTTGAATTGAAATTAATTCATTAGATTTTGAAGTTAAGCTTGCTAAGAGGCTTGGAGAGCTTAAGAACACTGTATTTCTACTCGTTTGTTAGTAATTTATATCTTCTCATCTACATTATTATTATTATTACTATTATGAATCCTTCCTATCACGCAAGAAATTGTGTTATATGTTTAGTTTTTTAGTTTTTTTTCTAGCACTCCATTGTTGTCAGGGGCAGACCCACACATAGTCAGAGGGGGGGCAGCTATTCCTTCCTGGATTTTGAAATTTAGTGAAAAATACGGGCCTGGTGGCTGGTACCACTTTGTCCTTCCCTGGAAATTGTTTTGCCCTTCTCTGGAACTAGAAAGTCCGCCTGACCAGTCCAAAAACATTGTTAATGAAATTTTTTTTGTTGTTTTTATAGAAATTTACAGATTCGGACCAACTTTGTTGTTTTTTAATATGTAAAATAATATTATTTTGTTATTTTTTGTTATGTAAGACTACTATTTTTATTGGTTTTTATTATATTGAATTATTGATTGTTTTTTTTAATCTAGTATTCGATTAGTTATTGGGTTTGAATCCGATAAACTGTTTTACCTTGATTTTTGCTTTCTGACAAAAATCCACCACTGATTTGTTGTTATCAGAGTTTCAATCGAAAACAAATGGTGCTAAAGTTCTATGAACTAAAGGATAAAGAATTATACATAGATGCCTTTCATCCTTTTTCTTTTCTTTTTTTGTGAGGAAAATCCCTTAGGCAGCCTTTCATTCTGCTAGAGAAAGGGGAGGTAGCACAATTGACTAGAAAAATGTCCTAGAGTTGTTATACCCAAAGGTCGAGAGTTCGATTCTCCCTCACGAACCTTGGTAGCTACTACTAAATTTTCAAAAAAAAAAAAAAGTCTTTCATCCTGCTAGTCATATATCAGGTGCATGCATGCTTAGAATTAAAGTGGAACAATAATTCAGTAGGTGCAACTGCGTCTCAGCCTACAGTCTTCGGGTACCTCCATTAATCTCCATACATTATTTTTTGATTGATTGATTGGTTGATATGTCCGGTTTATTTGATTCCATGTTAATGTCTGTATCTTATTCTATATCGCTCGGTTTATAGCTTTTTAGCTACCTCTCTAATTCCTGGTTCTTCAAGAAACCTATTAGTAGTATGTTTTGGAACTATGCATTTACTATGTGTTATTTTTAAGTTTATTAAGATTGTATTTCAGAACGGAGAGTATAAAAAAAAAAAAAAAAAAGCATTGTAATCCCCTAAAGTAATCCAACTTTTGGGTTTTGAATCGAGACCGTCTGATTTGAATCCGTCACTCGAGATCGTCTCGGGATTCGAATTCATTGCTAGAGATGTGTGCGCTCCACTTCGAATGAATTATCACGGATTCAAAAATCAGACGATCCCAATCTAAAACCCAAAAATTGAGTTACTTCACTGGATCTGAATTCATAACATCACCCCTTATGAAGCAGACTCCAAGAGTTATTTAATTGTAATTAATTTTCTATTAAATGGACTCAATATATGAAAAAAAAATACAATTTGGTTGTAAGCTTGACCACCATCATGACATAAGTTGGTTGTTAACTTTAGGCCGGATTTGTATATATGTTGGCCATTAAAGTATCTCTAATATAGTTCACTAGGGTATATAATTATGTATGTAGCTAGGTCCCTAGGTTTGTTGGTGGATTCTTCTTGTTAATAAACTAAGTAATTGATTTTCCTCTTTAATTTATTAACATGAACAAACCAAATTTTGTATAAATTAAGCCCGGGCCACCATGTAGTATTAGATCAGCAACTTAATTAGTAATTAACCTTTTGCTTAGCATCAACCTATCAACCTTGCTTAAAAGTTCGGAATAATCACTGGTCTAAATTTTTTCTTCTTCCAAAAAAATGTACTAATATAAAAGTTCCAAGTTCTTCTTAATTAGTATTTAATATATATATATATATTTTTCAAAATTTGAATTCGGCATATAACGATATAAAACCATTAGGGCCTGTTCAGTCTTAGTGAAATGGAAATAGGTACAGGATTTCAAAACTTTTGAACTGAAAATTACTGTTTAAGTGGAAAAAAAAAATTCAGTCTTAGTGAATTTTTTTTTTCCCACGTGAACAGTAATTTCGTTGCTATTCTTTCCCACGTGAACAGTAATTTGTTATAAATCAAAACTTGGCCCAATAATGATTCTGCAACTTAGCCCAATTTTCATAGACATAGATATAAAGATATTATTCTTAACCAACCAGTCAGAAATTTGATGCTATGACTTTAAGAATATAATATATACTGTATTTTAGGGTATTTTAATACTGACAATTGGATGATCTTTTTTTTTTTTATTTGGCTATTCTTTCAACTAGTAATTACCTAATTTAACTTTAAAATTATTATATATGATTTTACTGAATAAATTTACCCCTGTAATTCAGTTTTGTCCTTGAATAAATTTAATTGTTACAAAACAAAAATCCTATTAAAATGAAATTATAGAACACCTATTTATTCATCAACCCTGTCTCAATTTTCTAATAGGTGTGAAATAGGAATTCCATGTAAACAGGGGTGCAAATGGATCCGATATTATTCGTTCGTATTCGGATTTGTATCCAAAAATTAGATACAGATATATAATATTTGAATATATGTGCGGATACGTATACGAATATGGTATTAACTTTTAAATATCGTATTCAAATAGTAAATATATCATATAGTTCAATATATATATTACGAAAAAAGATTATGTTATTCATTATTATTAAAATACGAATATGGTATTAACTTTTAAATGAGGAGGGATCAAGTTACAACACTTGAAAGTTACAACAAAGTTACAACATCATTTTTTTTCATTTTCAAAGTCCAAATCGTCGATCCAAACCGTTAGATATTCAATCTATATTAAAATGTGCTTGCAGACCAAATTTTACATTTTTTGAAATTTTTTTGCTATTTATTAAGATGGGTACAAAATCGCTGTTTTTAATGGTGCAGAATTTTAATAAAAACAGCGATTTTGTACCCATCTTAACAAATAGCAAAAAAATTTCAAAAAATGTAAAATTTGGTCTGCAAGCACATTTTAATATAGATTGAATATCTAACGGTTTGGATCGACGATTTGGACTTTGAAAATGAAAAAAAATGATGTTGTAACTTTGTTGTAACTTTCAAGTGTTGTAACTTGATCCCTCCTCCTTTTAAATATCGTATTCAAATAGTTAATATATCATATCTGTCTAAATATCTAATTTGTATATATTTGTATCCGTATTGACAAAATTAAAACAAATACAAATATGATTTGATCACTATTCAATCCGTATCCGATCCGTTTGCACCGCTACATGTAAAGCTTTTTATGTGCCATTCAATCATTTATATATGAGAAGGGATTCGATTACACCATTTTATGGTGACACATCTTGACACTATATTTTTATAAGTCATTTTTGCAATTTTAAAATCCAAACAGATGATCCGAACCATTCAACATGAGCTACATATTAAAATGTGCTTGGAGACCAAATTTTACATTTTTTTGGAAATTTTTTGATATTTATTAAGATGTGTACTTGTTTTCAGGCAATTTTGGACCATTGAAAAAAAAACAATTCTAAAAAATTCTAAAAAAATAGTAATAAATTTCCCAAAAATGTAAAATTTGGTCTCCAAGTACATTTTAATATGGACATCACCTTGAACGTTCGGATTGACTATTTGAATTTTAAAATCACAAAAATAACTTATAAAAATATGATATCAAGATGTGTCACTATAAAATAATTTAATTGGATCCCTCCGCTTTATATATATTATATATATACTCCCCTGATATTTTTAACCTGAGCCTACGAAGTCAAATTAATTTTACTTGGATGTGAGTACTAAAGTAATAAATTTTGTTTTGAGACAAAAATATTAATATTATGATTTAATGTACGCCATGCACATTTGCAAATATCAAAATGAAGAATTCCATCCCATGTCAAAAACCAACACACACACATATATATATCTACTCCTTGAAAACGACGAGACATGAAATGGAACTAACATAACATGCATGCATCCCTCATGCCTCACATCACTGCGTATCTTATACCATGACTTGTTGTCTTTAAAATTGCTCCCAAATCAGACAGTGACAAACATGTTGTTTTCATATAATCAATATTAGATTAATAACTATCATGGTTTGAAAGATATATATCATAAGAGAAACTGTAGGCTTTTTGTTCTCGTTTGAAGCAAGATGTAGATATCGATGGAGGCGACTTAAAAGAAATGACGTTGAAATTAGATGTTGAGTTTCAAAATTTTTTTTTTTTTTTTTGCAAAAGAAAATACTAAAAAAGAATTGTGAATTGCATTGTCAGCATTGTGACTAATTTTTTTTAATAAAATGAAAATTGCCATATTTATGGCCTCTATTTAATAATGGGATATATTGAAATTATGTATAATTTTTTATATGATTTAGTAAGATATACACAGATTTGAAAATTAACCGGTCGCTCATTGAAAAAAATTAACGGTTTAAATTTATTCAGCATTCGGGTGGATATATAGCTTTTCAATTTGCACCAAATTTGATACAAGATATATCTCAAAAAAAGAATGGGGAGTGCTAATTTGAAGTCAACTATTACAATACTGAGGGCTAAGTAAAAATTTCCCTCTAAGTACCTGTTTTACCCTTCAAGTCTTTCTCTCTCTAATATCTATCTTATTAAATGAGAATGTTATTTAAGAAAAAAATGATTTTTTATCTCATATCTCCTTTCCCCTCTCTAGCTACATTCCTGACAACTCTTTTGCACCAATTTACACAATTGATTGTTTTTTTTTGGACCTCATTGCATTTGAAGTTCTCTTCGTTATAATGTTCCGCCAAGCTTCTTCTGGTTTTTATTTAAATTTCCTTCGGCTATATATATATATATATATATAGAGTAAGGCTACGCTACTTCGCGAATTAAACAAAATGTTTTAATTCGCGCTCATATATCTAGTTTCGAAGTTCAAATAGCCGATCCAAACCGTTAGATGTTTAATCTATATTAAAATGTACTTGGAGACCAAAATTTACATTTTTTTTTACTATTTATTAAGATGGTTTGAAAATCGCTGTTTTTATTAAAATTCTGCACCATTAAAAAACAGCGATTTTGCAAACAATCTTAATAAATAGTAAAAAAAATTTAAAAAATATAAAATTTGGTCTCCAAGCACATTTTAATATAGATTAAACATCTAACAGTTTGGGGAACATCTTTCAATAGTTTCGACCTTCTATAATTTGTACTCATTTAAACTTTGCGAGTTAATGAAAAAAAATAGGCACAGATTCATATAAAAATAAAACATTTTAAGGCATAATCCATATTAAAAACTTCATGAAAGCAACATATAAATAAAATATTTTTATACATAAAGTGAGTCTAAGGTAATATGCATAACTGTCATATCGGGGATCTGTACGCGCTATAGATTTAGATCGACGATTTGAACCACATACCAAATTTTACATTTTTTTAGAAACTTTTACTATCTTTAAATAAGTAGAAAATCACTTGATCTAACAATTCTAAACCATCCAAAAATAGTGACTTTACCTATCTGAAAAATCTAAAAACAAAAAATTTGGTCTCCAATTACTTTTTCATATGAAAATCATGTTTAATAATTTAGATCGACTGTTTATCTTTAATAAATACATAGGGCATGTCGATATGTAATATGCATATTACCATAGCATCACTCTTTATGCATATATATTGCCCGAGATATAACTTAATATTTTGTACTTGTCACTCAGTACTCAGTAGTAAAATATTTTAAGGTTGTCAAAAATTTCCATCATTCAGATTTCAGTGACTCCAGAATTCTCCTCAATATGCTATAATAATTGAAAATAAAATTTCTTCGAGTTTTTACAGACTATTCTAAGGCCCATTAACTCATACTCAGTAATTCAGGGCCTTCAGAAACCTATTAAGTATTATATTAATTATGAGCAAGATAATTGGGCCTTGTTTCGGGCCCATTTAAACAAAACCAATTTTCTTTGCTTTCTCAAGCTTTTATTTTTGCACAGGCTGCACTGAGAAATCTAAGAATTTTTTTCATAAACCATAATTAATAAAACGTTTTTTAGGGAACCAATATGATTGATTTTTTTTTTTCAAAAACCATAAGGACCGTGGGTTTCCCATGGTCTCAATTTTTTTTTTTTTTTTTTATAAAACATAATTTTTTTTTTGTATTAAAATATTAGAAATGTTGAATATATTTCTTTGAAAATAGATGAAATACAATATAATTTGATTTATTAGAAATACTGCAATAAATAACCCGGATCAATATTTTTCAGGTCAGGTTTTTCGCGGCTGTAAGAAAAATTAATATATTTCTTTATGTGTTATTAGAAAAAAATTGAAAATGCTTAGATTCTGAGTTATTGATCCCGGTTCAAAAGTTACTTCTAGGTAATCCAGAAAATATTGTGATCCTTCTAGGACATTTAATTTATAAAAAGTTATATCTATTTTGAGAATTCTTTTTGAATAACAATTATTAAATAACTTAAAAGTTATTGTTTTATTCAAAAATAGATACAACTTTTCATAAATTAAATTTACTAGAAAGATCACAATATTTTCTGGATTACCTAGAAATGACTTTTGAACTGGGATCAATAACTCAGAATCTAAGCATTTTTATTTTTTTCTAATAACACATAAAGAAATATATTAATTTTTCTTACAGCCGCGAAAAACCCGACCTGAAAAATATTGATCCGGGTTATTTATTGCAGTATTTCTAATAAATCAAATTATATTGTATTTCATCTATTTTCAAAGAAATATATTCAACATTTCTAATATTTTAATACAAAAATTAAAAAAATTCTGTTTTATAAAAAAATAAAAAAAATTGAGACCGTGGGAACCCCATGGTCTGAAAAAAAAAATCTGTTTAGAAAAAAACAAAAAAAAAACAATTTGAGACCGTGGGAACCCCACGGTCCTTATGGTTTTTGAAAAAAAAAATCAATCATATTGGTTCCTAAAAAACGTTTTATTAATTATGGTTTATGAAAAAAATTCGAAATCTAATGCACAAGTCTATGTACCAGCAGATACCAATCATGATAGTTATTATAAAAAAAAATTGTGTTAGGACTATAGATAGAGATTATTCCGACAGCTAGACAACATTTTCTAACACTAGACTGTTATTATTTTTTTAAGAGATATACTGTAATTTTATTTACCATACTTATTTTGAAGTGGCAATTTTTTCTGATTTTAGTGTACCTTTTATATGCGCAATTTATTTTTGCTTATTTTTTTCAGTGTTTCCAAAAAAAAGTTGAAAAACAAATCGTCAATTTTTTTTAAAGACATTACATAACACAACAAAAAAAATATTTTGATAGGAACTTCAAACTGTTTTCCATTGAAATGTTCATTTAATTCAAGCATTAAACTAGCACAAACTTTTGTTATTTATTACCCAAAAATGTAAGGATGATAATGTAAATGAGCCAGTTTAGATCTTTAGCTAATACTTATGGGTTAAGAAAGGAATAGCAGCTGTGCTCTTCTTTTTTGCTTTGAACCTCACCATACAATTGCAGCATGCAGCTCACTATGTATTGTGTTGTTGCCTTCCAATCTGTCAATATATACATGCAAAAGAAAAATGCTAACAGTATGTTGCATTATTCTGGCAAATGGACCCCACAACCACAAAACATTAAAACAATCAGAATAGTGGTCTGGAATCCACCTCTCAGGTTAGCACTGCATGTTACAGCACTGTGAATATGCCACAATTTCTTAATTTCTTGCTAATTAGGGTTAAGCAATTCTAGTAAGTACTCAACCAACTTTAGTGCAATAAAGGCCATATTGCATGTGCCAGCTGCTACTGGTAAAAGAGAGTTTGGCTAGAGGCTGTTTGGTTTTGCTTTCTGAAAGGAGGTTATTATATATAGTAATCACCATCAGTCTGCTATGATATATAGATTATCATTAAGATTTCTTCTTTATGAATTAAAAGTAAAATCATAGGTATCCATTGCTATGATATATAGATTATCATTGAGATTTCTTCTTTATGAAGTTATTTAATTAAGATTGCATTTTATTATAATAAATTAACTAGCGCGCTGTGTCATATATGTAGAAATTAGGACTATGTTTCAGGCTATCCTGAAATAAAAATATGTATTACAGAAATAATTTAATTTAATTTAATTTAAGACAAATACTATTAAATAGAATATAATGCCAAAAAAATATGACAATTTCAATAAAATATCACAAAATAAAATAATTAATTAGTTCCACGCACTGAATTAGTACGTATACCTCACAAGTACAGTGATGAATATTTATTAGTAAACTATGTTAAATAATTTATAACCATACAATAAATTTGAGAATAATTAATGGTTGATCTAACGATCGAATGAAAATTATTGATGATTTGACATGCATGTTTTATATAGAGGCAGATATAGTAACACTATATAGGAGTTAATTGACATCCATTTTTTTTTTTTCAAATTTTTTTTGTTTATAGTTAATTTTCTATATAGTTTAGAAGAAAATGCTCTTGGTACCGTAAATTGATTTCCATTTGTAACATTTTTTTTTATATAATTGACTTCTATTCATGTTTGACCCCCATAGTTCGAAGGTCTGACTCTATCTCTGGTCTTATAGACCTTAAAATTCAACTATTCTAAATATATATATATATATGAAAGAAGAAAGTGAAATGCTGATGATGTATATGTAGATACCTTTCAAGAGGTTATGATGTCAAAACTTGAACCTACAAATAATGGATGTGAAACTTAATTATAACACCGCTTTGTTTCTTAAACAGTTCATTACCCAGGGGCGGAACACGGTGATGGATAAAGGTAGCTAAGCCACCCCAATAAATTAAAATTTTATAGTTTGGTCCATTAAATTTTGTAAATTTTATATACATTAATACCTTTTAGCCCCTGTTATAAAATAAAATTACATTATATTTGATTTTTCCGCCCCTGTCGTTACCTTCAACAACAATAATGTAATGTAACCCTCTTTCATTCCAAACCAGCAAGGCAGCAATTGCTATTGGATTATGGTCTAATATAGTTTGTACCAATTAACCCCTTGAAAGGAATGTACATCTGGTTGATTACTGGTACTTACTAACAAATGTTCGATTTACAAATTTACAATAGCATATATAATTTGAATTGATTATGACTAATATAATATCAGTGTCATTTCAGTCTATATAACACAAACTCTAAAATCTATCAAATCGAATTCAAATGATGAACCCAAACCGTTCAAACTAATTTATTTTATGAGTGATACGTTTACATGCAAAAATTTTATATTTTCAAGTTATTTTAGTATCAAATCAAGCGGCAAAAAAATTGAAAAATGAATGTATTAAAATTAACTTAAAAACTCACATATTTGACCGCTTGACTTGATACCAAATAAACTCAAAAACTTATAAATTTTACATGTAAACGCACAACTAATGAAGTAGATCGGTTTGAATTCACTATTTGAACTCGATTTGATAAATTTTAAAGTTAATATTATATAGACTGAAATGACACTGATGTTATATTAGCTATACTCAATTTGAATTGATTAATGCTTTCTAAGCAATAAGTTTTGCAATCGAAAGAATCCAAATAAATTTAGCTTCAGAAAATTCAAAACACAAAAGCAATTAATTAATGATGACAACTGTCTCGCAGGGAATCCCTTAAAGCCAAACCTATGATTTGTCAGAACCACAGTAAGACTACTACGGCAAGCCAATTGTACATTGCCAAGTGTCCCTCAATAGTAGGCATGATCCACCTAGCTCTCTCTCTCTGCCAATTTTTTTTTTTTTTTTGAGTCGAATGCCCTTAGGCTCTCTCTCTGCCAATTGCTACTAACAACTTTTAACTATCATTAAAAATAAATAAAAACATGCAACTTTAACTTTGCCTTTCCATTTCCACTTTAGCTTTTTACAAACATAGATCACCTTTTTCTTGGATTACTTTTTGGTAGCCTCTCCCATTAAAGAGTTAGGCTAATATAACACTAGTGTTATATCAAACTAAATAACACCACATCTTAAATTCTTAGATCTGCTTTAAGATTCGTACAAAATGAAGTGCTTGAACAGTAAAAGCGGATAGTACGAATCTTAAAACAGATCTAAGGGTTTAAGATGTGGTGTTATTTAGTTTGATATAACACTAGTGTCATATTAGCCTAACTCCTCATTAAATTCTTCAAATAAATTTGCATAATTTGTGGTAGTTAAAATTTGAACTCAAATCTTTACTATTTGGTAGCATCTACAAACATTATAAAAAAAAAAAAAAATTTGAATTCAAATCTTCACAATCATAAAATAGAGATTTCTAATCACCAAGTTACAAGGACATTTCTGACATTTTATGAGGATGGTTGAAGCGTATAAAAAACTAAAAAAAAAATCAATTAAATTTCAATGTACATATTTAAGAAAAAAAAAATCAGAGTGACTAAGCATCTCTATGATAAGTTTTGTACGTAGATTTCCCCCTGTGTAGACGTACACAAGGTTGCAACAAAGTTTATAGAAGTTCAAATTCTGTAATTACTATGTAACTCTTTTGAGAAATTGTGTTTTCTTTTTATGGCTGTTCTTAGAGAATTAAAACTTCAGATTTTTTTTTTTTTTAATTGAGTGGGTAATGACTAACTTTGAGTAGAATTATAGTTATGAAATCTCGTGTTTAATTGACAATTCAAATGATGAATTTAAAATATTTTTATCAAATCATAAACTACAGTTAGTTATTTTCTCATGTCTCCTTTCTATATTTCAATAGCTCATTAATGAATATGAATTTTTCCTCATTTTTAAAATCAAGATTTTAAATAGTTTATAATGATGGATATAATGTCTCGAATTTTCTACTATTACAATTTTAATGAACTAAACCTAAATAATTGATGGTTTAATATTTCACAAAAATCCATATTCAATCGAAACAGCGAAGTAGTTTTCTAACCCATACTAAAATTAAAAAGGGAAAATTTCATGTATGGTTCTCAAAAAACAAAAAACTCAAATTTATGTATTTTCCCCTCTAAAATTCATAATATCATATTTACCCCTCCAAATTTTAGAAACCCACAAAATATTCCAATTTATTTTATTTTCTATTAGCACTTTATTAAAAAAATATATGTAACGCGTGATTAAAAGAAATGTTCAGTATTCTAATTGGTTAGTTGTGACTTTTTAGTGCATATGTTCATTTTTCTTACTTGTAATGTATACACAAGCATATGCTTAAATGCCACTTTATATGTGTCACAAGTAGATAAATGAATTATTTGCTCTCAGAAACCGACAAATATGAAGACTGGACATGTTTCTTACAAAGACTACATATTTTTATTTTAAAAAAAATGAAATTAAACTATATAAATTTAAAATGAGTTTTAATATTAAAAGTTAATAATAGGATAAATATGATATTATGAATTTAAGAGGGAAGAATGAGTCATTTCATGATTATTGAGGGGTATTATGAAATATTCCTAAAAAAATGTACTATAGCTAGCTAGTTTAGCGAAATAGAAGAACAACTATAGCATAGCTTTCTTAAAAATTTATTAATTGACAAAACGTGTTATATTCTATCTCACATGTCATCCACCTTTGCTTATGCTTAGGCCCCTTAACATCTAGAGTCTAGACACCTCTGGGTCTGTTGCAAAAAAAAAAAAAGACACCTCTGGGCTCTATATATACTCCTGAAACCCACCAAGAGAAACTCCATGCCAAACCATTCATTCTACTGTTCCAATCCCACACTACACACAACTTCAATTCTATCCCTCTTTTAATAATTAATTCAGCTAGCATCTCTCTTTGTACATTAATTTCAAGAATGAAGAAGGCCACTTCTTTCCTGAAGCAACTAATATCCACCATTGTTGAGGTTATCAAAACCAAATCCATGGTGGTAAAAACCAAAACCAGTTCCCTAAAAACTCGCCTTGCCATTTTCAACCTACTTCGCAATAAAAAGCTCATCAGCAGTGCCATAAACCACAAGATCCACGCAATAATGGGCCACGATAAAAACGATGATCATGAGCTATCTTCAAAGCAGCAACAGCACCTAGACTTTTCCAAGGCTCTCGTGCTTTACAAAGGAAAAAATCAGAAGCACGAGACGAGGGAACAAGATGATGATTATTTAGACATGTATAGCCCGTCGTTTAGCGGAAGCTTTGTTTACGAAGAGGGCATTGATGGCGATGAACGAGACGAAGAGATCGTGAATGGTACGGCATCGGTTATAGATATGGTGAAGGGAACGAAGGAAGAGGAAGGGGAGGAGTTCAGCCTAGAGAACGAGATAAACCACGTGGCCGACGTGTTCATAAAGAGGTTTCACCGACAGATGAAGATGCAGAAGCTGGAATCCTTTAAGAGATACCAAGAAATGATTGAGAGAAGCTCGTAGGTTGATCGATTACGTACCATGCAGTACGATCATTTTGAATTGCTTCTGATATAATGTGGAGTAGCAAATTTGATCGATGTAATTTGTTAAATTTTGATGTTATTTGTTTGCTTTTTCTGTATGTGTATATGTCTATATGCACATTTTCTCATTATGACCTAGATTGGAAGCAATTCTGACCATGTCGGTGAGAGCATGCATGCTGAACTAATATTGTTTTGGTCAATAAATTCTAGGGATGTCAATGGGTACGATACGGGTAGGGTGGGAGCATTTTCATACCCATACCCACTAAGAATGATCTTACCCATACCCTACCCTTACCCATTAAGATTTGACCTTATCCTACCCTACCCTTACCCGTTAAAATTATCGGGTAACGAAACGGTAGCGGGTGAATAACGGATAATACGACTATAATAATTAGTTTTATTATATTTTACAAATAGAACATCAAAACTCATTTATTTCGCACATACACAATGATATTACTAATAAAAAATAAAAATAAAAATAATTGTGCAATCAATTTCAACTAAATTATATTTTTTTATAAAACAAGAAAATTCAAAAACAAAAATATATCTTTCGAAAAAAATTAATTATTTAATTAAAGAACAAAACATACAAATAAAAATAATATGTTTAATATTTTTCTCACAACAAAAATTATATACTAAATAATAAAAGTACTAATTAATTATTGCTCAAATATTATCATATTATTATATTTTATATAATTACCCTATAGGGTAATGGGTACGAAATAGCTTTTACCCGTACCCTTACCCATTTAGCTAACGAAAAAAAATCCTTACCCATACCCATACCCAATAAGCTAACGAAAAAAATTTCTTACCCATACCCACCTTATCGAATACGGTACGGATCGGGTAAACGGCTAAAAGGGTATCATTGACACCCCTAATAAATTCTGCTGAGAAATTATGTCAACCGTGAAAAGAAGACAAACGGTTATATTTCAATTGTGGGCCTTTACTTGGTCTAATGGGCTCTATAAATGGCTTATGGGCTTGATCTGAATCACACGACATTGTTTTTCCGAAATTTTATGATATATTTTGGACCGTTTTTAGGGAGCTTTTCAATTGTGGGCCTTTAGGGAAGCAAAATGGGCCCATTCTTTAATTATGAGTCGCTTGATATATCAAACAATTTTTCGTTAATAGTGTATGTTACTGAAAGCTTGTCAGAGTACAGATATAAATTGTAATTCTTTTTCAATGATATATATTTTATGACGTGGACGGCTCAAATGCTCCATTACTTCGTGTTCAAATTGTATTCCAATAATTTTATTTTCGATTTTAAGGTCCAAACAAAAAATTTGAATCGCTCAACATGATATCCATGTTAAAATATGCTTCGAGATCAAATTTTACAATTTTTGGAAATTTTTTATTGTTTTTTAAGATATGTATAAAATCACTTATTTTGGATGGTCCACAATTTTTTGAAAAATATTAATTTTGTACCTATCTTAAAAAACAGTAAATTTTTCCCAAAAAATATAAAATTTGATCTCCAAGCACATTTTAATGTGGATATCATGTTAAGCAGTTCGAATTTTTTGTTTAAATTTTGAAATCAGAGATTATTATTGTTGTTGTTATTTCACTAGTACTATTGTGATCATAACTTTATTATTAATATTTAATGATATGATTATTGATACTATTTTCATTTGTAATAATTACTATTATCGACGTTATTATCAGAGGTGGGTTGTGGTGTTTTGAGAAGTAAAACTCATATTTTACTTTCTGCTCACTGTTTAATTTCAAAATGCAAACAATTAATTCGAACCATTCTATATGATGTGTATTATAATGTACTTGGAATCTAATTTACATTTTTTTGAAAATTTTGTACAATTTTTTAATATCACTATTTCTTTACGGTCCACAATCTTCTGAAATACAATGATTTTAAAAAATAGTAAAAAAAAATTGATTCCCGAAGTATTATCTTAACAAAAAAACCTTACCAGTATATATATATATATATATATATTTTTTACTATCTTGTGAGATTAAGCTATCCAATCCAGATGAAATATATAATTCTAAATTATTCTTAAATTATATTCTAATTATTCTTGAAATTTTTTTGATCTTATAATCATTTTATGAATGATTTAAGTTGTTAAGGGTGGAATTCAGATCCTCCCCGGTACCGTAATAGAGAATCTTTTATAATTACTAGATCTGAACCGTTCTTTTTAACTTTGCACGAATCTCAAAGCTCGATAATACTAACTCCTGCGCTAGTCCGATTCCAAAACAGCCGAGAATTAATCTCAATTTTACGAGTGAAACCTCAAACCTGTTTTGAGCGGACTTTAATTTTGTTGGTTAATCATTAACGAAACCCTAGACTCAATTACTGGAAATGCTTCAATTTCCGGCGATGATGCGTCAGTTTCCGGCGACGCCTCTCCTTCCGACCACGACTCTTCTCCCGGTTGTGGCAGTGCCGCAGGAGGAGGAGATGCTTCTCTCCATGGCTGAATCGGAGCTCGAAGAGAAGCTCAACGACATCAGGAAGGCAAATAGCAACCTAGTCATCATAGGGAAGGCTGGTACAGATTCCTACAAGGAGGACATGGAGGCTGACGGTGAGGATGAAGAGGGAGAACACGTCGACGAATCTGATGCCGAGGATTTTGAGCAAGAGACTGGGTGATCTTTTGTAACCTTTTATTGTTTTTCTTTCGCTTTTCTATCAATCAGATTTCCTACCAATTGTTCCTCTTATGGTAAAAAAATTGCAAGAGTTTTAGTTTGTAGCTTTCTGTCTGTTGTCTTTTGGCAAGGTTGCTTTACTAATTGATGCAAGGAACATGATATATTAGTTGAAGCTCTCTTATAAAAAGATGAAATTGTTCCTGCGCACCTTCATTTCCTCTTTTGCTTGGAACTGATAATATCTCGTATATACTGGTACCATATATTAGTTGAAGCTCTCTTATAAAAAAGATGAAATTGTTCCTGCGCACCTTCATTTCCTCTTTTGCTTGGAACTGATAATATCTCGTATATACTGGTACCATATATTAGTTGAAGCTCTCTTATAAAAAAGATGAAATTGTTCCTGCGCACCTTCATTTCCTCTTTTGCTTGGAACTGATAATATCTGGTATATACTGGTACCATATTGGTACAGTTCATGGCTCATAACCACTGTCTTGAAAAATGAGTGGATTTTTCAACAATATATGCTTTAGTCCAGTGCATGCTTCTTTCAACTAACTTTTCTCGGTTAATAGTTCCTACTACTCCAATCTCAACCATGTAGAACACTTAAGCTCTTGTGGGGATATTTGTATTGGTATTGTTTAAGTTGAATGGTACAAAATAATCCTATATGTGTTGAATTCAGTTAGCTGAAGTAACACTAAGACTATTTTTCAAGCCTAAACTCGGCCATGTGCTGTCTAATGAACTTAGTAACATAACTTTAAATAGCTTAATGATATTTAAATGCTGTTCAGTTCATATATTTGCTCCCATTTTTCTCTCTTCTGTTGCAGTCTGTATTGTTGGGTTATTTTAGTTGTAAATGCTGTTACATTCTTGCATTTGTTCCGCAGTCCAGATTGAACTCTGATCTTCAGAAACATATTTAATTCCCAGTCCAGATTGAACTCCCCCATGCTACATTCGTTCTGCATGCATAGTCGTAAAATTAACACTTAATTATTGAACTAGCTTTGAATCATCACGTGTGATCAAAAGCACTTGGTAAAAAAAAATTTCTCACTCTCAAGGATATGAAGGACGAAAAAAATGTACAAAACTCGTTAAATTGATGTGGTTGAACAAATCCAATACAGACCTAAACTGAGTCATGTTGATTAATGAGCTCTTTTACTTGGATTCAGCCCCTGAGCAGTAGTACCGAAATGATTGGTAGCTGTACCAGAAGAACAGATGGGATAACACAGAAGTTGGAAAATGTGGATACGATCAGGAGCATCAATGTATTGCTGTTCTCTTTTTCCTACGGTACTGCTGTAATGCTACTGTTAAGAGTTCTTTAATGAATTGCCGATGGGCTAACAAGCAAATAAGAAATGATTTATTTGATTTTTTTCTTAGAGAAAAAGCACTGAAATTAATTTAATGGCTTGCACGAACGGTTTATTATCTTTTATACTGGATGCTTAAGATATGAATGAACTGTCTAAGTCTATCTAAAGACCATATTATATATTGTTTGATTTTTTTTTTTTTAGGATTGGCTCCTTTTAATGTTTCAAAGTTCATTCAGTGGTTTCATGTAGATTTTTCTCATTTGACGCGGATCACTCCAGTATAAATAGCTCAAATTGGTGTATAATTTTAAATTTTAGCTGTCTAATTGTGGTATATGTGAAATAAACGCTTTTCTGTATGGAGTTCATAATTTTCCAAAGAAATCTACAAAATTGGAGAGCCGATTCCCTTTGACAGTTAAAAGTACATCAATGCAGAGCTTGCTAATTGAGCCGGACCAAATCGGATTATAAATTTATTCTCTCTATATTTTTTTTTAAATAGTTACAAGTCACTCTTAATATGTTTTAGGATATTTATCCTCAATCATATTAAAAAAAATATTCTTGGTTACACGATGGCACAATTGTTCCATCACAAAATTGGCATATTTGCACTCTCCATATCACACGTGTACAGAACCTAAATTTCATTTTTTAGGGAAACATAACCTAAATTTTTAATAGTCCAAAAGTAATTAGAATGTCGACCTTTTAAAATTTATTGATTTCTTGGTCGTGTCGGTTTTTTAAATTTATTAAGTAGCTGAGAACCTCAACGTGCATAGAGAAATCACCGATTAAATATTCTGAGAAGGCAGACATTGTGGGTTTATTTATTTATTCTTTCTTTTCTTATGTTTTATTTTTATGTTTTGCTGTTCTTCTGCGGAGTTGAATTTGTGCCAATTAGTGCATTACAAGTTGCACTAGTATGTAACCAGTGTAGTAATATTAGGTAATATGCGGCGCATATGCGGCCGCATATGCGTATGCGGTTCCGAACCGCATAGAAAATCAATATGCGGTTTAATATGCGGTTTCGCATATGCGGCCGCATATTAGGCCGCATATTTTTGACCGCATATGTTTTAACAGGCCGCATATAATCCTTGAACCTGTTATTTGTTCTAACTATTTGTATTTGTATTTGTATTTGTATTACTATGTATTATTATGTATTTGTACTGTTACAGAACTTGTTGGTTTTTACCTGACCAAACTGATAATAAATCAGCTATTATTCCTTGAACCTGTTATTTAGATCCCAACCATTGGACTTCATTGATGTTGGAATCGGAATAACAGTAACAGGTTACTGTAATTCTCAAGGAAATGTATTACTATTTGTATTACTCTGTATTACTAATTTACTATTACTGATGATATTGACATGTTGTCATTACTATGTATTTCTATTTGTACTCATAAATTCTTATTCCTATTTGTATTACTATGTATTTCAATTTTCAAATATATATGAATTCTTATTTTAAAATCCGCATAGAAATCCGCATATGCGGCCGCATACCGTATATGCGGTATGCGGTGCCCTTCCGCATACCGCATAGAAACCTAATATTACTACACTGTATGTAACTATATATCATGTATCAAGGACATCAAGCAAGGATGCACCAACTTGAAATTATTGGAAGTTATAACATTTCAACTAGAAAATCATTATATAAAAACTTACCCACATAAATTCTCGTACATATTTTACTTTCAATAATATATCGTAAATATTTTATTTACCTTTTTTCATAGTTGACCAAACAAAGATCAGACATCATGAAATTAATAACATTATAAACTTTGCACTATCACTTGATGCTCAGATCTTAATTTGGAACTTAGTTTTCAAGCTAAGTTAAAAATATTATAAGCTAGGAATAAGTTTCTAAGCCCACTTCATGACAAAATCAAATGAAGTAAATTCCCTTCGGTATGATCCAATCATCAAACGATCATGTTCTAGCTATGAAATAATGCAACCAAAAAATCTTATACAAAAAAGTCCGCCAGAGAAGAACCTCAATCTCTAACTGAAAAAATCCACACAGTCAGTTTTCTCTTATTTATGTTACATTTCCTTTTTTTTTATTGCTTCTAGAGTTAGCTATTTTTTTATATTTTATTTCACGTCTTCACATTGTTGCTAATTGCACCTTTCATAGACGAGACAAGAACTAGACAAAGACTTTGTGAAGAGATCATAGACTAAAGAGCAGATGAATAAAATGGAGAGAACTCTGTCGTCGCCTGAGGCGGAGATCGGTATCAAAGTAGAGGACCTATGGCAGGGTTTGGAGCCCCAACTTACCCCCTCTGAGAAACTCAACTCTTGTTTCAAGGAGCTTGAAGTCTCTTCCTTCCCTAGTACTCCTCTTTCTCAAGGTGAGGTATTCCTAATTATCTCATTTTTTATAACTTTTTTTTCCGGTTATGTCGGTTATTTCCATTGACAGATGATTTATTATATGCTCTGCTATTTAGAAAATTACTTGTTCAATTTTGGTGTTCATTAAGGTCAACTTTGTTTGAAGAGAAAAATGAATTTTTGTAGAGGTTATAGGAGAACAGCTTGGTGGATCTTTTTTTTTTTTTCTTCTTTTAATGTTTTAGAGCAGTGTTTAATTATATAATTAGTACATCATTATCTTTGCAGTAATTGATATCCCGTCTGATTCAAGTTTGAGAGAGGCTATCGAGATTTTATCGAAGCACAAGATTCTGAGTGCTCCGGTACGGGACGTGGCTGCACCAGATGATGCTAGCTGGATGGAACGCTACATCGGAGTCGTCGAATTTGCCGGTGTAGCCATGTGGCTTCTTCATCAGGTTTTTATTAATTGTACATCATCATCAATATTATCACAGTTAGTCTGCATACCATACTCTATATACATTTCCAGGATTTATCCAGGTCTCTGTCTAAACTAAAACTACTAGTCTATGTACCAGTACTATATATACATTTCCAGGATTCATCCAGGTCTTTGTCTTTGCCTCACTTTCACCACACTGTACATACATTTTGCCCAAATTAGATCAATCAATCTATTTGAAATAATAAATTCACTAAAAAAAGCATGCAAATTTTAGTTTGAAGCATTTCTCCAAGTGTAATTCGTGTGAAAGTTTAAAAATATTACCCTTAAAATATAAGTATACAAACTTGTTTTTGTTCGAATGCAAGTTAATGCATATACTGATGGATTTTGATTCTTTGACAAATTCCGGGTTTATACATTCTTGTTTATTTTTTATTTTGGGGGGAGGGGGTGCAAAATCAAAGCACACTCTATTTGTCAAGATATTTCTTTTAAACAAGGGATATACAATCGATCCAATGACCTCTGGTGAAGCTCCCTCGATGGATTATTTCTAATCTACTTACAATTTGTTATGATTGCAACTTTAGAAGGTGATATTGAACCATTTAATTTTTTTTTTCTTAAGTTTGAATTATCGGCCAAAAGAAAGGATGGTACGACCTCAAGGATCACTGACAGCTGTGAACGTGCTTCCCTCACTGGAAGCTTTTTTGAAGCTCTTACGTCTTCAGAATTCTACAAGAATACAACGGTACATTTTTTTCTCTACTAACGACTTCGATGTTGTACCAGCTTCGTACCGGTAAATATCACTCAGACCACCAAAAAATAAGTTTTAGTCTCTTATTTTTGTTTTTGATAGGTACAGTTAATTTGGTGCAAGAGAACAGAGATTTAGAAATAATTTTTTTAGGGTTAATAGTTATACCAGCTTGATTCCATTTCAAACTAGCCTGGGTAAAAGAACAAAGATTTACAATTATAGACATCTGAAGCAGCATTGACAGTTACACACTACAGAGATGATACAAAGGCAGATGGCAAAATAAATTTCCAAGTGAACTACAAAACATATTAACTTTTTAACTCAACACCAAACCTCAATTTTGCTTTTGCACCTTGAATTTGAACACAGAAGTATGGACTAGAGACACAGATACTTTTTCTTTTCAGGTGAGAGATATATCCGGGTCATTCCGGTGGGCCCCATTTCTGGCATTGCAAACGTCAGACTCATTTCTGACAATGTTGTTGCTGCTATCCAAGCACAGCATAAGAAGCCTTCCTGTGGTAGATTTTGGAGAGGGCAAATTGGTAAATATCATCACCCAATCGGCTGTGGTGCACATGCTTGCCGAGTGTGTTGGCCTTGACTGGTTTGACAGTTGGGGAAATAAAAGCCTGGCTGAAGTAGATCTACCATGCGTCAAGCCTGACAATCTTGTCAAGGTGAGTTGCTATGAATTTACAATACTTGATTTTGGTACACATTGGTTTAATGCAGTATTCTTTTCTTTTTCTCTTGATTAGTTCTTCCATATTTTTTTTGCTTTTTTCTTGGGTTTTCTTTCTGTTTGTACCGGGTTAGGATAAAGTGAGAGTGTGATACTGAATTGGGTTTGGTTCAATGCTTCATTAGGGAAGGATCTACTATTTGATTACCTGAGCGGGGTCTTCATGGTACCGTTATAAATCTGATAGGTACTTGTGAGACTGGTAGAGGTAATTACCTAATTAAGGCCCTGGAGTAAATCTCTCAGAGTGATTTTGGTGAATTGCTCTGCAGATTGATATATATGTTAATATTTGGTATTCCCATGTTCAACAGAGAGCAGTGGTTTGAGCACAACTCTTTTTTCACAAAGTTATTTTGGTTTGATAAGTTCAAATTTTCCATTACTGGTCTAAAACCTGACTGGTACAGTACCAGACATGACTTAGTTGGGTTGCATTCTTTACAGAATGTTTATATAACAATGGATATTAGAGCGATCGATTTAGTTCCAGTTCAGCCATCGAACATCGTACCAGATGAGAATAAAAAACTTGTAAGATTATTGCTTAGTAAATTAATCTGAAATTAGTTAATAACCATCTTATCATATGTTTTCTATAGGTACAAGAAGATGAACCGGTATTGAAGGCATTTGAACTCATGCAGAAAATTCAAATCGGTGGACTTCCCGTGGTTGATGCAACTGGAAACCGTGCAATTGGCAACATAAGCATAAGAGATGTGCAATATCTCTTGAACGCCCCTGATATTTACAAAGATTACAGGTACTATATTTTATATTATAATTAATGAAGCTTTATGTGCTAGGAGAAAAATGGAAAAAATATATATATATATATGATCTTGGTCTGGAAAAGATGCACTAATGATTCATTCATACTGGCATGAGGCCTTGCTTTTTGCAGAAAAAATATATGGAGTCACAATAATAGCATATGAATCAGACTAATTATCGCATTATCTCTATTAGACAGTGAAGTAATTATAATATAAGGAAAAATGCCACCTTGTTCTTGTTTAAGCTTAGTTCTAGTTGCTTGAATAAGGAAAAATGCCACTATTTAAATCTGTCTGTCTCGTTTCATTCTAGAACTATCACTGCCAAAGACTTCCTGATGGCAGTACGAAGTTATCTTGCGAAGCAAAAACCCGACTCACCGTTGCTAAAAGGTGTAATTACATGCAACAAGGATGACACCCTGAAGGATGTCATATTAAAACTCGACTCGATGAATATACACCGTATATATGTAACCGGTGAGAAGGACATTTTGGAGGGGGTGGTAACGCTGCGCGACATCATCTCCAAGCTAGTTTACGAGCCGGCAAACTACTTTGGAGATTTCTTTGATATTTATATGTAAAATGTGTATTACAATGCCATTCATTGTGATGTTTTGATGATGTTATTCAAGTTGTATTTTCACTTTCTTAATTTTGTTTTTAATATACTAATTGGATTAATATGTGTGTACATGTGTAATTTTTTTTTTCTTTTGGAAGAAAGAGCTAAGGTCATGGAAGTCATGCAGTCCGATGTATTAAATAAATTCATATAATACTAAAATTTTAAATTACATTATTTGTTAACTAGGTTGCGTAAAATGTGTATTTTTGTTTCATTCATCTATTGACTTGGCATCAACAGTAATTCAAGTATTTGAATACCAAGGCTACGCAATTATCCTCTTTACAATAAGTAACTTTCTATATCCTATTGTAATTGTATCTTGGATCATAGTGGAAATGAAAGCTATGACAGATTAGAACGGTCTGATTCGCATCAAGATTCGTGCGGACCCCACCCCATAATTGAAGGACATTTTTTTTTTTAGAAAAATAATTTAAGGACTTATTTGTCTGACTAGGTTGTAATTTCAGGGATCAAGAGTTTCTAACAGGCCGGGCTTTAGTGGGCTTTTAAGACTTGTTGAGAACAGTATATTGTTTTTCAATTTCAAATTTTGCTCTAGGTCACAAATTGATAAAAGAAATAGAGTAGAACTAGGGTGTTCTTGAGTTCACCAAGTCTAAAAGCCATCAAATCTGCTTTAAATGATGAATTTGAACCGTTGAAACTCATCTACTTTATGAGTGATGCGTCTACATGTAAAAAATTTAGATATTTGAATTAAGTTAGTATAAAGTCAAGCGGTCAAAATTAGAAGGTTAATAAATTAATTTTAATGCATTCATTTTTCGAATTTATTTTTACTACTTGACTTTATGCAAAATTAATTTCAAAATAATTTTTTTTTACATGTAAATGCATCACTCATAAGGTAGATGGATTTTAACAGTTCAGATTCGTTATTTAAACCAATTCGATGGGTTTTAGACTTGAGCTCACTAAAGAGTTTGGTAAACTTAAGAACACCGTAGTTCTACTCAAAGAAATATGTTGAAGAAATGTGAAGAGAGAGAGAAAGACTGAGATTAATTGATATTTGTATATTTTTAATTTTTATATGTACTTCTTCTATTTTATATATTTTTGTTAATGAGACCAGATCAAAAAAATTCTTTAACTTTTGAATTAGATGGATCTAGAAGGGTGTGGAATGTAGACGGATTATGCCTACGAATCTACGATGGATAGAAAGGTTCAAAATTTCATTCCAGATTCAGGACGTATTCGGTTGCTAAGCGGGAACAAGAATGAGTTTGGGTTTGAATTCAATTTGAATGGTCAAAGTACTATTTGCGTGGGAAAAAAAAAATTCACTCTGAGTGAATTTTTCTTTTCCGCGGACACAGTGGCACGCCGAACACGCCCTCAATGTTCCAGTACTAAATTTGCGGAATGGCTCGACCAGTCGATTATATTTTTTTATTATTTAGGTTCGGTATATAGGAATTGGTTGGGAATTAGGATAAATAAATTATCTTACAATGAATTTGAAAATATACTATTTTGAAAATTTTAAAGTAATTTTGTGGTTATGGGAGTGACAAGTGATGTGCATCTAACGCATCAACAGTAATATATTTTTATTTTCAAATTTAAAACGGTTGATCACTTGATCAGAAATGTTAAACATGATTTAAATATTAAAATATTCTTAGAGACTAAATTTTACTATAATTCATTTTCTACATATCCCAAAAAAATAGTTATTTTAAAAAAAAAATGTAAATTTTAGTTTTTTTTAAGTGCATTTTCATATTAAGGTCATATTTAACGTTCGGATCAACTATTTAAATTTTAAAATTAGTGATATAGATACTTAGCACGGTTCGATCTATAATATACATATTACCATAGCCTCACACATAGTTAAAGATAGTATGGTAATTATTTAATGTAATTTAAGTATTATTTAATGATATATTAAGGATCGCTAATGGTCATGTCATTAAAAATTTAATTAAAAAATTAATATAGGGGAAAATATACACAAAAATTCATAACTTTCTATAGATATATACTATATGAATGATGAAATCATATAATTAGTATTGAAAGCTTTATGAATATGTTTAAAATAAAAAATCAAATAATTTATTTCTTTACCATTTACGAGGACATAAAGAGTCATGTTAGAGCATTTACATTCTAGCAATTCAAATGAATTTCTAAATAATTGTTAATTACTTTTTAGAAATTAAGGTCTTCGAAGATTCTACTCATACATCTCTTAAATTAATTTTAGAGTTTCTATTAAACTATGTCAGTAATAAATTAAGAGAAAAAATAATTTGAGTCAATTATTTGACAAGTGTAAAACTTATAAATAGTTTTTTAATAAAAAAAAACTTTCTTGTGTAATTTTTAAATAATAATTTTTTTTACGTAATTAAAAAAAACATATTTTAAAATTAAATAAACAACTATCACTTCATATTAGGAACTTAATATTTTTTAATAATACCAAGAAACGTAACATCAAGGGACGTAAATGCTCTCGTCCTGTTGTCGTTTTCCATAAAAAAAATAGGAATTTTGGATTTCTCGTCTCTGCCACGCCAATTTCATCGGAAAATTAAAAAAAATCTCTTTTCTTTTTTAACACGACAACAGTTTCTCTTGTCTCTTTCATTTTCTCTTTCAATCTTATGGAAACTATTCTTGTGTGGCAATTCGTTAAATATATCTGAAGATTGTGTTCAAATTTCTCTGAAATTTTGAAATTTATCATACAAAAAAAGAACCAAATAATCATGATTTTTTATAAATTTCAAATTTAACACGCCGCAATCACAGGTTGCGGACACCTCCACCAATAGATGGTGGACAATTATTTTATTAAAATTTTGGAATTTAACGGTGTTGTTGAATATATCTTTTTATTAAAATTGAAAATAAATGGAGCAATTTATCATGGATTGGAGATAACTAACTTATCAAATGGTCAATTTCTTTGAATTCAAATATAGTGAAGTAATTTAATTTTTGGATTTTGAATCAAACCGTCCGATTCAAATCCGCGATAATTCATTCTAAAGTAGAGCATACACATTCCGATTTCCGAACGATAGATTCAAAACTCAAAAATTGGATTACTTTAGAGGATCCGGACCCAATTTCTTTTGGGCTTATTAACTCTTGCAAGACTCCTGCCACACCATTATTTACACGGAGATAGCCGCAAGAAAACCAGAGGAGTCAGGTCGGCATGTGGCGGCACATGATTTAACCTTTTCAAAAATAAAATTAAGCTTTATCCCCTCCATTAACTGGGAGCCCACACGTGCTAGCGATAAGCCCGAACATGTCTCATCAACAAACAAAAAAAGATAAGCACGAACATGCTGAGTTGTTAACGCTGACAATTTTATCTCTGTAGCTATTTTTTATTCTTTATTGAATTTTTACTTTTTCAGTAGAAGATGAGGACGTGGCCTTCCATAACAATTAAAAACGATTAAAATCCAGCACAACATTTTTCCAATATTTATATTAATTTTTGGCGACCCGAGAAAATGTAATAAAAAAAGATAAATTAAAAAAAAATGTAATAAAGAAGACAAGACGACAAACATCCCTTCAATTTCTGTACTAACGAGTCATTGGTAAAAAAAAAAAAAATCAACATACAAAGTTATTATTTTATTTTATTTTATATGAATCAAAGTTAAAAAATCAATATTAAAAAATTATTCACATCAGTATATTTTTATAAGTTATTGATATCAATAAAAAAATTAAAATGTCGTAATTTTTTATATATACATAATGAATAATATAAATTATACGTAAAAGTTTCTTTTTGATATTGTAATTTTAAATTTTACAAATACAGACATAGTAAAGATATATATATATATAATGAAGATACATTGATATTTTTCCGGACATGTTTGTGTTACTGCCGCAGTAATTGTGTAAAAGAGAGATGTCTAATTGAAAATATCAGTTTGAAAGCTACTGGAGATTATTTGAAGAATTAAAAGTTGAAGACCCTACTCAAGGTGGGACCCACTCTCAATAATACCTCTGGACTAATATTCCGGTGGGCAGTGGGTGCAAAAATGGTTTGGTCTCAAATTTGCTAAAGCGCACACATAACACATTATCCTACTCTGAATTGTTAACGTGTGTTCCAGTATTTGAGGGGAAATTTCATTAATGGGAAGAGAAGAAAGGAGATGACAGGATAGTTTATTTTCGGAACAGTAAAATCTACACTCTGATTTAAGAGTTGATAGATTTTACCAAAATTTGGCTTGTGTCTCCTCTCCGAATAGTGCACACTCAAAACTCTAATTTTTTTTCTCAAAGACTGGAACTGCTATCTCAACTCTCAAAATAATGTATTTACATAACAAAAAAATGGACAACTAATACTTGAGAAGCTCAACTCTGATACTTTATAAAAATCAAACATACTTAAATAAAGACTAAACTTCAAGACTAATTTGAACTTAATTAAAATTAACAATTAAGCACAAAAATAAAAATTAAATTCATTTCAACAGTACAATAATAATTGAACAATCACGAAACTAAAAATAATTAAACAAAATAGAATTTAAAAGGAAAAATAAATAAATGAACAAAACACAAGACCAATTTTTAAGTTAAGTTTCTATTCTTACGTCTAAGATAATCATCCCACATAAGCCTAGCAATTTCATTTCTTTTTTCATTTTACTGCCTGACGTTGATTGTTAAGTCTTTCAACATCTTCGTCGTACTCTTCATCTCCATCCAATACATCCACGATATCATTTGGATCAATTTTCAAATTAGCATTCGCAATCCAAGTAGCATTACCATTATGATATACAATAAAATTGTGTATAATACATGTGACTTGAACTATGTCCGCTTGTTTATCAATTGCATGATATGTTGCAACTTTTAAAATGGGAAACCACATTTTAAAATGCCAATAAGTTTTTCAATATGGTTTCTAAGTTGTGTATGACGGAGATTAAATAGTTCTTTGTAATTTCGCGGTTGTTCATTAACTGCACCTTTCTCTCGCATGTGATATCTTACGCTCCTATAAGGAGCAATAAATTGTGGTGTATTGGTAAAACCAGCATCAACCAAAAAAAATATTTGCCTCATGGTACTATGAACCCGTTCTCGGGTGCACTCTTTGGTACAATTTCATCTGAAGCTGATCATTCCCATCCGGCCATTACATAAGTAAATTGATAGTCGAAATCACAAATGAGCATAACATTCTGTGACAGTGTCTGTTTTCTGTTATGATATGGAGCTTGATCTTCGTAAGCAATAGTTATAGGAACATGTATTATCAATAGCACCAATATAATCCTGTAAATTAAAAAATAGTGAATAATTTAGGTTTCTCAAGTTAATTTTAAAAGACATTCATTTGATAATGATTGAAATTAAACTTACCTTAAAGGAAGGGTTGAACATTGTTCTCGATTGAATAAGTTGGGGTGCATGAAGTCGAGGGGGCATTATGATTTCTGCAGATAGTTAAGTAATAGCCTTAGTTACAATATGGAAGTAACGACTTATTGTATCGCCCCGACTGTTGGAATCGTTCTTGCATGATGCGATTGCTTGCATTTTTAGCAAGAGCGTATAAGAATATTGCAACTTGTTCTTTAATCAACATCTGTCCATCCTGGAACAACACTTTGTCTCTCAACAGCTTGACAAATGCACAGAAAATAAAAGTTTCCATCCAAAATTCTCGCTTACAATGACACTCGTGACCATCCAAGATTGAAGTGTGACATGAAGTTGGTTCTATTACATTTCTCTCTATACGTGGTATGTTGAAATTTGTATAATCCTCATCATCATTATTCATTTTCCATTGAAATAGAAACTCTAAAATTAATTTTAGAGATGAATAAACATTTGCTATAAAAGAGGTGAAGAAGCATTTGCTACAATAGCTCTATATATAAACAATTTTGATATTTAAAAAAAAATGAAAATAGTCGTTGTCACTCTTTTGTCACTTTTCAGTGTATTGTCAATTTACTCATTTATCACTTTGCAGTGTGGTCAGTTTACCATAATATCACTTTTCAGTGTGGTCTGTTTACTAATTTATCACTTTGTAGGGTGTGGTCAGTTCACTCATTTATTACTTTGCAGTGTGTGGTCTTATATGACTTTTCAGTATATGGTCAATTCACTAATTTATCACTTTGCAATGTGTGGTCAGTTCACTCTGATATCACTTTGCAATGTATAGTAAATTCACTCATGTAATATTTTTTAGAATATGATATGTATAATTATATTCAACATAATTAGTGATTAGTATCAATACACTTAATATAGTTTAATTTTAGCATTACATCCATAAAAATAAAAAATAAACTAACATTCTAACAAATTTCCTATGCATTTGCCGAACACCTATATTCTAAAATTTCCCATGAGTTAAATACCTTTTGTTTTGACAAATTGAAATTTCCATTCCCATATTAAAAATTCTCATTCTCACATAATTCCCACAAAATAATTGTTAATCACTTTTTAAAAATTAAAGTCTCTAAAATTTATAACTCTCGTATCTCTAAAATTAATTTTATAATTTCTATTAAACTACGTCAGCAATAAATTAAAAAAGAGAAACAATTTGAGCAAATAATTTGGTCAGCATAGAGTTTATAAACAGTTTATTTTAATAAGAAACTTTATTGCATAGTTTCTAAATAAGAAATTATCTCACATCTCTAAAACTAAATTAAAAACTGCATCATCAAATTAGAAACTCTAATAATACCAAAAATGTAGATACTCTTAGTCCTTATCCCCTGAGGTAACATAATATTTTTGTTTAGATTCGTAACGTCCGATCAGAATTCGAATTAATTTGCTCTGAAACAAAATGTACATATTTTTTAATATCCGTGCAGATTATAATTGAACGATCCAAATCTAAACAGAAATATTTATTACCTTAATTGATATAAATTCGTTTCTGTTAGAAGTGATGTGATAAACTTATATTTAATATAAACAGATATAAATATAGCAAATAAATCAAATTAAAATACGCTATGTCAGATTTCTATCTTGACATTAATTTTATAACTATTGGCAAGAATGAATAAAAAATATTTTATTTTGATTTTAGTGTGAGGGTTTTTCTTTTAGGCAAATTGGGCAATTTCCTTTTGCAAATTCAAAATGTTTCTAGATCAAATAATTTCACGACGATGATTTCACTCTCAGAAGAAAAGTGGAAGCCCACACAACTATATCTCAGAAGAACAACAACAATAAAATTTAAATAGTTAGGTAGGAATGATATTAAAATAAGAATAATTATTTGAGTATCCTCACTCTAGTATCTTAAAATTCTCGCAATTATTTAGAGAAATTATGTACTATGGTCTCCGCTAATTATTATTTTAAAAATATATTATATGATACATACTAATTATTATTCTAACATTCCTACAACACTCTTCTTCTATGGTCCTCACTAATTATATAGTTTTCCATTTTTCAATTTCCTCACTCGTTCGAACGTCAACCTTTATAGATATAAATACTTGAAAAATAAGATATTAACACTTGAAAAATAAGATATTAATACTTTGATGCGTAACTTGTTATGATCATCTTTTTTCCAATTTTTCAATCATCTCCCGTCAACCTTCATCTAAGGGGAGTGCTATATTAAGTGCATCAATTGCAATTTTGAGAGCTGGGAGAATTTTTTTGCTCTGAATACCTATTATACCCTTACAATGTCCCTCTCATATCTATCACAATTAATGCAAAAGTTAATAAAAAATAATCAATAAAGGAAGGTTTTAAGGAGCATTCGTTTTTTACCATAATTAATTAGTATTTTCTTAATTGCGAGCAAATTATTTAGTATTTCATCATAAATTTTTTTATATTATATCTTAATGCAGCAAATTGATTAGTATTTTATCATAATTTTTTTATATTATATCTTGATTTTCATATCTATAATGATTTAATTAGTATTTTTTTAGTAAGGAATTCATATTTCATATAGATTTTTAGTTCAAAATCTTTTATCGAAGATTTTTATTTTATTGAGAAAATAAAATACTAATCAATTCATTTTTTCTCTCAAATCACTAAGAAAATACTAATTAATTTGTTGGTATTAAGAAAGTACTAATCAATTCGTTTTTTTCTCCCATTAATTGCCAGCAAATTGATTAGTATTTTATCATAATTTTTTTATATTATATTTTGATTTTAATATCCATAATGATTTGATTAGTATTTTTTTAGTAAGGAATACCATATTTCATATAGATTTTCAGTTCAAAATCTTTTATCGAAGATTTTTTATTATCTTTATTATAATATAATTATGATTTTCAAGGTATTAAATTGTTGTACCACTACAAACAGGGGGGCGATAGTGATAGAAAAAAGTAGTAAGTTCCTCTATAGCGAGAGAAAAAAGGCAGCAAGTTTTTTTGTATTTTTTTATATTCATTAAATTTTGTAAATTTTTATATATTATTGTCAAACACATACGGGCTTCTCTAAAAAAAATTAGCTTCTTTTAAAATAAAATTACATTACACTAATTTATTAGAATTGAGGACGGAAGGCAGTTTTCATTAATAATTTTTTTTCAAAATAATAAACGAAAATTCAAGAGAAAGAAGGATTGTTCGAGGGATAATAGATATTAATTGTGACAACTTTCCTTTCTTTATTTTTTCTTTATTAACTTATGTATTAATTGTGATAGATATGAGAGAGAGTATAAAGGGTATAATAGGTATTAAGAGAGAAAATTTTCTTTTAGCTCTCAAAATTGCAATTAATGCGCTTAATATAGCGCTCCCCTCATCTAATGAACCAATGGGAACCCCATATCACCACATCAACCTTCCCCAACCGTCGCGTGTCAACTTTCCTCTAACAAAATAGTTTACCACATAGGTATAAATACTTTTAGACGCCATCCAGTGTCATATAAAAAAAATATTTGCAAGTATAAGTATAAATACTTGCACGATGATGTATAAATACTTGTGTGGCGACGAGCTCGAAAGTACGTTATCGGATCTCATTTGAAAGTAAAAATTACATAGAAGACGTTTGTGATTTTAGATTCACAAAATTCATCACAGATCATCAGAAATATGAACGAGATTTAACAAAAAAAAACAACCACCTCCAAAAATGTGTATGGTCTCTCATGTAGTTTTGAGTAATCACCCACATGTATTTAAGGCGGGTACGTTTGAGAGATTTGATTGAGAAGACAATTATTTATATAAACATTGTTTACCTTATAGGTATAAATATTTTCGTACATAGATATAAATACTTTTATGCATAGATATTAATACTTTAAAAAATAAATTCAGTGTTAGAATTTTTGCAGTCTTCTCAAGTAATTATGATAATTATGGTGTGAATATAGTACATATACTATAGCGCGCGTACTGTTATCAATTTTATTAAAATAATCGAATGACTTCATCTCTTAACTTCTGCTTAAAAATGGATTTTTTTAATGTTAAGTGAAATTACAAATCCGGTTTCCAAACTTCCGGTGACCCGCCTTCTTTTTGTTTATTTTCGTTCGTAATAAATTCTCTCTCTGTGTTTTTTTTTTTCATAACTTTGAAACAAGATATTAATATCAGCGTAACATTAAGGTCCCTGAACAATTATTCATTTTATAATTTAATTAGGTTAATAACGATTTAAGTACAATTTTTTTTATTAATATATGATATAAAATTTTCGTTGCTATGAATTCTCATATTCGTCATAAAAAGTCAGATGTCCTTCAAAAAAAAAAAATGCTGGAAATTATTTAAGAAAGTCCTTCTAAGGTTTTGTCGTTTGCCTTCAATAGTGATTAAAACCTAGAATAATTATAGAAATCTCCTTACCCCTATCCCTCTATTTATTCCCACACACTCTATCTCAATATTAACTTTCTTAACTGTCATTTATCCTCTCATTTTTTTCGCTAATAATTTTCATTTATCCCCGCATTAAATTATAGTGTCATTTAATAACAATCCCCGCATTAATTATACTGTCATTTAATAACAATCCCTGCTAATAAATGTTTATATGTTTATTGATATTCAAGAAAGTACTTATCATTGTTTTTGACAAGTATTTATCATTGTTTCTGACATGATAATACTTTGATTTAATTAAACATTACTTATTGACAAGTTCAAGAACAAAGTTCAAAAAAATATTTATCATTGTTTCTGACAAATATTTATCATTGATTCTGAGAAGTATTTATCACATGATGATACATTGATTTGATTAAACATTACTTATTGACAAGTCCAAAAATAAAGTTCAAAAAAATATTTATCATTATTTTTGACAAGTATTTATCATTATGTCTGAGAAGTATTTATTATTGTTACTGACATGATGATACATTGATTTGATTAAACATTACTTATTAACAAGTTCAAGAATAAAATATTTATTTTTGTATCGTCAAGTATTTATCCATGTAACATAAAATATTTATCTAATCTATTTGAGTCACATATGTTTTACTAAAAATTGCAATTATGTCTGAGAAATATTTATCCATGTAATGTAAAGTATTTATTCATATAACATAAAATATTTATCATTATGTCTGATAAATATCATAATTGATGTTTTACTGAAAGTTACAATTATGTTTGAGAAATATTTATCCATGTAACACAAAGTATTTATCATTATGTCTAAGAAGTATTTATCATTGGGTGAGAGGATTGTTTATTTAATGTTCCCCAGTTGTGCGGAGACATCCAAAAAAAAAGGAAATTTTGTGCAGGGATAACTGACAAGTATTTATGAGGGGTTGTTTATTTAATGTTTTCCAGTTGTGTGAGGACGATTAAAAAAAAAAAAAATTTTGTCGGGGATAACTAATGGATTGATTTATTCTTTCATAAATAGAGATCATTGTAGAGGGATTAATACTTTGCAAATTCAACATAAATACTTTAATACTTGAAGTTAAATACTAACAATTTACTAATAGCTTATTAATGATGAAGTGGTCCCCCCATAATTTTTTTGGCAGTTTGTGCGAGGATTGTTATCAGGATCCTAAAACTTATGACAATAAAATTTTAATTTTTAATCAATAATCATCCATATCAGTTATAGCATAATTATAATTAAATTTAAGGTTAATAAATGATTTGACATTATACTAAGGTTTTGCTGGTGAACCACCATATCCTAGTTTTAATAGATAAACTCTAAAGACAAGAGCTGTAATAAAAAAAAATTTATCTAAATTTATAATAAAATCGTTCGATGCTATTTATATAATTTATTTGTTTTTTGTTACGTACTTTTGTTAGTGCTATATATTAATAATGTTGATGTCCATCAAAAGAAAACAAAGTTGTTGTGATCTTATATTGAATTGTGTTTTGGAAATAATGCGGCATTTAAGAAAGAATTTAGTCATGCAAATTTTTTTTTTCTTAAAAAAAAAAGTGGGGGTCAAGTCCTTAAATTTTATCTAGTTATATGGAAATATATCAATATTTTAAAATACGATTTTATCTAGTTATACACATATTAAAAATAATATTTTAAAATAATAGCTTTATCTTTTCGAGTGTTAAATTTTTAGAAAGTGGACGAGGCAACAAAAAAATAAAATAAAATAAAATTGAGTGACTTCATTAGTTCTTAAAATGAAATTAAAAAGTTTCTATGGACATATGGACAATTTGTCCCTAGCTAATAATAAATAATCTTTTGCTTTCTCCTCGGATTGTCGGCTTGTGTACACTATCTGACATAAAAGAGTAGAGATTAGAAGAGAGCAGAGACTTTTTGCAATTGCGAGAAAAAGAGATGGCAGGCGGAGAAATAACAGTGGAGAGCGCTAGTCCGAGGTCGCCTGAGGCGGAGATTGGAATCAAAGTAGAGGATCTCTGGGAGGTTTTGGAGCCCCAACTTACCCCCACAGAAAAACTCAATTCTTGCTTCCAAGACCTCCCCGTCTCTTCCTTTCCAACGCCTCTTTCTCAAGGTGCATTTTTTTTTTTTTTTTGATGGGTGTTGGCTTTGGAATGTGCACAGTTGGTGTCAATTTTGATGCTGAGTCTCTTTCAGCTAGAGTTCTCAATGAAGTGAAGATTTGTTGATGAAAATAATGTTATATCTATCTAAATATTATCTTTTAAATTGAAATTGGGCTAGCTGATACTGAAATTAGCAAGAACTGAATTAAGAATCATGAATTTTTTTAATACAAATTGCTATTTCATGCCTTGTTATTTTCCTATTGCTGCAACCAAGAACTCTGAAATTGGGTTTTCTATATTATTGCTGATGTCTATCTATTGGTCTGTTGAATTCTCGGGTTATACTAAATTGTATCTAATATTTAAGAATACTTATGGAATTTCTCTTCTCAATATGCAGTGATTGAGATTCCATCAGATGCCAGCCTGGCAGAGACAGTTGAGATTTTATCAAAGCATAAGATTTTGAGTGCGCCGGTACGAGATGTGGATGCTCCAGATGATGCAAGCTGGATGGACCGGTACATTGGGATTGTTGAGTTTGCTGGTGTTTCCATGTGGCTTCTTAATCAGGTTTCTGTACTAAATTAGAAAATAATTAGTTTGCTATTACTTTTTAAAGTTTTTCAAACTACGAAAAGTTGAGAATTATACAATTGTTTGTTGCACATGACTGACAAAAATAAAAGATATAGAGTTGAGGGTTGAATAAGAGCTACAATGCACGGACTAAAATTCCAATGTGCCATATTAGATGTGTTGTAATCACAATTATTAACATAATAATCATTTATTTCAGTTGCATGTTTCGGCCAATGGAAATGCTGGTTCAACTTTAGCTCGGATGAATTCCTTTACCTATAAAAAGCAAGCAAGTGGAGTTGCTGAAAATGGACATACTTCAGTGACTTCTCAGAACAATGATGATGGGTCCACCTCTGTGACGGGGAGCTTTTTCGAAAACCTTACCTCCTCCGAGTTCTACAAGAATACAAAGGTTCATTTTCTTTTCATTCAATTTTGACTCTGTGCAGTCTTACTCTTACAAGAAGAGGGTAGAACAATGCTGATTGTACTAACCCGTATTAACACAAGATCAAATATTAATTTTCTGTCCATTTATGTCAATCTACAAGGGCAAAGTGTATCAAAAGAAAAAAGGGAAACAAATTGTGATACCAAAATGTTACATTAATAAACAAATGCTTCAGCACTGTTTAATTTGGCTGAAATTGTCTCCCTTTTTCTTTTAAATAGGTGAAGGATATATCAGGCTCATTCAGGTGGGCCCCATTTCTGGCATTGCAGACATCTGATTCATTCTTGACGATGCTGCTGCTACTGTCCAAGTACCGTGTGAAGAGTCTACCAGTGGTCGATTTTGATGATGGCAAATTGGTAAATATAATCACACAGTCATCCGTGGTGCACATGCTTGGTGAGTGTGCTGGCCTCGTCTGGTTTGAGAATTGGGGCACCAAAACACTGGATGAACTCGGTCTGCCCAACACCAAGCCCTTCTATCTTCTCAAGGTGCCTTTTCAGTGTTAATTTATAGTAAATAAACCAGTACTTGAAGCACAGACTTCAATTTGTCACGGTACAGTTTTCAGAAAATGTCTTCGGGGACCAAACTAATACAATCAGAAATTCTAGGGGGGGGCAAACTAGGAAGCAGGAACTATGAAGATTTTAGGGGAAGAAAAGGGAACTAGATAATGGTACTAGGGTGATGCTCTATGGGCTATCCATGCAAGTTACTGTTATTTATACCATCAATCAAGTTTTGTGGTCTGCTTAATGGTAACTGACTAACCGAGATATGCAATTTAGCTGCAAAAGTAACCAATTTTTCCATCAATGCCCAATTATACAATGTGCTTTGAGTTTTAATCAATTATTGCCTCAATTAGCAGATCACAAGTAGGCTAAATTTTGTCTCAAATTAGCTGACCAATTTGGCCTATTGAATACCGAATAATTGGAAGAAAAACAACAAATAGATGTAAATATTATGACGTAAGGTGCTGAAATCTGGCATTGTACTTCGTTTCCTATAGAATATCAGCTCAATTAGTGGTTTAATTTGATTTTACAAGGTGAAAGAAGATGAACCTGTATTGAAAGCATTTCTGCTGATGCGACAAAAAGGGATAGGTGGACTTCCAGTAATAGATGCAAGTGGAAAGTATGCAGTTGGAAATATAAGCATAAGAGACATTCAGTATCTCCTCACAGCCCCTGAAATCTACAAAGATTACAGGTACTAAGATTTATTTTGCTATTAGAAAAATCGTTGAGTATGAACGGGCCGTGATAATGGTTTGTTTTCGTGTGCAGAACTATTACGGTAAGTGACTTCCTCACGGCAGTACGGAAGTATTTAACCAAGCAGGAAGCAGACTCACCATTGCTACATGGGGTGGTCACATGCAAGAGAGGTGACACAATGAAGGAGGTTATTCTAAAGCTCGACTCAAAGAAGATACACCGAATATATGTAATTGACGAAGACGGCCTTCTGGAGGGGGTCATCACGCTCCGGGACATCATCTCCAAGTTAGTGCATGAGCCGAGCAACTATTTCGGTGATTTCTTCGATGGAGTATTGCCCTTGCCGGAAGATAGCCGTGTCTGACATGAGATGTATTTAGAAATGGTAGTTGTAAATACTGTCTTTTTGTTGAGTTATTTTTGTATGTCTTTAGATGGGTGTGCAAAATGTGCTTCTGTGTGTCGCATCTGATGACAAATAAGACATAATAAATATCAATGACACCTCTATCTAGACTCTAATGTGCTTCTATGCGTTGCATTTGATAAGAACCAAATAAATTAAATAATAAATGTTTATGCGTAAAATTATCCACTTATTCTGTTAACTTTGTAAAGAATTATCGTATGTTTTCTCAGATTGTGATGATGCATGTGTAAGATATGTTAGAATATTTTATTGGGTTTAAGATGACCTCAGATTTTTAGATTAGAGTAGCCAGTTATTTATGTGTGGCGATTTGGTCATAAATTCAGCTAGTGCCATAGTGTTAAAGCATCTCCATTTGTGAAATTATAAATTGAACTTATATTTTTGTATCAGCATTTTAATTGTAAGCTGACATTGTATTTAATAATTATAATTTTCTTTTTTGTTGTTGAAAACTTGAAATACATTGTTAGAAAATATTTTTGGAAGCTGTTTCGGTATAAGGTGCCTCCTTGGGCGGCCATTTTTATTAATATCCCTAAAAAAAATTGAAATTTTAAAAATGCCCCGCTCACAATTTTTTTTTAAAAATGCCCTGACCGCCTGGGCCCAGGGCGGCCCAAAATACCCAGTGAAGCGCCCTACACCCTGGCGGCCCATACCACAAGTGAGGCGCCTCATGTGTATTTTTTTTTTTTGAAGAAATCTTAGTATTTTGATTCGAATAATTTTGTGAAAAAAAGTTTAGGGTTTATGTATATGTGTATGTGTATGTCAAAAAATAAAATATTATGTATATGTCTATGTGTATGCCAAAAAATAAAATATTTGATATATTTACGAAGTGATGTCGTAAATTTTTATAACTTTGATTTTTTTTTTTTTTTTTTGGTGAACTATATGTATAATATACACATATACATATATAGTTCTAAAAATAGTTTAACATAGTTCAACAAAAAAAAGTTCAACAGTACAATCAAAAGCGCAATTAAAGTTCATAACATAGTTCAAACCAAATAAATCAATTCGCATAAGCAAAATACTACAACGGCATACAATTTGGGTCTAAGCCTTACGAGCAAACTATTTTAGAACTGCACTTATTTCTAGCATATTAAAAAATAATGCAGCCCATGTTCAACCTAAATACCAGGAATTTAAAATTCATAAAATCCAGATACATTACTAAATAATACAGTACCGTCGAGACCATAGAATAAGGTAACATAAAATTCATACAGCAACAACCAGTTCAAATAGCAATTATACAAACCGTTACAGTTAAAACATAAAATACTACAACAACATACAATTGGGGTCTAAGCCTTACGAGATGAGGAGCTTGCTCCCTTTTTTTCCTCAGCCACGGACGCACGCAGGACACTCCCACGTAGTGAGACGAGCGTCATTCAACAGATTTGCATGCGGGTCCATGCAATTGGGATGAACAGCTTTGCCACATTTATAACAGAAGAACATATCCACCATATCTCCCTTCAACTCACATAAGCAGCACTGTCCCCATCCAGGTGGAGGGACCCTGTCCACCCAGCCTTCCATCAGCATTTTTCTAATTGATGGATTAAGAGTGCTAAGAAATTCTTCATTATTTTTGGGTGAAAACAATCTTTCCAAATTCCTCATCGCGTAGGCTTCAGCCGTCCAAAAATTATTAATGAGTGCTCTTTTTGCTTCGCGTTCGGTTTCAGTTCTTCCTCTATTTTTTCTAACTTTGGGTGCCATTATAACTAGGGTTTCAAGTGACAGCAATTGATTAGGAAGGCTAATTATGTGCGTAATTAAATACTAAATGTACAGTAATCAACGACTAATTAGAAAATAATTAGAAAATATTTAAAAAATAATTGAAATAAATATTTTAAAAATAATTAAAAGAAATATTTAAAAAATAATTACAAAAAATATTTAAAAAATAATTAAAAAAATATTTAAATTACCTGCAGCTGTAGTCGCTCAGAAAATCGCCCGAGTATAATTAGACTGATGTTGGAGTGAGAAGAGAGAGAGAAAAAATGAATAAATAGGCATCCCTAGTGGACCGCCCGTGGCCCAGGCGGTCAAGACCCTAGCAAACCGCCCCTGTCACAGGCGGTCTGCTGGGAGTGTGGGTCGTAAATAATAAAGAAATTGTAATTACTTGAATATAATTTCTTAGTTTGAATGTAATTACTTGAAGTGTACTGTTAAGCTTTTAATTATATTGTTGAACTTTAATTGTATTATTAAACTGTGTTATAATAAAGAAATGAAAAGTGCAAACAACATAATACCAACATGAACATAAAATAAAAAAACACAATGTCAACATAATGCGCGCCAATATAATACAGCAGTCCCATAGTCAAAATACTACAATCAGAAATATATCACAATAAATAAAAACTCTACAATCATCATCTTCGTCTCCTTCCGGATAGAGACAACCTAGGAGCCGCTATGCCCTTGCCATGCCTGTGCGGCTGCACGCGCCTCTGCAGACTCACATCTCGTAACGCCTCCTCTCCCAAATCCTCCTCATCGTCTCCCATATCCTCATCCTCGTCCCCCGTATACATGTGCTGCATACCTGTCCTGGCTGCCCATGGATCAAATCCAGCAGCTGACTCTGCATTGGCGGGCTGTGTATGCAGCTCCCATGGATCTTGCTCCCAGCTTGGAGGATACGTGGAAGGAGGCGGTGCGCCAAATAATGCAGAGACAAAGCCATCTGCAGTCTGAGATGAACTCCCACCAGCCTCAAAGTCATGCTCCATCTCCACTCCATATCGTGGTCTATGGGAGCCATACGCCTCTGCATCTGTATTTGCCGGGTCCAGCTCATTTATGCTAAATATGGGATCGGCATTCCAACGAGGTGCTCCATCCTAGATTAAAATAATGTTAGTTTTGCTACATACAAAGAACTCTGCAACAAATAATGGTATAATTGGCGACTGACCGTGCCAAGCTCTACTGCAACTCCGTATTTATTTTTATAAGCATCCCATCCTTGGGTATTCAACACCCAGTCGTGAAACGCCCAACCTGAGTCATCAACTGCATAATTGGAAGTTAACTGAGTTAGAACGAACAATTCAACGAGGCGGCCTTTTAATATTAACTTGTAATTACCTGCAGGAGCTTGCGGCATATCGTGACCGTAGATGGCCTCTGGTTAGTAGTCCGGATTTCGCGATGCAGACTTTATCTCCCGCTAATTGATGTTCTCCCCAGCATCACGCAGCATGCCAACGAGGCGGCCTTCAAAACCGCCTGTCTCCACGATTGGTGCAGTGTGCTGGAGCATCTGGCATCTATATATCACCAAGCATCCCCCGCCATGCACGCCAAGCTGTGTCCAACTCCTCTCATAGCAGTCAACAACTGCACACAACATGATTATGCCAAATAATGAGTAATTAAAATTTGTAATTTTAAATTAAAGTATGTTTCGGTTGTACTTACCGCGCGAGCATTGATCGGACCCCAAGGCATGTAATTGCTGGATGAATCCATCAGTCTACGTCGAAGGGTCTCGCCATAATGGCCCGTCAGGTAGACTGACGGCATGCCCCATCTCTGGTACCATACGGCATATCTCAGATCCCCGGGACCAGCACCCAACGATGTAGTAGATGGGGGGCTCCATAAGTGCTGCTCCGGATGTCGAGCCCAGTTGTACTACATGACGAAATGCTGGCTCCAGTCGACTTTAGACTTAGTGTGCGCCGTTCTGCAAGTGCAATTAATTAGAAAGTAGAGAAACAGTGGATATATTAAAGTGATAATGAAATTAAGTAGATGGTACTTACTTGTGGAACTTGTCGGTAGCATCCTTGCCCATCAACGGGTGCTCCGGGATGAAAGCATCCAAGCCAAATTGTCGGGATACCCGATCGGGGTAGTGGTACTCCACTATCCAGAAACAGACGATCGGTCCCCGATAATACCATAGATGTGTCTGCTCTAATGTCATCGGGCTCAGCCATCTACGCTGATACCATGCACGATACGAAAACCAATCGATATTCCCATCTCGGAGCATCTGGAGCTGACCCCGGACATAAGAAATCCCTCTGCCCCTCTCTTCATGATCGTGATGACTTCCCCATATGGCGGCGTATGTGGGGCATCTGGCTGGGTCAGGGCCTCCCCAATCGGGATGCAGCAATGGTATGACTGGCTGATTTATGGGCAGATGTGACCACGACCAATGCTGAAGCAGAAGAAGTGGTCCAAAAAGCTGTTTATTCTTGACCTGAAAATTTAACTTAAAATAAAAACTGGGTGCTTCTTATCCAACCTTCAATAACAACGTATATTAATACAGACTTACCAGACAAGCATGACAGATGCCTCTGTATAAGTGGGCGAGGACAGCTCCACCCCAGTTCCATCTCGATTATTTCTCCAGGTCCCTCAGCAGGGAGAGATACATCATCGGAACCGCGTCACCGCTGGAATCCTCGAACATGACAGCACCGCACAAATCCAGCACATATGCTCTAGTATTGTCACACCCCGCGGCCACGGGATGCGACAGTCTCCCGCCGTAAGCATACAACGCCATGTATGCTTACAAGGCTATTCAATTTATACTTAACAATTCAAAATGAAATAATATCAACCAAGTTTATATATACACCAATCAGAGTACACAGTCTGGTCAGAATATAATACAACAAAAAGTATCTCATCCGGATACCAACCACGAGGCCTACCCTAAGACTATACAACAAAATGTACTAAGGTCATGAGATGGTAAGCTACTATGGCCTACTATTCGCGTGCCTCTCCAGAATCAGTCGCACCCGTACCTGTAAAAATAACCGGGAGGGTGGGGGTGAGAATAAATTCTCAGTGCGAATTTGCCACAGTTTGAATTATTGGACTTGCAATCAAACTCCATATTCAAAAATGAAACCCAAACAATAACAAAGCAAACAGATATATATAATAATAAATAACAGAATGCCAATTGTTCGCTTCTCAGAGTGTGCTTACAAAGTTCCAAATACAACTAATTGTACTTGTTTTAAACCTTGAATCCACTCACGTCTAGGATTGCAAGTGTACAATCCTATCCGTGTAGTAAAATAAGGTATCGATCCTCAGGGACGGTTAAACTCAATTCTAGACTTTCACAAATCCAAGTTAGGTACTAGAAGTTTGAAGAATTGGGTTTGATTTGTTTCAATTTCTAAATTTCAAAAGACAATTCAATTAAAGGTAAATGAAAGCGATTAAAAGATTTGGTTTTGAATCAATTATAAAATGTGTTCTTAGGGTTTCAGACTTCATCTCCAAACTTTTCCTTCTCTGGACCTATCATACAACTCGCATCATCTCTGATGCGACCTGTGTGATGCGACTCGCATCATCTCTGATGCGGGTCGCATGGCCCTCGAGCAGAGCTGACATGAGTTCGTATCTAAGTTGATTTCTTGTGCGAGGCTTCGACCTGTGGCTCTCGCCTACTGGTATCTAACCTAAATTGATTGTCTGGTTAACTAGAGGTATCTACAACCTCTCGATAATAGAAATTTCACCTCTCGGCTACTATTGATCTTAGATCTACCTCAAATGCTCAATCACAATTACAAGATACATCAAGGCCAAATTACTAGAAGAGATGCTATAGACATCTAACAGTAGACAATCAAGAATCAATCAAGAAATCACAATCAAGCAAACAATGAATACTCAAACAACAATCACACAAGTTCAACATTAGATCAAAACATCATTCAACTCAAAGAAAAGGTTTGGAGATTACATCTTAACCCTAAGAAACAGGGATCTACTCAAGCATAACAAAAGTAAACATGAAAGAGAGAGAGAATAGGCAGATCATAATGGAGCTCGAAGATCCAAGGTGGATTGGAGAGGATCTTGCAATCTTCTCTTCTTCTCCTCTTCTTCAAGCAAGCTCCAATCTCCTTCTTCTCTCTTGATCTTCGCTCTTTTTGTGTTCTGGAATGTAGAGGGGGAAAAAGCCTCCCGAATTCTGGCATAGGACCTCCTTATATAGGCAACAGAGTTGACTTTGGGCTTGTCAGATTTAATTTGAACTGGGCGGCAACAGTTGATGCGACTCGCATCAGGTGGATGCGACTCGCATCAGATGGTCTTCAGGAGAGAGCAGTGAGGGTCGCATCGCAGGTCGCTTTGGGCTTGGATGCGACTCGCACCAGGTGAATGCGAGTCGCATCAGAGCTTCCTGAAGTCTACCAATTGCCTGATTTTGCCCAATTTCGCCTGATTCCTGCAAAGTAAGAACCAAAACTTAGCAGTACCACATTCTATGGATATTCAATGTAAAAGGTACCCTTTGTTGGTTCAAAATATAGATTTTTCGTATGGAAACAAGTCGAAATGATAGGTCTAATAATGTGATAACACCAATGCTCGACAACAATTAATCAACCTGAAACACAGTTCACGGAACTTCCAAGATGAATTTCAAAACACAACATATATTTGGCTTAACTTAATTCATTAGGGCTTGTAGCAACTACAGATGTTCTTTCGAGCTGGACCGTTATCAAACCCACATCTGTAGGGTTACAGGCGCCTACAGATGGCCAACCAAGCTAGACCCTTTATCTGACACCCATCTGTAGCTGTTTGGCTTAACCATTTCCTAAGGTCTGGTTACAAGTCACCTATACAGGTCAACTTGACACAAATGCAAACACACGGAATCAAAGTCAGCCATACCGCTCAACTTTGCAATTTCATTCAAATAGATTCACAACCAACTATCAGCCTTGCACAATTCATTAAACAGGTCAACGGATAGGTCACCATCACCTTATCCAGCCACCTAAACAGGTCGGTCTGGCAAATTCATAACAGGTCAACGCATAAATCAGCAGCGTCACCTTATCCAGCCACCTAAACAGGTCGGTCTGGCAAATTCGAACAGGTCAATGCATAAGTCAGCAGCGTCACCTTATCCAGCCACCTAAACAGGTCGGTCTGGCAAATTCGAACAGTTCAACGCATAAGTCAGCAGCGTCACCTTATCCAGCCACCTAAACAGGTCGACCTGGCAAATTCATAAACACAGGTCAACGGATAGGTCACCGTTACCTTATCCAGCCACCTAAACAGGTCGGCCTGGCAGATTCATTCACATCAAGAATAATTAATAGAACTAATCAAATAATAACCATACCAACATGCCAAATAATTTTAACCGAACAATTCAAATCATTCTCAGTAATGCAAGAATCAATCTACAGCATGAATTCCAAAATATACAACAATTAATCATTCAACATGACAAACGAATAAACAGTTTAATTCCTGAAAATAAAGTATCAAATAAGTCCAAGAATCCCGCACCTGTTTAAGACGAGCGTACCGCTTAGTTACGGATCGGGCGTCTCGAATTGCCTTGCGATATCTTGCTCGACCGAGCCTACACCTATATTACACGTTTACTTGGTTTAATTCGGGTTCAGTGGTCTATACGTTTACTTAGGGTTTGTATAGTCCTAAATCAATTCTTTTCGGTTCCTTCTTTCTTATTAAAAATCTCATATAACGGTGCACAATTGCATCTAGGCCCTCTAGCCATATATCATTTCACTTTGGTAACAATCAATCACCGTTTCACTACTTTGGTTCTCGGATCAATTCAATTTACCGATTGGTTAAACCCTAATTTGGTCAAAACCTCAAATTAACCGTTAAACGTTCTAAAAATTCACGATCAGGAAGCAACCCTACCGATTACAAGTCTAATTGGTTGGGTTAAACAAATCAAATCACGATTATGCCAACTTTCAGTTTTGGCACGAAACCCTAGAAATCAGAATTCACAAATCGGAAGGAAATCGGGAAAAGATTGGCAAGTAAACAAGCAAGGAGTGTAGAGGAACTAGTCCTCGAGCAATTCGAACACAAATCTCGAGTTTAAAACGAAAATCTGAGAAATCGAGAAAAATCAAGGTTTAGAAAGAGAAAATGAGAGAAAAGAATACCGAATCAGGGAGTTGGGAGAGATTCACGGGCGCTTACTCGGTTCCAGTTTCGATTTCTCGTAACAATCGGGGGTTTGAGATAGACGGGAAACTCTCTCGCTCTTTTTCTTCTCTCTAGGCAAAATCTTACTCAAATATGTGAAAGGAATGAAGTGGGAGAGAGAGAGAGCAAAGGAATTATGCAAATAAGCCCTCAGATTCATCCAGTGCGGATCACTCACCCGCACTGGACCTGAGTGCGGACGCACTCAGCAGTTTGTAGGTCCTTCCAGCACTTTTCAGTGCAAAAATCGGTGTCGGTGCGGGTCCTCCACCCGCAGTGCGGGTCACTTCACCCGCACTCAGCACTTAGCCTGTTTTCAGAAATGAATTTTAACACATAAATCACCCGCAGTGCGGGTGGCTTCACCCGCAGTCAGCACTTAGTCAGTTTTCAGAATGAATTTTAACACAGAAATCACCCGCAGTGCGGGTGGCTTCACCCGCAGTCAGCACTTAGTCAATTTTCAGAATGAATTTTAACACAGAAATCACCCGCAGTGCGGGTGGCTTCACCCGCACTCAGAACACCCGCACTCAGAACTTAGTATATTTTTGACAGAATTTCAGAAAAAGTCCGAGCGTAATGCGGACGCACTGACCCGCAGTGCGGGTGGCCTCACCCGCACTCAGTACTTAGCCAATTTCAGTTCAACACAGAAACTTCATGAGTGCGGTCGCACCCACCCGCAGTGCGGGTGGCCTCACCCGCACTCACAGAAATTTCAAAGGCAATTTAAGGAAAACAGAAGTCAGTGCGGGTCAGTCACCCGCAGTCACCACCAGTGCGGACGCAGTGAGCCTGTAAAGTCTCAAATTCTCGAAATTTCGATGCGGTTTTGATTCACACTTAACTTACTTAATTAGAGGAACCTAAATTAAGGTTTTAACTTCCATTTTGTTAGCACAATTAACTTGATTCTTGCTTTTAATTCATTTGAATTTAATTGTAAAAATTTCGTAACGTAACAAGTATACCTGCAATATAAAATAATCAATGTAAATAATTGAGATTGTTGAGCAACTACTAAGTTAATTTAAAGAGTGTAATAGTACCTCCTGACCGCCTAAATGTCTTCAGTATCAAGATCTATCTGATTCTGGAAGAAGTGAGACCGGAGTGCCCTTAGAGAAATGCAGTACCCGGAATAACGAAACTCCTCCTCCTCCCCCTTCTTCTTCTTATATTTCTTCTGCAGAGTCTTCGGATCACACCCTAACAACTCCGGTATCATCCTCTGCAGCTCTGGATGGTCTGAGATGCCACCTATGGGGTCGCCATGGATACGTAAACCCCATAAGGCGCTCACATCACCAAGGGTGACTGTCATCTCCCCGACCGAGAGATGAAATGTATGAGTCTCAGGTCGCCATCTCTCCGCTAGACCATGCATAAGAGACACATCGATCTTACTCTGCGGCATGGTGGCAAGCTGGTACAACCCGAGGTTCAAGATGTATCGCTGCATTTCTCTATGTGGAACGAATGGAATCTCAGACCTGCGGTGCCTCACCGTAAGCATGACATCATCCTGTATTTATTATCAATTTGTCATACTCAAATCGTGCCATTTTTTTAGTAACTCAACAGAATGCCATTTTTTTAAAGTATAAAAATCACGTACCTCAAAAGATGCCAATGAGACGCGGTGCTTAACATGATGGGTCCATAGAAGAGGACTAAATGTGTCAGGATCATGCACACCATCTGGAAAATCGGCCTGAGACGACGGATCCGCTCCAGTCGGATCCTCAAAACCCCTGCCAGTCGTATCATCATACGACGACGGGCCCTCTCCAGTCGGATCCACCGAGGACGTGCCAGCTCCACTCGGATCCACAGCATCTGCACCCTCTGCAGGCTCAGCTCGTACTCCCCACCGTCTAACTCTAGGCATACTACATTTGCCAAAAAATATTAATCAAAACATACAATTTATATAAATTTTTTTTAATAAGAATTGAATGTATATAATCCCAAAATAATTGCATGTAAATAAATTGCATGTATATGATTTTCAATAAATCTAAAAAAAGTAAACCCATAATTGTATGTAAATTGCATGTATATGCATTTTTTTGTTTAAAAATTAATTTTGTTGAAAATAAATAAACTTTACAAAAAAAAAGCATATACAATTCTGGATTTACTTTTTGGCTGTATATGCAATTTGTTTACAAAATTAATTTCTATTTTTGATGGATTTTAGGCTAAATGTTAGCTCAAGTGTTTTTGAGAGTTACTGCTCTCATTTAGAAAGAGAGGTGAGTTTTGGGAGAGGTTACCAAATCGAGAGGTGCCTCAGAAATTACATGTGCGGTGTAGAGATAGCATCGAAAGAAAGAGAAAGACCAGAATCCAAAAATCAATTAGCCAGAGTGCTTTAAATCTCTGCTATTGTTAGATTGAGATCCTTGATTAATGGCGAATACCAAGAGGAGGAAAGTGAGAGATATCCATTGATGATTGATGATTGAAGAGGAAGACGGTAACACAATTAGATTAAATATATAATACTAAAAAAATAAATTAAAAACTTTTAATTATTTTGTTAAGATTAGGAATTTAAGTTGAACAATAAAGCTAATTTCATAGAAAATTTATAAAGCCGAAGAATAAAAAAGTAGTAATTAATTAGAATCTGTTAATGTGATGTTTTTAGGTTGTGTAATACATGACCGAGTAGAATGATATCTGAGTCGTCAGTTTTAATCTGAAACGAATCTAAAGTAGATCATTATGTGTAAAAGTAACCGCCCCGGGCCGGGTGACAGTATTGTAGTGAGTCCGGTACCAGAGGGGGTAAGGAATAGAATTCGGGAGGATGTGAATTCCATTGTAGTAACTTATCAGGACTACTATAATACCAAGTTAAAATTTTTAGAATTCAAAGCTCTATTCACCCAGATAAAATCTCAACCATCCACTCAGTAGATCTCAGCCACTCATCGAAAATATATTTAAAAGTATATTTAAATAGTTTAAAACTTAAAATATTTCATCTACTGTTTCAGATTTTTTTTTTAATATTTTCTCAAATTAGAAAAAAAAACATTGCGTTTAAATAGTCCATTATCTTTTAGGTCAGTAAATTGTTTTCCCTATCTACAAATAATGTACAAAAAGCTAACAAAATATTTCATTTTTTTTTACCTAGGTACGATAATGATACAAAATTAATTTCATAATCTAACAAATTTTTTAATTTTTAAATATTTAAACTTATATATTTGATTTTAAAAAATAAAACGAAAGTAATTAAATTAAATTGTCACCAAACCAAAATAATCAAAGTAAATTTCAATTTTCATACAAGAAGCGTACTATTGATCACACTAAAAACTAAATTATGGATTTAAACTATATAGAATTTGGTTGGTTCAGTTTTGAAAAATCTAAATCTCAACTATATATAAAAAACTGAAGTAACTCAAAAATTCAACCGAATGAATTCAATTAAATAGAAAAATCAAACTATTTAATTCAAATATTTTCGGTTTGATGGAAAACCAAATAAATCGGATCCATTGAGCACCATATGATTATGACAAAGCATTGAAAGCAATGAACTTATATCTATTATTTAAAAATAAAATTGTTAATTAAAAATAAAATAAGAAAAACTCGAAACGCAGCCTAACAAAGAGAAGAGACATTAATCCGAGCCAAACTCCCACAAGTTCTCAACGGACATCACCCAAAATGGTTACCTTGCGCCTCGTTTCCAACGTCGCTGCTGCGATGTCAGTGCCAGATGTCAATCGGCCGCAGATCCTCTCCATTCCAGGTCGCGTGCGCACGGCACCAACCCTATTGCCTATGCCTAGCCTATCAAGCGCTCCTGTCCGAGTCCGATCCCTTCACGTCGTTTCTCCTTCAACTGACTCTAAAAGGTAAACCAAATAAAATAAACATTAAACCCAATCGTTTCCACAAGGCCCATTAATATTTTGTGACGAGTTGTTCCGAGGCGGCGTTGCCTCCCAGAGTCCCGTTATGCCCATGCCCGCCTCCGGCCACGCGCTCATTTTCCATCTCTAATGGGATCCACCTCTCTACCCCGTCTTCTCTCTCTCTCTCAAATCCGGCCTTCTCTCTCCACCCGAAACCCAATTCCCCTCTTCTCCCCGCCCGTACCCGAATTGCCATTAAACCCAATCGCCATCAACTCATCACCCGACTCTGCCACCCCAATTCAATTATCAACAATTCTCCCACCATCACCTCCAGTCCCCTCCCTTCCTCGTCCCATCCAGTTCTGTTCACCAACTGGACCCCACCTCGCCCATTATGGCGGGGTCTTTAGCTCTAGTACTTGCTGGACAGGTTGCCCACCGTGTGCTGACAGGTCGGGTCCACAGGAGAAACACGCTCCAGCAGCTTGAGCGGGTCGGCCCTGGCTCTACTGGGGTCTCACTACTAACTGCGACTTTTGTTGGCATGGCTTTCACGATTCAGTTTGTCAGAGAATTCACCCGGCTTGGGCTTCACCGTTCGGTTGGTGGTGTACTGGCACTTGCTCTGTCAAGAGAGCTCAGCCCAGTTGTTACTGCAGTGGTGGCAGCAGGCCGAGTCGGGTCGGCATTTGCAGCCGAGCTGGGAACTATGCAGGTGTGTTCAAGGTTCAGTTGACTGTGACAATAGGAAATGCTTATTGATCAGGCCTGATTTAAGATAGTTTATTGAAGTTTAGATATATAGATTTCTAACCTTGTGTAATCACCAATTCAGCACACTAGGCTAACTAAGACCAAGCATGGGGTCCTAGTATGGTACTGCAATTCAACTTAAATCTCAAACTCGGTTAAATTTCATGGTCTTTTTCCTTCAATTGTGGGATGTGATTGCATGAAATTAAGGACTTTCTGTTCCAGTTCAAGTGTTCAGTAATTTTTAAGTTGTCACGGTAAGGTATTCCAATCTTATTGTACTCTCAACACAGGTCTCTGAGCAAACCGACACGTTACGGGTACTTGGCACTCAACCTGTGGACTATCTTGTGACACCACGTGTGCTTGCATGCATTGTTGCACTTCCGATTCTAACTCTCCTGTGCTTTGCTGTGGGGCTTGCATCATCAGCCTTTCTTGCTGATACAATCTTTGGTGTGAGTATCAACATTATACTCGACTCGGCCCGGCGAGCCCTACGTCCCTGGGATGTGATTAGTGCTATGATAAAATCTCAAGTTTTTGGGGCAGTCATTTCTGTGGTTAGTTGCGCATGGGGGGTCACAACCCATGGTGGGGCCAAGGGGGTCGGTGAGTCAACCACCTCAGCTGTTGTCATTTCCCTCGTTGGAATTTTCATTGCTGATTTTGCACTGTCTTATATGTTCTTCCAAGGTGCCGGCGACTCACTCAAGTCCGCCATGGGTTAGAAATCGTTTGGTTTTGTTAATTAACAAGTAAGGTTGGTGTGTGCAAATAAGTTTTATTTCAGTTAAGTGCTTGATGATGAGGAGCAGAGGCTTTTTGTTTCTTTGTTAGGTTCATCCTTGTAAGTTGCAATTTGAGTAAGAAAAAGAAATGCTCTGTTCTTGGTAAACACTGTGTTTCCGGTAACTTCGCTCTCTGATGGCTTTATATGGTGAATTTTGGCAGTGAATACAATATGATTTATGTTTATATTTGGTCTTTCTAGACTCACATCCACTTAAATAAACAGAACTTAAACTCAATTACCAAATCTGCGAACACTATTTTATGTAAGTGGGTACAACTGCTGGTTTGACCCATGTACCAGTTTGACTTGCTCAATATCATGCTTGAGTTGATTAATGCTGAAGTTGTCAGGTGAGGAATGAAATAACTCATTTTTTTTTTTAGATTGTCATGTTAGACCAAGCATCTATGATTGCTCTTCCATAGTTTTAAAATTTGTCAACCTTTATACCTTCGATCTAATTATTGACAGGGAAACATAACCAATTTACTTGAGGAAGAGCAGGCCTGTGTGAATGTTAGTCATAAACAACTATTTAATACTTATTACTATAAGCAAAAGAAAGAACATAACAGAAACATACAAAAGATCCTTGCTTGAATATAAGAAGAATTGTGAACCCACAAACATACCAGGTTATGCAGTGCGAGATCTTCTCTGGCCATGTTTTTATTTTAAATTTGTATACATTTACTTTGTATTATTTTTTAATCAATGACAGGTCTGGCAACATTGCAACTATCACCTAATGCCTGTCCAGAGCCTCAAGCCCGTGGTGACAGGTCTGGCAACAATACACACTTTGCCTTTCTAACCGGCTTTCTCTTATACTGGTATTTTAAATGGCTAAATTTGGATATTCTCAATAACCCATAAAAATAAATAGAGATTTACTACCAACATAACAACTAAAAACAATTAAAACAAATCCGCAACATACTTCATTTACAGAAATGAAGTCCTTATGATTTTCCTAAAATGATAAAGATAAAAGTTTACTTAATATTGTTGTTTAGCCTCCTCCCTTACAATTTGCACTAATATCCAAATTATAACCAGTCATTTAGGACTCTTATTCTAGAGGCGGCTCATTTAGATTGAATAAATACTTTGGTTGCCGCAGAGGTGGTGGTGCTGGTGGTGGGGCCTCTTGTGGCTGTGGCTGCGGTTGTGCTGGCATCTGATTGAGCTGTGCAGCGACAGAATGTGACCTTGCTTCGGCAGCACGCAACCTTGCTTCAGCCTTTCTGTGGCCAGATTTATGGCCCCCTAGAGCATGATAAGATGGAAATTCCATCAGGCATTCGTCGCAGCAGTACACTCGCCTTCTGGTTGCTGTCAGCACCAATGGGACAGTCTTGGAGGCACCACAATGTCTTTTAGCACTTGGTGGGTCATCAGATGTCTCCAATTTGTTGTGTATTGGTTGACTGTAGTCAAATGCGTACCTTCTATCTCGAGACATCCAATAGATAGTGTTTGCAGCAATAACCGCCTCATCCCCAGTTGAGAATGCTGAATTGAAAACTTCAAAGGGGTCGATTTGCCATGGGTTACCCCCAACTCCAGAACTAGACCCTGCAATTGTACTACCCTGATTTGGTTGGTAGGTAGTGGAGGCGGATGTAGGGGTAATGTGGTGTATGAACTCGTGCGAAGCAAGTTCGCCTCGAGTGGCAAATGTGAGTGGGCAAAGATTGCAAGAGAAGATAGACATCATTTTTTTTAATATATGTCTGGAGTTGTGATTGGTGCAGAAACTATGGAGTTGTACTGTTTATATAGAAGAGCATTGCAAAGCGGCGGAGGGTGAAGCGCCCACAAGAAAGAGTGCTGGGAGTCTTATAAAGGAAGAGATAAGTCCGTAGAGGTATCTTTCTTTTACCGTAGGATTAAAATTAGACAAATCTATACCATTATTATCATGTTAAAGCATGGAAAAAAAGAGTATTCATACTTATCACACTTAACTCTGAAGCATATCTTTCACTTTTAAGCAATCACAATGGATGACATCTCCAGATGAGAGCCATCCAATCCAAAGCGATTGGCGCGTGATACAGTAATTAAAGTTAAGAAAAGGTCTACAAAGTTTACTTATTTAAGAAGTGATTCATGAACTAGCAAAATCTCTAGCCTTTTCTCTAGGTAGGTGTGGTCTTCAATTGAAATCATAGACCGTTAATGTAAATTAGTTTAGCCCGATGAAATATTTCTTTTGCTTTTGTGGGAACATTTTTAGTATTGCTAACGCTGTACTCTATATTTTTCAGAGAAGAGGTGTTAATAAACAGATAAGTATGTAATCAGTAAAGAGATAATGATAGTGGGAAATTCGATATAAACAAGGGATGATATGATTTCACGTGGTAAACCCCTTGAACTAGGAAAATAGTTGAGGACACGCACACCAAAAGATACGAGTCTAGCTTTTTTTTTGGCTGTTCTGTCAGTTACCATTGCAAGGCCACCGAAATGTGGTTGCTTGCCAAACTTTCACCCGAAATGTGGTTTCTTGTATGCTAACAATGGACACCTCAAGTTAGCCTATAATGTTATACTAAAGGACTGTAACTAGTGGTTCCATCCTTCTGGGTCTTCTTGAATTGTACTTCTGAATTAATAAGTGAAAAGAAATTAAAAACAAATATTATCTGCCTGAATTATTGTGAGGATATGCCATATTTGATAGTTTTGCAAGTTTATGCATGACAAATCTGTTTTGAAATAGGTGTATTTGATATTTCGAGTTTTGGAAGGTGCACACATGATATTCTTCCTAGATTTTTAGCAGAACTATATAGTAAGAATCATTAATTCATGTTTGGTGTTTTCTATAAAAAGTGAGAACAGATGATGTCTTTCTCTGACGAAACCGGAGAGAATGCGAAGTTACAAAGGGTGCAAGAAAACATCATTGTTAAAGATAAGCAGGTAAGGAATATTATCTAACTATTTTATCTTAAAATTTTCTATTACACTTTCTTTTACATTTATCTATTTTTACTTCTATGTACAAATGACATCATCCTTCTTGTATAGACTTTGACATACTAAATATCATTTAATTTATACAATAATCATTGTATGATTGCACAATCCAAGATGACCCTAGTGAACTGTATCAATTAACCATCTCGAAAACATAAATACATTCACTAATACTCTTTGACCTTTTGACTAAATTAAATTAAATTTAATAACCAACAAGGCGAAGGGGTTACTTGCATGAATCAGTTGCCGGTCTTTTCTCATCTCTGTTTTAGTGCAATGCATAGTTGGATTAAACACATAAGGTAGATAAACAAACCATTGGTCTTTCTTTGAAGAAACTGTAGAAAGAGTTGATCTAAATTGAAGTTCTAGGAACTTAAGTGCCAAAGCTTAGAAAATGAAAAATTTGGTTAAATTCTTACACTTACATATGCTGGTCCTCACGAGCTTTCTAAACCAAAGATAAATAGAGAAGTGCGATAGTAACAATAACTAAAAGATAGTGTTTGAAAAGGGACTGGCATAAAAGTTTAGGGAAAATTGGTTATTTGCCACTCCAAAACTTCTAATTTTGAAAATTGCCACTCTAAACTTTGAAATTATGCCAATGCCACTCTAAACTTGTTTAATTTCTAATTTTGCCCCAAATACTGTATTTTTATACTATTTTTATTAAAAATTAAATGAAAAATTCTGTTTTGGTATACGTATTTATGTATTTCCAATTATACCCTTGATACAACTGTTTTGTCCCTTTCCTGCATCTGTCGCCTCCTTGCTAGTAACCCACACTACGTCGCCTGCTCCTTCTCCCTCTCTCTCGCCGGGTCAGCGGCTCTCTCGCAGGGTCGCAACTTTGTCGTCTCTCTCTCGCACACGCAGTCCCAACGGCTCTCTGTCTCTCTTTGAACAACTCTGCGTTTCTCTCTTGCACCGCGAGACTCATTCGATCCCCATTCCATCAAGCATCTCCTCGATGAAACCGTTACTGAGGTAAATCGATTCGTACTTTCTTTTAACGGCGATAGATCTATTAAATCAATCGAAAAATGGCGAGCAATGTTTGAGATTTTGTTGTTAGATCGGTTCTTGTAAGGAGAATATCTAGTTCAGTGAAGTTACAGTAAAGAATTTGCTCCATTAAGTACCAAAACGATGTTTCTTACCAGTAAGGCTTGATTTTGATAATGAACTAATAGTCAATATTCAATAATTCTAATTGTTGTTGTTATTTATACTTTTGTATAGGCTGTGAAGAGTAAGGGGTACCCAGAAGATGTGAAATTGAGTAATCTTAGGCTTCTAATTTGTACTGTAATAATTGGGATTGCTTTGCTTGCTCAGTTCTACAACAAGAAGTTTCCAGAGAACAGAAATTTTTTCATTGGATGCATCCATCTCATATCCTTTTTTTAGTTCCATTTTTCCTTTTTGTTTTTCGTTTTTAATTGGGGTCATAATTGCACAATGAAGGGGATAATTAATATATTGGTACTGATTTACTGATTGAATTATTACTTGTAAACTGGTAAGCCTTGACAATAATTGCGTTGCCTACCTGTTTTTGTAGAGAGCATGGTATTCAATAATTATATACAGGAACATCATTTCTATATATAATGGTACTGATTTACTGATACTGGTACTAGTACTGATTTTCTGATACTGGTACTAGTATTCAATAATTAATATACTGGTACTGATTTACTGATTGAATTATTACTTGTGAATTGGTAAACCTTGACAACAGCAGTGGTAGCTCACATATATAGCATTTAATGTGTTGTTTCACCTCATAAGCTACACTAAAGAGAAGAATGCCATTCTTTTCACCTACCCTCCAGCTGTAAGTTCCTCTTTCTTATCTCCTTACTGTACCAATACCAGTGCTGGTACAGTTGTAAATGGTACAAAAAAAACGTATCTTGGACCATATTTTGATACCATAAGACAATAATATGGTGACCTCTATATTTTGCTCTCAAGTGACCTCTGTATTTTTGCCCTTAACACTTGTAAAATTTACAACTCCCTCCCAACATTTCTGATATATTTTATTTTTTCAACTGGTAAATTGTTAAATTTGGATTGGTATTGATTATTGCATCTGATGGTAAGCAATTCTCTCTGCGTGTAAATTAAAGTAAAATCAACCAAAGAATTGATTGTTAGATCCCAGCATCTAAGAATTAACTTTTTTGAATAGTTTCAATGACATATATAAAAAAAAGTTATGTCTAACGACTGGTTTTTTAGTTACAAAGTGAGCAATGGTGGTGTTATCAATAGGTTTTGTTTTGCAAAACTATAACATGCCAATGGACTCGAAAAGAAAAGTTAAATTATTTCTGGTGCTGATATTTTGTTTATTTTGCACAAAACAGGATTCTTTCAGCAGCACTGGGCTTATTTTCTCATCCAAGCTACCTCGGTTCGCTGACGTGTATACTCTGATTATAGCAAGTGCTCATCCCAAATCCATCTCTGCTAAGAAGCCTGTGCACTTTACCAAATCTGTCACCAAATGGTACAAGTTATATTGCTGCTAAACCTCTTTTTCTTTTTTATTTGTCGCACAATTATTTTTATTGGACCATGAAAGGATCAAGCACTAAATTTTTTTTATCTAACTGTGAATTTGACATAATTAACTAGATTTTTTTTTCTAATCTTCATCGTCTTTCTTGAGTGTTCGTATATATGCTGATAATTACTGTGTTTTGTACAACTTATGCATTTGCTCCTATTATTGCAGCTATAGGGTTTGCCATCCGTAGAAAGATTCTCATTCGATTTGAGAAAGGTGTCAGGTTCTACATGAATCATGCTATCTTAACTCAAGGGACATTTACAATACTTCACAGATAGTGATTCATTCGACAGTTGAGAGTTTCAATTAGAAACGAGATGGGCGATGTGAACTTTGATGTTATAACTGACTATGTAGTACTATGTTGATGATTGATTTATTTAGCTATTATTTTGGTTAGCATAAATTTGTTGAGGCTATTTTGGGAGTTGGTCATTGTAATTTGTAAAATACGTCTAATGTTATAAATGATCCACTTATTGCATGTTGTTATGTAAGATCCGTTCATTGCAGACATGCTAAATATTTTGTTTTATTATTTTGTTATTCAATTCATGCGTTTCATATACATTTTCATATGCTGGATATCACACTGTGTATGATATTCAATTCATGTACGATTTAGTGCAAAATAAAAATACTATTGTTGAGCACACAAATTTCTTATAGCATAGATATATAATAATCAAGAGTGCATACATGTCCAAATTAGGATGAGAAAGAAACAACTCTCTGAAGAAAGATATGCAAAACGGACTACAGAAGCATACAAGCATAGGTTCACAACAGCATAGATTCACAAAAACTATAATTTATATTGGTACAACACATAATTTAAACATTAGCAACTAAATTATGGCTAGGTACAAACTATGTAAATTAAATTCCGCTTGTTTGTTATATCAATACATTGACCAAACAACTGTTTTTGCACAACTCCGCTAGCATGCATTAGACAACAATTGTTTATGTACTAGTTCGCTATTCTTTGGCAGCACCCTCCAAATTGTGTTCAAATTCTACTAGTTTTCTCTGCAAAACATGACAGAATTAAAAAAGTATTAATTACAATGAACCAGGTTTGTATTTAATTACAATTAAACAAAAATGACTACAACTGCAACAGGTTGTGAAAAATTAAACAAAAATTCTTGAAAATTATAAAAAGTAAAAAGTACCTTGTGTATTCTTCTATTTTACAATGAACCATATTTTTGTACCAGTTGCTTCTTTTTTATGTTTTTACTAGTTTCAATGTATTGTGGTAAGAACTCAAAGAAAAAAGAACGTCATAATATTGCTATTTGCTACAGTATTTAATGATGTTACATGAGTGGTACATGTACCAGTAAGTGATGTTGTCTATCCTTAAGATTCTGAAAATTAGCAAGCAAGCAAAATAATTAAAGAGCTGTGCCAGTGGAAGAGCAGTGTCCATCAAATTCTGATGACATCATTAGGTGCGTGAGAGTGAAAGCACCATATCTGATTGTATGTTTTTCAGATACCTTAATTTGGTTGATGAGCTGTTCCATCTATAAATACTTAAATTATTTTATGGTGACATACATATGCATAGCACAAAATATCAACCGATCAGGAATGATAATTTAGCCCGAATTAGATCCCGGTGATTAAAAACAAGCTCGGTCAGTTTTATTTTCTTCTGTCTCAGCTCTAATATCTATCTGATAGTCAACTCATCTTGAGACAAATTCAGAGAGAACGAATGATCCATTTTGGATTTAAAATCATCTAAAATGTAAGTTAAAGGGAAAAAAAAAAAAAATAGTTCCATTTTCAATAACTCTAGAGGTTGATATAATTTACTAAGAACACAAGGAGCATAGCTCCAATCTAGTGAGAAAAGTACGAGCATAACAAATTAGATAAAAAGTGATATCTTTTCTGTTGAACAAAGTGCAGTACCGTGAAGGATACGAATTTCAATCGCTCTCTGCTGAGGCTGCTGTTTAGGGTTTTGAGGCGGAATTGGCGGAGTGCTGCTGAGGCGGAAGTAGGAGGCGATTGAGGCTAGGGTTGAGAGAGAGAGAAGCACGGGAGATTGAGGCTAGGGTCACGATTTCTGAGGAAGGGCTGAGAGAGAGAGAAGCACGGGATTGAGAGAGAGGCTAGGGTTCTCATTTCTGAGAATGGTATTATTGTCAATATTATTATTATTATTATTATTATTATTATTTTAATAAAGTAATACAGTATTTAGGATAAAATTAGAAATTAAACAAGTTTAGAGTGGCATTAGCATGCTAATTTCAAAATTTAGAGTGATAATTTTTAAAATTAGAGATTTTGAAGTGGTAAATAATTAATTTTTCCTAAAGAGAATTACAAAATATTTTTGCAAACTAAAGCGTTTTATGGGCCTTTTCTTCTCGGCCCATAATATAAATAAAAGCCTTGATATATGCTCCAGCCCTTTCTTTTGCTTTTCCTCCCAGCTGGATCCTAGAAGCTCTCGTCTTCCTCCTCTTCCCATCTCTTTCACATCGACAATTAAGAAAAGAGATCCTCCCACGCCTCCCATCCCCGTCTTCTCAGGTTGAGACTTCTTCACTGGCACTCGAGTCGACTCGACTAACAGGTCTGATCTTCTCTTCTTTCTCTTTGGCTAAAACCACCTAGGGTTTCCCCTGCCCTCGTAATTAGGGTTTACACATGGCATCTAACAACACGCCACAGCAACCCAACCGGTCCGGTCCCACCGCCAGCCCTTCGCACACCCCAGGGCCCCACCTCTCTCACCTCCGTCCCCCTTCCCTCCTCCAGTCCCAATCCCCACCGTTCCCCTCCAGTCTCTTCTCCACCCCGCCGTCTCACCTGGGCCCCAACCCTCAGTCCCACAACCAATCCCCCTTTCAGATCAACATGGGGCTCGCATCAGCACAAAACCCTAAGCGTCCCCCACAAAAGCCCCCTGCTTCGTCTAATCTTCGGCCGAATATGCCGGGTGGGCCTATGGGCAACATGTCAGCCCCCCCTGGTATGTTCAAACCCTCGGCTGATCTCACCCCTGCAGCACGACGCAAGAAGAGGAAGCTCCCAGAGAAGCAAATACCTGATCGGGTTGCGGCTCTTCTACCTGAATCGGCTCTATACACCCAATTACTTGAATTTGAGGCACGTGTAGATTCGGCACTTGCTCGAAAGAAGATTGACATTCAGGAGGCACTAAAAACTCCTCCTTCAATGCAGAAGACCCTTCGTATTTATGTATTCAATACATTTGCAAATCAAACCCGTACTGCACCCACATCCAAGAATGCTGAGCCACCTTCCTGGTCTCTGAAGATCATCGGACGGATCTTGGATGACCCATCTGAAGCCGACCCAGCTGGGGGAATCCCAAAACAGAACCCAATTTACCCGAAGTTTTCGACCTTCTTCAAACGGATATCTATTGCACTTGACCAGAGTCTTTACCCTGATAACCCGATGATAATTTGGGAGAATGCTCGCTCGGCAGCCCCACACGAGGGTTTTGAAGTGAAAAGGAAAGGAGACAAAGAGTTTACAGCAAATATTCGATTCGATATGAATTACATGCCAGAACGGTTCAAACTTTCACCTCCATTAATGGAGGTTTTAGGTATAGAAGTTGACACCCGTGCACGTGTCATAGCAGGTTTGTGGCAATACGTCAAGGCCAAGAAATTGCAAAATCCTAGCGACCCAGCTTTCTTCATATGTGACCCCCCACTGAGACGGATCTTTGGCGAAGAGAAAATGAAGTTTGCGATGGTTTCTCAAAAGATCTCACAGCACTTATCCCAACCAATGCCAATCACAATCGAGCACCGGGTCCGGTTAAACGGTAGTGGGCTTGTTGGAAATACCTGCTATGATATCACAGTAGATGTATCATTCCCCTTACAAAAGGAGATGGCGGCATTTTTAGCTAATATAGAGAAGCACAAGGATATAGAGGCATGTGATGAGGTCATATGCGCAAGCATTAAGAAGATTCATGAGCATAGGAAGAGGCGCGCATTTTTTCTAGGGTTTAGTCAGTCGCCAGTTGAGTTTGTCAACACCTTGATTGCATCACAAAGTAGGGATTTGAAGATTGTGGCCGGAGATGCCAGTCGAAATGCCGAGAAGGAGAGGCGTGCTGATTTCTATAACCAACCATGGTTAGTTTTCTTTTTTCTCTTTTGTGAATTTAACATGTAACATCTTTTCTATAACCAACCAATTAAGATATTTATATGTTCATGGTAATATCTGCTGCAGTTCCTCAACAATGAAAGTGTAAATTTTAATTTCTTAATGTATCTAAGTTGAAGCTAATTAGTGTCGATTTACCATAAGTTCTGCAGTTTGTTAATAAACAAGCTTTGGTAAACAGGGACTGGGTTCTCATATCGGTATTGGTCTAGACTAGGTCATCTGGATACTGTCTAACTAAATGGGTTACAAATTAAAGTTATATTCCTTGGATTGCAGTTTAAGCAACACCTATCCCCCTAAATGGATTTTTAAAAATCAATGTTGAGAGATATGATATTTTAACACCACCTTGGTGTGTATGCATAAAAAAATGGGTTCCTACAATTTTTATAGTTTTGTTAGCCTTATTTGTACCATTTGTTGTCTGCTGACGTAAAATTTGGACTAATTAGATGCTAAATACAAGTGATCTTGATTGATGTAGAATCCGTTTATATGGTATTCGGATGAGCCTTCATTGCAAAGCAGAATTTCAATTGAGACATAAAGACACAATTCGGGGTGCTAGAAGTTAGTTCGGGGTTAATATGTTCAAATTGTCATACCTGTGAATCTGTACTGCTTCAATGTGGATAAGGACTTGTGAAAAGTTGTCCAAATAATCTGGCACTGATTGAAGTTGCAATTCTTAAATTTTGACTTTGAGTGCAGTTAATTTAAGGACATTGCTTCTTAAATTATTTCTATCTAGAAAGGCACGTGGATATGATTTTGTAGTTGATATTAATCATCCATGTGCCAGTAGCTTTTAAGCTTATATTCCTATATAGCAACTGATGAACTGTATCTCTGTAGGGTTGAGGATGCAGTGATAAGATACCTGAATCGCAAGCCTTCAGGCGTCAATGAGGCTCCCAATGCAACCTCTTGAGACATAAGTGGTAATATCTGTTTTCTATTGTTATTTTTTTTTTTTTATATTATCTTTTATATATTTATTCGAAAGTCTTGGTCAATTATTAATATATCAAATTATCTTTGAAACCTTGCAGGTTTAGAGCAACAGGTTCTTGTATTTCAACCATTGCATCTAGGATTGGTAAAGCTCTTTGTTGAATTAAAGAGAAAGGCGGAGTTTAAATCTCAGTTAGTGGCCCTATTTTGTGACTATGTTAACTATATATTAGGAAAATGGTAGCTTTCGATTGTAATAGATTATTTTGTACTGTGCAGTAGCTGCTGTGTATTATTATCATTCTAGGAAGAATTTTCTAGTTCAGATAGTTTCCGTAATTTGTTTCAATTTTAGCTTCGTGGATAAAGTGATGGCCAGTGCGTTTGTGCATTGATTTCATGGATATAATTGATTGATATGGGCGTGATGTCTTGCTATGTAATGTTCCTTTGTTTTTAACATTAGGTCTGGTATCAAATGTTTGGTACCAAGCGTAAAATGTTGATTGCAAATTTGCAATGAAATCAGTGGGTTTCCCCTACTTTTATCAAAAGAAAGAAATGATTGATAGGGGCTAAGCATTGGGTTGCAGATAAGCAATTGGAATTCTAATTCCTTGAGAATTCGAAAGATCCAAATATGAATCCATTTCCAATCATAGGAAGTTTTTTCTTGGCAGGAATTAAAGCTTTAACTCCAAATCCAATCTGGACTTGAATCTTCATCGCTTTTCTATGGAACCTCCTCCGTTAAATTAGAAGTATTTTCTTAGCAAGAATTAAGCTTACAATTCAATCTGGACTTTTATCACACTCACTAGCGAGAATAGCTACTGTTGAGAATAGTAAATTAAAAATAGCAAGAACAGTTATTATTTAAGAATAGCGCTAATTCAAAGCTATTCGGAAGTTGTTTGGATTGAACATTTAGAATAGCTACTGTAGGGATTGAGGCTTTGAGAGAGTTCATTTGCTATTCCATGTTTTTGTAGGAATAGCGAGAACAGCGCTATTCTTGCTGTTCCTGAGTACGTTTGGATGGATGAGAATAGCGCTGTTCTCGCTATTCTCGCTGCATCCAAACATACCGGAAGGTCTCGTCAAGTTTTTTTTTTTTTCTTTTAAAAAAATTTTGAAGGGAAGAACACTGCAAGTTTGCAACCAATATAAGAGAATTATTTTATACCACCGTCCCAAGTCGTAATACAACCAATCAATAATAAATTTTATGAAAGATTTCTGACTCAATAACTAATTAATTGCTTATTACAAGTGACAAATTATTATTGGTCGAATAATTCTAAGTTATCATTTTAGTATACAACATGACAAAAAGAAAAACAGGCATACAACTTGCGGTATATTTGTACTATTTAATTCTGTACTTTTAAAAAAAAAAAATTCAGATGAGTTCTTCCCAAGTATCCAGCTTATTAATTACTAGAAAACAATGGACATTAGATAGTTTATATATGTCATGTTTTTAGATTCCTTTCACTTGTATAAATAATATGGAAAGTCAACTTGCTTTTGTCATAGATCTCTTATATAAGAACCACCAATTAATACCTGAAACCGATCCAAGAAGTTTATATAAGAACCACCAATTAAATTTATTGAAAATCACTGTTTTTGGATGGTCCAGAATTTTCAGATCAAGTGATTTTCTAAATATCTAAAAAATTAGTAAAAAAAAATTCAAAAAATGTAAAATTTGGTCTCCAAAGACATATTAATATGGAGAACAAGATGAACGGTTCGGATCGACCGTTAGGATTTGAAAACTCGAATATAGAGCCGTAGCACGGTGCCAAATCGTAATATGCATAGTACCATAGACTCACTCATTTTTTTTTATATAAATAATATAAACATAATATAGGGTAATGGATGGATTGTAAAGAAATCTTGATCCCAAAGAAGAAAACAAACCTTTTTTTCAGTTTCTTTATGTCAGCATATCGTCCACGTTCCACCTCATGCCACAAAAAATCCTATTCCATTTTCTTTAAGATCGAGCATACCAGTATATCCTATTCCATTTTCTTTAAGATCGAGCATACCAGTACAAATATCAGTACCCACCTCATGCTACATAAAATTATATGCATAAACTTTGAAAAACCGATAGAATCCTACATCTAATTAAACTAAAGAAACCGAAAATTTGTTTTGGTTCCTTTAGAATTGCCTAAATTAACCGATTTTTTTTTTATTAATTCTTTGGGATCAAAATCTTAGGACAATCCATCTATTACCCTATATTATTTTTAAATAATTTCTATAAAAAAAACTCTGAACCAGTCCTTCAGATTAAGATTGTTATATATTTCAAGCATTGTCATTGCCAACTGATACAGAAAAAAATAAATGTTGATTTTGAATTCTATCTGGTATGCATAGTGCAGTTACATGTGTACTAGTTTCATTCACAAATAATGATGCCGAGACAAACTAAAATAAATTAGTTTAATAAAAATAAAAAAATAAATTAAATAAATAATTGGAATTTTGTTACCCGATCGTGAAACATTTTTTATATGTATTTCCTTCTCTTACGTGAAAAATATTTGAAATCACCACTAAAATAATCTAAAATTATCACTTCTTATGACATAGAAAATATGATAGGGAATAATATTTGAGAATGAGAGATCAAGAAAATTATTTGGTTTATATATTATGCAAGAATAATTCTATCATTGGACCATTTTCCGTGGAAGAATGTAATATAAATTGACAATGATCAACGGCTAGCACCCAAAATATTATATAGCTTAATTGCTATAATATTAAAGGAGCAGCGTTCAAAACTTACAGATCATTAGTGTGAAATATTAAAGGGAAACAACAGCTAGCTTAATTAAAAAAATGAATGGAGCATATAGGACAGTTGACTATATTATGAGTTGACCAAGTCTTATTTGAAATAAATTCCATTTAAATTTCCTACAGTAGATGAAATCCAAATAATAATATATGTTAATGATAGGACAATATAGGCCAATATATTTTGAAAAGAAATTTTCTCGGTTTTTCAAAGGATTTTCTCGGTTTTTGCATAGGATTTTCTCGGGTTTTCAAAGTTTATAAATAGGATTTTATGTAGCATGAGGTGGGTACTGGTACTGCTATGCTCAATCTTACAAAAACTGGAATACGATTTTTTTGCTGACATAAAGAAACCAGAAAAAGGTTTGTTTTCTTCTTCGGAATCAAGATTTCCATGCAATCCATCCATTACCCTATATTATTTTTATATTATTTGTATAAAAAAAATTCTGTTGCTGGTTAGCTAACCTTTCTATAGAAGATAGAGAAATTATAAAAATGAAAATGGAGCAAATGAGAACAGCAGAGCCTGTGAATACTCTAGCGCAAGTGCAACAAAAGAGAAAGGTCAGGCCCCAAAACAATGCGAAGCTGAAAGAAGCAATTTGACAGACCAAAACCAAACCATGCATAACACAGAAGTTTCTTGAAGGATCAGATGTTGAGGCATTTTTCTCGGCCATTGGTGTGGTGTAGACTGGCGCGAACGTCTCTGCAAATACAGCTAAGATCATGGCAACCATTCAATAATAATTTATTATTGGGATAAGATCATGATGAATTGTGATCTTAGTTAGATTCAACATCATAAGTCGACCCCTTTTCTTTTATGAAAGATTTCTGACTCAGTACTAATTAATTGCTTATTACAAGTGACAAATTTTCATTGGCCTAATTAATCTAAGTTATCATTTAAGTATACAATATGACAAAAATAAAAACAGGCCTACAACTTGCGGTATATTCGTACTACTTAATGCTATACTTTAAACAAAAAAATTCAGGTGTGTTCTCCCTTCAAGTATCCAACTTATTAATTACTAGAAAACAATGGACATCTAGATATATAGTTTATATATGTCATGTTTTTAGATTCCTTTCACTCGTATAAATAATATAGAAAGTCAACTTGCTTTTGTCATAGATTTCTTATATAAGAACCATCAATTAATACTTGAAACAGAGATCCAAGAAGTTTACAGGCATTTCACTTCTCATTCCCTCACAACATGAGCTCAACCTCGCCTGACTACATAGAAAATGTGGATCAACTTTTCCCAAACTACCCTCAAGACTTTGTTGAATTTTCACTTTTTGACCAGGAATTTCTCGATACCGCTCAGTATGTTTCACAAGGTGAAGAAGGTTCTAATATAAGCTTGTTTGTAGATGAAGTTCCTTTGACAGTACAAGAGAGCACTGACAAGGGTGATTCATGCTCAGCTGTTACAAAGGGGAGAAGAGATCGGTCGAAGACAATTGTCACTGAGAGGAAAAGGAGAGTTCGAATGAAAGAGAGGCTCTATGAGCTAAGGTCTTTGGTTCCAAACATAACTAAGGTAATGCTGACACTATCTCCTGTTATTTTGTAATACGAGCTTGGCTTTTAATTGTGTTTGCTGTTTATCTAATGAGTAATGAGTAATGATTACAGTTTAATCTTATCTAATACTGTTATTGAAGTTACTTTCAAATATTTATTATATAAGTTTGAAAACTTCAACAAATTAAATACAACCAAATATTTTATGCATCTACTTTTTATCAATGTTATCTATGCTCCAAAGATTACATTTAATAACACAAAATTATTTTTTTAGCATAAAATGCAAAGGAAATTCCATTGTACCTTCCATTCCAATAGAAGTTGGCATAATTTAAATAAAAAAAATTGATCATTAACTGTAGATGGACAAGGCATCAATCATTGCTGATGCTGTGGAGTATGTAAGGAACTTGCAATCACATGCGAAGATGCTGGAGGACGAGATTTCTATGCTTGAATTTTCATTCATTGATGAAGACCAAGTACTCCAAAATCTTATAGACAGCACTCAATTTGAAGAGAGCACTAACACAACAGCTCAAAATGGTGCAATGATTTGGCAAATAGATGCCTTTGAAATTGGCAACAGACGGTTCATGGTAACGATCGAGTGTGAGAATAGAAATCAGGCTGCTGTTTCTCTTTACTCGGCTATTGAGTCGCTTGCGTGCTTTCACTTGGACAACTCCAATCTCACTCTCAACTCCAACAAATTTATAGCAACTCTAACTCTAAGTGTAAGGATGAAACACAATTAAGGATTTTCTAAACTAAATTTGGGAAACCATTTTACTGATAGCTTTTCTTTCTATTTTTCCCTTATATTCAGATCAAAGAATACGAGGGAGCGATGAACGCATCGACACTGTATCTAGAATTGGTCGCTGCACTTCTTGAGAAGGGATTCCAGCTTGCGCAGCCACAGTTTTCATGAATTTATGTTACATCGTTTTTCTAATTGCATTTGATAAGTTCTGGTTTCCTTCATTGTGCTTGGTAATTCATAATAGTGTTTGTTTGTATTGTCTTTTCCAATTTTGGGTTACAAGAAGAGAAGTTGACCTCTTCTTTTGTCTTTACTTCGTCATAAGGACCTATTCCTTGTATTTATCAGAGCTCAATCCAATATACCAGTGTTTTTTTAGTTGACATATAACATACTGTTTACGTACTGGTATAAACTTATCATGGGAGTTCAATATACGCTGTAATTTAATAACAATTCGACTCCTTTTCATGTCGAACATCATCGCATACATTATCGCACAAATTTATTAAACTGCGCATGGTTTCATCTATTGCCCGTCATGACAGGGACTTGCTTCAACACCAGTACAGCATGCATTTGGAAGAAGAATATTTTTCATAATTAAAAAAACAAACCCATCTGCTTTGTTATCTGATTCTGACATGTATCATGTATGTATATATAGATATATATGTTGTGCATGCCTAGTTTCTAGAACACTTGCTGATATCAAGTTCTTTTTTGACGAGCATGAACAAAAGTCTTGCTTATAATGAAATTGGGTAATTTTTGTGCTGGTCACATCAGTAACCACTAAATAGCAATCATGAGTTCCAGTTGTATGCCACGTGTAGCTTTTAACATATTCTATTGACAGCTTGCTTATTCAATTTGTATGATTAGGTTTAATTAGTCATAAGTTTTGTGTAAGCAAGCTGTAACCAAAGCCTGCAGTGTGCTTCAACGAGGGCAGATGGGGGTAAAGATTTTAACAGAGTTATTTCCGCTTCATGCAGCGCACGGACTATATAATCAAAACAGCGCTGCACATGATTGGTGCGCTGCATGAAGCTAAAACTACTCTGTTAAAATATTTACCCGCAGATGCATGTTTAAGTTGCTCCGTTAATTGCAAAGAGCAGGAATAGAAATAGAGGATTGTTTATGGCTGGACTGACGAGTCCAACTATGTTGCCAGAAATTATGCAACTCAGGCTGCTGCACACTATTCAGCCTAAAATCTGTGCATTCGTCTCTCTTTGTAATGTAATTTGGGCTATTACATGACTTGTATTGTCATCTACTGGCTTGATCATTAAAGAGAATCTAAAGTCAAGGCAGGGGTGCTTAGCTGAATTTAGTTATTTGTATTGAACTTTAATTGAATCATTTTTTTTTTAATTTTATATAGTTCAATCTCTTCAGAAAATGCTAAATGCATGTATTTGTAGCTCAGTGGTTAGAATTTTGCTTTTGTAGTTATGGAGACTTTAATTCAAATATAAGTTGTCACATATTATCCATTTTATGTTTTAGTCCAATGTAAATTTTTAGTTTCGCCTTGTATATATAATATACCTGTATGTCCTTAATCCCGTGTAAAATGCATTGAAACATAAAATAGGAAAACTCAAAATTTATTTTCAAAATATATTTGCTTATATTTCCCTTTTGATTAACATATATTTTATATTTTTATTTCATCTAAAATATAAAATTTAAATGGAATTTATTCCAAATAAGACTTGGTCAACTCATAATATACGGCCATTTTTATTAATATCCCTAAAACAAATGTAAATTTTAAAAATGCCCCTGTCTCCCATTTTTTTTTAAATATGCCCTGACCGCCAGAATTACAGGCGGCCCATTCCTCTAGTGAGGCGCCAGCCCCTGGGGCGCCCCACTAGGCCTGTGAGGCGCCACCCCCCCCCCCCCCCCCCCCCAGGCGCCCCATGGTATTTTTTTTTTTTTTTTTTAATTTTTATTTATTTAGATATTAGTATTTTGATTTGAATAATTTTGTGAAATTTTTTTTTCTTATTTAGAGTGTATGCCAAAAAATAAAATATTTGATATATTTACGAAGTGATGTCGTAAATATTTGATATACTAAGATCTCTATAAATATGCGGCCATGCAGTCCTTTCATGCGGTTTTGATAATTTGATTGTATTTTAATTAAAATTTATGTGAAAAAGGACTAATCTGGACCGTACATCTTGATGGGTAACTTGACTAATCTGGGCTGTTGGTTAAAAGGATTTACATGCAATTTACTTCTCAGAAATAATTTTCTCCGGGCTGAACAGAGCGGTGCTTCGTAACCTCAGACATCGCTCGCAGGGGGCTGCCGCCCCCCTGCCACCCCCCTGCCACCCCCCGCATACTCCTAAAATCAGGCCCACATACATAAGCATTGTAAAACACATATACACATATACAAAACCGCATTTTAAAACACTGCATACACATATACACATATACACATATAGATACAATTATACATACACATATACATACACATACACATATACATATACATACACATATACTTATCCTAAAATTACTTGAGGTTCTAGAAGTGAGAGAAATTGGTTTGGTTTAATTCTAACAATTCTACTGATTTATGACAAGTTCAAAAGACAATAAAAAGAATTAAAGTTGTTTTCAATTAATAAAAAGGCGTTTCCAGGGTTCAGATTTCATTTCTGTTCAGCCCGAGGCATACGGCCCGTATGGATTCCCATACGGCTCGTAGGGTACCCCAAGTTAATGCTGCAGCTACTGTTTTCTGTGTTGGTGCTAATGTTTAGGGTTTCTATCAACCAGATCTAGATACCTAACCTCAACTTTCGCATTTTGGCTTAGTACCCGATTACCGGACTCAAACACTAAGGATCGTATCAGAATAAATGGTTTGGGTCTAAATCTTTTAAACCATAAAGTCAGGTAACGTTTGGGACCTATCTTTAGAACCACTAAGTCTAGTAACATTTGGTTTCTTAACTTTACAATTTATAGGCTGGTAACACGGAAATATACTATAACATGTATCTATCGTGTTAGGACTTATACCATTCTAACTATTCTGACATATTGTTAACAGAACCAATACGGAAACAATATTATAATACTGTCATTATCGGAAAGAAAATCAATGATAAGACAATTATCACAGTTCATTAGTTTCACAATCACAATTCACAATATTAGTTAGGAGTATGCGGGGGGTGGCAGGGGGGCGGCAGCCCCCTGCGAGCGATGTCTGAGGTTACGAAGCACCGCTCTGTTCAGCCCGGAGAAAATTATTTCTGAGAAGTAAATTGCATGTAAATCCTTTTAACCAACGGCCCAGATTAGTCAAGTTACCCATCAAGATGTACGGTCCAGATTAGTCCTTTTTCACATAAATTTTAATTAAAATACAATCAAATTATCAAAACCGCATGAAAGGACTGCATGGCCGCATATTTATAGAGATCTTAGTATATCAAATATTTACGACATCACTTCGTAAATATATCAAATATTTTATTTTTTGGCATACACTCTAAATAAGAAAAAAAAATTTTCACAAAATTATTCAAATCAAAATACTAAGATCTAAAAAAAAAAAAAAAATACCATGGGGCGCCTGGGGGGGTGGCGCCTCACTAGAGGAATGGGCCGCCCGTAATTCTGGCAGTCAGGACATATTTAAAAAAAAATGGGAGACAGAGACATTTTTAAAATTTACATTTGTTTTAGGGATATTAATAAAAATGGCGGCATAATATAGTCAACTGTTCTATATGCTCCATTCAATTTTTTTTTATTAAGCTGTCCTTGCCGGCATTTAATATTTAACACCAATGCTCCGTCAGTTTTAAACCGTTGACCATTGTATCAATTTATATTACATACTTCCACAGAAAATGATCTATTAATAATAGAGTTATTCTTGCATATATAATATATAAACCAAATAATTCATCATGTCTCATTCTTAAATATTATTCCTGCATGTCATATTTTCCGTGTCATAAGCAGTGTTGTAAAAAACTTTCGTTTATGCTGATTAATCGACCGATTAGTTGTTGGTTGTAACTAAACTGTTACGGATTTTTTTGATTAATCGGCCAATAATTTCTGATTATGTTTGATTATTCCCGATTATTTTCTATTAATTACTTGGCGGTACCTGTCCGTCCGATAACCACATACCGTTATTTACAACACTGGTCATAAGTAGTGATAATTGTAGATTATTTTAGTGGTGATTCAAAACCCTAAACCCTAAAAAATGCTTCACAATTGGATTACAAAATTCCAATTATTTATTTACTCTCTTTTTTAAAAAATTTATTATACAAATTATTTAAGGTTTGTCTCGGCATAATTGTGATTGAAACTTAGTTAGCAACTCCCTACACAAATACTGCACTGTGCATGCCAGAGAGAACTCAAAATCAATATATATATTTTCTGCATCAGCTTGGCAATGACAATGCTTGAAATAACAATGTATCTTAGTCAGAAGGAATATAGTCAACTAGAATATTGCCATAGCTTTTGACCACATACTAGGGGGAAAACAAATGGATATTATACATCTGTATCCAGCTCCGTATTCGAATTTTTAGGGATACGGATATGAATATGTGAATACGGATACAGTTTCAAAAGTAGATACGAATACGAATAATAAGTTGTATTTGTATTTTCTAAATATTTTTGGATATCAATTTTTTCTGATAAGAGTACAAATATGGATAATTGTCCGTATCCGTATTATTTATTTTTCGGGTATCCATTTGTTTTAAAATTATATATGCTTAGAGATAAAAATATTATTTTGTTAGTAGCTTTTGATTAAAAATATGGTTATATTGGTGATTAATTTTTATTAACGAGATATATATTTTGTAATAACATAACAAGTTTAACATAGAAAAATTATTTTATTCACCATAATTATCGAATATCCAAATTATATCCTTATTTTATGTCATTTTTATTTTTTAGTGAGTAAAATAATTTATAGAACAATATGGTAATTTTGTTACAATATTAAAATTGGAGATCATAATTATATTTGTATTTGTTTAATATCCAATTCGTATACGGGTCCATTTAAGATCCAATTTGTATATGTATCAATTAAGCATCCGATCCATATTTGTACCTGTTTAAATCCGACCCGGATCCATACCCATTTAATATTCAAATTATATATGTATTTTATGTTCTAACAAGAAAAACAATTTATTGAACAATATGTTAATTTTGTTACAATATTTAATAGAGATCTGAATTATATCCGTATTGATTTAATATTCTATTCGTATCCATTTAATATCTAATATATTTCCCTACATGTTTCGTATCCATATCCAAAATATAAAAACGTATGGATGTAGTTTTGTGACTATTCTATCCATATTTGATCCGTTTGCAAGTTACCTTTTTTTGCAAAGTTACTGAAAGTACGCATACCACGAAGAAATCAATATTTGAAACAATATTGGTGCAAAACAGTGGAATTTATGCATAAACGTGACAAAGGCATAAAATTTCTGCAGAGAGAAGCACATCATTTATAAGAGCACGATGCAAAGCTGAAGTATATTCGTTATAGTGTCGGGAAAGTTTCAAAATTAAGCCAGAGAGACTTGCTAACTGCATGGCAATATCACATGTTAACCAATAATCTATGATGCATTTCATGTTGTAAAACATGTAAAGATCGTTATTTCTACTTTAATAAAGTAAATTACCTTACAAGCGTCCATGTTTCAGTTCGTGCTACTTAGATCTCAATAACACAAGGAAAAAAAAAAAAATAGCATCCAATTACAGACCAAACAAGCCCTGAACCCTTTAACCATCTTATTTACAAAAAAAACGAGGAAAATATAAAATACAAGGACAAGCCAATATGATAAAAATGCCTTCACAACCATAGAAATATGCACTAAAAAGATATTTGACATGTACATTATTATCGCATAGTAAGACCACCATCCTATCTCTTACAGCACTCCATCAACCCCGCCATCTCATTTCTTATGGCAATTTAAGTCCCAACTGACACCATGCAGTATGCAATAAACCAAATAAATAAAATCACGGAGCGTCTAAAACCATACAATTTAACAAACTCTAAGCCCTTCTCCTCTGGTGATTCGCAACACCTGAGAACCCCTCAAACAGGTCAGAAACATGGCTCTCAAGATCCTCTGGGGTGTACCTTATGTACCTATTTGAGTGGCGACCGCCATCTATCTGGGCCCCATAGCGTCCCACAAAGGCACGGTATGCTGGGATAACTTGCTCTGAAATGGAGATCTTTATCTCCTCCCTCATCTGTGGGTCCGGAACCTTCCACGTGGTCTGAACCCGGTATAGTTCCTCAAATGCAAGATTAAAATTTTTGAACTTATCTTTTAAAGCCGTTTTGGAAGAATGGCCCGAGCTACCACTGCTACTGCCACTGCTGCCACCACTCAAGTCATCTCTTAAACAAGACAACACTTTGGTCCATGAAACCCTAAGGTAAGTTTTTGAATATTGACGAATCTTGCCGCGGCGCCGGCGCAACCAGTGGTCACCCAGAATACGACCCAACTCAGAGTCTTTGGTCTTGTTGTATATGTACAATATGTTATTCATAAGAAATATGCACCGCAACCCACCATCTTCATAATGGTTTGATTTTTCTTCTAAGTTGGCTTCTAGGTAGGATATGAGGGCATATAGCCGGTGGCCATAACGGGTCATGGAGCCCAAACTCTCTGCATCGTCATCTGTGTTAATGTTATCTAGGGTAAAACCCTCATCATCACTCAACAGACCTTCTAATGTTTCACCATAGACCACCAGGAGTCGCATATAGTTCATGACATAACGGGTTAGCGGGTGTATCTCCCCTGCTGACGGCCTCCTTGTATTCTCTTTCTGGACCTGGATCCCAAAATCAAACAGGATACCCTTTACTGCATCACCTAACCTCTTTAAAATAACATCAGCCTCTGCATAAATGGAACCACCCAATTCACCAGGATACATAATGCGTAACTCCGGCAAAACCTCATTTTTCACCACTTCATACATATCAAGAATCCTAAAAAGCTTCTCTGCTGACCTCTGGATAATTGCAACTGCATCCCCAAAGTTCAACAATTGTAAAACACACCCTTTTGTGATCTCAACAAAACACTCCTCCTCAATCTCCTCAGACGAGGCGAATATGCTATCGCATAGATGCCTCTCACGAGAAAGAAGACCGCGAATAACAACTTTCACCCCCTGGATCCACTTCTTCATCTTCTCATCCAAAAGCCGCCACTCCATGTGTTGCACCTCATCAATGCTAAGCCTCTCAACCCCAAGGATAGAGAGACACTCATCTAATACATCTTTACGAATCGAGCAATAAACTTGAACAAGTTCCTTGGCATAGCCAGCGCGGATCATGCGATCAGCAAGGTCTCGCAAATCAGAGACAGCCTCAGGACGGATGAGGTTCAGAGAAGGATCTTCTAGAAGGGGGTGATGGGGCGTGGTTGGGGCGAGGGAAGAGGTGGGGGTGGCAGTGTCAGCAGTGTCAAACTCAGAGGAGGTATCAAAATCAGCCTCAGAGGAGGGGAAGGAAAGAGAGAGGCGGCGAAGGGAGCAGGAGAGACCAGTCGCGTCTAGCGGCACCGTGTTGCGAATCAAAAGCGGGTGGAGTTCTTCCTCTAGCCGGGACATGGCAAGTTGGAGCACATTTTCTGCCCGGAGACGTATATCAACACCACCTGAATAATGGGAGCTAATCAGTAACAAGGATCACAGTCTTCAATTTATGTTCCTGTAACCATATAGATTTCATTTTTGGTACCAACTTGGTCTTTTACCTTTTCATTGTTAGTCACTTCAAACTAGCCAATATGTTAAACACTACCTGATTCAACAATCTACATGCGCTGCCACACCGCCGCGGGGGGGGGGGGGGGGGGGGGGGGAGGGGCCTTAAAAGCTCATCTGAATTGTTCATTGCTGTACTTTGATAATAAATAAATAGCTAGAGTACAACCTCTCTTTCTATACATATTCTATTTCTACACAAATTTGGAATGGTTAATAGATCTATCCTAAGAGAATGACTAATAAAAACATAACAATTTAAAATAAAACGTCAAAATTGATCATCCTTCGGAAAAGAAAAAGATCTCTCTTTAAATCAAAACACATGTAATGCATAGAAATATGACAGCTTATTGTTATTTGTATTAAACTGCACTGGCTAGACCTACTGAAATAATGTCGTATTTTTTAATTTATGACCCACACAAAACCCCACAACCTACTATGTTATCAAGGAGCATTACATTTATTACTATTACGCACAAGGCTTTTATCGTGAAACAGATAGACGAAATGAAACCATGTACACTTCAGGTAACAATTAAACAGGCAATTGCTAACAAAGTTAAAGGTAAACAACAAAGTGCAATCTGACAAACTAATGGCTAACAATAATTATTCTCTCTTTTATCCTTAGTAATAAATAGGAAGTACACAGTTGCTGTCCATTTCACAATAGGTTACTTTTATCTCCAAAAATCAGGAATAGAACATAAAACAGAAGTAAATCCACTTCTTTCTATCTTCTATTTTTCTTTTATTATTTCTCCAAGAGGAGATGTAATCTAGCTGACCGTAACTTAAATTAAGTTATATGAATAGCTAAATCTAGGTTTTCAGTGTGATTAGTGCAGCTAACTCCACATTAAAAATTCTCTCCTGGATAGCTAATTCTGGGTTAAATTAACAGAGACACTGAAATGCATACTACCAGTATGCACCTCCCAAGTATACCTAATTTTAAGCTTCCTTTATATTTAGACAATATAAGAAAACTAAATTCCAACACAGAAAGGACTCGTATTCTTATTACAACGAATCCCCTATTTTTTTTTATCTTTATTCCAAGTAGCAACTAAATAAGATAATTGGGATACTTCACATTGTATAGAATCTGGACACAGAATACTACTTTATTGTGTAAAATAAAGACTTCCATTTTGCACATTTCCCGTTTACCATATTCTAATTTAATTCGTTTCAAACCAAAGATTACTTTATTCTTCTTCAGTAATTAAAAATCAAAATCCTCATCTGAAATTTGAAACACACCTTCAGCTGACAAAGAAGAAGAAGAAATAGCAATCAGATCATCCACTGCAGAGAGATACAATGAGATCACATCACCGGACGACTCAAACAGCAATGAATCGGACGAATCCCACCGCATCACCACCTTCTCAGCCGCCTCCAATTGTACCAAAATAGCCTTAAAAGTGTCAGACGGTGATAATGAAGTGGAAGATGAAATCGTGTCGGGATTAGTAGAATCATCAGGGTAGAGAGAGGATAAGCGATGGTCGAACCCAGATAAGATCCGAATCATGTCGTCCGCTGCGTTTTTCGAGTTGGCGAGGCTCTTCACGATGTGCTGAGCGGCCGCGATCACTTTCTCCTGCCCATCCGGTTTGGGCGTCGGAGAAGCTGACATCGGTGCCGTATCTAGGGTTCCGGCGAGCTCGAGTTTGTGTAGGGTTAGGTTTCAACAGTCGGAATAATATCTCCTTTATCAATTTTGTAATAAAATTTGCTTTTAGCCGGATCTGAGAGTGATGGCTAGCTCATGATCTTTTTCGTCTTCAAGTGAGAAAAGAGGAAAGGTTTACACCGAACCATGAACCAAAATCCTTTTAGTGGGACCCGTAATTCTGTGATAGAATGGACTTGATGACGAGTAGACCCAGTTCAGCATGTAAATTCCTTTCGATATATGAGCACGAATCTTATAGGACCCCTGCCTTACAGGCAAGGGCTGGATTGATCCGGGTTCTGATCGGACGATCCATATTTAAAATCAAACGGTGAGGTAATGCAGAGGATTCATGAGATGTGGGACCCTTGGTTCTTTGACAATGGGATCAAAATCAGAATTGTTGATTGATATCCAGTTCGCACAAAAACAAAAAAAAACAAAAAAAATAAGAATTGTTGATATTCCGCTTGTGTGGATTCGCTTTTTGTTTGGTCGATTTGAAGAAGCAACCCAGTCAAGATGTGCTTTAGTCGTCCACTAATGAACGTGCAGGGTGTTCTAATCATCAATTATTATTCTGATAAGTATGATGTATTCATTAATATACAAAGATAAATTGTACAGAGAGCAATAACTTTGCCACTAAACTAAAGACTGATTCTCGCATGATGCATTATTTGACGAACAACCTCAGATTAAGACAATCCTTGAATGATTATTAGCAGAACGATATATTTTATATTACAGTTTTTGTAGAAAGAGATACAAAAAGGTGAGAGATGCTTTGTACTCCTTTCTCTCTATCTACTTCTGCCATTGATGGATGATAATTTGCTGTAGAATTTGAAGAGAAGTGAAAAACAATATTTTTTTTTTCAAATCTAAACTGTTAAAAAATATTTAAACAGTCGAAATGAAAAAAAATATATTCATACTTTTGAGAAAGAAGAGTCGCATATTTGATTCCCGCCAAAAATTCAATGAACTCTTCAAAATTTGTGTCAAATTAAAATAAATATTCAGAATTTCATTCCACCGGATCAGATAACCGACTGGATCCGATTCTCATAAAAACAGTAATAACCAATGACACTTTTTTAACGACAATGCACGTGAACAAATTAACACTTTTTTTTTTTTTTTTTTTTTTTTTAAGACTCGCTCACGGGCTAATCGGATAATTGGACTTTACCGTTAATTATTTTTAAAAATGTTAAAAATGGGGTCTCCATCGCCAATTTGCAACTTCTGGTTTTTGTTCTAAAATTTGTATTCCACAATTTTTCATTTCTAAACATTCCACGCTGTTTATTGCAGAATTACAAACATGTTCAGTGCAAGGTTTATTGCAGAGCTCTCCTTTTATTAGTAGTTGCCACTTGCTAAGTTCTCACCGAATTTTTTATTAATAGAAATAAAGAGTCCGGCTAAATTGTTGCTGGCAGCAGTTCTACCCATGTGTTGCTGGGGTTATATTTAGCCGTGTGATGTCCAAACAACAAATCCAAACCGTTAGATGTTTAATTTATATTATAATCTACTTGGAGACCAAATTTTACATTTTTTGGAATTTTTTTTACTATTTATTAAGCTGGTTTGAAAACCGCTGTTTTCAGTAAATTTCTGCAGCATTGAAAACAACGGTTTTCAAACCAGCTTAATAAATAGTAAAAAAAAATCCAAAAAATGTAAAATTTGGTCTCCAAGTAGATTATAATATAGATTAAACATCTAACGGTTTGGATTTGTTGTTTGGACATCACACGGCTAAATATAGCCCCGGCAGCACTTGGGCAGAACTGCTGCCAGCAGCAATTTAGCCGAACTCTAAAAATAAAATAAAAAATTATTGAAAAAGGAGATTACTGTTGATTTTTTTCAAAATATAGGTATGACGGGTTGTGAAAACCCGTCCACCGGACGGGTCTAATTATCCCGTCCGGATTATCCGTTTGTCCCCTCCATTTAATCACTCGTTTAATCACTTCGACGTAAAAAAAAAAAAAAGAGAAACCCGGATGGGTTTAGAGGGCCCGTCCCGAAAAAAAAAAAAAAAAGGCAAACGAGTTAAGGCGTCCCATTCAGACGCAAAAAAAAAAAAAAAAACTGGCCGGGTTAATACAACCCGTCCCCACCCGAATTAACCTTTCCAAATACTTATCCAAATACTCGCACTGATCCTTTAACATCTCATTTGGCATGTACGCCACATCCCTTCCTCTATGCCAAGACTATGATCCATTAAAGTCGCACAGCCAAAATCATCAAGTTTGTAGGTACCGCTTTTGGCATATATGTTTTCAGGTTTAATATCCAGATGAGCTATGCCTCGTTCATGCATGAAATTCAGTGCCTTGGCTATCTGAAACATGTATGGAATTTTTTAATGAGCTATGGTTTGTTCACCACAAAGAAGCATTAGTGACAATTATCAAAACCCTATTTTAGAGGAACACTCAAAGAAAGCACAGTATATAACAAATTAAATGATATACCAGAGTCAGAGAGGTGTATTACATAAATACATGTATATTATCAACGGCACAAATATACAAAACAGGCACATTCATCGTTTTTATGGAATGTATCATACCAATTTTTAATTGTTGACAATGACTCATACCAGAAAAACCCTGGCCAATGCAAGTAGCAGAACCATATAAAACCAATGTTTCCTATTTACAATCAATCAAGTCTCTATCAAATGCTAAGTTTTCCTCAAGCACCAATAATAATGCAACTATATTAAAATGAAACCCAATCTATATGCAATTCACCATGAATCATGCAATGTTTGAAAAACAATCAAAGTTGCAGTCACTCAAATAGCACTTGTTATTAACTAGTTGCACAATTTACAGAAACATAACAAAGGAGAGAGATGATTTGGACCTGATAGAGCATCTCAAGGACTTCACTGCATTTTGGAGCCTGATTTTTAGTTATTGTCAAGCTGTGATCGCAAAGTTCCATCTGAATGAATAGTTGCTCATTCTCAAACCAGGAGGTGTAATATGCAACTATGTTCTCATGAAACCCTGGATGGTGCAACAAATTTATATTATTTCAAAAATATATTTTATTAACATAAGTTATGGTCCATAAAGTTTAAATACATTAAATTGGTCCCTGAAGTTGGCCACAGTATGCTAATCTAGAATTTAACAGAAGAACAAAAGGAGACAGATAGTTAATTAAAAAACCGACCTTACAATTTCAGGGACAAAATTGGAAATCAAGTGAACTTAAAGGTTCACTAGTCACTGCAAAATGTCAAAGGATTAAAGTACCTAGTGCAGCCAAAGCTTGAACTTCGGGTGGGGACGGGTTGTATTAACCCGGCTAGTTTTTTTTTTTTTTTTTTGCGTCTGGAAGGGACGCCTTAACCCGTTCGCCTTTTTTTTTTTCGGGACGGGCCCTCTAAACCCGTCCGGATTTCTCTTTTTTTTTTTTACATCGAAGTGATTAAACGGAGGGGATTAACGGATAATTAGACTCGTCCGGTGGACGGATTTTCACAACCCGTCATACCTATATTTCGAAAAAAACCAACAATAATCTCCTTTTTCGATAATTTTTTTATTTTATTTCTATTAATAAAAAATTCGGTAAGTTCTCACGCCAAAACATTCTTCATATTCCCTGCCAAACTTTTCGTTGCTTATTGTATTGTTATGAGGATATTTTATTGTTACTACGTACTAGGGTATCCAATGTTGGAATAATAATGTTTACCGTTAATTAAATATGACTTGATTATTTTGGTTAATTTATTATTTTAAATTGAAACCATTATAGAATTTTTGCATACATATTTGTGGGTTATACGCATATTGATTGTAATTTTGATTGAACTCTCTAAAATATATTTTTATTATCAGTTTATATTTAATCCATTAATAATACTAGTATCATGTCCGTGCGTTGCAACGAAAACATATTATAAGATTGAATAGAATATGAAGAGACTTTTTTTGTTTGATATTCACACAAAATTAAGAAAAAATATATTTAAATGAAAATAAAAGGCACAAATGAAAAAAAAAATGAAAATCCAATTAATAAATAATAATAAAAAAACAACAACAAATGAAAAAAAGAAGATCAAATATAACAAGAAAAAATATTCTTTAAGTATCATTGCGATTTAATATCTAATTTTCTCCATAAGCAAAACATGTCATTAAACGATTTTCTCTACATATATATTTTTTGATGAGAATTATTTGAACAATGAAAATTTTTCTACATATCATTTGTCTACATTAAAATTTTAGATATTCTTCATTTTCTCTCCAGATCGGAAATATATGATTGTTTCCACTTTCATTGTTGAAATTACAGAGGAAGTGGAGAAATAAAACGAAGAAATAAGGAAATAATTTAATTGCATAAATTGGAGATAGTTGTAAAGAGAAATAAGGAAACAGATCGCTAGGGATTCATTCAATTTTAATTGTGACAAACCATGTAGCAGTCTATGTGGCGAGTGTGTTTTTAACTAAATTTAGATTTCTAATATAAAATATATATATTTAATTAAAAGAAGACAAATTATGTGATTGGAGGGCTGATATTCAATTTGAAAATTCATCTTTCAAACTCAGTCGTTGGCGAATCAGAACAACTACATGCATAATATAAGAATGGAGATTATAACTAAAATAGATAAACTTTACTAGAGATAGCACAAAGATAATCAAACATTAAAAATAATTAAAAATAGAAGTTCATTCATCTATACATATTTACCAGGGTTATAAATAGCTATCTATATAGCTTTTTTGAACCATAAAGGCTAAGTTATATGATAAAAGTGCGCTAATTCAGCTACGACTACTATAGCTGTAATAGCTTATCGCTATTGCGAAACTGCTATGCTACATGAGTATTTTTTTTTAAATTACATGGACTTCTGTGCTTCTGTTCCTATTTGTCATGTTACATGGTCCGCTATGCTAGGTATGTGATGACTCAAATTGAGACTACTAACTTTTAAATATTTATAAACCTTAATTTCAACTTACGTTCAGATGACAAGTCATGATCCTACCTATAGTATAATTGGAGTGTCGATCGACATGGATAGTCTATTAAGTTTTAAACATTTTTTTGCTAGTATAGGTTATTCGGTTTTTTAAAAGGTTTGGTAGTGACAAATGCAATCAAGGTATTATAGCTAAAATAAGGTTAAACAGTAGATAGAGAGCATCTAGGGTTCAGGTTTCTTGTCCTTCTGAATCATGCAAAATATAAGTTTTGACATTTATCTATGCTGCATGCGATACTGTCACATGGGTATAGAGTGTCCCTGAGTACCCTGTGCATGGCACTGTCATGGTGAACTGGGTGTTTGTTTATGCAATTTGAAAGGTTTTCTAATCTTTCGATAAACTTTTGGACTACCAAGACTAAAGTATTTCAGTATGAAAGTATATTTTTCCCCATACTACCCCCTAGTTCAAATATTTCAAAGACCCCACTAAAAATAGTGTTTCCTAGTGTTGTTCTAACTAAATCTGGTCTGTTTGTAGAGGAATTAAATATAGTTTAAGTACAATTTATATAATTCTACCAATGAGCTTTTTGGGTTCTAACTCTAGTCTTTGAATCGCTGTCAAACCTCGTTAACCTCAATCTCACCACTAATTCCTCACACAAATTCTCTGATAATACGGAACATTTGATAACTTTTAGGATAGAGAAAGTTTGTAATTGCTTTCATTACATTTACTGTTGTTTCTTTCGTTTCTTTATATATCACATAAAAGAAAAGAAAATCTTACCTTACAGCCAGGATTGCACAAGTGCTCCCATCAAGACAAGTACTCGACTCCGCCTTGGTAGGGAGGTGGTGGAGCCCTGTGCTCTGTGCTCTGGCTTCCAAATTTATATCACCACCTCAATGTTTGAGTTTGAATCCAGTACAGTTCGTGACACAAATCTTAAAGAGACCCCATGCATTACAGGTTTAGATCAAATTGGTCGGGATTTAAATCGGATGGTCTATATATATTCAACTCATACATTGAGATCTACATAAAGAAAGATTATTGATTTGGGGGAAATTCGGATGTCAAGTGCATACACATAAAGAAAAAATATGAAACAAAAATTTATCCCAGCACAATATATGTCTACGCCTGATAGCAGTGATTTATACTGTTACGGTAATAAATGGTGTATGATATAATTTTTATATATCGTGCGAGGATTCATTGACAACAAATTAGTTTGGTAACCTTAAAACCATACAAGATAATTTATAATTTTGAAATTCGACAAATAAAATATAATTAACACTTCAAACATAACAAAAATGAAAAATGATGAAATTGTTGCAAGTCATGAAATTAAAAAGGGTTTATATTTGACGATATTTATGGAATATCAAATGTTATTTAAATAGTATCAAAATTGATACTGTGATTAAGGAAAACAACATGTTAATATATTTTTTTTATTATTATAATTTTTTGACATAATTTGAGAAAGTGTTATCAATATTGTTAAGACAAGTCGCTGGGAAGTAATCATAACCATTCCTTTTCTAAAAGGCCGAAATATGCCTGAAAGCAATTATACGATGCAAAGGTTAAAATTAATAAATTGTACGTGCAACTTCATAACAGCTGCAAAAAATTGATTTTTTTGGTTACCTTTATTCATTTAAAATTTTCAAATTTTTCTCTCAATAAGTCTAAGTTGGGCTCATGAGCCAGCAACAAAAATAGGTTCCGATTTTAATTCGAACCCTGAATTTTCCCAAGCGCATTAATTTAGCCCTTCAAGCGTAATGTATCTAGGCTGGTTAACTTCTCAATGCAGATATTTTCTTCATAACCATATAAGGTGAAAATTCTTTTAAAAAAAAGAAAAATGTCCATGATTCCGGCATAATTATTTGATGTGAATTTATGAATTTAAATTAATTAGAAAAACCACATAATAACGAATTCACAGCTTCTTTAAATAAAAATAATGACTACACAGTGACTGAAACATGGGACTCAATAACAGAATGAGCCAGAGGAAACTAAAGAAACTATCAGCAAAGTTTAACATAAAATCCCTTTTTTTTCTCTTTGACATATATATATACAAAGTAGCAGAGTAGGTTCAAACTATATAAATAGATCAAAGCGAGTCAACATTCTCAACAAACATATCTAAGGATCAAAGATATCATCTTCAATGTCATCTGCAATGGATTGATTGATCCGCTTCCTAGAAATCCTTCTGTGTTTTTTCCTGTCCAGTTTTGGCTCTGCTTGCTTGATCCCCCCGCTTCTTGTCTTGTACCTGAAGAACAGAAAGCAAAACGAGGTGCAATGTTAATCCACGATCAAAGTAAAATATTTTGTTAGGTCCAAATGTTAGCCTTTATAATCCTTAAACTCCTTTATAGTCCACAATGTTTTTTATACAAGTGGTTTTTGAGATACCACCACCTGAAATTTCAAAGTTCAACACACTCCTACTTAGCAGCTATTTCCAACTTAACCCAAACTAACCCACAATTAAGCTCTAAGACCCTGATCAAGCTTTAATAAAATCAAACCTTCAATTATGCATATGACTCAGTTAGCCTTACCTGGTCTGATTTGGCCTAAAAAAAGAGAGGGAAAAAAAAACCATCTGCATTCCTCCCGAATTTTACTCTCATAAAGTACCACTAGATAATGAGGGTACCTTCCAAATTCGACCCATTAGTCTATGCAACAACACTCGCCATATATTGAAACCTTAAGCATGCCTTTATTATGGCTCAGCTTAGCCTCCACTCAGGTAACTCAGTCTCAACATCCTCCTATTGGATAGGAAAATAAAATAGAAAAAAGAGAGAGGAAAAAAAAATAGTGGAAATACACCTGAATTCACCCTCTCTCTTGGTTCCAAATGTGCGTATTTGGAACTCCTCTCGGACTTTGATCTCATCAAGTAACTGGAGATAATAAGGATACCTCTCCCAATCACCCTTTACAACACAACCCGGTTCGCCAAGGTGTAAACAGTCATTGAATGAACATCTACTGGGCGCACTCTCTTGCATCATCCGTCTTATCTGAAAACAAGATCATCAAATCATATGTAGGTTAAAAGGATAAGCCACAAGTCCAAGGTGCGTGTATCTAGTAATAAATTATTTTCCTATCAGAATCATTGGACTGTACATCTGATAAATAATGGTAAAAAAAAATTACGGCAATTTAGTTTCGCCTCAATGTGGCAATACACAAAACAAGTCAATAATATAACAAAAATCAAAAGCTGGTTGCTGAACCAATACCAGAATGTTGTAGAGGAAATCAGCAATCACCAAGATCAAACTGAAAATCAAGTAATTACCAACCTACAACAACATGTAGGGTTTCTCAACAGTTCTATGGGCAGGCTTGGCCCACCATTTCAAGTTGTTTTTAAAAAAGAATTTCATGGTTCTGTATCTTCCCAGGCTTCACTCTGGTAAATATCCCAAGGTTAGAAGTTTGAAAAGAGTTGCTCTGATTTAACATCGATAAATTGGCTTGATTAAAGAGCCTAATTTAGTTTTTTTGTACTTTCTCTAAATAGATAACAGAAATGGGTCATTTGAGAAGCAAATAAATGCGATAAAATAAAGCATGGAACCTCAGGAAAAGTATGTGCCAAATTGCGCTTGGTGACTTTGATAAGGCTTGGCTGGTTAAAGCCGGGTGTATCGGCAAGAAAACCGCCACCTGCTAAGGGGAGAAGAGAGACATGCCGAGTTGTGTGCTTCCCCTTGCCACTTTTTGTAGATACTGTACCTACTCTTTGCTCCCCAAACCACTTGCTATTCTGTTAAAAGTTCCAAACAAATGAAAGAGATGGTTTCCTATAAAAATTTAGCAATATTGACTCACAATAGCCCACAGTAACAAGTTGGTTATACTTCTTGGTAAAAAAAAACAGATAACAGGATTGTAGCCGTCTGGTCTGACAGTAACTGTAGGCAGTTAATACTAACGAACCGACCCTGGTTTCCTGTTATTTCTTCATCCCGTGCTTGATCTTTAGTTGCTTAGTCAAGACTTAAACACAAATGTACTGACTAAAGAAACTTTTAAAGGAAATGATAATCGGATCTGTGTAAGTAAAATGAGCCAGGGATGAAATACTTGTTCAAGGAGTTTGTTCATAATGTCCTCATCAGCATCATTCTGGCCGCCTCTCAACGCATTTATGAGGCTTGATTTGCCGACACCACTTGGCCCCATAAGGACAGTTGTTTTTCCTTTCAATTTCTCTCCAATAGCTGACAGTCCCACTTTCTTATCCACACTACAAAATAAGGGCTGATAGCCCCAGCTCTGGAGCCTCTCTTTCCAATCAAACAATGTCTGTAAACATGATAACCAAAAATAACAATAGTAAATAAGTGCATGTTATTAGATACTTCAATTCACTAGTTCAGGGAGACTTGAGTATATTTTAAATCATTGAACCTTTTGGCCAATAATTAAAATTCATTGGGTGCTATATTTAGCAAATGTGTAGAACTGTAGATTAAAAATTGTGACGGCACATAAAATTAAAAAACAGAATTCAAACCTCTTCAGGTATAAGCTCTGTCTTGTTCAGAACAAGATTGAGTGGAATGCCAGTGGACTCAGCCTCAACCAAGAATCTAGTGAGATTAAAGGGCTCCAGTTTGGGCTGATCAAGTGCGAAAAAAACCAAAAGGTGATCCACATTGGCCACTGGGGGGTCGATCACTTCAGTTACCCTTTCAAAAACATCCTCTATCATCCCCCTTTTATCTTTCCAATCGACTGACCCCACTATTACCTAGCATGGATTAAACTAAAATTAGTCTCAATTTAGTTATATCATACCATTATCCTCGATTACAGTTGCATCTGGTCGAGAATTATTTTGCACAATTCAGCACAAAAGGTCAAAAAATATATATTTTTTTAAAAAAACATGTGATTATGCATAACACTAGCTGACATCAACTGACACCAACTAATAAACCTTGGGTTTGTAGATTAATATAGAGTAAGAGGTTTATATTTGAATTTGGAGTTAACTAAGTATTTTTTAAATGTCCTAGCATACCATTTTCAGTTGGTATACCATAATTAGTAAAAAAAAAATGCACCAAATAAAGAACCAATGACTTCACATTTATTTATGGAACAATGCACTCGCTCTCACATCATCATTTACCTTATCCCCAACCAAAACCCTTCTCTTGATCTTCTTCAGCAAGTCGCGCACCACGCACAACAAATCAGTTCCGATTCTTGGATCCAACAGGTTGCTACCATCTGAGTTGGAGTTTTGCGGGTCAGGTCCAGGCTTCTCAACAATAACATGCATGAAGTTGGCTTGAGACGAAGCAACAAAACCAATGGCCTGATTAGGGAGGAGAGAGGTCTGATGGTTGGTCGAGAGAGCGGGTCCCGTAAGTGGGGAGGAGCGGATAAGATGGGAAGAATCGTTGAGGAGCGAAGTCTTGGCGCGCAAAGGATTGTTATCTGGGTGGGAGGTGGGGTTAGAAAGGGAGGAAATGGAGAGGCGGCGGAGGGCGAAGGTGAGAGGTGGATGGAGGCGGAGGAGGAGGAGATTGGAGGCAGCGGCGAGGGGTGGCATCGGGAGTTGTAATTACGCTTAGCGTTAGCGTTTGTGGAGTTGGTTTGCTGGGTGACACTGACAAAGTGACAGGGTGAGTCGTCTCTGGAAAGATGGAGATGAGCGCTAGCGACTAACGAGTGCTGACTGCTGACTGCTGAGTAAAAATTAATTTGCAATTGCCTGCGGAGGATACGGTTGGTCATAACATCAGGGATGTACAGAATCAGAAAGCTCGATCGGTAACGAGACACCTCGTTCTTAACAACTCGACAACTCGAGTTTAAGTTTGAATTGGATTCAGCTCGCTCGTTATAATTCGAACTCAGTTGATTATCAGTGTTCTATATCTCGATTTGACTTAGACTCAAGTTCCACTATAGCTGAGGTGAACAGTAAATAGTTGTCGAAATAACAAAATGTTCTCATTTTTTTTTCGACCGTTCAACAAATACACATTCTCATGACATATATAAATAGTTCAAGTGTTCAACACCTTAAAATTCAAATTGCTAGACTACTAGTAGATAATTAATGATCATGAGCCAACTCAAGTTACGAACAAGTTGAGTTCGAGTCAACAAACCAGCTCGGCTCAGTCATCTCAACTCGAGTCAACTCGACTCAAATATTTCCAAGTTAAATTTGAGTTACCCATAACTCGAGCTAACTTAGCTCATTAGCAACCCTAATTCATATTAATATTTTCAGTTGAAATTTGATCAAGGCTTAAATATTATGTTATTTATCATCATCATTATAATTAGATAAATATTATTAATTTTAATATTTTATAATAAATATTCAATCCAATCAAAATATATGAAGTTATAATAAATTTTGCAAGCATATGTTATTGTTTGTATTAACTTGACCATCGTTTGAAGTTATAAATTATAGAATTCCACAGACTTTCTTCAAGTACTATCCGTTAAAAAAAATATTCGTGTCAGTTCAGAACGACACATCCAAACGAGATATTGTTTGAAGTTAACGTTCGGATTTAAAAAAGAAATAATCTTATTTTCATAATAGCATCATTATTATATATTCACCTGCAATTCGAACATTTTTTTAATAAAAGTCGAAGGCAATTTAAATATCGAGTGAGTCTATAGTATCATGTATATCATGGGTTGGTCTGTAATATGGATCAATATTTTTATTTTCAAAATCCTAACGATTGATTGGAACCGTTCAATATAATCTCCATATGAATATGTACTTGCAGACCGAATTTTATATTTTTTTATTTTTTTTAACTATTTTTTAAGAAAGAAAATTATTTGATCTGAAAATTTGAGACCATCCAAAAACAATGATTTTCTACCAATCTCAAAAGATGTAATTTTTTTTTTTGAAATATAAAATTTGATCTGCAAGTACATATTAATACGGAGATCATGCTAAACAGTTCGGATCGATCGTTAAGATTTTGAAAAAAAAAATATTGATCGGTATTACAGATTAAATCGTGCTATGCATAGTACCATATACTCACTCTTTAATATGTAATATTTACAAAAAATGTTTTATTTGAGTTTCGCCAATTCTGAAATTAGATGAAATTGGAACATTAATTCAAAGATAGTGAACAGTCATATCTGTTGATTCAATCTTTTACTGTAATAGCACATGGTTAACAATACAATTTTAACACTGCTTTATTCGTTGTGTCCAACATAATTTTAATAAAACAATCCAAATAAGCTTTAAATAATAAAAATTAATATTTCTCAACATTATTCGAAATAGGATCCTTATTGTTATTTCTCAATATTAATATTTTTCAACATTGTGTTCTAGAATTAGAGGTAAAACTTCGTTAATGGAAGGGGAGAGGAAGAAGATCGGGTGAGTTTTTTTCCGATGCATAGTGATCTTACACTCCAATTTGGAGGTGAAAGATTTCGTCAAAAATCTACGAGATTCTCACCTCATCTCCTCTCCGCACAGTAACCGTTTCCCTTAGTTCCCTCTCTGATTCTTCTTTTCTGCAGGTAAAGTCGCATTTGACCAAACAGGCTGACATTTCCCGTCCGCACAATAATTTCTTTCTTTCCCTCCTTCCTGTACCCTTTGCTGACCCTAAGGGCGTGCTTCAATTAAAGGTACGCAGAGGGAAGGGAGAAGGAAAACACTGTGCGGAGGGGAAGAGATTGTCAAACTGTATCTGATCGACGGTCCTCCCCTACTCTAGAAAGAGATTTGAAGAGGTAGCGGAGGGTAGGCGGTACTGTGCGGAGGGGAAGAGAGGAGACTACTGTGCTTTGTTTTGGCCATATTTGTACCTCCGATTTGGGATGTAAAAAACACTTTTCTGAAGATAGACTACCTCTCCGTTGCCCCTTCCTTCCCTTCCCTTTAATGAGGCGTTACCCTCTGCGTTCTGGAGCACAGCCTAAATAGCACTATTATTACAAAGCATCGTTGATGATTACATAATCAATTCATAATTTATGCCTAAACCTGAGATTGCTTTAATCTAAATTCTAACGGTAAGTAACAAAGGTTGAAATTTCAACGGAAACATGTATGTATAATTTTGACAAGCATGAATCCAAATATCGAATCTAGCAACAATTTCCTTTCTTTTCATAGAAACCAGCATAGCATGCTTTCAATAATTCAAACCCATTGTCAACCGTCTCTCACTTCATTTTTGAAAAAGGAATAAAAACAACACTCGTCTCGTCTCCTCCCTCCCTCGCTTCATTCCAAAACCCTTCTAGTTCTAGGGTTTCTCTCTCAAATCCCATTCACACCAAAATGTCATCTCCATCAGCGCCCCCAGCCCCATCCCCAGCTCCGCAACCTTCTCTCGGCCACTCCATTATTCCAGCCTTAACGAAACTCCAAGAAATCCTATCCCAACTAGGGGAAGACAACTTCAGCATAGATCTACCCCAGGTGGTGGCCATCGGCTCTCAGGGAAGTGGGAAATCTAGCGTCGTCGAATCGCTGGTCGGGAGGGACTTCTTGCCACGTGGCGTCAAGACACGCCGCCCTGTTGTGATCCAGCTCGTCCGCAAAATTGCGGAGGAGGAGTGGGGCGAGTTTGATCACGTCATTGGGAAGAAATTTTACCATTTTGAAGATGTCAAGAAGGAGATTCAGGTGAGATTGATATTATCCTTGCTACTTCTTTGTCTTGTTTTGGTCCCTAAGTATACTTCATTTTCAGTAATCCCAAGTGTGCAAATCTATGCCCTTAAAGTACATAACTCTTCTAAGAACAAGTATAGTGATTGCCCTGATAGATGATATATATTTTTTAAACTGTATCCAGTCAATAAAATACATGCCATTCCTGCAAATTTATCTCCTAGATTGATTGTGAATGGTCAGGCCATCTTATAATTTGGCTCAGAGATCTTTTAATATGGTTCATAATAGTTTTTTTTGGGTATATGCTGAGGACATCAGCAGTAGCATTCCATCACCACTCAAGAGGTTGGAATGGTGATTCTGACCTTCATGTTTAGTTGTTTTAGCCAGAGTTGCTGATCTGCTGACCTCCAAAAACTATTTCAGTTGCAGCATTCCTTATATGCATGGACCCGTTCTGTTAAATTACTGAACGATGCATGCTTCTGGTCCTGTACACAACAATGGGTGCATGACCCTTTGTGGGTTCTATTAAAATTTTTTTCTTGGGTGCCCAGTGCTAAGTGACGGTAAAAATTCTAATGTTTTTTGAATATCTCTGTAGCTAGAAACAGATAGAGATGTGGGAGGCTACAACTACATATCTGAAAAAGAGATCCATTTGAAAATCTTCTCTCCAAATGTACCAGATATCACACTAGTTGACTTACCAGGTGTGAGTAAGGTACCAGTTGGAGATCAGCCGGGTGACATCCAATTGAAAACAAGGGACCTGATATTTTCTTATATCAAACAACCGAGATGTATTATCCTAGCTATATCTCCTGCAAATGAAGATCTGACGAATTCTGATGCACTGCAGTTGTCACGACTCGTGGACCCTGAAGGTTTGTTTTTGTCTTTCCTCGTGTATTGGTTGGTATTGCTACCACATTCAAATGGTTTACATCAAATTAGATTCTGTAGAGCAGATATTTTATTTTTTTGGTGTTTAGAAGCCAGGAGGCCCAGGACCCTGATCGAACACTGAAAAGACAATAAAGATCAGATATATACAGATTGATCAAACACATATTGCATTTCCTTTTGACACCACTCATAGATGAGTAGCATCAATTATCCCTGTCTTTGTTTTTTGTTTAATAAAAGTGGGATGAATCCCACTGATTTCATTTATCTCGGTCTTTGTTGTTTTTCAAGAACTTCTGAGTACACAGTTATTGATATCTCAATTGGATCATGGTTTAGTTCACAATGCAAACACTATATGGTATCCAAGGAAGGGAGGTGCAATATACTGTGTGAAAGTTTGCAATGTTTCCTTTTCTTTGTAATGTTCCATTAAATCTAACTTTGTCGGAAGGGAGAAAAGAGGGTTAACATATCATAACTATATCTGGTTTTCTGTGACAGGATCCAGGACCATCGGTGTGATCACAAAGGTATTGCTATTGCACATGAATTTTTTTTTTTATTAATTTTAATTGTAGTTTCATGTAAGGGAAGGGATATATTGACTATCATTTTTATATGACAACCACGGCAATCAACGAAACAGTTATCAAAACCAAAAAAGTAAAATGTTTGAAACATTCTCTATTGTTCGTGGAGAATGTGTTACTTTGTATTAGTTTGAAGAATGTTAGTGTGGAAGGACATATTCAAAAAACTTATTATGTTTTTAGAGTGCAAGGAATCAATTTCCTCTTCAAGAGTTACAAATTGAATATTTTGATATTTTATTATGCTGCATGTGAAAACTTACCTGTTTTAAAGTTGTCATATATAACCGAGTTCTATTTTGATGTGCTTCTCTCAAAAAATCTAGTTAGATATAATGGATAGAGGTACTGATGCCCGGAATTTCTTGCTTGGAAAAGTAGTACCACTTAAGCTCGGCTATTTTGGCGTGGTCAATCGAAGCCAGGAGGTTTGTTCTCATCTCAAGCTGGTGAAAGTGACCTTTATTATGCCAGATTAACCATAGCCATTCAGTGTAATTAAGCCATCTGTTGTTCAAGGAAGGCTCAATTTAGTTCAATTGAGCTTCATTCGATCCTCGCTCACAATTAAGCTTTAGTCATTCTCAAATATTGTCATTTGGACAAGTAGTATTAAACAAGTCAAGGAATGAAAAGAAAGACCTGGGGGATGAAACAAAGGAAGAAGATACTTGGTGAAAACTGTTTTGGTGCCATACAGTCAATGGCACACAGTGTTTATTGTTGGTCCCAAACCTGACCCGAGTTGTTCTTAATTACAAGAATGTAATCCATGTTAGTGACATAATTTCTCACTTAATTAATTTCAATTGTGACTGCTTAAAATTGTTAATTGTTTATTCTATTATGTGACATTTGGCAGGATCTGAAGTTTAATCGGAGTGTTAAAGATGCACTAGCCTTTGAACAGTCATTCTTCTCTACTATTCAGGTACAGATTGTTTGCATTGGCTGTTGTATGAATCAACTTGTCGATACATGTACTTGGCTAACTCCCAAACTGCAAGCGCACCCACCTACACGTATAATAAAATATATGGCCCAAACTGTTGGGTGAGAACGATGCCAATTAATTTGAAGTTAACTGCTGGTCATGAGTTGTAAACTGTGATGTTGATCTTTTATTGGCACAAAAAAAGGATAATCAAGCTATTGTTTAATACTACTAACAGGCATATAATGGACTGTCTCATTGCTGTGGAGTGCCCCAGTTGGCAAATAAGTTGAACCAGGTATGTGACAGTCTTGTCCTTTTAAACTGTGTCTAGACACAAGAGGCCACCCAAAGAGAACAACAAAAATGATTTTCAAACCAATAGGGTTCCAAAATTAATGTCCAACTACTGAATCTGTAACGGCACACAAATGATACATGAGTTAATTACGAATTGTACACCAACATAAAAATAACCACTCACAAGTACATCTAAATAAGATTGTGAAACTCCTGTAATATTATATTGATTTCATGCAGCATATAGTTTACAAATATCTCAATATCTCATATACTTGTTGATTAATTACTCTCTCAAGTTTCTCATTTATGCCCAACCTTTTAGGGTTTATTTGCAAATAGCAGACAGGAAGCAGAAAATAATTAAGTGCCCTTGGTTTAGATTTAGATTCACAAAGGATTCATAAGGGTTATTGCAAACCTGTAAATATAATCTAAGCCTATTTTTATTTCAATTTTGAGTTAAATGCAAACAACTCTAATTAAGGATAAGAGAGATTCTCAACTGATGCAGATGCCTAATATGTCAATATTCTTTTAATGAATGGGCTTTTGCCCACAAATGGAATTTCTGGCAAGCAAATATGTGGGATAGTGGGTACTACTTGCAGATGTTAAGACATTGAATGGTTTGACACCATTTGCAAAAGTGCCTTTATATTTGTATTTTAAGTCATGTCCTTACTATATCCCAGATTTTGGTGCAACATATAAAGGCTATTCTTCCAGCTCTGAAGTCCCGTGTAAATATGCAACTAGTATCTGTAGCCAAGGAACATGCTTCCTTTGGTGACACGGAAGATTCAAAGGATGGTCTTGCTGTGAAATTACTAAACATTCTGGCCCAATATTCTGAAGGTGATACCTTCACTTTCTTCTCCAACTTGTACTATTGTTCTTCTCATACTAATATACTATTAAAGGTTATTAATTTATGAAGTATAGAATAAGTTGCCTTTTTTGTTGCTCGCACCTTGCCATTCAGTTGTGTACTGGTAATTCAGGTGGTTAAACTACACAATATTAAAGACATCAGATGCAATCCTCTAAGATTATTTGACAATTTTGCCAATGTTTCTCAAATAAAAAAGGCATGAGATAGAAAAAAGAAAGTCTATAGATCATAGATGGCCTTTTTATCGAGTTCGGGTAACTGAACATTGTTTGATAATGCATCAAGGGTTGTAAATTTAGAACCTTGAAAATTTTAAATCATTCGATGAATGGTAAAACATTTACGAAATTTCTTCATTTTTTTCTATATATGATATATGTCCTGGTATTTGCTAGTTTGACAGGTTGGATTTGGTACTGATATTAGTAATTGATTGTCAAGTACTGTTTGGTGCTCTTGTAACAAGCTATTGCTTGCTGTTCTACAGTGTTGTATCTGACATAGGGTTCTTTTCTGTTCCAGCCTTTTGTTCTATGGTGGAAGGAAAAAATAGAGTATCCACCGATGAGCTTTCTGGAGGAGCACGAGTTCACTATATTTTCCAGTCTATTTTTGTTAAGAGATTAGAGGTCTGCACGATCACCCAATCTCCTTGAAATTTATTCTTGTAATGCACTTTGTTATCTCTTTCTTAGAGGTTTAGACCATAAGATTTTCTACTTTTTTCTTCTTTGGAAGTTCCGCCAGTATACTATGGTATATTATTTCTTTCAGCAGTCCTTTAGCATTTAGTCAATCACGAGGAAACCAACTGTGATTATGAGAGGAAAAATAAATACTGCCGTGCCAAACCACTATATATATCCTCTTCCCGTGGTATTTATAATATTCAAAGAGTTTTTTTTTTTCTTTCCATTTTTCTAAGTTCAACGTGCAATATTTTTTTTTTATTATTTATCATTATCATTATCATTAGTATTTGTATTATTATTAGTGTTATTTTTTTATTTGTATAGGAAGTTGATCCATGCGGTGACATAAGTGATCAAGACATTCGTATTGCCATACAAAATGCTGCAGGGCCTAGAACTGCCTTGTTTTTACCTGAGGTACTATTCCTAATCTAAACCTTGTGTTCTTCTAATTCATGAATCTTGTTAGTTTTAGTAAGAGGTACGTACTGTGACCCGCATCGCAGTCTAATAAGGTGCTATTGTTGCCAAGTCAGCACTAAACCTTGATTAACAGATTGATGGAGAACCTGATTTTATTCGCTTACAGCCTTGCACCAACATTCAGTCATGCACTTTTTTTTTCTCTAAATTCTACACGTTCCAGGATCAGTTTGACCTCCGGTGTGCCAATAAAGCAAAGCCAACCCATCCTAGAGTAAATACGAGATAAACTTAAGCATATCAAATGATGAACAAACTCTTGGCAGGCACCATTTGAAATTCTTGTCAGAAGGCAGATAAGATATTTGCTTGATCCAAGCCTACAATGTGCAAGATTTGTCTATGAAGAGCTGGTCAAGGTAAATTTACCCTTGTCTTGTAATCTTCTAGCCTTTTCTTTTCTTTTCTTTTCTTTTTCTGAGAAGAGGATCAACTTACAACTTTCTTGTGTGACATGCCATGAAAAAACACTTTTTATTGCATTGCTAATTTGATTTTCAAATTCTTAAAAGCAAACCCGAACCATTGAACTTATTCTCTGTGATGAGTATATGTTCATTTGGTAGATGAATTGATGACATTATCAAGTCACATAATAGCCAGCTGTTAACTTTTTGACGTGTTATCTTGTACTGAATGTACTCTAAATTGGACAATGCTTTTGATATAGAATAAGATTGATGGTTCCCTTTTGTCATTTGAATTTTTAAAAAAAAAAATTTTGATGCAAGTGTTTTCATGACGCATGACAAAAAGTTGTAAGTGCGTGCCTCCTCTTTTTTTTTTTCTACAAATACAGATTTACTCCTTTCATAATATCAAGCATTAGAAATACTCGACAGTTAATGTAGGAACCAAATATTAGTAGATGTTTTGAATGTACGTTATTAAGTTAACATTCACTTAAGTCATATGTTGAATGTCCTGAACGTTGAAAGTCCTCATGATTGTCGGTCACTTGTGGCTAGAAGGCCTAGGTTGAGATCAATTTCTTTTCTCGATTACTGATAGATACACAAGAGCAAAGCTAGGTTGTGATGTACTCACCAAGAGGGGTTGGTGAGCACAACTTCAAAAGTTTATCGGATTGTCTTCAAACGACGAATCCAAACCATTGAAATCCATCTACTTCATGAGTGATGCATGTACATGAATTTTTTTTGAAGTTTTGAATTCATTTAGTACAAGGTCAAGCGGTAAAAACAATGAACCTTTTATAAGTTGTTTTATGTATTCATTTTTCATCATTTTTTTGACCGCTTGACCTTATACGAAATGAATTCGGAACTTTCAAAATTTTGCATGTACATGCATCACTCATGAAGTAGATGGATTTGAACCGTTTGGATTCGTCGTTTGAAACCAATCCGATAGACTTTTGGAGTCGTGCTCACCAACTCCTAGCTTTGCTCGATACACAATATTTTTTTATTTAGGTCAGGGTTTACTCCTTAGTTTGCAATAAGAGGAATAAATAAACCAATCCGATAGACTTGGTGAGCACATTACACCCTAGCTTTGCTCGATACACAATATTTCTTATTTAGGTCAGGGTTTACTCCTTATTGTGCAATAAGAAGAATAAATAAATTCCCAATTGATCTGGTCTATTGTTTGGGACTAAAGGCTTGGTTGTTGTTGTATCTGGTCTATTGATCCTGGCTGTTGGTATAGATGAGCAATAGATGCTTAACAGAAGAATTGACTAAGTACCCAGCTCTGAGACGGCGCATGGATGAGGTAATTGGGAACTTTTTGAGAGAGCGCCTTAGTCCAGCTGAGAAGATGATAACACATATAATTGATATGCAGGTACTTACAATTTAACATGCTTTCAAAAAATGACTGAAAGGCTGATGTGTTCCTGATCTGATTTGCTACTTTGTCCGAATATTGTAATGTGTTAATTGTATTTAAGTTGAGTATACGTGGAAATGTTTTAACTTGTGTAAGGTTTGTGCCTCAACTGAAAAAAACAGTACACCTGGAGCTGGATGACACACTTGATCTATGTTGTTATGGGGATAAATCATAATTTTTGTTTTCTATTTATTCGTGTTTATTTAACAGTCTTTTGCTGAATGAACTCCTAGGAGAGTTGATGTTTGTTCAAATTCTTTAATTTGGTCTGTCAATTTAGATAATATGTTTATGTGGATCTGGCTCCATGTGCTATTTGGTATTCAATATGATTATTCCTTTTTGAAAAAACAGTTTGATCCCTTATTTCCAGAGTTGAATATTGCCTCAAGGTACCCTATATTGTGGAATTCAGCTTGTAAGACTTATTCTAGCACATATTCTAAACAAGGGAAAGGAAGCCCAAAAAAAAAGTAATTGAAATGATGTCAAAGAAATAAAGCATGATCGGCTTGTACTGGGCCTAAACTAAGTTCACTGGTACTAAATTTTGTGTGGTAATCCTGCATCCCAATTTAGTAAGCACTGGTTTCTCAGTTTCAAAGGTACAATTATCATTTTCTGATGCAAATTAAAATTTATCTGATGCAGATCGACTATATCAATACCTCACACCCATGTTTCGTGGGTGGCAATAAGGCCACTGAACTCGCAAAGCAGTGCTCTACTGGACCCAGTGTCTCTACACCAATGCCTGTCTCCAAGGTCCATTTTTTGTTTAAATTTGAATTTGGACCATCTTTTTCATGTCTAAAATCAAACCAAAAATTAGCAAAAGGGTTACTATTGAAGCAATGAGCAATAATCAAAGCCAAACAGTACCTGAATTACCAGCCTGTATACTAGCACAGACTGTCAATGGTTCAAGATAGCAAATTTCAATAGGGAAGTTGGTGAAAAACAGCATAAAAGAGGACATTAGCTGATATGTAACTTGGATAATTTAAATAAACACAGTGAAGAAACAAATAAGTTATGTTTCCTTGGTTAGTAAAAGAATTTTAGGTGTTTCTAGTAAAGTACTGCTGTCATCCATAACCAACACTATGCTGTATCTAGTCGACATTAAGTTTCTCTCTACTTGTCATCATCTGGTACTCTACACTTGATTCTTTGGGAAGTTCCTAAAAGCTATGTTATTTGTGCTGGAATTTGTAGTTTGAATTTCTCCATCATATTGATAGCCTCTTATTTGGTTAATCTTGTAAATTTGTTTTCTCAACTTGAAGGATGCTGTGAACTCTGAGAAGCTTCCTGAAACAGTAAAGGGTGTAAAACCACGTGCTATTTTCCCCAAAGGAGCTGATCAGGTTCTCAAATTTTTCTTGAAATATACCACTATCCCATCTGCTTATGTTTTTGCAGCACCATTTTAAAAATTGGTATAACCAAACAATAAAAAAATTAAATGTGGTTGCTATTGCACTTTTATTTGCGATGACTACATTTGTAAGTGCAAATTAGGTGTGCTAAGGAAACTTCTAATGTTTGCTATAGGGAATTAAACTACAAGGAGAATCTGACAGGACTGCAGCTCATGGTATGATTACTATTTCTTTCTACCTCTTGATATTTCAATTGATCTTGTCATCGCACCTATGCATGACCTAGTTAGTGGATGACCTATACCAACTTTTATGGCACAACTTCCCAGTTGTATAATTAATCCAAAATTGACTCCACCAGTACTATTCTTTAGTTTAAGCTTCAATGGTGCACTTGAGCCTCAATTCAGCTAAAATCATCCTTGCAAATGACTAGATTGCCATTAGTCTACTAAAGTTAAGCCTTGAATTACCTTAAGCCGCATGGTTGAATATCTAGCTAGCCATGGGAAAAGAAATTAAAAACCTTATTTGGTCTAATAATAATCTGATTATCACTTGCCACCTAACTGGCTGCTCCATGCGGATTAAACCGGTATCGGACAATATGAATGAAATAGGGTAGGTCATCCATTGATGTGCAAATTTAAGAAATTGAAATTCACCAGAATTTATTGAAAAGCAGGTGCTGCCAGTGGGCACTTTTCAGAAAAAGGGAGTTCGTTGCTAAAGACCTATTTGTCAGTTGATGGTTTGGACAGTCCGTACCCATTTTTCCAGCTAATCGAGGTGAATATAAGATATTACAAGCAAAATTTTGATGCATGATTTCATGTTTATTGTTATATATTTTTCGAGACATGCTGATAACATCTGAAGTATTAAAAACTTAACATTTTTGGAGAAATCTTCTTATTGGCCTGTCCATAGTTGCAACTTATGTTGCCAGCACCACCAATTTTGCTTCCTGAGTTATTTTCAAGATAATTCACTATTTATGATCCGAAATTATTGGTTGGGTCCTCAAAAGTCTATAACTTCAATCAGATGAGGACAAAAAGAACAAAGCCTGTGATCTGCTACCAACTCCTAGTAACTGGAACCTTTTCTGGTATATCCAGATACAAATTTGGTTAGGTTTTTAATCTACTGAGTTAACTTTGTGGATTTATAAATTTGCAAAGAAGACCTTGACTGTGTATTGTACTAACTTCTGATTGTGATGTTTTTATGACCCCAGCCTCCTATAGTCTTGAAGCCTTCAGAGAAACAGGCAGAGATTGAAACAGTGGCAATAGAAACCATGAAGCTTCTTCTAATATCATATTATAACATTGTCAGAAAGAGCGTACAGGATGCTATTCCGAAGGCCATCATGCACTTTTTGGTAATTATTATTATTATTTTTTTTTAATGATTTTCTTGCATAATATCTACTGCCAGTTCAACTGCCTTTGTACTGTACTGATTAGGCATTGTTTGTAGATTTGCTGCTAGTTATTGAAGTTACATTTGTGGATGAATTAAAGTAAATTAAGATGTGTCCAAAGTGGACCAATGCATTTCTTTTTGTGTGATTTACTTGTTTGATCTCATATTTATTATACATTCTATTTTAGTGTTCAAGGTTGGTGGTGCTTGTTTGGTGCCTCTAACCTGACTTCATTTTTCAGTTTAATTTGTGTTTATGTGGGCTTTGGTATCTTATTGGGTAGTTTTTTAATTGTAATTTTGAAAAATTATCTGATTGAGTCTAATTTTAGTCCTTTGGTTATATTGAATAAAGGTGAATCATACAAAGCGAGAGATTCACAACGTTTTGATAAGGAAGCTGTACAGGTAATTTCTAATTCATCATTGAAACAGTATTATTTTTGTTAAATTGTAATAATTTTACCATTTGTATTTATGGTGGTATCACTTCTCTTGGGGGAATGCGCAGAGATAACCTTCTAGAAGAGATGCTGAGAGAACCTAACGATATAGCGCTAAAAAAGAAGCATATTAGTGAAACACTGAGTGTCCTAGAACGAGCTCAAAGGGTAATATTCTTCTAGACTTTACAATTGATCATCTTTCATTATTTTGTTCATGTCAACCACTTTCAAACGTTTGATTTCTTCTAAATTTAATCCTGTGGTTCTGTGATTTAGATGCACAGATGAGTATATATAGTTACATGCTTACAATTTGCAACCCTGTTCATGTTAACTGTCAGCCTGTACGTTTATTGGCTTAACTGGGTCGGTACCTTTTTCAGGTGTTAGAGGAGTTGCACCTGGAATCAGATACAACTGAAAAAGATCGAAGATCAGCAAAGGATGCAGCTGGGCTTCCTAAAACTCGTGGCAGCCTTTCGTCGACATATTTTGCAACTGGAAATGAAAGCAATTTTGTTTCCAGTTTGAAGGCCTCACCGAAAACCAAGCACAAGCACAAAAAATCTACCCACTCTGAGTAAACCAACATACATGAAAGTTATCAAGCCATCAATTAATACAGTTTTTTTTGTTATGCTATTTGCAAGAACATGTATAGTTAATTCTTTCAATACAGCGAGAATATGCGGGAGAATGAGTCTCCGCCTGAATGATAAATTTTGCAGCTGGTTTAAATATACTCCGCTTCCATATTAAATAATTCAAATCAGATATGCCATCTATTTTTGGTGATTTTATTTTGTTTTCCCCCTTTCAGCCAAGCAGTTAGTGCTGAACATGACGATTCCTGTAAATTTGGGTTTCGAAGCCTTTTTTATTGTACTGTTGTTTATAATATGTTTTCCGGGATTTGTTTTTAGGCTGGTGTATATTTCTTGTAACATAAATAGTTATTGTGAGTTTGTCAGTTATGCTGCGGTGCTTGATTTTTTTAATGGAAAGAGTGGAAGGGGCTTCTACTAATAAAACAAGTTTATTTGGTTGCGTATCAAAAGTCATATAATTTAATTGTTATTTGACATTCTATCATGTCATGAAATTTAGAACATAAAATTTCATTATTTTTATAGATATACTTATATTTAAATATCTGATTTAAAGTGGAAGTTTTAATTATTGTGAAGATTCTCAAATCAGTCCATTATATTTGATACCAATTCAAAAAATTGTACTATTGAATTTGTACATGATTAACAATTTTGAAAATTTCCTATGGAGACCTAGAGGTTATGGACTTATGGTCGATGAATATCAAATTATTAATTGAAGGAAAACAAAAGAAAGGTGGTACTTGGTAGTAGGACTGCAAACGAATCAATCTAAATCGAACTTAAATTCAGTTCCAGCTTGAGTTTGAACCAATTTCAAACTGAGTTGGTTTGATTCGAATTTGGGTTTCAAACTGAAAAGAAGAGTTCGAATTTGATTTGAATCTATTCGAATCAGTTTCAAACCGAACTGGTTCAAAATTGAAGTAGGTTTTAAACTGAAAAGAAGAGTTTCGAATTGAAAAGAAGAGTTTCGAATTGAACTTAACCCAATTCGAGTTCAAATTAGAACCAATTTCAAACCGAACTGGTTTGATTCGTTTCAAAATGAACTAATTTCCAACCGAGTTAGTTACGAAAACTTTTTCGAATCGAACTCAATCGAATCACGAGTTATGAGCTTTTTGTGCAGTCCTGCTTGGTAGTGACTTCGAGCAAATCAAGAAAACTAAAAATGCGCTGTGTTGTGTACCATGTGTTATCTTTCACTCCAAATCACAGTGGAGACAAGGTAAAATGGCTGGGTTCTCTTTCCTTTACTTTTCATTAATTTCACTTTCTCTTGTTTTTATGGAGCACCGCCTTAATATTTTACTATTTAAAGTTTTAAACTAAAAATTAAACTTGCAGATACATAGAACAACTTAGTTAACATACAAATTAAATTGGCTAAGTTAACATACACAGTGTGTCGGTATAAAAATCGTATATGTTATAAATTTCAAATGCTCAAGTTAATGATATTGCATACATGCATAATTTCCTTACCAAATTATATTTTTGGCAGGGAATCATTCACTAAATAATTAATGGATGCCACTCCTTTACTTATTTATTATGACCAGAAAGCTCATATTTTCCAAACCCTCTCTTCTCATTTAAGAGACTTTGTATTTTTCAACAAGATTTTTATATAGTTAGTTGTGTTGTTTCTTATTATATAGAGTTTTAGAGTTTTGAAAAAAAAAAATAGAATGAAGTCCGATGGACAATCCTAATATCAATGAATCTCACTGAAAAGAAATCACATCCGGTGAAATTCCAAACCGGATTTCAGAACCTGCAATCCCATTCTCTGTCTATCTCTCTTCTCTCTCTCCTCTTTCTCTCTCAAATATTTGACGAAAGAAAAAGAGGAGGATGGGATTGTCGAGTCTCTGAAATTCGGCTTGGAATTTCAGCAGATTCGGACACCACTGAAAATTAGTGATCATAGTTTCACACATGATGCAAATAAGAACTCCAACTTATTTAGTCATATAATTTAAGTGATGAAATGTATTATGTAAACGTTAAATACATAATTTAACAAATAAAAATTGTGCTGAAAATATCATGTCGAAGGATTTATGTTAGACACTTTTGTTATGCTTTGGCAAAAATTATGGTCAAGCAAAATAATATGACTAAATACTTTTACAAAAGATTAATAAAAAAAAGTGATTTGGAACACATACAACTCGTATATTGCGTGAAGTTAAAACAACGTTATCAATATCTTTATTTGAATCTTATCTGAAGAGAGTGCTTCAAACGATTAAATATCTATCAGCTTCAATTAATATTTAGTAGGATTGATTTTTTTATTGGGTATTTTCCGGTGCTTCTCAATTCTCATTGTTTCTCATTTCAAGCTATGCCTTACATTTTTAGAAAGGAGAAAATTACTTTCTAATTGAACATTCTATTGGTTAGTATCCTTTTGGGGCCCAAAATTGATTGGTCTGAAATTATAGAGAAGAATCAACATAAATTTGAATGATGTGAAATTGTGAATTGTAGTTGTTTCTCTCTTCGGTGTTTATAAGATTCTGATATTAAAAGAAGAGGAAGAATATCAAATTGCAACATTTATTGAGAAAGAGCGAGCAAGCTTAGAAGTACCTAATTTCTTTCACCTCTTTTATGCAATCTCCTTCGAATCTGTTTAAATTAGGATTATTTGTTTTTCGAAAAAGAAAAATAGATGGGGTCATATAATGGTATTGATGCAGTTTCACACACCAAGTGCATGTTTTTGGGACCACATCAATGGTGTAGTTTCAGTGGGATTGGTGTGGTTCTAGTATTTTTGAGATGTTAAATCTCGTTTTAATCACATATTTGTCTGAAAGCTGTTGGAATCGAACCATTTGTGCGGTTTATCAGATTGTTATTATGTTTTTCAAAGAAAAAAAATCAATTATTTTACAAAAAATATTCTTTTTGATTTCTTTTTAAATTATAATTTTAAATTTCTTTTTAGAGACATAACTTGTATCACTGTACTAAGTTCGTAATTTTAGATTCAGTAAAATACTTGACCTGATAGAATAAGAACTGAACCGTTTAGTTCAATCTAGCAGAAACCTCAAAAACACTTTTTCCTCCTCCATATATGTAAGACAATTCCGAAATAAAATTGCTCGGTTGAAATTTGATCTCAGAAATTGCAAATTGGAGTCCAAATTTAATGAAAAAAATTTGGGCGTAGATTTTAACAGTGAAATTTTGGCTCAAAGCAGTGAAGAGGTGAGAGAAACTTTTGAAAATGATCACTTATTCCTTTAATAGATACTTCATTGATTGAGTATAATCAATTGATATATAATTCTTTCTTTAATTAGCAGCCAATTCTTGTTGCTTTTTTGGGCGGAACAAAAAAGGTTGATGTGAGAAAACAAATTGCTGCTTTGAGTTGTGCAATATTTCTCTCTTCTTCGACCATGCACTTGCTATTCAATTCTCAAATCAAAGGTAATTTAATATACTTATCAATTTTATTTTAAAGGGGACATAACAAATTAAGATCAGTTTATTATCTCAATGTGACGGAACTTTTATTTTAAGAGGCCATCTGATATTTTACTTTATTTATTTACATATTATTTTATTTAATATATGGATATTGATGAGTCGGCAATTTATTTGAACAAGGGACCGAAAAACTTGAAGTACTCGGTTTCAAGTATGAAACTCACAAAGATCTACTCAATGATGTTAGAGCATTTTATTCGGCTGAAGGTTACGCATTATCTATTTGTGATTCAAAACTGAAAATTATGTGGTTTTACAATGTAATAGATGTGGTAAATATTGTGATGCACAGTGTATGCCTTTCGATGAAAGAGAAAAGACAACAAGACTTGTCGGATCAATTATCCTTTTAAAATTTGAAATTGCGGAAGCATCGAAAAAACTTAATGCACTAACAATGAAGCCCCTCACAACACCACTCCTTCCTCAAAGAACTTTCACAGCTGGTACCCGTATTCATAGATTCAATAGGTGTGTCGACCATCACGTAGGAAATTAAATGGAAATGGACGGCATCGGGCCAGTTCACATGCTCTTCGGCATATCACTTCCTGCATGACACGGGACAAAGCTCATCGTACCATAGAATACTGTGGAAAATAAAAATATCTATGAAGGTAAAAAATTTCTTATGGTTAATGATTGCGAATAAAATTCTAACACAGGAGACACTGGCAGCTAGGGGCTGTGTGGTAACACAGGGATGTGCAATGTGTAGCAATAGTAGCATAGAAACAAGAGATCATATAATGTGGACATGTGAATACGCCTCCCGATTCTAGAGAGGTCTAGGAGCGCAACTAAACCTACCAAGGATGGTTGGCAATAATCCGACTGAGGTGTGGTGGGAGGCGCAACAACTCATGTCAGGAAGAGAGAAGCAACATTGGGATGTGGCTTGGGCAGCGGGCACATGGGCACTATGGAAGGAACGAAATAGGAGAACATTCTCTCAAAAGAGGATGCCAGAGTATATGTTAATAAATGCATCGGCAATGGATGTACACAACTAGACCCTATTTGGTTAGAGTAAGAAAGATTAGAAGCTTAGACAGTATAGAAACCTCTCTGGTTTTACTAAGGGATCTCATTTCAATTTAATATGATGTAAATAGTAATTGTATATATAGATAGGAGACCATCATAGCAGAAGTCCAATTGGACTATGCCATGACACTGTAAACTTTTTTAATCATTAATATATTTCTTAGTGGGTAACCTACTAACAATAAAAAAAAAAAAACAATGAAGCCCCTCAAGCCAATGAAGATCTTAATATGATATGAGAATAATGTTACTAATATGCTTAATTTAAATTAATTTTTTATTATTTTAAGTTTTTAGTTTTATTGTTAGTATAATAATAATGTCTTGATCGGAAACTCTATTCAAATTTTGTGCTAGTATGGTATATTTTTTTAAGCTTTTAGTTTGTTTTTTAAAGTTTTTTTAAGTTTTTAGGAATAATTGATTGTTATTTTTATGTACTACGTTATATGTATAGATTATAACGATTTAAAAACTTTATGTGGTATGTTGGTGGATCTATTATTAAACTGACATTAAAATAAAATAAAATAAAATTGAAATGCTAACTCGTTTGGTAGAACTGATTCTTAAAGAGAATATATAGTTCCATCTAGAGAAAGTATAAGACATGCAATAGTAAATATTATTTTTAAAATCCACTTATTTGCTTTATGATGTTGTACTGTTCACAAAATCGAAAGGAAAAAAAAAATTGTACCGTTCAAAATTTTAAATTGTACAAAAACAAAAATAAAAATAGTACTTGTTGTTATATGATGTTGACAAACAACAACTATAAAAAAAAAAAATTAAACTCAATATTTAATAGAAATGAACGGGTCGTCATTTTTAGCAAAAATAATGTTTGAATTTTTAACATTAAAATGTAATACAACATTCCAAATTTCATCGTGTATATCTTTAAATTTATTCGAAGAAAATTTCTATTACAGATGTGACACTCCATTAATGTTGTGCTGCTTTATTAATTTCCTTTTTAAAATCATGGATATAATGGTCCAAATAAATTGTTTCTCTCACCTCTTCTCTGCCTCAAGTCAAAATTTTACTGTTAAATTCCTCACCCAAAAATTTGCATCGGACAAGAGTCATTGCCTCAGAGGCTCATAGCAAACTGTTAATTTTAATCCATGGGATTTGGATTATAAAACACGCAATTTTGGAAACTAAAATCTTTAGCTAAATGTAAAATTCACTATATATAGAAATATATTTCCTGAAATCTATGAATTGAAAATGATGGTGAGAGGGATCGAAGGCGATGTGATATTGGAAAGATTCTGGATTTTGTGGTCGACACGTAGCTAGTGTCGTTCGAACCTGATTGAATATTCCCCTTCCCCGATAGACTTGATCACTTGACAAATCTTGATTTGATCACTTGACATTGACATGTGATTAAATTCGCTCAGCAATTTCATTGTCTGATAGTCTAATATTTGTATCTTCTCATTGATATTTCTAGCTCATATGAATTTGAGGAAAATCAAATAGCGACAACAAAATGGTCACTTTATCTGGAATATTTATTTTCTATTTTATTCATCCATTTGTTGGAAATCCGTTTGACTGACACGTGGGCCCGTTTAGTCTCCGAAATTTTTTTAAGTTAGCACCCTAATAAATTTTAATTAAACAATTACTACCCTCTAAATTATATTTCCATTTATACCACCCACGCATACTTAGTCGGCACACTAAATTAGATTGATACGCAGATTGGAGACGCGCACTAAATTGGTGTGTATTCTTAGTCTATGCATCAATCTAATTTGATGTGAAAAAAAAAAAAGTCGGGAGGTGAAAAGAACCATTCGTAATGAATGATTAATGAAGGTGAGGAAATTATAGTCCTCTTGTGGTGTGATATTGTTTTCTTAATTTGTTGGTAGCCACTAAATTCAGATTCCATTTTTTTTATTATCTTGATCAATTGGGCTCATAATATTTTTTTTTGAGGAAAATTGGGCTCATAATAGTTACAGCACATAGGGACAAGGACAGGGACAGGGACAAGGGAAATGTTACAGCTTGTTCGGCCTCTAATTGGGAATGAACATGAGCACAGGAATTGAACTGAAAAGTACTGTTTCCGTGAGAAAAAAAAAATCAGTTCAACGAAATTTTTTTTCCTCCACGAGAACTGTAAAACGGCCGAACAGAGCCTTAATGCGTACCACTAAAGATTAAATTATCCAATCTCAGCGAGAACAGAGACCTGCTCTACATACCACTAAAGAACGGTACGCAAACTAGGTCTGGACATTTTTTTTTTTTTGATGCGCAGACTAAATTTAAACATCCTTTGATATTGAGAACGAGGATTGTGTTCCAAGCTGATTTTTTTTTTTTTAAATAAATTGAAGTTTTGATACGAGTGTACAAAATATTATGGTTACATTAATTATTTGTAATGATACATTCATGCACCGTTTTGAGATTTGTGTCAAGTTAAAAGAATGATCTGAATTTACTTGTTTCACCTCAGCTATCGGAGGGATCTAAATTCATACTTTGGACAGTCTTATTTGAAATTAGGTTATATATGCGATATGTCAGACCGTCTTCTAATTCCTGTGGACATATGAGCGTCAATTGACTTCTATTTTTTTTCTATCTTTTTTTATATTTATATGTATTTTTTTATAGAATATACAATAAAATGTTATAGATACTATAAATTGACTCTCATTCGCAGTATAAATTTTTTATATAATTGACTTTTATTCATGTTTGATCCCATAGTTTGAAAGTTTGACTCTGTCTCTGCATAAATCTAAATCGTCAATACAAATTTTAACATAAATTGAACGATTTAGATAAAAAAAAAACCGCCCAATATGAAAAATGAAATAAAATAATTTGTAGATCAGATTCATACTATTGCACAAGTTAAATACCACCACATACTCTCTCCCAATAAAATAAAATAAAATAAAAGAAAGAAAGAAAAAGATTCACCAGATACCACCTCCCTTAGTTAAAGTTAAGGCTTTTTTCAAAACAAGGGAGATTTTATGCCATATGATAAGATTTTATATTCTTAAAGTGTGAAAATGCCTTCTATGCCAAATTGGCAATTCTATGGTACAAATTTAGGCCAAATTTTAGACACCTTAATTGAATGTTATGATTAATTTACAATATGGTCATTATTTATTTTTTTATTTTTTAGACTGGTTTAAAATGACGAATATTCTAACTGTTGAAATCGATCTACTTCACGAGTGATGCATGTACATATAAAATATTTAAATTTTCGAATATATTTAGTACAAAATAAAGCACTTATAAAATAATGAAATATGAATGCATAAAATAACTTATAAAAGTTCATCTTTTTACTGCTACTAAATGAATTCGGAACTTTAAAATTTTTATATGTACATACATCACTCATAAAATAAACGTGTTTTAACGATTTAACGTCATTACAATATATTTTTGGAGTTGTGCTAATTTGCTCTGTATATATTTTTTTTGCTCAGGCATCATACTGTTCGGTCAATAAAATTGGCCCTGATCAATCAAATTTGAAAATAATAAAGATTCGTTAGTTCATGTATTTAATAATAAAAGATCGTTATTATTTTTCTATTATAAAATATCACAATTAAAAGATCACAAATATGTCTTGATGAAAAATTTAATATTTTTATTTTAGAATCTTGCAACGTGTGTCATTATCTCGCAAATATGCATTGATGAAATATATTAATATTATTTGAGAATCTTGTCACGTGTCAGAATCAGACTAAATGGACTTTTTTTTTTTTGAGAAAAAAAATTGAATGGAATAATTGGTGGATTAGCAACTGATCCTTTACAATTCTTGAGGGAACAATTATTGTAGCTCGTAACGAATTGTTGAGATAAAAATAATTATTAGGGTGGATTAAGGAATTAAGGTTAACTATTTAAGCTCGGTTAAGCAACTAATGTTTAGAAAGTTATAGTATAAGGATAAAATTGGGAAATTAATGATGATAAATAAGAAAATCTGTAATAGTAGGAGGGAAGTAAAAGACCATATTACCCTTTATATCGTTGTCATATATATAGTGATTGATGAAGCAGACTATTTTTTTTTTAAATATAAGATACCATTTATAGTCATAATGAGTAAATATAAAAAAATAATAATCATAAAAAGAAGAAAAAAAAAAACTCAGTTAGAAATATTCTACTTCCTCAAAAAAAAAAAAAAATAGCACATATACTCAAGTCACAATACTCTCAATTATAGCTTCATATTTCATCCACCAATAATAAAAGTGAGTCGCTAGACATCACTAGATAGAGATATTGACAATGTTGTTTTTGGTTCCACACAACATACGGATAATTGAGTTGAATTGAAAAAAGAAAAAGAAATAAATGACTCATATATTGTGTGAAGTCAAATTAGCATTGTCAATATCATTACTTGACATTATTGCATTTAACAAAAATGGTAAAAACACCTAATAAACGAGGCAACAAAGGATACCATATATATATTTTTCATCAAATTATTAATCCAATATATTTTACAATAATATTTATCAGACATAATTTCATCTGTTAATTTTTTTTTTAAAATTGTATGTACATTTGCTAATTTTTTTCCAGCAGATTTCACTGTAAATAAAGTGTGAGCTGTTATTTGCATCTGTGATAAGCGCACTAACAGTTTCTAGACTGATACTCATGTAAAAATATTTTTATTTTATCATGCGTCTGCTACTTGTGAATTTGAAAATAATTCTGACAATTAACAATAAAAAAGCTTCCTATAACAATTAACAATTAGATTTAAGTTGAGAGGCTTTATCTTATCTTTACTCTAAAAATTGACAATTAAGAGATTTATATTATTACATATTGATTAATTGTTGTCATTGTCATTGCATCATACTTACCCCATCAGTTCTCATTTCCAGTTAAATGTATTTACTAGTTGTATCATATATCTCATATTGATAAAAAAAAAAAATGAAAACAAAGAATTATGCATAGAAACTGATTCTGTTGGCGCCAACAGTTTAGTACCTGGCACATTTTCTAAAGTATCAGCATATAATATCAATTCAATAGCTTAAGTCTCAAGTTATTATATATCTTGTGTAAGGGAATTTTTGTTGGGAAATATTTCGCTAAAGTTTATAATAAAAAAATTATTAATTCGAAACAAATAAATTATAAGAAATAAATAATTTAAATTCGAAACAAACTTTAAATTTATATTTATATATAAATTAATCACTTGGCCAGTTTCAAATTCACATTCCAAATAAATATCTTATCTTATCTTATCTATGATTGTACGGTTGAGATTAAAGGAACCTAGAATTACACAAAGCTAGTTCTCAAAATTGTCAAGTAAATCTAGAATTCCCACAAATGACAATCAGGAAGTACAGATCTTCTTTTCTCTTCTTTTTGAGAGAAAAATGGAGGTAGACACAAGCAGGACCCATTTTCTAAATTTTCTCTTTTCCTTTCTCACAACATGACAAAAAAAAACTCAACACAGCAAAACATATTTAGATATATTAAAAAAAAAATCTAATCAAATCAAACAACCTTTACCCATAAAAAAGGTAAAATATCAATTAGAACATCTAAATTCTCCAAACATATTTCGGCAGCAACTTAAGTCCCTCTTCAAACCCAAGCCCAAGCCCCTCTCTTGTACCTCTAAATCCGACTTTTTTTATATAAACCATAATTAGAAAAAAAAAATTATGAAACCAACATGATTATTTTTTTTTTACAAAAATCATAAAAATCGAAATGCCATTTCGGTCCCGAATTTTATTTTTTTTGGAAATGACAATTCGGTCCCAAAAAAAAAAAAAAACTGAAATGACATTTTAGTTCTTATGATTTTTGTAAAAAAAAAAAAAACAAAGTAATCATGTTTGTTTCATAATTTTTTTTTTCTAATTATGGTTAATAAAAAAAATTCTCCAAACCCACTGAAATGAACTTAAATACATGTATAATGATCATATCATTTATAACAAAACAAATTGTCACCTAAGAATTATTTCCTTGGATATTTCGGCAATTTATTAGAAAGTTCAACACGTGCGTAATCATGATCGTATCGATACGAATGTAGAATTTCATTTTTTACTTTACTTTTGAAATATAAGACCAAACACCGATTTTTTTACTTATATAAAAAAAATATACAAATTTAAAAAACTAACCAAATCTCTTGTTTATTTCGAAAACTACCCAAACCGGAATTTTTTTTTCCGGTTTCAATACCAATTTGCGGAAAATTTTTTTCCGGAAATTGGATCCTAAATCCGGAATAATTTTTTCCGGATTTAGGATTTTTTTTTTTTTTAGGAAAATTTGTTTTTCCGAAATTTGTTTTTTCGGATTTTTTTGTTTTCATTTCTCAGTTTTTATAATTTATTTATTTTTTGTATTGAAGTATTACAAATATTTAATATATTTTTTTAAAAATAGATGGAATACTATATAATTTGATTTATTCGAAAGACTGCTAGAAATAATTCGGATCAACATTTTTCATGCCGGATTTTTTACGGCCGTAAGAAAAATTAATATAATATATGTATATGTATATGTATATGTATATGTATATGTATATATAATATAATATATGTATATGTATATGTATATGTATATATAATATAATATAGGATATGTATATATAATATAATATAATATATATGTTAAAAATTTTATTCGACCCGAACTGTTCAACAAAAATTTTTATTCGATCCGAACCGTTCAAAAAACAGTGATTTTCTACCCATCTTAAAAAATAGTAAAAAATTTTCAAAAATTATAAAATTTCATCCCTAACCATATTTTAATATGGATATCATGTTAAACGGTTCGGATCGACAATTTAGACTTTGAATATGAAGAAAATGAAGATATAAAATATGAGGTATGATGAGGTATAAAAAAAATGAGGCATTGGAACCCTCGTTTAGTGCCTCAAAAATTCAGTTTAAGTTTTCTTTCAACGGTAGGCATTCAACGATCGGTATTTTCAAAGTTTTCAAAGTCCAAACAGTCGATCCAAACCGTTCAACATGATGGATATTTTAAAATGTGCTTGCAGATCAAATTTTACATTTTTCTAAATTTTTTTACTATTTATTAAGATGGGTACAAAAATTCAATGGTTTGAATATAGCGATTTTGTTAAATACTTAATAAATAGTAAAAAAATTCAAAAAAATATAAAATTTGATATGCAAGCACATTTTAACATATATATTATATTATATATACATATATATACATATATTATATTATATATACATATACATATATTATATTATATTATATATACATATACATATATTATATTATATATACCTATACCTATACCTATACCTATACCTATACCTATACATATACCTATACCTATACCTATACCTATACCTATACCTATACATATACCTATACATATACATATACATATACATATACATATACATATACATATACATATACATATACATATACATATACATATACATATACATATACATATACATATACATATACATATACATATACATATACATATACATATACATATACATATACATATACATATACATATACATATACATATACATATACATATACATATACATATACATATACATATACATATACATATACATATACATATACAGAGTACGGCTAACGCGCTTCCTCTAGCATATGGGCCGAAATGCTTCCGGTAGAAATTTGAAATTTCAAAATCCAAAAAGTCGATCTGAACCGTTCATCTTCTTCTCCATATTAATATCTGCTTGGAGACCAAATTTTACATTTTTCTGAAATTTTTTACTATTTATTAAGCCACTTTGAAAATTGCTGATCCAACGGTGGCTTGCCAAACAGTAAAAATCAGAAGCTACCGTTGGATCAGCGATTTTCAAAGTGGCTTAATAAATAGTAAAAAAATTCAGAAAAATGTAAAATTTGGTCTCCAAGCAGATATTAATATGGAGAAGGAGATGAACGGTTCAGATCGACTTTTTGGATTTTGAAATTTCAAATTTCCACCGGAAGCATTTCGGCCCATATGCTAGAGGAAGCGCGTTAGCCGTACTCTACATATACATATACATATACATATACATATACATATACATATACATATACATATACATATACATATACATATACATATACATATACATATACATATACATATACATATACATATACATATACATATACATATACATATACATATACATATACATATACATATACATATACATATACATATACATATACATATACATATACATATACATATACATATACATATACATATACTTATATTATATTAATTTTTCTTACGGCCATAAAAAATTCGGCATGAAAAATGTTGATCCGGATTATTTGTAGCAGTCTTTCGAATAAATCAAATTATATAGTATTTCATCTATTTTTAAAAAAATTGATTAAATATTTGTAATACTTCAATACAAAAAATAAATAAATTATAAAAAATGAAAAATGAAAAAAAAAAGAATCCGAAAAAAAAAATTTCCTAAAAAAAAAAAAAAAAAAAATCCTAAAACCGGAAAAAAATATTCCAGATTTAGGATCCAATTTCCGGAATTTTTTTTTCTGGAAATTGGTATTGAAACCGGAAAATTTTTTTCCGGTTTGGGTAGTTTTCGAAATAAACAAGAAGTTTGGTTAGTTTTTAAATTTTTTTTTTTTTTTGATATAAATAAAAAATCGGACCAAACAATATAAATAATAAATTCTTAGACCAAAATGAGAAAAAAGTACAACTAAAGTAAAATCAGCAATTATTTTTTTTAATAAATTATAAGAAAAAAATTATGGAGATATTATTCTAGTCAGGGGGGATTTCATGATACCCTTCAAAAACTTTCAAATTACATTATTTCCCCTCTAAAATTTATAATATCATATGTACCCTTCTTAACTTCAAAAACTCACAAATTACATACCCATTTTATTATCTTTTTTATTAAAACTTATTTTAAAATTATGATATACTCATTTTATCCTATATTAAAAAATTAAACTAATAGGATGTTTTAGAAATATGTTAGTATTCTAATTGGTCGGTTTCGGAGGACAAATGAGTAATTCATCTAATTTTGACGCTTACACATACATATGCCTAAATGTCACTGTGTAAGCGTCAATAGTAGATAAATAACTAATTTACTCTCGAAAACTATCCCATTAAAAGACTAACATTTTTCAAAAATATGCTACATATTTTTTATTTTTTTTAACTAAGAGAAATTGATACTTCATAAATTTAAAATAAGCTTTTCTTATAGAAAAACATTAAAATGGGTAAATTTGTGAGCTTTTAAGTTTAGAAGGATAAATCTGATATTATGGATTTTAGAGGATAACATATGTAATTTTCAAATTTTTAAGGGGTGTACATGAATGTCGTTATCATCATTGCTTTTAAATAGTTTGACCAGTCCACACTTTAAATAATTATTTTTCTACCTTATATGATGTTCGACGACCTAAATTCGGAAATAAATCTGTCACAGGGCCCTGCCTTTTCAAATCCACCCCTCTATTTTGTTAAATGTACAAATTTCAAAATCTGTTGTTTTATATACACAAATCTCAAAACAAATGAATGGATAGATTTGAAAAAACAAGATCCTGTAATTCTCAAGAATCACAGCAGATTTGTTTTCAGTGAATTCAGAGACAGATCTACGTTTATCCGTACAGGTGGTAAGCTATTTTATGATTTTAAAATTTGAGTTATATATATTGAAATTTAATTAAATTTTAATTTTTTAAATCTTTTATAACTTAACTCCCTTATATATATCACATGTCTATTTGTAGTCTAGTAGTTAGAGTTTATTTTGTAGTTGTGGAGAATTTGAGTTCAATTTCCACCAACAATATATTGTTCATTTTAATTTTAGCATCTCCTATCATGAATTTCTAGTTCATTTTAATAAAATTCAAGTGGTGTGTTGTATCATTCAGTTTATTGGTTTTAGTATTCAGCTCGTTGGCCTAATTAATATTTATATTTAGGTTATTATTATATTATAGTTATTAAGAGGACACAAAACTTATGTTACGTTATTTTAACTTATTTAATGTAAGCATTCAGTTTATTTTATTTAGAATAATTATACAAATTTTCTCACCCCTATCTCCTATTTTTCCCCGCACTCTCTCTCCTCAATATTAACTTCCTTAACAGCCATTTACCCCCCCATTTATTCCGCTAATAATTTTCATTTATCCCTGCATTAAATTAGACTGTCATTTAATAACAATCCCCACATTTTATGCTGTCCTCTAATAACAATCATCGCATTAATTATATTGTCATTTAATAACAATCACCGCATTAATTATGCTATCATCTAATAACCATCCCCGCTAATAAATGCTTTTCTGTTTATTGACATTCAAGAAAGTATTTATCATTGTTCTGACAAGTATTTATCATAATGTCTAAGAAGTATTTATCATTGTCTCTGACATGATAATACTTTGATTTGATTAAACATTACTTATTAACAAGTTGAAGAACAAAGTTCAAAAAAGTATTTATTATTGTTTCTGACAAATATTTATTATTGATTTTGAGAAATATTTATCGTTGTCTCTGATATACATATATTTTATTGAAAATTGTAATTATGTCTGAAAAATATTTATCCATATAACTTAAAGTATTTATTATTATGTCTGAGAAGTATTGATAAGCCAAAATTGTATCTATTTAAACCTAGGGTTAGGTATGTAAATTAAGCCAAGTTTTGGTTAAATTAGTTTAAATTAGGTTTAATTATGTTAGAAATGTCCAAAAGTTCAAGTTACTGCCCTAGTTATGTTTGTTTTACAGGTAATCAAGTGTTTGGACCTTAACGAAGCAAAACGGGTGAGTTAGCACGAAGAAATGAGCTTCTACCAACATTTATTGCGGCCCGAAATGGAGTTATTGCGGCCCGCAACCAAACAAGTCAGAGCCTCTTCATTACAGCACAGTTATTGCGGCCCGCAACGCACTGTAGTAGTCAGCCAAAAATAGAGTCTGAACTTAAAACAGCCATAACTTTTGACTCGTAACTCCGATTTAGGCTTGTGACCACTTTTTGGAAAGCTAACGAGAAGATCTACAACCTGAGAATATAAAAGGAATGTATTGCGACCCGCAAGGACTTTTATTGCGGCCCGCAAGGACCTCTTCAGAATTTTTCTGCGCAGTCTGTTAACTGCTACAGTACATTGCGGCCCGCAATGAATGTATTGCGGCCCGCAATGATTGTATTGCGGCCCGCAATTAGGTCGGTTCAGAGTCCGAATTTGCTATTTTTGGTTGGTTATTTCTAGGTTTTAGAGGGGGCTATAAATAGGGACCTGTAGAACAGATTGAGTACGTTTTTTAGGCAGAATTTCTAGGATTTTAACAAGGAAAAGCAAGGAATAGCAAGAAGAGAGAAGAAGGGAGGAGAGATCATTGATCAACCGGTTTTATTATTTTCTTTTCTTCCTTTGGAACTCTTTTATTATTTTGATTTGATTTGTGCTTTAGCCATGACTGGCTAAGGGCTTTTCTAGGGTTGATTAGGGTTGTACTTGAAACTTTTGTTATGATTTAGTTGGTTTTATTTTATATATTCTTGTTCTTTGTTGTGATCTATTCTTTATTTTAATTGATTGTGAGGACTTAATCGAAATCACATGAAACCCTAGGATTTGGCATTTGCAATTGAGAAATTGAATATTAGGTCCATACCATAAGGAATAGGGTATTTGATAGGCTAAGTACCGAGATGTGACGCTTGTCTTATACGGGCTTTACCTAATAGTTTAGAGAATTGTGCCAAGTACCGAGAGGTGAAAGATAGTTTTCTAGATTTATTGGGACAGTAAGAACTTAATGACTTTAGATTAGGGTAGCCAAGTACCGAGAGGTGACGTTTATTCTAATTTAAAGATGGTATTAATATAGAGATATCCCTTTGTACCTACAACACCCAACTGTGCCTTCATAACTAAAAGAACAAATTTAATAAACCAATTAGTCATAACACTAGTGGATAGGAACCCTAAGAAACCCTAATTTCTCATACTTGTTAAAAACTCATATTTTGCTTTAAATTTATATGTATGTGTAAATTAATCACTTGGCCAGTTTCAAATTCACATTCCAAATAAATATCTTATCTTATCTTATCTATGATTGTACGGTTGAGATTAAAGGAACCTAGAATTACACAAAGCTAGTTCTCAAAATTGTCAAGTAAATCTAGAATTCCCACAAATGACAATCAGGAAGTACAGATCTTCTTTTCTCTTCTTTTTGAGAGAAAGATGGAGGTAGACACAAGTAATTATTTTTCTACCTTATATGATGTTCGACGACCTAAATTCGGAAATAAATCTGTCACAGGGCCCTGCTTTTTCAAATCCACCCCTCTATTTTGTTAAATGTACAAAGTTCAAAATCTGTTGTTTTATATACACAAATCTCAAAACAAATAAATGGATAGATTTGAAAAAACAAGATCCTGTAATTCTCAAGAATCACAGCAGATTTGTTTTCAGTGAATTCAGAGATGGATCTACGTTTATCCGTACAGGTGGTAAGCTATTTTATGATTTTAAAATTTGAGTTATATATATTGAAATTTAATTAAATTTTAATTTTTTAAATTTTTTATAACTTAACTCCCTTATATATATCACATGTCTATTTGTAGTCTAGTAGTTAGAGTTTATTTTGTAGTTGTGGAGAATTTGAGTTCAATTTCCACCAACAATATATTGTTCATTTTAATTTTAGCATCTCCTATCATGAATTTCTAGTTCATTTTAATAAAATTCAAGTGGTGTGTTGTATCATTCAGTTTATTGGTTTTAGTATTCAGCTCGTTGGCCTTAATATTTATATTCAGGTTATTACTATATATTAATTATTAAGAGGACACAAAACTTATGTTACGTTATTTTAACTTATTTAATGTAAGCATTCACTTTATTTTATTTAGAATAATTATACAAATCTTCTCACCCCTGTCTCTCCTTTTTTCCCGCACTCTCTCTTCTCAATATTAACTTCCTTAATAGCCATTTATCCCCCCCATTTATTCCACTAATAACTTTCATTTATCCCCGCATTAAATTAGACTATCATTTAATAACAATCCTCACATTAATTATACTGTCCTTTAATAACAATCACCGCATTAATTATGCTATAATCTAATAACCATCCCCGCTAAAAAATGCTTTTATGTTTATTGACATTCAAGAAAATATTTATCATTGTTCTGACAAGTATTTATCATAATGTCTAAGAAGTATTTATCATTGTCTCTGACATTATAATACTTTAATTTGATTAAACATTACTTATTAACAAGTTGAAGAACAAAGTTCAAGAAAGTATTTATTATTGTTTCTGACAAGTATTTATTATTGATTTTGAGAAGTATTTATCGTTGTCTTTGACATACATATATTTTACTGAAAATTACAATTATGTCTGAAAAATATTTATCCATATAACTTAAAGTATTTATCATTATGTCTGAAAAGTTTTTATTATTGATATTTTACTGAAAGTTGCAATTATGTCTAAGAAGTATTTATTCATGTAACATAAAATATTTATTCATGTATCATAAAGTATTTATCATTAATGTTTTACTGAAAGTTGCAATTATGTCTGAAAAGTATTTATCATTGGACGAGGGGGATTGTTTATTTAATGGTCTCCAGTTGTGCAGGGACAATTAAAAAAAAAAAATTTGTGCGGGGATAATTGACAAGTATTTATGAGGGGATTGTTTATTTAATGTCCCTAGTTGTGTGGGGACGATTCAAAAAAAAAAATTTATGCGGGAACAACTAATGGATTGATTTATTCTTTCATAAATAAAGATCACTGCAAAGGGATTAATATTTTGAAAATCAAGATAAATACTTTGATGCTTCAAGTTAAATACTAAGAGTTTACTAAACGCTTATTAATAATTGAGCGGTCCCCCCATAATATTTTTGACAGTTTGTGCGGAATATTGCGGAGACAATTATCAGCTTCCTTTTATTTAATGTTCAACTTATTGGTCTTAATTTAACTTACATGTCTTAAGTCTTAGACTATTATAGCATGTGCTCTGACAAAATTGAAGTTGTGTGTTGTATCTTTCAATTTATTGGTTTTAGTATTCAGCTCGTTGGCCTAATTAATATTTATATTCAGGTTATTACTACATATTAATTATTAAGAGGACACAAAACTTATGTTACGTTATTTTAACTTATTTAATGTAAGCATTCAGTTTATTTTATTTAGTGTTCAACTTATATGTCTTAAGTCTTAGACTATTAGGTTTGGATTGTATTATTATTTTACATTTTAATTTATTGGTCATACTATTCAATTTAGTAGCATTAGTATTCAGTTTATTGACCTTGGTATTCACCTTATATACTTGAAGATTTAGGCTACAAAACTTTTTTTTTTCACAATTCAGTTTATTGGCATTAGTATTCAATTTGTTGGTTTTATTATTTAGTTTGAATATTTCAGTTGAAATTTATCAGAAATTTGCATGAGCACCGTCTGAACTAGTCTGTGAGAGGCAGATGTAGGAATCTAAAAAAGTTATTTGCGTGTCTCGTATTGTGACCATTCACATGTGTAACCCTTTTTTTAAATTTACACAGTACGTCACGCAAAAGATCTGATCATGGTACGGAACGACACGTGATCACGCGAGTCAGATGTAATTATGACTATTAGATCTTGATCGCATGATGCGGCTTGAATAAACTAACCTAAATTCTGAAGAAAAAAAAAGAGTTAAACATAATCAGTCACAGTGTGACTAACTTGCCGTGACCATTCTTTTAAATTTGATCACTGCACAACACGTATAAATCTAACTTGATCACAAATCGGCATGTGATCCAAATCGCACGGTAAGCATTGAGAATCCTAGGCAGATGGTTTCTAGTATTGACTATTGACTAGTTAAAAGAATGACCAATTCAAATAGATTATAGTGATAATAATAATGATGATGATAATGTTAACAAATATCTTATAATAATGATGATAGCTCTCTTAATTTAAAGCTAAAGTCTAATCGACCTTGTTTCCCCAAAAAAATGAAATGAGAACGAGAGAAAAAAAAAAAAGCCAAAAGGAAGTGGATTAAAGAATGTAAGGTTCTTAGAGACGTTATGTACTGATTTAGGAAATAAATCTGCTGTTATTTCTTTGAGATAACAGGACTCTGTTATTCCTCACTCAGCCGTTCAACTTCGTTGAGATTCGTGTATCATAAAGTATCTTTGTTGAGATCGGCACATGAAAAATTTGAATGGTTGGATGAAGAATAGCAGGATCCTGTTATCCCAAAGGAATAACAGCAAATATTTTTCAAAAAAAACTTTGAAGGGGTCAAAATTCTCTGTTACATAATCTCTGTTGTAGTCCCTGCTACAGTTATTAACGATTACGGACACGTCAGTGAATTCTGACATGTAACAACAACCGTATTAGAGAAGTTGTAACAGAAATATGTGTGTATATCCTGCTGTAGAGATAAGCCGGATAACAGGATAAGCTCTTGGTGTGGTCACATGTGTGGCATTTTTATCTCTTCTTCCCTTCCCTCATCCTATATATAACCTTCCATTTTCCTTTTACCTCACTCACCTCCTCTCTCTCTCTCTCTCAATCAGTTGTCGGCTATTTTGGAAATTTGGAAATCATTCAACTAAGAGCATTTTTTTCCGGGTATTTAATTGTTTTTCCTCTTTCTCAGTCTCTATTGCTAGCTAAAGATAAGAGCTTTACTTGCTGCTAGTACCTCTCTCTCTCTCTCTCAGCTCAGCTACATCGTGATAGACTATTAACTGTTTTATCTAGAATTTAATTTCGTGGAGAATATCATGCTTATTGGTTGTTTTCTGAGATATTGTCGTTATTATACAAGGTAGATCTGAGAAGTTTTACTTAATTACTTATATATGAGCTACCCCTTTTGAGATATTTGCTATCAGATTAAATTTCTGTTGTCAAATTAATGAAAAACCTTATTCCCATTTTCAATTTAACAATCACCTTCTTCAATTTAGAAAGTTTCATGAAGACAACTAGACAAGCTAGAAGATGGAAATATTCTAGCTTTCATATTGTTGTTCTGTTTTATTGTTGATAGATTTTCTTTTGTAGCTTCTGAAGATAAGTAGATATGGTGAATGCTTATTACTTTTTGAGAAGATTTGATAGATGCTTAATATATAACATTTCTTCGAATTAATTGAATTTCATATTTAGTTCTGCTATTGTATATGGTTAGAAATCAATCCTACCGAATTTTGCTTGCTATCAGAACGTTCGTCCTTTATTCTGCAAAAAAAAAAAAAAAAAAAAAACAAAATAGTACTCTAAGAATTGATTTTGATGGTTTGTTGGTGACGAGATTATTTTACATTTATTTTATACTTAAATTCCTATCCAGCTAATAGGATTTGATTGACTAGTCTAATTGCGCTTACGGATTTGTTGGAGCTGGAAACTTCAAAGAAGTTATGTTGTTTTGACTTAAAAATATCTTATTATACTGATAGTGACAGCTCACCAATAATTAGCTATTAATTAAATCGCATTATTTTCTTTTCAAATTGACTATTCATTTTAATAGAGACACAAATCCTGTGCAAAGTGCATTAGATGTTCTTATGTCGTGCATATTTATTAGCTAAAAATTAAACCTGTTATTTATAAGAGATTATTATTTTTTTTTATTTTATATTCAGAACTCTGTAACATGTATGTCTAATTGCGCTCACACAGTAATTTTTTTATCTGCGCCTATGCACCAAGCCACCAACCATATTCTAAAGTAGATTTGGATATTCAAAATTTGCTTTAAATGTGTGTTACCTTGAGAAGTTTAATCCAATTGAATTTCTAATTTATGCTTATGTAGTATTATATATGAAGATGGAGGTGACTGGGGGTTAGATTCTTCCAGAGTTTTTTTTTTGCCAATAGGTATCTCTCTCTCTCTCAAAGACAAACATTTGAAAGGGACTTTCTGCAAAAGAAAAAAAAAACAGTGTTGTTAGGAAATAGCAAGAAGTTGCTTTATTTTCTTGTATTTGAAGAATAAAATCCTTCAGTTTTGGAGAAACTACATGAGGCATGAGCTTTTGCAAATACATAAAAAAAGGGGCTTTTTACGATTTCTGGATGTTGTCTATATCAGTTTGCAATTCTCTTATGAGTTATGAACTTCTCAATCTAATGCATCTGTTGTTGTTCTCCATCTAATTCTAATGCATCTGTTGTTTTACTCAAAGATTGTGGAAATGTTACGTAAAGAGACCAAGAAATCCTTCAAATACTGCTGCTCTCCAATATCATCAAAGAAAACCAATTCGAAGAGTCAGCACTCTCGGATGGAATCTGACGCATCAAAATCGAAAAGAGAAACATCTTCAAGATTCAAAAACATCATTTCCTCATCCTTCGAACCTGTCTCTCTTAAAATCCCCATAGGTGACGGGTACCACGAACACCATTTATAGTATTACTCTCAAAAACATTCTAAATTTAAATCATATTCAAGGGACAGCAATAAAAGTTAGTTCTGCTGATAGTTTTACAAAAGAATGTGCTTCCGTAAGCTCTCTTTTGGGCAAGAGAAGTATGACCCATTTGACCCATTAATTCCGGGTCTACCTGAGGAGATTGCTAAATTATGCATTGCACTTGTACCGAGGTCCTACCTCCCGACAATGGGTTCTGTTTCCAAGGCATGGAGAAAATACATCCGAAGCAAGGAGTTCATGGCTGTTAGACGTGAAGCGGGTCGGGTTGAGGAGTGGATCTACTTCCTCACCGGTAACCCAAAAGGGAAGGAGGGGATCCACTGGGAGGTTTCAGGCTCGGGTTTGGCTGGAGGCAAGACTAAGATGCTTCCACCTATGCCGGGTCAGGTCCGTGGTGGGTTTGGGGTGATAGTTGTAGATGGAAAGCTCTTGGTTCTGGCTGGTTATACTCTTGATGAAGAAAGAGAGTGCTTTGCAGTGTCCAATGAGGTTTATGAGTACGATTCACTTCTTAATCGGTATGTATACTTGGTTCAAAATCTCCAAATTCGTTAATGGTTCAGTAAACTTACTTTGATTTCACTTTCTTTTTTCATTATTATTCTTATTAATTATGTTTCACAATTATAACTGCTGATGAACCGGGCCAATTGGGGTTCAGCTTGGGACTGTACAATCTAAATTGAGGCTTAAGTGCTCAAAATGTTTTTTATAAGAGATATAAACATTGACTTAGAAAAAGTGATATAAATTTGTACTTTCTGTATAAGGATCTAAACATTGACTTAACTCCCTTATTGAGCGCTTAATTGGGTAAAGTAAACACCAGTGCTTAATTGCAGGATTGAACAAAACACATCGGGGATTCAGGGTACGTTGAGGCCCATTGACAGTATTTAATTAACATAAATATGATAACCTCATTGTAATTTTTCTTACTTTCTTCAATAGATGGACCATACTAGCCAAGATGAACGTGGCGCGGTATGACTTTGCATGCGCTGAGGTGGACGGCCTGGTCTATGCTGTCGGAGGATTCGGGTCTGACGGTGACAGCCTTTCAAGCACTGAGGTGTATGATCCAGATACCAACCAATGGACGCTTGTCAAAAGCCTTCGCCGGCCCCGCTGGGGCTGCTTCGCATATGGCTTGTCAGGCAACCTCTATGTAATGGGAGGCCGGTCTAGCTTCACGATTGGAAATTCCCGTTCTGTGGACATCTATGCCCCCAAAAAGGACACATGGCGTGAGATGAAGAACGGGTGTGTGATGGTCACAGCCCATGCGGTGTTAGGTTCAAGGTTGTTCTGTGTGGAATGGAAAAACCAGAGACGTCTATCAATTTTCGATCCAGCGGATAATAGCTGGCATGAGGCTCAAATTCCACTGACCGGTAGCTCGAGTGTCTGCTTTTGTTTTGGGATGTTAGAGGGGAAATTATTGCTGTTTTCTTCAGAAGAGCAACCCGGGTACCGGACCCTGGTATACAACCCGGATGCACCAGCCGGGTCAGAGTGGATGACATCAGCTATTCGGCCACCTGGCGTATGTCTCAACTGCATCACAATTGAGGCGTGATTTATGGTTTTGTGTATTATCTACTTTGATATTTGTGTGGTTTTAGATGTATGTTTTCTGCAGTATTTCTAGGTGCTTTGTTTATTTTTATTGAACTGGAAGAATATGATGTATTATGATTTATGACTATTTATTTGAGCAAGTTTTTGGTTTTTGATTCCATTTCCGTCAAATCAGGTATCATACGGTGAGATTAGAACAATGTTGCTTGTCTTTGTAGGTTTCCTTTTCCACCCACTGTATTCCCTTTTTTCTGTCTTCGTAGGTTTCTTTCTTTTGCTTTGGTTTTCTCCAAAAGCCAGCGTTTACTGTAGTTTTATCAAAAATATTGCATATGATCAGCAAATTCCGAAATAGAATTTCCTCAAAAATGAAGATTTACTCGTAATGCCTTCAATATTTTCAAAAATGAAGATTTACTATTCTCACTGTTAGTTTGTAATAATCTAGAAGTCGATAATACGATAATTTATCATAAAACTTTGTTCATGAATTGGATGATTAATATCATTTTGTTGCCTTGAGTATTATTGAATTTATGGATCATTTCGAGTTCATGACTGAAATTGTGAAACTCCATAATATAGATGATATATACTCTTAATCTTAAAAGGTCACTAACCAAGGTAATTAGCAGGAACACTAATTACCGCTATAAGGTTAGTATGTGGATTAAAAGATGGTTAAGTTTTACAAACCACCTGACACGAGATGTCATTTTAATCACATAGATACATGTTCTAGAAACATGGTATTTGACAGACCCCGAATGAAACATTAAATAGAATTGTGTTCGTGTCATTTATGTTTTCATTCAGTGTCACGTTCTACAGTATGAGGTATTTATCGTTCCCACTAAGAAATATATATGTGTGAGTGTTATCTAACGCTGTCCGTAAAAAGCAGTCATAACGGTAGCATTTCGATATATATAGCTTAGCTGAGGAAGTGATAGTTTACCAAGAATACTATTTGTCCCTCGTATCTCTATACGAGCTATAGCATCACTGGGCCCCTTGATAGAGTTAGATTATCTGCTAGCGGTATAATTACAAGAGTAATTATATTTGATAATCTGCTCAAGATCAAGAAAAGATTCAGTTAGCAAGGATGACACACATCTACCTTGAAACTAATCTGATAGCTATGAGACAGAAGAACAGACACAAGTAAATTGTTTACTGGATCGTGATATTGTACAGTACAGCATCATCTGTGTAATTGGATGGTCATGATGTGTTGCCAGATGCCACCCATGACTAACAGAAGTTAAAACAGTTTTAACTCTGTTTACCAACATAACACAGATCCTATTGGGTCACACCATATAGGAGCTACTCGGAGAATCTTACTGATTAATTATAAATTGATTATAATTAATATTAAGATGGTTATAATTAATTATACGTGTTATAATTAAATTATAAATGTTATGTAAAAATAACAAGCAAAAACATTGGTTAATTTATAAACGTGTATGACACGTTGTATAAAAGTTAACCGGTTAATTTATAAATGTGCAGGACACATTGTATAAATTATCGAAACAACAAATAACCGCAAGAAAAATATATATAATTATTCAGAATAATTATACGAATATTATTTGTGTTCGGGCCGAGGGCATTCGAGTCTTTTCAGATTCGTCCTTATCCGCATGACACGTCATCGATCCTATCCAGATGACACGTCATCGATACCGAAACAAATAACCGAAAGAAAAATATATATATAATTGTTCAGAATAATTATACGAATATTATTTGTGTTCGGGCCGAGGGCATTCGGGTCTTTTCAGATTCGTGCTTATCCGCATGACACGTCATTGATCCTATCCAGATGACATGTCATCAATCCTATCCACAAGGGCAAAATGGTCATTTCACACCTATGCCACCTTGCATGTGTAGAAGCATGGAGAAGAATGTGGAAGGGTGTGGAAGGGGTATTTTGGTCATTTCACATATAAAAGGATGAGGTGTCAATGGCATATCTTGTAAATAGGCCGAACTTGGAGGGCATTTTGGTCTTTTGCAACCGAATCTAAACACTATAAATAGGGGTGGAGGGGTAGAGAGAGAAAGATATATTCACATATATACATATGCACATTCACATGTATCTTTTCGTGCAGAAACGAATCGGTATTTTCTCTCTTTCTCGGTTTCTCTCCCAAATAGTGTTTCGGTTGAGAAAAGAAAGTTATACGTAGTTGACGTATAATCTTGCGGGTTGTTGTGGAGAATATTTACGGGATCGATGAATAGTGTTTTACCGAATTTAGCGGTATGTCAGTTTTGCATATTGATGAAACTGAGCAACCGAAAATTCGTGTTTACGGGTTTTCGTCTTTTCCCCGTGAATAGTGTTTTTGCATAATTCCGCGGTTTACGGTATTTCTGGCAGAAGAAATAAACCGCTCTCCGGTTAGTCCTGGTGGATAACCGATAGAGGTATCACACGTGTGATACTCCGAGTCGATTCCTTCCCTGGTGAGGCTCTACTCGCTCGGTCTGCATTCCAACTGTGATTTGGAAACAAGGTATAAATATGTTATATTAATCTATTTAATTTGTAAGTAGATTAAAGTTTTAGAAATCAATCATGGAGTAGATCTGTAAAATGATTAAATTGGGTTTTGATGCCAAAGGAATACTGAAGGTGGACCGCCTTGGAATGTTTCCTGACATACCCCGTTTAATCCTGAGCTTAAGTTGGCCGTAGAAATTTTTGTTCTACGGTCATTCCGCAACTTAAGCCTAAACGGTTTCCGGTTAGCACCGCGTGAACCCCAACAGTGGTATCAGAGCAGAAGGCTCTCCCGCTGATTGATTTTCTAAAAGTTATAACTTATGCAAATTAAGTGCATATACCGCATATTAGTTTAATTCTTACATTTGCAGCTTAAGTCCAAAACCGATTAGAAATGAGATTTTCTTGGATCGGTTCTACCGACTAAGAAAGTTAAATTAGATTTAAACTTTCTTTATGCTTTCTTATGAAATGTAAACTTTTACATTTCTTGGATCGGTTTTCCGACCGAGAAAGATAAAATAGGATTTTATGCTTTCTTTATGTTTTCGTTTTCAAAACTTTCAACTGCATTTGAGTATATCTAAAAATGTAATGAAGCAATAAAGTACCCAAGTAAGAACTGCTAATCTCCACCCGTAAACGACTAGGTTAATGACAAGAAAAGTCTCGGCTTTTCGTCTAACCCTCGTTTACGTGTCCTGATAGCTGGCCCAAAGGGGACTTTGTCATGTTACCAAATTACTCTATGCTTTTGAAATGGCAAAATTTAGTGTAAGTTTTTCGCCTTTTCGAAAACCTTCGGATAAGTAAAGTTCATCGAAGAATGTGATGAAGCAATAAAGTACCTGAGTAAGAGCTGTCATTTCCACACAAGAAAGAGATGGTTCTGTCTAGGAAAGATTGAGTCTAAGCGGTCCTCGTGACCCCAATCTTTCCTGGGAGCCCCTTTCACGTGTCCTAATGGCTGGCCCAAAAGGAACTTTGTCACATTACCAAATTACTTTATGGACCGAAAAGAATATATGATTTTAAAACATATAAATTGTTTATGTGCTTTAAATGGTATAAATAAGAACTGAGCATAGCTGCAAAATAAAGAATTAGGAACTGATAAATAATATACTTGACTTGCTCCTGTATATAAGTAAATTAGATTTACTGCTTTGATATGAATTGAATAAATTAGATTTATTGCTTTCAAAGGAACCGTGAAAGAACGTGATGTCAAAGAAAGATTTGTGAAGGAACTCACCGTTGTCTTTCTGGCAGACGACTTTCACGTGTCCAAAGTCAGTTACAAGAACTGACTGCTTAACAAAGCTAAGCGTATCAAAGAGGTACTGATGAGAACATAAACTAATGGAGATCACATTTCGTATTCAAGACTTCCTTTCCACGACTGCTTAATGAAGCATATGAAAGAGGTCGTTATAAAGATACGAATAGAATCACATTTAGTCATTCTTACATATGTTGAGAAAAGAAAGTAATGGGGATCACATTCGATATTTTAGACTTCCTTTCCACGACTGCTTAATGAAGCATATGAAAGAGGTCGCTATAAAGATACGAATAGAATCACATTAATCGTTCTTTCTAACATAAGATAAGAAAAGAAATGGAGATCACATTCAGTATTCAAGACTTTCTTTCCATAATTGCTTAATGAAGCATATGAAAGAAGTCGCTATAAAGATACGAATAGAATCACATTAGTCGTTCTTTCTCACATACCCCTTTGGAGATTGCTGGCACTGTTAAGCATAAACACCAACCCATTAAATATTAAGTAGTATGCCCTTCCCACTCTATCCTCCTCAAACCATTGTTCATTGGTTGATGATTAAACTACTCAGTAGACATCACCTTTTACCTTTGGTGGTCGAGGGTTATGTCCGACATATCAAACCAAATAGAGTGAGGTTACTTACCGATGATTTCCAAAACAGTTTTGGGCTCGGGGCAAAGTCTTCGTTAAATACACGTGATGTTTTAACGAAACCAAGAATCACAAAGAGATGTGATTAGTAAGTTTGCTTACCTAAGATAACTAATAGCCATGATATGCATACACTGCCTTGGTTATTAGTGAAAATATGGATCTTGGTCCTACTGCAAACGGGAATATAACAAATTTGCAGTGGGAGTTTTATTATTGGAATAAAACATTACATGAACAAAGCTAAAATCTTTACTTTAAACGTTGTAGAAATATGGTTAAAGAAACGTCTTTCTCTTTACGCTCTCTATTCGAAAGGTAGACATACGTGAGAAAAAGGAATATATCCTAAATACACCGGTCCCTGCTGAAATAGTAGAGAGCAGCTCTGTCAGTACTCACACGCTTCGTATGACAAGCGATGATGAGAAACTGGAGAAGCTTAACTGTCCGTGGAGCCACGAGTTGGCCACGGAAGTTATCCTGAACTCATTTCCTCCCAGTTATTCGGAGTTCATTGTGAAACTCCCATAAGCAAGAGTTGGATAAGAGCTTGCAGGAGCCCCAAGGGATGCTGAGGATCACTGATAAAGACATCGAGAATAGCTCTCATGTCCTCATGATCCAAGAAGGTGGGAGGAAGATCAACAAAGCAAAAGGGAAAAACGGCGATTAAGTACAAAGGCAAAGGGAAGTTGGTTCCAGGAACGAACTCTCCCAAGATAAATGTTTCTGCTAACTCTGACTGCTATTTTAGCAATAGCAAAGGTCACTGGAAGAGAAACTGCCCGGAGTATCTTGGAGATATGAAGTTTGAGAATGTCTCAAAAGTCTCAGTCTCAAGTATTTATGTTATTGAAATTAATGTTGCGAACTCTCTTAATGATTGGGTACTGGATACCGAATCATGTGCTCATATTTGCACGAATATGCACTCACTAAGAGGAAGTTACGCAATAAGGAAGTACAACTCCGAGTTGGAAACGGAGCACAAGTTGCAGCCGTTACAGTCGGTAGGATAGAATTGTACTTGCCTAGCGGGTTTATTCTGGAACTAGAAAATGTTTATTTTGTTCCTACCATTTCTAGAAATATCATATCAATCTCATGTTTAGAGATGAATGGTTTCTCGTTTGTTATAAAGGACAATAGATGTTCTATTTATAAAAATGAGACATATTATGGATCATCTTACTTGTTAAATGATCTTTATATGCTAGAAATGCAAAACCACGTGTTTAACATCAATAACAAAAGACTCAAAACGTTTCATGAAAGTATTGACTTACATGAGACATAAGTCTGAATCCTTTGACGAGTTCAAGGAATTTAAGACTAAAGTAGAAAATCAACTGAACAAAAGTATTAAGGCATTACGGTAGGACCGTGGAGGCGAATACTTGAGTTATGGTTTTCAAAACGTACTTAAAGGAATGTGAGATAGTCTCACAACTCACACCTCTAGGGACACCGCAATGATTACGGTGTTGCCAAGAAAATGAAACAAACTATGCTGGACATAATTCGTTCCATCATGAGTGACGCCACCCTTCCAAAATCATTTTGGGGACACGCACTAGATACTGCTGCACTAACGATAAATATGGTTCCATCCAAGTCAGTTGAAAAGACTCCATACGAGTTATGGTTTGGGAAATCCCAAATATGTCTTATCTTAAAAATGGGGTTGCGAAGTATTTGTCAAACGCCAGACGTCTGACAAACTTGATCCCAAATCTGACAAGTGTTTTTTCGTAGAGTATCCTAAGGAAACGAAAGGATATTACTTCTATTACCAGTCCGAGAACAAATTAGTTGTTGCTCGTCATGGTATACTTTTGGAGAACGAGTTTCTTGCAAAAGGAAGTAGTGGGAGTAATGTAATACTTGAAGAAATTCAAGATACATCACACAATACAATATCTGAACTAGATCAGATTAACCCACCTCTTGATTTTTGGGCTGATGAGCATCTGGAAGTACCAAGTCCACAAGTAGCTGTGGATGAGGTTCTAGTCCCGAGCTCAAGTACTTCGATGCAAGTTGAAGTAGAACTGGATCCGCAGACAGTTGTGGATCAAGTTTGACAGCCTGAAAAACAAGTGCTACGTAGGTCAAACGAGGATAGTCCATGCACCTGAGAGGTACATGGGACTGCACGAGGTCTCAGTTTTTGACACTGAAGATCCTCTGACCTATGCGGAAGCAATGGATAGGCCTAACTCTGATAAATGGCTGGAGGCCATGAGATCCGAAATACAGTCCATGTATGACAACACGGTTTGGAACCTAGTTGTACCACTTGATGGGGTGAAGCCCATAGCTAACAAGTGGGTTTTCAAAGGAAAACAGACATGGATGACAATATGACTATTTACAAAGCACGGCTAGTAGCGAAAAGGTTTCAAACAAATTCTGGGAATTGATGAAACTTTTTCACCCGTGGCTATGTTTAAGTCAATTCGGATACTCCTAGCAATTGCCGCATTTCATGAAGATGAAATATGGCAAATGGATGTCAAAACCACCTTCTTAAATGGAAATTTAAGAAGAGGATGTGTACATGACACAACCTACGTGTTTTGAAGATCCAGAGAATGCCGGGAAAGTATGCAAGCTTCTTGAATCCATTTATGGATTGAAGCATGCATCACGGAGTTGGAATCTTCGATTTGGCGAAGAAGTCAAAAAGCTTGACTTCGTCAGATGCGAAGAAGAATCTTATGTGTACATAAAAACTAGTGGGAGTGCCATCGCCCTTTCTTAATCTTATATGTATATGACATACTCTAAATAGGAAACGATATTCCTCTATAACAATTAGCCAAGTCTTCATTAAAGAAAAGTTTTCTCGATGAAGGACTTGGGCGAGGATGTCTATATACTAGGCATAAAGATCTACCGAGGTAGATCAAAGAGACTTATAGAATTAAGTCAAAGCACGTACATTGACAAAGTGCTGAATCGATTCAGCATGCAGGATTCTAAGAGAGGATTCCTGCCAATGAATCATGGTAGACAGCTTAGCAAGACTCAGTGTCTTTCGACAACTGATGAGCAAAGCACTATGAGTAGAGTACCATACGCTTCGGCTATTGGCTCTATCATAAACGCCATGTTGTGCACTCGCCCAGATGTCTCGTACGCTTTGAGTGTGACGAGTAGATATCAGGCTAATCCAGGCATAAAGCACTGGAATGCTGTAAAGAATATCCTTAAGTTCTTGAGGAGAACTAAGGATATGTTTCTCGTCTACAACGTTATCACCTAATACGAGAGATCGTAAACATCATAAGAGGCTTATAATTAATTATAAAATATATAATTAATATAAAGGTGATGTAAAGATAAGTAGAGTTGACACAATCAGCAACACAGCTGATCCACTCACAAAATCTCTTCCTCAAGCCAAGCACGAGATGCTTAATGCTTCTATGGGTCTGGAACACATAGAAGATTGGCTGTGTGATTTTCTCAGGATCTACGAGATCTTAGAGAATAAAGAATTTTGTATATAAGTAGGGTCTACGATGATTGACTCCTAGCTTAAGTGGGAGATTGTTAGTTTGTAATAATCTAGAAGTCGATAATACGATAATTTATCATAAAACTTTGTTCATGAATTGGATGATTAATATCATTTTGTTGCCTTGAGTATTATTGAATTTATGGATCATTTCGAGTTCATGACTGAAATTGTGAAACTCCATAATATAGATGATATATACTCTTAATCTTAAAAGGTCACTAACCAAGGTAATTAGCAGGAACACTAATTACCGCTATAAGGTTAGTATGTGGATTAAAAGATGGTTAAGTTTTACAAACCACCTGACACGAGATGTCATTTTAATCACATAGATACATGTTCTAGAAACATGGTATTTGACAGACCCCGAATGAAACATTAAATAGAATTGTGTTCGTGTCATTTATGTTTTCATTCAGTGTCACGTTCTACAGTATGAGGTATTTATCGTTCCCACTAAGAAATATATATGTGTGAGTGTTATCTAACGCTGTCCGTAAAAAGCAGTCATAACGGTAGCATTTCGATATATATAGCTTAGCTGAGGAAGTGATAGTTTACCAAGAATACTATTTGTCCCTCGTATCTCTATACGAGCTATAGCATCACTGGGCCCCTTGATAGAGTTAGATTATCTGCTAGCGGTATAATTACAAGAGTAATTATATTTGATAATCTGCTCAAGATCAAGAAAAGATTCAGTTAGCAAGGATGACACACATCTACCTTGAAACTAATCTGATAGCTATGAGACAGAAGAACAGACACAAGTAAATTGTTTACTGGATCGTGATATTGTACAGTACAGCATCATCTGTGTAATTGGATGGTCATGATGTGTTGCCAGATGCCACCCATGACTAACAGAAGTTAAAACAGTTTTAACTCTGTTTACCAACATAACACAGATCCTATTGGGTCACACCATATAGGAGCTACTCGGAGAATCTTACTGATTAATTATAAATTGATTATAATTAATATTAAGATGGTTATAATTAATTATACGTGTTATAATTAAATTATAAATGTTATGTAAAAATAACAAGCAAAAACATTGGTTAATTTATAAACGTGTATGACACGTTGTATAAAAGTTAACCGGTTAATTTATAAATGTGCAGGACACATTGTATAAATTATCGAAACAACAAATAACCGCAAGAAAAATATATATAATTATTCAGAATAATTATACGAATATTATTTGTGTTCGGGCCGAGGGCATTCGAGTCTTTTCAGATTCGTCCTTATCCGCATGACACGTCATCGATCCTATCCAGATGACACGTCATCGATACCGAAACAAATAACCGAAAGAAAAATATATATATAATTGTTCAGAATAATTATACGAATATTATTTGTGTTCGGGCCGAGGGCATTCGGGTCTTTTCAGATTCGTGCTTATCCGCATGACACGTCATTGATCCTATCCAGATGACATGTCATCAATCCTATCCACAAGGGCAAAATGGTCATTTCACACCTATGCCACCTTGCATGTGTAGAAGCATGGAGAAGAATGTGGAAGGGTGTGGAAGGGGTATTTTGGTCATTTCACATATAAAAGGATGAGGTGTCAATGGCATATCTTGTAAATAGGCCGAACTTGGAGGGCATTTTGGTCTTTTGCAACCGAATCTAAACACTATAAATAGGGGTGGAGGGGTAGAGAGAGAAAGATATATTCACATATATACATATGCACATTCACATGTATCTTTTCGTGCAGAAACGAATCGGTATTTTCTCTCTTTCTCGGTTTCTCTCCCAAATAGTGTTTCGGTTGAGAAAAGAAAGTTATACGTAGTTGACGTATAATCTTGCGGGTTGTTGTGGAGAATATTTACGGGATCGATGAATAGTGTTTTACCGAATTTAGCGGTATGTCAGTTTTGCATATTGATGAAACTGAGCAACCGAAAATTCGTGTTTACGGGTTTTCGTCTTTTCCCCGTGAATAGTGTTTTTGCATAATTCCGCGGTTTACGGTATTTCTGGCAGAAGAAATAAACCGCTCTCCGGTTAGTCCTGGTGGATAACCGATAGAGGTATCACACGTGTGATACTCCGAGTCGATTCCTTCCCTGGTGAGGCTCTACTCGCTCGGTCTGCATTCCAACTGTGATTTGGAAACAAGGTATAAATATGTTATATTAATCTATTTAATTTGTAAGTAGATTAAAGTTTTAGAAATCAATCATGGAGTAGATCTGTAAAATGATTAAATTGGGTTTTGATGCCAAAGGAATACTGAAGGTGGACCGCCTTGGAATGTTTCCTGACATACCCCGTTTAATCCTGAGCTTAAGTTGGCCGTAGAAATTTTTGTTCTACGGTCATTCCGCAACTTAAGCCTAAACGGTTTCCGGTTAGCACCGCGTGAACCCCAACACTCACATCATAGGGGTGAATGTTGGATTTTAATCCAACGTTGAGCATATATGTAATATAATTATGAATTGTTTACTGTCATATATGATTGTCACAATTAAAGTGATCTAATATGGAATTAAGATATTGGATAATCAATGTATTCAATAGGATGTGGTCCATAAGTGTGTAGAACAATTTGGACAAAGATCAAATCATTGATGGACTGATTATGAGATTTGCAATTAAGAAAACTGTTTTTTTGGAGCCCAGTGTGGGTGGCCCACCCGCACTCAGAACTTAGCCAAATTATGGGAGCCCTGTGCGGGTGAGCCCACCCGCACTGGACCTGAGTACACCCACACTCAGGACTTTACTTAGCCAATTTTTGGGAACTTCAGAACAACGCAGGAAAAAAAGTCCGAGCGTACTGCGGACGCACTGAGCTCCAGTGCGGGTGGGGTTCACCCGCACTGAGGACTTAGTCAATTTTCTGAAAGTTCTGTTTTGAGTCCAGTGCGGGTGGCTCACCCGCACTGAACCTGAGTGAGGACACACTGCTATTTTCGGGGCTAAGTAAGGCGGTTGGTTATCAGGACGCTTTTTTCGACCCAGTGCGGGTGGGTCACCCGTACTGGACCTGAGTGCGGACGCACTCGTGTCGCCAGAAGTGTATAACTATATATAGATGGGTCCCCAAGGCACAAGATAACCAACTCAACTCAGAATTCTTAAAAGAGGTTATTCTTAGACAGAATTTTGAGAGCCTTCTCCCTTCTTCCACCATCAAAGAATTGAGAGGAGAAATCCATTAGAAATTTGGAAAGGATTTCTCAAGGGCGATCTTGTTGCTTTGGAAGACCTAATCTAAGATTCAACCAAAAGGGCGTGAAAGGAAAAGCTTGCAAGAGTCTTGTCTCGCGCTCACGGAGACAGTTGCTTCTCCAACCTAGGGTTTGATATTCCATGGCAAACGACATGGAATCAGGTATTGTATTCCGCACTAAAGATTATGTTTTGGGTCTCTTTAGCATAGGACGGTCTTAGGTTAAGGTGGGGATTGTTTCTTCTTTCCCGGGGTGTAAGTGTTTGACCCCTAGATGAGATGTAATTGTTTGATCTCTAGATAAAACGTAATTGTTTGGCTTTTATGATTCCCAACAGTGAAAACTGAAAACATGTTGGATATGTAGGGGATAGTGATAATCACATTCATATCCGTTTTTTATTTTTCGGATACGGATCATATTAGATATTTATAAAAAAATATCAAAGTTCATAATATTTATCTTATTATAATAATGAATTCTATGTTAAATTATATGGTATATATCTACTATTTGAATACAGATAATTGAAACATAAAACTAAATGAGTGTATTTATCTACAAGGATATTCAGATGTCGAATATCCATATTTAATTTTTTGAATACGGTTCGAATACAGATCAGATATCCACTCTGTTTTCACCCATATCACATCATCATTATTTTCATATATTTATATACAAATCGAAGCTACAATGCTTTATTAATTTTCTTGAGAAACCCAGGTAATGAAAATTGAAGAAATGTACACTCAAATTCCTTCCAAGGAAATAAAAAATAAAAATAAAAACAATCTCAAAATCTTACCCCAGCTTTTTATGAACAAATTTTATTAATTAACTCAATCTCTTCAAACAATAGATACATGCAATTCCTTGTAAATATGTCAGTGCATTTTCATGAACTGGTATCTGTCTTCATTTTTCTTCTGTCCTTGACACAAGAAGTGAAAACTTGGCATGGAACGCAACACGGCATGGCCTTGAAACTTCTATTTCTCATAATTTTGGATTGCTGAGGTATTTCATCCACAGAACTCCCTCTACTTTCAATGCTTGACAATTTCTGCAATTTGGAATTGTTCGAACTTTCTATCACCTGTTCTTGTTTGATTCCGTCTTGCTCCTCTTTGAGGAGGTCGATAAGCTTAGATTTCGATGTTTCTTTTTCACTATTTGAAACATTTGGTACGATATATGTGGATTTGCTTAAATTCGAACTTGCGGCGGTTGCATGGTTGTTTGGCGTTGCCGTTTCTGAAGAAGCAGAATCTAAAGAGGAATATGTAGAACAGCATGAGAATTAAAAAGAAAAGAGAGACAGAAATCAAGAAAACTGCAGAGCCAGTTCAGTTCTAATTTTGTGGGTACCAGATATTTCAATGAGTTAGTTTTAAGCAATCCATTTTACCAAACACACAGCGAAATCACGAAAAGAAAACGCAAAGAAACACTAATAGAAGGCTTTTAAAATTGATTTATCTTGACTAATATTGTTCTGTTTCTTGCAGTACAGCACTAATTGATATGAATATTGTACCATTTATTTGGAACCGACAAAAAGATGCTGGTAAAAACCAATGCAATATTAGTAGAATTTTCTTGTGAAATTCTAATACACATATCCTTTATCAAAGATACAAACCCTTTATATATGTACTAAACTGGAAATTTGGTTAGCATGTTAAGAATTTTTTATTTTTTGTTGTTTACCTTCATGTACACTGTGGAATTCCTCATCAGCGTCAGATTCGAAATTCAATTTGGATTCAAAGAAGCTTTCATCTTTACTGCCTGTTTTGAGACAATTAATTACGAAGATGTTCTCTAAAGATTAGAAAATGTACTGGCAAAAAACAAATAATAATGCAAAAATAAATAAAAGGTCAACTGTTATAACATTGAATAACTTGGAATGATCCTAACAAGGATTTTTAGAAGCGACATAAAAAGAGTAATACATTGATGAAAAGAAAAGAAAAGAAAAGAAATGGAATGGGAGAAATGATTAGTGGGCATACCTGAATTTGCACTGGAGAAACTAAGTGTGGATCCAACGGATTTGAAGCTAACATTTGAATTATTAGAGCTGCTTCTTCTAGTAAAGAACCGCATGCGACTCTTATTCCTGCTGCTTTTCTGACTTGTAAGCTCCATTTTTATAGATTTCTCAGTCTCTTCTTTTTCTTTCTTCACACACAAACACCACGACAGAAAGTCCTGATGATTTGACCAAAATGCTAATTTTGTGAGTTCAAGCAACAAAGGAACACACACACATTCCAAATGAGAGAAAAGGGAGAGAGAAGGTATCTATCTGGCGTTTCAAAAAAACTAAAATAAACAGAGAGAATGAGAATGTATCTTTTATTAAGAAAAGAAACACGGAGAGAGAGAAAGAGAAAGAGGATGTATCTTTCAATAAAGAGAAAGAGAGAGAATGTTATACGGTGGAAATTAGCATTATTTCGTTAATTAAGATGAAAGATTTTCTCAAAAAAATATTAAAATAGAAGAGGAGAGAGAAACAGGAGGAAATATTTGTTTGTTTTCTTAACTCTTATTTTTATATATAAGTTACATTGGAATTTGTATGTTTGATTCTCTATATACATATTTTAGTGTAAGTCTTTGTAACGGTTTCTTTCACCATGTCACCACCATGGTAACATATTTATCTACATAAAAAAAATTATAGAAGATCACAGGTGCTTTATCCAGCGAGACGCGGAGTACGAGGCTTATGGATCCGTGCCTCAATTGTGCACTTTGAAGCGAAGTAACAAACTGAAATGTGGGGCCCGAAGAGAAGTGATATTTATATCTTGGTAAAACGGTGAACCGGGTTCATTTAAAAATGAGGGAAGGGCGAACATGCCAACGTGAATTTGGTCTTATGCAGGACCCACCGCAAATGGGCGTTTGTATCTCTCAGTAGTCAGTTGTGATTTGTGATTTGGTGATATATTGTTCTTATTTGGGATTTTGGGCCCATTTTACACTATTATTAAACTTTACTCCAAGTTATTCCTTGTTTTCATTTTTTTGGTGGTCGTGGAAGTTACCATCAATAGTAGTTAGATATCATAAAGATTCTTTTTTTTTAAAAGATAAAAAGTGAAATAAGTTTTCTTAAAAACTGCATAAAAAATTTGTCAGAGAACTTTAAGATTAATGCACATCAAAGTTTACACGAATCTTAATACAAATGGAACGGCTATGACTTGATATCAAATTGTGGTCAAAGCTGAACACCTACAGGTAAACACTAAATGAATCATGTGAATATTTTAGATGACGTACGCTAGATATTCAGATGAAAATATAACAAAGTAATGCATAAAATCATTATACAAAATGTGGTGTTCTCATTTTAGATAACAGTCTATTAAAATTTAGATAATTTTTTTTTAAATATTAAATAATAGAATAACTTGATCTTCAACTTTTTACTTAAAAAAACATGCAGTATAAAATAACATTCATGTGATAAGCTTTCAAACTATAAATAATTAATTTGAACAATATATACATCATCCTTTGTAACTTACTACTGTCCAAACATATTTTTAAGTAAAAAAAGTCACAGTGTTTGTCAAATGTCAATGCACGCCAAATTGTACCAACAAGATCGATGTTAAATACAAGGTATTATAATTAATAGACTATTAATTATACTTTGCTTAATAAATAATCATGATACAAATCTGCTGCTATATATCTTAGCGGATAACAGACCCTGCTATATATTCTAGAGAGTGACAAAGAGAAAAGAAAAGAAAAGGAGGAGAGATATATAAAGAGAGGAATTGAATCCTGATAATCAATATTCCTTCAACCACCAAATGCTTATTGTAATGTCTACCAATCAACCATGCTTAATTATTCATCCAATATTACTTCTATTTAATTATATATGTAAAATATGCAACCCACACAACTTTACCAGCTGCCAGTCTTGTCATAAAAAAGGCGTACATTTAGAAAAAATAATACAATTACAGGAAATATATTCTGTCGTACATTCATCCTTTAACAATTCCAAAAAGCGCTAAGAGAAAGCCAATCATTTAAAATAATACAAACACGAGACAATTCGCAAAAGATGTCAACCGTATATTTAAAAATATATATATATCACTTGTAATATTATTATTTTTAGTTGAACGGAAGCAATTTGAACTTTTGACATCGATAGTCAACCCCATATTTTAAATTTGTGGCAGCTAATATATATGCAAATTTTAATTCAAGTTCTATAACTTTTGTATTTGTTCTATGTATGCTCCTTGGATCTCAAATTTTCAACTAGCAGCTGTAAACTTTATTCAGACTCGCCATTTTTGTTCTCTCTAAAAGAGTTTCATATGTATTGTATTTAATGAGTAGAATTAGGGTGTTGTTAAGTTTTTTTAGTAAGCTTGATTTCAAAATCTATCAAATTAATTTTAAATGACAAATTTAACCGTTAAAACTGATGTACTACACGAGTGATATGTTTACATGTTAAGTTTTTAATTTTTGAATTAATTTAATATAAAGTCAAGCGGTGAAAAAAAGATTGTTTATAAGTTAACTTTAATGCGTTCATTTTTATCATTTTTTACCACTTGAATTTATAATAAATTAATTCAAAAAATTACAAATTTAAGATGTAAACATATCACTCATAAAGTATGTCAATTTCGATAATTTAAATTCGTCATTTGAAGTTAATTCAATAAATTTTGAAATTAAATTTACCAAAAGACTTGATGAAATTAAGAACACTAGCACCTAGTTCTATTCTTATTTAATTGAATAACCTCAAAACATTCTAGGTGCATGGCTACTTGTATTTACTTCTGTGATAAAAATCCAATGCTTATTAGAAAATCCGAATTTGTCCGAATATTTTTAGGAGGCTTGGAGGGGAACGGGTTGCGTTCTTCAGTTGGATAGATTCTTGTATTGTTCCATTCGTTTTAAAATCTATGTGTGTTGTTTTAATATTTATGTACATTTGTTTTAAAATTTATAATGATCTAATACGCACAGATCTTGAAAAATAAAATGGATGGTAGAGAACTTCGACAGCAAATTTCTCTCTTGGAGAAAAAAAAAAATCCAGTGGCTATTATCAAATCGGACGGCAAATATCAAATTAATTGCATTAGACTGTCATGGTTTAATAATGATACTGAGGCTACCTCTTCTGTAATTATAATATAGAAAACCAGGTATATATCTTTAAATTATTATTTATTTGTACATGTGGCCTCATTTTTTTCTTTGAGGAAACGCACAAATTGTTGGAGACACCGTACCCATGAGTTAAATTACAACCACATTTTTTATTTATTTAGTAAAGTCTTCTGTTTGAACCTTCCAAAAAATATATTTAATGTATACTCAGTTTTTTCTTATTGTTTTTCCATCGGATAACTCGTACATAATTCCAAAATATACATTTCAAAACAATTTAGCATTTTTTAAATATAGCAGATGCATGGATACTAGCAACTGAACAAACCATAATGATGTACAACATTCGGTCATTTTAAACAAAAAAGATGCTGCATTTTTCTACCACTACATAGTTGTATTGCTAGAATTACAAATTTCAAATTTGCATTTCTTGAACAAGAATTTCTTCAATGGCATTGGCAAATCGAACAAGGTGGTGTCTTGGATGTTCCAAACTGTTAGCTAGAGCCTGGAGTAGCCACAGAAAAAAGGAAAAGAAAACTTAACAAAAGATTAGATCAAATGGAACATCTAAAAAAAAAGAATATACTGGACAGTACAGAGAAGAAGAGATGGGGAGAATTGCAAAACCTTGACCCGGCCAACCAATGTCAGTGTTAGATTTTGGGAGTGTGAGCTGGAGTTCTTAATCGAGAGAAGAACTGGGGCAGCAGAGGTGAGAGGCCAGTTTAGGGGTACTTCTATGAAGGCATCAATCCCCCCAACGAAATGTACTGTCACCATCTTATCTCTCTCTGAGTACTCAAACGAGTGTCTACAAACAACCAGGAAACAAACAAAAAATTAATTTAAACAAATATCTGTAAAAGAATAAGATATATGAAGATGAGATTATGCTATCAAGGGGCATCAATGCCATGCGAACAATCTATCACATGTGACATTGATCAACAAAGTCACTTTTTTATACTTGAAGGCTTACTTTATACTTAATTTCTTAGTATTAAAATTTCTCACCGGTTGTTTGCTGTTTGTTCCATTATGCTTTTGTTGGAATTTGTGGATGTTTCCTTATATGATATATAATCTCATGCTTTAGTTAGGGTCCCTAAAGCTGCATGTATCATTTGGTAAGTTCTTTATTTATTTTATTGTTTTACATGACAACAATTGGGGAAAGAAAAACCTCGACTTGTTTGCATCTTTTAACATAAGGCGCCTTGTGGTACACAAAAGAATTTGGTGCTGAATCAGCCGAACAACAGATCCCAGAAATGGCGTATCTGCCAAATGGAAATCCCTGCAAATCCAAGAATAAGAATAGTGCAGTCATGCCAATCCCAGACACTCACCTGCCAATCCATGTGCGTGTGCACACAAAAATCCCGCAAAAGATTGCAAACAACACTTTAAACAAAGTAAAAGCACATCCTACCAAGGTACACAACTACCGAGTTTCATACCAGCTAGATCTCAATTTCATTAGACGTGAATTGATCATATTTGCTTTTGCTTCAATTAATTAACATTTTACTTCAATCATAACATCTGTTTAATTAATTTAGCTTTCTATAAAGCTTGATAGATGCTCAAATAATTTACTAAGACAGTTTGGTAACACACATAACCAGTTCTCAACTTGCACGAATTTCATTTGTTAGAAAGAACATACCGGCATGAGGACTTGAGCATGTCAAATGTTTCATTTAATGACACATCATCAGGAAATATCTGGAAGATGTAAAAGAAACAAAAAAAAAAAACAATGCTCCATGAAGACCAAAAAACTAAAAAGCTCCATCTTTCGGTGCCTTCAGGTCAAAACAAAGAAAGAAATAATGAAGCAACAAAAGCAGGCTAATAACTAATTCAGGTTCATTGATATACAAACAAAAAAGAAACCAGTAATGAACTGTGGCATTATTACTCCAGTGTTTAAAGCTGGTAAAATTCTTAACATGGTTTTCACACACCTCGATCCGTATCCTGGACTGAAAAAGGTACCAATACAAAACTACATAACCAGTACTCTTCAGTGGGTACAACTTCCAGAATGCACTAATTAAAGTTTCAGGATACTGCAGAAAATATCATGTCATGACCCAAGCACCGGAATAACTGTACCCAGCAAAAGTGGCACGATTTCTACATAGTAAAAAAGATTTACCTCCATCTTCTTCAGCTCCATGTTTCCTTCAGCAAATTCTATTAACAACTCATGATCAGTATTAATGGGCTTTTCTATACTGAAATCCAGCTTTTGACCCATAAGTAGCATATCTGAGGTAAAGGTGGGCCCAGTAATGAAAAGCCTTATGGAATTGTCTTTCGCCTCTAGTACCTTCACATCAGATAGGAAGGAGCTGGCTTCTGCTAGTGTGTCAACACTGCAACAACATAAAAATTATCAAATATATAAACAAACTGGCAACTTGAACAAAGATGAAAAGAGCAGTCACAATCTACAACTTGTCAGTAGATTGTGACTGCAAGGATTATAGTTTCCAAACTGACAAGGGTACATAGTAAGGAACAAGTAAACAAACTAAGGCACTGACCAAGAGAAGCAATTTTAGACATTAAAAATACTGGCGGTACAACTTGCCAGAACAGGACCAAACCTGCACAGTACAAATTTTTGTGGGCCCTTCTAAGAAGCACTTGATCTCATCTTGATGTTTAGCAATAAAATTGCAGAAAATGGAAAGGAGAGACTGCTGTTAATTTGATATTAATGCAATTGTTTCTCTTTATGCTGTTTATTTACAAGAAATGAAAAGAAAACATTATTTAAAATATATTTGAGCTCTTTAAAACTACTATTTCAAATTTAAAAGTCTCAAAATTGTCATGCCATTTCATTGACTAGGCTCTGGCCTGCAGTGTAAACTGTAAAACAATCTCAAGACCAACCAACTTTTATCTGTGCAAAAGGAAACCAATTAAAGTTTCAATAGAACTTTATTTATGAACAGAAAATCCTCTTCAATGATTAAAGGGAAAGCAATTTCTCTTCAAATTAGGGGCTTTTTAAGAAAATTTCCGTATATTGCCTAAATTGGCATGAGCTGATACCGTGTTAAGGCATTGTCAAGGTCTTGCATGATTTTAAGCCTTGATTGGGACTCCTCGATTTGCCGATCGAGTTCCAGTATCTCAAACTCTTGATGTGGAAAGGTGGAAACTCGACTTGAATTCAATTTACCCGATTGGCTACCCTACAAAAGATGACTTGAAATGTTGAGCATCAATAATAGCATTTCTTTAAAGAAGTAACAAAAACAAAAAAAAAATATTTATTCTAATCCATTAACTGGTTGTACAGGTCGGTTCTATACCATCAGAAATAAAACAGTCAAATTACATAGGAGAAAAACTTTAATACATGTTTCTAGAAGCATTTGTTTCCTCCAAGTTTTTATGGTACACCTTCACAACATATTAAATCTAATCACATAACAGGATATGACACACGTAATTGGTATCCAGTATAATAATCCTTAGTTGACGTAACAAACAGAGTGAAGCAGGAACCTACATTCCCAGCATACTTGAGCAAATAATCACACTCTTCAAGGTCCATTTCCATTTTTCTTGCATCTGTTAAGAAAATAAAGTACTAAAATAAGAGAAAGAAAATAAACGGGAATGTTACCACCACACTAGGAACTTTGGACCTGGAGATATATTAGCTATGATTTCAACAGTATGGTGGTCATTTTCTGGATATATTTTTTATTGTGACTTAAATGGTTGAGGCAAAAGAGAGACAATAGGGCAATCTGGTCTCTATCCAACCGGTACTGCTTTAATACCAGTTATCTCTAGTATGTCATAGACTCATAGATGCCTGGTGGAAGCTTGAATTTTACCAGTAGCAAAGGTATCCATGAGGCGGCCAATTTCTAGGTCTACTTTTGTGTTTTCTTCTTCGACTGATTTTAATTCCTTTGTCAAACTATCAAAGTATGAACCTGGAATTGCAAAGAAAAAGAATGCATTATTCCTCAATATATCCACTTGAAAATACCATATCAGCTGGTATACAACAGATCAATGGCACCAGTGCAGTACAGTCTTAATAATTAACAATCTAGTGGGGTTAGGGTCCCATAGTAATTTTGCCAAGTTTAGAATTTTTGAAAGCTTTTAGAAGACTTCTAAAAATACCATAAAACTAGATAGTCCATAGACAAAATTTTGAAGTTCAAACAAATAGAGCATAACAGTGTTTATTTTATTTCCTTTTAAGACTTTTTTTTGGCATAGGAGGAGTTGACTTGCCTAAACCCTCCTCAGCAAGCACAGGAACATCTGATTCCTGACTCTTTAGCCTCTTCATAATTTCCTGGAAATTTCAGACAAGAAAGAAAACTGTAATTTAGTAATGAGCAATTTTCTACCTTTCTGACACCAAAAGCAACTTTCAGTGCCTTCTGTTTAATTGGAAGCTATCAATATGCTTTTACTTCTTCCTCTTCTTAGGTTTTGCAAAGAAAGGTAATTAACACTCTCATACACCAGAATTTGTGCATCCTGTTTAGAAAGTCCTATCAAAATTTCACCATTTCTCCTGTACACTCCAAATGTATACTCTCTTTTTAATTGCTAGGCGCCATTTCACTGTGAATTTGGAAAAATGCAAAAGTTTCTTGGAATAAAACTAGGTTATCCATTTCAACAAATGAAAAGAGAAAGCAACTCTAAGCTCTTCCCTAAGAGGATTAGATAAAGCTGGTTAATTCCCCGCTTATTCGTCAGCACAAATTTGTCCTAGTGGAAAAGGCTTTGGCTGTTATAGCAAAAAAATAAATTTCATATACAGCTTATTATTACCCGATATTCAGATAGACAATCCTCCAATAGCTTGTCGCGATCCATCGTCGACGAATCAATCGGTTGAAATCCATCTTTAATTTCTTTTGATATTTCTTCGATTCGGCTGTAGATGTAAAGAAATAAATTAGGTTACCGGAGGGTACAACCGAATCAACTCAACCCGGTGCAAAACTAAAGCTAGAAAGAAAAACCTTCGAATCGTCTTCAGATCAACCCCCTCCCGATCTGTTAAACCCTCGGTTGGTGATGGGGTCAGGGTTTCTGCCATTGCCACTAGCACTTGAGACGAGAGATTACGAGACACCAACACTGTACGGTGTTCCTTTTCCCCGCTTATTTATTTTTTTTATTTTTGAAACCAGCCCCCGCCTATTTTTAGAGTAGATAATAGGGATTACTAAAAAGAGTTCAAATCTTCGTAACACAATATTTCTTTTTAAATCAGGACCGTTCGATCAGAAACCGACTAATCCGGACCACCCAGAAGGTGACTGCACGGCACCTCTTTAATATTTGTGCGGCTTCTGATCGGACGGTTCAGATTTAAAGAGAAATATTCTGTTACCTTAGCTGATATGAATTCCTGTACAACTTCAATACTTGAGCTGCGGAATCGAGATCACCATTTCGAAGAAAATATCCGATTTCTTTGACATTAAAATTAAATAAATTAAAATGTATGTTATCCGACATTTGCAAATAGATGCTTCACAAATCGATGGGTCAAATTTTTTATTTTATTTTTATCCTTGCCGTTAATTAAAATGAGAGATATTTTATGAGAATTGGTTTTTTAATTACATGTTAAATATAATGATTTTTTTATGGAAGATTGCAGATTTAAAAGAGTCCGGACCATTCAAAGTAACTTAAATTTGAGTTTACATCCGGACTATTTGATTCGAAATCGAGACAATCTGATCCAATGTGGAATGCACAAGACTTTTTAATTTGTGTCAAAACTGAAAATAGATCTGACGGTCCGGATCTAAACTCAAAATTTGAATTACTGTAGGCTATATGAATTCGATCTAAAACATATATGAATTTTTTTTTATGGACATTTAAAAATGAGGAAAATTTATTTCATTTTTAAAAAGTAGTTAAATAATTATTCACGAAATTCTACTTTGTGTATTGATTGACACTCATTAACTCATTTTGTTTGTTTAGAAATTTGATTCTTAGCAGGCAAAATGGTGATTAATTTTCTTTCCAATGTGGGCTTTATCTGATGCGGGTCAGCTTTTGTATTGGGCCTTATCACATTAGAAAGAGAAAGAGAGCTTTTTCGGCAAAGTTCAGTAAACAGGAATCGAGCCCGTGTTTTGAAAGCCGTACATGGATCGAAGAACGGAGAATCCAAATTAGCCCAAATTAGCCCAAGAACACATTCGAATCCCAAGCTCCACACATTTTGTTCTTATCAAAGTACCCTTCCACTCTAATGAATACTATCCTCTAAGGTAACAGATTTCTTTTTTTTAGATCACTGCCGTCCAATCGGAATCCCAGCAAATCCGGTCCGTGGTGGAACGCTTGGGTACGCTTTAACAGTCGTGCGGATTCCTATTGGACGGTTCAGATCCAAACATAGATATTCTGTTACCTTTGGTGATCGAATTTTAACTCCATTTCCCCACCTTCCCTTCCTAATCTCTCCTCAACCTCACACTCTCCCTCTCTTTTTTTTCTTTTCTTCTTTTCTCTTCCTTTCCCGCCATTACCCTCCCTCCAACCAATTAGAACACTCACCTGGTGGGCCTGATCTCTCGCTCTCTCTTCCTTTAAGGTTTACAAAAATTCCCACTACAAGCCAATTGATTTGTTATATAACAATTCCTGTATATGTCTGCTTCTGATCTTTTGCATATTCTCAACTAAATATTAAAGGTTTAACCATAAATATTTATGTATTTCTTTTTGTTTTATTCACTTTCAGGCAAATTCATCTAATGAGAGCTATGACATCTCGGTCATGCATAAAGCATGCATGTCTATATGAAAGGAACACAGAGAAATTTAGAAATGTATCAGGAAAGGTCAGAACTCGAGATAAGGTGAAAGTTTGTTGTGTGCTTCCAAGGGCAAAATGGTCAATTTCTCTTGCAAATTCTCACCGCATTGATTGTACATTATCTATAGTGAGCACCCCTTCGTCAAAGGTTAATGGAATTTTTTTTTTGTTTTCTTTTCAATTAACACAAGAATGAAATAAGGCTTGTGCATACTGCTCAGTAAAACTTGCATTGAACAATAAAATGCAGTTCTAGAGGAATGTGCTTAACCCAAACACTCGGTTAATTAATTCTTCAAATAGTTTGATTGAATAGCTCTTTATCTATCTGGGCTAATTGGCAGAGGAATTGACTTGGAAGTTACTAATTCCCTTTTAATCCTGAAATCAAGTTAATGCAACGCTAGCAAAGAGGAGGAATTAGGCTAACTGAACACTATAGCTTTGTCATGCCCTCATTATTGTATGCACAAATTCTCATAAAGAAGTACAATATTTGACAGGAAAAAGCAGATCTAATACCAGTCACTCAGCCAGTACTGTGGAATAATGCCAAGAGTTGGAGCAGAATGCAGCTTGTGACAATAACTGGAATAGTTGCATGCTCGTTTTTAGTAATTCCATCGGCCCATGCAACTGATGCACTGAAGACGTGCACTTGTCTATTAAAAGAATGCCGGTATGTTATCTTGTACATGTATTTTGTTCTTTTTTATCCTCCTATCATACTATAGTTTAGCAAGACTTTAAGGTACAACATTCAGCCAATGAACTCAAGAGATCTTCTTATTTATTCTAAGAAAGAATTGTGAAATGAAGAAGTTTTGAGATCTTTCCAGCTAGAACTAATTATATTGGGTTCACCAGACCAGCTTGTCCATGTAATTCGTAATGGAAGTGTTGTTTCCCAGATGAGGTATGATGAGGTATAAATTTTGCATAAGGTGCTTGCATAACTTTTAAGAGAAATTTGGGATATTTTGGGGCAACAATCTGTTGCTTTTATCAGGATTGAGTTGGCGAAGTGCATAGCAAACCCGTCATGCGCTGCAAATGTAGCATGCTTACAGACTTGCAACAACCGTCCTGATGAAACCGAGTGCCAGGTACTATGACAGCAGTGGCACTTGCATCTACAGAACTTGATTTCAGTTTCACTAACAGTAGATTCAAACTTTTCCATCTTTATTTTTTTTTCACAAAAGAATACAAGGTAGTTCGATTTAATTGTATGGTATCTTTATATACCCCTGCCTAAGGACTAATTTACCAGATAGGACCTACGGGTTTCAAATAAAAAATAAAATTTACCAGATAGCTAGGTGTAACAGCTGTGACATATTTTTGTTATTTGTAAGCATTTTCTTTTATTTTATGACTTGTTGGTACCTAATTACCTAGTTCACTACCACAATATAACAGTCTTAACATAGGTGACCTGAACTTAACAGTTTTTTCTTTTTTCACAATCTGTAAAGCGAGATAACTACGTTTACTAGAACACCATACTTCAATTTCATGACTCGTCAAAAAAAATTTCATTTGTTTGGATAATTTTAATTCCATGACTTGTCAGGTGACATCATAAATTTGTGGTGATATGACGGTATTTTCTGGTTCCTAGAGGCACAGCAATACTGAATTTCTTTAACTTCCTGGCAGATAAAATGTGGCGACCTATTCGAGAACAGTGTTGTTGATCAGTTCAACGAGTGTGCCGTCTCCCAGAAGAAGTGTGTGCCCCGCAAATCAGATCTGGGTGAATTCCCGGAACCTGATCCGGGAGCCCTCGTCAGATCCTTCAACCTGTCAGATTTCACTGGAAAGTGGTACATCTCTAGTGGGTTGAACCCAACCTTCGACACATTTGATTGTCAGGCTCATGAGTTTAAAGTAGAGGGAGATAAGCTTGTTGGGAATCTGACATGGAGGATCCGGACCCCAGACACCGGATTCTTTACACGATCCGCTGTGCAGAAGTTTGCTCAGGATCCTTCTAGACCTGGAATTTTGTATAACCATGATAACGAGTATTTGCACTACCAGGATGACTGGTATCCCTCTCTCTCTCTCTCTCTCTCTCTGCAACACACTGTCTTGCACACACATCAGATACAATCAGGGTACCTCTACAATCAGGCAACTTTCTATGGCATTTTTTTGTTGTGGACTGTTTTGAGCTCAATTTTAGCATTACTTCAAAACAAAATTTCCAAATTAATAAAGGCTGCATTGTGCCCAATTATGCAGAAATGAATATTGGCACCATATTGAAATCCATCATTGCCATATTTATTTTACTTTGTTTAAATGGAATTTAGGTATATTATCTCATCGAAGGTAGAAAGCAAGCCTGATGACTACATTTTTGTATACTACCGTGGGCGAAATGATGCATGGGATGGCTATGGAGGTGCAGTGCTATACACAAGAAACCGCACTGTGCCGGCCACAGTAATTCCTGAGCTAGAACGTGCTGCTAAGAGCATAAACCGTGATTTCTCACAATTCATTCGCACCGACAACACGTGTGGCCCTGAACCGCCGTTGGTGGAGAGGATAGAGAAGACAGTGGAGGAGGGAGAGAAGAGTATAGTGAGGGAGGTCGAGGAGATAGAAGGGGAGGTTGTACAGTTTGAAAAGACAGAATTGACCCTGCTTCAGAAGCTAGCTGAGAGGTTCAATGAGGTGGAGAGAGATGCTGAGAACTTCTTAAGTAAGGAAGAAATGGAGGTTTTAGATGGGTTAAAAATGGAAGCAATCGAGGTTGAGAAGTTGTTTGGCCGTGCTTTACCTATAAGGAAATTGCGATAGTCTTTTGTTCCTTTATTGGCGCCAAGGTAAAGGCAGACATAAGATAAATTTAGTTAAATTTCTTGGGCTTTTTTGTGTTTGTATACCCCTCCAGAAACATCAAGTTTGGTTATATGTAAATATGTAAATGCAATATATATAGGTATAATTTAAGTAGTTGTTCTGTGCATGCATTACCCTTACTAATAGTATACACATCATTTAATTACAAGTTCTACAACAATTGAACATTGAAACTGCAATTCTGCACAGCTATCTTGTCAAAAGCAGGTTACTTTTGTAAGGGCTCTTTCTACATTTCATCCAACAGAGCACATCAAGGAAAAAGGAAAAGTAAAAGTCCTCCAATTACTGGCACAAAAGCTTTTACTAATACAAGGGACATAAACTCTCCATAAAAGAAAAAGACCAAGAATAAAAATGCATAGATAAGAATGGCCTTACAATGATATTTAATTTTTAATTTGGTTTGCCGATTCTTTAAGTGGACCAGCATTTCTGGGAAAAAAATGAAAACAACAGCTAATAGCTTTCTTCTTCTATCTTTTTTTTTTTTTTTCCTGCCCTGCACACTTGAGCTCCTACTTAGAAGTTCATAAACCAAAGCATAAGTGTGGGTTTAAAGCAAAAACAAACTGAGAGCTGTTGATCAAGAGAACTGGACGTTGCCAGTGAATCAGGAAAAGGACGAGTCTACTGGTGTTAACCAGAATTAGTTGTATTGTAACATTCTTTTGAAAAATAGGAGGGTTTAAATGCCTTTATTTTTTGTGCCTCCACTGTCCTTCCATTTTTAAAACGTTAATATCTCAAAATTTAAATTATAAACATAAAAATAAAATCATTAGATGTGATCTATGTTATTTTCTCTATGTGCTCATAAAAAAAATATTACATTTTGGTTTTGTTTATATGTAAATTAATAAGTTGAAAAATCAACGTCTAGAAATTATCCACATTAGTACGTTTTTACAAACTTTTGATGACAACCAAAACAAAGTTGAAATGTCATAATTTTTTACACGTGCATAAATAAAATGATGTAGATTATATCCAACAGTTTTATTTTTATCTAGGCATCTTATTTTGTCCTATAATCTCAAATTATTAAAAAATAAAGATAGAAAACAAGAAGCCAATGTATAAATGAGTAAAAGACCAGTAACCTATTAACTTGAATAAGCCCAAAATAACACGGATGGGCTGAATCCGGGCCGAAGCCCACTTTAAAGCCTAATCCAGACGAAATAAACAGTCACCCCAACTAAACTAAGATAAATTGCTTTCAAAATATTAAGCCTAACAGTAGAGATGGAGCGACTGGCGATTGGAAGGCGATTGGAAGGTGACTGGCGATCGGAGCGACTGGCGATTCGGAAAATAAGAAAACTGGCAACCAAGGAATCAGTGGCGAGAGCAATTCGAGCGACTGGAGATGGGAAGCTGAAGAGATTGGAGACTGACAATCCCTGCGCTTGGAGACAGGCGATTCAAGCGATTGGACAAGGACCGATGGAGGGATTGCTGATTCGAAAGGCAAAAAAAAAGGCGACCAAGGAAGCAATAGCGAGAGCAACAAAAGACAGAGACAAACTCGAAGTCGAGGAGGCAGTGATAAGGGCTAACGATAGCGGAAAACTGGAGATAGAAGATGAATCACAAGGAGCAGCCATGGATAGAGAATCACCTCTTCTGACATATGCTGGTGCATTTCGAAATAAGCTGTTACACAGGGAGAATAACTTTGATTCTCAAAAAAGATCTACAAATACCTCTTCAGTTAATACTCCCATTAATCCTATTAATCCCATTAATATGCAAAAACCTCTCCAGTTGTTTGTTTCATCCGAAGCATCCTCTCAAGACACAACTTTGAATAAAGGTAACCCGTTGGCTCCCTCAAATATTAACTCATCTATTCATGAAGAGGATGGATGGACAGTGGTGCGTAGGAAACGAAGAGCCTTGAAGCCCAAACCTACTGTCAAAACCTATGCAACATTTGACCCAACCATTACAGCTCTTTTAAAACAAGGGAAATGTTTTAAATGTTTACAAAGGGGGCATAGAAGAGCTGAATGCAAATCTTTAAGGAAATGTTTTAAATGCGGCAGCACAACCCATATCTTGCGTCGATGTCTGTTAAACTCTCCAAAGAGTAATGGCAATACAATTGCCAAAAAGGAAGATGGAAGGTCTCAAATTAATGATCAGTCAAATACTGTGCATCAAGAATCATCTATAAAAGAAGGGCAACATGGTTTCTACACCACACCAAACTTGTTGAACAACCCTGAACCTAAGGATATCTCTTTCCCATCTGAAGAAGACATGGACGGACGCAACAATTGGCAGTTTACACGGATGATGGCTCCTGAACTGGTAAATAATAGACCGGATGAATTAAGGGTTTACCTCCCTCCTAGAATGGGTTTGCATGAGGCTAATCGATTCCTAGATAAATCAGCAGTTCTGATGATTGGCCCTCACTATAACAACCGGCACATACCGAGTCGCCTTGCAAACATATTGGTAAGGCTCTTTCGAATAAACACTAGGGATATCTCTGTTGAAACAATAGACCCGACCCTTGGTGATTATCTAGTTATCTTCCCGACAACCCGTATGAGGGATCATGCAGTTTCTATTGGTGTTTTTAACTTGGGTGACAATGTTGAGGTTCAGCTTATAGAATGGTCCCCCATGCTAGACACCACGTTCGAGCCAACAACCCAAAAGGCAAGAATCAGACTTCATGGTCTTCCTCTTCAATACTGGAATAGGCAAGATCTTAATATTGTTGTTGCTGGATTCGGTACTCTGTTGCGTATTGCAACTTGTTTTATCAATGGTAATTATGCGACTCTACGCCTTCTAGTTGCGGTTCATGATCCCAACAACATCCCAAGAGCACTGATGATATCTGAAGATCCCAATGCAACCTATGTTCAAGTTGAACTTGAGGGATGGACAAACCGCTTCATGCAAGGACCTCAACAGCAACACAATCAGGGAGGTCAAGGACCGAACGGAGGACAGGATCCTAATGATGGCCATGGTAATCAGCATGTGCATCAAAATGAGGGCCCTCTACAACAACCAAATCAGCCGCAAGTGGATGCTCCACAACAACAGGAAATGTTGCAAAACCAGCCCTTACCAGATGCTCCACAGGATCAAGGTCTGGTAGCAGCACGCAACGGGGATAACCGAGAACTGTCATGGTTTCATCACCATGAGGATGATGGCAGTCTCAAAGGCCGCCCTCTACAGCAATGGGTGCAAAACAAGATACTGGAGACTCCTGTTCAACAACAGAATGGACGAGTCAAACAGGTCATGCATGTGGTAATTAATGAAATTAATAGCCTGGGGAAGATGACAACTGTGGTGCACTCTTTTTGCGTAGAAAGGACCTGGGAACAAGTGATTTCGCATGGCAATAATTCTGGAATTAATGGCATCTCTATAGAGCCGTTATTCAAATTTTCTCTTGATACTTTCCAAATCCCACCGAATTTATTGCTTGCTGGACCAACTTTTTCAAACTTTCAAAATAAGGTTTCTGGTTTTAATATCACTGAACAACCACTTGCAATTACTAGTTCAAATTTTAATGACAAAGTGATCCTACAAAATGATGCTCAAGTGAACAACTCATGGGCTGATCACCATTCGGCCCAGGATTTAATTGATGGCCCTCCACCTGGTTTTGAAGATGGACCATCTTTTAAGAGTCAGAACACAACTCGGCCTACTAAGACAAAGGCCCGGGTTAGCAACAATGATATTTCTGGAATTAGAAGAAGTCCGCGATTGAGCGGCAAGCACAAGGGACCATATGTTTCAGCAATAGACAAGGCAAGAATTGTCCAGGGATATAAGGATTCGGGCACCTCGACATCTCATACTAAAAAGAGGGCTCGTTCTTTTAAGGAACCTGATATGGAGTATCTCAAATCCTTTAATCCGTTATCTGAAGTACATGCTGAAGCCATTGTGGGAATGGCTGGTCTTTCTATGGAGGGGGAAATTGCGGTCAAAATTAAGAAGGCTTTGGAGGAAGGAGTGGAGCAGGGAATAAGCCCTGTTAATGATTTAGTTTAATGGATTTACAAAGCTCCTCCTATGTCAGTGTTCAAGTGGTTTGGATAGGGTTAATTATGTTTATGATGAAGGGTAGAGTCAGTTTTATGATTGTTTTTGTGGTTTTCGGGTCTTTGTTTACCGGTTGTTTTCGGTATTTGTTTTATGATGACTGCCAAGTATGGGGCAGCATAAGGTCTCAGGGGAAGGGGAGCAATGTTTTAATTTTTTGTAAGGGCTTCAAGTTTGGGCTAAGCATCGGGTTCTATACGATGTTGTATCAGTTATGTGGAAATGAAGCTTTTTAAGAGTTTAAAGAAGATTTGCTAGTTCACAATGAGTTACAACACTAAATTAAAGTTCATTAGTTGGAATGTTCGAGGATTAAATGAGCGCCCCAAACGCTTGGCAATAAGACAAACATTGCTTCTGGAAAGACCTGACATAGTTTCATTACAAGAAACAAAGATTTCTCAGATGGATGATACACTCATGAGTCAGATTTGTGGCTTCAGATTGAGGAGTTACCAAGTACTTAATGCTCAGAATACACGAGGTGGAGTGCTTACGGCTTGGAACCCAAACAAATTTACTTTGTTGAGTTCGGATATAAGAAGATATTATGTTTCAACAATGCTACAGAATACTCATGACAGCAGCAAATTCCTTTTCACATCTGTATATGGCCCCTCCAATCAGAACAAACAGGAATTTTATGATGAACTATCTTCTCTCAAACCAATCAGCTCTGTTCCCTGGATAGTTTGCGGGGATTTCAACAACACTTTGGATCAACAAGACAGAAACAATAATAATACAGTCTGGCGCTCATCTCTGCAATTTTCAAGGTTAATATCTGACCTTGGTCTCTTGAATATCACACTGCACGGACGACAGTTCACATGGTCTAATGAAAGGAGTCAGCCGGCTATGGCACGCTTAGACCGTTTTCTCATTTCAAGCGAATGGAATATGCAATTTCCCAATTCAATGCAGAAGGCTTTGCCGAACACCTCATCGGATCATTGTCCGATTGTATATATTGCAAGAACCACCTTCAGAAAATCAAGATTCTTTAGAATGGAAAATTGTTGGTTGAAGTTTCCTCAATTTGAAGAGGTAGTGAACAGAACATGGACATCCTTGCCAATGGCGTCTCACCCGGTACAGCTGCACCAGAAATTATGTCTTCTACAGAGAGCGATCAAAGAATGGGCAAATCTCAAAGTCGGTTCAATTAAGAAGCAGATCAAATCTTGTCGAGATTTCTTAGGTTGGATAGACAAAGTAAAAGAAATAAGAATACCGACTCCACTTGAGAAGCTAGTTGCATGCTTACTAAAAAAGAGATACACTGAACTTAGTGTCTTGGAAGAAGACATATGGAAACAAAGATCCAAGATAAAATGGGAATTGCAAGGCGACAAAGGAACGAAGTTTTTTCATGACATGGCCTCTCAATCAAAGAATTCGAATTCTATTCCTCAAATTGAGCATAATGGTGTTCAATTTTCAGACCAAAAGGCAAAAGCTGATGCTTTTTTTCAGTTTTATACCAGTTTAATGGGTGCTGATTCTAAAGAGATGCCAACTATTTTTTGGTCAAACCTATATCAGAGGCAAAATGATCTTAGGCATTTAGCTTCTGACATCACAATGCAAGAACTAAAGGATGTCATTGACCAATGGCCCAACAACAAGAGTCCTGGGCCGGATGGATTCACCGCAGAATTTTTTAAGAAATTTGCAAATATTCTGTTGCCGGACATTCATGCAGTTTTCAGAACATCCACTAGCCAAAATATCTCTCTTGCATCTCTGAATTCATCATACATTGTGCTCATCCCAAAAAGAGACCATGCTCTAAGACCTCAAGACTTTCGACCAATAAGCTTGATCCACAGTATACAGAAAATGTTCTCAAAAGTCTTGGCTAATAGACTTCAAGGCTGTTTACATGACTTAGTTGACTTGGCTCAAACAGGTTTTGTAAAAGAAAGGCAAATAACAGAAGGATTTATATATGCTCAACAAGTCTTGCAACATTCATACAAAACAAAAGTACCTTTAGCGATCTTTAAAGCTGATATTCAAAAGGCTTTTGATACCATCAGCTGGCAATTTCTACTAAAGGTGCTGGAAAACTTAAATTTTCCGCAATGCTGGTTGTCTTGGATAAAAGAGATTGTCCTTACTGGTTCCTCTCAAGTAATCATAAATGGTCTTGCTGGTAAGAAGATTATTTTGAAAAGAGGCGTGCGCCAAGGAGACCCTCTATCGCCATTTCTTTTTATCATGGCAATGGATTTTATCACGCGATGGTTCAATAAATTGGTGCAAAATGGAGCCATTAGACTGCCATTTCAAGGAATGAAATCGTGTCTTTTGTATGCGGATGATGCGCTTTTCTTTGTGAAGCCGGAGATTCAACAATTACAAATGCTAAAGATTGCTTTTATAGCATTTGAAGGGATATCTGGTTTAGCGGTTAACCTAACCAAATCTGAACTGCTACTCTCTCAGGATCCAGATGACCAAGGAAACCATTTTGCAAGGATGATGGGTTGTAAACTCGGTTCTTTTCCATTCACCTATCTTGGTCTCCCACTATCAAACAAATGCCTTACAAGAGCCGCCTTCTTACCTTTGATACAGAGATTCAACAAAAGATTGGCGGGATGGGCAGCCAAGAACCTTTCTATTGCAGGAAGGTTACAGCTGCTAAATGCGGTTTTATCTTCTCTTCCAACATATTATATGTCAGTTTTTAGGTTACCGGCATGGACAATTAAGGAAATTGATAAAATCAGACGACGCTTTCTATGGCATGGAGTTACAACGGAGTCTCATAAACTGAACCTTGCTAAATGGGACTTTGTTTGTTTGCCTAAAAAGCTTGGTGGTCTTGGTGTTGTAAATCTCAAAAAATTCAATTTGGCTATGCTGATGAAATGGTGTTGGCAGTGGGCTGAACCGAAGGAAAGGCTGTGGAAATCATGTTTCTACTTAACCAATCTATCAAGAGAATTGATCCCTAGTTCCACCTTATTTTCAACAACCCTTAAAGAGGCTTACCAATTTTTTGATATTTCGGTTATTAGACAACCTGGTAATGGTTCCTCTATTGGGTTTTGGGTACATGATTGGGGATTTGGCATTCTCAAGCACAAATATCCTACTCTATTCACCTACAGTGTTGATCCTATGGTGACATTGGCAAAGGTCATGACAACCATACCTTTATCATTGCAATTTCAGAGTAATTTGTCTCAGGATGCGTGTGAGGAATTGATATCTTTACAAGGCGAAATTCTATCTGTTGTGAATTTGGATAGTCACACCAATGATGAAGTTATTTGGAAATGGACTGAGAGGGGTAACTTCTCAGTCAAATCAGCATACTTTGCTTTCATGAATGGTCCAACGATCACAAACAATAACCGGGGAATATGGAAATTGTTGGTGCCACCAAGAATGAAGGTTTTTGCATGGTTACTGTTGCTTAATAAAATTCTGACGATTGACAACTTGAATAAGAAAGGATGGTGCCTTGTAAATTGGTGTATCATGTGTAAAAACAAATCTGAGTCAGTAAAACATCTATTCAGTGAATGTCCCATGGCAACAAGCTTATATAGAAGAGTGGCTGTGATATTCGGTGTCAGAATGCCGATCGTTTCAATTCTTCATGGAAGTGATGCGATCTCTGCCATAATCGATAAAGGATACACAAAGAAGGAAAGATCAATTTTGTTAATCTCACAATTTGTTCTGTGGAGGGAAAGATGTAGTAGAATATTCAGAGATTCTACAAATGAGATTTCAGAATTGGTAACGCAAGTACAAGACCAGTGGAGATACAGCTTGCTTTCAGCCTCACCATCGGCTTCCTGTGTCTAAACTGCAACAACAATCACAGGGGCAATGATGGAATGCCACTGATCAGATCGGACTGGGTACAGAAGAAAGACTGGTACGATGCTCAGGTGTTTGGAGAACTAAGGACTGGTACAAATGAATTGGTACACTGACAGGAGGACATCGGACATTGAACTAGTATGCTGTATTGAGAAAATAGCATACTGGTACGCTGTCAGGAGGAATGTGTTGACACTGGAGCACATTTCTATTGCCCTCATTCTTCAAGAGGTGCAATGTAGATATAGCTTGCTGTGAAGGAGAGCATACCAGCATAGTTGAAGACCACAGATGTGGGTTTTATTTTTATTTTTTATTTTTATTTTTATTTTTTTTCAAGATTTAGTCTTACTGGTATGGTCTTACCAGTAGACATATCTACCATTTTCTCTTTTCTTTTTTAGTTTACTTTTTAAGCTCAGATGTTCTGAGCTGCAATTGTCTTTATTTTGAAGTTACAAAACTCTTGTAACCGCCTTTTTAATCAATGAAATAAGGGCATGACCCTTGTTTTTCCTCAAAAAAAATATTAAGCCTAACATAAAACCGCCAATATCCCAGAAAAGCATGCTCATTGTTCTCAAATTAATTAATATAAACAGAAACAAATGTCGGTTAAAAGGGAGAGGGAAATCAATATTTTTATGTAGTGATTAAAATAATAAATTATGTGTGAGTGTTTTTATATTCGAATTTCAGTTGAAAGAGTATCCATTAATCAAATATGAAACCTGTTAATAGAAGTCCATCAAAAAAAATTTAGTTTAATGGACATGTGATCCTGTCGCTTTACCAATGCCAAGACGAAGATACTATTTGAAAAAGAAGTTGAGATCCTTTGCAGTAATATACAATTTGATAGAAGTAACCCAACTTTTGGGTTTTGGATCCGGACCGTCCGATTCTAATTTGTGATAATCCATCCAAAGTGGAGCACACACATCTCAAGTCACGAATCCGAATTCCGATGTGATCTCACTCCGGATTCGAATCAGATGGTCCTAATCCAAAATCCAAAAGTTGGATTACTTTAGGGGATCCGGACCCCACTTTACGGAATCTCAACTGGTTTGGGATTCGGGTCACCGTAGGGGCAGTATTATTGGGCTTTGAGATTCGTGCCAAGTTAAAAAGAACGGTCCAGATCTAGTAATTGTAAAAGATTACCTTATGAGGTATTGGAGAGGATGTGATTTCCAGAAGCTGTCGGCAAACCAATGAGAAAACTGAGATGTTTTTCCAAAATTCTTTTATTTATTGTTGCTGTCGTTATCGTTGCACTAAAGATTCTTCTACTGTTCCTGCACAAGTTACCCGGTCCTTTTGTATTTATTTACTCTTATCAAAGAAATTAATTCCCTTAAATTTTGTGAATGTTCTGATGATGCTATTGAAAGGTTGTCATCATTTGAGATAGTTTTTCTTTCCATATTATTATAAATATATATTGTGGGATCTTTAGGATCATGAAGTTTCATACTATCTTTCGGAATTCTGTCATTTTTTCCATGATGACCTTTTAAATGTAAGTAATCATAAAAAATTTGGTAATAAGAGCTATCAAAGAATACTAATTATTTCTTCGTTACAAGTTACAATTAATTCAATATTGGAATTTATAACGGCCTTTTTAGATTCTGATAAGCAACAAATTAAGCATCTCGACCGAAAAAAAAAGGGAACCGGAAAATTTATAATAATTACTCACGCAAAACATAACCAATTAAAAATACAAGTGGCTTATGAGCACTCTATAAGAGAGAACTAAGAATAAATTTCCTCTCTAAGACTGTAAGAGCGGCCCGCCTTACTCAGAGGTTTTTCATTTAAGCAGTTCACAACCCAAAGCATGTGCATCTCTGCAAAACAAAATAATAATAATAAAATAGTTAGATTATTTCATCATTCTTGTTTTTTCACGGTAATGCTGTTGTTTAGTTGCAGTGTTATTAAAATTGATATAAGCCTAACTACAGAGTTTGCACAAGCATGAATGGACTATCAGAGTAATGCAGTAACAGTTTGCATGGAAACATAAAAGGCAATGTGTACCAGTAACTGAATTGCACGCTACATTGTATCAGCTCCAGTTCTCATTGGAACAGTATCAGCACATAAGGGTACAGATTAAAACGGTACCTTTAATTTGGGGCTCTGATCACGCTGCGGTGTATAAGGTACCATTGATGGAGGATTAGAAGACTCATTGCGGATTCGATAAAACACCTCAGTGTAGTTTGTCTCCTTACCATATGACGGAAATGGAGGCACCAGACCATACTGAACCAGAAATAAAAATATATATACCATCAGAATATTGGAGACCAATTTAAAATTTCATGCTTGCTGTACCAGCCATAGCGTGACTGTACCAGACTACCAGCTGATTACTGGTCATATAACCTCCTTCTATCTGGTAACAACATTTTTCGAGGAAGTAGGTGCCAATAAGGCATATATTACCGATCTTCATGCAATAATACTGATTGCAACAGGTGCGGTACTGGTACCGCATTTTCTCAAATTATGATGGTTTATTAATTATGCCATGAATTACCTGTTCTGCAGGCCTCTGGTGGGTTCTATTTGGAGTATGTCTACCTGGTGTACTAGACCCAATTTGACCCTCATGTGACCTCCCATTTCCACCATTTCTAGTGCCAGAAGGCTTTGGGCTTGGGTGGCTCTGGTAATTCGGGTTAACGGGTTTATGTGAACTACCCGATCTGCTACTGCCACTGCCATTGCCACGTGAACCACTCCCGCTGCTCCCTTGTTGGTGAAGTGGAGATTTTCCACCCGGCAAATAGCTCTGGTTTAATGGACTTGCGCTAACGCGAGGGGAGTCGGGTTCATGATGCCTCGGATTCGGTGGGGTACTGGGGTTTGCTAAAATAGGTTCGGGTGCACCGCCTGATTTTCTTTGGTTCCGAGCTCTCGCAAAGACTTCTGTATATGGTGTATCGGCTGATGCATTGCTGTTGGGAAATGGAGGGATGTAAGATTGCTGATATTAAAAAAAAGAAACAAAGAGAGAAAGATGAGTTGTTAGCTATATTTTCAGGAACAATCTAAGTGAAAAATAATATGAAATAAAATCAATTTGCATTAGTTGAATTACCATATTATATTATACAGATTGATTAGGTCAAATACCAGTATGGGTTTCAAATCAGGATCTGCAATTGAGGGTTAGTTTATCATAGATTGTGCAAAATGAAGCTTAAATGCACAACTCAAGAGTTAATCAGGCTTAACTATGAATAACCTCTCCATTTTCATTAATTGAATATTGTTAGGGGGTCACAATCTAGATCGATAACAGAATTGAAACAAATTCAAGACAAATTAATTGTCAGTTTATAAAGCAGCAAATGACCCCTCTGACAGAAATTTTTTTTATCATTGATTGGTTGTGTATTTATTGTAATTTGTTAGGGGGGTCGTCGGCTGGAAAAGACGAAATTGACCCTGCTTAATATGTGTCCGTAGGCAACACCTCTGTATATAATTAGTTGTAAATGAATAATTTACATTTATATTATCAACTATTAATATTTACAAGCTAGATTGTTATATATATATATATGTTATCCAACACGAATACTTTGACAGTTCAAAACTAACATTAATACCTGCATATATAGGCACATTATTCATACAACCATACTTTAATCAAATATGAAACCTGTTCAATGGACATGTGATCCTGTCGTTTTACCAATGCCAATATACTCTTTGAAAAAGGAGGCCAGTGAGGTCCAGAAGTTGCCCGGTAAACCAATGAGAAAACTGAGATGTTTTTCCAAAATTCTTTTATTTATTGCTGCTGTTGTTATCGTTGCATTATAATCCTCTATTTATTTATTTATTTATTTATTCATTTATAGATTCTTCTACTCTTAATTCCTGTACAAGTTATCCGGTCCTTTTGTATTTATTTACTCTTATCAAAGAAATTAACCCTTAAATTTTGTGCATGTGAATGTTATTGAAATTAAAGGTTGTCATCATTTGAGATAGATTTTCTTTCCATATTATTATAAATATATTATATATACTGTGGGATCTTTAGGATCATGAAGTTTCATAATATCTTTCAGAATTCTGTCATTTTTTCATGATGACCTTTTAAATGTGAGTAATCATAACATAATTTGGTAATAAGAGCTATCAAAGAATGCTTATTATTTCTTCATTACAAGTTACAATTAATTCAACATTGGAATTTATATCAGCCTGTTTAGATTCTGATAAGCAACAAAGCATCTCGACCGAAAAAAAAAGGGAACCGGAAAATTTATAATAATTACTCACGCAAAACATAACCAATTAAAAATACAAGTGGCTTATGAGCACTCTATAAGAGAGAACTAAGAATAAATTTCCTCTCTAAGACTGTAAGAGCGGCCCGCCTTACTCAGAGGTTTTTCATTTAAGCAGTTCACAACCCAAAGCATGTGCATCTCTGCAAAACAAAATAATAATAATAAAATAGTTAGATTATTTCATCATTCTTGTTTTTTCACGGTAATGCTGTTGTTTAGTTGCAGTGTTATTAAAATTGATATAAGCCTAACTACAGAGTTTGCACAAGCATGAATGGACTATCAGAGTAATGCAGTAACAGTTTGCATGGAAACATAAAAGGCAATGTGTACCAGTAACTGAATTGCACGCTACATTGTATCAGCTCCAGTTCTCATTGGAACAGTATCAGCACATAAGGGTACAGATTAAAACGGTACCTTTAATTTGGGGCTCTGATCACGCTGCGGTGTATAAGGTACCATTGATGGAGGATTAGAAGACTCATTGCGGATTCGATAAAACACCTCAGTGTAGTTTGTCTCCTTACCATATGACGGAAATGGAGGCACCAGACCATACTGAACCAGAAATAAAAATATATATACCATCAGAATATTGGAGACCAATTTAAAATTTCATGCTTGCTGTACCAGCCATAGCGTGACTGTACCAGACTACCAGCTGATTACTGGTCATATAACCTCCTTCTATCTGGTAACAACATTTTTCGAGGAAGTAGGTGCCAATAAGGCATATATTACCGATCTTCATGCAATAATACTGATTGCAACAGGTGCGGTACTGGTACCGCATTTTCTCAAATTATGATGGTTTATTAATTATGCCATGAATTACCTGTTCTGCAGGCCTCTGGTGGGTTCTATTTGGAGTATGTCTACCTGGTGTACTAGACCCAATTTGACCCTCATGTGACCTCCCATTTCCACCATTTCTAGTGCCAGAAGGCTTTGGGCTTGGGTGGCTCTGGTAATTCGGGTTAACGGGTTTATGTGAACTACCCGATCTGCTACTGCCACTGCCATTGCCACGTGAACCACTCCCGCTGCTCCCTTGTTGGTGAAGTGGAGATTTTCCACCCGGCAAATAGCTCTGGTTTAATGGACTTGCGCTAACGCGAGGGGAGTCGGGTTCATGATGCCTCGGATTCGGTGGGGTACTGGGGTTTGCTAAAATAGGTTCGGGTGCACCGCCTGATTTTCTTTGGTTCCGAGCTCTCGCAAAGACTTCTGTATATGGTGTATCGGCTGATGCATTGCTGTTGGGAAATGGAGGGATGTAAGATTGCTGATATTAAAAAAAAGAAACAAAGAGAGAAAGATGAGTTGTTAGCTATATTTTCAGGAACAATCTAAGTGAAAAATAATATGAAATAAAATCAATTTGCATTAGTTGAATTACCATATTATATTATACAGATTGATTAGGTCAAATACCAGTATGGGTTTCAAATCAGGATCTGCAATTGAGGGTTAGTTTATCATAGATTGTGCAAAATGAAGCTTAAATGCACAACTCAAGAGTTAATCAGGCTTAACTATGAATAACCTCTCCATTTTCATTAATTGAATATTGTTAGGGGGTCACAATCTAGATCGATAACAGAATTGAAACAAATTCAAGACAAATTAATTGTCAGTTTATAAAGCAGCAAATGACCCCTCTGACAGAAATTTTTTTTATCATTGATTGGTTGTGTATTTATTGTAATTTGTTAGGGGGGTCGTCGGCTGGAAAAGACGAAATTGACCCTGCTTAATATGTGTCCGTAGGCAACACCTCTGTATATAATTAGTTGTAAATGAATAATTTACATTTATATTATCAACTATTAATATTTACAAGCTAGATTGTTATATATATATATATGTTATCCAACACGAATACTTTGACAGTTCAAAACTAACATTAATACCTGCATATATAGGCACATTATTCATACAACCATACTTTAATCAAATATGAAACCTGTTCAATGGACATGTGATCCTGTCGTTTTACCAATGCCAATATACTCTTTGAAAAAGGAGGCCAGTGAGGTCCAGAAGTTGCCCGGTAAACCAATGAGAAAACTGAGATGTTTTTCCAAAATTCTTTTATTTATTGCTGCTGTTGTTATCGTTGCATTATAATCCTCTATTTATTTATTTATTTATTTATTCATTTATAGATTCTTCTACTCTTAATTCCTGTACAAGTTATCCGGTCCTTTTGTATTTATTTACTCTTATCAAAGAAATTAACCCTTAAATTTTGTGCATGTGAATGTTATTGAAATTAAAGGTTGTCATCATTTGAGATAGATTTTCTTTCCATATTATTATAAATATATTATATATACTGTGGGATCTTTAGGATCATGAAGTTTCATAATATCTTTCAGAATTCTGTCATTTTTTCATGATGACCTTTTAAATGTGAGTAATCATAACATAATTTGGTAATAAGAGCTATCAAAGAATGCTTATTATTTCTTCATTACAAGTTACAATTAATTCAACATTGGAATTTATATCAGCCTGTTTAGATTCTGATAAGCAACAAAGCATCTCGACCGAAAAAAAAAAGGGAATGGGAAAATTTCTAATTAATTACTCACACAAAAAATAATCAATTAAAAATACAAGGGGCTTATGAGCACTCTATAAAAAAGAACTAAGAATATATTTCCTCTGTAAGAGTGGGCCCCCTTACTCAGAGGTTTTTCATTTAATGCAGTTCACAACCCAAAGCATGAGCATCTCTGCAAGAAAAAAATAATAATAAAAGAGTTAGATTATTTCGTCATTCTTGTTTTTTCGCAGTAATGCTATTGTTTAGTTGTGTTGTTATTAAAATTGATATAAGCATAACTACACAGTTTGCACAAGGCAATGTGTACCAGTAACTGAATTGCATGCTACATTGTTTCTGTGTGCCGAAAATTGAGGTATCGGCTCCAGTTCTCATTGGAACAGTATCAGCACATAAGGGTACAGATTAAAATGGTACCTTTAATTTGGGGCTCTGATCACGCTGCGGTGTATAAGGTACCATTGATGGAGGATTAGAAGACTCATTGCGGATTCGTGAAAACACCTCAGTGTAGTTTGTCTCCTTACCATCTGACGGAAATGGAGGCACCAGATCATACTGAACCAGAAATAAAAATATATATACCATCAGAATATTGGAGACCAATTTAAAATTCATGCTTGCTGTACCAGACTACCAGCGGATTACTGGTCATATAACCTCCTTCTATCTGGTAACAACATTTTTCAAGGAAGTAGGTGCCAATAAGGCATATATTACCGATCTTGATGCAATAATACTGATTACAACAGGTGCGGTACTGGTACCCAGTACCGCATTTTCTCAAATTATGATGGTTTATTAATTATGCCATGAATTACCTGTTCTGCAGGCCTCTGGTGGGTTCTATTTGGAGTATGTCTACCTGGTGTACCATATCCAATTTGTCTACCTGGTGTACTAGACCCAATTTGACCCTCATGTGACCTCCCATTTCCACCATTTCTAGTGCCAGAAGGCTTTGGGCTTGGGTGGCTCTGGTAATTTGGGTTAACGGGTTTATGTGAACTACCCGATCTGCTACTGCCACTGCCACTGCCACGTGAACCATTCCCGCTGCTCCCTTGTTGGTGAAGTGGAGATTTTCCACCCGGCAAATAGCTCTGGTCTAATGGACTTGCGGTAACACGAGGGGGGTCGGGTTCACGATGCCTTGGGTTCGGTGGGGTATTGGGGTTTGCCAAAACAGGTTCAGGTGCACCACCTGATTTTCTTTGGTTCCGAGCTTTCTCAAAGACCTGGGTATATGGTGTGTCAGCTGATGCATTGCTGTTAGGAAATGGAGGGATGTAAGATTGCTGATTCTAAAAAAAAAAAAAAAAAACAAACAAAGAAAGAAAGATGAGTTGTTAGCTATCTTTTTTGTTGAATATTTAGGAACAATCTAAGTGAAAAATATTATGAAATAAAATCTATGTGCATTAGTTTAATTACCATATTATATTATACAGTTTGATTAGGTCAAATACCAGTATGGGTTTCAAATCAGGATTTGCAATTAAGGGATAATTTATCTTAGATTGTGCAAAATGAAGCTTAATTGCACAACTCAAGAGTTAATCATGCTTAACTATGATTAATTGTGCAACCAGTGGTACCGCCATTTTTTTTTGTGTACCAGCCTAAAATAATTTGTGATTTGGAAATTTCTAATAGTGTGATCATTTGAATAGGTTTGTGTGATATCTAAAAAGCCAAAAGAAAAACTAGTTCATGTTAATCCCATTTCTTACAAAATAACCTCTCCATTTTCAATAATTGAATATTGTTAGGGGGTCTCAATCTAGATCGATAACAGAATTGAAACAAATTCAAGACCAATTAAGTGTCAGTTTATAAATCAAATTCAGCAGCAAATGACCCCCCTCAAAGAAAAGCAGCATTATCCAAAAGAAAAAACACCAAATTAATGAATTCAAAGAGAAACGAAGTTCAAAGTAAACAAAAATTAGAAATAAAAAAGTGGCTAACCGCCATCAATATCTTCAATTAAATCACTTTTGGTGGTTCTCTAATTAAAGGAGCTTGAAAAGATATCTCTCCTTCGCCTCTGCACTCTGTCTATTTTATAGAAGAAACAAGTCTTGACTTTGAGGCGATAAGGTAGACTTGTCAGAGGGAGAGATGGAAGAAAAAGAAAAAATAAATAAAAAGAGACCGTTGACGAGCGCCTAGTATATATATTTGTTTGAACCCTTCAAACTACACAATTCCAAAATATTTTATAGTTTTGTCCTCCTATTCCCGCATCTGAAACAGTCAAATAAAAGGAATAGGACGGCCATTTTTATTAATACCTCAAAAAAAAGTTAATTTTAAAAATAACCTTGCATTGGAGTTTTTTTCATAAATGCCTCGATTGCTGGGCTCACGAGCGGCCCAAAAAGCCACCAAACTGCCCCCATGCAGAGGCGGGCCACACCCCTACCAAACCGCCCCCTGCAGGGGCGGGCCACACCTCTAGCAGACCACCCGAGCCAGGGGCAATCCACTAGGGGACCAGACCGCCTGGGGTCCAGGCGGTCCTCTCTCTCTCTCTCTCTTTTATTAGAGATCTTAATATTTTGAAGTGATGTCGTAACTTTTTATAACTTTGATTTGGTTTGTCATTTGGATATCACAAGTTTAAAGATAACACTAATTAAGGACTTGACATTGATTCAAAAATTTCCAACATCTGACAGCTTGTTGATCTTCTTTTCTTTATTTCTGGTACTAAAATAGTAGTTCAGAGCTACTAAAATATATTAAAATCTCAAATTAGATCTCTGTCCATGGACAATGCACTCTAGACTGACATCTGGTACGGTACCAAGTCCAAACTCAACAGTCAAATACTAAAAACATCAAATTTGACCTCATCTAGTAAATTAGCAAGTATGGAGTGATACAGGAACCAAACTGCAAAAGTGATTACACTAACATGTAGAGCATTAAAAAATACACATAATTGACACAAATTTCAATTTATTTGAATTTTTCTACAATTATTTATGAATTTCCAAAGTTTGACTTTTGAAAAAACTTTAAACAGCCATAACTTTGGCTAGGAAAGTCGGATTTGCGCATATGACCACTTTTCGGAAAGGGGGGACGAGACGAATCTGAATATCACCTTGGGGGTCACCTTTGGGTATTGGAAGCATCAGAATTTCAAAAAAATATCGTTTAGTGCCTCAAAAATTCAGTTTATGTTTTCAGTAGGTATACAACGATCAGTATTTTGTTTATAAATGTCGGTTTTTTTTTTTTAAACTCATTTTTTTATAATATATGTATATGTATATATAATGAAGTTTAAGTTTAAGTTGTAATAATGGTATATATAATACATGTGTATATATATGTATATATAAAGTCATTTTTTTATAAACTCATTTTTGTTAAATCAGTATAAACAGTCGCTTTTTACAACACTGATTTAAAGTATCATTATTTGTTCTTCTAAAAAAAAGTATATGTATTCTCAAAAGTTTTTGGAAGTACATTACTATTTGTGAATCATGTACTAATTTTTTTTTTTAAATAAATTAGTTTTTTCATTACTTGATCAAAATTAAAGTGTAAGGTACCTTACAATATTTTTGGGAGTCATTTAATCAAATGTTAGACTACAAGAAGCAACAAGCCTTTTTTTCTATTGTAGAATGGTAGCTTTCTTGATATGTTTTATGTCTAGTGCAAATTAACAAATAACACAAGACTATGCATATATTCGTCAAACATATCGCATGTTATACTCGTGCTATTTGTAAAGATGAGATCAACTTAATTTGAAAATAAGGTTGGCCGAACCCGATAATTACAACGAGAGAGATCTACCATTGAAAATTTAAATAATTAATTTCTAAGAATTTTTTTTAATTAATACTGGCAAGTCCTGTTTAATTTTTACTCTGATCCATCTAACCTAGTTGCATTCAAGGGCAATATTCATTTTCTTCATAAAATTATTAAGATTCTCTAAAAAAAATAAAAAAAAGAGAGGACCGCTCATACCACAGGCGGTCTGGTCCCTAGTGGACCGTCCCTGACCCGGGCGGTTTGCTAGAGGTATGGCCCGCCCCTGCAGAGGGCGGTCTGGTAGGGGTGTGGCCCGCCTCTGCAGGGGGCATTTATCTCTAAATTATATAAAAAAAAAATCATACATAAATATAAAATAAAAATAAAAGAGGTCAATTAACACATTCATTGGACATACCTATGCCCCTGGACTCTGTTCCAATAAGAAATGAGGGAGAAAGGAGCTGATACAATATTTTCATAGAATCTAAGTGAGTATTATATGTGTTGTAAATTAACACACCCAAATGTACGCTTAATGCATCAAGAACACAAGTTAAAGTCTATCTGAGAATTTTGGGGACCTTACAATTTGAAATGCGGTCAAAATTGATTAAAAATAAGCTGGACTTACGCATTCAAGCGCGCTGTAAATGCATTCTTACAAAATTGTATTTAAACATGTCTTGTAAATTTTCCACCCAATCCAAATCAAGTCATATGAAGTTATATATGTCAACTACAGGTATCAGGTGCCAACAAGAGCCAGCTAACAACGACTATTCAAATTCAAGTGTATTGAACAGGTCCCGTGGCTAACATAACATGTACATGGGGTTGAGATCCATGCACAACTAATTAAATTGACATCTGACAGCACACTAGCTACAAGTTGCACCTCAGATCAAATCAAATCAAATCAGTTCACTCATCCTATGATCCCTTCAAATCTGACGGCTCAGGATGCATCGCTGCCTAGTATTAGTATAGATAAATGCTGTCATACAATTAAAAATTATACATCGCTTTAATCAAAATAAATATCTCTGTCAATTGAAATTCATACTCATTTTAACCAAAACAAACATTTTTTTTTAAAGAAAAAGTTGGGTCAGACTCAGATGTACGTGTACCTATGATAATTTAATAATTTTTTTATACCTGATGCATGATCCATGAACCAGGGGTCTAAAAATGAAATCTAAACTAATTTTCTGAGTTAGAGCAGAGCATTGATGGATTCGAAAAGACTACTACTAATCAACTAACCACGCAAAAGAGTGGCCCACAACTGACGAAAGGGAATCAAATTGTATGACATCATAACATCGCCAGCTTATCCAGATCTTCGGGAATTTTTTATTTATACTAATTATAAAAAAGAGATGTACGAAAACAGATAGAATATATTATTTTCAATCAACATAGTAAGATCGTCAGTATGGATCACGATCTACATTTTATGAATATAAGACAATGCCCACAAATCACAATCCATATTTTCTTTTCTTTTTTAACTTTTTCAAATTTATCTAATTTATCCCTCAACTCTTAAAACTCTTTCTTTTTTACCTATTACACAATAACTATGAAATTAACTATAGTTACATCCTTAGTTAAAATAATAAAAGTCAATAATACCCTTTCTTATTTTATTCCATTATTTAATTTTGGAAGTTCATCCGTCTCTTTTTCCGCTCTGCCCATATTTTTCTTATGGTGACCTCCACTGAAGGAGTTTGTGGCGGATTTAGTGCTTTCTCTTTTGTTCATTGTTTGAATCTAGTTGATTTTGGGTGAATTTGGAGACACCTAATGACTAGGTTGAATATATAGTTTCTAGAACCCCATAATAAGACAAAGAAATTTTGTTGGTACTGTTTACTGGTGCCATAATAAATTGATCATATCTCGTGTTCGACTTTTCTTTCAAAAGACCAAGCTAATGGTGTAAAAGCATGAGGGAACAACCTATTCGGTGCCAGAGAGTACGAGGAAGCATTATCTCGGTACAAACTTGCTCTGAGATAGGTATTTTGAGATGGCGATGTGTATATATTTTGATATCTTTGTCGTCATGTCAAGATTTAAAAATTTGATCTGTAAACACAAGAAGAAAACCAACAATTTGGAGTTGGGGTTTCTTAAGCTGATGATTGATGGAAACAATATAGATATATTTCTTGCAAAACAACTGTCTAATTTGAAGAGAAGTTGTGACTGCTCTCTTCTAGGTGGTTTCTGTTGCATGGTTGATTAGAAGAGAGAAAGGCAAGGGCATGATCGGAAACAAATAAATTAGATAATATTCTACTATGAATAATTAACTCTATGGTCAAATAGAAAAACGAAAATCAAAGTTGAGAGATATATTAGATATAACATAGAGTAGAAGGGTAAATAGAAAATTAAGCCTTTATATACGATCTTCCTGGCTGTTAGTTCGAATGAAAATGTTGATTTTATTATTCAAAATATTAAAATCTTATCTCAAGTGAATGATTGAGATTTGAGACATGACGGTCCATTTTGTTTAATGTAATGATACAATTAATTTGGACTGGTAAGTGGTAGCTTATCAACAGCAGTCTTGTTTGTTTTATTCATATTTAGAATCACTTATGACTTAACACGTGGCTTAAGTAAAATTTTCAATTTTATTGCCCACCTCAACTAACACCCGTTGACAAACGGGTAAAGATTTTAACAGAACAATTTTGGCTTCGTGCAACGGATGAATCCCATGCAGAGTTCTTTGAATTATATAGTTTGTGCGTTGTACAAAGTCAAAGCTGCTCTGTTAAAATGTTTGCCCTTGACTAACCTTTGATTTCTACTAAACTTCTCCTTGTTAGAAAAAATAAAAAAAAATTCTCTGTAACAACAACTAAGATGCTTTCTTCAAAAAAAAAAAAAAAAAAAAAAAAACTAAAAGTAGCAAGCCACCTGCTTCATTAAAAACATAACAGTTCTTACAAAACATAGAAAACTAGAAATAATAAAATTCTCAAGGTGTGAAGCACCAAAAGAATATCAGAAAACATAAAGGCATAACATATTCTCAGTTTATTTAAAGCACAGTATATCCAACAAAACAAAGCACATCAAACTAACCTGATAAGCACATCAAACTAACCTGATAAGCACATACTAATCAACTCTAACCATAGAACGAGTAGAGGTACTAGCAAAAGAAACACACACTAACTTTAAATTGTCTGAATTTAAAGTGAACAAATATTTGTTTTTATTTAAGATTATACAGCAATTTGTTTTCAATTTTTTTATTTTCCTATTGATTTATTGTGTACCAGTTCAATTAAATTCTTATCTATGTTCTAGAAAGAAGTCGTTTTCTCATAGCCCGCACATATAGATAAAAGGAGTTTTGACGAAGCAATTGTTTTTTTCTTTTTCAAACTTGCTTCTATTAATTATTTTCAATAAAACAGAATAGTGTAGGGTAATTTAACACATGATTCGATTGGGTCTATTTTATTTATTTTTTATATAATTAAGTCTTTGCCTTGTCCCATTCTAGTCAGAGCAATTTTTCTATCCTTTTGTCTTACTATTTTAATTAATTCCGACTTCCCATCGATACATGACCATAATTAAGATTCTCTTCTTCTTCTTTTTTTTTTTTTTTATAAAAAATAAAGATAAAGTAATTCAACTATTTAATATCTTTGTTATTCTCATAAATATTTTTTTTTATTCGGAGTTCAAAATTTAAACCTATGATCTCCCAAAATAGAATTAAGATTTTATGTTATAAATAATATTGTCAAGATTATTTTATATTATATATATATATATTTTTTTTCTTTTCTAATGGCTTCTTTGAGTAGAACTGAGGTGTTCTTAAGCTCATCAAGTTTGTAAACTTAACTTGAAATTCTACCAGAGTGACTTTAAATGACAAATATAAACCGTTGGAAGTTTGGAACTGATCTACTTCACGATTGATGAATTACATGCCAGATTTGTAAAAAAATTATTCAGTTTAGTATAAAATCAAGCAATAAAAAAATTTATAAGTTAATTTTAATGCATTCATTTTTCATCATTATTTGACCAATTGACTTTATACTAAATTAATTGAAAAATTTATAAATTTGAGATGTAAAAACATTATTTTTGAAATAGATCAACTTTAACGGTTCGGAATTTTTTCAAGTTAAGTACTTGATGAGCTTAAGAATACCCTAGTTCTACTCAGCTTATTTTATTGTTTAAACTAAATTAAAAAAATAATCTAAACTACAATAATATTGATATCTTTTTTTATATATAGATTATACATAATGAAATAAAAAAAAAAAACTAGTAAAACCACAATAAAAATATCAATTAAATTCTAATATGTATGATAAAAAATTTAAAAACTTTGAGAATGACTTAGTCACCTCTAGTAAGATCCACTCATTCCATATATTGCTAGATCAATACTTGTTTCTTTCCTTCACTTCATAAGCGATCCATACTCAAAGACATTCTTATAAGGTGTTAAGCCATCCTTATAATTCTAAATTCTTTAATTATGTATATTAAAATTTAACTGAGTTTTCTTCTTTTAAGTTTTTATATAGTTCAATATTTTTTATAAAATATGAAATATTTGCTTGTAGCACAATGGTTCAAGTTGCTTAATTATTGTGGTTGTGGGAGAATTTGAGTTCAAATTTTATTTACAACTTTATATATTTTAAAATTTTATTTTTTAGTCTCCCAATCTAAATTTTCTAGTTGCGATCCTGGACACATACAATCTAGTTGAGTTGCTTTGTCAAGAATTCTATAGAAAAAGTCCGCACTCGAGTTTCTTTTATTTCAATGTTAGGATCTCCTAATTTACTCAAATGTTTGAGTTTGAATATGGACCATCCAATCAAAATCTGCACGAATATTGAGTAATAAAGGAAGTCTCTGGAATTTTATTTCAGACTGGATTAATTCGAATTCTAATCAGACAATTTGAATTCCAACATAAATTTTTTGAGTTATTTTAGAAAATCTTGATCACACTACTCATCCCCCGGTCGTATCCCTATGATCCTCTACCGCGTATAATAACTTCTAAGAGCATCTCCAATCCAGCAATTGGAATTAATTGCTAAACAACGGTTATGGAAATTTTAGGAATTAATTTGCTGCATTAGTGCAATTAATTTTAATTTCTTTCTATGTCCACATCAACACATCTTCATTTTTTGTCAGAGAGAGAGAGAGTGCTACAGATATGGAAAGAAAGAATTTGAACCAATTAATTAGCCACCATGTCATTAAACAAACGTTTTCTTTTAAAAATTTTTTGCTAATTTGGAAATTATTGTACATCCCAGCAATTATATAGTATGTGCGTTTTAAAAGTCAAAACTGCTCTGTTAAAATGTTTGCCCTTGACTAACCTTTGATTTCTACTAAACTTCTCCTTGTTAGACAAACAATATAAAAAAAAAAAAATTCTCTGCAACAACAACTAAGATGCTTTCCTAAAAAAAAAAAAAAACAACAACAACTCAGATGCTAAAATAAAAAATGAACCAACATTTTTTAAAACTTGCTTCCACTAACTTACAATAAAACAGAATAGTGTAGGGTAATTTAACACATGATTTTATTGGGTCTATTTTATTTATTTTTTATATAGTTAAGTCTTTGCCTTGCGCAACTCTTCTATCCTTTTGTCTTATTATTTGAATTAATTCCGACTTCCAATTAATACATGAGCAGAATTTTTTTTATATTTTTTTAAAATAAAAGTTGGAGATCAATTCACTTAGCTATTTAATACTTTTGTTATTATAATAAAAAAAAAGTTATCTTTCGGATTTTGAACTCACAACCTCCCACCACAAAATTAAGATTTGAATACGAGAAAGGTTAATACTGTCGAGATTAATTTATACTATATCATTTCATTTTGTTCTTTTCCAGTAACTTCTTTGAGTAGAACTGAGGTGTTCTTAAGCTCATCAAGTTTGTTAGTAAGGTTAACTCAAAATTCTATCCGAATGACTTCAAACAACAAATTCAAATCGTTGGAACCGATTTGCTTCATGATTGATGTGTTTACATGCCAGATTTGTAATTTTTTGTTTCAATTTAATATAAATTCAAGTGGTAAAAAAAAAACAAAGTTTCTAAATCAATTTTAATGTGTTCATTTTTCATGATTACTTGATCATTTGACTTTATACTAAATTAATTCGAAAATTTATAGGTTTGCGATATAAAAACATTACTTTTGAAGTAGATCAATTTTAACGGTTTGGATTCGTGATTTAGATTTAATTTGATAATTTTTCAAGTTAAGCTCACAAAGTGTTTGATGAGCTTAAGAATATCTTATTTCTACTCAGCTTATTTGATTGTTTAAATTTTACAAAAAAAAAAATCTAAACTACAATAATATAGATATCTTTTTTTTTTTTATAGATCACACGTAATGAAATAAAATAAAATAAAAAACTAGTAAGACCACAATAAAAGTATCAATTAAGTTATAATATACATTATTAAAATTTTAAAAACTTTCAGGACGACTTAGTCACCTCTAGTAATATTCACTCATTCCATATATTGCTAGATAAATGCTAGTAGTGGATTGATTATGCCCACATAGGGCAGCCCGTGCCCTACCCGTCCGTACCCTATGCCCGGGGTACCCGTGTTCGAGCCTGGGTATAGGTCGGGTAAACTGGTACACGGGTACAGGCAAAAAACAGACCGGTCACCATTTTTTGGGCAAAAATCCGACTATACCCGGACCGACTTATACCCGTACCCGACCATACCCGTGCCCGTTGTGCCCGTACCCGTACCCGTATACCCGACCTATCCCTACCGGGGTATCCTACCCGACCCACTTTATTTTGAAATTCAAAATTTTCAAAAAATCCTCCCTCACCGTTTTATTTTTTTATTTTTTACATATTAGTTGGAGTATAACAACTAGTTTTGGTGATTTAAATTCTTGAAATATGTCCAAAATTAATTGAAAACAATTAATATGTACGTTTTCTTTTTCCTGAATTGCATTGCAAGAGATTTTAATTTAATTAAGTTGCTCTAGTAATTATTTGAGGTAATTTTACTAGTTTAGCTCGAAACAACTCCAGAATTAAACGAATTTTTTTATTATGCATGCAATTTGTTGAAAATGTTATATTACAACTATGTTTGCATTAATATATGTATTCTTACAACATTGCTCTAATAATAACTTATACAAGTTTTAAGTATTATTTGATAAAAACTATCAGAGAACACGTAAATTCCTAAAAGAATAATATACATCTATCTTTTAATAACATTGATTTAATCCAGTCCACATATTTTCTGTATGAAAAAAAACAGAAAAAAAGAGAAAAAATTAAAATAAAAAAACGGACCGGACCGCCCTGCCCCTCAAGGGTACAATAGGCACGGGTATAGGACGGGCAGGGTACGGTTTTTGAAAAAAAAAACCCAAGATACCCAGTCCGAGATACCCGTGATACCCGTGCCCGTGCCCGTGCCCGTGCCCGGGTATGCCCGGCCCGCCCTGCCCCTACCCGAGAGCAATACCCTAAATGTTAGTTTCTTTATTTCACTTCATAAGTGATTCATACTCAAAGACTAGTGATGGCGTATATGTAGAGGCAAATCTTAGTGTACTTCAAAAAATGCTAATCCACCATTATAATTCTAACTTATTTAATTATGTCTATTAAAATTAAATTAAATTATAAACATAGTAGTACATGTGAGTTGAGAGCCAAATCATGTTTATGGTCAGGTATTCTAAAGATTAGTCATATTATACATGTGAGTTCTTTTTGGTAGGTGAGTAATGGAAAGAATGTTATATTCTGGCTTGATAGATGGTATGATGAGAGTGTTCTTTTTTATGATACCCTAATTATTTGTTTCAGATTACATATAATAAACATATTTCTATGTAGGAGGTTCTGTCAGGTGCTTTTATAAATTTAGAATTTGCGAGACAGTTAAATGGGATATATCTTATAGAATGGTGCTCTCTAGTTAATCAATTTTTGAGTTTTAGGTTGAATGACATATTAGATCAAATTTTGTGGAGATGGACTTCACATGGCAATTTTACAGTTCATTCCTTTTATAGCTGGCTTGAGCATGGTGGGGCTCCTAATCTTGAATTTCAGAGTATATGATGTGCTAACATTCCCCTAAGTTTTTTTTTTTAATGTCTTGTTAAGCAAAATAGGGTTTTAACATGGGATAACCTTAGTAGAAGGGGTTGGTCTGGAAATAGGCAATGTGTATACTGTTCCGAGATGGAGTTCGTTGATCACTTATTTGTCACTTATTATTTCTACTAGATCTATATGGTCTTGGATTGCTACGTATAATATGTTTGTTTTTTAATGCAATTATGTTGTTGATTTAAGGGAATTATATTATTGCATCCCTCTCAAAGATGTTAATCTAGTAGAGATAATTCGTGGTGTTGTTTTATGGACCTTATGGCTTGATAGAAATAGAATTTTGTTTAATGAAGGGCGGATTCATGCTGTATAGGTTTTAGGGGCAAGATTATTGATGTAGCTATAAGAATCAAAAGACTAATATTATATCTCAGCTTAACCTCATCTTACCTTCTGATTTGAAGGACCTGATAGGTTCCACTATGATTTCCATAGAAGCTATACAAGATTCAATCCATATGCATGGAACATTGATAGCTTTGGTGGATGACACTGTTGTTCGTACAATAATCTTTTACGTCTATTTGACTAATTTGCAAAAACATACAATTATTGAATTTTACGATTTCTTCTATTTTGAGATTATGTAGGTCCAAGAAGAGTAAGAACTGCAGTATAATATGCTTGGACTGAAGAAATCACGAAGACTTTTATCAAGAATACAAATTGTAAAATCAGAAACTTGGTAAAGTATGTGTGAGGTTGATTAAATTGGGATAAAACGTTGGTAACGTTTTCAAAACGTTGTAACGTTTTATATTGGTAAGAAACGACAAACTGATCAAAAGAAGAATCAAGTTATAACGTTATAACGTTATACAACCGTTGTGACGTTTTACAAACGTCATAACGTTAAACAAACGTTGTAACGTTTAATAGCTACAGAACTACTGAAGCACAACTGTACTGTACCAACATGAAACGTTGTAACGTTTCAAGTATATTTAAGCTTCAAATAACTTCTATTTTGATCAAGTTTTTACAGGTTAAAACGTCATAACGTTTTGCAAACGTTATAATGTTTTGCTAAGCTGTCAGAAAATTAAAACCCTAAAATCGCATTTGAATTAAACGTTGTAACGTTTTATGTCAAACATCTCATTTTTGAGCTGACACTATAAATAGAGTGATGAGATCTCTTCCCAAATCATCTCAGCCGACCCTAATAATTTTAAAAGTGATTTTCTGAGAGCTTAGCCTACTCCATTGTTGTGAGAGCTTAAAACTTCAAAATCCCTCAAGCAACCTCAAACCTACTTCACTAATCTTGATATAGATTAGGTTAGAGTGATCTATTGAGTGTTTCTCTTGTGTTCTAGACAATCGAGACCTTGTTCTCATCTCTTTGAGTTGGCCGTTTGACTTCCCGCTTGGTGTGTAAGGGCTCAACGGTTCACAAGTTGTAATCCTTTCGTATTGGGTAATAGAAAGGCGCACCACACAAGGTTGCGAAGCCCCGGAGACGTAGGCCTTTGTTTTGCCGAACTCCGTTATCATCCCGCGTGTCAAATTTATCTAAACTCATCTATTTACTTTCAATTGCAATTTAATTTCAGTTTTTGATCAATTAGAGGTGCCCCTTAGTGCAACAGACACTGCCAATTCAAGTTCCTCGTATCTTTTGCCAATTCATAATTTTACATGATCTTTTTTGAATGTTGGCCTATGTATAACATTATTTATGTTGTTATAGGTTGTTATGCATGTTTTTGTTATTGTTATGATGTATTAGGTTTTTTACATATTGTCGTAAGTCTCTGTTCTGTTGATTTATCTGGTACCAGACAATTGGTACTAGTTGGATATTGTAAGGTCTTTTTTTATATGAAAATCGGTGACTATGTCACTTCTTTCAAAAAAAAAAATCAATTAGATTTTTTCTTTAAATTTTTTTATATAGATACTCAAAACACTAGTGATGGCGTCTGTACAGAGGCGGATCTTTGTATACTTCAAAGAGCGCTAATCCACCCTTATAATTCTAACTTATTAAATTATGTATATTAAAATTCAATTAATTTTTTCTCTTAAATTTTTTATATAATTCAGTCCTCCTTATAAATAAAATGTTTACTTGCAGAATAATGGTTGAAGTTTTTCATTACTTTTATAAGAAAACTTGAATTCAAATCTTATCTACAATCTTATATAACTTTACATTTTATTTTTCAACCCCTATTTAAATTTTCTAGTTGCGCCCCTATGCACATACAATCTAGTTGAGCTGTTTTGTTAAGAATTCATGAAAAAGTCCACGCTCAAGCTTCTTTTATTTCAATGTTAAGATTTCCTAAATTAATTCAAATGTTTGAGTTTGAATACGAATCGTCCAATCAAAATTTGCACGAATATTGAATATTAAAGAAGCTTCTTGAATTTTATTACAGACAAAATTAGTTCAGATTCTAATCAGACATCCCGTATTCAAACATCTGTCCCAACCAAAATTATTTAGGTTATAACACTCATAGTAACAATACTCGCATTTAGTTCGCAAATAATTCACGTATTAAACGTTTTTTTTTTCGTTTCTGAACCGAACTCCGAATAAAACGCAAAAAAATGTATAATATGTTTTATTCGCGAATAAAACACGAGTTAACAAATTATCAGCGCAAAAAAAAAAAAAAATTTTATAATTTTTTTACATTTTTTTGGAGCTTTTTTTGTTTCTTTATTGGATCGAACCATTCTCAAATTATATCCAAATCACAAAATTTTGACTCCGTCGTATTGAACCTGAACTATTCATTTGTCATTATGATAACACGCATTACATATCTCATTCTACACGGTGCCCACACACAGAGTTGTAGGGTTGTGACTTTGACAAGCCGTGGGAGAAACAAACAATGCAATAGCTGATCTGTATCTATATTCTCTAGGCACTCATTTGTCTAAACCTATATATATAATTCTTGGATCCAATTATAGATATCAATATCATACTCTAATGGAGCCAACATTATTTGATATCTATTAAATAAATTATAGGAGGTCAGCTTTAAAATTTGTCTGGTTATAAGTTATAACACGCAATGCACATCTCATTCTACACGGTGCTCCCCACACGCAAAACAACACACACACAGTTGTATAGCTGTGACTCTGACAAGCCGTGGGACAAACAAACAATGCAATATCTGACTTGTATCTATATTCTATAGGCACCCATTTGTCTAAACCTATATATATATATATATAATTCTTGGATCCAATTTGACACCAAAAGATATTCAATCATCCAGCTGGAATCCATCCAAGTCAATGGCTGCCTTTTTGAAATTTTTGACTATCGATTCAGTTGTTATGAAAACGAAAAAAAATGAATAGTGAATTCATTAATTCAATCAAGTAGAAGGTACGAAAAGGAAGACTGAAAAAAGGCAGACCTAGTCATAAATTATTATTAATCATCTGACAATTCAGAGACATATTTCAGAATCTATCTATTTATAATTATATCAATGTCCCAAGCTATAGATATTGGTCGATGGCTGTTGACTATGTATTTAATATATAAATGCAAAGAATATTTCTTTTCAATCTTGATTTGGTATTGCCTAAACTTAAAAAACATGACACATCACTTTATTTGTTTGGACTATATTTAACAGAGCGATTTTACACCGAATTAAATAATAGATTAATCCGAGAACAAATATCAACCAATACAATACACCTGGCCTTTTTCTATAATTTGTCTGAATTTTGTGAGAGATGGTAAACTAGATCCTAGGTTCCATAGTCACAAGATTCGCGAATTATTTGCAAATTAAATTTAAATAAATCGTTTGTTTGATGATACTGAACTGAATGCTGAATTATTCAGTTAATCAACTCTGGTCTGGATAATTTCAAATCATTTCCGAATTATAGCCGAATTATTCTCTAATCATGAATTTTTGATTCGGCCAAACCAAACCTGAATAATTTATTTGTCGGTATGATTGTAACTTGGTCTTAGTCGTCACACCAGGTTATTATCTGTATCCGCCGCAGAGGACCAGAATCTCTGTTGTAGGTTTAATGTTCCTCAGACCTGGTCAAGCCAACGAAAGAAAGCATGTCCAACGATCACTTTCACGCTTCTATTTCATTATTTTTCCCGCGCTAGTTAATAGACCGAGTAGTGAATTAGATAGTCAAATCAATAGTTAAAGCTGTAACTACTTTCTGTTAGATTAGTTACACTTGACCACTTCCACTTGTAATGCGCTGTACATTGTGACGTCAAATGGAAACAGAACCAATTCTCATACTGGTCCCTTGGAAAACACCAAATAACAAAAATGTAATATTGTAATCTTACAATTGCAAGTAATTTGTGTCAGATGTATAAAGTAAGAATAATATTAACTATGGTAATTCCAACGGTGTCCTTCAGCACATTTTTTAATAAAAATGAGAAAAAGAATCCTTTTTTTTTATTGAAACAATCAGTTCTTGTAGCATTTTTTTTATTATTGAAACAATTAGGCCCTGTTCGGCTGCACAGTGGGAATGAGAATAGGAACGGGAATAGAAAAAGTTTGAACTGAAATTTACTGTTCACGTGGAAAAAAAAAATTCAGTCTGAGTGAATTTTTTTTTTCCCACGTGAACAGTATTTTCGGGATTACATCCGAACAGGCCCTTATTGAAACAATTAGTTTTTTTTAATATAAAACTGAGGATATTGCATTTGTGTCTCATATGACTCCCCTTTGCAGATACATTAGGAGACATGTATCTCCTAAATGCTTTCTCTTGTCTCCGCCATTTTGTGACTAGACCACTAGACTATATATGTTAACAGTTTTTTCTTTGTAGAAAGAAGGACAAAAAAGAAAAGTCTTACACGTTCTTTAATCTTTTTTTTATGGACATATTTTTTTTAATAAAAAGACGGAGATATAGTTTTCAAAATTCTATTTAATGTTTCTAAAGAACTGTCTGTTTATGGACTGTTTCTTAAACCAAATTATTTTGATTAATAATAATAATAGTAATAATAATAATGATAGGAGTTGAGCTACGGTGTTTTGGAAAATAAAGAGGTTGATTTACTTTCTGTTCAATTTTCATTTTTAAAGTTGAAACAGCTGATCCGAATTTTTCAAAAATTTAATAGAAAACAATTATTTTCAAAAAAATAAAACAATAGTAGAAAAGTTTCAAAAAATTGTAAAATTTGCTTGCCAAACAATTTAATAAGAATATCATTTTGAAATATTCGAATCTACTGTTTAAACTTTGAAAGTGATAATATAAGCAGAAAATAAAACATTTTTTTTTTAATTCTCAAAACACGGTAGTCCAACAACGAGTAGAAGTTAATAGACTGAGTCATTTTTTTTATTTCCAAATTCCAAAGATGACATCCGAAACGCAACTGAGAATGGACACAAATAGCGTTGACTGGGTCTTTCTGTCTTGACTTAAATGGGTAACGAAAATGATTGTTTTAGTTATTTATTGAGTACAACATGTCTTCGTTGAATTTGCACTGTCTCTCTTTGCCAAAACTTTGGGAAACATAGATTCTTTTACCTGTACTGTGTGTTCTCTTAAACGCGTTGAATTGGCAAACATAGAACAAACAAAAAAAAAAAAGGTTTAGAGACATGCTTGAACAGAATAAGAAAAGGTAATCTATTTAGTCCAAATGTAGACAAGCATAACGCACTTCTTGTCTTCATCCGATCAGACAGATCAGATTACCTTTTTATCTGAAAATTGACAGGACCAGTAACAAAACCGACATGTACTGTAAACTGATTGCATTTGTCAGGTCAGAAAAGAACCTGGCAGATGACAAATTTTTGTTCAGCTTTTTATTTGTTATCATTTATCAACAACAGAAGCAATAATATATATATTTTCACCATATGCCCTCTTTTAAGTATGGCATGATATTTGTTATCAGATATATTTAGCCTAGATAAAACAATACAGATCCGATATAAGATTTTTAAAGAACCCAATATTTCTTTCCTAATAAGCTAAAACAAAATGTTGAAAAATACAAAACAGGCTAAAATTTACTTAAGACTTTCCGTATTATGTTCTAAAATAGCTTAACCTTCGTACTGAAATATGAAACAATTATCAAAATGGGACTATCTAAAGACTAAGTATGCTCTCAAATCCTAACATCGCATAAACTCTTGTTTTGTAAATTTTGTAATGTATTAAATAACAAAAATAGGCTACATAAAGTCACATAATTCCATGAAAGCAGAAAGTACATCTATCATTTCAGCCTTTGGATTCGGGTAGAAACGCTTGCTTCTATACCCTCCACAGGAAACTTCATTAGCTTTTCAAGATCTATAGATTTTTCGGTTTCGATTTTTGTTTTGTTAGTGCATGCAAATAGGACTTCATTGACTTCTTCCTCTAGCTGAAGCGAAAACAGGTGATCAAAAACCTGAAATAATAAAAACGAAAAAAGGCATGTTGTCAGTTGTAGTCCTACAAAACCTCAAATCACACTATGTACTGCTTTGAAAAATCCACCCCAACCCCCTTCCACACCCGCACACGACTACAAACCCTAAAATAAATAATAATAAATTAAAAAAGAACTATACTATGTCTTACCTCTTTCATGTGAGAAATAACAGTTTCTCGGACAGCTGCTGACCTCGAGACTAGATTAGTTACAAAAAGACCCCCTTGTGATAGAAATTCTTTTGCTGCCTTCAGAAACACTTCCTCTACAAAATTTGGATGGGGGCATGTTAACCCCGAGCTGATAGGAGAAAAAGACAAATTAACAGAAAATAATAATAATTTGGAAGAAACAAAAACAAATTAAATATCCATAGAGGGTTTTGGTGTAATACAGAACAACGGATGCAAATTTGGTCAATGTAACTATTTCTAATCAATACATACTGTATATAGTATAGTTCTACTCCAGCCCCTAGTTGTTCAAGCCTCGGTATGACCAACTCTTTAGCACCAAAATTGGGTCTCATGACCCTGCTCAAGTTTTAATTTCACCTTCAGTTGTTGAAAATAATCCCCAAGCAAGGAAAATATATATTGCCAAGCATGGTCTAAAGCATTATGGATGCCAATATAAATCGGTATAGTGGATCTAACTAGCACAGTACAGACTGAAACATTAATGAAATATGTCATGTAATACTTGGTGGTTGGTATGCTTAACGCAATTGGTATGGGGTACTGAATCCGAAAATCTCTAGTACAAGATGCACAAGTTACAGACCTTAGATCAGATGAGTCTGCATCTATAACAAGGATTGTGGTCTCTTTATTTTTGGTTCCACTAGACAAGGCATCTTTACTTTTGTCGTTTTCTCTTTCTGTAGATTGGAAAACATACTTGACTCCGTCCCCAACATGTACCTGAAAAAACAGGAAACAGAAGAAAAAAAAAAAAATCCAATTCAACAATTGTTATTGTGCACAATTCATACTTTATCCAGCAACAACTAATTGTTTGGCTCAAAGTTGGGGCTCCATAAAGTTATGTAAAAATCAGTATGACCCCTGCTGGTGGATTACTTTTTATTACATATTTTGCAAGTAAAAGAAAGTGCTTGACACAGGTATGGCCGTGCTGTGATAGGGTTTAGATCTACCAGTGTGCCATTTAGATTTCTTTATTTATCCTGATGCCTTGAATATGCAAATTTTAAGAGGAGAGAGAGAGACAGAGACCTTCATTTGCTGGTCTTCAATAAAGCCAAAGTGCTTTTTTGCCAAATCGACAACTACAGGATCCAACTCTATAACCTTCATTGTACCATGGTTAGTTACAAGCATTAAATAAAAATATCTACCATTTTGGTATAATATATAAATTACTCCACAAATATTGGATAAATTTAGCGCCACAAGAAAATAAGTAATGACTTTCACCCAGAAACAGTAGTATAGATTCTATTACAACTGGTAAGTCTGGTATGTACAAGTTTGGCACTTGAACAGGCGCAGTATCAGTACTGGTATGCCATAATATTTAAACAAACAAAGAGTTTCAATAATAAATCACTTGTAGCGTCAACCAAGTTACTTATCAATGGTTTACCAGTGAGAGCAAGTGCCAGTATGTACAAAAGTGTATTAAGATTATACCCTTAGCCAGCAATTTTTGAGTTGACATTTCTACCTGGAACTTACAAGGTACTGACAAGGTCTCTAATCAAACTGGTATCAAGCTGAACATTGGTATCTGTACCTCAAAGCATGTTAATATTAAAATTTACATACAAAAGTAGCATACCTCTATTTGAAGAAAAGGAAGGCATTCATGAAGAAACATTGGTAGAAGCCCAGCTCCTAGACCGACAATAACAACTTTAACCTAAATTGAAGCTCTTGTTTTAGTATGTTAGATTAGCTTAAAAACTAGTATGTATGCAGATGTTGGTGATACCATAAACTGAAAACGAAGAATGGTACTATGGTACACATCACTAGTGATTCTCACCTTTTCTCCAGCTTCAACAGCTGTCTTGAGAGAAGAGGCTATCAGTGAAAATCCAGAAAGGATACCAGTATGGTATGAGCTTGCTAGCCTGGTATGATCGATCCTGAAATCGCTCTTGGAATCTATTTTTGCAACAAAAAAAAAAGAAAGTGTAATCAAGAGTAAGATACAGGCCAATTCTATCAATACCCCTTTGAAACCTCAAAGCATTATATATACACCCTTAAAGAACATGGAAAATCTTACTAAGCAGAAAATATTCTTACATCCACAATTGTTTCCTATTTTCTAGAAATGAAATACAGAAATCCTCTCCATGGATGAAAGCATTGCTTTTTGGATGGGAAGGTAAGATAATGGGGCATTTTCCATGTTCTCAAGGCTAAGTAAAATGCCCCATGCATACATGAAAGATGAACCCTCAAAAGTTTTACTACATGACATCATATTAAAGTAGAACCACCAAATAAAATTGGAATTTTTTCTCATTGGCATATTTCATAGTATTCAGAAAGCATATCTAGATATTTCAAGTCAAATTCAGAAGGTAAAAGATATAATGACAATCGGATAGAGAAAACTACCATTAGAACAGAAAAGTAAAATGCCCCATGCATCCATGAAAGATGAACCCTCCAAAGTTTTAATACATGACATCATATTAAAGTAGAACCACCAAATAAAATTGGAATTTTTTCTCATTGGCATATGATTCCATAATATTCAGAAAGCATCTCGAAATGTTTCAAGTAAATTCAAAAGGTAAATGATATAATGACAATCAGATAAAGAGAACTACCATTAGAACAGAAAAGTAAAATGCCCCATGCATCCATGAAAGATGAACCCTCCAAAGTTTTACTACATGACATCATATTAAAGTAGAAACACCAAATAAAATTGGAATTTTTTCTTATTGGCATATGATTTCATAATATTCTGAAAGCATCTCGAGATGTTTCAAGTAAAATTCAGAAGGAAAAAGGTATAATGACAGTCGGATAGAGAAAACTACCATTAGAAGCTTTGCTATACAAACGAACTCAAATTTTCCAACTAAATAAAAACGCGCAAAAAAGATGTCAAAATTTACCAGATGCTCTGCATAGGTTATTTTTCTTGGTGCCCTTCTTCTTTTTGGAAACAGAAGGCAAAACCCTTTTATCTTGTTCTGCTTTTCCTTCTCTAGTTAAAAATGCCTCAGACTGTACCAAACCAGCACTTCTCTCAAAAACAAGGCGCCGGTACACTGGACCTTCAGAAGTTGAACTGCTATTGTTTTCTTCATCTGGGCTTTCATAAACTACGTCTTCTACTATTATAGGGCCAGTAATTTTAGATACAGCCTGATAAAAGGGAAAACAACAAACAAAATGAGGACATAAAATAAACACCTAACAAAAAAGTCTCCTAAATTAAACCTTTAGTAGCAGATGCAGGCAAAGTTCTTGTAGCAGTACCACAGTAGTATAAACATGTATATACCAGCAGATGCATTATGGTCCTAATTTGAACTGTAGGTTAGAAATAGACAATTTTTTTTTTTTTTTGATGGGGGTGCAGTGTTGATTTTGTATGCTCTGCATATTCATCTTCACACCTTAAAGTAAATTAATAATTGCACAATGAGGTATTGTGAAGGCAAAATTGCATTCAATTGAGGTTAATCAATAATTGCAGCAGAGAGTTAATTGGGGTGCAATACGATAACATATCAGACTATCCGGTGGAACCTTGAGATTATATATTCTCACAAACAGAAAGTACACAACCAGATAAACAAACAGAGAAAACCCAATGTTACAGCTTATATTGCTTCATGATGAAATTATATATGACACTGCAAAATCTCAAACAGTGCAAAAAATATAGTACCTTTTCCACAATGTTTCTCTGCTTGATACCGTCATCAGCCATCATATATCTTAAAAAATATTCATGTGCAAAAGTTAAAAAAAGAAAAAAAAGAAACAAGTACATAGAGTGAATAACCATATACAAACCAATAAAAAAATTATTAAACAATTGAAAGGGTTTTCACCAGATGACATCTGCTTTGATGCCATAATAAAATGTATTTAATTAAGTTATCACAATTGCCACAACAAAAAATCAATTAATAATGAAATGTGGTTAATCAAGAGGAAGTTATATAATATGAAGCTATACTAGACTTTTACAGCACATAATAGAACTAGATAGGATAAAGAGAGGACAGAGAGAGGCATACGGAATCAGAGACTGATCTTCCACTTTATCAGGAGCTAAATGTACAACGAGTGGAGAGAGATCAGACTGAAAATTCAAAAGAAATTAATTAACCATAAAACTAAGCACTACAGAATGTATACACCTGTACATGAACAGATTGGATGGATGTATACCCTATTGGTATGTCTGAGAGAAAAAAGAAGTGTGCGTTTGTTTGTGTGAGTGTGTGTGCAAGTGTGCTTGTTTGTGTGATGTGTATGTGAGAAAAAAGAGATCTGCAAGCACACATCCTCATGCGTTGTAAGTGTGAGAAAGAGGGCTCTGTTTCAGTGTGCCACTCTTTGTGAATTGGAAACAATACTTGAAAAAAGCATACCTGGATAAGTTTCATACTAGCGTGCATGTGTCTTGAATCCAAGAAAACCTAAAATGACAAATGGCACGTCACCATGACTGTTTATTAACCTCTCAGAATATACACTAGCAAAAGTGGATGTATTTATATGGACCCAGCAAAAATAGTTGCTTGTTTATATAAAGGACACCAAATGGCCTTATATGGCACCTTTAATATTCACAAATTTGGCCGACTATGCATAGTCAAACAAATAAAGCTTTAATAAAGTGTAATTCATCAATCCATAAGAGGAAAAAAGAAATTGCAATTAGAAGGTACCAGCAACCCACCAAAGTCGAGTCATATTAACCTGAACAACCTTTGATTGGGCAATTGAGTTTTGTTCAATAGTTGTGCATATGTGCATCAACTATGCTTGATTTTAGCCTAGTTTAATACAATTGACCAAATTCCAAGTGCATTATAAGGATGCAAGTAAGACCCAAATTAACTACAGTTAAGCTTCAGACCCTTAATAGCAATTAAGCCTCCATAATCAAATGCCATCTAAATAATTCAGCAGTTATAACTCACTTGGGAATAAACTTGGCAGTAATTTAGCCCTATGTCCTCAATATGGCAAGTAAGACGGATATGGAGTTCAATCGAGCTCAAATAACCATTAATTGTTAAACTGAGCATTAAGTAAACCATAGTCATATATGCCTCAATTAAGACCAGTACTAACCCAAAATTACCCAATTTCGCCTCAATTTCAAGGCTAATAAAGTACCATGATCAGGCGAGCAGCCTTTGAGTTCTCCACGACCATCCATTGTCCTTCCTCAGAGGAAAATAACCACTCATGAGCTCGAATCTGAAAACCTAACAAATCATAGTCAAATCTCTAAACTAGTCTTATGATCAAGAAACAATAATAAGTTCATCTATACAAAACATACAAGTAGCAAATATATCCTTGCAGACCAGATACTCTAATGTGCTTTAAGTTCACAAGAAACTCCGATGCAAATTACCGCAATGAGTTAATCAAAATATTTCTCCTAATTTGGGACATTAAGTCCATAATTCAGGTCTGCCCCTTGAAAAGATGATGTTTACCACAATGTTTAACCCTCTTACTACTGCATTGTATGCGGTCCTTCAGAAAAGTTTATCTCATACTTGTTGTTAACCTTTCTATTAAGCAAGCAAGAGTTAACAATCTAATTGTTTCCTTCCAACAATCAATTAGCTTTTACAATATTTGACATAGTACCTATTGTTAATGACTGCATGCTTTCACATTGTTTTCTCATAAATACTTTATAGTGTGATTTAATGTACGGACGGGCTTTCTTGACAAAGGAATTATTTCACAACCTTGACAATAATTCTCTTATCAATCACAAAAGCTTGGAAACCACTAAATAAGTTTATGGGTGTTATCTAATTATATAGCTAGCCAATTTATAAAATTTTGTGCAGTTCAAGTATCGTTTGATAATGCATTGGGGACCATTAATTCAGATCATTAAAAAGTTCACATCATCTGATGAACGGGTGATGAATGCAGCGAATCTCATCATTTTTAGGCACGCTGCGTGTATTGTATGGGTTAGACACAATACATGTATTGTGTAGATCATTGCCTGCAAAATTGTTTCTTTTCAAAGTTATGTTTGACAATTGTCAAGATTGCCAAGTTAAATTACTGTCAATGGATCCTCATCTTTTGATGTATGCCACCCTTCCATATGTCAAAAAATCATGTAAGCATTGAAAACATATAGCATTCTGCGAAACTTATCCCCATATTTATCCAAACATACCCAAATTACTCATAATTTGTTTCCGACAAATCACGAAAAAATATGGGTTGTTTGGGTATTTAAAAAAAATTCAAATGAGAGAGGTATGTGTGATATTTCCTATCTTTTAAAGGAACATATAAGAAAAGAGGGGTATGTGTGATACTTCCAATTCCTTTAGGTATGTGTAGATTGTGTTGAAAAAAAAAACAAATAGGGGCATACATAAAATATTTTTTAAGTTTCAACGTGTCAACCTTTGGGACGATAAATATGGCACAGTCGTACGTGAATGGCTCAGATTGCACCTTAGCATCCAACAGGACAGCTTTGTAGCAATATAGAGAATTTCCTTCTTCACCAAGAATAAGCTGAAATCTTTGACCAGGAATAAGCTCCTTCAATTCTCCTTTTGCCCCCAGTTGTAAATCCTTCAAAGAGAATAGCACATCTTCACCTGACGAGTAATGGATTCTGATGCTATTCTCCTTCTCAACAGCATTTACTACTGCATTCACCTGAAAAATTATAGAATTTGCTTCTTGAGACTAACAGTTTAATCCTGTATACATACAAATTTCAATCCAGCCAACAATTATACACTATTAAGCCCAAACCAAGACTGGATTTACCTCAATTCTGCAACCAGCCCAAATTTACCCCATTAAGTTGTACAATTGCGCCACTTTACCCTCAATTCAATTAAGAAGGTTCAAGCCAAGGAACAACATAAAGATAACCCAAATAAGAAGAAGCAATCTCCAAAATGTCAAAATAAATTAATCAAACAACCAAACTGCACCTGCTTTGTGCTGAAAGAAAGAGCCGTATCATCGAAAAGTGATTTAATTGGAGTTGGTGTTGCGAATTTACCCTTTACTATTACCACCATAAAGGTCTCGAAATTAGATTTAGAAGATGGTTTGTTTGGTATGGCTTGCATAGTCATCTCCCAACCAAACCTAAATTCAGGAAGAAGCAAACCTACAAAATGTACCACAGGGAATGAATCAGATCCTTTAATGTTGAACCCGGAAAGAACTTAAAAGTACATCATGCGAATTGTCACTGCACAGTCAACTATACCACAATAAAACTGAATTAACAATCAATCAGTGAAAGAATCTCACATGATATTATCATTTCTATTTTTTTTTTTTTTGGTAAAGAAAAATCAAAATTAGAAACAGAAAGACAGGCCTGTTGACCCAGGACACTCAATACACTCACAATTTTAGAACCTAACAAGTAACAAGACAAAGAGGCTAAACCATCTGTACTTGTACCGAACTTGATAGCAAAGTGTCATGTCATATTATTTAGTTAATTGGAAATAAAACTAACCTAGAACATGAGACTCAGCCAAAGTGAGGCAGATGAACTTCCCACCATTCTTAAGTACCCTTTTCACCTGAAAAAAAATATTATTTATTGTCAGAAAGAGAGATCAGGTGAAGGATGTGATTTCAACAGTTACTATAAGGTATCAGCAAGATCTACAAAAGCATTTACTTCTTTAATATATTTACTCCCGAGAGCTGTCCCAACCTCAGGCTCCATTAAAGCATCCAAACCTCCTTTGTCAAGGACTATGTCAAACACCTCATCGGAAAACTAATTAAAAAACAATAAACATTGGTAGAATAAAATGTATAAATGCAATTAAAAACAACTGAACTGTTAGTTCGCTTTGTTTATACAGAAAAGCAAAATACAAGAAACATAAAGCAAGAGATGAATAACTGGTACTGTGCTGGGTGGTGCCAGTAGCTGCACCATCACATGCCAGTCTGTACTGAACATTTTGGCTGGTAAACCCAAAACTTAAATAGCTCATCCGTTAATTGTCATAAATCAAAATAGTACCAGTAGTACATGGGGCTGCTCTGATATTTCCCTTTCTATAGATTATTTTGGTTTTAATATATTTAGCCGTACAAGTAGCTGTAAGCACAAGTCTGACTGTAAGTGCACATGTGAAGATGCCTGATATTCCACCTCCATCCCTCCCTAATTCCCTGTCCCCCTCTCCTCTCTCTCACACACACTCATGCTCAAAGCATGCACGCATGGACAAAAACACATGCACAGGGTATTTATTACCTGGAGGTTAGTCATGTCCATTATGCGCCACTTCATCTCAGGCCGCGACCGCACGTATCGCCGCAACATATCAGATATTACAACTTTCGAGAAATCCACGTTAGTGATGCGGCGAAACCCAGCATCATAAATAAACTCCGAGAGACGGGAGCTGCCACAACCAGGTACAAGGATCTCAACCAGATCTGTACTTGAAACTGAATCAGATGGAGCAGAGAGGTGAGACAGCAATGGTCCTTTCAGCTCTGGCCAGTCAGCATACCTACAATGTAAAATCACATTAAACTAGCTGTCTTTGCAAATTTCACCCCAACTTTTTAGTATTGGCAACTAGCACTGACAACTTTAATCAATCAAAGATTCAACACCAGGATTTCCTTTTTATTGCTTATATAGAACCCATAAAAGTTGGATACTTGGATACACCGGCAATGAAGAGTTGTGTTCCATTAATGCCAGCAGTTTCGTTCGTACTGCTATTATCATCTGTCACCAGTGTACTGTGGCTAAATTGCCGTATTCAAGCTGTAAATTTTTAATTCGCCAAGCCTTTCAATAAATTACACCACTGATTGATAAATAGAGCAGAGATACTCTTGTCAAGTAAGGCAGTACCAGTAGAGCAGGACCATATATTATATCTACTTTTATTATAGTTTCCTGATTGGCTTTTGTTTTCTCTAATTTAAAAAATAGATTTAGTGCAGTCAAGGCAGCAATATGTGCCACTTGGTGCTGAATTCGGTTTGAAGTTTCTCTACTGAGTAGTATTTTATTTTGTACGGGTATTAACCATGCGATTAACCTTACTTTTGTGACTAAAATGTACTGGTACTGGTACTGTTACTGTAACAGTACCAGTAAATCTGGACGCACAAGGGTTCACTCTAATGAAATGAAATGACTAAGTACCACTCAAAAGAGTCGCCGGTGCCTCGGAGAGAGAAAAAGTTGTCCCAATTCTCCTTGCTCGTGAAATCGCCTAATGTTTCCATTATCGCTAACGGGTCGGACCCTCCGTTCTGCGTTTTCTTCTTCTCCATGGTCGCCGTGTCGGAGCTTCGAGCTGGCTCTAACTCTTAACTCTACTTGGGGTTTTACGAGGGGTTGAGAAGATGAAGGGTAAAATGGGGACTGTGGAAATAGGTTGCGGCTGAGTTCTCGTGGTTTTGTTGGACCAAAAATACAAGGGAAATTTTCCAATGTATCCATAGAATTTTCAAATAGCATATTTTTTCGTGAAAATATTGTAATATTTAATATACTCGAAAAAAAAAATTAATAGTCTTTATTCTAACCTCTTTAATTCATAAAATTCAAAATTTATTATTTAGCTATTTTAAAAATAAAATTGACAAATATAAATATACTCTTCCTTCCACATAGAGAGTGTCCCGTAAAATTAAATTAAATAAGAGAAAAGTTGAAAGGGATACAGTTGAGGAAGGGAGGGAATGGAACATTTTGTCTAATTGTGTTTGGTTAACAAAATTATGTCGGATGTGAAGAGTACGATTGATAAAATGTTTACTATTGTATCATTGTAATCAATAGAATTGGTTTTCCTTCCAATTTGAGGTGTAACATATGAAAATAATTTTTGTCGCAAATGTTTTTAGAAAAAATAATACAAATACTCAATTCTATATCTTACAAATATAATTCTCATTCAAGTTTTTCATCACAATCCTACAACAGTCACTAAATTTCTCATTAACCTTCTAAAATTTAATTGACTAAACAAGAAATAAAACGGAAAGGAAAATTAAATTTATATTATCTCATTAATAATTTAAATACGAAAATATTAAATATGTTAGTTTTCATTTCTATTACATTGCATTTCTTTCTATTCCTCATTCCTCTCTCCATCCAAACAGGGTGTGAAGATGTCCTAGTAGCAAGAAAAGAAAAATAATACTGAGATCTGACAACACATATGATGGTCATCTATATTGTTTGCATTCAAACCAAAGAGCCATGCCCCAATTGATACATCCTCATTTGGATACTTGTGGAAAAAAACATTCCAATAACTTCAAAATCGTCAATCACATTAAGAGTATTTCAAGTCTAACTATACAATTAAAATTTCATTAAAACAACATAAAACGAATACAAAAACAGAGATATCCTTTAGCTTAGCCCCTTGTAAGCACGAGAACTGGTGCGGGATCAATTAAATACTTTCAAATTAAATGGGCTTTGTAAAAAGTCTAAATATATACTATTTATTTATCAATGAAGTTTCATAGTGTCAATTGCTTATTTCTTGTGCATTTCAGATGAACTTTTGTCGGTTGTTGTGGATCAAATCTCTCTCATTCTTACATAAATCACGTTTAATCGGAGTAATGTCTTATATATTATTTATTTGTTGAATTTATACTCAAAGAAGACATTTGAAAAAAGTGACGACTCTATAACTAATGGAGTTTATCGATCTAGATAACTAAATAATTCCACAATTCATAATAAAACTATATTATTATCATCATTAGAGGCGGAGCTATATTGAAGGAATGGGATCAATTGACCTCATTTATTTTGAATTTTTTTATATTTTTTATATAGTATAAGGTAAAATACTATAGATACAATAATATTGACTCCCATTCACAATATAAACATTTTATATCACTGACCTCCATTTATAGTTTTTTGACCTCCGTAACTTAAAAGTCTGACTCCGCCCCTGATCATTATCATCGTCATCATCAGTCTTGTTGTTGCTATCGTCATTATCATCATCTTTGTAATCAATTACGTTATCTAATATCATTATTTTATTATTATTCAGTTATAATACTTTAAGTATTATTATTTAAATAAAATATCTTTATGATTACTTTTGTTACTATTACTTCATCTTTAAAATAATTACTTATGATTATTATTGTTTTATGTTTTCATTTGTTATTGTTATTATTGTCTTAATTTCGACATTTTCTTGTTTTATTTGACTACCATTGTCACACAAATAATAATGATAACGATGATAATTAATTAACGATATTATTTTTCTTACGAGGCCGAGGAGCAAGAAAGTACTGTCAATTGAATGATTGAAACAATATAATTAAATTGGAAAAAGAATGTAGTAATTGTCTATGATTGATGTATATATAATTACAAATTTATAATTATACTGTTGTTGTTGTTGTTATTATTATTATTATTATTATTATTACTTCTATTTTTTAACGCAGGATATGATTATTAATTTTTCAGTCATTTATTATTTACCATGGCATGATTTTAAGGTATACTTGCATAATGTTATGCTTCAATCAAACATGATATTAGCTTTAGTATGAGAGCTTACTTAATTCTCGAGTGTTGTTTTCAAGGACAGCTATAAAGAGATAAATAGACATCTTTGTTACAAACGCAATAAATAGGAGAAGCACTTCGAAATAATTTATTTTAATTTGAATATCTGATTGTTGTAAAAAAATGATCGTTTACATCAATTAATCAGCTGATATATCTTTGAAGACGATTAAATTTTTATGAATTTTTCCGAATAATCAATTAATTACTTAACAATATTATATCTATTTGACAATACATACCATATTCACATTACTCTGGTCTGAATACACCCGAAATTTTTATTAGTAGAAAATTAATTAATTAAATATCGATAATGAAGAATGAATTTGAGTTTTTTTCGAGATATAAGAAAAACGTGACAGTATATAACGTCCAAAATTATAGACTATCACGGCTTGGAACAGTACCAGTTCATGCCAAAACATTGTCCGTTTCTGAAAAACAGAGACCGAAACAGGCTGCTTCTGGCCGTGATAGTCTATAACATCCAAATTATCACGTTTTTTCTGTATCTTAAAAAAACTCAAATCCATTCTCCATTATCGATATTTATTTAAATAATTTTCTATTAATAAAATTTTTGGCTGAATACGCAGCAAGAAATTGAATGAATCCAAAATGTCGATCCACAGCTGATGTAAATATCTCGAGCTCTTTCCAAGGAAAGGGGCCCACTCTATGAGCTGAAAATTTTCTATTAATAAATTTTTTTTGCGCGCAAACGCTAAACAGAATAGATCGACGCTGCTCGCCTGATCGGAAGAGATTTCGTACGGACGAGAATTTGGCGGCGAAAGACACTTCTGCCCCCGTCTTCGTTCAGTTCAGTTCTTCCAAGGTGAAAAAGCGTTTTCTGCTGCCTACGCTCCGACAAGGTGCTTCCAGTCCTCTTTTAAACTCTCCTTCTCTTTTTGATTTTAACATTCAGAAATCATCTCCATTTTTACTGCAGCGGTGAAAATGGTAGTAAATAGATAATTTTTTATCCAAACGAACTTCTTCTTCTCTCAACACTGCTTTCGATCAAATTAAGTCAATTCTAAATCAACTCCATTCTATTCTATTTTACTGAAATCAATTCAATTCTAACAGGTTTAGCTTAGCTTCTGATCAGAGCCAAAGAGCAGGAAACAATGGCGGAGAAGCTAGCACCAGAGAAGAGGCATAAATTCGTGCACAACGGTAAAAATAGATCTTAATTCAATGCCAAAGAACTAAAAGAGTTGGATCAGTAATGAGAAGAGGGTAATAGAGAGAACTGGAGATTGGAGGGTTAATAAAATAAATTGGGGTAATTACAGAGGGAGATATATATTGGAAAGAAAGAGGGTTACAGGATTACCCTCTCTATTTTGTTTTTCCTCTTGTCTTTTTATTTATTTATTTATTTTGGTGTGTGTGGGTGGGTTGGGGGGGGGGGGGGGGGTGGGTTGCAATTATTGCTGGTTTCTTTTGCCCTTGAACAAGGTTTATTAGTGTTCAGGGAGTAATTTATGCTTAACATAAGAGCCAATAGACAACATAAATTGGTTCAGTAGCATAACTATTTGGATAAGACCAAACCTTATAACTATTTGCTGTTGCGTTGATCCAGTACCGGCCATTAACCTCAAAATGGTAAATTGTTTGCTCATTCAGGTCAGAAGGTGTTTGAATGGGACCAAACCCTAGAAGAGGTGGACATGTACATAGATCTTCCTCAGAATGTACCAAAGAAGCTCTTCTATTGTAAGATCCAATCGAAGCATATTGAACTCGGCATAAAAGGAAATCCTCCTTACCTCAATGTATGTAAATTGTGAAATGCACTTCACATTTTCAATTTATTAGACAACATGATCACCAACGCCAACAATTTGCATACAAAGAACTTGCGATCCTTAGTTTTATAGGCAATTTGATATGGACCCCACAAAAGCACACATCATAAGATGTTTTTTCTTGTGCAAAATGGGAAGTTTTTTGCTTGCCATAACTAAGAGTGTCACTCGTGCCACGTTACAAAGAACTAAAATGCTTTTTACTATAATGTTTCAAAAAGTAGGAAACTACACTCCTATCTTATCTGGTCCTTTCAACAATATATAATTTTTGGTTTAATGCTCCAGCCGTGTCAGTTTACTGAATTTGGAACTTAGTATGCAACTATTTGTACCTTGTGGTATTTGCATCTGACCTGGCGGGTACTTTGATAATACCTGCTTTTCTATAAATATAGTGGACAAAATCTCAGGTTCAATCACTAGGGCTCCAGTGATAAAATTGTAACCACAAAATAAAGTTTGAAATAGACGGAGAAGTTAGAGAAAGCAAGTTATGCCAGTCCTTACTGAGGTAGTGCATACAGATTTGCTACCGGTACTAGACCAAACTCAAGACTACATGACTATATTTTATAGTCCCTTGCATGTGAGCTGGGTAACAAGGTATCTCCATAATTGAAGTCAATTTTTGTTTCCGTAGTTTGTTCTAAGTGTAGGTAATTCCTTCACCCTTGTATTGTTTTGGTTGTGATTTCAGCATGATCTGTCTTCTCATGTCAAGACCGATTCATCGTTTTGGACTTTGGGTATGCACCATTTATTATATCAAGTTATTTTACATAACTAACTAGAATAGCAAATTTTGGTGTTCTTTCATTTGAACATCAGAGCTGTACCTTCTATGCAATAGCATCCACCATTGCTGACATTTCTGTTATTTGCAAACATTGCACACCACTAAAATAAAGGTTAAGACAATATAATACCTGTGGAAAGTATCAGGTGTTCTTCCAGACTATAAGCTATTTGCTTCATGCTAACTGGTGTATCTTTTTGTGCATTAAAGAGGATGATATAATGCATGTGACACTCCAGAAAAGAGACAAGGGGCAAACATGGGCATCACCAATTCCAGGGCAAGGTGACCTAGACGCATATTCAGCAGACGTTGAACAGAAGCGCCTCATGCTCCAGAGATTTCAAGAAGAGGTTTGCACATAGAATTAGGCTAAATTCTCAAATTTTGGTAATGCAATATGTCAGTCAGGTTCATCACTGACAAGATTTTTGTGTATCAGTTTGGGTTGCCAGACCTACTGATTAGATTATAGTATGCAAAGATACAGTGATGATGTTAATATATATATATATATATATATATGACTTGTAGTCCTACCCAAAAAATATCCATTGTACCAATGCCTGAATTACCCTTCATTTCTCTGTACTAGAAATGAGGATGAAAAGGGCTAGTTTGTATAGTTTTGAATAAATTAGCTGCTGAACAAAATTGATGATTTTTTCCCAGCTTTAAAGGGGCAACATAAGTACTTATATTATAATAGGATTATGGGGAATTTTTGATGTGCTGTATGGTACGATAAGTTTTCCTCACAGTTGGTTTAAGGAACTCTTATCGTTAGCATTATTTTAGCTTATGCTCTCCTTTGTGATGATGTGCAGAACCCAGGATTTGACTTTTCTCAAGCTCAATTCACTGGAGGTTGTCCTGATCCTAGAACTTTCATGGGTGGAATTCGTAATGATTGACATGTCTTCTTGTAATTTGTGACACCCTCTTGATAATATGCAAATTAACATCCCAATAGTTCAAGCAGAGAATAACAAAAATTTTAAAAAGAGGAGAGTGCAAAAGGAGGGTTGCTGTCCAATTGCTGTATTGTTTAGCCAAGTGTAATTTGTATAACATACTAGATTGCTTGCAATTTACCTTAACTTTCAAGAAACTCAGTTCTCTTAGAATTTTATTTTTTTCTACTCATAAGGTATAAAAAAATGTAACCATTACTTAAAAAAGTAATGTTGTATTGTTATACAATATTTTTATCACTCTCAGATGTAATATTAAGCATATATTAAAAACTGCATTCAAAATTGTCATACAGCAGCATATAATTAGCTACGACGAAACACTAATTGAGTTGTGACAACTTATAGATAGTTAAGACCATTAATAATATGGAAGCTGATATGATTACCTGCGCTACAGTATCTGCACCTAAATTGTCATAACTGTTTGTGGGGATCAAACTGTCATAACTGCACTTCAGATCTGTAACTTTTTTTTTAATATTAATAATCATATACTGTAACTTTTTTTTTAATATTAATAATCATATTTTGAAGTATGTAGTCCAAAGAACACAAGTATTTATATCTATATAGTAAACAATGTAAATGATAAATTAATTAATTTTAAATAATCGTACCCGCACTTTTTTTTTAAATTTATGATGTCGTACCCGCACCTAAACTGCCATAATTACTTGTGGGGACCGCAACTGTTCAAGATCTGCAACTTTATTTTAAAATATTAATAGTCAAATCTTGAAGTATATAGTTCAAAGAACACAAGTATTTATATCTATATAGTAAACAATGTTGTAATTTTTACATAACTTCTTGTGGGGACCTAAACTGCCATAATATTGTAATTAGATCCCTCATCTTTTTACATATGACACTGAAAGTATTAATATCTAAGTATTGAAAGTATTTATATCTATGCACTGAAGTATTTATTTTTATGAGGTCAACTATTTTTGTTAGAGAAATATTGACGCGGAATTAGTGCCGAGACTTTGAAAGGGTGCTGCTGAAATTTTAGAATAATAATTAGTTGAGACTATATAATATCTTTTAAGAATAATAATTAGTGGACACAATATAATTAGTGTGGACCATAATACATTATTAAACCAAAACACCAATTTCGGCTGGAAATTATATTTTTCGCATGGCCTCTTCGGGGGGAAGCGGGCACTTATTTGGGCCGCTTCTAGGCCCAGCGGGCTGGGCCGCTTTGGGGGCCAGCAGCCACATTGATTTTGCTTTTTTTTTTTTTTGGAAAACATAATTTTTTTTTTGTATTAAAATATTAGAAATGTTGAATATATTTCTTTGAAAATAGATGAAATACAATATAATTTCATTTATTAGAAAGACTGCAACAAATAACCCGGATCAATATTTTTCAGGCCGGATTTTTCGCGGCTGTAAGAAAAATTAATATATTTCTTTATGTGTTATTGGAAAAAAATAAAAATAATTAGATTCTGAGTTATTGATCCCGGTTCAAAAGTCACTTCTAGGTAATCCAGAAAATATTGTGACCTTTCTAGTACATTTAATTTATAAAAAGTTGTATCTATTTTTGAAAAAAATCAAAATCTTTTATTTATTTAATTATTGTTTTTCAAAAAGAATTATCAAAATAGATACAACTTTTTATAAATTAAATGTACTAGAAAGGTCACAATATTTTCTGGATTACCTAGAAGTGACTTTTGAACCGGGATCAATAACTCAGAATCTAATTATTTTTATTTTTTTCCAATAACACATAAAGAAATATATTAATTTTTCTTACAGTCGCGAAAAATCCGATCTGAAAAATATTGATCCGGGTTATTTGTTGCAGTCTTTCTAATAAATCAAATTATATTGTATTTCATATATTTTCAAAGAAATATATTCAACATTTCTAATATTTTAATACAAAAAAAAAAAATCTGTTTTCCAAAAAAGAAAAAAAAAGAAAAAAAAAAAGGCAAAATCAATGTGGCCGCTGGCCCCCAAAGCGGCCCTGCCCGCTGGGCCCAGAAGCGGCCCAAATAAGTGCCCTCTTCCCCTCGCAGCGGCCCGGTTCTAGCTGGCCGCTTCCCCTCGCAACGGCCATGCGAAATTTAATAATTCCAGTTCAATTTGGTGTTTTGGTTTATTAATTTTAATAAAATGGTATTTTTAAAAATTTCGGTCCTCTAAATGCGGGTACTGTAGCGCAGGTACTGTAGCACGGGTACAGAAATGATTATTCTAATAATATAGAATATGGTTTATAGTGTAATCTGTATCCTCTCAGGTACCAAATTTAAGTACAATACTCCCATCCGGGGCAAAAGAAATACGGTGACTCTCAGGTGCCAAATTTAATTGATCAGTTTTGAAATAAAGAGAACTTGAGAAACGGGCATTTGGTAGCACAGAAGCTGAGGCCTTGCATGGTCCAATAAAAAGGCTGTTGGTTTCCAAATTAAGAAACCACATGGAGCGAGGGATTGCCGGATTAGACATCGCAAAAAACAAAAAACAAAGAAAAAGCCCGTGCCATGTTCTATATTAGCCCTTGCCACTGGTGTTAATTTGCACTGTGTTGACAAGTCTTGTTTGTACCGTGTTAAACCGTACTGATTTTATCATTTTCCAGACAATATCCTTACGAACACAACACAGACACATTCAAACACCAAACACCAAACGTCTAACACCACATATCGTGTTCCGCCATGTCCTTGCATAGGCATGGCCCTCGTGCCCCATTGAGATGTCAAGTGTTTTTTACAATTCACGATGCACCAACATGTTCTAAGGGACCACGCATCCCCCAAGAAAGTATTTTTAAAGAAACCGAAGGAAATATGTTTCGATCATGTTCTCTCAAGAGGAACCACACCAGGTGTCTCATTTACATAAATTGATCAAGTAACACGAGAAAAAAAAAATAATAATCCCAATATGTCGCATACCAATCTCCAACTCTCCAAACAAACAAAGGTTTATCAATTAAGGTACTAAGGATGATTACATGTACAAATGCCTATAGCTTTTGGAGTCCCAACAAAAAAAAACTGCAGCTCTCCAAAGATGCAATTTTATATATAAACACACAAAACCAAGTTGGCAGCTGCAAATAGCTTTTCTATTAAAAAAAGTTACCCGGGAAAAGCACCCCCTCTCAACTTATTAGCAACATGCAAAAGATGGTCCATATTTGACAGAGGATAATTCTGTAGAAGTTTCAAATTTGCAGTGAAATCACCTGCCAAGAGGCGCCTTCTGACGAGTATCAGCATTGCACAACAAATTCGTAACAATGTTTCCTTCACAATTAAAAACAAAAAGAGAACAATGAGCAGATGACTAAGCAGTTGATAATTTCAGTTATTGTAAAGGTATGTTAAAAACTGTATATACTATAAACTGCTTAGTAAAAATAAGGTTTGATTATACAATTCAGTAAAAAATAACATAACCTTGGTTACATGAACTCAAATTAAAGTCTCGATCAATACAATCAAGATTTGAATATTACATGAGGCTAACATTCCATAATTTAAGGAATTGGTGATGGATAAAAAAAATGTGCGATTAATTGGTTGTAGCAAACAATTTGACTACTAAAAGTGAAATCACTGTGACATCCACAATCTGAAGCCTTTCCTTTTTGACTTCTAAAAAGTTGATCCCAAACTAGTCTTAACAGTTCAAATAATCACTGTGACATCCACAAGACCAGAAGGAATCCAAAAGGAAAATTAAACAAACCTGAGGTCCCTCAGGGTCTCCTAAAAGAGTGTCCCAGATACGCAGGCACTCGGTGAAATCAAATTCCTGTGTTAAAAGCAATGTAATCCATCGAAATGCATAGAACTGAGGGTTCACCTGGAAGTACAACAGAACAAGAAAGCAATTACACCAACTTCAATATAGTAGATGCAGGTATGTCCACTAAACTCGTCTAGTTCTTATTTTAGATAAGTTGAAGCTCAGTGCAAATGAGACTTAATTGAGAGCTTTGGTGATTTTCAAACCAGAAAAAAAACCTCCTAGTTTTGCTATTTCAGACTTTGCTAAGGGAACGAGGAACACAAGGAATAAAACAACCTTTCCATCCTTGTAAGGTTGACAAGGGTATAGGTGTTAAATTTTATATGAGAATTTCACCCTTTAAAATCAGAGAGGATACAGACACGAGAAAGACCGAATGACAAAGAAACATCCACTACAAACAAGGTGATCAGAACAGAGAACTATTATGGTGGTGCATTTTCGTCAAATAGATACCTTGGTAGTAACCTCCAAGTGGCGCCAAAGCTCCTCATCATGCTTCTTCAAGAGCTGAGATAATTTTGATATGGTCGAACGAATTCCAACAATGGAGTTGTCCAGTTGTTTGCAAAAATTATCCCTAAATCCACTAAGCACCTCGACGAAGCAAAAGAATGTGTCAGCTTCTACATGGGCCTGTAGGAATTATAACCAAACAAAAACCAACTTTTTGAGCACAAGTGCAAACAGAAAAGCTAAAAGTCAACTTAAATTTAAAAAAGAAAAAAATACACCACTAACAAGATACCACACTAATTGAACCAGATACCTCCAGAGGCCATTGCCAGTTTGATCTAAGATTTTCTATTATATATTTTTTGGCTTTCATATAGTTTTTGAAGTTCCATAGTATCTGTATAGCATTTTGTAAAATAATAGCTACAAAAAAAAATTGCAACTTTTGGTGGCAATTGGAAACTCAAACAATAAGTACAAGAAATACCTCATTATTGAGGTCAGGATCGTTCTTGAAAACATAGAAGATAGGAGCCAGCACCTCGTTCATGCCCTGTACATATCTTATACCCGGATTCAACTTGGCAAATATCATCAGTATTCTCCTCAATGATCCCTACAGGACCAAAAGAAGGAAATTGGTTTTGAGTATGAAATGGTCCTTCCACTTTTTACATGTAATGAGAAGTGCATCCTGCACTCTTATTTCTTGATTTAGAGTACATAATTTGTCAATGACATCAGCAAAACTAAATTGTTCTACTTATTGACCATGACTCTTACTTCTTGGTTGAGTGAATTTTGCTTTTTGTGAACTGTCTTTATTCAACAAAAAATAGCATTCATTTCTGATTTTAACATATTAGTTTAAAGCCAGGCGATCCTCATTTGACCTTTCCAGTTAGTAGCACATTTGGAGAGAGAAGGATAGAGAATGTAGGCATATGTGAAGATAACTGTCTAAAAGACATTCTATTCACAAATGATCATTCTCACGAGTCATGACTTAAACAAGCAAAATTCTTGACCATCGAGCAAACAATAATTAATTTCAGAATACTCTTTATCTATCCATGAAATCCATGGTACTCACTACAGTACAAAACATCTACAAGTTCAAGCAATAAAGGAGAGATGCACAGGCATAAGTAATTATTAAATGGAACCTCAACATACAATAGCCTTCTCTCATTCTTTGAGGATGACACTGTAAAGGAACAACTAGTTTTAAACTTCTTCTTTCTTGTCATTGTCTTTTCAAGCAATGTTACCATCTCAAGTATGAATAGAACAAAAACTCACATAGTTTGGGTTACAGATTTGATAAAAAGCAAAAGAAAGGAACTAAATTTACAGGGATCATTTCAAGACACGCTCTAATGGCCAATTAAAAGAGGTTCTTGCCTGATTAGACTTGGCAACAGGAGAATCCCCAGAAAAAAATTCCATCTCAGGATGTGTACGCTTTACATCTCTATCAATTTGTTCTACAGTCTCTGATTCCTATTTTATCATATAAAAAAACGCTCAACATAAAAATAAACAAATTAAGGAAAGATACCAACATATTATCTTCATTAAGTGTTGGTGAGCATGGGAGGCCAGTATAGAGATTATATTGATTGACAGACAAGTTATAAACCAAGAACTTCAGTAAAACCGCTGATATTGTTACTGGGATGAAATGAAAACTCTTGTTTCTCAAAAGAAAAAAAAAATCAACCACCATTTCAAATTTAAGCAGCAACAAATTCATATCATTCAAGTAGCTTTTGTGAAGCAACTGGAGAGGTAAAGAAACAAAAAACACAAAGAAAAGAGAATCGGGGACCAAATTGGAATAACCCTGAGCAGCAACCTAAAGGATAATATCTTGCATAACTGAAACAGTTCCCAAATATGAATATCCTTGATTGACAAGATCACTTTTGTACTACCTTGACCAACCAATTCTAAAATTCTAAATGTCATAGAAAGGTGGTGCTTTCTTCAAAAAAAAAAATGAAAAAGAATAAAGGTGGACTATTTCATACTGTTTGATACTAATTCTATCAAAGAGCAGTGCCTTTATATATTTGTTGTTGTTGCCATGGTGCTGGGTCTCTACAAAATAATGGTAAATGGTGAGGGCAAACCTGAAAGTATTTATTCCAGACACTGGTTTCACCAAGGCTCAAGGGATGCTCCCCATGAGGAAGCTCTGACCTAGATAGAAAACCCTTGTCTTCATCAGAACTCAAGTCTTTTTCTTGTATGCCTTCTTCTTCTTCCATCTTTCGAGTTATTTCTGACTGACATGCAAGACTGTGTAAGTAAAGAAGTGTGGACATTCTTCAATGCAGCAACTAGATATATAGGTACTGGCCTCCTAAAATACAGGATGATTGGTGCTAAAAACAGAAGTCCCCCCCGCCACTTGATCAAGTACAGCATCAGCAGTTGCTACAGCTTGTTGAAATAACAATGCTGACAGAGCAACAGTTGCCGAATTATGTCAAGTCAGGTGTTCTTTTCTCAAGGCAGATGAAATGTTGATCAAAGCAAGAAGCAAAACTACTTATGATGGGTAATAGTTCGGCGATCAGTACTTAGAGGATCAAACTGGATCCTACATGTTGAACGATTTTTTTCAGAAACATATCATTGTAACAGTACCAGGTACTTTGGGAACAACTTACAGGGTTGGCAAGGAGTTCCTCTCTAAAGACATTGTACTGGGAGCGCTTCTTCTCCAGTTCATAAGGCCAAAGTGCATGGTCAGCCGGCAGATATCCCAATAAAAGCTGCTCTCTATCACGAAACACAAATTAATTTCTAACTTCCACTAAGAGAATGAATTTACAAAAACAAATGGTACAAAATGGTAGTGAAGACTAGAAGATGCATAGTTTGACCAAGGTAACAATCTGTTATAAAGAGGCTTAATTTCCACTCTTGACATTTGACTGAAGCAGGTTTACCGTCAAGTCATGTGTAATTGCAGAATTGGTAGTTAAAATGACACTAAATTTAGTTGAAGGTTCAGTTAAACACATGACTGAAGCTTAGCTAACATGAAATTCAGCCAAACCAAGCAGCATTGTCCAAAATGTGTGTCAAGGAACCTTAATCTGGCTATTATTGCTCATGCAGTTTGCAGTTAGATAAAGATCATGGAAAAAGAGAATCACAGAGAATTAGTTCAAGACCTTCCAAACAGTAGACCGTATACCGGGATGATCAGGTATGCCTTGGCAAGCCAGCCTCTGTAGTTCTCCAATATTCACAACCTTCTTTGATAACTATACATTCAACGCTACAGGTTGTCAGAAAAAAAAAAAGATAACAAAATCAAGCAGCATTTTCTTTACAGCAATTTTAAACGCTAACTTGGGTGCTGAATTCAGCGATCAAGTGCGAGTTTGAAGCGCGAGAGGAGCTGGTCTCCTCGGATGGATCTGATTTGGCAGCAGCGGGAGGAGGTGGAGGGGGTGGAGGGGGCGTTGGCTTTGGCGGAGGAGGCGGAGGCACGACGCGGCGCGGAGGAGGGTCGTCTGAAGGGATGGTGGTGGAGGGAGCCAGAGGAGCGGGGGCAGACCACATGGGGTTATTTAGCCAGTCCGGCACGCGCTTCTTGTGTGCCTTATTGTTGGCTTCCCCCATGGATACGAGATGGCAATGGAGATCGCAGATTAGGGTTTGAACTTTGAACCGACCAGAGTTAGGGTCTGGACTCTGGAGATTTAAGTTCTCACTTCGGTTTTTTTTTTCTTCTCGGAAGATCGAAATTGTTTAACTGATGACGACGCCTTTCATAGTTTCATTGATTTTAGGGGATGTTTAGCATCTGAAACTCAGACTGGAATAACGGAACAGCTGCTATTCCTATTCCAGCTGAAATTTTGCGCCGGATACTAAATCGTAACGCCGATTAGACTCTCTATGGGTTTGAACAGTATTCCTCTCCCAAGCTACTCTAGGAAGAGTATCCTTTGCGGAGCCAATCGCTGCGGAGTTGGAGCTTTTAATCTGTTTCGTTCGTTTCGGATCGGACGGACCATATCAAATTTTGCAAATTTTGAGAATATATATTTTTTTTCCAATTCGGACAATATCTGATCTTATCCGTCCGATTTGAAACGAACGGATCAGATTAAAAGCTCCGCAGCGATTGGCTCCACAGATAATACGCTTCCGCTACTCTAAACTACACGATCACAGAAATTTCTTTGACGTTAAACAAAAAAAAAGGAAATGATTTTTCTTTCTCTTTTTCTCTCTATTTATTATAATTTGGAATTAAATTGTAGCTGAGCAACAATGGATGAAGTTTCTCCTCACTCTTTGCATTGCCAATTTTATATTTCCTTAAGAGATAACTTTTTACCTTGTGTTATTTAGTCATTTTCATCAAACTTACAACCCGACCTTCATCAAATCTCAAAAATGTAATTTGGCATACCATTTTCAACTCCTTTCTTCTCGTGTAATAAAGAAAGCTCAACCTCAAACAGATGCCATTGACGTGACGTTGCTAGTGATGAAGAAATGTCTACTTCGACTCCAATAACAATTCATACTCTAACCGTTTAACAACTACACTTGACACTTCAACTCTAACACGAGAAATGAAATCGCTATTCTCCATCCGGGAGGTGAATTATTCAACTTTTAGTAACTATGAAAATAATTCTCATCATGTAGCTAAGATGCTTTGTCTCATTCTTTGACTAATCTGAGTCAGGTAATTCTAAATTACTTAATACGTACCATGTTTTACAATTCTTTGTGTCCCTTCTAATTGTTTCCTTTTTCAAGAAATCAGGTAATTCTGATTTAGGTGCGTGGCTATTCTTATTTTTCTCTTGCTTTAGAGACTTAGGCCTAATCCTGATTTATCATATCTAATAAATCTATTATTTTGTACCTTCATCGTATCTTTATTTTAATTTGTTAATAACAAAAAATTTAAAATTTATTTGTTGAAATAAAATTGTTAGATGTGATCTATATTATTTTCTCCACATGTACATATATTTTTTTTTTATAACTTTTCAATTTTAGTTTTATATAAATTATTAAGTTGAAAAATTAATGTTCAAAATTTGTCTGCATCAATATATTTTTACAAGCAATTGTTAATCAAAATAATATGAAAAATGTCGTGATCTATATTAATTGCCAAAAATAATGTCAATTGAATACTCAAAACTGGGTATTTTAATTTTGATATAACTGTACAAGCTTTAACAAGGGTGCCACCACCCAAGTCCCAACCTTTGCACGTGACTCACTTCACAAGGAGCCGTTTCTGCAGCGTCGCACAGGATCAAAGTTCTCCGGAATTCCATCGGACAGTAAGCATGCCTCACAAGCGCAAGAACTCAAGAACTGAAGAAGCGGCTGAGATTGAGATGTGATTTGATGAGTGGGCTAAGATTTTATTTGGGTGAATAGGTGCTTGGATTCTTAAATTTTCAACATTGATATTATAGTAGTACTGATTTTCGAATCTATTTAACCCGAAAACACTGTTAAATTACCAAAGAGAATGAACAAATATGCTGATTTTTTATTTATCGGTTATTAACAAGACGTGATTTTGAATTGTAATTTTGTAGGTCGAACACAGCCCATTCAGGCACATGGTGACTGATGTATCCTGTTTAAGCAAGAACTTTGATCTTCCAATAATGCTAAGTACCAAAAGAGTCTTAAAGAACTTGGATGTTAAGTCTAATACTTTTTTTTTTAGTAAAGGTTGGAGGTCAAGTCACCCAACTATTTAATATCTTTGTAATATAACAAAGGATTTCTCCCGTCTGAGTTTCGAACCCATGACTTCTCACATAGAGAAAGTTTAATACTTGATAGTTGATATACAACATTGTTGATCCATGACTAAAAATTTGGACAATTACCTGAAGAATTTTTTTTTTTAAATTTGCTACATAAGTATTAATTGCAAGATCATTATCTTCCCATTGCCATATGCCAAATACTTCCCAAGATATATTAGAGCCTGTAGTGCAATACTTGCTCACCAGGCCTGATTGCTGGCTCTTTTGGGATTTCATTTATGTTTCTATGCTGTTTCGGTTTAAATTTTGTGCAAGGTGAAAATACATGGGCATTAGATCATTCTATTTAATTTTCGTTTTGTACGATATATTAATTTTAAGATATACTTTTGTCAATTAAATCTTCAATTAAGTTTTAAGATATAATCATTGAGAATTTTTTTCTGTTGTGTCAAGAATTACTTTTGGCAGTATAACATCCTAAGGTTTAAAAGCATAAAATGATTCATGAAGGACAAACAATAATACAGGGTGAAATTTTTGGAAAAATGATAACATGATATGGTCGAAATTTTTATTGAAATCTTACTTTGTTAATAAAATTTATTGTTTCCCTTCATTTTATCCTGCATGAAAGCTGAAGCACAAAAGGAATCGAGAAGACTGTTCCCGAAGAACTATGATACGATTATTTTATTTTTCAAGATGATCATTAAGCTCCTATTAGTTGTTCTTGGGATAGGTACGTGCATGCATATATGTTTGCATAATTTCTTCAAGAAAATGTCAAGTTATTCTTCGACACCAGTTAACTGCAGAGAGTTCATGTGATTGGTATAGTACCCTGATTGAAAAAGGTCATTTTATAATTATAAAAAGCTCCTCCTATTTGGCCTAGAAAAATTCCAACAATTATTTATCATTTACTATTTCAAAAAATATTTTATTTTTATTTGTTTTGTTATATATTATATATATGGGACTTGATGATACCAATAACTCAAATGTTGTTATGATTTGCGGAAAAAAATTCTGTCATGGGATGTACAGGATACAAGTAACAGGATATTGGAGATACGGCAGTAATAAATCCTTAGCACATCCATAAAGCAATCTGACCGTTTGACCCTTTTAATTAAAATTACTTAGCTATTTGATAAGATAGACAGAAAGGTTGTATTATCGTTACCAACAACCTTTTAAAAAAGTAAGCAACCGCGCAGCTAACCTTAAAAATCTATAAATATATATATGAGGAGGGATCCAATTACATTATTTTACGGTGATACATCTTGACACCATATTTGTATAAGTCATTTTTATAATTTTAAAATTTAAACAGACGATTTGAACTGTTCAACATAATCTCTATATTAAAATGTGCTTGAAGACCAAATTTTACATTTTTTGGTAATTTATTACTATTTATTTAGAATTTTTTAAAATTGTTGTTTTTCAATGGTCCAAAATTACCTGAAAACAACAAATTTGTACACATCTTAATAAATACTAAAAAAATTCCAAAAAATGTAAAATTTGGTCTCCAAGAACATTTTAATATGGAGATTATGTTGAACTGTTCGGATCGTTTGTTTGGATTTTAAAATCGCAAAAATGGCTTATACAAATATGGTGTCAAGATGTGTCACCATAAAATGGTGTAATTGGATCCCTCCTCTCTCTCTCTCTCTCTCTCTCTATATATATATATATATATAGAGAGAGAGAGAGAGAGTTGGGCTAAAATGAGCCATGAAGTAAAACAAGTTTGTGCTCCATGGCACTATATTTTCATTTTAAAAATCCAAACAACCGATCCGAACCGCTCAACATGATCTCCATATTGAAATGTGATTGGAGACCAAATTTTACATTTTTTGAAATTTTTTTACTATTTATCAAGCCACATTGAAAATCGCTAATCCGACGGTCCATAAATTTTTACTGTTCACAGCAAAACAGCGATTTTTCAAAGTGACTTAATAAATAGTAAAATTTAAAAAAAAATATATAAAATTTAGTCTCCAAGCACATTTCAATATAGAGAACATGTTAGAAGGTTCGAATCGGTTGTTTGGATTTTTAAAATATAAATATGGTGTGGAGTACAAATGTGTTTTACTCCATGGCTCACCTAAGTCAACCTCTCTCTCTCTCTCTCTCTCTATATATATATATATTGCAAGCATCCTGAAAGTATATATAATAGCCCAAAAAGTACAATCATTTTCAATAAACAGTCTCTTATTTACAATCATCCCTGAAAGTATATATATGTGTTGGTGCCTTGTCAGTTAGCAGATCCCCAAGAGCCCTAGTGGGTTAACCAGGTCTTCAACTGCAAAGCTCTGATAGCATGTTGTCGGCTAACAGTCCATACCTGTATATGGTGCAAATGTTTTTAAAGTGGTTGTTTAGTCCAAAGATACTAAACTTTTTACCTAAACAGGGATCCACTTAATTAGTGCCATGACAATACAACACATTTGAAGGATATGCAATTGTTCAAAACAAAAATGTTAATTTTAGTTTGTATTGTTTTGCCTTTTCATTTTGAAAATATTGATCAATTGCCTTGTCAGACACTACATTTGGCATCTCTCAGAGCATGTCCTCTTTTCCTTTTTTTTTTATTACTACATTGGCATCTCTTAGAGCATGTCTTCTTTTCCTTTTTTTTTTCTTATCATTCTAAACGAAGGAAGTGAAATAAAGAAAAAGGATAAAGTAAGAAGCATTCAATTTTTCTCTCACTACAAACAAGGAATAAGAGCAATAAGCGACCCCTTTTATATTGTATGTTGGGTTGTGCATTGCTCACAATTGTTGCAATATTTTAAAGTTCTCACATTTGTCTTCACCCGATTGATTATCAAAAAGAAGAGAATAAAACTTAATATACATCTTTGATTAAATTTGAACCAACCGAAATAACTCTATTGATAAAATTTACAGTCCAATCCGATTCGGGCCTACTAAAAATTTAAAAAATAAATGATCGATCCAAACTCGTGATTAATTGAATTCAAAAGTATCCAAACCTAAATAAATTTATAAATATTGAATATTGAAACATAAATTAATCTAATTCCAAATGATCCATGATCCGCAATAATAAAGTTCTCCATACCTGTATATGGTGTAAATGTTTTTGAAGTATTTCTTAAATTGAGAGATACTAATCATTTCACATAAACTTTGATCAACTTAATTAGTGCCATGACAATATATATAACACGTTTGAGGGATGCAATTGTTTAAAACTAAGTTGTTAATTTTGATTTGTATTGTTTTGCCTTTTTGGTTTGCAAATATTTATCAGCTTGTCTTGTGAAACACTGCATTTGGCATGTTTCAGAGCATGTCCTCTTTTTCCTTTTTTCTTCTCATTCTAAATGAAGGAAGTGGCATAAAGAAAAAGGATGAAGCAAGAACCTTTTTTCCTCTTCTCATTCTAAATGAAGGAAGTGACATAAAGAAAAAAAGAATGAAGCAAGAAGCATTCAATTTGTCTCTCAATGCAGGCAAAGAATAAGAGCAATAAGCGACCCCTTTTGTATGATCTTATGTTGCATTGTGCATTGATCACAATTGTTGCAGTATTTTAAAGTTCTCACATTTGTCTGCACCCTATTGATTACCAAAAAGAAGAAAATAGAACTTAATATATATCTTTGATTAAATTTGAACCAACCGGAATAACTCTCTTGATAAAATTGACATTCCAATCCAATTCAGACCTATTAAAATTTTTAAAAATAAATGATCCGAACTAATTATTAAATCGAATTAAAAAATATCCGAACTAAATAAGTTTATAAATATTGAACATTCAAATATAAAATAATCTAAACCCAAATCATCCATGATCCAAAAAATCTCCAAACCTTTAGCAATCAAACTAAATGTTTATAACAATCTGAGTTAATATATATGAACCGGAAAAGATATTTATAACAATTTGCAGTGCTAAGGTTTTGAATCTTCAAATTTTGTTGGTATATCAAATATTTTTACCGATGCATTATGCTATTTCATTATAATTGTGGGTCAATTTCTTTCTAAGGGATTAATTCCGTACGTGTTACTTTTATAATTTGGATATATATTATTTTTGTATTGAATAGGACAGTTATTTGAGAATTTTTTTTAACGTAAAGCTCAAAGTACACAATATAATATTTAAACTGTTAAATTATAAATTATTCCATAATACTGAGCTGTTTTGTGTTTTGTCTCTATTCATAAAAAAGTAAGGTTTTATTAAATTAAATTAAATATAATAAAACTATAAGTTTCTATATTAAACCCAAAAATATATTTATATACACATACATGCAACACATAGTTATTCAAATAATCAGAAATAAATCAAATCTAATACTTATCAAAGTCCAATACTAATCTGAATCCAGCTTAATTCAATTCAAACACAATCCGACCCGCCAGATTTATGTCTAAAATATGGAACTAAATACAAGATTACATAAATATAATGAACCCGACATCCAAATTACTGAGATTGGTCCAAAACTTGAAAAATTCAGAACCTGTATAATCCAACTCATATAGTTTTTTTTTTTTTTTTTTAGAAAGATAGTGGGTATACCACACCGATTTCATTACGGAATCAAAATAATACATGTATAGGTATCCAAAATGGAAACCTGTCACATGCATCATCCTGTTCTTGTTCACATTACAAATTTCACCATAAACCAAGTACAGAAACCTATGCATTTTTTTTTTAGTTAATTATTCAAATCTAGAAATATACTGACACTGAAATTAATCGATCTGTTCAATTTAAGTCCAATACATACGTATCTATTAAACCTAAAAGTAATTATCTGAAACTAACTCCATCCAATCCGAATAGAAACTGACTTGTCTGATTTGCCAGGTCTATTAGTCAATAAGTTTTGTAATATTAGTTGCTCATATTGAATCATGTAAACTGATAATGTGTGTTGTAAGTTGTTTAATTCTACTCTTTTCTTAATTATAAGTCTCAATATATTCAGTATTAAAAATAAGAGGTTTACTTGTCATTTTGAAATTGATTTTACTAAATTACATAAATAATAATTAAGTTGCACTTTTTTTTACTAAATTACATATACCTTAATTTGTTCTAAATTTGAATAAAATTAAAAAAATATATATTATGTTTACTCCTACTTTTTATGAAGTATTAATGACTCACTAAAAAAAAATTATAACCAGTTTATTTGAAAGAGACGACTCTTGAAGCACTTCAACACGTAATTAAGGTTCTTTATTCCTGGCCCAAGTAGCTTTCTCTTTTCCTTTTTGTAAGGACACAGATATGATAAATCTACTACGTAAATATTAAGCATTGAAGAGCAGTGAATCACACACAACTACAAGCTCTCCTTGCTAGTTTGTTCCTTATAAAAGGGATCATAATATCTCTGGTACTCTCTACCTATCAAACGAAAGTCACAAAAAAAAAAAGAGAGGGAGTAATAACAATGTCCACACCTTCTGTTGAACCCCCACCAAAACCTTCTGATGACAACTCATTGTACAATCCGATCAGGATGGAGCTCTTTAATGAAGCAATGAATCGCAATTGGTTCAAGGTGACGCGTCTCTACTACAGAAACGAGGAAGTCCAAGGCATGCCTATTACACGTGCCAAGGACACCTTACTTCATGTTGCAGTTTCTAGTGCCCCGGAAAAAGTAGTTTTAGAACTCCTCAATATCGTTCAGCTTAACGAAGGTATTACTACTTTATATCTAAGAAAAAAAAAACAATATGCTATATATATAATAGCTATATACCAGGTATCATATACGGCTATGTGATGTATCATTTAAAATTCTGCCATTTTCATATAATGCAAACCTTTTAATTGGTTCCTCAGTTGCCAAAACTGTTGTGGGGTTTGCAGGAAGTTACTGCTAACATATGTACATATACATATCCTTAATTATTTGTACTGTTTGATGATTCCTTTTTAAGTTGCCCAACTTAAAAATCTTTATTTCTAATTGCCCAATTACCTACTTTCAAATCGGCACCTAAAAGTTGCAGAAAAGAATTTGAAATAATATATGTATTAATTAACTAATGCTTTAACATATAAATAATTAACTGAGGCTCTTGATGTTTTATGGACACAATGCAATAATTAGGGCTTTTAATATGGAATTAATTAAAATGTTTTACCTATAGCTATTGGATAAAAACTATATGTAGAGCCCATTTGGCAGTATGAGAAGATTAAATACTGAACAAGGAAAATGTAAAACGAGCCCTTCCTGAGCATGTAAATTCTGTAGGATCCTTCAAATATATTATATATGGTATATCAGCAATGAACCTGGAAACATATTCAATCAAGACGAAACAAATATTATTTACTTAAAGGTCATAAGTGATAAATTTCAAAGACGGTGACAATTGTACACAAATAGAACTGAGATTATACAATATTATAAAACACATGCAAGAAAGGATGATACAGTAATTAACTTTTTATCAAATTTGGCAGAAGGTTATAACACACTTCGTCAGTCCCTACTAATTTCTGTTAACTATAAACTTAGTTATTAAGAAGATGCATTTTTAAAAGAATATATAATTTATAATGTTAGTCCAAAAGGATTTTTTGGAACAAATTTTTTTTTTAATTCAGAATTCTACGCATTGCTTCGGAAAAAGTGTTTATATCGTAATAGGAGAGTTGAAATACGTACCTCATGTGTCTTTCATGCCACATTGTACCTCACATCCTATAATAGTCATTTATTTTTTTGTTGGAAAATTCAAATGCTATATTAGGTCTATATATACATAAGAAATTTTTGTATGTGTAAGAGATAAAAATGATAGTTTTAGATCTCTATACTTCACCAAAATTTATTATATTTTTTTCAATGACGAGATTTATTTATGTTCATACCCAGTTTGAGAGGATACTAACAATTTAATCCATAACCATGTAGACCACAATTAAACTTTCATTTTGAATTCTAAGAATATTTGATGCAATTCTCACAGATATGACCGAAATCTTGAACAAAAAGAACAAAACTGGGAATACCCCACTTCATCTGGCGGCGGCTATCGGACTAAAGAAAGTTTGCAGGAATATTGCAGAATTGTGTCCAGATATGGTAACCAGTGCACGTAACAACCTTCAGGAGACTCCTCTCTTTTCGGCAGTGCGTCACGGAAATAAGGATGTCTTCTTTCAGCTTGAGCTTGCCATCCATAAGAAAGAAAAGTTGCAAATTGATAAAGACAGCTTATTAAAGAGAGACATCACTCACTGTAGGGCAGATGATGGTGACAATATCCTTCACTATGCCATTAAAGTGGAACAATTTGGTATGCGCTTTTTCCACATAAAAATAATAAATAAAATAAAAAGTAAGTCATAATATAACTATTCAAATGTATTGATTGTAGATTTGGCAAATGAGATCATTCATCTATATCCCCGGTTGGTGAATTCGAATTATGTCAATTCAAGGGGAGAAACTGCACTCCACACTCTGGCTAACAAGCCTTCTGTTTTCAAGAGTGGAGCTCGCTTTGGCTTATATGATACCATTTTATATCATTGTACTTGAAACTTTTTTTTTTTACATAAATTACTTTAATTTTGAGGGTGATGCCATTTTCAATGATAGAAATCTAATTCTTAACTGTTATTTTTATCATAATAATAATTGCTATATGGTGCTTCACAATTTGACTACTTTATTCAATAAATTACATTAATATTAATTGTAACACCATTTTCAGTGATTGAAAATTAATTGTTAATTGCAATTTTTACAATTATAATAATTGCTATGTGGTGCTTTACAATTTGAGTTGAGAACATTTGATACTTTGATTGTAGGTACAATTACAGAGCCACTCGAGTATGAATTTTTTAATTTCATGAAGAAAGAAACAAAACATCGAAAGGGTGAACCACCAAACATTCCGCCGGCATATGAAAATGAAGTAATGCCAATATACAAAGTTTGTATTGACCTATATTCTCTGATGAAGCATTCTATCATCTGGATAATTAATACTAATGGTATGAGAAAAAATACTCAATATAATTAACCAAAATAAGAACACACTGTTCATATAGATCATTTCTTTTTTTGTTGACTAAACTTTCATATTTGCCCTATTGCAGCTTGTTGCTCAAAAATTGGTATCTACGAGGCTTGCTGCATTGATGTTGAAAATCCATGTATAATATACAAACCATCATGATATAATCATACCAATAAGCTTTTCATTCTTAGAATTTAGTAAATCTTGGCTACTAAACTTTCACATTTGCTATTGCAGCTTTTGGCTCAAAAACTGGTAAGGCTCCCAGTTCTGATGAAGAAGACCCGAAACAGTCTCCCAATATTGTTCAAGAAAACCCATGTATAGTTTACAAACCATTATGTTATAATTATACCTATCAATTTTGTCCTAGAATTTAGCAATACTTGGCTTCTAAACTTTCATATTTGATATTGCAGCTTCTAGCTCAGAACCTATTGCAGCTTCTAACTCAGAACCTGTTGCAGCTTCTAGCTCAGAAACTGGTAAGACTCCTAGTTCTAGTGAAGAAGATCCATGTGTACTATACAAACCATTATGTTATAATTATACCCGTCAATTTTTTCCTAGAATTTAGTAATACTTGGCTTCTAAACTTTCATATTTGATATTGCAGCTTCTAGCTTAAAAATTGTTGCAACTTCTAGCTCAGAAACTGGTAAGACTCCTAGTTCTAGTGAAGAAGATCCATGTGTACTTTACAAACCATTATGTTATAATTATACCTATCAAATTTCTCCTAGAATTTAGTAATACTCGACTTCTAAACTTTCATATTTGATATTGCAACTTCTAGCTCAGAAACTGGTAAGACTCCTAGTTCTGGTGAAGAAGATCCATGTGTAGTATACAAACCATTATGTTATAATTATACCAATCAGTTTTTTCTTAGAGTTTTGTAACACTTAGCTAGAATATTCTTAAGGTTAACTAATGGTATAAAACTATTAATCTAATGGAAAGAGACTTTCATATAATTAACTATTTGAACGAAAGACCCTATAAAACCGTAAATGAAAAAATGTTTTAACTATATTTACCTCACAGTATTTAATGAAGGAGAATCCAATATCAATGTATTTGGTGTTCCCTCATGAACACAAGTCCATTTTTATTAATAATTTAAAATATAAATTCAGATAGTACATGTGAACCATTGATCTTCATTTATTTTTAAAGTAATGGATTCTCGTTAAATTAAGATTGTAATTTTAAACTTGTGTTTTACTAAGGATGAAAAAATCAACGGTGGAAATGAATCACCATAAACCATTGATTTCTTGGCTTCTTTATATGTACGAAACAAAAGTCAAAATTTGACGTCATTACTTTACAAACAAAAGAAAGATAAACTGTTTCATTTTAAATTTTGTGCAAGGATAAAATACACGGGCATTGGATCATTCTATTTAATTTTTGTTTTGTACGATATATTAATTTCAAGATACACTTTCGTCAATTAAATTTTAAGATATAATCATTGAGAATTTCTTTCTGTTGTGTCAAGAATTACTTTTGGCAGTATGGCATGCTAAGATTTAAAAGCATAAAATGATTCATGAAGGACTAAAACAATAATACAGAGCGAAATTTTTGAAAAAATGATAACATACTTGTGTTAATAAATTTTTATTGTTCCCCTTAATTTTATCCTGCATGAAAGCTGAAGCAAAAAAGGAACCGAGAAGAAAGTACCCGAAGAACTATGATACGATGATTTTATTTTTCAAGATGATCGTTAAGCTCCTATTAGTTGTTCTTGGAATAGGTACGTGCATGTATATATGTTTGCATAATTTCTTGAAGAAAATGTCAAGTTATTCTTTGATACCAATTATAACTGCTGAAAGTTCTTGTGATCGGTATTGTACCTTGATTGAAAAAGGTCATTTTATAATTATAAAAAGCTCCTCCTATTTGAGCCTATGAATAAGATGAACTAGTTGTTCTTATAGAAGGTATATCGTACGTATATGAGGAAGTAACTAATTATAAGCTCAATATGCACAGTTCATTTTTTTTATTTCTAAATGAAGTAATTGACAATTCTTTTCGAAGTTCTTAAAATTCTAGAATTACAATTTTTGTCAGAAAAGTAAAATTTTGACTGATAAAGACAAATAGCAATGATATTAATATTCGATTCCTGTTTACACTTATTTGGTTCATGATGGTGTTTCATTTAGACAATAGAAAACAAGTATTTAGAAATAGAGAAAAAGACAAAATATAAACATAGTATCAAAGTATGACTACCATGATATCAGTGGTAGTATTTAAGTCTAAGTATTGCCATCTCAAAATTTATCGGATTGGCTTCGAATGACAAATTCAAACCATTCAAAATGATATACTTCATGAGATATGTTTACATGCAAAATTTATTGATTTTCGATGGCATTCAACATGAAATCAAGTGGTCAAAGAAAGAAGGTTTTAAGGTAATTTTAATTCATTCATTTTTTTGTCATTTTTTGACTGGTTGACTTGATATCATATACCATCAAAAATTTATAATTTTTGCATATAAATGCATCACTCGTGTAAGTAGATCGGCTTGAATAGTTTGGATTTATCCTTTGAGGTATATCCGATAGATTTTGGAGATTGGTGGCATATGCCATGACATCATGGTTTCCGGACTCCATAGTATCAACTATAATTTCCCGGTGCATGGCCAAAGAAAGAAAGAGAGGAGTATGATTCTTAATATAACTCGGAACAGTTAATTGAGATTCTTTTGAATGAAAGAAAAGTTGCCAATTATTATCGACCTTTAATTTGCTCAGCTGTTTACAATATTAATTTAGTATATCATTCTGACATTCTGTGAATAACGTCTTCCTAAAGGATTACCGAGACTGAAAACAATTACGAAAATTAAACAACAACACAAAAATGCAAAGAAAATAATGAATGAACTGGTGAATCATTCAACACTCTGGGCATACGAGGATGCCAGCGGTGGAAAGGAACCATATGATGATTTCCCAACAACTCTTTATATCGGTTCAGAAGTCCCTCCAAAGATGACACCAGTAGAAGCTACTGATCAGGGTATTGATACCTTACTTTTGAAGCATAAAATTATAGAACACAAATTCATTACAGAGTCACCATAGAAAACTTCCTATGCATACTGTTATAAAAGAGAGATGAGAAATCAAAAGCATGTTGCTACACGTTTTGTTGACATTAATTACAATTATTTTTAAGGTTGGCGGTGAAATACCGCCAACAGTTGTATTAATAGTAAAAAGTTATTTACATAGGCTCAGCAAGCCTTTCATTAATTACAGCAACTATAGTAATTAAATTGCGAATATTGACAAATTACAATTTTTTCAACATGTGCTTTAGCAAGCCCTATTTTGGTAGCTGCAAAGAAAATAATGAATGAACTGGTGAATCAAAAAATATTCTTGAAATACAAGGAAGCCAGCGGTGGAAAGGAACCAGATGATAATGAGTCTCGAACAGTTATCATTAATATCGCTTCCCCTCCAAGGATGACACAAGATCAGGGTATTGATACCTTACTTTTCAAGCATAAAATTATAGAACACAAATTCATTATAGAGTCACCATAGAAAACTTCCTATGCATACTGTTATAAAAGAGAGATGAGTAATCAAAAGCATGTTGCTACACGTTTTGTTGACATAAATTACATATTTTTTTTTTATGGTTGGCGGTGAAATACCGCCAACTGTTGTATTAATAGTAAAAAGTTATTTACATATAGGCTCAGCAAGCCTTTCATTACAGCAACTATAGTAATTAAATTGCGAATATTGACAAATTACAATTTTTTCAACAGGTGCTTTAGCAAGCCCTGTATTGGTAGCTGCAAAGAATGGAATAACAGAGATGGTGAAAAAAATCCTCAAGAATTATCCAGTGGCAGTCATGGACAGAGACAAGGATAACAAAAATATTATTTTATTAGCCGTGGAGTTCCGCCAGGTCCACGTGTATAAGTACATGCTGGAAAATTTTTCAACTGTGGAGGGTATATTTGGGAAAGTAGATAAAGATGAAAATAGTGCTCTACATCTTGCAGCCATGCTCAGCCACAGCCGGCCATGGAGCAACCCTGGAGCGGCATTTAAGATGCAATGGGAGAGCAAGTGGTACCAGGTGATCTCTCTCTCTTCTCTCTAAAAATGGAATAAACTTAAATAAAAACTAAACATATGTAATATGCATGGCGGTGTGCAGTACGTGCGTAGTAGTAGTAGAAAAATTAATGAAGAATTATTCTCAAGAATCAACAAGAATGGAAAGAAGCCAGAGGAGTTGTTCATAGAGGAGCATGCTTCACTGCTTAAAGACGGAAGCACATGGCTGACAAACATTTCCCAGTCTTGTTCCGTGGTGGCTGGTCTGGTTGCTACGGTGGTCTTTGCATCTGCAAGCACAGTTCCAGGAGGTGTAGAGCAGCAGTCTGGATTTCCAGTCCTCAGTACAAGCCCAGTTTTTCAGTTGTTCGCCATCTCATCTCTTATCGCTCTTTGCTTCTCTGTTACATCTATTGTCATGTTCCTCGCAATACTCACCTCCGGTTACGAGGTTACCAAAACCCCTATCTTAAAAAGAATTTCTTCCTTTTAACATTTCAACATAGAAAACTGAAATTCTTATTAATTTGCTGATCAGGTAAGTGATTTCGATGGGGGACTTCCCATGAAGCTTATCCTGGGGCTGACCTCCCTCTTCATGTCATTTGCTTCTATGCTTGTCTCATTCAGTGCCGGAAACTTTTTTGATGTAGAAAATAAGCTCAAATTTTCCTTGTATCCCATATATGCCGTGATGTGCTTTACGGTCACTTTCTTTGCCGCCATGTACTTTCCTCTCACTTTCTTTGTCATCAAAGCAACTATAAAGAAAGTTCCGGAGCCCGCTGAGAAGATGCATGTCGACTAGCTAGCTCCACAATAATATGCTTAGTATAATTACTGTTGCTCGTTTTATGTTCTATTCTAATTAATAATTCAAGGCTAAGAATTTTGATTTTGATGTGATGTTTTTGGTTGATCACGTGGGTCACATGGAGAATAATTATTCAGGACTTTTTGTCGCTCGATCTGGTTTGTTTTAAGTTCGTTGCAAGTATTTTCTTTGTTTTGGTTTGGTTTATTTGTAATATAGGGTCAGTCAATTTAATTGAGGTAATAAAAAAAGGGAAAATTTCCTGTGTACCCATTTAAATTTTCAAAATAGCCAATTTCACCGTGAATATCTCATAATATTCAATATCCCCATATAAACTTTACTTTTTTTCTTTTATCCCCTTTTATTTATTTTATTTTTTATTTAATTATTTTAAAAATTATAATGACAAATTTACCCTTTTATTAAAATGGAGTGTCCATTAAATATCTAATCTTTTCATCAATCAAACCAATTTACTACATCCCATCTCTCTCATCTGGTTCCCACTCTACTCTTCTTTTCTTCTGTTGAAGAGATACCTCACCTGGTAACACCATTGTTCTCTCGATCCCTTCTAATATTCTCATGCCCCAACGACAAAGATCACAAAGATCATATATATTTCCTGTTCTCATTCTTCTCTATTCTCTTGCTCCCAAGAGGTACACCTTGTCAAAGCCTTCTCAGTTTCTTCAGATATATTTACAAAAAATAACAGAACCAGACAAAGACCTTACAAAAGTCTAATTCGTATTCTTCTAGTTTCTACAAACAATCAAATTATTTTTTACGTACCTCTAAGTGTCATGGAAGACAGTTAATCTTCCTAAAATTTAACACAGAAATTCAAATTAGACAGTTTAATTATATAATTCTTGCTAACAAATATTGTCATTTGGGGCTGCCAAAATATAATCCAACACAAAGGGACACGCATATACACAAACCCAAATAACCTGCCTGAGAATTATGACGTCAAGTTACCAAACTCAATGCGAGCTGAAATTTAAAAAATTCGAACAAATCTCGACCAAAGAATTAAACTCGGCTGACAGTTTAGTGTTAATTAGAAAACACAATGCAAGGTATGGAATGTCATACACTAAAAAATAAGTTACAATTCAAAATATGAAATCATCGGATCCATTTTTTAATTTCTCTTGGTGATTCAGAAAGCCTTCTCTCTACCTTAATGTCCAGAAGAACTTGGCAGAGTTATTTTATTTAATTATGAGAAGATGTACATTGTTAAAGTTGGTTCAATTAGACAACCATAAATTTATTCATTCAATAAGTGTCAGGAACAATTGCTATTGCTTCAATTAGAATCTTTAATCGATCAGCCGTACTTCAATTAATATTGTGATCATGGATTCTTGTAATGAAGGTGAGATTGATATAGATAAAGCTCATTTAAACGAATTTGGAATGGTTAATTAACAACTTATTTATTAAGAAAGTCCCAAGAGAAATGACAGAGAATAGAATTTAGGAAGCTAAGACAAGGTGTGCTTCTTGGGAGCAAATGAATAGAGAACGAAGGGAACAGGAAACATATTAAATGTTAGAAGGGATCGAGAGAACTGTGGTGCTACCAGCTGGTGAGGTGCTTCTCCAACAGGGAAGAAGAAAAGATTAAATATTTAATGGACATCTCCATTTTAATAAAAGTATAAATTGGTCATTACAATTTTAAAAATAATTAAATAAGAGATAAAATAAATGAAAGGGGATAAAAGAAAGAGAATTAAGTTTACATGGGGATATTGGATATTATGAGATATTCATGGAGAAATTAGCTATTTTGAAAATTTGAATGAGTACACTAGAAATTTTCTCTAAAAAAAAATTCGTACGAAATACCAAGGAAATCAATTTCTGAGTAAAGCATTCTCGTTTAAATTTGTTAATTGCCTCATTTTCCATGATTGTGTCGAGGATTATTATTACTATTACTTCTGATGTCCATGTAGAAGGCATGCTTTGATCATCCAATTTAATTGAACCAAAAAGAAGAATTACTTAATTATAACAGATTACAATGGCTGTATTTAAATAGCGATATTTTATTACCTCAGTTTGAAACGAAGCACATACAGAGCCATTGAAATCATTGATATCTTGTTTTAGTTTTCAACATGAAATTATCACTATTGTCGTATTGTGTAAATTTTTTTCTTGATCAAACTATTCACATGGTGCATACATAAATTGCGATTACAAAAAACAAATAATAATAATAAATTGTGTGCACTGTGCTGCGCCTCTCTGAAAGGTTTCGATGTGCTATTGGTGCGGAGACATATATAGGTCACCTTGCTAGCTACCACAGTCCAGGCCACCACCTTTTCGCAACGTTGTGGTATGTTTTGAGTGCGGTAGGCTGGGCCATAGAACAGGCAACTGTCTATCTACCACAGTTCCACCTTCTTCTCGCACTCCTCCATCCTCTACACCTCCAATGGGGAGATCTCAGGACAAACTGGTCATTAAGTTCTACTTTAAACAAACTTTGACCAGAGCTCAACACAGAAAAATGAAATCATTGAAGAAAATAATAATAATATTTCGAAATATTCTCAAACTGCTAAGATGAGACTGGTTAAACGTACTTGACAATGCGTAGAAATTTGGTACGCAATGGATAGAATTTGAACCAACAATAATAATATTTCGAAATCTTCTCAAACTGCTAAGATGAGACTGACAGATATGGTATATATATACCTAGTATCAAATAGAAACAACATATCATATGTATTCAGTTACATGTATAGACATGGTCCACTATGTACTGAGTAATATTCCGAAAATAAAACAATACACCACAAGTACACCATGTTGAACATCCTCCTCCTTTCTGAGTAGGAGGGTCAATGGGTACGATACGGATAGGGTGGAAGCATTTTCATACATATACCAATTAAGAATTGATCTTATCCATATCCTACCCATACCCATTAAGAATTGACCTTATCCTACCCTACTCTTACCCGTTAAAATTATCGGGTAACAAAACATTAACGGGTGAATAATGAATATTACTAATATAATAGTTAATTTTACTATATTTTGCAAATAGAACATAAAGATGATTGATTTCACACATATACAATCACATTACTAATATAAACAAAATGCAATCAATTCTAACTATTATTTTTATAAAGCAAGAGAATTCAAAAACACAAATATCTCACTGTATAAATTTAATTATTTAACTAAAAAATGTTCGTCACACCGCTGATATTTTATAAAGCAAGAGACAAGTTATAAACCAAGAACTTCAGTAACACCGCTGATATTGTTACTGGGATGGAATGAAAACTCTTATTTCTCAAAAAAAAAAAAAAAAAAACATTTTAACCATCAACAAAATGCATATCATCCAAGTAGCTTTTGTGAAGCAACTGGAGAGGCAAAGAAAAGAGAATCTGGGACCGAATTTGAATAATCCTGAGCAGCAACCTAAAGGATAAAACTTGCATAACTGAAACAGTTCCCAAATACGAATATCCTTTATTGACAAGGTCACTTTTGTACTACCTTGACCAACCAATTCTAAAATTTTAAATGTCATACAAAGGTGGGGTGCTTTCTTCTTCAAAAAAGAAAAAGAAAAAAAAAAGAATTAAGGTGGATTATTTCATACTGTTTGATACTAATTCTATCAAAGATCAGTGACTTTATATATTTGTTGTTGTTGCCATGGTGCTGGGTCTTTACAAAATAATGGTAAATGGTGAGGGAAAACCTGAAAGTATTTATTCCAGACACTGGTTTCACCAAGGCTCAAGGGATGCTCCCCATGAGGAAGCTCTGACCTAGATAGAAAACCCATATCTTCATCAGAACTCAAGTCTTTTTCCTGTATGCCTTCCTCTTCTTCCATCTTTCGAGTTATTTTTGACTGACAAGCAAGACTGTGTAAGTAAAGAAGTGTGGACATTCTTCAATGCAGCCACTAGATATATAGGTACTGGCCTCCTAAAAGACAGGATGATTGGTGCTAAATCCAGAAATCCCTCCCCCCCACTTGATCAAGTACAGCATCAGCAGTTGCTACAGCCAACAGTTGCCAAATTATGTCAAGTCAGGAGTTCTTTTCTCAAGGCAGATGAAATGTTGATCAAAGCAAGAAACAAAACTACTTATGATGGGTAATAGTTTGGCGATCAGTACTTAAGAGGATCAAACTGGATCCTACATGTTGGAACAATTTTTCTCTGGGCCATATATGTCAGAAACATATCATTGTAACAGTACCAGGTACTTTGGGAACAACTTACAGGGTTCGCGAGGAGTTCCTCTCTAAAGACATTGTACTGGGAGTGCTTCTTCTCCAGTTCATAATACCAAAGTGCATGGTCAGCCAGCAGATATCCCAATAAAAGCGGCTCTCTATCACAAAACACAAATTAATTTCTAACTTCCACTAAGAGAATTAAATTACAAAAACAAATTGTACAAAATGGTAGTGAAGACTAGAAGATGCATAGTTTGACCAAGGTAACAATCTGTTATACAGAGGCTTAATTCCGCTCTTGACATTTGACTGAAGCAGATTTAACGTCAAGTCATGTTTAATTGCAGAATTGGTAGTTAAACTGACATTAAAATTTAGTTGAAGGTTCAGTTAATCACATGACTGAAGCTTAGCTAACAGTCTAACACAAACTTCAGCCAATCCAAGGTGATTGTCCAAAATGCGTGTCAAGGAACCTTAATCTGGCTATTATTGCTCATGCAGTTCGCAGTTAGATAAAGATCATGGAAAAAAGAGAATCATAGAGAATTAGTTCAAGACCTTCCAAACAGTAGGCCGTATACCGGGATGATCAGGTATGCCTTGGCAAGCCAGCCTCTGTAGTTCTCCCATATTCACAACCTTCTTTGATAACTATTCATTCAACGCTACAGGTCGTCAGAAAAAAAAAACAAAGATAACAAAATAAAGCAGCATTTTCTTTACAGCAATTTAAAACCCTAACTGCGGTGCTGAATTCAGCGATCAAGTGCGAGTTTGAAGCGCCAGAGGAGCTGGTCTCCTCGGATGGATCTGATTTGACGGCGGCGGGAGGAGGTGAAGGAGGTGGAGGGGGCATTGGCTTTGGCGGAGGAGGCGGAGGCACGACGCGGCGCGGAGGAGGGTCGTCTGGAGGGAGCCAGAGGAGCGGGGGCAGACCACATGGGGTTATTTAGCCAGTCCGGCACGCGCTTCTTGTGTGCCTTATTGTTGGCTTTCCCCATGGATACGAGATGCCAATGGAGATTGGAGATTAGGGTTTGAACCGACCAGAGTAAGGGTCTGGACTCTGGAGATTTTAAGTTCTACTCAGGTTTTTTCCTTCTTGGAAGATCAAGATTGTTAAACTGATGACGACGCCTTCCGTTGATTTTAGGGGATGTTTAGCATCTGAATCTCAGACTGGAATAACGGAACAGCTGCTATTCCTATTCCTATTCCTATTCCTATTCCTATTTCACCTGAAATTTCGCGCCGGATACTAAATCGTAGCGACGATTAGACTCTGCTAGAGGTTAGCCTCGCGTTGCTTCACCAGTGGCAGTTAAGACGTGATTTTTTACATATCAAATTGAAGGAAGTGTCTTTAAACATTCTAAATATTGGACTATGACATTTTGTCCGTTTCACATTTATATTTGATTTGAGACAATATCCAGATGTAGTTCTTGCAATTTCTGAAGACTGAAAATTATCTAATCTACTTTTAATTCTTTTGGAGTGTCATACATATATAAATTGTGTATAAACCGGCTTCCATCCTTGGGGATTGATGTTGATGATAACCTAATGTGCTTCTCTATGACACAAATCTTTAACTCCAATCAATAATCTAGCAAAAAGAGAGTGATCGACTTCATCAAGTTCTCTTCTATATTTTAGAACCACTTCTAATGGCAACCTGCAAGTAAAGGCAGTTACTTTTTATTTGGCTTTTTGCTTATGGTACTGTGTCTATTTGAGAATTAATGGTTGAATTTCTGCTCTTAAAAAGACTATAATTAACTTGATTAACATACTTTACATGCGGATGTATGTAAATTTTAATAACATAAAATTAGCCCTTTTTGTTTTCTCTTCATGCACATTACCTCTAAATATAGTGCTTAATTGAATGAATGTTGGTACTGTTTAATGAGTAAAGCTAGCGTGTGACATGCTCACCAAGAAAGTTTGGTGAGCATAACTCCAAAAGTATATCGGATCGACGTCAAATGCCAAATCCAAACCGTTGAAATCCATGTACTTCACGAGTGATGCATATACATGCAAAATTTTGAAAGTTTCAAGTTTATTTGCTACACGGTCAAGTGGTCAAAGAAATAATAAAAATTGAATATATAAAATAACTTATAATAAAATGTTCATTTCGTTGACCACTTGACCGTGTAGCAAATAAACTTGAAACTTTCAAAATTTTGCATATATATGCATCACTCATGAAGTATATGGATTTCAACGGTTTGGATTTGGCATTTGACGTCGATCCGATATACTTTTGGAGTTATGCTCACCAAACTTTCTTGGTGAGCATGTCACACGCTAGCTTTACTCCTGTTTAATACTGGTCAAGTATGCAATGGCCAAGAACACATGCCTTGGATACAATAGAAAAAATACAATAATAAAAATATAATAAGGAAAAATCGACTAACCTTCTTCTATTGTGCTCCTCTATGGCAAAATGCTGCACGATGTTGAGTATGTTTCCACTCTCACAATCGCACCACCCACCTAGAAAGAAAGGCCATAATAATTAGTGATGGAAGTACATACTTTTTTAGTAGCAAAAGCAATACTCTAAAACGGTACATACTATAACATCCTTGTTGTATTACAGAAATAAAGTTATAAATTAGTGGTAAAGAACCAATTGCAAAAAATCATTGACGGTGTAAAAGTTCAAATTAAACAATTAAAACAATCTATCTTTAAAGAATTTGACTTGTTTTCCTGTATAAGATCCGATTAGTAAAATCAATTATAAAATTAGGTCAAATTTTTGGAAGACTTTTTATCCAGATTAAAAATTTAAGTAGGCATTTCTAATTTTAGTCATTTATTTTCAGCTGATGATGAATGGAATTGAGAACAACTATGCAACTATCTTTTATTAGGTCAAGTACGGTGCATTGATGTGTTTTTCTTGTACATTACATAATTCTAACAATTAGAGAAAAACAGGGAAAAAAATATCAAGGAATCAATAAGGCCAATTCAAAAACATCAAAAGAATTTCAGACAAAGATAAACACTAACCAAAGTCAACGCATACATTCAGAAATCTAAGCATCTAATTTTAGAAATCTCAGGATCCTTTGTAGATGTTTTGGCCCTCTCTCGCAGAAGAGGAGAAGACCAAAGTCGGTGCCTAAGTTGAGAAATTCCAGCATCCTTAACCTTGCTGTTGTCTATCAATTTGAGCAATCATTCTATCTTCTATGAAAAATTACCCCTGAAAATTCATAAATACAAAAGGACTCGTATCATCTTAAAGAAAAACCAAAAATTAAATATCAAAGATCGCAGAATAGTAAATATGCATTTAACTTAATATATTTTTTAAATGTGCAATCAAATCTAACATTTGTTGTACTGAGACATATATGAAAACTCCAGAAAGCCTTTAAAAACATTTGGGAATAACACATAAGCATTGCCTACCTTCCCTATGTACCAAGGACGGTGATTGTCGAACATGATGCAATAACTTAGGTGACAGTCAAGCTTTATTTCATGCAGTGTTAAATTAGTTGTAGATGTCAAAGTGATGTTACCAAAATGGCATCAAACAGGCTGCTTCATAGATATCAGTAACAATAGGACTTTTACAATGCACAATTGATGGCTACTTCACATATATCAAATTAGTTGTCAAGAACAAAGGCTGCAAGTAATACAACATAAGATACCTTCCAAGGCATAAAGGAGACATCCCAGATCAAGCATGAATCCATTTGATTAAAAAAGTGGTTTTACGAATAAGCCTTGGCATTTGGTTGCAATCTCTTGTATTGCTCCAACGTCATTCCCAGCAGTTTTAACTACATCTGTCACCCTATATATAAAATAAGAGTTACTTGATAAATTATTTAAAATAAATTTTGAAAGTTGGAGAAATTTAGAAAAATAATAATCTGGACATGGTTGCATGCCAAAGCACCAAAGGAGAAAAGCCCTCACAATGATGGAGAAAATAATTTTATGCTGCGATTGAGTTTCACAAAAACACCTAGAATGATGAAAACAATAAGCAAAGACCTGAACCTAGTCAGTCTTCAACATCTTTAGTATATACTATAGATAACTATGTGTTAATTGCAAATTATTTTTTCAGAACTAACTAAACTTGTACTTGAAGATGCATTTGATGCAATATTAAGGCAGGGCATACATTTTAATTCTCCAAGAAGGTGGTGTCCTCTTGGCAATTAAAAAAAGGTATGTATTATGTATTTTTTAGATAACACAGGAACTCATTTCTCTCAATTAAATACACGTAATTGCAATCCAAGAAAATTGATCGATTAGATACAAACCTGTCATCGGTCTCATATCTAGTATATGCTTGTATTACCCAATTATTGCTCTTTGTATCAGGTTTTATAGTCAGGTTACCATTCTACAAAGCATAACAACATAATACATTTGGTATAAGAACAAAGAAAGCTATTTTTCTGTAAAAATGCCATATAGACTAATTGAAAGAACACATATGCTCAAAACAAAATATGGCCATACCTTTAGCATAATATTCAAGATTTTCGATACATAGAGATGAGACTTCTCGCGTTCGATAAGTAGCCTGTATAAAATAACCAAATTATTAGACATTGGCCAAATCAGGAAATATTTAAGTTTATTTGACAACAATAACCCAGTGAAAGACGTCAGCAATGCAATGTAAAATCTGGATTTTAGTTATGCTAGAGAAGGTTGAGGATTTTTTGATATCTAATTGAAGAAATCAAGGTTGGAATCCCAAATAATAGAGGAGAGATTTAGAGAATAAATTATATTGTTGCTGCTGAAAACCACCACATTTCTGTTATTTGCAAAACTTCATGTACTTTGAAGCATATTGATAGTTATGCTCGAGAAAGTTGAGGATTTATTAATACCAGTTCCATAATCTATTCCTTCCCAATTTTCATAAAATGACAACAATCACTCTCCAATATTTACCATCAATCTAGGCTGATATGTTCAATAATTGTTCGATCTGCTTTCTCAATGTTCAATAATTGTTCAATCTGCTTTCTCAATGTTTCTCTTTTCGGTGTCTAAAACCCCTACTAAATCAATAATCTTCCTCAACATATTAATATAGAAGGCCAGAGAGGTGCTCCTTTAAAATTTGCATGTATAGCAGAATTCATAGATAAAAAAATACAAAACTTATTTTCTTTTTTAATACGTACTTGTTTTTTTCAAGCCCAAAACCTCTCTCGGATCTTAACAGGAAAATTTTGCAAATAAGAAAATTCTTTCCTTTTTGAATACGTACCTGTTTTTTTCAAGCCCAAAACCACTCTCAGATCATACGTACCTGTTTTTTTTTAAATAGCTCTAGGAGAGATACTGGTAATGTTGCTGGAAAATAACAGGTCAGGACCAGATCAGAGAGGGTTAATTAAGTTATATATAACTTAAATGTCATGATTTTATAATGGTAGGAGACTAATGTGGTGACCAACAACACTATTTTAGGAGGACTGCAAGAAAGGGGAAATTGAGAAGGCATTGGACTCCATACATTATATCTATCTTTCGGGGAAGTTTGCTTAAAGGTCCCTGAATTTAATCTCCTATCTACTCTATTCTCCTCACTGTTATCTCTATAGATACCCCAACCTTAATGAAGCCCTAATTTGGTCAATTTTATTTCAATGGTTTACCAAAATAAAATCAATTTCCCTATCTCAACACTGGTCACTTTTACCAGTATCGGAAATTCAAGATTTGAGGAGATGTCATCAAAGAATAGGCATAACTAAACCATGCGAAAAAAACTATGAGCAAGCAATCTCTTTTCTTTATAAAAATGAAGTCGGAAACACTGATTTGGAACCAAATCTACTTGTTGGATAATGAATAATGTAATTAAACTTTAGAATTTAATAAGAGGATATAATAACTTGTACCTCACTGATCCCTGGTCTCAATAGGAGGAAGAGAGGTGCTCAAATCCTTGACGGCGTTCAAGGGGAGGAGCGCGCGTAAGTGACTGCTTCAACGGCGGCGCCAGCAACCGCTCTGATACTGGCGCGGTCGAGAGGGCAGAGAGAGAGAGGTGGGGAGTTTTTCAAAGAGACGAAGAGAGAAGAAGGGATGTTAGATGAGAGAAACCGGTATCAGAGAAGAAACACCAAAGAAAGGCGAAAGAAGAAAGGATTTAGAAGAGTTGTAGCAGCGGACGCGTGGAGGAAGGGAAAGACGTGTCATCAGATTAAGGAGAGAACAAACTGCTGATCGTTGAGAACCGTTGGATTCAAATTGGACGGCTGATAAGGAGACAACACTGATCATTCAGTGCAAAATCCATCCAAAATTATATATATAAATAGGGCTTGTCTACAGTGCAGCAAAATCAAAATGCAATCATAATCATTAATTTTATTTATTGAACGGTTCAGATTAGATAGCTAAATACTTTAATCTTATGTTAATTTATTCCGAAATTTTTTTCGGAAGGGTAAAATAGTAAGTAAATTTCTTATTTTCTTACCCTCCCGTCTACGTCTCCTGCTTCTCTCCTCCGCTTCTCTCTCTTCCTTGCCGCCTCCACCTTGACCATTGTCGAGAACTCGAAGAACCTCACGACGCCTCTCTCCCTCTCCTGAGCACCCAAGCAAGTCTCCAGCGCGATTTCTTCCCACTCCAAGCAAGTCTCCAGTGCAATTTCTGGTGCCTCTCCTCCCTCCAGCGCAATTTCTCGCTCTTAAGTCTTCTCTTCTCTTCTCCTCTTTCTTTCTCTCTCAGGTAAATATTCGATTCATCAATCCATCGATCGATGCCTCTAGCACTACTTCAGATACACATTTTTGTTATTATTCTATGCAATTTTTCCTTCAATTTAGTTTTACACTTAGAAACCTATTCACGAGACCACAAAATTCAACTCCAGTAAACTGGGGCACTTGCGTTCCTTCAAATTAGGGTTACTTGGTAGAGATTTGGGATTTCTTAATTTTTGCTGATCTGTGCATATGAAAAGTTGAATTAAAACAGCTAATTGAGGATTGACAGTTGATCTAGGCAATTTCTAAAATTTGTTACAATCAAACATTTGTTATTTATTGAAGAGATTGAACTATATAACATATTTAAAATAAATAAAATTCAATAAAATTTCTATACACATAATTAAAATTTAAAAATTATAAGAGTGGTTTAACTATCTTTGGCTAAGTCTGCTGTTTCAACAGTAATATTCTTTTGACAATAAAAATGTAATATCTTCAAAAGAAGAGAAAAAAGATAAGATATTTCTATCATAATTTATCATTGCAGTAAGCTAATTAAAGTAATATGAATTTTATTTGAAAAAGAAAAATTGAATAAAATACTCTATTGTTTTGTTTTCTCAAAAAATCACGAGAAATCGGATTAAGAATGGGCAAAGGAAAAAACTTCCTCCACCTGTGGAAGAGTGCATGCAAAGTTAGTGGTGTTCATTGGGTCCGGTTTAGTCAATTTTGAATCGAACTGAATTAGATTGGACCAAATGGTTCGGTTTTTTGGGTTTAATAGTTCGGTTCGATTTGCTTTTTAAAACCGAATTATTATAACTTCGGTTCGGCTCGGTTTGAAAATTTTCAAAATAAAAATAACCGAACTGACCGAACTTTTATATATTATGTATTTGGTCCGGACCGATCCGGTTTATTTCTTAATACCTCGATTTATTTCTTAATCAATTACTTTATATACTTCAATTTATTTCTTAATATCCAAAATGTATTTCTTAATACCTTGGTTTATTTCTTAATATACTTCGATTTATTATAAATCGATTGCTTTAAATAAAAAAATTTAATATATTTCGGTTTGAATCGAACAAACTAAAATAAAATTTTGATTCGATTCGGTTCGGTTGCAATGCTAAATCGGTTCAATTTGGTTCTATTTTTAAAACCAAATTATATATAACTTTGGTTATTGATAGATCATATCTCATTTTTGTATATATTCTACGTACACTTGCAGAGCCCATGAAAAAATAGAAAACTGTGCTAAAATTTAATCATGAGAAACTTGAAACAGTAAGTCTTAGATCAACTATAAAAAAATCAAGCAAAAATATATGTACCAAACTATCTTGAAAGAACCCAAAAACACGTACTCAATCAGTCGCCAAAACAATTGCTTTTTTAATTTGCAGAATTATTCTAACCTAAAAGGAAAAGAAAAACAAAAAAGCCATACGGCTCTACAGAGGACATTGCTGATCATGATCTTCTTCTTGCGCTTGGCTCCGTATAATTATTGTGTAGCCAAATATGACACCACATAAAATGATTAGTATTTTCGCAAGCGGGAACACAATCTACATGAAAAAAAAAAAATGCAAATCAGAGATCCATAGTGAACATCATACTGAGATAACCAGTAGCGTAATATACTGACCTGAATAAGGGAAAAAGCAACTGTAAAAGCTGCAGCCAATAGGAATTGGCCTTCCATAAACTTGAACTGGAGAGCTTGAATTTTTCCCCATAATTTATACATAGTGAAGCTTAGGACTGTAACCAATACTATGATTACAAATTCCACTATTGCGTCCCATCCAAAATCGCATTTCACGTGAAGAAATTGAAAGCCTGGATAATTAAACCAGCAACTAATCAGCTACAAGCCTACAACTACTGTACAATTTATTAAGGTATTGTGAAGTTACAAACACTATTTTAACAATATAAGATCTGACAAGTTACTTACCTTTCGTATGAGAAGAAACCAATTAAGCCAAAAGAAAAGTTGACAGCCGCTGTAAATAGGCCTACGGAGAAGTGGTTGGCTGGCCGGTTGAACAGGTTTAAGAAATGTAGATGGTGGGACTGATCAAAGAGATATTGCTGGGTAACAACTGTGTACAAGGATTTTAAGATAAAATTCAATATATTATAAATTAGATGAATATATTAAATATTGTAACTAATTGGAGTACTTAAAAGGAAAAGGATCGATCCCAAAGATCACTAATTTTCTTTTCTTTGATTGGACTACAATATACTCTGGGAAGATTGGAAGATGGAACAATAAAATGTATGTGTTTTTTATCACACCAGATCAAAATGCCTTTAATTTTAACTACCATTACCTGGAAGAAAAGAACTATTATACCTTACAATTTTGCAAATCATAAAAATGGAGCAAAATTATTTAATTACAAGTTTCATAATTCATTATAAATCACCAAGCAGCCTGGAATCGAAGTAAAAATGTTGGCAACGGGGGGAACAAACACGAGAATAAATGCCAACAAAATTGCAAACACCATATGGAAGGCCAGGCTCGAAAAGACATGTTTGAGGTATACCCACCACCCTTGCTGAGACATGCTACTGTAACTACCAGCAGGATACACGGCAGGTTCACTGGCCTGTGGACGTGCTGCTGCTTCTTCTTCGCTTATCATCATCTTGAATCTTTTTTAGATTTCTTTATTTTCTTGATTTTTTTTCTCTTTCTTCGCTTCTTAATTTGTTGCTTTTAGTTTAATTCTTTTCTGGCAATTTAATGACAAGCTAGTGAGCAAGGCAGGGGAATTAATTAAGAGGAGGGAAAACACAAAGATGGATGTTAATTAATTTTCAGATAGACCGGGTATTGACGTTGTTGTGTAAGGATTGCGACACGTGGCTTAATCTTTACTTAATTAGTTAGACTTTGGAGTATGATGAATTGATGATCCTGCTGCATGTATAATTATATATTAATAAATTTGTTAAGTTTACGCATTAATTGGCCTCCATTTGTCCCTTAAGTGCAGGCGTCCATTTATGAGTAAAACGTACTTGTGAGAATTCAAATGTTTTCTTCTACTATCGTTAACACTGGAGATAAATCATAAATCCTTTTATCCACGAATATACATGAAACGTGCTGCTTGGTGGGCTAACTTGCTTTAAGATTTTTTTTTTTTTTAAATTGTAAATAGTCGATTCAAATCTTTCATGATATTCATATTTGTGCTTGGAAACCGAATTTTACATTTTTTTTAACTTTTACTATTTTTTTGGAATTTTTGAAAATCAGTGCTTTTATGATTCTTTTTATTATTTTTGTATTTAATGAAAAGCTATGATTTTCAAAAATTCTAAGAAATAGGAAAATATTTTCAAAAAATGTAAAATTTGGTCTCTAAGCATATTTTAATATGAAGATTTTGTTGGAATGTTCTAATCGACTATTTAAACTTTGAAACTAAAGATATGACTAGAAAGTAAAATATCTTTTTTAATTCCCAAAGGAAGTTAGGCAATACAGGAACCATTTCATTTTATTTTATTTTATTATCTTTTGCTTAATTAGGCAATTTCTACTCTCTTTTTTTTTCTCAGTTTTACAGTTTTCTTTGGCAAATGTGCTCACCTTGAGTACCTTTAATTTGTAACTTTTGGACACTATGACCAACTCACATTGCTGATTGATCTTGCAATTTATGAAATCTGAGGCTAGACCTCCCTTTTCTTTTCTTTTTAAAAAAAAAAAAAGAAATGTTTCCCAAAGCAAGTTTGTCCATCTCTTATTAGATAATCTCATACAAATTAACAATCTAAATGATATAAACTCAACTCAAAGACCTTCATTATTTTAAGTGCTGGAGAAAACCAAAAAGTAGGTAGCCTCTGTACCAATATACCATTTCAATTGGCATAGACTACATTTTAAGTACAGTACTAATTGGGTCTATATCCATCCATAAGCATTAGATTGCTTCAATACAAAAGAAAACACATGCCAAAAGTGAAGATAATTTTCAGTGAACAAACCTTAATTTACCAACTTCGTTAAGCTTCTTTTGTTGGAAATAATAAATTTAATTAGTGGTGCGTAATATAAAATAGGTAATGTTCACTACTACTGTAAACATAATTATACACGGTTAAAAAAACTAATGACACACGGTCCGCTACTGTATCCATGTACATTGTGTATAAAAATATCAATACATTTTACAAAGTTAGTACTATTTTACACACACACACATGTGTCCTCAATCAATCCAGCTCCTGCAAATAAACTTAATTTCTATAATTTACTTTTGAAGTGTGAGAAATAGAAAATGGGCTTAGACCTTCAAATTGCATGTCTCACAACAAGAATGAGACACTTTTCGTGAGGATAAAAAAAAATGACTTTTTACGACGGACTGCTTTCATTGTTCAGCTTTTTTTTTGCGACGGACGACTGTCATAAATGCGTTTTTTCCCTTGCAAAAAGTGTCTACTTTGTTGTAGTGTTTCTTCTTTCGTGTATAGATGATGGCATGGGTTTTCTCATTGTAATTTTTTACAATACAACTCAATTACTTGAGACGTTGGAAAATACTCGGATTTATCTATACTTCTAGTATGCCAAGGATAAAAAGAAATTTAGTTTGATGATGCTTTTGTAATAACATGCATGTCACTTGGGCTTCACAAAAAGATACGCGCGTGATTCGATTGAGTTTGGTTTGACAAAAGTTAGTAATTAATTTGGTTAGACATTGTTTCGATCGTTCTGAAAAGAATTAAATCATCAACTTGGTTCGAAATTGGTTTGAATTCAAATTCGAACTGGGTTAAGTTCGATTGGATACTCTTCTTTTCAGTTCTGAAACTTGCTTTAATAACGAAACTGGTTCGAATCGATTCGAAACTCGAACTCTTCATTTTAGTTCGAAACCCAGATTCAATTAAATCAATCCAGTTCGGTTCGAAATTGGTTTGAACTCGAGCTCGAACTGTGTTAAGTTCTATTTAGTTTGATTCGTTTGCAGCCTACATGCATGTTAGTACTTTTTAAATATAAAAACCTTCAAATTTTATTTGCTCTCTTAATTAAGATAAACCCGATTCTTCCTTATTTCTTGTTATTATTGGAATTTTCAAATATATTCTTTTTCTCTAATTAATTTGTATATATTCCTATGGGTTTCTATAAATAGGAAGCCGAGAATATTAATAGGTTGTGCTCCTTTGATTAACAGCGTCCTTTCTTCTCATGGCACCTCTTTTAATTTTCAATGACAAATTTACCCTTTACTTAATTAATACCAGTGTTCTAAATAGCGCGCTATAGCGCCGCTATAGCGTTTTTGGAGACCAAACGCTATGCTATGACATTAAAACACGCTATTTGCGCTACAGACGCTATAGCGGTAATAGCGGTCCGCTATAGCGTATAGCGTGTAGCGCAAATAGCGCGTGCTATGCAACATTTGCTGTTTTTTTTTCTTTTCAATTTATATGAGCTTTAAAATAAATAAATGGTGAAGATATTGTTTAATTTTGATGAATATTACATTATATTAAATTCAAGTCCGCTATAATAATTTTTTTCATTTTGCTCTTGGTTTTTTTTTAACTGATGATAAATCAAATAAATAATTGCTAAATTATGAAAATTTTAGGGACTAACAAGAATTTCTTCAAGGAATCTGTTTATTTACTAGAATTATGATTTTTTTTTCTTTTCAATTTCTAGGTTATTTTGAAATTTAAATAGAAAAAAAGATAAATTATGTTATGATGTTGAAGATATTTTAAATAGAAAAAGATCGATAGTTTATGATATTAGTATTACTATAGATATTTTGAGTTGCAATTTGGACTTTGTATTGGTTCAATATGAATATTATAATTTTTTTAATCAATTTGATATTATTTATTGTTCTATGAGACTAAATAATGTTCATATTTAATACAAATATATAATATAATTTTTATAAAAATAAAAAAACGCTATTTGGAATAGCTTTCGCTATAGCGTCGCTATTCGCTATAGCTTTTTTTGGAGGCTCCCCGCTATGACGCGATAAACGCTATTTAGAACCTTGATTAATACCCTAAATAAATATTCCTAGATTTATTCTTTTGCATATTTGATTCTCTTATTTTAAATTGAACGTAACCATTTTTATCTGGATTGAACCTTAAAATAAACAATAGTGTAAATATTTGAACTGTTATTTATGTCGTTAACATATCGTTATAGCTAATAAAAAGTTTGATTAATATAAATTTAGACAACAAAAATATAATACAAATCTAAAAAAAGTGCCTATTAATATATAGAGTTCGAAATTTAAAAAATATAAGAAGAATGCTTTGCTTTATTAATTAGAGTATGAATCCAGTATATATCCTCTCTCTCTCTCTCTCTCTCTTAATTCTTTCCCCTGAAATTGCTCTTTTTTTCCAACAAGCCCTAGCTGCTTCGCATCTCATTCTCATCAAGGTATCAATATAATAACTCATCATTAATTTCTCACTGAATATCTCTCTATTTCTACCTTTAATTGCTCTTTATATATGTTATATCTCACTGGTTCTTTAATTTTGTATTCAAGCCATGGAAATTTTAATCATGGTGAAGGCTACAGGATGCTATTTGTTCAAAATCAATCATTCAAAAACTAAAAACATGGGCATTGGTAAATGGATCACCTCACCAAAATTCCAAGTTGGTCAACATGATTGGGCTATTGGTTACTACCCTCAAGGCAATAAGGATCACAATGGCAAATATGTGTCCATCTTTTTAGAGCTAATTCAAACAAGATCTATAGATGTCACAGCAGAATTTGGTTTTGAACTGTTGGATAAGTATGGAAATATTTCAACGACTACTTTGAAATTGTTATATCACACATTTACATCTAAGGAAAGCAACTGGGGTGTTTGGGACTTTTTTGAAAGGACCAAATTAGAACAATCATATATCAAAGATGATTATTTTATACTCCGTGTTTCAATCATTGTAGAAAGTGGCAGTGATATAATATCCACAGGCTTTCTTTGTGAACGTCTTCAAAAGTTCAGAGAGGAGAATGAACATACCGATGTCACTTTTAATGTCGACGGTAAAATTTTTGTTGCACATAGACTAATTTTGGCAGCTCATTCACCAGTATTTAAAGCAGAACTCTTTGGCTCGATGGTAGAATCTAATATGGACAGCATCATAAAGATAAATGAGATGATACCTTCAGTTTTCAAAGCAATGCTTGATTTTATGTACAATAGATCGTTCTCGGTTAATGAGAAACTCCTCGTTGATTGTGAAGTGCCGATGTCGTCTACTGCCTTTCTTCAACATTTGCTAGTGGCAGCAGACCGTTATGCAATAGAGAAGTTAAAAGCTATATGTGAGTGGAAATTAGTTGAGCGTATCTCTATGGATACTGTTCTTTCTACTCTGGAAGTAGCTGAGATGAACAATTCTAGCAAGCTCAAGAATAAGTGTCTCCAATTCATTGATAATAGGGATGTCAATTGCACATTTTTATCGGGTAAAGGTAAGATTTTTTTTTCGTTTGTTTATTGGGTACGGAGAAGGGTAACAAACTTTTTCCATTATCTTACCCATTATCGTATAAGATAAATTTTAAAACTAAAATTATATATATAGATATATTTGTATGACGATGATACATGATACAATAATGTTTTGTATTTTATTAAATTTTCATAATACAAAGGAGTTGTATTCATTATTCTTTTTTTCTTAATTTCTTGTTTTGAAAAATATTTTATCGGAAACACAAATCAAGATGTCAATGTCACTTTTTTTATCCCTTTACCCGTTCCGTACCGTATTCGAAAAGACGGATAAGGATGAAGATATATTTCCGTTATCATAATGGGTACAGATATGAAAATGCTTCCACCCAACCTGTATCGTACTCGTTGACACCCCTAATTGATAAAAGTAATTTGATTTCCTTGATGCTAACTAAAGGGTATATTGAAATAATGCAAAATTGCCCCTATCTTTTGGAGCTTAAGGAGTTCGATTTAGTCCAAAATTCAAAATAGAGGACAAATCAATATTATATTTGAAGGGGTTTTAGTATGAAATGTTAGTGTCAAATAATTATCATATCACTAGAATCTGACACAATTTGTCATATTTATGCTATTTTATAGCATAACGTTTTCATACTTCTTAATAATATAAAATAACATGTAATCTCATTAATAAAAAAAATAGAACCAGTCTTTCATCTAATAGCGAAGGCAATGCTCTTTGTATAAAAAATCACAGGTTTGGAATCCGAAAGAAACAATTCTTTGTAGACATTAAATTAAATAGTTGGATGACTTGACGTCTAACATTTACTAAAAAAAAAGTATTAAAAAAAAGGAGGTTGATAATTAACCCCGCACCTCCCACCCCGCAATTAACCCCGCACAAAATGCCAAAAAACTCCAGCTGTCATTTTTTTTTTCATAAGGTATTAATACTTACGTACAGAAGTATTTATCTCTAAGAACGAAAGTATTTATCTCTAAGTACGAAAGTATTTAAGGGACCATGCACATTTTTTTCATGGAGGGTGGGGGGAATCTCAAATCACATGGGGGGACCATGCACGTTTTTAGAGGTGGGTTTTTTTTATCTCATTTCAATCTCGTCCACATTTCTCACAATCTATGAAAAATTTTGCGAATCTAAAACCACGAACGTTTTCTACGTAATTTTCTCTTTCAAATGAGATCCATGGTGACATACTTTCGAGCAAGTCGTTACAGAAGTATTTATCCCTCATCGTGTAAGTATTTATATCTATACTTGAAAGTATTTTTTTGCATATAATACTTATAATACATGATATTAATACTTTCATATATCAGTATAAAAACTTATAATACATGATATTAATACTTTCATATTTCAGTATGAATACTTATAATAATTGATAGTAATACTTTCATATGTCAGTATAAATACTTATAATACATGATATTAATACTTTCATATGTCAGTATAAATACTTATAATACATGATATTAATACTTTCATATGTCAGTATAAATACTTATAATAATTGATAGTAATATTTTCATATGTCTGTATAGATATAAATACTTGCATGATGAGGGATAAATACTTCTGTAACAAGTTGTCCGAAAGTATGTCATCATGGATCTCATTTGAAAGAGAAAATTACGTAGAAAACGTTCGTGGTTTTAGATTCGCAAAATTTTTCATAAATCGTGAGAAATAGGAACGAGATCGAAATGAGATCAAACTAATTTGGAGAGAGATAGAGTGGGGGGATGGTGGGGGGATGGAATGGGGGGGGAGTAATATAATTGTTCTAAAAAAAAATCATCCATAATTTGCTCCCAAGTTAAGAACAAGAAAGAAACGAAGAAGATACGACAGAATAGAAAGAGGTTAATGTTGTTATTCTTAAAATTTAAAGGGAATAAATCTTATAAAAATAAATAGATTTTTTTTTTAATTTATATATTAATTTCCTGAGATTTAAATTTAAAAACGAGATGAACGTTCATTTTTCCCTCTTTCTTTTTCTTGTTTTCATTTGCCTTCTTTATTCAAATTCGAGAACACATTTTGATTAACTATTTCATTTTACCGTTCCAACAACATTATTTTAACGACATTTATAATTAATAGAGTACCACCTGCCAAGCATTAACAGAATGCCACCTGCCAACCTCCGCACGTGATTCACTTCACAATTAAGAAGCCCTTTCTGCAGTGTCGCATTAACAGAGTGCCACCTGGAAGATGTTAAGCTGTTAGTGATAGATAAAATAGAAATTGTAGATGTTAAGCTGTTAGTGATGATGGTAGGGATGTAATGTTCTTTTTTGTCTTTCTTGCATATAAAAGTTGATAAAATCTTTGTCGACCTTTATCATGACATCTGGTTTTCTTCATTTTGTATTTGCTTGTCGATAAAGGCCTCAGCAAGTGAAGAAGAGTTGACTAAGAATGCCCGTAAAACATTTTATACCTGAGTTTCAGAAGAATACATTAGAGAAGTTGAACAACTTCTTGTGAAGAAATAGTGGATTTATATATGTTTGTAAAAGCAAAGGAGCGTTATCGATCATATCGATTGGTATCCGTACGTGCCCTTATTTCTGATTCGGAGTAATACCTACCTTAAATCTCGGCACCTATATATACTACTTACTATAGACTAAACCCCGCTCATACCAAGATAGGGAACCAATCAGTTATAATTGATTTGCACTCTCTCATTCAACATGTGCAAATTAATCCAAATCAAGCACTGATTAGTCGATGATCATGCAACTGAAGCCCTCTGTAGTTACTACTTTAAATGAATTAACCTTAAATATCTCAATTTTATGATAGTGCAAAAGTACAAAACATCGCATGATAGTGCTCTTGAGCTTTACAAGGTAAATAAAACGATATTGCTCTGCTTCTTATTTTTTGTTTCTAATAGAAGTAAAACGAAATGGCACCTTCTGCTTCCAATATACTATATTCTGCTGGATGCTGGTCATGAACCTGTCCAAGGCATTAAGTTTTCCAGATATCTGTAGCTATTTTATTTCTGGCTTAGAAGGTACTAGCTGTTCATGATTATCATCTCTATACATTGGGAACAGGCACCACAAGCATTTTGGTACCGTTTTTTGTTGATTTGGTTTCATATATTATCAATGAAATTGCTGGGCTCTTTATCGATCCCACTTCTATTACAAAAAAAAAAAAAAAAAAAATGTTTTCCAGAAATCTTGGTCCTAGCCAGAATCCGATTAGAACTGGAGAAATTCTGTGAATGGTGCAATTGTCTGTTCTGGATGCATTACTCTCACGGTAGGAAGTATGGCTTAGTTTTTGATAATTATAAGCCGGGGTTGGGTTTGTCCAAAAGATTGCAGCCCGCATATTACTATGGATATTTACTTTTAGATATATTTTTCATCTATTTATCCCGAAAACACTGTTAAATTACCAAAGAGAATGAACAAATTAATATGCTGATTTTTTATTTCTCAGTTATTAACATGACGTGATTTTGAATTGTAATTCTGTAGGACGAAAACAGCCCATTCAGGCACATGGTGACTGATGTATCCTGTTTAATTAAGCAAGAACTTTGATCTTTGAATAATGCTAAGTACCAAAAGAGTCTTAAAGAGCATGGATGTAATTAAGTTTAATACTTGATAGTTGGTACACAACATTGTTGATCCATGACTAAAAATATGGACAATTACTTGAAGATTTTTTTTTTTTTTAAATTGTTACATAAGTATTGCAAGACCATGCATCATCGTCCCAACGTCACATACCAAATACTTCCCAAGATATATTATAGCCTGTAGTGTAATACTTGCTCACCGGGCCTGATTGCTGGCTCTTTTGGGATTTCATTTATTTTTCTATGCTGTTTCGTTTTAAATTTTGTGCAAGGTGAAAATACATAGGCTTTGGATCATTCTATTTTAATCTTAGTTTTGTACGATATATTAATTTTAAGATATACTTTTGTCAATTAATCTTCAATTAAATTTTAAGATATAATCATTGAGAATTCCTTTCTATTGTGTTAATGATTACTTTTGGCAGTATGACAGACATGCTAAGGTTTAAAGCGATTTTTTTTATTTATATCAAAAAAAAAATATAAATTTAAAAAACTAATCAAACCTCACGTCAATTTCGAAAACTATCCAATTTCCGAAAAAAAAATTTCCGGTTTCAACACCAATTTCCGAAATTTTTTTTTCCAGTAAATGGATATTAAAACCGGAATAATTTTTTCCAGTTTTAGGAATATTTTTTTTTTTAGGAAAAACAATTTTCCGAAATTTTTTTTTTCGGATTCTTTTTTTTTTTCATTTTTCAGTTTTTATAATTTATTTATTTTTTGTATTGAAGTATTACAAATATTTAATATATATTTTTTTTAAATAGATGGAACACTATATAATTTGATTTATTCGAAAGATTGCTACAAATAATCCAGATCAACATTTTTTATGCTGGATTTTTTACGGCTGTAAGAAAAATTAATATAATATAATATATGTATATGTATATGTATATGTATATATAATATAATATAATATATATGTTAAAATTTGCTTGCATATCAAATTTTATATTTTTTTGAATTTTTTTACTATTTATTAAGTATTTAACAAAATCGCTATATTCAGACCATTGAATTTTTGTACCCATCTTAATAAATAGTAAAAAAATTTAGAAAAATGTAAAATTTGATCTGCAAGCACATTTTAAAATATCCATCATGTTGAACGGTTTGGATCGACTGTTTGGATTTTGAAAACTTTGAAAATACCGATCATTGAATGCCAACCGTTGATCGAAAACTTTAAACTGAATTTTTGAGGCACTAAATGAGGGTTCCAATGCCTCATTTTTTTTATACCTCATCATACCTCATATTTTATATCTTCATTTTCTTCATATTCAAAGTCTAAATTGTCGATCCGAACTGTTTAACATGATATCCATACTAAAATATGGTTAGGGATGAAATTTTATAATTTTTGAAAAAAATTTACTATTTTTTAAGATGGGTAGAAAATCACTGTTTTTTGAACGGTTCAAAAATAGTGGTTTTGTACCTATATTAAAAAATAGCAAAAAAATTTCAAAAAATATAAAATTTCATCTCCATGTATATTTTAGTATAAATATTTTGTTGAACGGTTTGGATCGACAATTTGGACTTTGAAAATGAAAATATAAAATATGAGGTATGAAAAAAATGAGGCATCAGAATTTCAAAAAAACGTCGTTTAGTGCCTCAAAAATTTAGTTTAAGTTTTCTTTCAACGGTAGGCATTCAACAATCGGTATTTTCAAATCCGACATAAAAATGTTGAAAATGACGCGGCCCGTGTGGACATCGAGTGAATACAGCATGTTCGATTTTTCTGTTTCTGTTATTTGTGTAAGGCTCTACTAACCGTACCTAATGTTCCTAAACCTCAACTCTCGTTTATTGACTTAATAAACTTGGTGACGGAAATGCAATTTTACCTTCTTAGGTTTCCAACCCCTAAACTCGCGTTTATTGGTATTCAACCTAAGTTACCTGTTCGGTTTACTAAAGGCATCCATTATCTTACAATAAATAGAAATGTTCACCTTACAGTTACTAATTGGTCTTGAGGACCTACCTCAAATACTTGGTATGGTTGAAAGAAACATTAAGGCCAAAATATTAGAATAGATGATATAGACATCTAACTAGTAGACAATCAAGAATCATTCAATCAATTTCAACCAAGCAACTAAAATAATACTCGAATCAAATAAACACAAATATTCAACACAGATTCAAACATGCATAATAAAACAAAGTTTCTGACTACATCATAACCCTAGAAACTAAAAGAAAAGAAAGCAAATAAAACAAGTAAAGATAATGATAAGGGCTCTTGGCAAAACTCGAGGAACGAAGAAGATCCGTCGCAAAACTCTCGTTTTTCTCCTCTCTACTTGTTCTCCAAGCCAAGTCCTCACTCCCAAACCCTAGGTTGATCCAGCATGCTACAGAATGATATCTCCCTGCAAGAAATCCTGACTTATAGCCTTTCTGGCCGACTTTCTTTCAAATGGGATCTGTTTCCATTTCCTGTTCTATTTCCGAAACTGCTTGATGTGACCCACGTCAGGTATGATGCGGTCCGCATCCTGTGTCTCTCGCGTGAGTGATGAGAGATTGCGTCTGTGGTCGCTTCAGAGTCGATGCAACCCGCATCGGGTGTGACGCGACCCACATCCCTATTTCTTTTGCTCAGACTGTAGATCTTTTCGCAAGCTTTTCAAAAAGTGGTCATACACTGAAATCGGGGTTACGAGTCAAAAGTTATGACTGTTTTAAGTTCGGATGCTGAAATTTCAGCATCATATACAGATTTCAGATTCTTCCTTGGTTTCGCTCAATTCCTGCAAAGTAATAACAAATATGCAGCAGTACCACATTCTATATATATTCAATGAAATACACACAATTTGATAGATTTAAACACAGGTTTTGGTACAGATTTAGGTTGGAATAATAGGTCAAATAACGAGACATCAGATAACATGATATGGTAATTTTTAATGAAATCTTACTTGTGTTAATAATTTTTTATTGTTTCCCTTAATTTTATCATGCATGAAAGCTGAAGCACAAAAGGAACGGAAAAGAATGTACCCGAAGAACCATGATACGATGATTTTATTTTCCAAGATGATCGTTAAGCTCCTATTAGTTCTTCTTGGGATAGGTTCGTGCATGTATATATGTTTTCATAATTTCTTCAAGAAAATGTGAAGTTATTCTTTGACACCAATTAACTGGTGAAAGTTCTCGTGATCGGTATAGTACCCTGATTGAAAAAAGTCATTTTATAATTATAAAAAGCTCCTCCTATTTGGGCCTAAAAAAATCCCAACAATTATTTATCATTTACTATTTCAAAAAATATTTTATTTTTATTTGTTTCGTTATATATTATATATGAGGAGGGATCCAATTACACCCTTTTTTGGTGACACCGGATTACACTTTATGTTTTCAAAGTCCAAACAGTCGATCCAAACCGTTCAACATGATGGATATGTTAAAATGTGCTTGCAGAACAAATTTTATATTTTTGTAAATTTTTTTACTATTTATTAAGATGGGTACAAAAATTCAATGGTCTGAATATAGCGATTTTGTTAAATACTTAATGAATAGTAAAAAAAATTCCAAAAAATATAAAATTTGGTATGCAAACACATTTTAACATATTCATTATGTTGAATGGTTTGGATCGATTGTTTGGAATTTGAAAACTTCGAAAATGGAGAGTGTAATTTGGTGTCACCAAAAAATGATGTAATTGAATTCCTCCTCATTATATATATTGGACTTGATGATACCAATAACTCAAATTAATGTTGTTATGATTTGCGGAAAAAAATTCCGTCATGGGATGTACAGGACACAGGTAACAAGATATTGGAGATATACGGCAATAATAAATTAGCAGTACCTCTATAAAGCAATCTGACCGTTTCACCCTTTTTTAATTATTACTTAGCTAGTGATAATATAGACAGAAAGGTTGTATATATATTATCGTTACTAACAAAACCCTTTTAGGAAAGTAAGCAACGGCACGGCTAACTTTATAAATCTACAAGTATATATATGTATTGTAACTTGTAATTAAGCATCCGAGAAAGTATATATAACAATCCCAAAAATACAATCATTTTCAATAAACAGTCTCTTATTCTCAAATTGACTGAGATGAGAGTATTTAACAATTTAGCTTTGATATACTTATATACAAGAAAAGTCAAATCCTATATTACTTGAGAGATAGGAACTTAATTATATGCCCAACCTAAAAAAAGTCTGACCGTTTAGCCCTTTTTAAATTATTCAGCTATTGCTAATATAGGCAGAAAGATTGGATTATCGTTACCAACAAAACCTTTTAGGAAAGTAAGTAACGGCGTAGCTAACCTTATAAATCTATAAATATATATATGTATTGCAAGCATCCCAGAAAGTATATATAGCAACCCAAAAAATACAATCGTTTTCAATAAACAGTCTCTTATATATTTATAATCATCCCTGAAAGTGTATATATGTGTGTCAGTGCCTCCTTGGTTAGCAGATCCCCAAGAGCCCTTGTTGGTTAACCAGGTCTACAACTGTAAATCTCCGATAGCATGTTGTCAGCTAACAACCATACCTGTATATGGTGTAAATGTTTTTAAAGCAGTTGTTAAGTCCAAAGATGCTAAACTTTTTACCTGAACAGTGATCCACTTAATTAGTGTCATGGCAATACAACACATTTGAGAGATATGCAATTGTTCAAAACAAAAATGTTAATTTTAGTTTGTATTATTTTGCCTTTTCATTTTGAAAATATTGATCAGTTGCCTTGTCAGACACTGTATTTGACATCTTCAGAGCATGTCCACTTTTTTTTTTCTTACTACATTTGGCATCTCTCAGAGCATGCCCTATATTCCTTTTTGTTCTTATCATTCTAAATGAAGTGAAATAAAGAAAAATGATAAATCAAGAAGCATTCAATTTTTCTCTCACTGCAAACAAGGAATAAGAGCAATAAGCGACCCCTTTTATATTGTATGTTGGGTTGTGCATTGCTCACAATTGTTGCAGTATTTTAAAGTTCTCACATTTGTCTTCAACCAATTGATTATCAAAAAGAAGAGAATATAACTTAATATATATCCTTGATTAAATTCGAACCAACCGAAATAGCTCTATTCATAAAATTTACAGTCCAATCCGATTCGGACCTACTAAAATTTGTAAAAAATAAATGATCCGAACTCGTGATTAATCAAATTCAAAAGTATCCAAACCTAAATAAATTTATAAATATTGAATATTCCAACAATTATACCAATTTGAATTAATATGAACTGAACAAGATTGTACACCCGATAAAATATATTCAGATTTAGTTGTGGAGTCCTTTTTAGAAGATCCCTAAGAGCCTTGGTTGGTCAACCGGGTCTGCAACCACAAAGCATTCCATCCATGCAAATATGCAATAACAAAGTTCTCCATACCTGTATATATATGGTGTAAATGTTTTTGAAGTATTTTCATAAATTGAAAGATACTAATCATTTTACATGAACTTTGATCAACTTAATTAGTGTCATGACAATATATACAACACATTTGAGGGATGCAATTGTTTAAAACTAAGTTGTTAATTTCGATTTGTATTGTTTTGCAAATATTACACTGCATTTGGGATGTTTCATAGCATTGTCCTCTTTTCTCTTTTTTCTTCTCATTCTGAATGAAGTGACATAAAGAAAAAGGATGAAGCAAGAACCCTTTTTTCTTCTCATTCTGAATGAAGGAAGTGACATAAAGAAAAATGATGAAGCAAGAACCCTTTTTTCTTCTCATTCTAAATGAAGAGTGACATAAAGAAAAAAAATGAAGCAAGAAGCATTCAATTTGTCTCTCACTGCAAGCAAAGAATAAGAGCAATAAGTGACCCCTTTTGTATCTTATGTTGCATTGTGCATTGATCACAATTGTTGCAGTATTTCAAAGTTCTCACATTTGTCTGCACTTTATTGATTATCAAAAAGAAGAAAATAGAACTTAATATATATCTTTGATTAAATTTGAACCAACAGGAATAACTATCTTGATAAAATTGACATTCCAATCCGATTCAGACCTATTAAAAAAATTTAAAAATAAATGATCCGAACTCATTATTAAATCAAATTAAAAAAATATTGGAACTAAATAAATTTCTAAATATTGAACATTCAAACATAAAATAATCTAAACCCAAATCATCATGATCCAAAAAATCTCCAAACCTTTAGCAATCAAACTAAATGTTTATAACAATCTAAGTTAATAGGTACCGAAAAAGATATTTATAACAATCTGCAGTGCTAAGGTTTTGAATCTTCAAATTTTGTTAGTAAACCAAATATCTTTTTTTGATGCATTATGCTATTTCATTAATTGTGGGTCAATTTCTTTCTAAGAGATTAATTCCGTACGTGTTGCTTTTATAATTTGGATATTATTGCTTTTATAATTTAAATATTATTTTTGTATTGAATATGACACTTATTTGAGAATTTTTTTTAACATAAAGCTCGAAGTACACAATATAATATTTAAACTGTTAAATTATAATTTATTCCATAATACTGAACTGTTTTGTGTTTTGTCTTTATTCATTAAAAAAAAGTAAGGTTTTATTAAATTAAATTAAATATAATAAACTATAAGTTTCTATATTAAACCCAAAAATATATTTATATACACATACATGCAACACATAGTTATTCAAATAATCAGAAATAAATCAAATCTAATACTTATCAAAGTCCAATGCTAATCTGAATCCAGCTTAATTCAATTCAAATACAATCCGACCCACCCGATTTATATTTGATATATGGAACTAAATTACTCATAACATGTACAAGATTACATAAATACTATGTTACCCAAATACTCCATACAAGGGCTTGTACCTGTATATCCGATACGGCCACAATATGTATCAGCTTACGTGGTGTATCTTATATTAGCTGATACGGTCAATGATACAGCTTTGACTCGTCTGGACACGGATCTGAAACATTTGGATACGGCCCTAATATGGCTCTGAATAATCCAATTCAGCGTGAACCGCGCATACACCAGCGGACAACGCTCCTGCTCATGGACCACTACCAAAAACAATTTTTTCTTGCGCCTGGCAAAATTCGAACCAAGGGCCTGTGACGCACAAAGGATATCTCTTGGCCACTAGGCTAACTAACATTTGTTGTCAGAAGTTAGTAGCTATTTTATTTATTGTATACATAGGCTATTGTATTTATCCAGATTTTTTTTATATTTAATGTTATTCTTAGACTCCAAAATTATATTAAATTTATACAAGTGTTTTAATAATATAATTAAAATAATAAAAAATAATATATATAATAGGCATATCGTATCTTTGATTTTTGAAAATTGCCGTATCATCATATCCGTATCGTATCCGATACAATATTTGTACCCGTATCCATGCAACATAGCATAAATATAATCAACCCAACATCCAAATGATTGAGATGGTCCAAATCTTGAAAAATTTAGAACCTGTATAATCCAACTCATATAGTTTTTTCTTTTTCTTTTTCTTTCTTTTTCTTTTTCTTTTTTCTTTTCTTTTTCTTTTTCCTTTTCTTTTTTTTTTCTTTTTCTTTTTCTTTTCTTTTTGAAAGATAGTGGGTATACTACTGATTTCATTACGAAATCAAAATAATACATGTATAGATATCCAAAATGGAAACCTGTCACAAGCATCATCCTGTTCTTGTTCACATTACAAATTTCACCATAAACCAAGTACAGAAACCTATGCATTTTTTTAGTTAATTATTCAAATCTGGAAATATACTGACACTGAAATTAATCAATCTGTTCAATTTAAGTCCAATACATATGTATCTATTAAACCCAAAAGTAATTATCTGAATCTAACTCCATCCAATCCGAATACAAATTGACTTGTTTGATTTGCCAGGTCTATTAGTCAATAAGTTTTGTAATATTAGTTGCTCATATTGAATCATGTAAACTGATAATGTGCATTGTAAGTTGTTTAATTCTGCTCTTTTCTTAATTAATTATGAGTCTCAATATATTCAGTATTAAAAATAAGAGGTCTACTTGTCATTTTGAAATTGATTTTACTAAATTACATATATAATAATTAAGTTGCACTTTTTTTACTAAATTACATATACCTTAATTTGTTCTAAATTTGAATAAAATTAAAAAGAAAATATATTGCGTTTACTCCTACTTTTTATGAAGTATTTATGACTCACTCAAAAAATTTATAACCATTTTATTTGAAAGAGACAACTCTTGAAGCACTTGAAGAGCAGTCAATCACACAGGTAGTATAAATCTACTACGTAGCTTTCTCTTTTCCTGGCCCAAGTAGCTTTCTCTTTTCCTTTTTGTAAGGACGCAGATATGATAAATCTAGCTACTACGTAAATATTAAGCATTGAAGAGCAGTCAATCACACAACTACAAGCTCTCCTTGCTAATTTGTTCCTTATAAAAGGGGATCATAATATCTCTGGTACTCTCTACCTATCAAACGAAAGTCACACAAAAAAAGAGAGGGAGTAATAACAATGTCCACACCTTTTGTTGAACCCCCACCAAAACCTTCTGATGACAACTTATTGTACGATCCGATTAAGAAGCTCTTCAATGAAGCAATGAATCGCCAATGGAAAACGGTGCTTGAACTCTACAAAGACGAGAAAGTCCAAGGCGTGCCTATTACACGTGCCAAGGACACCTTACTTCATGTTGCAGTTTCTAGTGCCCCGGAAAAAATAGTTTTAGAACTCCTCGATATCGTTAAGCTTAACAAAGGTATTACCACTTTATATCTAAGAAAAAAAACCAATATGCTATAATATATATAATAGATATATACCAGGAACCATATGATATACGGCTATGTGATGTATCATTTAAAATTCTGCCATTTTAATATAATGCAAACCCTTAATTTGGTTCCACTAGTTGCCAAAACTGTTGTGGGGTCTGCAGGAAGTTACTGCTAACATATGTACATATACATGCCCTTAATTATTTGTACTGTTTGATGATTCCTTTTTAAGTTGCCGAACTTAAAAAATCTTTGTTTCTAATTGCCTAATTACCTACTTTCAAATCGGCACCTAAAAGTTGCAGAAAAGAATTTGAAATAATATATGTATTGATTAACTAATGCTTTAACATATAAATAATTAACTGAGGCTCTTGATGTTTTATGGACACAATGCAATAATTAGGGCTTTTAATATGGAATTAAAATGTTTTACCTATAGCTTTTGGATAAAAACTATATGTAGAGCCCATTTGGCAGTATGAGAAGATTAAATACTGAATAAGGAAAATGTAAAACGAGCCCTTCCTGAGCATGTAAATTCTGTAGGATCCTTCAAATATATCATGGTATATTAGCAACAAACCTGGAAACATATTCATTCAAGACGAAATAAATATTATTTACTTAAAAGCCATAAAGTGATAAATTTCAAACAAGGTGACAATTGTGAACAAATAGAACTGAGATTATACAATATTATAAAACACGTGCAAGAAAGGATGATACAGTAATTAACTTTTTGTCAAATTTGGCAGAAGGTTATAACACACTTCGTCAGTCCCTACTAATTTCTGTTAATTATAAACTTAGTTATTAAGAGGATGCATGTTTAAAAGAATATATAATTTATAATGTTAGTCCAAAAGGATTTTTTGGAACAAAAAAAAATTTTAATTCAGAATTCTACGCATTGCTTCGGAAAAAGTGTTTAATATCGTAATAGGAGAGTTGAAATACGTACCTCGTGTGTCTTTCATGCCACATTGTACCTCACATCCTATAATAGTCATTTATTTTTTTGTTGGAAAATTCAAATGTTATATTAGGTCTATATATACATAAGAAATCATTTTGTATGTGTAAGAGATAAAAATGATAGTTTTAGATCTCTATACTTCACCAAAATTTATTATATTTCTTTCAATTACAAGATTTATTTAAGTTCATATCCAGTTTGAGAGGATACTAACAATTTAATCCATAACCATGTAGACCCCAATTAAATTTTCATTTTGAATTCTAAGAATATTTGATGCAATTCTCACAGATATGACCGAAATCTTGAATATAAAGAACAAAACTGGGCATACCCCACTTCATCTGGCAGCGTCTATCGGACTTGAGAAAGTTTGCAGGAAGATTGCAGAATTGTGTCCAGATATGGTAACCGGTGCACGTAACAACCTTCAGGAGACTCCTCTCTTTTCGGCAGTGCGTCATGGAAATAAGGATGTCTTCTTTGAGCTTGAGCTTGCCATCCACAAGAAAGAAAAGTTGCAAATTGATAAAGACTGCTTATTGAAGAGAGACATCACTCACTGTAGGAGAGATGATGGTAACAATATCCTTCACTATGCCATTAAAGTGGAACATTTTGGTATGCCCTTTTTCTACAGAAAAATATAAATTAAATTAAAAATAAACCATAATATAACTATTCAAATGTATTGATTGTAGATTTGGCATATGAGATCATTTACCTATATCCCCAGTTGATGAATTATGTCAATTCAAGGGGAGAAACTACACTCCACACTCTGGCTAACATGCCTTCTGTTTTCGAGAGTGGAGCGCGCTTTGGCTTATATGATACGATTTTATATCATTGTACTTGAAACTTCTTTTTTTACATGAATTACTTTAATTTTGAGGGTGATACCATTTTCAATGACAGAAATCTAATTCTTAACTGTGATTTTATCATAATAATAATTGCTATATGGTGCCTCACAATTTGACTACTTTATTCAATAAATTACATTAATATTAATTGTAACACCTTTTCAGTGATTGAAAATTAATTGTTAATTGCAATTTTTACAATTATAATAATTGCTATGTGGTGCTTTACAATTTGACTTGAGAACATTTCGTACTTTGATTGTAGGTACAACTATAGAGCCACTCAAGTATAGTTTTGTTAATTTCTTGGAGAAAGAAACAAAAGGTAGAATGGATGCACCATCAGACATTCTGCAGGAAGATGAAAATAAATTACTGCCGCCAACATGCAAAGTTTGTATTGACATATTTTTTTTGATGAAGTATTCTATCAGATGCATATTTAATCGTAATGGTATGAGAAAAAAAAAATACTCAATCTAATTAATCAAAATAGAACAAACTGTTTATATAGATCATTTCTTTTTCTTTTTTGTCGACTAAACTTTCATATTTGCCCTATTGCAGCTTGTTGCTCAAAAATTGGTTTCTATGAGGCTTGCTGCATTGATGTTGAAAATCCATGTATAGTATACAAACCATCATGATATAATCATACCAATAAGCTTTTCATTCTTAGAATTTAGTAAATCTTTGCTACTAAACTTTCATATTTGCTATTGCAGCTTCTAGCCCAAAAACTGATAAGGCTCCCAATTCTGATGAACAAGACTCATACCAGTCTCTCAATATTATTCAAGAAAACCCATGTATAGTATACAAACCATTATGTTATAATTATACCAATCAATTTTTTCCTAGAATTTAGTAATACTTGGCTTCTAAACTTTCATATTTGATATTGCAGCCTCTAGCTCAGAACCTGTTGCAGCTTCTAGCTCAGAACATGTTGCAGCTTCTAGCTCAGAACCTGTTGCAGCTTCTAGCTCAGAAACTGGTAAGACTCCTAGTCCTGGTGAAGAAGATCCATGTGTAGTATACAAACCATTATGTTATAATTATACCAATCAGTTTTTTCTTATAATTTTGTAAAACATGGCTAGATTCTTAAGGTTAACTAATGGTATAAAACTGTTAATCTAACGGAAAGAGACTTTCATATAACTATTTGTACGAAAGACCCTATAAAAATGTAAATGAAAAATGTTTTAAATGCATTTACCTCACAGTATTTAAGAAAGCAGAAATCCAATGTCAATGTTTTTGGTGTTCCCTCATGAACACAAGTCCATTTTTATTAATAATTTAAAATATAAATTTAGATAGTACATGTGAACCATTGATTTATTTTTAAAGTAATGGATTCTCATTAAAGATTGTAATTTTAAACTTGTGTTTTATTAAGGATGAAAAAAATCAATGGTGGAAATAAATCATCATTCGATTTAGTTTTAGTTTTGTACGATATATTAATTTTAATATATTCTTGTCAATTAAATCTTAAATTCAATTTTAAGATATAATCATTGAGAATTTCTTTCTGTTATGTCAAGGATTACTTTGGGCAGTATGACATGCTAAGGTTTAAAAGCATAAAATGATTCATGAAGGACTAAAATAGTAATACAGTGAAATTTTTGGAAAAATGATAACATGATATGGTAATTTTTAATGAAATCTTACTTGTGTTAATAAATTTGTATTGTTTTCCTTAATTTTATCCTGCATGAAAGTTGAAGCACAGAAGGAACCGAGAAGACTGTTCGCAAAGAAGTATCATATGATGATTTTATTTTTCAAGAAGATCGTTAATCTCATATCAGGTGTTCTTGGGATAGGTACGTGCATGTATATATGTTTGCATAATTTCTTCAAGAAAATGTCAAGTTATTCTTCGACACCAGTTAACTGTTGAAAGTTCTTGTGATCATAATATAGTACCCTGATTGAAAAAGGTCATTTTATAATTATAAAAAGCTCCTCCTATTTGGGCCTATGAATTAGATGAACTAGTTGATTTTATAGAAGGTATATCGTACATGAGGAAGTAACTAATTATAAACTCAATATTCACAGTTCATTTTTTATTTCTAGTAATTGACCATTCTTTTCAAAGTTCTTCAAATTCTAGAATTGCAATTTTTGTCAGAAAAGTAAAATTTTGGCTGATAAAGACAAATGGCAATGATATTCATATTCGATGCTTGTTTACACTTATTTGGTTCATGATGATGCACAAACTTCATTTAGACAATAGAAAACAAGTATTTAGAAATAGAGGAAAAAATAAAGTATAAACATAGTATCAGAGTACAACTACTAATGTTGAAAATCCATATATAGTATACAAACCATCATGATATAATCATACAAATAAGCTCTTCATTCTTAGAATTTAGTAAATCTTGGCTACTAATTAAACTTTCTTATTTGCTATTGTAGCTTCTAGCTCAAAAACTGATAAGGCTCCCAGTTCTAGTGAGGAAGGCCCATTCCAGTCTCCCAATTCTGTTAAAAAAGACCCATGTATAGTATACAAACCACTATGTTATAATTATATCTATCAATTTTTTCCTAGAATTTAGTAATACCTGGCTTCTAAACTTTCATATTTGATGTTGCAGCTTCTAGCTCAGAACCTGTTGCAGCTTCTAGCTTAGAAACTGGTAAGACTCCTAATTATGGTGAAGAAGATTCATGTGTAGTATACAAACCATTATGTTATAATTATATCAATCAGTTTTTTCTTAGAGTTTTGTACCACTTTGCTTGATTCTTAAGGTTAACTAATGGTATTAAACTATTAATCTAACGTTTTCATATAACTATTTGTACAAAAAACCCTACAAAAATGTAAATGAAAAAAATGTTTTAACTATATTTACCTCACAGTATTTAATGAAGGAGAAATCCAATGTCAATGTTTTTGGTGTTCCCTCATGAACACAAGACCATTTTTATTAATAATTTAAAATATAAATTCAGATAGTACATGTGCACCATTTATCTTGATTTATTTCTAAAGTAATGGATTCTCGTTGAAGATTGTAATTTTAAACTTGTGTTTTACTAAGGATGAAAAAAATCAACGGTGGAAATGAATCACCATAAACCATTGATTTCTTGGCTTCTTTATATGTACAACACAAAAGTCAAAATTTGACGTCATTACTTTCCTCTAGAAACAAAAGAAAGATAAACTGTTTCATTTTAAATTTTGTGCAAGGAGAAAATACATGGGCATTGGATCATTCTATTTAATTTTTGTTTTGTACAATATATTAATTTTAAGATATACTTTTGTCAATTAAATTTAAGATATAATTATTGAGAATTTCTTTCTGTTGTGTCAAGGATTATTTTTGGTAGTATGACATGCTAAGGTTTAAAAGCATAAAATGATTCATGAAGGACTAAAACATGATAATGCAGGGTGAAATTTTTGGAAAAATGATCACATGATATGGTAATTTTTAATGAAATCTTACTTGTCTTAATAAATTTTTATTGTTTTCCTTAATTTTATCCTGCATGAAAGTTGAAGCACAAAAGGAACGGAAAAGAATGTACCCGAAGAACTATGATACGATGATTTTATTTTTCAAGATGATCGTTAAGCTCCTATTAGTTATTTTTGGGAGAGGTACGTGCATGTATATATGTTTGCATAATTTCTCCAAGAAAATGTCAAGTTATTTTTCGACACCAATTAACTCCTGAAAGTTCTTGTGATCGGTATTGTACCCTGATTGAAAAAGGCATAATTATAAAAAGGTCCTCCTATATGGGCCTATGATTAAGATGAACTAGTTGTTCTTATAGAAGTATATAGTATATGAGGAAGTAACTAATTATAAGGTCAATATGCACAGTTCATTTTTTATTTCTAGATGAAGTAATTGACAATTCTTTTCGAAGTTCTTAAAATTCTAGAATTGCATTTTTTGTCAAAAAAGTGAAATTTTGGCTTATAAAGACAAATGGCAATGATATTTATATTCGTTGCTTGTTTACACTTATTTGGTTCATGATGGTGTTTCATTTAGACAATAGAAAACAAGTATTTAGAAATAGAGGAAAAGACAAAGTTTAAACATAGTATCAAAGTACGACTATCGTGACATCAGTGGTATTTAAGCCTAAATATCGCCATCTCAAAATTTATCGGATCGGCTTCAAATGATAAATCCAAACCGTTTAAAATGATCTACTTCATGAGATGTATTTACATGCAAAATTTATTGATTTTTGATGGCATTCAGCATGAAATCAAGCGGTCAAAGAAAGAAGGTTTTAAGGTAATTTTAATGTATTCATTTATTTTTTGGTCATTTTTTGACTGCTTGACTTGATACTATATACCATAAAAATTTTATAAATTTTGCATATAAATGCATCACTTGTGTAAGTAGATTGGCTTGAATGGTTTGAATTTATCTTTTGAGGTATATCCAATATATTTTGAAGATTGGTGGCATGCCACTGATGTCATGGTTGCCGGACTCCATAGTATCAACTATAATTTCCTGGTGCATGGCCAAATAAAGAAAGAGAGGAGTATGATTCTGAATATAACTCGGAACAGTTAATTGAGATTCTTTTGAATGAAAGAAAAGTTGCCAATTATTATCGACCTTTTGCTCAGCTGTTTACAATATTAATTTAGTATATCATTCTGACATTCTGTGAATAACGTCTTCCTAAAGGGTTAACGAGACAGCAAACAATTAGGAAAATTAAACAACAGCACAGAAATGCAAAGAAAATAATGAATGAACTGGTGCATCATTCAAAACTCTGGGAATACGAGGCAGCCAGCGGTGGAAAGGAACCAGATGATGAGTTTCCAACAGAAGCTACTCATATCGATTTAAAACCTCCAGGGGAGACAGAAGTACAAGAAGCTACTAATCAGGGTATTGATACCTTACTTTTCAAGCATAAAATTATAGAACACAAATTCATTATAGAGTCACCATAGAAAACTTCCTATGCATATTGTTATAAAAGAGAGGAGAGAAATCAAAAGCATGTTGCTACACGTTTTGTTGACATAAATTACAATTTTTTTTAAAGGTTGGTGAAATACCGCCAACAGTTGTATTAATAGTAAAAAGTTATTTACATAGGCACAGCAAGCCTTTCATTACAGCAACTATAGTAATTAACTCACGAATATTGACAAATTACAATTTTTTCAACATGTGCTTTAGCAAGCCCTGTTTTGGTAGCTGCAAAGAAAATAATGAATGAACTGGTGGATCAAAAAATATTCTTGAAATACAAGGAAGCCAGCGGTGGAAAGGAACCAGATGATGATGACTCTCGAACAGTTATCATTAATATCGCTTCCCCTCCAAAGATGACACCAGTAGAAGATCAGGGTATTGATACCTTACTTTTCAAGCATAAAATTATAGAACACAAATTCATTACAGAGACACCATAGAAAACTTCCTATGCATACTGTTATAAAAGAGAGATGAGAAATCAAAAGCATGTTGCTACACGTTTTGTTGACATAAATTACAATTTTTTTTTTAAGGTTGGCGGTGAAATACCGCCAACAGTTGTTTTAATAGTAAAAATTATTTACATAGGCTCAGCAAGCCTTTCATTACAGCAACTATAGTAATTAACTCGCGAATATTGACAAATTACAATTTTTTCAACATGTTCTTTAGCAAGCCCTGTTTTGGTAGCTGCAAAGAATGGAATAACAGAGATGGTGAAAAAAATCCTCAAGAAGTATCCAGTGGCAGTCATGGACAGAGACAAGGATAAAAAAAATATTATTTTATTGGCAGTGCAGTTCCGCCAGGTCCACGTGTATAAGGACATGCTGGATTACTTATACAGGCTCGATTTTTCAACTTTTAAGACTGTATTTCGGAAAGTAGATAAAGATGAAAATAGTGCTCTACATCTCGCAGCCATGCTCAGCAACAGCCGACCGTGGAGCGTCCCTGGAGCGGCACTTCAGATGCAATGGGAGAGCAAGTGGTACCAGGTGATCTCTCTCTCTTCTCTCTAAAAAATGGAATAAACTTAAATAAAAACTGAACATATGTAATATGCATGGTGGTGTGCAGTACGTGCGTAGTAGTAGTAGAAAAATTAACGAAGAATTACTCTCAAGAATCAACAAGAATGGAAAGAAGCCAGAGGAGGTGTTCATAGATAATCATGATAAAATGGTTAAAGACGGAAGCAAATGGCTGACAAAAACTTCTGAGTCTTGTTCTGTGGTGGCTGCTCTGGTTGCTACAGTGGCCTTTGCATCTGCAAGCCAAGTTCCAGGAGGTGTAAACGATGAGTCTGGATTTCCAATCCTCAGTACAAAACCAGTTTTTCAGTTGTTTGCCATCTCATCCCTTGTCGCTCTTTGCTTCTCTGTTACATCTCTTGTCATGTTCCTCGCAATACTCACCTCCCGTTACGAGGTTACCAATTAAAGCCCCTATATATCTTAAAAAGAATTTCTTCCTTTTAACATTTCAACATATATAGAAAACTGAAATTCTTATTTATTTGCTGATCAGGTAAGGGATTTCAATAGGGGACTTCCCATGAAGCTTATCCTAGGGCTGACCTCTCTCTTCATGTCAATTGGTGCTATGCTTGTCTCATTCTGTGCCGGAGACTTTTTTGTTGTCGAAAAAAAGCTCAAATTTGCCGTGTATCCCATATACGCCGTCATGTGCTTTCCTGTCACTTTCTTTGCCGTTGTACAATTGCCATTATACGTTGACCTCATCAAAGCAACTATAATGGAAGTTCCACATCCCACTGAGAAGATCCATGTCGACTAGCTAGCTCCACAATAATATGCTCAGTATAATTACTGTAGCTCGTTTTATGTTCTATTATAATTAATAATTCAAGGCTAATTAAGAATTTTGATTTTGATTTTGATTTTGATTTTGATTTTGATGTGATGTTTGGTTGATCACGTGGGTCACATTGGGAATAATTATTCAGGACTTTTTGTCACTCTGGTTTGTTTTAAGTTCGTTGCAAGTATTTTCTTTGTTTTTGGTTTGGTTTGGTTTGGTTTGATTCGGTTTGGTTTGTAATAGGGTCAGTCAATTTACTTGAGGTAATAAAAAAAAATTTGTACTAAATACCAAGGAAATCAATTTCTGAATTAAGCATTCTTGTTTAAATTTGTTAATTGCCTCATTTTCCATGATTGGGTTGAGGATTATTATTACTATTACTTCTGATGTTAATTGCCTCATTTTCCAAAATTTCGTACTAAATACCAAGGCTAATTAAGAAGGCATGCATGCTTTGATCATCCAATTTAATTGAACCAAAAAGAAGAATTACTTAATTATAACAGATTACAATGGCAGTATTTAAATAGCGATATTTTATTACCTCTGTTTGAAACGAAGCACATACAGAGCCCTTGAGATAATTGACATCTTGTTTTAGTTTTCAATATGAAATTATCACTATTGTCGTATTGTGTAAATTTTTTTTTTGATCAAATTATTCACATAGTGCGTACATAAATTGCGATTACAAAAAACAAATAATAATAATAAATTGTGTTCACCGTGCTGCACCTCTCTGAAAGGTTTCAATGTGCTATTGGTGCGGAGACATAGGTCACCTTGCTAGCTACCACAGTCCAGGCCACCACCTTTTCGCTACGTTGTTGTATGTTTTGAGTGCGGTAGGCTGGACCATAGATCCGGCAACTGTCTATCTACCACAGTTCCACCTTCTTCTCGCACTCCTCCATCCTCTACATCTCCAATGGGGAGATCTCAGGACAAACCGGTCATTAAGTTCTACTTTAAACAAACTTTGACAAGACAAAGAAAAATGAAATCATTGAAGAAAATAACAAAATTAAGGACGTACTTGACAATGCGTAGAAATTTGGTACGCAATGGATAAAATTTGAACTAACAATAATAATATTTCGAAATCTTCTCAAATTGCTAAGATGATACTGACAGATATGGTATATACCTAGTATCAAATAGAAATTTTAATTCTCCCTGTGACGAAGCGTGATAAATAGGGCTTTTTTCATAAACCATAATTAATAAAACGTTTTTTAGGGAACCAATATGATTGATTTTTTTTTTTCAAAAACCATAAGGACCGTGGGGTTCCCACGGTCTCAAATTGTTTTTTTTTTTTTTTTTTTTTTAAAAACAGATTTTTTTTTCAGACCGTGGGGTTCCCACGGTCTCAATTTTTTTTTTTTATAAAATAAAATTTTTTTTTAATTTTTTAATTTTTGTATTAAAATATTAGAAATGTTAAATATATTTCTTTGAAAATAGATGAAATACAATATAATTTGATTTATTAGAAATACTGTAATAAATAACCCGGATCAATATTTTTTAGGTCGGGTTTTTCGCGGCTGTAAGAAAAATTAATATATTTCTTTATGTGTTATTAGAAAAAAAATAAAAATGCTTAGCTTCTGAGTTATTGATCCCGGTTCAAAAGTCACTTCTAGGTAATCCAGAAAATATTGTGATCTTTCTAGTAAATTTAATTTATGAAAAGTTGTATCTCTTTTTGAAAAAAACAATAACTTTTAAGTTATTTAATAATTGTTATTCAAAAAGAATTCTCAAAATAGATATAACTTTTTATAAATTAAATATCCTAGAAGGATCACAATATTTTCTGGATTACTTAGAAGTGACTTTTGAACCGGGATCAATAACTCAGAATCTAAGCATTTTTATTTTTTTCTAATAACACATAAAGAAATATATTAATTTTTCTTACAGCCGCGAAAAACCCGACCTGAAAAATATTGATCCGGGTTATTTATTACAGTATTTCTAATAAATCAAATTATATTGTATTTCATCTATTTTCAAAGAAATATATTCAACATTTCTAATATTTTAATACAAAAATTTAAAAATTTAAAAAAAATTCTATTTTCTAAAAAAAAAATTGAGACCGTGGGAACCCCACGGTCTGAAAAAAAAATCTGTTTGTTTAAATAAATAAAAAAAAAACAATTTGAGACCGTGGGAACCCCATGGTCCTTATGGTTTTTGAAAAAAAAAAATCAATCATATTGGTTCCCTAAAAAACGTTTTATTAATTATGGTTTATGAAAAAAATTATGATAAACAACATATCATATGTATTCTGTTACATGTATAGACATGGTCCACTATGTACCGAGTAATATTCCCTAATTATTATTTTTAAATAAAATGCAATCAATTCTAACTATTATTTTTGTAAAGCAAGGTACTTCAAAAACACAAATATCTCTTTGGATAAATTTAATTATTTAAATAAAAAAAGTCTGTCACTAATTATTTTTTAACTATTATTATATGAAATATCACGCAAATAAATTTCACATCACTAATTATTGCTCAAATATTATTATATAATTTTATTTTATACAATTACCTATGGCATGACCACTGCAACTTTTTTACTACATGTCACTGATGAAGCAGGCCTGGTGGAGGAGGAGTAGATAGGGACTCTCAGGAAAATTGTTGAGAAGTTTGCGAGAAACTTGATCAAGGCTAGCCAGTGCGCGGAGAAGAAGATAATGGAGATGGTAAGCTGTTAGTGATGGTAAGGAAAGTTCTCTTCTTTTTGTCTTTATTGCATAGAAAAGTTCATAATTAGTAATTTCATATAGTTTTATTTGGCAAGGTTCTGCAATACATTTCATATAGTTTTGAGATCTGGTTTTCTTCATTTTCTACTTGCTTGTCGATATATAAAGTGAAGAAGAATCGACTGAGGATGCCCATAAAACATTTTATACCCGAGTTCCAGAAGAGCACGTCAGAGAAGTTGAAGAATTTCTTGTGGAGAAATGTGGATTTGACTTTGAGTTTGTAAAGGCAAAGGAGCGTTATCATATCAAGGTACCCGTGCCCTTATTTCCCAAATCAAACACTGATTACTTGATGATTGTGCAATTAAAGCACATTTTTGTTACTATTTTACATTTATAAACCTTAAACATCTCAATTGTCTTCAAATACCAGGTAATGGACAAATGCCAGCCAGATTTGATTATTTCATGCAAATGCACCGCATCACATGATAGTGGTCTTCAGCTTTACAAGGTAAAACCATATTTCTCTGCTTCTTATTTGTATCTATTTTGTTTTTGGCTAAGAAGGTGATCATGATTAGCTGTTTTTAAAACTTTAAGATATGGCTCTGTTACTGTATCATCTCTGTACATTTGGAACAGGCACAAGTAGTTTTTATTGGTACTGGTTTTTGTTGATTTGGTTTCACTATCAATGAAATTGCTGGGTTTTTTATACTACTATTAGAAAAAAAAAAAAAAAAAAGTTCTCCAGATATCTTGGCCCTAACCATGCCAGAATCCGATTTGAACTCGAGTAAGTCTGTGGATGGTGCATTTGTAAGTTCTCATGGTAAGAAGTATGGCTTAGTTTTTTTATAATTATGAGGCTGGGTTGGGTTTGTCCAAAAGATTGCAACCCGCATATTACTGTGGATATTTAGTTTTAGATATATTTTCCAATCTATTTAACCCGAAACCACTAATAGATTACCAAAGAAAATGAACAACTAGATATGCTGATTTTTTATTTATCGGTTATTAACATGACGTGATTTTGAATTGTAATTTTGTAGGTCGAACACAACCCACAGAGGCGTATGGTAACTGATGTATCCTGTTTAAGCAATAACTTAATTTGATCTTCGAATAATGCTAAGTACCAAAAGAGTCTTAAAGAACTTGGATGTAAGTTTAATATATACTTGATAGTTGATCCATGACTAAAAATTTGGACAACTAACTGAAATTTTTTTTTTTTTTTAAATTGTTGCATAAGTATTGCAAGACCATTATCTTCCCAACGTCATATGCCAAATACTTGATACTTCTTTTGGTATAAAGTTTCAAAATATTCGGATAGTTATAAATTAATTAAAATAAATCAAATTGAAATAGAGTTACCCGGATCGTGCGAAACACTTTCCTTAAGCGTATTATGTCTTATCGTGCAAGATGGAACCGCAATCAAGATAATCCGGAGTTGTTTCTCCTTAGACACGCTATATAAGCAATTGACGATAACTCCGCAATATCCGGTATAGATCAGAATTTAATTAATTAGGATAGGATACAAATGGAGGATAAATCAAAGGACACTTTATGTGGGAGCTAATCAAAGAAACATATTTGGTTTCTTATTTGTTTTATTTTTCGGATATCCTTAAACAGAGAGAAGGGATGCACTATTTATGATATTAAAAAAAATTAGCAACTGATGTGCTGATTAATTGTCTTAAAGAGATTAATAGATAGATTAATGAAATACAAAGGTGGCTAGCTCTCTGTAACCTTTAATATTAATTATTAAAAAATTAAACCTAATATTAATTATGAAATTAAATACTTTTATTTTCCGATATCAATCAAGAGAGCATGGTTCATTGACTTTATTGTAGTTCAGTTATTTCTATGAAATAAATATGAGATTATTCAGTTTAGCCCCTCAAGCTAATTAATATTACAAATGGTGATTTTAACAATTTTGAGTTTTTAGAACTCAAGTTCCAACAACTTCTCATATTAAATTTACAAACAAATAGGTTAAATATTTAAATGAAAAGAGATCTCATTAACTAAATGTTACTGGCATTACCCGAGATATATTAGGGCCTGTAGTGTAATACTTGCTCACCAGGCCTGATTGCTGGCTTTTTTGGGATTTCATTTATTTTTCTATGCTGTTTCGTTTTAAATTTTGTGCAAAGTGAAAATACATGGGCATTGGATCATTCTATTTAATTTCAGTTTTGTACGATATATTAATTTTAAAATATACTTTTGTCAATTAAATTTTAAGATATAATCATTGAGAATTTATTTCTGCTGTGACAAAGATTACTTTTGACAGTATGACATGCTAAGAATTAAAAAGCATAAAATGATTCATAAAGGACTAAAACAATAATACAGGGCGAAATTTTTGGAAAAATGATAACATGATATGGTAATTTTTAATGAAATCCTACTTGTGTTAATAAATTTTTATTGTTTTCCTTAATTTTATCTTGCATGAAAGCTGAAGCACGAAAGGAACTGAGAAAAAATTAAGTACCCGAAGAACTATAATACGATGATTTTATTTTTCAAGATGATCGTTAAGCTCCTATTAGTTGTTCTTGGGATAGGTACGTGCATGTATATATGTTTGCATAATTTCTTCAAGAAAATGTCAAGTTATTCTTCGTTACCAACAAAATTAACCTTTTAGAAAAGTAAGCAACGGTACGGCTAACCTTAATTATAAATCTATAAGTATATATTTGTATTGTAACTTGTAAGCATCCGAGAAAGTATATATAACAACCCCAAAAATACAATCATTTTCAATAAACAGTCTCTTATTCTCAAATTGACTGAGATGAGAGTATTTAACAATTTAGCTTTAATATACTTATATACAAGAAAAGTTAAATCATATATTACTTAAGAGATAGGAACTTAATTATATGCCAAACCTAAAAAAATCTGACTGTTTAACCCTTTTTAAATTACTCAGCTAATGTTAATATAGACAGAAAGGTTGTATTATCGTTAGCAACAAAACCTTTTAGAAAAGTAAGCAACGGCGCAGCTAACCTTATAAATCTCTAAATATATATATGTGTGTGTGTGTGTGTATGTATTGCAAGCATTCCTGAAAGTATATATAATAACCCAAAAAATACAATCATTTTCAATAAACAACCTCTTATTTACAATCATCCCTGAAAGTATATATATGTGTTGGTGCCTCCTCGATTAGCAGATCCCCAAGAGCCCTGGTTGGTTAACTAGGTCTGCAACTGTAAAGCTCTGATAGCATGTTGTCGGCTAATAGCCCATATCTGTATATAGTGCAAATGTTTTTAAAGCGGTTGTTTAGTCCAAAGATGCTAAACTTTTTACCTGAACATTGATCCACTTAATTAGTGCCATGACAATACAACACATTTGAGGGATATGCAATTGTTCAAAACAAAAATGTTAATTTTAGTTTGTATTATTTTGCCTTTTTCATTTTAAAAATATTGATAAGTTGTCTTGTCAGACACTATATTTGGCATCTCTCAGAGCATATCCTCTTTTTTTCTTACTACATTTGGCATCTCTCAAAGCATGTCCTCTTTTTCCTTTTTTTTCTTTTCTTATCATTCTAAATGAAGGAAGTGAAATAAAGAAAAAGGATAAAGCAAGAGGCATTCAATTTTTCTCTCACTACAAACAAGGAATAAGAGCAATAAGCGACCCCTTTTGTATTGTATGTTGGGTTGTGCATTGCTCACAATTGTTGCAATATTTTAAAGTTCTCACACTTGTCTTCACCCGATTGATTATCAAAAAGAAGAGAATAGAACTTAATATACATCCTTGATTAAATTTGAACCAACCGAAATAACTGATCTATATATTGATAAAATTTACAGTCCAATCCGATTCGGGCCTACTAAAAATTTAAAAAATAAATGATCGATCCGAACTTATGATTAATCAAATTCAAAAGTATCCAAACCTAAATAAATTTATAAATATTAAATATTCAAACAAAAATTAATCTAAACTCAAATGATCCATGATCCGCAATAATAAAGTTCTCCATACCTGTATATGGTGTAAATGTTTTTGAAGTATTTCTTAAATTGAAAGATACTAATCATTTCACATGAACTTTGATCAACTTAATTAGTGCCATGACAATATATATAACACATTTGAGGGATGCAGTTGTTTAAAACTAAGTTGTTAATTTTGATTTGTATTGTTTTGCCTTTTCGGTTTGCAAATATTTATCAGCTTGTCTTGTCAAACACTGCATTTGGCATGTTTCAGAGCATGTCCTCTTTTTCCTTTTTTCTTCTCATTCTAAATGAAGGAAGTGACATAAAGAAAAAAGGATGAATCAAGAACCCTTTTTTTCTTCTCATTCTAAATGAAGGAAGTGACATAAAGAAAAAAGGATGAAGCAAGAAGCATTCAATTTGTCTCTCACTGCAGGCAAAGAATAAAAGCAATAAGTGACCCCTTTTGTATGATCTTATGTTGCATTGTGCATTGATCACAGTTGTTGCAGTATTTAAAGTTCTCACATTTGTCTGCACCCTATTGATTATCAAAAAGAAGAAAATAGAACTTAATATATATCTTTCATTAAATTTGAACCAACCGGAATAACTCTTTTGATAAAATTGACATTCCAATCCGATTCAGACCTATTAAAAATTGAAAAAATAAATGATCCGAACTCATTATTAAATCGAATTAAAAAAATATCCGAACTAAATAAATTTATAAATATTGAACATTCAAACATAAAATAATATAAACCCAAATCATCCGTGATCCAAAAAACCTCCAAACCTTTAGCAATCAAACTAAATGTTTATAACAATCTGCATTGCTAAGGTTTTGAATCTTCAAATTTTGTTGGTAAACCAAATATCTTTTACTGATGCATTAGGCTATATCATTATAATTGTGGGTCAATTTCTTTCTTAGGGATTAATTCCATACGTGTTGCTTTTGTAATTTGGATATATATTATTTTTGTATTGAAAAGGACAGTTATTTGAGAAAAAAATTTAACATAAAGCTCAAAGTACACAATATAATATTTAAACTGTTAAATTATAATTTATTTAATAATTCTGAGCTGTTTTGTGTTTTGTCTCTATTCATAAAAAAGTAAGGTTTTATTAAATTAAATTAAATATAATAAACTATAGGTTTCTTTATTAAACCCAAAAATATATTTATATACACATACATGCAACACATAGTTATTCAAATAATCAGAAATAAATCAAATCTAATTAATACTTATCAAAGTCCAATACTAATCTGAGATCAACTTAATTCAATTCAAACACAATCCGACCCACCTGACTTATGTTTGAAATATGGAACTTAATTACTCGTAAAATGTACAAGATTACATAAATATAATCAACCCGACATTCAAATTATTGAGATTGGTCAAAATTAAACTTGAAAAATTCAGAACCTGTATAATCCAACTCGTATAGTTTTTTTTTTTTTTTTTTTTTTTTTTTTGAAAGATAGTGGGTAAACCACCAATTTCATTACAAAATTAAAATAATACATGTATAGGTATCCAAAATGGAAACCTGTCACAAGCATCATCATGTTCTTGTTCACATTACAAATTCCACCATAAACCAAGTACAAAAACCTATGCGTTTTTTTTTAGTTAATTATTCAAATCTGGAAATATACTGACACTGAAATTAATCGATCTGTTCAATTTAAGTCCAATACATACGTATCTATTAAACCTAAAAGTAATTATCTGAAACTAACTCCATCCAATCCGAATACAAACTGACTTGTCTGATTTGCCAGGTCTATTAGTCAATAAGTTTTGTAATATTAGTTGCTCATATTGAATCATGTTAACTGATAATGTGTGTTGTAAGTTGTTTAATTCTGCTTTTTTCTTAATTATGAGTCTCAATATATTCAGTATTAAAAATACGATGTCTACTTGTCATTTTGAAACTGATTTTACTAAATTACATATATAATAATTAAGTTGCACTTTTTTTTACTAAATTACATATACCTTAATTTGTTCTAAAATTAAAAAGAAAATATATTGTGTTTACTCCTACTTTTTATGAAGTATTTATGACTCACTCAAAAAATTTATAACCATTTTATTTGAAAGAGACAACTCTTGAAGCACTTGAAGAGCAGTCAATCACACAGATAGTATAAATCTACTACGTAGCTTTCTCTTTTCCTGGCCCAAGTAGCTTTCTCTTTTCCTTTTTGTAAGGACACAGATATGATAAATCTACTACGTAAATATTAAGCATTGAAGAGCAGTCAATCACACAACTACAAGCTCTCCTTGCTAGTTTGTTCCTTATAAAAGGGATCATATATAATATCTCTGGTACTCTCCACCTATCAAATAAAATGGTTATAATAAAAGAGGGAGTAATAATAAGGTCCAAATCTTCTGTTGAACCCCCACCAAAAACTTCTGTTGCACCCCCACCAAAACCTTCTGTTGAACCCCGACCAAAACCTGATCCGAGGAAGGTGCTCTTTGATGAAGCAATGAATCACAAATGGACGAAGGTGAAGGATCACTACAAAGATGAGAACATCCAAGGCGTGCCTATTACACGTGCCAAGGACACCATACTTCATGTTGCAGTTTCTAGTGCCCCGGAAAACATAGTTTTACAACTCCTCAATATCGTTCAGCGTAACAAAGGTATTACCACTTTATATCTAAGAAAAAAAAAAAACCAATTTGCTATATATATAATAGCTATATACCAGTTATCATATACGGCTATATGATGTATCATTTAAAATTCTGCCATTTTAATGTAATCCAAACCCTTTGGTTCCTTTAGTTGCCAAGCTGTTGTGGGGTCTGCAGGAAGTTACTGCTAACATTTGTACATATACATGTCCTTAATTATTTGTACTGTTTGATGATTCTTTTTTAAGTTCCCGAATTTAAAAATCTTTGTTTCTAACTGCCCAAATACCTACTTTCAAATCGGCACCTCAAAGTTGCAGAAAAGAATTTGAAATTAATAATATATATATTAATTAACTAATGCTTTAATATATAAATAATTAACTGAGGCTCTTGATGTTTTATGGACACAATGCAATAATTAGGGCTTTTAATATTATATGTAGAGCCCATTTGGCAGTATGAGAAGATTAAATACTGAATAAGGAAAATGTAAAACGAGCCATTCCTGAGCATGTAAATTCTGTAGGATCCTTCAAATATATCATGGTATATTAGCAACGAACCTGGAAACATATTAATTCAACACGAAATAAAAATTATTTACTTAAAAGTCATAAAGTGATAAATTTCAAAGAAGGTGACAATTGTGAACAAATAGAACTTAGATTATACAATATTATAACACACATGCAAGAAAGGATGATACAGTAACTTTTTTATCAAATTTGGCAGAAGGTTATAACACACTTCGTCAGTCCCTACTAATTGCTGTTAATTATAAACTTAATTAGTTATTAAGAAGATGCATGTCTAAAAGAATAATTTTCATTTAGTCCAAAAGGATTTTTTGAAACAAAAAAAAAAAAAAATCGGAATTCTATGCATTGCTTCGGAAAAAGTGTATATATTGTAATAGGAGGCTAGGGTTGAAATACCTCATGTGTCTTTCATGCCACATCATGCCTCACATCCTATAATAGTCATTTAATTTTTTGTTGGAAAAAATTCAAATGTTTTATTAGGTCTATATATACATAAGAAATTCATTTTGTATGGCTAAGAGATAAATATGATAGTTTTATATCTCTATACTTCACCAAAAAAATTAATATTTTTTGCAATGACAAGATTATTTATGTTCAAACCCAGTTTGAGAGGATACTAACAATTTAATCCATAACCATGTAGACCCCAATTAAATTTTCATTTTGAATTCTAAGAATATTTCATGCAATTCTCACAGATATGGCCAAAATCTTGAACATAAAGAACAAAACTGGGGATACCGCACTTCATCTGGCGGCGGCTATCGGACTAGAGAAAGTTTGCAAGAAGATTGCAGAATTGTGTCCAGATATGGTAACCAGTGCACGTAACGATCTTCATGAGACTCCGCTCTTTTCGGCAGTGTGTCATGGAAATAAGGATGCCTTCTTTGAGCTTGAGCTTGCCATCCATAAGAATCAAAAGCTGAAAATTGATGAAAAGTACTGCTTATTAGAGAGAAACATCTCTCACTGTAGGAGAGATGATGGCAACAATATCCTTCACTACGCCATTAAAGGGGAACAATTTGGTATGAGCTTTTTCTACAGAAAAATATAAATAAAATAAAAAGTGAGCCATAATATAACTATTCAAATGTATTGATTTTAGATTTGGCATATGAGATCATTCAACTATATCCCATGTTGGTTAACTATGTCAATTCAAGCGGAGAAACTGCACTCCATGCTCTGGCTAACAAGCCTTCTATTTTCAAGAGTGGAGCTTGCTTTGGCTTATGTGATATGATTTTATATCATTGTACTTGAAACTTCTTTTTTTACATAAATTACTTTAATTTTGAGGATGATACCATTTTCAATGATAGAAATATAATTCTTAGCTGTGATTTTATCATAATAATAATTGCTATATGGTGCTTCACAATTTGACTACTTTATTCAATAAATTACATTAATATTAATTGTAACACCATTTTCAGTGATTGAAAATTAATTGTTAATTGCAATTTTTACAATTATAATCATTGCTATGTGGTGCTTTACAATTTGAGTTGAGAACATTTGATACTTTGATTGTAGGTACAATGACAGAGCCACTCAAGTATAGTTTTGTTAATTTCTTGGAGAAAGAAACAACAGGTAGAAAGGATGAACGACAAGATCACATTCTGCAGGGAGATGGAAATGAAGTAATGCCAATATACAAAGTTTGTATTGACCTATATTCCCTGATGAAGGGTTCTATCTGCTGGATACTTAATTCTAATGGTATGAGAAAAAAATACTCAATATAATTAACCAAAATAAAAACAAACTGTTCATATAGATCATTTCTTTTCTTGTGGACTAAACTTTCATATTTGCCTTATTTCAGCTTGTTGCTCAAAAATTGGTATCTATGAGGCTTGCTGCATTGATGTTGAAAATCCATGTATAGTATACATATCATCAAGATATAATCATACCAATAAGCTTTTCATTCTTAGAATTTAGTAAATATTGGCAACTAAACTTTTATATTTGCTACTAAACTTTTATATTTGCTATTGCAGCTTCTAGCCCAAAAACTGGTAAGGATCCCAGTTTTGGTGAAGAAGACCCATCCCAGTCTCCCATTTCTGTTCAAGAAGACCAATGTATAGTATACAAACCACTATGTCATAATTATACCTATCAATTTTTTTTCTATAATTTAGTAATACTTGGCTTCTAAACTTTCATATTTGATATTGCAGCTTGTAGCTCAAAAATTGGTACCTATAAGGCTTGGTGCACTGATGTTGAAAATCTATGTATTTTATACAAACCATCATGATATAATCATACCAATAAGCTTTTCATTCTTAGAATTTAGTAAATCTTGGCTACTAAACTTTCATATTTACTATTGCAGCTTCCAACCCAAAAACTGGTAAGGATCCCAGTTCTGATGAAGAAGACCCGTCCCAGTCTCCTATTTCTGTTCAAGAAGACCCATCTCAGTCTCCTATTTCTGTTCAAGAAGACCCATGTATAGTATACAAACCACTATGTTATAATTATACCTATCAATTTTTTCCTAGAATTTAGTAATACTTGGCTTCTAAACTTTCATATTTGATATTAATTGCAGCTTCTAGCTCAGAACCTGTTGCAGCTTCTAGCTCAGAACTTGTTGTAGCTTCTAGCTCAAAAACTAGTAAGACTCCTAGCTCTGGTGAAGAAGATCCATGTGTAGTATACAAACCATTATGTTATAATTATATCAACCAGTTTTTTCTTAGAGTCTTGTAACACTTGGCTAGATTCTTAAGGTTAACTAATGGTATAAAACTATTAATCTAACGAAAAGAGACTTTCATATAACTATTTGTATGAAAGACCCTATAAAACTGTAAATGAAAAAAAGTTTTAACTATATTTACCTCACAGTACTTAATGAAGGAGAATCCAATGTCAATGTTTTTGGTGTTCCCTCATGAATACAAGTCCATTTTTATTAATAATTTAAAATATAAATTCAGATAGTACATGTGAACCATTGATCTTCATTTATTTTTAAAGTAATGGATTCTCGTTAAAGATTGTAATTTTAAACTTGTGTTTTACTAAGGATGAAAAAATCAATGGTACGAAATGAATCACCATAAACCATTGATTTCTTGGCTTCTTTATATGTACGAAACAAAAGTCAAAATTTGACGTCATTACTTTCCTCTACAAACAAAAGAAAGATAAAATGTTTCATTTTAAATTTTGTGCAAGGAGAAAATGCATGGGCATTGGAGCATTCTATTTAATTTTTGTTTTGTAAGATATATTAATTTTAAGATACACTTTCGTCAATTAAATTTTAAGATATAATTAATCATTGAGAATTTCTTTCTGTTGTGTCAAGGATTACTTTTGGCAGTATGACATGCTAAGGTTTAAAAGCATAAAATGATTCGTGAAGTACTAAAACAATAATACAGAGCGAAATTTTTGGAAAAATGATAACATGATATCGTAATTTTTTAATAAAATCATACTTGTGTTAATAAATTTTTATTGTTTCCTTTAATTTTATCATGCATGAAAGCTGAAGCACAAAAGGAACCGAGAAGAATGTACCCGAAGAACCATGATACGATGATTTTATTTTTCAAGACCATCCTTAAGCTCCTATTAGTTGTTCTTGGGATAGGTACGTACGTGCTTGTATATATGTTTGAATAATTTCTTGAAGAAAATGTCAAGTTATTCTTTGACACCAATTAAATGCTGAAAGTTCTTGTGATCGGTATTGTACCTTGATTGAAAAAGGTCATTTTATAATTATAAAAAGCTACTCCTATTTGGGCCTATGAATAATTAAGATGCACTAGTTGTTCTTATAGAAGGTATATCGTATATGAGGAAGTAACTAATTTTAAGCTCAATATGCACAGTTCATTTTTTATTTCTAAATGAAGTAATTGACAATTCTTTTCGAAGTTCTTAAAATTCTAGAATTGCAATTTTTGTCAGAAAAGTAAAATTTTGGCTGATAAAGACAAATGGCAATGATATTCATATTCGATGCTTGTTTACACTTACTTGGTTCATGATGGTGTTTCATTTAGACAATAGAAAACAAGTATTTAGAAATAGAGGAAAAGACAAAGTATAAACATAGTATCAAAGTACGACTACCATGACATCAGTGGTATTTAAGCCTGAATATCGTCATCTCAAATCTATCGGATCGGCTTCAAATGACAAATCTAAACCGTTCAAAATGATCTACTTCATGAGATGTGATTACATGCAAAATTTATTGATTTTCGATGGCATTTAGCATGAAATCAAGTGGTCAAAGAAAGAATATTATTTTAAGGAAATTTTAATTCATTTATTTTTTTTGTTATTTTTTGACTGCTTGACTTGATATATTATATACCATCAAAAATTTATAAATTTTGCATATAAATGCATCATTCATGTAAGTAGATCGGCTTGAATGGTTTGGATTTATATATCTTTTGAGGTATATCCGATAGATTTTGAAGATTGGTGGCATATGCCATTGATGTTATGGTTGCCAGACTCCATAGTATCAACTATAATTTCCCGGTGCATGGCCAGAGAAACAAAGAGAGAAGTATGATTCTTAATATAACTCGGAACAGTTAATTGAGATTCTTTTGAATGAAAGAAAAGTTGCCAATTATTATCTACCTTTGGCTCAGCTGTTTACAATATTAATTTAGTATATTATTCTGACATTCTGTAAATAACCTCTTCCTAAAGGGTTAAGGAGACTGCAAACAATTAGGAAAATTAAACAACAGCACAGAAATGCAAAGAAAATAATGAATGAACTGGTGAATCATTCAACACTCTGGACATACGAGGATGCCAGCGGTGGAAAGGAACCAGATGATGAGTCTTCAACAGTTATCAATGGAGCTACTCATATCGGTTCAAAACTCCCAACAGTTATCAATGGAGATACTAATATCAGTTCAGAAGTCCCTCCAGAGATGACACCTGTAGAAGCTACTGATCAGGGTATTGATACCTTACTTTTCAAGCATAAAATTATAGAACACAAATTCATTACAGAGACACCATAGAAAACTTCCTATGCAAACTGTTATAAAAAAGAGATGAGAAATCAAAAGCATGTTGCTACACATTTTGTTGACATAAATTACAATTTTTTTTTAAGGTTGACGGTGAAATACCTCCAACAGTTGTATTAATAGTAAAAAGTTATTTACATATAGGCTCAGCAAGCCTTTCATTACAGCAACTATAGTAATTAACTTGCGAATATTGACAAATTACAATTTTTTCAACATGTGCTTTAGCAAGCCCTGTATTGGTAGCTGCAAAGAATGGAATAACAGAGATGGTGAAAAAAATCCTCAAGAATTATCCAGTGGCAATCATGGACAAAGACGAGAAAAACAAAAATATTATTTTATTGGCAGTGGAGTTCCGCCAGGTCCATGTGTACAAGTACATGCTGCAAAATTTTTCAACTCAGAAGAGTGTATTTGGGAAAGTAGATGCAGATGGAAATTTTTCAACTCAGAAGAGTGTATTTGGGAAAGTAGATAAAGATGGAAATAGTGCTTTACATCTCGCAGCCATGCTCAGCGACAGCCGGCCGTGGGGCATCTCTGGAGCGGCACTTAAGCTGCAATGGGAGAGCAAGTGGTACCAGGTGATCTCTCTCTCTTCTCTCTAAAAAATGGAATGAACTTAAATAAAAACTGAACATATGTAATATGCATGGCGGTGTGCAGTACGTGTGTAGTAGTAGTAGTAAAATTCACGAAGAATTGTTCTCAAGAAGCAACAAGAATGGAAAGAAGCCAGAGGAGTTGTTCATAGAGGAGCATGCTTCACTGCTTAAAGAGGGAAGCAGATGGCTGACAAACATTTCCCAGTCTTGTTCCGGGCTGGCTGCTATAGTTGCTACGGTGGTCTTTGCATCTGCAATCACAGTTCCAGGAGGTGTAGACCAGCAGTCTGGATTTCCAGTCCTCGGTACAAGCCCAGTTTTTCAGTTGTTCGCCATCTCATCCCTTGTCGCTCTTTGCTTCTCTGTTACATCTATTGTCATGTTCTTCACAATACTCACCTCTGGTTACGAGGTTACCAAAACTCCTATCTTAAAAATAATTTCTTCCTTTTAACATTTCAACCTAGAAAACTGAAATTCTTATTTATTTGCTGATCAGATAAGTGATTTCAGTTGGGGACTTCCTGTGAAGCTTATCTTGGGGCTGACCTCCCTCTTCATGTCATTTGCTTCTATACTTGTCTCATTCTGTGCCGGAAACTTTTTTATTGTCGAAAATAAGCTCAAATTTGCCGTGTACCGCATATACGCCGTCCTGTGCTTTATGGTCACTTTCTTTGCCGTCAAGTACTTTCCTCTTACATTCTTTGTCATCAAAGCAACTATAAAGAAAGTTCCGGAGCGGGGTGAGAAGATGCGTGTCTATTAGCTAGCTCCACAATAATATGCTCAGTATAATTATTGTAGCTCGTTTTATGTTCTATTCTAATTAAAAATTCAAGGCTAAGAATTTTGATTTTGATGTGATGTTTGGTTGATCACGTGGGTCACATGGAGAATAATTATTCGGGACCTTTTGTCGCTCGATCTGGTTTGTTTTAAGTTCGTTGCAAGTATTTTCTCTGTTTTGGTTTGGTTTATTTGTAATAGGGTCAGTCAATTTACTTGAGGTAATAAAAAAAAGGAAAAATTTTCAATGTACCCATTCAAATTTTCAAAATAGCCAATTTACCCATGAATATCTCATAATATTAAATATTCCCATATAAACTTTATTTTCTTTCTTTACCCCCTTTTATTTATTTTATCTTTTATTTAATTATTTTAAAAATTATAATGACAAATTTACCCTTTTATTAAAATGGAGTGTCTATTAAATATCTAATATTTTCATCAATCAAACCAATTTACTACATCCCATCTCTCTCATCTGGTTCCCACTCCACTCTTCTTTTCTTCTGTTGAAGAGATACCTCACCTGGTAACACCATTGTTCTCTCGATCCCCTTCTAATATTCTCATGCCCCAGCGAGAAAGATCACAAAGACCATATATGTTTCCTGTTCTCATTCTTCTCTATTCTCTTGCTCCCAAGAGGTACACCTTGTCAAAGCCTTCTCAGTTTCTTCAGATATATTTACAAAAAATAACAGAACCAGACAAAGACCTTACAAAAGTCTAATTCGTATTCTTCTAGTTTCTACAAACAATCAAATTATTTTTTACGTACCTCTAAGTGTCATGGAAGACAGTTAATCTTCCTAAAATTTAACACAGAAATTCAAATTAGACAGTTTAATTATATAATTCTTGCTAACAAATATTGTCATTTGGGGCTGCCAAAATATAATCCAACACAAAGGGACACGCATATACACAAACCCAAATAACCTGCCTGAGAATTATGACGTCAAGTTACCAAACTCAATGCGAGCTGAAATTTAAAAAATTCGAACAAATCTCGACCAAAGAATTAAACTCGGCTGACAGTTTAGTGTTAATTAGAAAACACAATGCAAGGTATGGAATGTCATACACTAAAAAATAAGTTACAATTCAAAATATGAAATCATCCGATCCATTTTTTAATTTCTCTTGGTGATTCAGAAAGCCTTCTCTCTACCTTAATGTCCAGAAGAACTTGGCAGAGTTATTTTATTTAATTATGAGAAGATGTACATTGTTAAAGTTGGTTCAATTAGACAACCATAAATTTATTCATTCAATTAGTGTCAGGAACAATTGCTATTGGTTCAATTAGAATCTTTAATCGATCAGTCGTACTTCAATTAATATTGTGATCATGGATTTTTGTAATGAAGGTGAGATTGATATAGATAAAGATCATTTAAACGAATTTGGAATTGTTAATTAACAACTTATTTATTAAGAAAGTCCCAAGAGAAATGACAGAATATAATTTAGGAAGCTAAGACAAGGTGTGCTTCTTGGGAGCAAATGAATAGAGAACGAAGGGAACAGGAAACATATTAAATGTTAGAAGGGATGGAGAGAACTGTGGTGCTACCAGGTGAGGTGCCTCTCCAACAGGGAAGAAGAAAAGATTAAATATTTAATGGACATCTCCATTTTAATAAAAGAATAAATTGGTCATTATAATTTTAAAAATAATTAAATAAGAGATAAAATAAATGAAAGGGGATAAAAGAAAGATAATTAAGTTTACATGGGGATATTGGATATTGTGGGATATTCATGGAGAAATTGGCTATTTTGAATTTGAATGGATACACTAGAAATTTTCCCTAAAAAAAAATTCGTACGAAATACCAAGGAAATCAATTTCTGAATTAAGCATTCTCGTTTAAATTTGTTAATTGCCTCATTTTGCATGATTGGGTCGAGGATTATTATTACTATTACTTCTGATGTCCATGTAGAAGGCATGCTTTGATCATCCAATTTAATTGAACCAAAAAGAAGAATTACTTAATTATAACAGATTATAATGGCAGTATTTAAATAGCGATATTTTATTACCTCAGTTTGAAACGAAGCACATACAGAGCCCTTGAAATCATTGATATCTTGTTTTAGTTTTTCAATATGAAATTATCACTATTGCCGTATTGTGTAAATTTTTTCTTGATCAAACTATTCACATAGTAGTGCATACATAAATTGCGATTACAAAAAACAAATAATAATAATAAATTGTGTGCGCTCTGCTGCGCCTCTCTGAAAGGTTTCAATGTGCTATTGGTGCAGAGACATAGGTCACCTTGCTAGCTACCACAGTCCAGGCCACCACCTTTTCGCTACGCTGTTGTATGTTTTGAGTGCGGTAGGCTGGGCCATAGATCAGGCAACTGTCTATCTACCACAGTTCCACTTTCTTCTCGCACTCCTCCATCCTCTACACCTCCAATGGCGAGATCTCAGGGCAAACCGGTCTTTAAACAAACTTTGACCAGAGCTCAACACAGAAAAATGAAATCATTGAAGAAAATAACAAAATTAAGGACGTACTTGGCAATACGTAGAAATTTGGTACGCAATGGATAAAATTTGAACCAACAATAATAATACTTCAAAATCTTCTCAAACTGCTAAGATGATACTGACAGATATGGTATATATACACCTAGTATCAAATAGAAATTTTAATACTCCCTGTGACGAATCGTGATAAACAACATATCATATGTATTCAGTTACATGTATAGACATGGTCCACTATGTACCGAGTAATATTCCCAAAATAAAGCAATACACCACTTGTACGCCATGTTGAACATCCTCCTCCTTCCTGAGTAGGAGGGTCAATTAATGAGTATGATACGGATGGGGTAAAAGCATTTTCATATATATATCCATTAAAAATTGATCTTATCTATATCCTATCCATACCTATTAAAAATTGACTTTATTTTACCTTACTCTTACCCATTAAAATTATCGGGTAACAAAACATTAGCGGGTGAATAATGAATATTACTAATATAATAGTTAATTTTACTATATTTTGCAAATAGAACATAAAGATCATTGATTTCATAAATATACAATCACATTACTAATATAAACAAAAGGCAATAAATTCTAACTATTATTTTTATAAAGCAAGAGAATTCACAAACACAAATATCTCTCTGGATAAATTTAATTCTTTAACTAAAAAAATGTTCATCACACCGCTGATATTTTATAAAGCAAGAGACAAGTTATAAACAAAGAACTTCAGTAATGTTGGCACTTAAACGAAATTATAAATAAGAATTTCAAATAGGGAGAGAAAGAGAGAGACTAAAGATATAATTATTAGCTTCTTTTCTTTTTAGAATTTCAATATATCATATTATACATAGCACCATACATATATATAGATTACAAAGTCAGTTAAGACCCAAAACCGACATAAGCTCATTAATTATATCAAGTTACAACTCAACTTTTCTTCCTATAAACTTTGAAGTCGGCAGAATTTCTGCAGCAGCCATTTTTGACCAAATTCACCAGTAAAAACAGAACAGATTACAGCTGGGCCGAAAAACAGGGGAAGCAGTAAAAACAGAACAGCTACAGCTGTGAAATCAGGACAGCTGACAGTAAAAAAACAGGGCAGCAGCAGTTTTTTTTTTTACTTCAAACTTCTCTTTTCACATTGAAATTATATTTGAGTTTAATTAACAAATGTCTTATTTTTGGTATACACTCTAAACAAGAAAACTTTTTCTTCACAAAATTATTTAAATCAAAATACTCAAATCTCTAATAAAAAAAAAAAATGGAAGACCGCCCGTGGGAGGGGCGGTTTGGTCCCCTAGGAGACCGCCCGTGGGCCAGGCAATTAAGTTATTTTTGAAAAAAAATAGAATGCAGAGTTATTTTTAAAATTAACTTTTTTCTTTTGGGGTATTAATAAAAATGGCCGTCATTGGCCGGACCAAAGGTTTAAATTTTGGTATTTCGGTTATACAGTATACTATCCGAACCAAAATAGAGTAATAATTCAGTTTTTTATAAATTTGTTTTTTTTTTCAGATAATATTAAATTATTATGAAGACTTCAGATTAAGATATATTTTGGAAAATAATTAATAAAAGTATCATCTTGCCAAAGTAAGCTCTCATACTGGCGTTAATCATTTACCAATTTATACACAGTAAATATACATATGATGCTTGGTTATTGGACTGGCCCAAATGAAAGACAATAATTAAGTGTTATATGTGTATTCTTGTGGTAATGAATAGGTAATAGTTAATAAGTTTTAGATGTAATTAGTTAATTGGCCCAAAGGAAGGTTGACTAATTGACATCAAATGGACTGTTATATTCGATTACTACACTTATTTATCTTAGAATAATAACATACTCCAAAGAATTACCTAATAAGTTTTAGATGTAATTAGTTAATTGGCCCAAAGGAAGGTTGACTAATTGACATCAAATGGACTGTTATATTCGATTAGTACACTTATTTATCTTAGAATAATAACATACTCCAAAGAACACTTATTATTCGAAGATACATAGTTGATGAAATATGCCTTATTTTGATTTTTTATTTATTATTATTCGGTTATATGATACGTTCTTTGTGAAATTTTTCAGCAAAAATGACTGATCTTACAGCCAGCATCAATAGCATTCCGATGCTGATGGGATCTAATTACAAGGATTGAAAAGATAATATTGAGATTATCCTTGGGTGCCTTGACCTGGACATAGCGTTGCAGGAGGCCAAACCTACTGTGTCTGGTGCGACTAGTTCTGAAAAGGAACAAACTACACATGCACGGTTCTATCCCGCACTAATATGAGATAATGAAATCACCATTCTCCATCTGCAAGATGAATTCTTCAACTTTTAGTAATTATGAAAAGAATTCTCTTGTAGTAATGTCTCAACTAGTCACTAGTGAAAAAACTAGAATTAGGATCGGTTATTTACGCACATTAGTATCGGATTTCAACCGATCCTGATAAAGGCGATACTAATACTACAATAATCTGGATCGGTTAAAGAACCAATCCAAATAGTATGTATTACATAACATTATTGTTAGTTCTTCTTTAATATTATTGTACAATAGGTGCGGTGCAATGAAAAAAGGAACTTGTGGTGCTCTAAATATTGGTAGCCCCTACCAATTATTTCAAAAAAAGAAAAAGAAATTGATGTAGGAACCGAATATTTATGGATCAGCATCCTCTGAACTACTCAATTCTCAATATCATGGATGCTTTGTCTCATGCTTTGACTAATGTGAGGCAGGTAATTCTAAATTACTTAATACCATGTTTTACAATTCTTTGTGTCCCTTCTAATTGTTTCGTTTTTCAAGAAATCAGGTAATTCTGATTTAGGTGCATGGTTATTCTTATTTTTCTCTTGCTTTAGAGACTTAGGCCTAATCCTGATTTATCATATCTAATAAATCTATTATTTTGTACCTTCATTGTATCTTTATTTTTAATTTGTTAATAACAGAAAATTTAAAATTTATTTATTGAAATAAAATCATTAGATGTGATCTATATTATTTTCTCTATATGTACATTTTTTTTAATAACTTTTCAATTTTAGTTTTATATAAATTAATAAGTTAAAAAATTAACGTTCAAAACTTGTTCGCATCAGTATATTTTTACAAGCAATTGCTAATCAAAATAATATGAAAATGTTGTGATCTATATTAATTGCCAAAAATGTCAAATGAATACTCAAAACTGGGTATTTTAATTTTGATATAACTGTACAAACAAGGGTGCCATCTCCCACAGTCCCAAGTCATTTTTTTTAAAAAGGAATTCTTTTAAATGTTTCAACAGAATTAGTATGGTTAGGTGGAGCAAGAAAATCAAAATCTACACCAATTCTAGGGATCGGTGGAGCCAATTTTGCACCCGGCCACAGTATACTGCACAGATGGCTACACGAAATAGCTACACCGGTTCTGTGGATCAGTAGAGCCCCAAAAATTGTCTCTGTCAGAAACTGGGACCGAAACAGGCTGTTTCTGCCTAAAACAGTCTAGTTTCTGCCAGAAACCGATGAACTGAAAACAGCCCAGTTCTGGATAGGCCGAAATTATTTGTTTCGGCCAGAAACTGGAACCGAAACAGGCTATTTCTGCCCGAAACAGTCCAGTTTCTGCCAGAAATCGATGAACTGAAAACTGCCTAGTTTTGGATAAGCCGAAACTGTTTGTTTCTGTCAGAAACTGGGACCGAAACAGAGTAATACAAGGTTTATTTATCTGAAAGGAGCATGCTTTAAACATAATTTAAATATGATTCAAATATGATTTAAATAAGCATAATTTAGCGGAAAGAACAATTCAAACAACACATTAGCCATATATGCTCCAAAAATTATGAGAAGAAAAATAATTTAAATGATAGTTTAAAGTTAGTCCAATTAAAGTTACAATAATCCACTTAACATTACAGATAGCATACATATAATAATTGATCCAATCTAACATTAACCATATATTAATGGATCCAATCTAATTACTCTGTACCTCTGCACACAAAAAAAATGATGGAAAAAAAAGGTATCATGCATTAAATTAAATTAGTTATTCATTTTAATTCGGCTAAAATAAAAAAATATAAAAAGAGGAATTTTTACCTTGTCAAAATCGTAGATCTAAAGAGTTTCTAATTCTCTTAGACGACCCAGAAATTTTAAAACAATTGGATGGAGAAATGGTTGAGTATATTGAGAGGATAAAAGAAAAAGGAAAAAAAAAAAGAGTTAGGTTTGGAGAAAAAAATTCAGAGGAAGGAGAAGGGAGAGATGAGCCGTCGGGTTCAAAATTTGGAAATCAAGCCTAGGATCGGTGGAGGTATAGATGAGGGATCTTTTGTAGCGAGACTGTGGCCGGGTGCAAAATTGGCTCCACCAATTCCTAAGATCGGTGGAGGTTTTGATTTTCTTGCTCCACCGATCACTGGGATCGGTGAAGGCTATTTTTTTAATACAATTGAAGGCTTTATACACATACTATATATTTTTTATTTTTTAATTAAAATCTTGGTATATTATAAATTTAAAATGAATTTTAGTAGAAAAGTCAATTAGTTGGATAAATTTTCTTGAAATTTTAATAGAAGAGTAAATGTGATATTTCAAGAGGGCATCATTGCCTACAAATAAAGTCGAAAAAATCACATGATCCTGTTATTCTAAATCCATTTATTTTTATTTTTTAGAATATACAAATTTCAAAACTTGTTATTTTTTATGTACAAATCTCAAAACATATGAAGGGGTAGATTTAAAATAACCGAGTTCTGCGGCTCAAAACAGATGAATGATGGATTTAGAATAACATGGTTCTGCTGTTTAACTATCTTTGGCTAAGTCTGCTGTTTCAACAGTAATATTCTTTTGACCACAAAAAAGTAATATCTTCAAAAGAAGAGAAAAAAGACGAGATTTCTATCATAATTTATCATTGGAGTAAACTAATTAAAGTAATATGAATTTTATTTGAAAAAGAAAAGTTGAATAAAATATACTCTATTGTTTTTTGATTCGTTGTTTTCTCAAAAAATCACCAGAAATCGGATTAAGAATGGGCAAAGGAAAAACTTCCTGCACCTGTGGAAGAGTGCAAAGATAGTGGTGTTCATTGGGTCCAGTTTAGTCGGTTTTGAACCGAACCGAATTAGTTTGGATCAAATGGTTCGGTTTTTTGGGTTTAATAGTTCGGTTTGAAATTTTTCAAAATCAAAATAACCGAACCGACCGAACTTTTATATATAACTTTGGTTATTGATAGATTATATCTCATTTTGTATATATTCTACGTACACCAGCAGAGCCCATGAAAAAATAGAAAACTGTGCTAAAATTTAATCATGAGAAACTTGAAACAGTAAGTCTTAGATCAACTATAAAAAAATCAAGCAAAAATATATGTACCAAACCAAACTATCTTGAAAGAACCCAAAACACTTGCTTTTTTAATTTGCTGCATTATTCTAACCTAAAAGGAAAAGAAAAACAAAAACAAAAAAGCCATACGGCTCTACAGAGGACATTGCTGAGGCTCCGTATATATATACTGACCTGAATAAGGGAAAAAACAACGGTAAAAGCAAGGTTCTGAAACTCGGAATCGGAATCGGAATCAGATTTTTGACCGCCGAGTCAGAATCGGATGAATCGGCCGGAATCGGAAGAATCGGATCGGTAACTCGGGTTTTTTTGGCAAAACCCTTGTTTTGTAGCCAAAAATTAGGAAAAAATTGATAAAAATAATTTGTAAAAAAGCTATGTTAATTAAGAGAATATTACACTGACATAATTTACTAATTATATAATGTATTATTTGTAAATTTATTATTGTTATTAAATGACAGTTCCATAACAGAGGGTAGAGCACATGCAGTCCAAGTTAATATTTAAATATTTAATCAATTCCAACCAAACTAGAAATACCTACAAAAAATACACATCCAAAGGAAAAAAAAAAGAATAATTGATTAACTTTGGGTCCTCATTATTGGTTTTGGAATTGTTTGTATTGGCAATCAAGTTAATGTAATTTTGTATAATATTGATATCAGTCAACTGGCAATTTTGACATATATTTATTATTTCAACTAATTGATATCAGTCAGATCAGGTAATAAAATTATTGAAATAGGGAAATATTTGCCTTTCTTATATATATATTTTTTGTGATATACATGTACTTGTTAGATTTCTCTAATTAGCACAAATAAATCATTAACACCACATTATGTAACATATGAAATGCATATATGATTCTCTGCTAAAATAATACCGACTGGTATGGTAAAAGACTCGGCTGGCTCGTCTGACTCGGCTGACTGCCGAAAAAAACGGAAAACTCGGCTGACTCGACACTGTTCATCCAAGTTTTGCCGAAAAACTCGCACGGACACCGCCGATTCCGAGTCGGCTCGGCCGAGTCAACTCGGAATCGGCCGATTTTCGGAACCATGGGTAAAAGCTGCAGCCAATAGGAATTGGCCTTCCATAAACTTGAACTGGCGAGCTTTAAGTTTGCCCCATAATTTATACATAGCGAAGCTTAGGACTGTAACCAATATATACTATGATTACAAATTCCACCATTGCGTCCCATCCAAAATCACATTTCACATGAAGAAATTGAAAGCCTGGATAAACCAGCAACTAATCAGCTAGAAGCCTACAACTACTGTACAATTTAAGGTATTGTGAAGTTACAAACACTATTTTAACAATATCAGATTTGCCAAGTTACTTACCATTCGTATGAGAACAAACCAAGGCAAAAGAAAAGGTGACAGCCACTGTAAATAGGCCTATGGAGAAGAGGTTGGCTGGCCAGTTGAACAGGTTTAAGAAACGTAGATGGTGGGACTGATCAAAGAGATATTGCTGGTAACAACTGTATGTAGTGTACAAGGATTTTCAGATAAAATTCAATATATTATAAATTAGATGAATATATTAAATATTATAACTAATTGGAGTACTTAAAAGGAAAAGGATCCCAAAGATCACTAATTTTCTTTTCTTTTCTTTTCTTTGATTTGACTACAATACTCTGGGAAGATTGGAAGATGTAACAATAAAATGTATGTGTTTTTGATCACACCAGATCAAAATGCCTTTAATTTTAACTACCATTAGCTGGAAGAAAAGAACTATTATACCTTACAATTTTGCAAATCATAAAAATGGAGCAAAATTATTTAATTGCAAGTTTCATATAATTCATACCAGTGATTGGAAGAAGTATGGAGCAAATATAAATCACCAAGCAGCCAGGAATCGAAGTAAAAAAGTTGGCAACGGGGGGAACAAACACGAGAATAAATGCCAACAGAATCGGGAACACCATATGGAAGGCCAGGCTCGAAAAGACATGTTTGAGGAATACCCAACAACCTTGAAGAGACATGCTACTTGAACTACCAGTAGGATACACGGCAGGTTCACTGGCCTGTGAACGTGCTGCTGCTGCTGCTTCTTCGGTGATCATCATCTTGAATCTTTTTTAGATTTCTTTCTTTTCTTGATTTCTCTCCTTCTTCGCTTCTTAATTTGTTGCTTTTAGTTTAATTCTTTTCTGGCAAGTGACAAGCTAGGGAGCAAGGCAGGGGAATTAATTAAGAGGAGGGAAAACACAGAGATGGATATTGTTAATTAATTTTCAGATAGACCGGGTATTGACGTTGTGTGTAAGGATTGCGACACGTGGCTTCATCTTTACTTAATTTGTTAGACTTTGGAGTATGATGAATTGATGATCCTGCTGCATGTATAATTATATATTAATAAATTTGTTAAGTTTACGCATTAATTGGCCTCCATTTTTCCCTTAAGTGCAGGCGTCCATTTAGAGTAAAACGTACTTGTGAGAATTCAAATGTTTTCTTCTACTATCGTTAACACTGGAGATAAATCATAAATCCTTTTATCCACGAATATACATGAAACCTGCTGCTTGGTGGGCTAACTTGCTTTAAGATTTTTTTTTTTTTAAATTGTAAATAGTCGATTCAAATCTTTCATGATATTCATATTTGTGCTTGGAAACCGAATTTTACATTTTTTTTAACTTTTACTATTTTTTTGGAATTTTTGAAAATCAGTGTTTTTATGAATTTTTTTTTATTATTTTTGTATTTAATGAAAAGCTATGATTTTCAAAAATTCTAAGAAATAGTAAAATATTTTCAAAAAATGTAAAATTTGGTCTCTAAGCATATTTTAATATGAAGATTTTGTTGGAATGTTCTAATCGACTATTTAAACTTTGAAACTAAAGATATGACTAGAAAGTAAAATATCTTTTTTAATTCCCAAAGGAAGTTAGGCAATACAGGAACCATTTCATTTTATTTTATTTTATTATCTTTTGCTTAATTAGGCAATTTCTACTCTCTTTTTTTTTCTCAGTTTTACAGTTTTCTTTGGCAAATGTGCTCACCTTGAGTACCTTTAATTTGTAACTTTTGGACACTATGACCAACTCACATTGCTGATTGATCTTGCAATTTATGAAATCTGAGGCTAGACCTCCCTTTTCTTTTCTTTTTTTTTTAAAAAAAAGAAATGTTTCCCAAAGCAAGTTTGTCCATCTCTTATTAGATAATCTCATACAAATTAACAATCTAAATGATATAAACTCAACTCAAAGACCTTCATTATTTTAAGTGCTGGAGAAAACCAAAAAGTAGGTAGCCTCTGTACCAATATACCATTTCAATTGGCATAGACTACATTTTAAGTACAGTACTAATTGGGTCTATATCCATCCATAAGCATTAGATTGCTTCAATACAAAAGAAAACACATGCCAAAAGTGAAGATAATTTTCAGTGAACAAACCTTAATTTACCAACTTCGTTAAGCTTCTTTTGTTGGAAATAATAAATTTAATTAGTGGTGCGTAATATAAAATAGGTAATGTTCACTACTACTGTAAACATAATTATACACGGTTAAAAAAACTAATGACACACGGTCCGCTACTGTATCCATGTACATTGTGTATAAAAATATCAATACATTTTACAAAGTTAGTACTATTTTACACACACACACATGTGTCCTCAATCAATCCAGCTCCTTCAAATAAACTTAATTTTTATAATTTACTTTTGAAGTGTGAGAAATAGAAAATGGGCTTAGACCTTCAAATTGCATGTCTCACAACAAGAATGAGACACTTTTCGTGAGGATAAAAAAAATGACTTTTTACGACGGACTGCTTTCATTGTTCAGCTTTTTTTTTTTGCGACGGACGACTGTCATAAATGCGTTTTTTCCCTTGCAAAAAGTGTCTACTTTGTTGTAGTGTTTCTTCTTTCGTGTATACATGATGGCATGGGTTTTCTCATTGTAATTTTTTACAATACAACTCAATTACTTGAGACGTTGGAAAATACTCGGATTTATCTATACTTCTAGTATGCCAAGGATAAAAAGAAATTTAGTTTGATGATGCTTTTGTAATAACATGCATGTCACTTAGGCTTCACAAAAAGATACGCGCGTGATTCGATTGAGTTTGGTTTGACAAAAGTTAGTAATTAATTTGGTTAGACATTGTTTCGATCGTTCTGAAAAGAATTAAATCATCAACTTGGTTCGAAATTGGTTTGAATTCAAATTCGAACTGGGTTAAGTTCGATTGGATACTCTTCTTTTCAGTTCTGAAACTTGCTTTAATAACGAAACTGGTTCGAATCGATTCGAAACTCGAACTCTTCATTTTAGTTCGAAACCCAGATTCAATTAAATCAATCCAGTTCGGTTCGAAATTGGTTTGAACTCGAGCTCGAACTGTGTTAAGTTCTATTTAGTTTGATTCGTTTGCAGCCTACATGCATGTTAGTACTTTTTAAATATAAAAACCTTCAAATTTTATTTGCTCTCTTAATTAAGATAAACCCGATTCTTCCTTATTTCTTGTTATTATTGGAATTTTCAAATATATTCTTTTTCTCTAATTAATTTGTATATATTCCTATGGGTTTCTATAAATAGGCAGCCGAGAATATTAATAGGTTGTGCTCCTTTGATTAACAGCGTCCTTTCTTCTCATGGCACCTCTTTTAATTTTCAATGACAAATTTACCCTTTACTTAATTAATACCAGTGTTCTAAATAGCGCGCTATAGCGCCGCTATAGCGTTTTTGGAGACCAAACGCTATGCTATGACATTAAAACACGCTATTTGCGCTACAGACGCTATAGCGGTAATAGCGGTCCGCTATAGCGTATAGCGTGTAGCGCAAATAGCGCGTGCTATGCAACATTTGCTGTTTTTTTTTCTTTTCAATTTATATGAGCTTTAAAATAAATAAATGGTGAAGATATTGTTTAATTTTGATGAATATTACATTATATTAAATTCAAGTCCGCTATAATAATTTTTTCATTTTGCTCTTGGTTTTTTTTTAACTGATGATAAATCAAATAAATAATTGCTAAATTATGAAAATTTTAGGGACTAACAAGAATTTCTTCAAGGAATCTGTTTATTTTACTAGAAGTATGATTTTTTTTCTTTTCAATTTCTAGGTTATTTTGAAATTTAAATAGAAAAAAAGATAAATTATGTTATGATGTTGAAGATATTTTAAATAGAAAAAGATCGATAGTTTATGATATTAGTATTACTATAGATATTTTGAGTCGCAATTTGGACTTTGTATTGGTTCAATATGAATATTATAATTTTTTTAATCAATTTGATATTATTTATTGTTCTATGAGACTAAATAATGTTCATATTTAATACAAATATATAATATAATTTTTATAAAAATAAAAAACGCTATTTGGAATAGCTTTCGCTATAGCGTCGCTATTCACTATAGCTTTTTTTGGAGGCTCCCCGCTATGACGCGATAAACGCTATTTAGAACCTTGATTAATACCCTAAATAAATATTCCTAGATTTATTCTTTTGCATATTTGATTCTCTTATTTTAAATTGAACGTAACCATTTTTATCTGGATTGAACCTTAAAATAAACAATAGTGTAAATATTTGAACTGTTATTTATGTCGTTAACATATCGTTATAGCTAATAAAAAGTTTGATTAATATAAATTTAGACAACAAAAATATAATACAAATCTAAAAAAAGTGCCTATTAATATACACTATTGGAAAAAATAGAATCAGTATCGGTTATATACAGATATCAGTATCGGTTCACAACCGATCCTGATGAGGGCGACACAGATACCAAACAAATCTGTATCGGTTCTAATTAACAACCGATGCAGATTAGTACCTATCTGCATCGGTTCTAATTAACAACCGATGCAGATAGGTACTAATCTGCATCGGTTCTAATTAACAACCGATGCAGATAGATTTTGTAAATAGAATTTTTAAAATTCAGGAAAAACTATCAGCATCGGTTCTACTGTACAACCGATACAGATGTATATTTCAAATTATATTTTTTAAATTCAGAAAATAGAGTATCAGCATCGGTTCTGACTGAAAAACCGATACTGATTTGTATTTTAATTAAGAAAATCACTATCAGCATCGGTTCTTAAGTAAGAACCGATGCTGATACTCAATTGAATTTTTAAAAAATATTTTTTATTAAATGGCCAGCTTCCATATTTATTTAGCTGGCCGAAATTTGAAATTATCACAAATCCTAAATTATCAATAAAACACATTCTAAATTAATTTTCAATAAAACACATCCTAAATTAATTATCAATAAAACACATCATAAATTAATTATATATCATACACATCCTAACTTATTACAAAAAATTCATGTTCCTAACTTCCTCTCGTCTTAATTTCTTTCAGCAAGGCTTTGGCCCACATTTGGCGAAAGTCGGCCAAGCGTTGTAACGTATATTTAGCGGGAATATCCTGCATTTTTAGAATTTGTGAAGAGCATATATATACAATTAAATTGTGTATTTTATTATATTTGAAGCAACAATTCTTATTTTTGAAAAATTTATAAATGCATATATACCTTCAATTGCGGAAAAACATCGAGACAGTGGTTTATTATGTCTTGCATGAGCAACATGGTATAATATGCACATTCCCAGCCGGCTGGTTGTTGTGGGCACTACATAACAAGTTTCAAAAAAAAAAATGTTTGTATTACGAGCATACAAATGGCTTATATGTATATTCATTATAATTATATCGCAATATGAATTTTTACCTTGCAATCGTTATGAACTGTTAAAGAAGCACCCATTTCCTTTATGAAGACGCTGTTGAAATATGAAAACATTGAACAATCAGTACTTACGATACATTTTTGAAATGATAATATAATAATAAAATCATTAGTATTCTTAAAAAACGTAAAATTTAGGAAAGACACTTACTCCTCGATAGCAGCACTGATCATCAGCATTCTTTTACCTTTCTTATCGGAATCGTACACGTACAATGCACGTTCTCTTGGCATAAGCACGACCAATATCCAATGATTTCTGCATGTTAGGTTTGTAGCATGTCATATTATTCAATTTATATGAATTGAAAGAAATATAATAAAATTAGAATATATATATATGTAACACTAACATCTGATGGTATGGTATGAAGATTAATCTCTTGTCCTGATTTTCTCGGAGTGCTTTCCCTATGTATTGAAGAACACGTCCTCGGTCATCATTCAACAGGGTGACATTCGTTTGACTGGGGTCCATGAAACCAACCTGCTCATCGGGATATTCCTCCTTGAGGTATTTGTGCCAATACCTACAAAATAAAGACACAAAGGTGATCTCAATTTTGTGAAATTTGAATTACAAGTACTAAACATCTGCAATTATTACAAATATTAACTCACAGCATCCAGATCTGAACAACTGGTACAGTGAGCCACTCCCGTGGAGTAAGCAAGGCCGTATAATCATCTGCAAACACGCATATGGAGTCATATGAACATAAAAGATCAGCTGGGGAATCGATTTCGATTGGGCTGCCATCTAGCTCCGAAAACCGATCACGAATATGCTTGAATGTCTGTCCCAGCTTGTCAAAATTGATACCATCAAATGCCTTGCAGTGACTCGTTACTTTCGGACCTCCAGGAATAATCATTTCTTTGCGTGGTTCCTGCAAAATTTCATAATAAATTGAAGTAAAATCCAAAATCATCTATAACTCTATCACATAGATACTAATTCGGAAGTATAAGAACTTGTAATAATAATATACCTCAGCTGAACCTATCGCTATCATGGACATCGGCCATGCAGTGAAACTGCCGAGGGCATCCTTTAGGGTTTCCTGCTCGCCATTTGGTACAGGTAATGGGTGATTTATGAAGTCCGCATCGAAAATACCATCCACCATCACTCTTGCATGGTCGAGCGGCATCGGTCTGCCGTGAATTGTTCCACCGGGTGCAACTGGAACATGAATTGTCCCCACGGCTACTGTAACAGTGTTCCCATTGACAGCTGCCTGGAGTTTGCAGCTTATTTCTGCCTCCTGTTCAGATATATGTATTTACTCGAATAAACTAAAACGTATGAACAGTACAACATGTAATGGAAAATAAATGGTGAAATTTGAATTTGCATTACCTCAGTATACCCGGAAAGATCTGCAATTGGTTTGACTGACTGGCTGCTGCTCTGAAGGACTGTTGGGGTAAACGTCTGAACTTGTTGGCCCATTGACTGCTGAACCAAAAGTGCAAGTTGAGACTTCATTTCTTCCCTCATTTTTGCTTCTAGTCTCACCTCTATTTCTCTTACTTTGTCCTCCATTTCTTCCCTCAGTTCTTCCCTCATTTTTGCTTCGGAACTCGAGGGAGCGCGTCTCCTCCTTATTGAGCTCTTCTCATATGTTTTCCTGATAGGTACCAAACCTCCCACTCCTCTCACCCTCCCAGGATGTTCCGGATTTGGCAGAGATTTTCCGAGAACATCGTCGTATCGTTCGACGGCCAACAAGCCTTTTTTCAGAGCCGCCTCTTGTTCTTCCTGGAATGACAACATGTTATAAACTAATAAATTAACGTAGAGGTTTCAATGAATGACAATATCTAAAATTCTTACAATAAACTAATAAAGTAAAGTAGAGTTTTCAATGAATGACAATATCTAAAATTCTTACAATCTTCTCGATGACCGGTACGTATGTTTCTGGATAAAAGCGTTCCTTGGTCTCCTTATCGAGCTTTTGTCTTCCTAGTCTCCAGGTGACGTGCCTATGCTCAATCGACATATCAAGGACCTCTTCTGGTTTCAATGCACTTGTTGAGCCTTGGGAAGACGGATCACTAGATGCTTTCTCGTCTGCAATCGTCTGCATAGCATCTGTAAGCCTACTCCGAAAACCCTCGCTCATGTAACCTCTAGATCCTAAGAAATGCGGATACTCGTTTTTGGCCTGATTCTCCTTTCCAATTTTGCTAGCAGTCTACAATTAATATGTCAAGACAATCATTGTAGGCCTTAATTATAAGAGTATTTGAATTCTTACTTAGAGATAAGGTAGGTGATCCGCAGAAATAAACATACCTCAAACTCCTTCGTCTCTCGATACTTGACAAATACCTCCCAGTCTTTTTCTTCCATATTTTGCTTGGCAAAATCGGGAGTCTCACCCGCGCGCCACACTTTAGTCATCTCGGTTCGCCACCTCCGGTGATAAGTAGCCATCTTCTGATAATAATAGTTCCTCACTTTTTCTTCCTCTTTTATACCCCATCTCAGCTGCCAAACAAATAGAAATCAAAATTTAGAGTTAGTTAATATCAAATGAAAGCTTGTGAACTTAGTACTACGTTATTTACCTTCAGTGTTTCCCATATTTTCAGCTTGTTCTCTTCTGGAACATCTTTCCACAATACGAAACTTATAGGAATATTCATTCTCACCAATATACCGAATTCCGTTGGAAAAGACGTTGTATCCGTAGTAACAACCGGCCTGTGAAACTTGTCAAGTTCCAGCTCTTTCCCTTTCTCGTTAAACTTCTCCTTAATTGCATTAGGCCCTCTTCCTCGTTTCTTAGCCGAGGCTGTCTGACTATTGCTTTCCATATCTGAATTTGCAAGTCCAAATAAATCCAAGTCCAAATAAATTCAAAGTCCAAATAAATCCAGACTAACTTCAAACCAATTCAAATTAAATCAACAAATAAATCCAAACCAATAATGTACCAACAATTACTAACAACATTTATTTTGGTACCAACAATTATAATCTATCAAATTTCTAACAATTTGGTACCCTAATCTATTAAATTGGTACCCTAATTAATAGATTAAATTGGTACCCTAATCTATTAAATTGGTACCCTAATCTCAAATTGGTACCTCTTAAATTGGTACCCTAATCTATTAAATTTCTCAAATTGGTACCTCTTAAATTGGTACCCTAATCTATTAAATTGGTACCCGAATTATTTCTAAACAATTTCTAAACAATTCTTAATTTCTAAACAATCTCACAATTTGTATATGAACCCCTAAACTTTTAAAATTTCGCAAAATGGACCCTGTTAGTTCAAATCTGGTATAACACTCAAAATCGCACTTCTAAAATTTTGCATAATGGTCCCTGTTAGTTCAAAGTTTGGTATACACACAAAATCAGCACATTCATACCCTAATAAATCGAATTTATAGAAGAAGACTAACCCGAGATTGAGAGGGAGAGACGGAGCCGAATGTAGGCGGAGCACCGGCTAGGTCACGGTTTTGATTGGTCGATCACGGCTAGGTCACGGAGGAGGAGAGGGAACACTATCAGCAGTGTGGAGAGGGAGCGCGGCAAGGCGGAGCACGGCGGCTTGGAGAGGGTTTTGAGTTTTTGAGTGTTTATGTGTGTTGAGTGTTTTGAAAACTTAGAAGAAATTTAGAAATATAGAGGCGCCGGTTGGGGAGGGAAGGCTATCAGCATCGGTTCCTAGCTTAAGAACCGATGCTAATAGAAATCAAAATCGGTTCTTAAGCTAGGAACCGATGCTGATAGTGATATATATTTAAAAAAATGTGGATTACTATCAGCATCGGTTCCTAGCTTAGGAACCGATGCTGATAATGCTTTTTGAATGTGTATGTCATTTTAAATATAAAAAAAATGATGTTTATGTGTTATTTTATATTTTTGTATTTTAAAATTTTAAAAAAAGAATTTTTATGTGTTCTTTTATATTTATGAATGTGTATGTTATTTTAAAATATTAAAAAAAGGAAGTTTATGTGTTATTTTATATTTTTGTATTTTAAAATTTAAAAAAAAGGATTTTTATGTGTTATTTTATATTTTTGAATATGTATGTCATTTTAAATATAAAAAAAAAATGTTTATGTGTTATTTTTTATTTTTGTATTTTATTTGTTTTTTTAAAATATAAAAAAACATGTTTATGTGTTATCAGCATCGGTTCTTCAGCTAGGAACGGATGCTGATAGTGTTATATATTTAAAATTGTGCGGATTACTATCAGCATCGGTTCTTAAGTTAGGAACCGATGCTGATAGTGCTATTTATTTAAAATTGTGCTTTTTATTTATGATGGTGTATGTTATTTTAAAATTTTAAAAAAATGATGTTTATGTGTGTGTTATTAGTTTAAAAATTATGATAGTACATAAGCTATTTTAAAAATTACTTATAATATAAAATAAAATAAGCTACTAAAATAATAACATTAAAAATTTAAAAATAAGCTAATAAATTACATATAACATGAAAAAAAATAAGCTACAAGAAGTGTTGAAGAATAACTTGCATGTTTCTCATCGTCGGGTGTTTCAATGCATTCTGAAAAAAAAAACTGGTACCTTTTTTGTCAGCAATATTAAAAATTATTAACTCACATTTTTATATTTTTTGACATACCAATATTAAATGTATGACATACCAATATTATGACTTGCCAATGGAAACTTCTTCAACCCATTCTCCTTCATCATGATCGATGCGCATATGACCTGTTTCATTATCCTCAGCGCCCGGTAGAGATGCCATGCCAGTAGAAAACGGTGGTATCTCATCAAAATGATCGTACGCTTCTTCGTCTTCCACATTATCAATCCCGATTATACGTCTTTTACCAGAGAGGACAACATGTCTTGAATGATCGGCGGGATCAGTTACGTAGAACACTTGCGTGGCTTGTCTTGCAAGTATAAATGGATCATCCTTATATCCAGCTTTACTGAAATCCACCAGAATAAAACCATCTTCATCAATTTTAACCCCCCTACGGTTATCGACCCATTTACACATAAATAACGGGATATTAAATCTTATGTAATCGAGCTCCCAAATTTCTTCAATAAACCCGTAATATGACATCGATGCATGCGATGGTCCGGCACCTTTAGGATCTGACAAATCACTCGAAACAGCTACTAACGTCACTCCACTGTTTTGCACGGTACTCTTTGCATCTTGATTTCTTGTGTAAAATGTGTACCCGTTGATGTCATATCCTTGGAAGGTCCTCACGACATGAACTGGACCAAGAGCCAACAATTTGACAATTTCTTTAATGTTTTCTCCCTCCGGAGCTTGCATGACTCTACGTGTAAACCATCTTTCAAAAGTTTTATTGTGTTCGCCGATTAACCACTTGTTAGATTTCTTAGGATTCTGTTGCCGCAAGAGAGTCATATGCTCGTCCCAAAAAGGATGAACGTCAGTGAGGTGTTGCAAAACATGAAAATGTGCTAGTGACATTGTTGTACTATCAGGCACGAATAATTTCGCACCGATTGTTCCTACCCCGTGAAGTCTACCCTCGTGCCGAGATTTAGGGATGCCGATGGCTTTGACATCATCCATATAATTAGTACAAAACTCAATAACCTCTTCGGCAGTGTAAGCTCTTACAATGCTGCCCTCAGGCCGATATCGGTTCCTGACATATCCCTTTAACAATCCCATGTATCTCTCGAACGGATACATGTACCGCAAGAAAACAGGTCCACACATCTTAATTTCTCTAATTAGGTGAACGATTAAATGAACCATGATGTCAAAAAAAGACGGCGGAAAATACATTTCAAGATGACAAAGAGTGACAACAACCTCCTTCTGCAGAGCATCTAGCGTATCAGGATCATTTACTTTGCAACAGATGGCGTTAAAGAAAAAGCAAAGCTTCGTAATGGTCTGCCTAACACACTTTGGCAATATGCCCCGAATTGCAACAGGAAGAAGCTGTGTCATTAAAACATGACAGTCGTGAGACTTCATTCCTGTCAATTTTAAATCATCCAGTGAAACTAGGTTTTTAAAATTCGAAGAATATCCAGATGGAACTTTGACACCATGAAGGCATTCCAGTAAGCTTTTTTTCTCTGCTTTCGATAGCGTATGCATTGCGGGTTTTAGATATGTACAAGTTTTTCCTTTTTCTCTTTCCTTCTCTGCTGGTTGTAGATCTGGCCTTATGTTCAAGAATTGCATGTCTTTCCGAGCATTGATACCGTCCTTAGTTTTACCCGGAATATTCAATAATGTTCCAACTATGCTATCACACACGTTTTTAACCACATGCATCACATCGAGACAGTGTCGAACCTCTAAGTGCTCCCAGTATGGTAAATCCCAGAATATTGACCTCTTCTTCCAACATATTTTCGGAGCCCCTTTCTTTCTCACCACCTTCTTTTTAAATTTACCTAATTGAACTTTCAAATCTTTTACTCGCGAATAAACTTGCTTACCGGTCAACGGGTAATTTGCTCTGGTATTCTCGGTCTTTCCATTGAATTCTTTTTTTCTCTTTTGGTGTGCGTGGTTGGCAGGAAGAAATCTACGATGACCCATGTACACATTTTTAGAGGAGTTGGGTAGCCACACATCGACTGTATCATCCAGGCAAACAGGGCACGCTTTCTCTCCTTTGACACTATAACCCGACAAATTTCCATAAGCCGGAAAATCATTAATGGTGCAGAAAAGCATGGCCCGTAAAGTGAATTTCTCCTTGCTGTATGCATCATACATTTGCACTCCGGGTTGCCATAATTCTTTTAAATCCTCAATCAATGGCGCTAGATATACATCTATGTCGTTCCCGGGCTGTTTGGGTCCTGATATGAGCAAGGTCAACATGATGTATTTGCGCTTCATACATAACCAAGGCGGAAGATTATAAATGCACAATAAAACCGGCCAACTGCTATGCTTGCTGCTCATGCTACTGTGCGGATTTATTCCATCTGCACTCAGCCCAAGCTTTAGATTTCTAGGGTCACGTCCGAATTCAGAAAACTCTCTGTCAATATTCCTCCACTGGGGAGAATCAGCGGGGTGCCGTAATTTCCCGTCTTTCTTCCGGTTTTCGGCATGCCAACGCAGTAATTTTGCATCTTTAGCATTTGAGAACAAACGTTTGAATCTCGGTTTTACGGGGAGGTACCACAATGCTTTTGCAGGAGGTCCTTTATTCGGTTTACAATCATCACTTTTATCACTGGCAATCTGCTTTGGTTTGTAACGTGATGCACCACATTTTGGACACTCGTGAAGGTCTTCATACTCATTTCGATATAATATACAATCATTTGGGCACGCGTGTATTCTTTGAACTCCCAAATCAACTGGGCACAATATTTTCTTCGCTTCGTAAATATTGGGTGGTATCTCGTTTCCTTCCGGAAGCATTTCTTTTAAAGTTTGTAATAGCTCAGTAAAACTTCTATCACTCCAACCGTTAGATTCTTTAAGGTTATACAATTTTAATACACCTTTCAATTTTGAAAATTTAGAACAACCAGGATACAATTCCTTATTAGAATCTTCGTACAAATTCTCAAACAAACAATACTGCTTATCATTATCAAAATCCTCTTCTATATCACGTAACATTTGATCAAAATTATCACATTTATCTACCACTATATCATCATTTTCTTCGGTATGATACTCCTGTTGCTCAGTACGAGTACCTACGTCGGTTTCCAATCCCCGTAAGTCATTCCCCTCATCCCCAACGGTATGGTATTCCTGATGCTCAGTACCAGTACCTATGTCGGTTGGAAAACTCTCACCATGCCATATCCAACACTTATATCCTTGCTTGAATCCACGACGGATTAAATGGCTCCTCACTTGGTTCGAGTTGGAAAATTTTTGACCATTGTTACAATCACGACAAGGACACGACATCATTGTACTCCCCTTATTCGCCATATCTTCCATAGCAACTCTGATAAATTCCTCGACACCTGTCGTATATTCATCCGATAGACGTGATGCTTCGTACATCCAACTGCGGTCCATCTGCAATTATAGTAGAACACAATTAATTTAGAACAAGCTTGGGGTACTAAATTATATTCACAGTAAGGCTTACATGGGGCCTGGTTACCATCCTATCCCACTCTTTGAATACTTCGTCTCAGTAGTGACCACTTGGTAGTCGTGTTTTAGTATTTAAGAAAATTTCGGCAGCATTTCCCCTTAGTTCCCCGAGTATTCGGGGAACTAATAAGGAGAAATGCTGCCGAAATTTTCTTAAATACTAAAACACGACTAACAAGTGGTCACATCCTAATTGAGACAAAGTATTCAAAGAGCAGTCCCAAAACGGGGACTATTCAAAATTAATCCCTAATGGATTAATTTTGAACGGGTATCATGACTTAAAGGCATTAATCATGCGGTTTTGGCTCTCAAGACAATACTCTAGCTACATACTTACTACAAATCTATTTAGTCTAGCTATCGAAATACACATTTATGCACAAAACTAATTAAACATGAGTTTTATGTGGTACTTACAACTTTTTTAGATGCCGTACCGAGTGAGATGAAGATCGCTGCACCAAATCTCTCAATAATAGCCAAACTACAAAATTAAACCATCGGAACCTAAATAAGAGATGTATATATATATAACATGGACTTAACTACGATGCTATATATGGGTTGCATAGAGGCCTCCCGTGCTACGGCTCAATATTTGAGTTTTCAAAATACTCACGGTCGATCCGAACCGTTTATCTTGTTATCCGTATTAATATGTGTTTGGAGACCAAATTTTACATTTTTTGGAAATTTTTAACTATTTTTTTAGATTTATTGAAAATCGTTGTTTTTCATACAAATCTGGACCATAAAAAAGTAGTAAACAATTTCCAAAAAATGTCAAATTTGGTCTCCAAACACATATTAATACGGAGAACAAGATAAACGGTTCGGATCGACCGTGAGTATTTTGAAAACTCAAATATTGAGCCGTAGCACGGGAGGCCTCTATGCAACCCATAGCATATTAGCCAAATACTATATAACATATATATGATGCATGCTAGGGTATATATTGGTATATATCAAAAGCTCAAATATAGCATGCATGTGCAAATATAGTTATATCAAAAATTCATATATATCATGAATTTGCTCATCTTCACATATAAAGAAAAGCTTAAAATATAAAAATGTATTAAAACCTAAAAGATAGATTAGGGTTTATAAAATGGGCCGAATTAGAACCTAAATTGTGCTAGATCTAACATCAAACTTGAGAAAAGAGATGATTAATCAATTAATGAACCTGAGAACGAAGAGTGAGATAGCTGATCAATGCCCAGTAAGATAGCTGCTGCGCCAAGCAATGGAGGAAGAAGAAAGAAAAATGATTCTGTGAAGAATCAGACTTCGGGATAAAGCTAAATATGAACTATCAGCATCGGTTCTAAGCTTAAAATCGATGCTGATAGTATCAGCATCGGTTCTAAACTTAGAACCGATGCTGATACTTTATAATCAGAATCGGTTCTAAACTTAGAACCGATGCTGATAGTATCAGCATCGGTTTTAAGCTTAGAACCGATGCTGATAGTGCATGTGCTGTGCTTTCATTAGCTTTTAGTATCGGTTTTAGTGATAGAACCGATTCAGGTAAGTATTAGTATCGGTTGGTTAGTACACCCGATCCAGATAAGCCGATCCTGATTCCTGTTTTTCCACTAGTGATATAGAGTTCGAAATTTAAAAAATATAAGAAGAATGCTTTGCTTTATTAATTAGAGTATGAATCCAGTATATATCCTCTCTCTCTCTCTCTCTTAATTCTTTCCCCTGAAATTGCTCTTTTTTTCCAACAAGCCCTAGCTGCTTCGCATCTCATTCTCATCAAGGTATCAATATAATAACTCATCATTAATTTCTCACTGAATATCTCTCTATTTCTACCTTTAATTGCTCTTTATATATGTTATATCGATCTCACTGGTTCTTTAATTTTGTATTCAAGCCATGGAAATTTTAAGCATGGTGAACGCTACAGGATGCTATTTGTTCAAAATCAATCATTCAAAAACTAAAAACATGGGCATTGGTAAATGGATCACCTCACCAAAATTCCAAGTTGGTCAACATGATTGGGCTATTGGTTACTACCCTCAAGGCAATAAGGATCACAATGGCAAATATGTGTCCATCTTTTTAGAGCTAATTCAAACAAGATCTATAGATGTCACAGCAGAATTTGGTTTTGAACTGTTGGATAAGTATGGAAATATTTCAACGACTACTTTGAAATTGTTATATCACACATTTACATCTAAGGAAAGCAACTGGGGTGTTTGGGACTTTTTTGAAAGGACCAAATTAGAACAATCATATATCAAAGATGATTATTTTATACTCCGTGTTTCAATCATTGTAGAAAGTGGCAGTGATATAATATCCACAGGCTTTCTTTGTGAACGTCTTCAAAAGTTCAGAGAGGAGAATGAACATACCGATGTCACTTTTAATGTCGACGGTAAAATTTTTGTTGCACATAGACTAATTTTGGCAGCTCATTCACCAGTATTTAAAGCAGAACTCTTTGGCTCGATGGTAGAATCTAATATGGACAGCATCATAAAGATAAATGAGATGATACCTTCAGTTTTCAAAGCAATGCTTCATTTTATGTACAATAGTACGTTCTCGGTTAATGAGAAACTCCTCGTTGATTGTGAAGTGCCGATGTCGTCTACTGCCTTTCTTCAACATTTGCTAGTGGCAGCAGACCGTTATGCAATAGAGAAGTTAAAAGCTATATGTGAGTGGAAATTAGTTGAGCGTATCTCTTTGGATACTGTTCTTTCTACTCTGGAAGTAGCTGAGATGAACAATTCTAGCAAGCTCAAGAATAAGTGTCTCCAATTCATTGATAATAGGGATGTCAATTGCACATTTTTATCGGGTAAAGGTAAGATTTTTTTTTCGTTTGTTTATTGGGTACGGAGAAGGGTAACAAACTTTTTTCATTATCTTACCCATTATCGTATAAGATAAATTTTAAAACTAAAATTATATATATAGATATATTTGTATGACGATGATACATGATACAATAATGTTTTGTATTTTATTAAATTTTCATAATACAAAGGAGTTGTATTCATTATTCTTTTTTTCTTAATTTCTTGTTTTGAAAAATATTTTATCGGAAACACAAATCAAGATGTCAATGTCACTTTTTTTATCCCTTTACCCGTTCCGTACCGTATTCGAAAAGACGGATAAGGATGAAGATATATTTCCGTTATCATAATGGGTACAGATATGAAAATGCTTCCACCCAACCTGTATCGTACTCGTTGACACCCCTAATTGATAAAAGTAATTTGATTTCCTTGATGCTAACTAAAGGGTATATTGAAATAATGCAAAATTGCCCCTATCTTTTGGAGCTTAAGGAGTTCGATTTAGTCCAAAATTCAAAATAGAGGACAAATCAATATTATATTTGAAGGGGTTTTAGTATGAAATGTTAGTGTCAAATAATTATCATATCACTAGAATCTGACACAATTTGTCATATTTATGCTATTTTATAGCATAACGTTTTCATACTTCTTAATAATATAAAATAACATGTAATCTCATTAATAAAAAAAATAGAACCAGCCTTTCATCTAATAGCGAAGGCAATGCTCTTTGTATAAAAAATCACAGGTTTGGAATCCGAAAGAAACAATTCTTTGTAGACATTAAATTAAATAGTTGGATGACTTGACGTCTAACATTTACTTTAAAAAAAGTATTAAAAAAAAATCATCCATAATTTGCTCCCAAGTTAAGAACAAGAAAGAAACGAAGAAGATACGACAGAATAGAAAGAGGTTAATGTTGTTATTCTTAAAATTTAAAGGGAATAAATCTTATAAAAATAAATAGATTTTTTTTTTAATTTATATATTAATTTCCTGAGATTTAAATTTAAAAACGAGATGAACGTTCATTTTTCCCTCTTTCTTTTTCTTGTTTTCATTTGCCTTCTTTATTCAAATTTGAGAACACATTTTGATTAACTATTTTATTTTACCGTTCCAACAACATTATTTTAACGACATTTATAATTAATAGAGTACCACCTGCCAAGCATTAACAGAATGCCACCTGCCAACCTCCGCACGTGATTCACTTCACAATTAAGAAGCCGTTTCTGCAGTGTCGCATTAACAGAGTACCACCTGGAAGATGTTAAGCTGTTAGTGATAGATAAGATAGAAATTGTAGATGTTAAGCTGTTAGTGATGATGGTAGGGATGTAATGTTCTTTTTTGTCTTTCTTGCGTATAAAAGTTGATAAAATCTTTGTCGACCTTTATCATGACATCTGGTTTTCTTCATTTTGTATTTGCTTGTCGATATATAAAGGCCTCAGCAAGTGAAGAAGAGTTGACTAAGGATACCCGTAAAACATTTTATACCTGAGTTTCAGAAGAGTACATTAGAGAAGTTGAACAACGTAACTTCTTGTGAAGAAATAGTGGATTTATATATGTTTGTAAAAGCAAAGGAGCGTTATCGATCATATCGATTGGTATCCGTACGTGCCCTTATTTCTGATTCGGAGTAATACCTACCTTAAATCTCGGCACCTATATATACTACTTACTATAGACTAAACCCCGCTCATACCAAGATAGGGAACCAATCAGTTATAATTGATTTGCACTCTCTCATTCAACATGTGCAAATTAATCCAAATCAAGCACTGATTAGTCGATGATCGTGCAATTGAAGCCCTCTGTAGTTACTATTTTAAATGTATTAACCTTAAATATCTCAATTTTATGATAGTGCAAAAGTACAAAACATCGCATGATAGTGCTCTTGAGCTTTACAAGGTAAATAAAACGATATTGCTCTGCTTCTTATTTTTTGTTTCTAATAGAAGTAAAACGAAATGGCACCTTTTGCTTCCAATATACTATATTCTGCTGGATGCTGGTCATGAACCTGTCCAAGGCATTAAGTTTTCCAGATATCTGTAGCTATTTTGTTTCTGGCTTAGAAGGTGATCATGATTAGCTGTTTTTAAACATTAAGATATGGCTCTGTTGCTGTATCATCTCTATATATTGGCTCAGTTTTCAAAGCAATGCTTGATTTTATGTACAATAGTACGTTCTCGGTTAACGAGAAACTCCTCGTTGATTGTGAAGCGCCGATGTTGTCTACTGCCTTTCTTCAACATTTGCTAGTGGCAGCAGACCGTTATGCAATAGAGAAGTTAAAAGCTATATGTGAGTGGAAATTAGTTGAGCGTATCTCTTTGGATACTGTTCTTTCTACTCTGGAAGTAGCTGAGATGAACAATTGTAGCAAGCTCAAGAATAAGTGTCTCCAATTCATTGATAATAGGGGTGTCAATTGCACACTTTTAGCCGTTTATCCGACCCACATTGTATCTGAAAAGACGGATAAAGGTAAGACTTTTTTTTTATTAACTTATCAGGTACGAAGAAAGGTAACAAACTTTTTCCGTTATCTTACCCGTTATCGTATAAGATAAATTTAATTCTGCATGACAGCTCAAGCATGCACAAAAGGAACCGAGAAGACTGTTCCCGAAGAACTATGATACGATGATTTTATTTTTCAAGATAATCGTTAAGCTCCTATTAGTTGTTCTTGGAATAAGTCCGTGCATGTATATATGTTTGCATAATTTCTTCAAGAAAATGTCAAGTTATTCTGCGACACCAATTAACTGCTGAAAGTTCTTGTGATCAGTATTGTACCCTGATTGAAAAAGATCATTTTATAATTATAAAAAGCTCCTCCTATTTGGGCCTAGAAAAATCCCAACAATTATTTATCATTTACTATTTAAAAAAATAATTTATTTTTATTTGTTTCATTATATATTATATCAATAACTCAAATGTTGTTATGATTTGCGGAAAAAAATTCTGTCATGGGATGGACACAAGTAACAAGACATTGGAGATATCGTAATAAATCTTTAGCACATCCACAAAACAATTATCTTACCATTTGACCCTTTTTAAATTACTCGGCTATTGATAATATAGACACAAAGGTTGTATTATCGTTGCCAACAAATCTTTTAGGAAAGTAAGAAACAGCACGGCTAACCTTATAAATCTACAAGTATATATATGTATTGTAACTTGTAAGCATCCGAGAAAGTATATATAACAACCTCAAAAATACAATCATTTTCAATAAAACAGATTCTTATTCTCAAATTGACTGAGATGGGAGTATTTAACAATTTAGCTTTAATATACTTATATACAAGAAAAGTCAAATCCTATATTACTTAAGAGATAGGAACTTAATTATATGCCAAACCTAAAAAAAATCTGACCGTCTAACCCTTTTTAAATTACTCAGCTATTGCTAATATAGACAGAAACGTTGTATATATTATCGTTACAAACAAAACCTTTTAGGAAAGTAAGCAACGGTGCAGCTAACCATATAAATCTATAAATATATATATGTATTGCAAGCATCTCTGAAAGTATATATAACAACCCAAAAAAAAAAGTCATTTTCAATAAACAGTCTCTTATTTACAATCATCCCTATATATGTGTCGATGCCTCCTCGGTTAGCAGATCTCCAAGAGCCCTTGTTGGTTAACCAGGTCTGCAACTGCAAATCTCCGATAGCATGTTGTCAACTAACAGCCCATACCTGTATATGGTGCAAATGTTTTTAAAGCGGTTGTTTAGTCCAAAGATACTAAACTTAATTTTTACCTGAACAATGATCCACTTAATTAGTGCCATGACATTACAACACATTTGAGGGATATGCAATTGTTCAAAACAAAAATGTTAATTTCAGTTTGTATTATTTTGCCTTTTCATTTTGAAAATATTAATCAGTTGCCTTGTCAGACACTACATTTGACATCTCTCAGATCATGTCATCTTTTCTCTTTTTCTCTTACTACATTTGGCATCTCTCATAGCATGTCCTATTTTCCCTTTTTTTCTTATCATTCTAAATGAAAGAAGTGAAATAAAGAAAAATGATAAATCAAGAAGCATTCAATTTTTCTTTCACTGCAAACAAGGAATAAGAGCAATAAGCGGCCCCTTTTATATTGTATGTTGGGTTGTGCATTGCTCACAGTTGTTGCAGTATTTTAAAGTTCTCACATTTGTCTTTGAACCAATTGATTATCAAAAAGAAGATAATAGAACTTAATATATATCCTTGATTAAATTCGAACCAACCGGAATAGCTCTATTCATAAAATTTACAGACCAATCCGATTCGGACCTACTAAAAATTTAAAAAATAAATGATCCGAACTCGTGATTAATCAAATTCAAAAGTATCCAAATCTAAATAAATTTATAAATATTGAATATTCGAACAATTATACCAATTTGAATTAATATGAACTGAACAAGATTGTACACCCGATAAAATATATTCAGATTTAGTTGTGGAGTCCTTTTTAGAAGATCCCTAAGAGCCTTGGTTGGTCAACCGGGTCCGCAACCACAAAGCATTCCATCCATGCAAATATGTAATAACAAAGTTCTCCATACCTGTATATATATGGTGTAAATGTTTTTGAAGTATTTCATAAATTGAAAGATACTAATCATTTCACATGAACTTTGATCAACTTAATTAGTGCCATGACAATATATACAACACATTTGAGGGATGCAATTGTTTAAAACTAAGTTGTTAATTTTGATTTGTATTGTTTTGCCTTTTCGTTTTGCAAATATTACACTGCATTTGGCATGTTTCATAGCATGTCCTCTTTTTTCTTCTCATTCTGAATGAAGCAAGTGACATAAAGAAAAATGATGAAGCAAGAACCCTTTTTTTTTCTTCTCATTCTGAATGAAGGAAGTGACATAAAAAAAATGATGAAGCAATAACTCTTTTTTCTTCTCATTCTAAACGAAGAGTGACATAAAGAAAAAAGATGAAGCAAGAAGCATTCAATTTGTCTCTCACTGCAAGCAAAGAATAAGAGCAATAAGCGACCCCTTTTGTATCTTATGTTGCATTGTGCATTGATTACAATTGTTGTAGTATTTTAAAGTTCTCACATTTGTCTGCACCTTATTGATTATCAAAAAGAAGAAAATAGAACTTAATATATATCTTTGATTAAATTTGAACCAACAGGAATAACTATCTTGATAAAATTGACATTCCAATCCGATTGAAACCTATTAAAAATTTTAAAAATAAATGACCGAACTCATTATTAAATCAAATTAAAAAATATCCGAACTAAATAAATTTATAAATATTGAACATTCAAACATAAAATAATCTAAACCCGAATCATCCATGATCCAAAAAATCTCCAAACCTTTAGCAATCAAACTAAATGTTTATAACAATCTGAATTAATATGAACCAAAAAAGATATTTATAACAATCTGCAGTGCTAAGGTTTTGAATCTTCAAATTTTGTTGGTAAACCAAATATCTTTTTTTGATGCATTATGCTATTTCATTAATTGTGGGTCAATTTCTTTCTAAGAGATTAATTCCGTACGTGTTGCTTTTATAATTTGAATATTATTGTTTTTATAATTTGGATATTATTTTTTTATTGAATATGACAGTTATTTGAGAATTTTTTTTTAACATAAAGCTCGAAGTACACAATATAATATTTAAACTATTAAATTATAATTTATTCCATAATACTGAACTGTTTTGTGTTTTGTCTCTATTCATTAAAAAAAGTAAGGTTTTATTAAATTAAATTAAATACACAATAAACTATAAGTTTCTATATTAAACCCAAAAATATATTTATATACGTACACATAGTTTTTCAAATAATCAGAAATAAATCAAATCAAATCTAATACTTATCAAAGTCCAATGCTAATCTGAATCCAGCTTAATTCAATTCAAACACAATCCGACCCACCCGATTTATATTTGAAATATGGAACTAAATTACTCGTAACATGTACAAGATTACATGTGACTCATCTGAACATGGATCTGAAACATTTGGATACGGCCCTGTTGCGGCTCTGAATAATCCAATTCAGCGTGAACCGCGCGTACACCAGCGGACAACGCTCCTGCTCATAGACCGCGCGTGGACCACTACCAAAACCAATTTTTTCTTGCGCCTGGAAGATTCGAACCAAGGTCCTGTTACCCACGAAGGACATCTCTTGACCACTAGGCTAACTAACATTTGTTGTCATAAGTTAGTAGCTATTTTATTTATTGTATACATAGGCTATTGTATTTATCCAGAATTTTTTTATATTTAATGTTATTCTTAGACTCCAAAATTATATTAAATGTATACAAGTGTTTTAATAATATAATTAAAATAATAAAAAATAATATATATAATAGGTATATCGTATCTTTAATTTTTGAAAATTGCCGTATCGTCATATCCGTATCGTATCCGATAGATACCTATATCCGTATCCATACAACATAGCATAAATATAATTAACCCAACATCCAAATTATTGAGATGGTCCAAATGTTGAAAGATTTAGAACCTGTATAATCCAACTCATATATTTTTTTTTCTTTCTTTTTCTTTTTCTTTTTCTTTTTCTTTTTCTTTTTCTTTTTCTTTTTCTTTTTCTTTTTTTTTTCTTTTCTTTTTTAAAGATAGTGGGTATATTACGGATTTCATTACAAAATCAAAATAATATATGTATAGATATCCAAAATAGAAACCTGTCACAAGCATCATCCTGTTTCTGTTCACATTACAAATTCCACCATAAACCAAGTACAGAAACCTATGCATTTTTTTTAGTTAATTATTCAAATCTGGAAATATACTGACACTGAAATTAATCGATCTGTTCAATTTAAGTCCAATACATACGTATCTATTAAACACAAAAGTAATTATCTGAAACTAACTCCATCCAATCCGAATAGAAACTGACTTGTCTGATTTGCCAGGTCTATTAGTCAATAAGTTTTGTAATATTAGTTGCTCATATTGAATCATGTAAACTGATAATGTGCGTTGTAAGTTGTTTAATTATACTATTTTCTTAATCATGAGTCTCAATATATTCAGTATTAAAAATAAGAGGTTTACTTGTCATTTTGAAATTGATTTTACTAAATTACATATATAATAATTAAGTTACACTTTTTTTACTAAATTACATATAACTTAATTTGTTCTAAATTTGAATAAAATTAAAAAGAAAATATATTGTGTTTACTCCTACTTTTTATGAAGTATTAATGACTCACTCAAAAAAAAATTATAACCATTTTATTTGAAAGAGAACTCTTGAAGCACTTGAAGAGCAGTCAATCACACAGATAGTATAAATCTACTACGTAGCTTTCTCTTTTCCTAGCCCAAGTAGCTTTCTCTTTTCCTTTTTGTAAGGACACAGATATGATAAATCTACTACGTAAATATTAAGCATTGAAGAGCAGTGAATCACACAACTACAAGCTCTCCTTGCTAGTTTGTTCCTAATAAAAGGGATCATAATATCTCTGGTACTCTCTACCTATCAAACGAAAGCCACAAAAAAAAAGAGAGAGGGAGTACGTAATTACAATGTCGACGTCCAAACCTTCTGTTGAACCCAATGACAACTTGAGTAAGAAGCTCTTCAATGAAGCAATGAATCGCAATTGGGAAGAGGTGAAGAGTCTCTACAAAAATGAGAAAGTACTCCAAGGCGTGCCTATTACACGTGCCAAGGACACCTTACTTCATGTTGCAGTTTCTAGTGCCCCGGAAAAAATAGTTTTGCAACTCCTCGATATCATTCAGCCTCAAGGTATTACCACTTTATATATATGAAAAAAAACCAATGTGCTATATTTATAATAGCTATATATCAGTTATCATGTACGGCTATGTGATGTATCATTTAAAATTCTACCATTTTAATATAATGCAAACCCTTTGGTTCCTCTAGTTGCCAAAACTGTTGTGGGGACGTCTGCAGGAAGTTACTGCTAACATATGTACATATACATGTCCTTAATTATTTGTACTGTTTGATTATTCCTTTTTAAGTTGCCCAACTTAAAAATCTTTGTTTCTAATTGCCCAATTACCTACTTTCAAATCGGCACCTAAAAGTTGCACAAAAGAATTTGAAATAATATATGTATTAATTAACTAATGCTTTACCATATAACTAATTAACTGAGGCTCTTGATGTTTTATGGACACAATGCAATAATTAGGGCTTTTAATATGGAATTAAAATGTTTTACCTATAGCTTTTGGATAAAAACTATATGTAGAGCCCATTTGGCAGTATGAGAAGATTAAATACTGAATAAGGAAAATGTAAAACGAGCCCTTCCTGAGCATGTAAATTCTGTAGGATCCTTCAAATATATCATGGTATATTAGCAACAAACCTGGAAACATATTCATTCAAGACGAAATAAATATTATTTACTTAAAAGCCATAAACTGATAAATTTCAAACAAGGTGACAATTGTGAACAAATAGAACTGAGATTATACAATATTATAAAACACGTGCAAGAAAGGATGATACAATAATTAACTTTTTGTCAAATTTGGCAGAAGGTTATAACACACTTCGTCAGTCCCTACTAATTTCTGTTAATTATAAACTTAGTTATTAAGAGGATGCATGTTTAAAAGAATATATAATTTATAATGTTAGTCCAAAAGGATTTTTTGGAACAAAAAAAAATTTTAATTCAGAATTCTACGCATTGCTTCGGAAAAAGTGTTTAATATCGTAATAGGAGAGTTGAAATACGTACCTCGTGTGTCTTTCATGCCACATTGTACCTCACATCCTATAATAGTCATTTATTTTTTTGTTGGAAAATTCAAATGTTATATTAGGTCTATATATACATAAGAAATCATTTTGTATGTGTAAGAGATAAAAATGATAGTTTTAGATCTCTATACTTCACCAAAATTTATTATATTTCTTTCAATTACAAGATTTATTTAAGTTCATATCCAGTTTGAGAGGATACTAACAATTTAATCCATAACCATGTAGACCCCAATTAAATTTTCATTTTGAATTCTAAGAATATTTGATGCAATTCTCACAGATATGACCGAAATCTTGAATATAAAGAACAAAACTGGGTATACCCCACTTCATCTGGCGGCGTTTATCGGACTTGAGAAAGTTTGCAGGAAGATTGCAGAAATGTGTCCAGATATGGTAACCGGTGCACGTAACAACCTTCAGGAGACTCCTCTCTTTTCGGCAGTGCGTCACGGAAATAAGGATGCCTTCTTTGAGCTTGAGCTTGCCATCCATAGGAAACAAAAGCTGAAAATTGATGAAAACTGCTTATTGAAGAGAGACATCACTCACTGTAGGAGAGATGATGGTAACAATATCCTTCACTATGCCATTAAAGTGGAACATTTTGGTATGCGCTTTTTCTACAGAAAAATATAAATTAAATTAAAAATAAGCCATAATATAACTATTCAAATGTATTGATTGTAGATTTGGCATATGAGATCATTTACCTATATCCCCAGTTGGTGAATTATGTCAATTCAAGGGGAGAAACTGCACTCCACACTCTGGCTAACATGCCTTCTGTTTTCAAGAGTGGAGCGCGCTTTGGCTTATATGATACGATTTTATATCATTGTACTTGAAACTTCTTTTTTTACATGAATTACTTTAATTTTGAGGGTGATACCATTTTCAATGACAGAAATCTAATTCTTAACTGTGATTTTATCATAATAATAATTGCTATATGGTGCCTCACAATTTGACTACTTTATTCAATAAATTACATTAATATTAATTGTAACACCTTTTTCAGTGATTGAAAATTAATTGTTAATTGCAATTTTTACAATTATAATAATTACTATGTGGTGCTTTACAATTTGACTTGAGAACATTTCGTACTTTGATTGTAGGTACAATTACAGAGCCACTCAAGTATGATTTTGTTAATTTCATGAAGAAAGAAATAAAAGGTAGAAAGGATGAACAACAAGACAATCCGCAGGAAGATGAAAATAAAGTAATGCCAATATACAAAGTTTGTATTGACCTATATTCTCTGATGAACCATTCTATCAGCTGCACATTTAATACTAATGGTATGAGAAAAAAATACTCAATATAATTAACCAAAATAAGAACAAACTGTTTATATAGATCATTTTTTTTTTTTTTTGTCGACTAAACTTTCATATTTGCCCTATTGCAGCTTGTTGCTCAAAAATTGGTATCTATGAGGCTTGCTGCATTGATGTTGAAAATCCATGTATAGTATACAAACCATCATGATATAATCATACCAATAAGCTTTTCATTCTTAGAATTTAGTAAATCTTTGCTACTAAACTTTCATATTTGCTATTGCAGCTTCTAGCCCAAAAACTGATAAGGCTCCCAGTTCTGGTGAACAAGACTCATACCAGTCTCTCAATATTATTCAAGAAAACCCATGTATAGTATACAAACCATTATGTTATAATTATACCAATCAATTTTTTCCTAGAATTTAGTAATACTTGGCTTCTAAACTTTCATATTTGATATTGCAGCCTCTAGCTCAGAACCTGTTGTAGCTTCTAGCTCAGAACCTGTTGCAGCTTCTAGCTCAGAAACTGGTAAGACTCCTAGTTCTGGTGAAGAAGATCCATGTGTAGTATACAAATCATTATGTTATAATTATACCAATCAGTTTTTTCTTAGAATTTTGTAAAACATGGCTAGATTCTTAAGGTTAACTAATGGTATAAAAATGTTAATCTAACGGAAAGAGTCTTTCATATAACTATTTGTACGAAAGACCCTATAAAAATGTAAATGAAAAATGTTTTAAATGCATTTACCTCACAGTATTTAAGAAAGCAGAAATCCAATGTCAATGTTTTTGGTGTTCCCTCATGAACACAAGTTCATTTTTATTAATAATTTAAAATATAAATTTAGATAGTACATGTGAACCATTGATTTATTTTTAAAGTAATGGATTCTCATTAAATAAAGTAATGGATTCTCATTAAAGATTGTAATTTTAAACTTGTGTTTTACTAAGGATGAAAAAAAACAATGGTGGAAATAAATCATCATTCGATTTAGTTTTAGTTTTGTACGATATATTAATTTTAATATATTCTTGTCAATTAAATCTTAAATTCAATTTTAAGATATAATCATTGAGAATTTCTTTCTGTTATGTCAAGGATTACTTTGGGCAGTATGACATGCTAAGGTTTAAAAGCATAAAATGATTCATGAAGGACTAAAATAGTAATACAGTGAAATTTTTGGAAAAATGATAACATGATATGGTAATTTTTAATGAAATCTTACTTGTGTTAATAAATTTGTATTGTTTTCCTTAATTTTATCCTGCAAGAAAGTTGAAGCACAAAAGGAACCGAGAAGACTGTTCGCGAAGAAGTATCATATGATGATTTTATTTTTCAAGACCATCCTTAAGCTCCTATTAGTTGTTCTTGGGATAGGTACGTGCATGTTATATATGTTTGCATAATTTTTTGAAGAAAATGTCAAGTTATTCTTTGACACCAATTAACTGCTGAAAGTTCTTGTGATCGGTATTGTACCTTGATTGAAAAAAGGTCATTTTATAATTATAAAAAGCTCCTCCTATTTGGGCCTATGAATTAGATGAACTAGTTGATTTTATAGAAGGTATATCGTACATGAGGAAGTAACTAATTATAAACTCAATATTCACAGTTCATTTTTTATTTCTAGTAATTGACCATTCTTTTCAAAGTTCTTCAAATTCTAGAATTGCAATTTTTGTCAGAAAAGTAAAATTTTGGCTGATAAAGACAAATGGCAATGATATTCATATTCGATGCTTGTTTACACTTATTTGGTTCATGATGATGCACAAACTTCATTTGGACAATAGAAAACAAGTATTTAGAAATAGAGGAAAAAACAAAGTATAAACATAGTATCAGAGTACAACTACTGATGTTGAAAATCCATATATAGTATACAAACCATCATGATATAATCATACAAATAAGCTCTTCATTCTTAGAATTTAGTAAATCTTGGCTACTAATTAAACTTTCTTATTTGCTATTGTAGCTTCTAGCTCAAAAACTGATAAGGCTCCCAGTTCTAGTGAGGAAGGCCCATTCCAGTCTCCCAATTCTGTTAAAAAAGACCCATGTATAGTATACAAACCACTATATTATAATTATATCTATCAATTTTTTCCTAGAATTTAGTAATACCTGGCTTCTAAACTTTCATATTTGATGTTGCAGCTTCTAGCTCAGAACCTGTTGCAGCTTGTAGCTTAGAAACTGGTAAGACTCCTAATTATGGTGAAGAAGATTCATGTGTAGTATACAAACCATTATGTTATAATTATATCAATCAGTTTTTTCTTAGAGTTTTGTACCACTTTGCTTGATTCTTAAGGTTAACTAATGGTATTAAACTATTAATCTAACGTTTTCATATAACTATTTGTACAAAAAACCCTACAAAAATGTAAATGAAAAAAATGTTTTAACTATATTTACCTCACAGTATTTAATGAAGGAGAAATCTAATGTCAATGTTTTTGGTGTTTCCTCATGAACACAAGACCATTTTTATTAATAATTTAAAATATAAATTCAGATAGTACATGTGCACCATTTATCTTGATTTATTTCTAAAGTAATGGATTCTCGTTGAAGATTGTAATTTTAAACTTGTGTTTTACTAAGGATGAAAAAAATCAACGGTGGAAATGAATCACCATAAACCATTGATTTCTTGGCTTCTTTATATGTACAACACAAAAGTCAAAATTTGACGTCATTACTTTCCTCTAGAAACAAAAGAAAGATAAACTGTTTCATTTTAAATTTTGTGCAAGGAGAAAATACATGGGCATTGGATCATTCTATGTAATTTTTGTTTTGTACAATATATTAATTTTAAGATATACTTTTGTCAATTAAATTTAAGATATAATTATTGAGAATTTCTTTCTGTTGTGTCAAGGATTACTTTTGGTAGTATGACATGCTAAGGTTTAAAAGCATAAAATGATTCATGAAGGACTAAAACAATAATACAGAGTGAAATTTTTGGAAAACTGATCACATGATATGGTAATTTTTAATGAAATCTTACTTGTCTTAATAAATTTTTATTGTTTTCCTTAATTTTATCCTGCATGAAAGTTGAAGCACAAAAGGAACGGAAAAGAATGTACCCGAAGAACTATGATACGATGATTTTATTTTTCAAGATGATCGTTAAGCTCCTATTAGTTGTTTTTGGGAGAGGTACGTGCATGTATATATGTTTGCATAATTTCTCCAAGAAAATGTCAAGTTATTCTTCGACACCAATTAACTACTGAAAGTTCTTGTGATCGGTATTGTACCCTGATTGAAAAAGGTATAATTATAAAAAAGTCCTCCTATTTGGGCCTATGATTAAGATGAACTAGTTGTTCTTATAGAAGTATATAGTATATGAGGAAGTAACTAATTATAAGGTCAATATGCACAGTTCATTTTTTATTTCTAGATGAAGTAATTGACAATTCTTTTCGAAGTTCTTAAAATTCTAGAATTGCATTTTTTGTCAAAAAAGTGAAATTTTGGCTTATAAAGACAAATGGCAATGATATTTATATTCGTTGCTTGTTTACACTTATTTGGTTCATGATGGTGTTTCATTTAGACAATAGAAAACAAGTATTTAGAAATAGAGGAAAAGACAAAGTTTAAACATAGTATCAAAGTACGACTATCGTGACATCAGTGGTATTTAAGCCTAAATATTGCCATCTCAAAATTTATCGGATCGGCTTCAAATGATAAATCCAAACCGTTCAAAATGATCTACTTCATGAGATGTATTTACATGCAAAATTTATTGATTTTTGATGGCATTCAGCATGAAATCAAGCGGTCAAAGAAAGAAGGTTTTAAGGTAATTTTAATGCATTCATTTATTTTTTGGTCATTTTTTGACTGCTTGACTTGATACTATATACCATAAAAATTTTATAAATTTTGCATATAAATGCATCACTTGTGTAAGTAGATTGGCTTGAATGGTTTGAATTTATCTTTTGAGGTATATCCAATATATTTTGAAGATTGGTGGCATGCCACTGATGTCATGGTTCCCGGACTCCATAGTATCAACTATAATTTCCTGGTGCATGGCCAAATAAAGAAAGAGAGGAGTATGATTCTTAATATAACTCGGAACAGTTAATTGAGATTCTTTTGAATGAAAGAAAAGTTGCCAATTATTATCGACCTTTTGCTCAGCTGTTTACAATATTTATTTAGTATATCATTCTGACATTCTGTGAATAACGTCTTCCTAAAGGGTTAACGAGACAGCAAACAATTAGGAAAATTAAACAACAGCACAGAAGTGCAAAGAAAATAATGAATGAACTGGTGAATCATTCAAAACTCTGGGAATACGAGGGAGCCAGCGGTGGAAAGGAACCAGATGATGAGTTTCCAACAGAAGCTACTCATATCGATTTAAAACCTCCAGGGGAGACAGAAGTACAAGAAGCTACTAATCAGGGTATTGATACCTTACTTTTCAAGCATAAAATTATAGAACACAAATTCATTATAGAGTCACCATAGAAAACTTCCTATGCATATTGTTATAAAAGAGAGGAGAGAAATCAAAAGCATGTTGCTACACGTTTTGTTTGACATAAATTACAATTCTTTTTTTAAGGTTGGTGAAATAGCCAACAGTTGTATTAATAGTAAAAAGTTATTTACATAGGCTCAGCAAGCCTTTCATTACAGCAACTATAGTAATTAACTCGCGAATATTGACAAATTACAATTTTTTCAACATAGGCTCAGCAAGCCCTGTTTTGGTAGCTGCAAAGAATGGAATAACAGAGATGGTGAAAAAAATCCTCAAGAAGTATCCAGTGGCAATCATGGACAAAGACGAGAAAAAAAAAAATATTATTTTATTGGCAGTGGAGTTCCGCCAGGTCCACGTGTATAAGTACATGCTGGATTACTTATACATGCTGGATTTTTCAACTGTGAAGAGTGTATTTCGGAGAGTAGATAAAGATGAAAATAGTGTTCTACATCTCGCAGCCAAGCTCCCCGACAGCCGGCCGTGGAGCATCCCTGGAGCGGCACTTCAGATGCAATGGGAGAGCAAGTGGTACCAGGTGATCTCTCTTGAGCTCTCTTCTCTCTAAAAAATGGAATAAACTTAAATAAAAACTGAACATATGTAATATGCATGGCGGTGTGCAGTATGTGCGTAATAGTAGTTGTAAAATTAATGAAGAATTGTTATCAAGAATCAACAAGAATGGAAAGAAGCCAGAGGAGTTGTTCATAGAGGAGCATGCTGACCTGGTTGCAAAAGGAAGCACATGGCTGACAAACACTTCCCAGTCTTGTTCCGGGCTGGCTGCTATAGTTGCTACGGTGGTCTTTGCATCTGCAATCACAGTTCCAGGAGGTGTAGACCAGCAGTCTGGATTTCCAGTCCTCGGTACAAGCCCAGTTTTTCAGTTGTTCGCCATCTCATCCCTTGTCGCTCTTTGCTTCTCTGTTACATCTATTGTCATGTTCTTCACAGTACTCACCTCTGGTTACGAGGTTACCAAAACTCCTATCTTAAAAATAATTTCTTCCTTTTAACATTTCAACATAGAAAACTGAAATTCTTATTTATTTGCTGATCAGGTAAGGGACTTCAATAGGAGTATTCCCGTGAAGCTTATCCTGGGGCTGACCTCCCTCTTCATCTCATTTGTTTCTATGCTTGTCTCATTCTGTGCCGGAAACTTTTTTATTGTCGAAAATAAGCTCAAATTTGCCGTGTACCCCATATACGCCGTCATGTGGTTTATGGTCACTTTCGTTGCCGTCATGTACTTTCCTCTTATATTCTTTGTCATCAAAGCAACTATAAAGAAAGTTCCGGAGGTCACTGAGAAGTTACATGTCGCCTAGCTAGCTCCACAATAATATGCTCAGTATAATTACTGTTGCTCGTTTTAAGTTCTATTCTAATTAATAATTCAAGGCTAAGAATTTTGATGTTGATTTTGATTTTGATTTTGATGTGATGTTTGGTTGATCACGTGGGTCACATGGAGAATAATTATTCAGGACTTTTTATCGCTCGATCTGGTTTGTTTTAAGTTTGTTGCAAGTGTTTTCTTTGTTTTTGGTTTGCTTTGGTTTGGTTTGGTTTGGTTTGTAATAGGGTCAGTCAATTTTCTTGAGGTAATAAAAAAAAGGGAAAATTTCGTGTGTACCCATTTAAATTTTCAAAATAGTCAATTTCCTCATTAATATCTCATAATATTCAATATCCCCATACAAACTTTACTTTCTTTTTTTCATCCCCTTTTATTTATTTTATCTTTTATTTAATTATTTTAAAAATTGTAATGACAAATTTACCCTTTTATTAAAATGAAGTGTCCATTAAATATCTAATCTTTTCATCAATCAAACCAATTTACTACATCCCATCTCTCTCATCTTCTTCCCACTCTACTCTTCTTTTCTTCTGTTGGAGAGATACCTCACCTGGTAACACCATTGTTCTCTCGATCCCCTTCTGATATTCTCATGCCCCAGCGAGAAATATCACAAAGACCATATATGTTTCCTGTTCTCATTCTTCTCTATTCTCTTGCTCCCAAGAGGCACACCTTGTCAAAGCTTTCTCAGTTTCTTCAGATATATTTACAAAAAATAATAGAACCAGACAAAGACCTTAATTACAAAAGCCTAATTCGTATTCTTCTAGTTTCTACAAACAATCAAATTAATTTTTACCAAACAAAGACCTCTAAGTGTCATGGAAGACAGTTAATCTTCCTAAAATTTAACACAGACAAATTCAAATTAGAGTGTTTAATTATATAATTCTTGCTAACAAATATTGTCATTTGGGGCTGCCAAAATATAACCCAACACAAAGGGACACGCAGATACACAAACCCAAATAACCTGCCTGAGAATTATGATGTGGGTCCTAGTTCTGGTGAAGAAGTCCCGTCCCAGTCTCGCATTTCTGTTCAAGAAGACCCATGTATAGTATACAAACCACTATATCATGATTATACCTATCAATTTTTTCCTAGAATTTAGTAATACTTGGCTTCTAAACTTTCATATTTGATATTGTAGCTTCTAGCTCAGAACCTGTTGTAGCTTCTAGCTCAAAAACTGGTAAGACTCCTAGTTCTGGTGAAGAAGATTCATGTGTAGTATACAAACCATTATGTTATAATTATACCAACTAATTTTTTCTTAGAGTCTTGTAACACTTGGCTAGATTCTTAAGGTTAACTAATGGTATAAAACTATTAATCTAACGGAAAGAGACTTTCATATAATTTGTACGAAAGACCCTATAAAACTGTAAATGAAAAAAAGTTTTAACTATATTTACCTCACAGTATTTAATGAAGGAGAATCCAATGTCAATGTTTTTGGTGTTCCCTCATGAACACAAGTCCATTTCAAATTTTTTCAGTTTTCAAATTTTTCAGATTTCAAATTTTTTCATATTTCAAATTTTTCATATTTCAAATTTTTCAGATTTCAAATTTTTCAGATTTCAAATTTTTCAGATTTCAAATTTTTTTCATATTTCAAATTTTTCCGGATTTCAAATCTTTTCAGATTTCAAATTTTTTTCAGATTTCAAAATATTTCAGATTTCAAATTTTTCATATTTGAAATTTTTCAGATTTGAAAATTTTTCAGAGTTGAAATTTTTTCAGATTTGAAAATTTTTCAGATTTGAAATTTCTTCAGATTTCAAATTTTTCAGATTTCAAATTTTTCATATTTCAAATTTTTTAAGATTTAAAATTTTTTCAGATTTCAAATTTTTTATATTTCAAAATTTTTCAGATTTCAAAATTTTTCAGATTTCAAAATTTTTCAGATTTCAAAATTTTCAGATTTCAAAATTTTTCAGATTTGAAATTTCAAAGTTTTCAACATGTAATATGAGCCGGCATTTTGAAATTATTTTTAAAAAATGATCTTTTTTTCAAATCTCTTTAGATCGTTTCTTTAAAAAATAATCAAAAATTTTCAACATGTAATTTAAAGTCACAAAAATATGTCTATCCCACTTCAATCATTTCTTTAAAATAATTAAATGATCATTTTTTTAACATGTAATATGAGCCGACTTGCGAGCTCGCAAGTCGAGCCAAGTGTTTACATGAGTTGAGCCGAGCCGAGTTTTTTTCTTTCATAAGTGAGCCGAGTCGAGTTAGGGCATTTTTTAGTTTTGAGTCCAATTCATTATGAAATATTGAGCCGCTCAACTCATTGATTCGCGAGCCGGCTTAACTCATTAGCAGCCCTAATCAATTTTAAGATACACTTTCGTCAATTAAATTTTAAGATATAATCATTGAGAATTTCTCTGTTGTGTTAAGGATTTCTTTTGGCAGTATGACATACTAAGGTTTAAAACCATAAAATGATTCATGAAGAACTAAAACAATAATACAGAGCGAAATTTTTGAAAAAAATGATATCATGATATTGTAATTTTTAATGACATCTTACTTGTGTTAATAAATTTTTATTGTTTCCTTTAATTTTATGCTGCATGAAAGCTGAAGCACAAAAGGAACCGAGAAGAATGTACCCGAAGAACCATGATACGATGATTTTATTTTTCAGGACCATCCTTAAGCTCCTATTAGTTGTTCTTGGGATATTAGGTACGTGCATGTATATATGTTTGCATAATTTTTTGAAGAAAATGTCAAGTTATTCTTTGACACTAATTAACTGCTGAAAGTTCTTGTGATCGGTATTGTACCTTGATTGAAAAAGGTCATTTATAATTATAAAAAGCTCCTCCTATTTGGGCCTATGAATAAGATGAACTAGTTGTTCTTATAGAAGGTATATCGTATATGAGGAAGTAACTAAGCTCAATATGCACAGTTCATTTTTTATTTCTAGATGAAGTAATTGACAATTATTTTCGAAGTTCTTAAAATTCTAGAATTGCATTTTTTTGTCAAAAAAGTGAAATTTTGGCTTATAAAGACAAATGGCAATGATATTTATATTCGTTGCTTGTTTACACTTATTTGGTTCATGATGGTGTTTCATTTAGACAATAGAAAACAAGTATTTAGAAATAGAGGAAAAGACAAAGTATAAACATAGTATCAAAGTATGACTACCGTGACATTAGTGGTATTTAAGTCAAAATATTGTCATCTCAAAATCTATCGGATCGGCTTCAAATGACAAATCTAAACCGTTCAAAATGATCTACTTCATGAGATGTGTTTACATTCAAAATTTATTGATTTTCGATGGCATTTGGCATGAAATCAAGTGGTCAAAGAAAGAAGGTTTTAAGGTAATTTTAATGTATTCATTTTTTTGTCATTTTTTGACTGCTTGAGTTGATGCTATATACCATCAAAAATTTATAATTTTTGAATATGAATGCATTACTCGTGTAAGTAGATTGGCTTGAATGGTTTGGATTTATCTTTTGAGGTATAGCTGATAGATTTTGAAGATTGGTGGCATATATATGCATGCCACAGATGTCATGGTTGCCGGACTCCATAGTAAGTTAGTAACAACTATAATTTCCTGGTGCATGGCCAGAGAAAGAAATTAAGAGAGGAGTATGATTCTTAATATTACTCGGAACAGTTAACTGAGATTCTATTGAATGAAAGAAAAGTTGCCAATTATTATCGACCTTTTGCTCAGCTGTTTACAATATTAATTTAGTATATCATTCTGACATTCTGTGAATAACGTCTTCCTAAAGGGTTACCGAGACTGCAAACAATTAGGAAAACTAAACAACAGCACAGAAATGCAAAGAAAATAATGAATGAACTGGTGAATCATTCAACACTCTGGGAATACGAGGGAGCCAGCAGTGGAAAGGAACCAGCTGATGAGTCTCCAACAGTAATCAAGGGAGCTACTCATATCGGTCCAGAGATGACACCAGTACTAGAAGCTACTGAGCAGGGTATTGATACCTTACTTTTGAAGCATAAAATTATAGAACACAAATTCATTACAGAGACACCATAGAAAGCTTCCTATGCATACTGTTATAAAAGAGAGATCGATGAGAAATCAAACGCATGTTGCTACACGTTTTGTTGACATAAATTACAATTTTTTTTAAGGTTGGAGGTGAAATTAATACCGCCAACAGTTGTATTAATAGTAAAAAGTTATTTACATAGGCTCAGCAAGCCTTTCATTATAGCAACTATAGTAATTAACTCGCGAATATTGACAAATTACAATTTTTCAACATGTGCTTTAGTGAACCCTGTTTTGGTAGCAAAGAAAATAATGAATGAACTGGCGAATCAATTAACACACTGGAAATATGAGGAAGCCAGCGGTGGAAAGAAACCAGATGATGATGATGAGTCTCCAACAGTTATCAATGGAGCTACTCACATCAATTCAAAACAACCTCCAGGGAGGACACCAGTAGAAGCTCCTGATCAGGGTATTGATACCTTACTTTTCAAGCATAAAATTATAGAACACAAATTCATTACAGAGTCACCATAGAAAACTTCCTATGCATACTGTTATAAAAGAGAGATGAGAAATCAAAAGCATGTTGCTACTCGTTTTGTTGACATAAATTACAATTTTTTTTAAGGTTGGCGGTGAAATACTGCCAACAGTTGTATTAATATTAAAAAGTTATTTACATAGGCGCAGCAAGCCTTTCATTACAGCAACTATAGTAATTAATTCGCGAATATTGACAAATTACAATTTTTTCAACATGTGCTTTAGCAAGCCCTGTTTTGGTAGCTGCAAAGAATGGAATAACAGAGATGGTGAAAAAAATCCTCAAGAATTATCCAGTGGCAATCATTGATGGAGACAAGAAAAACAAAAATATTATTTTATTGGCAGTGGAGTTCCGCCAGGTCCATGTGTACAAGTACATGCTGGAAAAATTTTCAACTCAGAAGAGTGTATTTCGGAAAGTAGATGCAGATGAAAAATTTTCAACTGTGAAGAGTGTATTTCGGAAAGTAGATAAAGATGGAAATAGTGCTTTACATCTTGCAGCCATGCTCAGCGACAGCCGGCCGTGGGGCATCTCTGGAGCAGCACTTAAGCTGCAATGGGAGAGCAAGTGGTACCAGGTAATCTCTCTCTCTTCTCTCTAAAAAATGGAATGAACTTAAATAAAAACTGAAGATATGTAATATGCATGGCGGTGTGCAGTACGTGTGTAGTAGTAGTAGTGAAATTAACGAAGAATTGTTCTCAAGAAGCAACAAGAATGGAAAGAAGCCAGAGGAGTTGTTCATAGAGGAGCATGCTTCACTGCTTAAAGACGGAAGCACATGGCTGACAAACATTTCCCAGTCTTGTTCCGTGGTGGCTGGTCTGGTTGCTACGGTGGTCTTTGCATCTGCAAGCACAGTTCCAGGAGGTGTAGAGCAGCAGTCTGGATTTCCAGTCCTCAGTACAAGCCCAGTTTTTCAGTTGTTCGCCATCTCATCTCTTATCGCTCTTTGCTTCTCTGTTACATCTATTGTCATGTTCCTCGCAATACTCACCTCCGGTTACGAGGTTACCAAAACCCCTATCTTAAAAAGAATTTCTTCCTTTTAACATTTCAACATAGAAAACTGAAATTCTTATTAATTTGCTGATCAGGTAAGTGATTTCGATGGGGGACTTCCCATGAAGCTTATCCTGGGGCTGACCTCCCTCTTCATGTCATTTGCTTCTATGCTTGTCTCATTCAGTGCCGGAAACTTTTTTGATGTAGAAAATAAGCTCAAATTTGCCTTGTATCCCATATATGCCGTGATGTGCTTTACGGTCACTTTCTTTGCCGCCATGTACTTTCCTCTCACTTTCTTTGTCATCAAAGCAACTATAAAGAAAGTTCCGGAGCCCGCTGAGAAGATGCATGTCGACTAGCTAGCTCCACAATAATATGCTTAGTATAATTACTGTTGCTCGTTTTATGTTCTATTCTAATTAATAATTCAAGGCTAAGAATTTTGATTTTGATGTGATGTTTTTGGTTGATCACGTGGGTCACATGGAGAATAATTATTCAGGACCTTTTGTCGCTCGATCTGGTTTGTTTTAAGTTCTTTGCAAGTATTTTCTTTGTTTTGGTTTGGTTTATTTGTAATAGGGTCAGTCAATTTACTTGAGGTAATAAAAAAAATTCGTACGAAATACCAAGGAAAACAATTTCTGAATTAAGCATTCTCGTTTAAATTTGTTATTTGCCTCATTTTCCATGATTGGGTTGAGGATTATTATTAGAATTACTTAATTAATTATAGTAGATTACAATGGCAGTATATAAATAGCGATATTTTATTACCTCAGTTTGAAACGAAGATACAGAACCCTTGAGATAATTGATATCTTGTTTTAGTTTTCAATATGAAATTATCACTATTGTCGTATTGTGTAAATTTTTTCTTGATCAAACTATTCACATAGTGCGTACACAGTGGCACGGGGGTAGGCAGCTGCCTACCTCTGGAATTTTTGTTTTCTTCTTTTGACTAGATTCTTCGATAGGTCTGGCATACCCCTGAATTTGATTCTACCTACCTCTGGATTCAATTCGGAGTACCGATTATCAGTTCAGATTTCAAAAATGATTTGTGAGTTGTTTAATCTAATTAGGAAAGAAATGTATTTTTAAATCTTTGTTCAATTCGGCAATGCACATGCAATTTTACAACCGATTCGATAGACATAATGCAATTTGGTAGGCGGACGAAGGCGGAAAGAGAATTATGAAGGCGATTCGAATCCAAACCCGTTTAAAAAAAATTCAAACCCGATTTCTGTCTACCCCTGACTCAAATTCTGGCTACGCCACTGTGCGTACATAAATTGCGATTACAAAAAACAAATAATAATAATAAATTGTGTGCGCTGTGCTGCGCCTCTCTGAAAGGTTTCAATGTGCTATTGGTGCAGAGACATAGGTCACCTTGCTAGCTAGCACAGTCCAGGCCACCACCTTTTGGCTACGTTGTTGTATGTTTTGAGTGCGGTAGGCTGGGCCATAGAACAGGCAACTGTCTATCTACCACAGTTCCACCTTCTCGCACTCCTCCATCCTCTACACCTCCAATGGGGAGATCTCAGGACAAACCGGTCATTAAGTTCTACTTTAAACAAACTTTGACAAGAGCTCAACAAAGAAAAATTAAATCATTGAAGAAAATAACAAAATTAAGGACGTACTTGACAATGCGTAGAAATTTGGTACGCAATGGATAGAATTTGAACCAACAATAATAATATTTCGAAATCTTCTCAAACTGCTAAGATGATACTGACAGATATGGTATATACCTAGTATCAAATATAAATTTTAATTCTCCCTGTGACGAATCATGATAAACAACATATCATATGTATTCAGTTACATGTATAGTCATGGTCCACTATGTACCGAGTAATATTCCCAAAATAAAACAATACACCACATGTACACCATGTTGAACATCCTCCTCCTTCCTGAGTAGGAGGGTCAATAGGTACGATACGGATAGGATAGAAGCATTTTCATACATATATCCATTAAGAATTGATCTTATCAATATCTTACCCATACTCATTAAGAATTGACTTTATTCTACCCTACTCTTACCCGTTAAAATTATCGGGTAACAAAACCTTAATGGGTGAATAATGAATATTACTAACATAATAGTTAATTTTACTATATTTTGTAATTAGGACATAAAGATCATTGATTTCACACATATACAATCACATTACTAATATAAACAAAATGCAATCAATTCTAACTATTATTTTTATAAAGCAAGAGAATTCAAAAACACAAATATCCCTATGGATAAATTTAATTATTTAACTAAAAAAATGTTCGTCACACCGCTGATATTTTATAAAGCAAGAACGTCAGTAACACCGCTGATATTGTTACTGGGATGGAATGAAAATTCTTATTTCTCAAAAAAAAAAAAAAAAAAAATTAACCACCATTTTAAACATCAACAAATGCATATCATCCAAGTAGCTTTTGTTAAGCAACTGGAGAGGCAAAGAAAAGAGAATCTGGGATAGAATTTGAATTACCCTGAGCAGCAACCTAAAGGATAAAACTTGCATAACTGAAACAGTTCCCAAATATGAATATCCTTTATTGACAAGGTCACTTTTGTACTACCTTGACCAACCAATTCTAAAATTTTAAATGTCATACAAAGATGGTGCTTTCTTCTTCAAAAAAGGGAGAAAAAAAAAAGAATAAAGGTGGATTATTTCATACTGTTGGATTATTTCATAATGGTGAGGGAAAACCTGAAAGTATTTATTCCAATCATCCCGTCTTATGATGGGTAATAGTTTGGCATAATTTGAAGGCAGATGAAATGTTGGTCAAAGCAAGATGAAATGTTGGTCAAAGCAAGAAGCAAAACTACTTATGATGGGTAATAGTTCGGCGATCAGTACTTAAGAGGATCAAACTGGATCCTACATGTTGGAACAATTTTTCTCTGGGCCATATATGTCAGAAACATATCATTGTAACAGTACCAGGTACTTTGGGAACAACTTACAGGGTTGGCAAGGAGTTCCTCTCTAAAGACATTGTACTGGGAGCGCTTCTTCTCCAGTTCATAAGGCCAAAGTGCATGGTAAGCCGGCAGATATCCCAATAAAAGCTCCTCTCTATCACGAAACACAAATTAATTTCTAACTTCCACTAAGAGAATGAAATTACAAAAACAAATTGTACAAAATGGTAGTGAAGACTAGAAGATGCATAGTTTGACCAAGGTAGCAATCTGTTAAAATTTAGTTGAAGGTTCAGTTAATCACATGACTGAAGCAGCTAACACAAAATTCAGCCAATCCAAGCTGCATTGTCCAAAATGTGTGTCAAGGAACCATAATCTAGCTATTATTGCCCATGCAGTTCGCTGTTAGATAAAGATCATGGAAAAAAGAGAATCATAGAGAATTAGTTCAAGACCTTCCAAAGAGTAGGCCGTATACCGGGATGATCAGGTATGCCTTGGCAAGCCAGCCTGTGCAGTTCTCCGATATTCACAACCTTCTTTGATAACTATTCATTCAACGCTACAGGTCGTCAGAAAAAAAAACGATAACAAAATCAAGCAGCATTTTCTTTACAGCAATTTTAAACCCTAACTGCGGTGTTGAATTCAGCGATCAAGTGCGAGTTTGAAGCGCCAGAGGAGCTGGTTTCCTCGGATGGATCTGATTTGGCTTTGGCGGGAGGAGGTGAAGGAGGTGGAGGGGGTGTTGGCTTTGGCGGAGGAGGCGGAGGCACCACGTGGCGCGGAGGAGGGTCGTCTGGAGGGATGGTGGTGGAGGGAGCCAGAGGAGCGGGGGCAGACCGCAGAATTTTTTTCATAAACCATAATTAATAAAACGAATTTTACGGAACCAATATGATTGGTTTTTTTATTTCAAACCCTACGTTCTTCAAAATTGCATTTTTTCAGACCATAGGAACAATACGGTCTTACTTTTTTTTTTCTTTTTTTTTTTTTAAAAAAACAGAAATTTTGTAAATTTTTTTATTTTTTGTATTAAAATATTAGAAATATTGAATATATTTCTTTGAAAATAGATGAAATATAAAATAATTTGATTTATTAGAAAGACTGCAACAAATAACCCGGATCAATATTTTTCAGATTGTATTTTTCGCGGCCGTAAGAAAAATTAATATATTTCTTTATGTGTTATTGGAAAAAAATAAAAATGTTTAGATTCTGATTTATTGATCTCGGTTCAAAAGTCACTTCTAGGTAATTCAGAAAATATTGTGATCCTTCTAGTTATTTAATTTATGAAAAGTTGTATCTATTTTTGAAAAAAAAAAAAACTTTAAGTTATTTAATGATTGTTATTCAAAAATAATTCTCAAAACAGATACAATTTTTTATAAATTAAATGTCCTAGAAGGATCACAATATTTTCTGGATTATCTAGAAGTGACTTTTGAACCGAGATCAATAAATCAGAATCTAAGCATTTTTATTTTTTTCCAATAACACATAAAGAAATATATTAATTTTTCTTACGGCCGCGAAAAATACAATCTGAAAAATATTGATCCGGGTTATTTGTTGCAGTCTTTCTAATAAATCAAATTATTTTATATTTCATCTATTTTCAAAGAAATATATTCAATATTTCTAATATTTTAATACAAAAAATAAAAAAATTTAAAAAATTTCTATTTAAAAAAAAATGGTAAGACCGTGTGGTCCCTACGGTCTGGAAAAATGCAATTTTGGAGACCGTAGGGACCATACAGTCCTTATGGTTTTTGAAAAAAAAAACCAATCATATTGGTTCCGTAAAATTCGTTTTATTTATTATGGTTTATAAAAAAAATTACAGACCACATGGGGTTATTTAGCCAGTCCGACATGCGCTTCTTGTGTGCCTTATTGATGGCTTTGTTGGAATTAATTTCAATTAATTACAACATATGTGAGCTTATATATAATATAAATATATATTGAATAATAGACTATCAAAATTAGATCCGTAATGAAGTGATCAAATTAAGTATTATTTATTGGATTCAATATGTATCATGAGAAGTGGGGTCTTTAATGTGTAGAATGCGTATTAATAACTTTATGATTTAGTGATTATCTAAATTATATAAAGTTTAATAATAATACAATTATGCTATTAATTAGTCTCTAGGGAACACAATCAAATAAGACAATGTTATGTAAATAAGAAAATATTCAATAAAGCAAGTTCTGAATTCAGACTCGCGAAATATTCAATGTGAAAAACAAGATTAATTAATTAATTAAAGAAAGGCATCTATTCATTTGATTAAATGAAAAGGTCAATTAATCAGATGAAATTCGGCATCTATTGATTTGATTAATAAAACAAAAGGCGCCTATTCATGAAAGGACCTATATCATGATGAGGAGGGTTTAAATGCCTCCATGTTTTTGTTCCTCCATCTCTCTTCATCATTTTCAAAGTTCAAACAGTCGATCCGAACCGTTCAACCTAACCTTCATACTAAAATATGTTTGGAGACCAAATTTTATATTTTTATGAATTTTTTTACTATTTTCTTAGATAGGTACAAAATCAATAAATCTGAACCATCTAAAAACAGTATTATTTTACCTATCTAAAAAAATAGTAAAAAAATTCCTAAAAATATAAAATTTGGTCTCCAAACATATTTTAGTATGGAGGTTAGGTTGAGCGGTTCGGATCGACTGTTTGAACTTTGAAAATGATGGAGAGAGATGGAGGCATGATGGAGGCATTTGAACCCTCCTCTATCATGATATATACGGCTCCTAATCAAAATGAATCAGTATCCTTTTGATAATACAGACAGATCTGTCTCTCTCTCTAATCTCTCTCTACTAAAAACAATAAGAAAATAGAGGTTGATATCTTGTGATTGAGAAGGGGATTTTCGGTAAAAAACTTGTGATTTGGGTATCTCTCCTTGTGAATAACAGAGTGTTGTCGCTGCCGCCTCTTTCGCTCTCTCTATCGGACTTGAGAGGGATTGCTTGGAAAGGAAAGGCTTCCAGTGATCAACAGTGATTGTGCATCCCTGGAAGACCATGACTACGGATCAAGGTAACTTTAAATTTTATATTATAGTTCACTATAGGATCGTGGCATATCTAAGGTTTATATATGCGGTATGGTTATGTATAAAATAAATTCAACAAGTGGTATCAGGGCCTACTCTACTTGAACTGATTAATTTCTGCATAAATAGATTTTGTTAAAGATTTCAGAAATTAGTTATTTGGAAATTTAGGTTTTATGATTTTCCGTTACTCTGTTTTGACCGAAAGGTTGAATTTTTTGGTTCAAAGTTTAGAACGTAACTATGTGATGAAAAGGCGCTATTCTGGTTATCTGATTAAATAGCGTTACTCTGTTTTGCCGAAATTTTGGTTTTCTAATCCAAAATCCATTATTTTAAGTATTCCGCTGCAATATTATATTTGGTCAACCCAATTACAGTTACAATTGATTATGATTATTTACAATCAATTTGTGGCCAATACAATTAGTTTTGACCAATATGAGGACAATTAAATTTTTGGCCAAAACATAGGTGTAATCATTGGCCGGACCTGATATTTCTAAACTAAATCTAGCTTATGTATGTCTAATCCCTAAGAAAGAAGTAGCACCTTCTATTTCTAATTATAGGTCTATTAGCCTAATTAATTGTAGTTTTAAGCTTATTACAAAGTTGTTGGCTGATAGGTTATCTAGAGTTATGGACTTTTTAATTGATGATACACAAACAGCTTTTATAAAAGGTAGAAACATAATGGATAATGTTGTTGTTGCATCAGAGGTTTTACATCAGGTTAGGGTATCAAAATCAAAAGGTCTTCTTTTTAAGTTAGATTTCGAGAAGGCTTATGACCTTATTAATTGGGATTTTTTGTTTGAAGTTTTAAAGGCAAGAGGTTTTGGGGAGACTTTTCAAAGATGGATTAGGGAGATATTGTCTGGTAGTCGAACTTGCATTAGTGTTAATGGCTCTTTAGGTGACTATTTTAGTTGTAGAAGAGGATTACGACAAGGGGATCCTTTATCTCCTTTTTTATTTGATATTGTAGCTGACTCTTTAAATAGAATTTTAAGTAATGCTAAACAGGCTGGTTATTTGAAAGGCTTAGGTAATTTTGAAGGGGTTGGGGATATCTTAAATTTGCATTTTGCAGACGATACACTTTTATTTTTAGAGGCCAAAGATAACATGGTAGAAGCTTTAAAACTCCTACTTTCTGGTTTTGAAAATATGACTGGTCTTAAGATTAATTATCATAAAAGTGTGTTGATTCCTCTAAATATTAGTGAAGTTGAAAGTAATAGATTAGCGAACATTTTTGGATGTACTGTTTCTCAGTTACCAATTACGTATTTGGGGGTTCCTATTCATTGGAAAACTATACCTATTGAGTGTTGGAATGTGTTGATAGACAAAATAGAAAAACGTTTGCAAGGGTGGAAGATCAAGTTACTTTCTATAGGGGGTAGAGTTACTTTACTTAATTCTATCATTTCTGCTATTCCGTTATACTGGTTAGCTATTTATAACATGCCTGTCACGATTAGACACAGAATTGATCAGTTAAGGAGAATATTTCTTTGGTATGGGGGGCATTCAGTTAGGAAAAAAATTTCCCTAGTATCATGGCAAGAGGTGTGTGCAGACAAGGATCAAGGGGGGTTAGGATTGATGAATTTAAAGACTATTAATTGTGCCTTGTTGGCTAAGTGGTGGTATAGGTTTAATGATCCTAGGGTAAATGGGAAGTGAAAATGCATTCTAAAATCTAAGTATGGTTTATTAGGTTGTACAACTACTATGTCTGCTTTTTGGTCGGGGGTGTGTAAACGTAAGCATATAGTGGACTTAGGTTTTAGCAAAGAACTTGGTAATGGAGCTGATATATTGTTTTGGTGTGATAGATGGTTAAGTGATTGTGCTTTATGTGATTTATATCCAAACCTATTTTCAATAGCTGTAGATATTACCATTTCAGTAGCCGATGTATGCGCTGAGGGTACAGTAAATTTGGTATTTAGAAGACAATTGGTAGGGAATTTTAGGGAAGAATGGATAAAGTTGTGTGATCAATTAGGTCAGGTGCGAATCTTTAGGGATAGAAATGATAGACTTTTTTGGAGATGGGATGGTCAAGGTAAATTTACGGTTCACTCTTTCTACAAGTGGTTGGAGTTTGGAGGAATTAGGAATAGAGATTATGATACTATATGGATGGTATATATTCCTTTTAAGATCAAAATTTTTCTATGGTTAGTTAAGAAAAAAAGTGTACTTACTAGGGTGACTTTGAGTACACGAGGATGGCAAGGGGATGTGTCTTGTGTGTTTTGTGGTGCAGCTGAAACTATAGATCATTTGTTTGTGCAGTGTCCTTTTATTCGAAGTATTTGGAATTGGATAGCTAATTTTAACAATTTTTCTTTTGATTATTCAACTATTGATGAATTATGGTTTATTGACAAAGATATTTCTTTGAAAGATAGGTTATTGGTAGAATTACTTAGAGGAGCAGTGTTATGGTCAGTATGGTTAGCTAGGAATAAGTTATGTTTCCAAGGGATTACAACAAATTCCAAATTAGTAGGGGCTCAAATTATAGCTTTAGCGTATTTTTGGGTGAATACTAAGTGTTCGGGTTCACTATTGAAGTTATCTTTATTGCTTCCTACTAATGTTGATCAAATTGTGGTATATTATGTGAATTCATCATTGCAGATGGGGCAGCATGGACAGGAAGAGGTAATCAGGGGGTTGCTGCCTATCGCTGGATCCGACCAAAACATGCATCAAAGTGAAGTAATAGAAGAGTAGCCTCAGTTTGGTTTTGTTTTTGGCGATTTCTGCTTATAAAGGGTTGTTTTGCAAATATTTTAGTTTTTGTGTGTTTAGTTGGAGATCTTTGTTTTTCTAGGTTAGATGCTATATTGCATTTGGTATTGTTTTGGATGTCTGTTTTACATTTGAAGCTTGTTTCTTACAGGATCTGGTACCAGAGGTTTGGTACCGACTCCTATGACATTGTAGGTTTCTTTATATAAGAAATCGGTGGTTTTATCCACTTTTATCAAAAAAAAAATCATTGGCCGGACCAAAGGTTTAAATTTTGGTATTTCGGTTATACAGTATACTGTCCGAACCAAAACAAAGTAATAATTCAGTTAAGTCAAATTTTTATAAATTTTTTTTATATAATATTAAATCATTATGAAGGCTTTAGATTAAAATATATTTTGAAAAATGATTAATAAAAGTATCATCTTGCCAAATTAAGCTCTCATACTGGCGTTAATCATTTATCAATTTATACACAGTAAATATACAAATGATGCTTGGTTATTGGACTGGCCCAAAGGAAAGATAATAATTAAGTGTTATATGTGTATTCTTGTGGTAATGAATAAGTAACAGTTAATAAGTTTTAGATGTAATTAGTTAATTGGCCCAAAGAAAGGTTGACTAATTGACATCAAATTGACTGTTATATTCGATTACTACACCTATATTTATCTTAGAATAATAACATACTCCAAAGAGCACTTATTATTCGAAGATACATAGTTGATGGAATATGTCTTATTTTGATTTTTTATTTATTATTATTCGGTTATATGATTCGTTCTTTGTGAAATTTTTCAACAAAAATTACTGATTTTACAACCGGCATCAATAGTATTCCGATGCTGACGGGTTCTAATTACAAGGATTGGAAAGATAATCTTGAGATTATCCTTGGGTGCCTTGACCTGGAGATAGCGTTGCAGGAGGCCAAACCTACTGTGCTTGGTGCGACTAGTTCTGAAAATGAATAAACTGCACATGCACGGTTTTATCCCGCACTAATATGAGATAATGAAATCACCATTCTCCATCTGCAAGATGAATTCTTCAACTTTTAGTAATTATGAAAAGAATTCTCTTGTAGTAATGTCTCAACCAGTCACTAGTGAAAAAACTGAAATTAGGATCAGTTATTTACACACATTAGTATCAGATTTCAACCGATCCTGATGAAAGCGATACTAATACTACAATAATCTTGATCGGTTAAAGAACTGATCCAAATAGTATGTATTGCATAACATTATTGTTAGTTCTTCTCTAATATTATCAGACCAATTAAGTTTTATTAAAATTAACTCTAAATCTTCGTATATAGGTCATGATAACTTTAAAGGTGAATATCTCATTACTTTTTATTTTTATTTTACTGTAATCGTATATATTTTTTAATGAGTGTTCTTAAATCAAGTGTAAGTTATTTACTGTGAAATTGATGTAGGCACCGAATATTTATGGGATCGGGATCCTCTGAACTACTCAATCTCAATATCATGGATGCTTTGTCTCATGCTTTGATTAATGTGAGGCAGGTAATTCTAAATTACTTAATACCATGTTTTACAATTCTTTGTGTCCCTTCTAATTGTTTCTTTTTTCAAGAAATCAGGTAATTCTGATTTAGGTGCATGGTTATTCTTATTTTTCTCTTGCTTTAGAGACTTAGGCCTAATCCTGATTTATCATATCTAATAAATCTATTATTTTGTACCTTCTTCGTATCTTTATTTTTAATTTGTTAATAACATAAAATTTAAAATTTATTTATTGAAATAAAATCGTTAGATGTGATCTATATTATCTTCTCTACATGTACATTTTTTTTATAACTTTTCAATTTTAGTTTTATATAAATTAATAAGTTAAAAAATTAATGTTCAAAACTTGTTCGCATCAATATATTTTTACAAGCAATTGCTAATCAAAATAATATGAAAATGTTGTGATCTATATTAAATTATTAATTGCCAAAAATGTCAAATGAATACTCAAAACTGGGTATTTTAATTTTGATATAACTGTACAAACAAAGGTGCCATCTCCCACAGTCCCAAGTCATTTTTTTTTAAAATAGGAATCCTTTTAAATGTTTCAACAGAAATAGTATGGTTAGGTGGAGTAAGAAAATCAAAACGTACACCGATTCTAGGGATCGGTGGAGCCAATTTTGCATCCGGCCATAGTATACTGCACAGATGGCTACACGAAATAGCTACACCGGTTATGTGGATCAGTGGAGCCTCAAAAAATGTCTCTGCCAGAAACTGGAACACTGAAACAGGCTGTTTCTGCCTGAAACAGTCCAGTTTCTGCCAGAAACCGATGAACTAAAAACAGCCCAATTCTGGATAGGCCGAAACTATTTGTTTCGGCCAGAAACTGAGACCGAAACAGGCTATTTCTACCTGAAACAGTCCAGTTTCTGTCAAAAATCGATGAACTAAAAACTGCCTAGTTTTGGATAACCCGAAACTGTTTGTTTATGTCAGAAATTGGGACCGAAACAGGGTAATACAAGGTTTAAACATAATTTAGTCGAGGGTGATTAGTTCTGGATAGTTCAAATAGCATAATTTATCTGAAAGGAGCATGGTTTAAATATAATTTAAATATCATTCAAATATGATTCAAATAAGCATAATTTAAACAGCACATTTAGATGAAAGGAGCATGGTTTCTTTAACAATGTATGACGTATAATTCAAATAAGCATAATTTAGCCAAAAGGACAATTCAAACAACACATTTAGCCATGCTCCAAAAATTATGAGAAGAAAAATAATTTAAAGGATAGTTAAAGTTAGTCCAATTAAAGTTACAATAATTCACTTAACATTACAGATAGCATACATATAATAATTGATCCAATCTAACATTAACTATATATTAATGGATCCAATCTAATTACTTTTCAGGTACCTCTGCCAAAAAAAAAAATGATGAAAAAAATAAAAAAAAAGGTATCATGCATTAAATACACTACATTACCAGTAAATTACTAAATATACTTCAAATTAACACTAAATTACTAAATACTAATTTAACACTACATTTCACAAAAATAATCTAAATATACTAAACAAACTAAATTAAATTAGTTATTCATTTTAATTCGGCTAAAATAAAAAAATATAAAAAGAGAGATTTTTACCTTGTTAAAATCGTAGATCTAAAGAGTTTCTAATTCTCTTAGACGACCCAGAAATTTTAAAATAATTGGACGGAGAAATAGTTGAGTATATTGAGAGGATAAAAGAAAAAGGAAAAAAAAAAAAAGAGTTCGGTTTGGAGAAAAAAATTCAGAGGAAGGAGAAGGGAGAGATGAGCTGTCGGGTTCAAAATTTGGAAATCAAGCCTAGGATCGGTGGAGGTATAGACGAGGGATCTTCTGTAGCGAGACTGTGGCCGGGTGCAAAATTGGCTCCACCGATCCCTAAGATCAATGGAGGTTTTGATTTTCTTGCTCCACCGATCCTTGAGATTGGTGAAGGCTATTTTTCTAATATAATTGAAGGTTTTATACACATACTATATATTTTTTAATTTTTAATTAAAATTTTGGTATACTATAAATTTAAAATGAATTTTAGTAGAAAAGTCAATTAGTTGGATAAATTTTCTTGAAATTTTAATAGAAGAGTAAATATGATATTTCAAGAGGGCATCATTGCCTACAAATAAAGTCGAAAAAATCACATGATCCTGTTATTCTAAATCCATTTATTTTTATTTTTTAGAATATACAAATTTCAAAACTTGTTATTTTTTATGTACAAATCTCAAAACATATGAAGGGGTAGATTTAAAATAACCGATTTCTGCGGCTCAAAACAGATGAATGATGGATTTAGAATAACATGGTTCTGCTGTTTAACTATCTTTGGCTAAGTCTGCTGTTTCAACAGTAATATTCTTTTGACCACAAAAAAGTAATATCTTCAAAAGAAGAGAAAAAAGATAAGAGATTTCTATCATAATTTATCATTGGAGTAAACTAATTAAAGTAATATGAATTTTATTTGAAAAAGAAAAGTTGAATAAAATACTCTATTGTTTTTTGATTCGTTGTTTTCTCAAAAAATCACCAGAAATCGGATTAAGAATGGGCAAAGGAAAAACTTCCTCCACCTGTGGAAGAGTGCAAAGTTAGTGGTGTTCATTGGGGTCCGGTTTAGTCGGTTTTGAACCGAACCGAATTAGTTTGGACCAAATGGTTCGGTTTTTTGGGTTTAATAGTTCGGTTCGATTTGCTTTTTAAAACCGAATTATAACTTCAGTTCGGTTCGGTTTGAAATTTTTCAAAATCAAAATAACTGAACTGACCGAACTTTTATATATAACTTTGGTTATTGATGGATCACATCTCATTTTGTATATATTCTACGTACACCAGCAGAGCCCATGAAAAAATAGAAAACTGTGCTAAAATTTAATCATGAGAAACTTGAAACAGTAAGTCTTAGATCAACTATAAAAAAAATCAAGCAAAAATATATGTACCAAACCAAACTATCTTGAAAGAACCAAAAACACTTGCTTTTTTAATTTGCTGCATTATTCTAACCTAAAAGGAAAAGAAAAACAAAAAAGCCATACGGCTCTACAGAGGACATTGCTGATCTTCTTCTTGGCTCCGTATAATTATTATGTAGCCAAATATGACACCACATAAAGTGAACATCATACTGAGATAACCAGTAGCGTAATATATATACTGACCTGAATAAGGGAAAAACAACGGTAAAAGCTGAAGCCAATAGGAATTGGCCTTCCATAAACTTGAACTGGCGAGCTTGAAGTTTGCCCCATAATTTATACATAGTGAAGCTTAGGACTGTAACCAATACTATGATTACAAATTCCACTATTGCGTCCCATCCAAAATCGCATTTCACATGAAGAAATTGAAAGCCTGGATAATTAAACCAGCAACTAATCAGCTACAAGCCTACAACTAATGTACAATTTAAGGTATTGTGAAGTTACAAACACTATTTTAACAATATCAGATTTGCCAAGTTACTTACCATTCGTATGAGAACAAACCAAGCCAAAAGAAAAGGTGACAGCCGCTGTAAATAGGCCTACGGAGAAGAGGTTGGCTGGCCAGTTGAACAGGTTTAAGAAACCTAGATGGTGGGACTGATCAAAGAGATATTGCTGGGTAACAACCGCATGTGTACAAGGATTTTCTGATAAAATTCAATATATTATAAATTAGATGAATATATTAAATATTATTATAACTAATTGGAGTACTTAAAAGGAAAAGGATCCCAAAGATCACTAAGTTTTTTTTCTTTGATTTGACTACAATACTCTGGGAAGATTGGAAGATGGAACAATAAAATGTATGTGTTTTTTATCACACCAGATCAAAATGCCTTTAATTTTAACTACCATTACCTGGAAGGAAAGAACTATTATACCTTACAATTTAATTTGCAAATCATAAAAATGGTGCAAAATTATTTAATTACAAGTTTCATAATTCATACCAGTGATTGGAAGAAATATGGAGCAAATATAAATCACCAAGCAGCCAGGAATCGAAGTAAAAAAGTTGGCAACGGGGGGAACAAACACGAGAATAAATGCCAACAGAATTGCGAACACCATATGGAAGGCCAGGCTCGAGAAGACATGTTTGAGGAATACCCACCACCCTTGCTGAGACATGCTACTGTAACTACCAGCAGGATACACGGCAGGTTCACTGGCCTGTGGACGTGCTGCTTCTTCTTTGCTTATCATCATCTTGAATCCTTTTTAGATTTCTTTCTTTTCTTGATTTTTTTCTCTTTCTTCGCTTCTTAATTTGTTGCTTTTAGTTTAATTCTTTTCTGGCAAGTGACAAGCTAGTGAGCAAGGCAGGGGAATTAATTAAGAGGAGGGAAAACACAGAGATGGATATTGTTAATTAATTTTCAGATAGACCGGGTATTGACGTTGTGTGTAAGGATTGCGACACGTGGCTTCATCTTTACTTAATTTGTTAGACTTTGGAGTATGATGAATTGATGATCCTGCTGCATGTATAATTATATATTAATAAATTTGTTAAGTTTACGCATTAATTGGCCTCCATTTTTCCCTTAAGTGCAGGCGTCCATTTATGAGTCAAATTGTGGGAAATAATTTAAATGTTTTCTTCTAGTATCGTTAACACTGGAGATAAATCATAAATCCTTTTATCCAGGAATATACATGAAACCTTATTATTTTTTGAAGAAAAATATGGGTCTAGCCCGTATTTTCATTGATAAATTGTCTGTTACAAGAAATTTGTAACGCATAATATGAAAAACAAGGAAGCTCAAGACAGTTGAGCTTAAAAAGGAAAACATAAAACATATAGAAAAAGAAATACAGAAGAAACATTAAAAGGAAAAGTGAAATAGAAAGAAATATTTATTTATGCTAAGGTGTTGTTGTTATCCTGTGTGATCTTGCTTCAAAAAATTGCATCTGCCAAAGCACTTCGCTCTTGAGTTCGTCAATGCCTTTACTTCCTTCGGTGAATGTTCGATTGCACCTCTCGCGTCATAAGATGAAGAATGTCATTAATAAGGCCGATCTCTGCCCTACTGTCGCTCTTATCTTTGTTAAGATCTTCATTTTTGACGAGGTAACATTCACCATTGCCATTTTTTCGGGTATTGTCCTTGCCATTTCTTCGTATAGAGCTCTTGAGAAAGGGCAATAATTGAACAAATGCCTTGCAGTTTCTTGATTTGCCTTACATAAAGTGCGTCTGTTGACTAATTGGAACCCTTTCTTTTTGAGATTATCAAATGTTAACAATTTGTTTCTTATCAAAAGCCATCCAAATACCTTCATTCTTATGGCACGAGAGGTGCAATCGAACTCCTTTCTTGCTTTAAGATCGATACATGAAACCTGCTTGGTGGGCTAACTTGCTTTAAGAATTTTTTTTAAAATTTTAAATAGTTGATTCAAATCTTTCAACATCATGATATTCATATTTGTGCTTGGAAACCGAATTTTACATTTTTTTTTTTAACTTTTACTATTTTTTTTGGAATTTTTGAAAATCAGTGTTTTTATGATTTTTTTATTATTTTTGTATTTAATGAAAAGCTATGATTTTCAAAAATTCTAAAAAAATAGTAAAATATTTTCAAAAAATGTAAAATTTAGTCTCCAAGCATATTTTAATATGAAATTTTGTTGGAATGTTCGATTCGACTATTTAAACTTTGAAAATAAAGATATGAGCAGAAAGTAAAATACTTTTTTTAATTCTCAAAGCAAGTTAGGCAATACAGGAACCATTTCATTTTATTGTATTTTATTATCTTTTGCTTAATTAGGCAATTTCTACTCTTTTTTTTCTTCTCATTTTTACAGTTTTCTTTGGCAAATGTGCTCACCTTGAGTGCCTTTAATTTGTAACTTTTGGACACTATGATCAACTAACATTGCTGATTGGTCTTGCAATTTATGAAATCTGAGGTTAGACCTCCCTTTTCTTTAAAAAAAAAAAAAAAAATGTCAAGTTAGTCCATCTCTTATTAGATAATCTGATACAAATTAACAATCTAAATTATATAAACTCAACTCCAAGACATTCATTATTTTAAGTGCAGACATTCATTATTTTAAGTGCTGGAGAAAGCCAAAAAGTAGGCAATATACCATTTCAGCTGGCATAGACTACATTTTAAGTACAGTACTAATTGGGTCTATATCCATCCATAAGCCCGAAATTTTTAATTAAAAATACCATTTTATTAAAATTAATAAACCAAAACACCAAATTGGACTGGAATTATTAAATTTCGCATGGCCGCTGCGAGGGGAAGCGGCCAGCTAGAACCGGGCCGCTGCGAGGGGAAGCGGGCACTTATTTGGACCGCTTCTGGGACCAGCGGGCAGGGCCGCTTTGGGGGCCAGCGGCCACATTGATTTTGCCTTTCTTTTTTTTTTCTTTTTTGGAAAACAGAATTTTTTTTTGTATTAAAATATTAGAAATGTTGAATATATTTCTTTGAAAATAGATGAAATACAATATAATTTGATTTATTAGAAAGACTGCAACAAATAACCCGGATCAATATTTTTCAGATCGGATTTTTCGCGGCTGTAAGAAAAATTAATATATTTCTTTGTGTTATTGGAAAAAAATAAAAATAATTAGATTCTGAGTTATTGATCCCGGTTCAAAAGTCACTTCTAGGTAATCCAGAAAATATTGTGACCTTTCTAGTACATTTAATTTATAAAATGTTGTATCTATTTTGATAATTCTTTGAAAAACAATAATTAAATAAATTAAAGATTTTGATTTTTTTCAAAAATAGATACAACTTTTTATAAATTAAATGTACTAGAAGGATCACAATATTTTCTGGATTACCTAGAAGTGACTTTTGAACCGGGATCAATAACTCAGAATCTAAGTATTTTTATTAATTTCCAATAACACATAAAGAAATATATTAATTTTTCTTACAGCCGCAAAAAATCCGGCCTGAAAAATATTGATCCGGATTATTTGTTGCAGTCTTTCTAATAAATCAAATTATATTGTATTTCATCTATTTTCAAAGAAATATATTCAACATTTCTAATATTTTAATAAAAAAAAAATTTTGTTTTCCAAAAAAAAAAAAAGCAAAATCAATGTGGCCGCTGGCCCCCAAAGCGGCCCAGCCCGCTGGGCCCAGAAGCGGCCCAAATAAGTGCCCGCTTCCCCCCGAAGTGGCCCGGTTCCAAGTGCCCGCTTCCCCGGGAAGCGGCCATGCGAAAAATATAATTTCCAGCCGAAATTGGTGTTTTGGTTTAATAATTTTAAAAAAATGATATTTTTAAAAATTTCGGCATTAGATTGCTTCAATACAAAAGAAAACACATGCCAAAAGTTAAGATAATTTTCAGTGAACAAACCTTAATTTACCAACTTCGTTAAGCTTCTTTTGTTGGAAATAATAAATTTAATTAGTGGTGCGTAATATAAGATAGTTAATGTTTGTGTATAAAAATATCAATACATTTTACAAAGTTAGTACTATTTTACACACACACACATGTGTCCTCAATCAATCCAGCTCCTTCAAATAAACTTAATTTCTGAAAAGAATTAAATCATCAACTTGGTTCGAAATTGGTTCGAATTCAAACTCGAACTGGGTTAAGTTCGATTGGATACTCTTCTTTTTAGTTCTGAAACTTGCTTTAATAACGAAACTGGTTCGAATCGATTTGAAACTCGAACTCTTCATTTTAGTTCGAAACCCAGATTCAATTAAATCAATCCAGCTCGGTTCGAAATTGGTTTGAACTCGAGCTCGAACTGTGTTAAGTTCTATTTAGTTTGATTCGTTTGCAGCTAGCCTACATGCATGTTAGTACTTTTTTAATATAAAAACCTTCAAATTTTATTTGCTCTCTTAATTAAGATAAACCCGATTCTTCCTTATTTCTTGTTATTATTGGAATTTTCAAATATATTCTTTTTCTCTAATTAATTTGTATATATTCCTATAGGTTTCTATAAATAGGAAGCCGAGAATATTAATAGGTTGTGCTCCTTTGATTAACAGCGTCCTTTCTTCTCATGGCACCTCTTTCAATTTTCAATGACAAATTTACCCTTTACTTAATTAATACCCTAAATAAATATTCCTAGATTAATTTATTCTTTTGCATATTTGATTGTCTCTTATTTTAAATTGAACGTAACCATTTTTATCTGGATTGAACCTTAAAATAAACAATAGTGTAAATATTTGAACTGTTATTTATGTCGTTAACATATCGTTATAGCTAATAAAAAGTTTGATTAATATAAATTTAGACAACAAAAATATAATACAAATCTAAAAAAAGTTCCTATTAATATATAGAGTTCGAAATTTAAAAAATATAAGAAGAATGCTTTAGAGTATGAATCCAGTATATATCCTCTCTCTCTCTCTCTCTCTTAATTCTTTCCCGTGAAATTGCTCTTTTTTTCCAACAAGCCCTAGCTGCTTCGCATCTCATTCTCATCAAGGTATCAATATAATAACTCATCATTAATTTCTCACTGAATATCTCTCTATTTCTACGTACCTTTAATTGCTCTTTATATATGTTATATCTCACTGGTTCTTTAATTTTGTATTCAAGCCATGGAAATTTTAAGCATGGTGAAGGCTACAGGATGCTATTTGTTCAAAATCAATCATTCAAAAACTAAAAACATGGGCATTGGTAAATGGATCACCTCACCAAAATTCCAAGTTGGTCAACATGATTGGGCTATTGGTTACTACCCTCAAGGCAATAAGGATCACAATGGCAAATATGTGTCCATCTTTTTAGAGCTAATTCAAACAAGATCTATAGATGTCACAGCAGAATTTGGTTTTGAACTGTTGGATAAGTATGGAAATATTTCAACGACTACTTTGAAATTGTTATATCACACATTTACATCTAAGGAAAGCAACTGGGGTGTTTGGGACTTTTTTGAAAGGACCAAATTAGAACAATCATATATCAAAGATGATTATTTTATACTCCGTGTTTCAATCATTGTAGAAAGTGGCAGTGATATAATATCCACAGGCTTTCTTTGTGAACGTCTTCAAAAGTTCAGAGAGGAGAATGAACATACCGATGTCACTTTTAATGTCGACGGTAAAATTTTTGTTGCACATAGACTAATTTTGGCAGCTCATTCACCAGTATTTAAAGCAGAACTCTTTGGCTCGATGGTAGAATCTAATATGGACAGCATCATAAAGATAAATGAGATGATACCTTCAGTTTTCAAAGCAATGCTTCATTTTATGTACAATAGTACGTTCTCGGTTAATGAGAAACTCCTCGTTGATTGTGAAGTGCCGATGTCGTCTACTGCCTTTCTTCAACATTTGCTAGTGGCAGCAGACCGTTATGCAATAGAGAAGTTAAAAGCTATATGTGAGTGGAAATTAGTTGAGCGTATCTCTTTGGATACTGTTCTTTCTACTCTGGAAGTAGCTGAGATGAACAATTCTAGCAAGCTCAAGAATAAGTGTCTCCAATTCATTGATAATAGGGATGTCAATTGCACATTTTTATCGGGTAAAGGTAAGATTTTTTTTTCATTTGTTTATTGGGTACGGAGAAGGGTAACAAACTTTTTCCATTATCTTACCCATTATCGTATAAGATAAATTTTAAAACTAAAATTATATATATAGATATATTTGTATGACGATGATACATGATACAATAATGTTTTGTATTTTATTAAATTTTCATAATACAAAGGAGTTGTATTCATTATTTTTTTTTTCTTAATTTCTTGTTTTGAAAAATATTTTATCGGAAACACAAATCAAGATGTCAATGTCACTTTTTTTATCCCTTTACCCGTTCCGTACCGTATTCGAAAAGACGGATAAGGATGAAGATATATTTCCGTTATCATAATGGGTACAGATATGAAAATGCTTCCACCCAACCTGTATCGTACTCGTTGACACCCCTAATTGATAAAAGTAATTTGATTTCCTTGATGCTAACTAAAGGGTATATTGAAATAATGCAAAATTGCCCCTATCTTTTGGAGCTTAAGGAGTTCGATTTAGTCCAAAATTCAAAATAGAGGACAAATCAATATTATATTTGAAGGGGTTTTAGTATGAAATGTTAGTGTCAAATAATTATCATATCACTAGAATCTGACACAATTTGTCATATTTATGCTATTTTATAGCATAACGTTTTCATACTTCTTAATAATATAAAATAACATGTAATCTCATTAATAAAAAAAATAGAACCAGCCTTTCATCTAATAGCGAAGGCAATGCTCTTTGTATAAAAAATCACAGGTTTGGAATCCAAAAGAAACAATTCTTTGTAGACATTAAATTAAATAGTTGGATGACTTGACGTCTAACATTTACTAAAAAAAAAAGTATTAAAAAAAATCATCCATAATTTGCTCCCAAGTTAAGAACAAGAAAGAAACGAAGAAGATACGACAGAATAGAAAGAGGTTAATGTTGTTATTCTTAAAATTTAAAGGGAATAAATCTTATAAAAAGAAATATACTTTTTTTGTTAATTTATATATTAATTTCCTGAGATTTAAATTTAAAAACGAGATGAACGTTCATTTTTCCCTCTTTCTTTTTCTTGTTTTCATTTGCCTTCTTTATTCAAATTCGAGAACACATTTTGATTAACTATTTTATTTTACCGTTCCAACAACATTATTTTAACGACATTTATAATTAATAGAGTACCACCTGCCAAGCATTAACAGAATGCCACCTGCCAACCTCCGCACGTGATTCACTTCACAATTAATTAAGAAGCCGTTTCTGCAGTGTCGCATTAACAGAGTGCCACCTGGAAGATGTTAAGCTGTTAGTGATAGATAAGATAGAAATTGTAGATGTTAAGCTGTTAGTGACGATGGTAGGGATGATGTTCTTTTTTGTCTTTCTTGCATATAAAAGTTGATAAAATCTTTGTCGACCTTTATCATGACATCTGGTTTTCTTCATTTTGTATTTGCTTGTCGATATATAAAGGCCTCAGCAAGTGAAGAAGAGTTGACTAAGGATACCCGTAAAACATTTTATACCTGAGTTTCAGAAGAGTACATTTTTAGAAGTTGAACAACTTCTTGTGAAGACATAGTGGATTTATATATGTTTGTAAAAGCAAAGGAGCGTTATCGATCATATCAAGGTACCCGTGCCGTTATTTCTGATTCGGAGTAATACCTACCTTAAATCTCGGTCCTTAATTACTTCGGCACCTATATATACTACTTACTATAGACTAAACCCCGCTCATACCAAGATAGGGAACTAATCAGTTATAATTGATTTGCACTCTCTCATTCAACATGTGCAAATTAATCCAAATCAAGCACTGATTAGTCGATGATCGTGCAATTGAAGCCCTGCTTCTTATTTTTTGTTTCTAATAGAAGTAAAACGAAATGGCACCTTTTGCTTCCAATATACTATATTCTGCTGGATGCTGGTCATGAACTTCTATTACAAAAAAAAAAAAAAAAATGTTCTCCAGAATTCTTGGTCCTAACCAGAATCCGATTAGAACTGGAGAAATTCTGTGAATGGTGCAATTGTCTGCTCTGGACAAATCAATATTATATTTGAAGGGGGTTTTAGTATGAAATGTTAGTGTCAAATAATTATCATATCACTAGAATCTGACACAATTTGTCATATTTATGCTATTTTATAGCATAACGTTTTCATACTTCTTAATAATATAAAATAACATGTAATCTCATTAATAAAAAAAATAGAACCAGCCTTTCATCTAATAGCGAAGGCATTGCTCTTTGTATAAAAAATCACAGGTTTGTAATCCGAAAGAAACAATTCTTTGTAGACATTAAATTAAATAGTTGGATGACTTGACGTCTAACATTTACTAAAAAAAAAATATTAAAAAAAATCATCTATAATTTGCTCCCAAGTTAAGAACAAGAAAGAAACGAAGAAGATACGACAGAATAGAAAGAGGTTAATGTTGTTATTCTTAAAATTTAAAGGGAATTTCTATTACAAAAAAAAAAAAAATGTTTTCCAGAAATCTTGGTCCTAGCCAGAATCCGATAGAACTGGAGAAATTCTGTGAATGGTGCAATTGTCTGTTCTGGATGCATTACTCTCACGGTAGGAAGTATGGCTTAGTTTTTGATAATTATAAGCCGGGGTTGGGTTTGTCCAAAAGATTGCAGCCCGCATATTACTATGGATATTTAGTTTTAGATATATTTTTCATCTATTTATCCTGAAAACACTGTTAAATTACCAAAGAGAATGAACAAATATGCTGATTTTTTATTTATCGGTTATTAACATGACGTGATTTTGAATTGTAATTTTGTAGGTCGAACACAGCCCATTCAGGCACATGGTGACTGATGTATCCTGTTTAATTAAGCAAGAACTTTAATTTGATCTTCGAATAATGCTCAGTACCAAAAGAGTCTTAAAGAATTTGGATGTAAGTTTAATACTTGATAGTTGATACACAACATTGTTGATCGATGACTAAAAATTTGGACAATTACCGGAAGATTTTTTTTTTTTTAAATTGTTACATAAGTATTGCAAGACCATTATCTTCCCATTACCATATGCCAAATACTTCCCAAGATATATTAGAGCCTGTAGTGTAATACTTGCTCACCAGGCCTGATTGCTGGCTCGATCTTTTGGGATTTCATTTATTTTTCGATGCTCTTTCGTTTTAAATTTTGTGCAAGGTGAAAATACATGGGCATTAGATCATTCTATTTAATTTTAGTTTTGTACGATATATTAATTTTAAGATATACTTTTGTCAATTAAATTTTAAGATGTAATCATTGAGAATTATTTTCTGTTGTGTCAAGGATTACTTTTGGCACTTTGACATGCAAAGGTTTAAAAGCATAAAATAATTCATGAAGGACTAAAACAATAATACACGGCAAAAATTTTGGAAAAATGATAACATGATATGGTCGAAATTTTTAATGAAATCTTACTTTGTTAATAAATTTTTATTGTTTCTCTTAATTTTATCATGCATAAAAGCTGAAGCACAAAAGGAACCGAAAAGACTATTCTCGAAGAACTATGATACAATGATTTTTATTTTTCAAGATGATCGTTAAGCTCCTATTAGTTGTTCTTGTGATAGGTACGTGCATGTATATATGTTTGCATAATTTCTTCAAGAAAATGTCAAGTTATTCTTCGACACCAATTAACTGCTGAAAATTCTTGTGATCGGTATAGTACCTGATTGAAAAGGTCATTTTATAATTATAAAAAGCTCCTCCTATATATTTGGGCCTAGAAAAATCCCAAGAATTATTTATCATTTACTATTTCAAAAAATATTTTAGTTTTATTTGTTTCGTTATATATTATATGAGGAGGGTTCAAATGCCTTCATTTTTTGTGCCTCCATCATGCCTCCATTTTTAAAAACTTTAATAACTCAAAATTTAATTCTTAAAATTCAAAATAAAACCGTTGGATATGAACTACATCATTTTATCTATGCACATGTAAAAAATTATGACATTTCAACTTTGTTTTGGTTGTCATCTTGAGCTTGTAAAAATGTGTGGATAATTTCTAGACGTTGATTTTTTAACTTATTGATTCACATAAAAGCAAAATCAAAATGTGATAATTTTTTATGGGCGCATAGAGAAAATAATATAGATTACATCTAATGATTTTATTTTAAGGTTTAAGTTTTAAATTTTGAGTTATTTAAGTTTTTAAAAATGGAGGCATGATGGAGGCACAAAAAATGAAGACATTTGAACCCTCCTCATATTATATATATGGGACTTGATGATACCAATAACTCAAATGTTGTTATGATTTGCCGAAAAAAATTCCGTCATGGGATGTACAAGACACAGGTAACAACTAACAAGATAATGGAGATACGGCAGTAATAAATCCTTAGCACATCCATAAAGCAATATGACCGTTTGACCCTTTTTAAATTACTCAGCTATTGATAATATAGACACAAAGGTTGTATTATCGTTACCAACAAAATTAACCTTTTAGGAAAGTAAGCAACGGCACGGCTAACCTTATAAATCTACAAGTACATATTTGTATTGTAACTTGTAAGCATTCGAGAAAGTATATATATAACAACCCTAAAAATATAATCATTTTCAATAAACAGTCTCTTATTTACAATCATCCCTGAAAGTATATATATGTGTCGGTGCCTCCTTGGTTAGCAAATTCCCAAGAACCCTTGTTGGTTAACCAGGTCTACAACTGCAAAGAACCCATACCTGTATATATATGGTGCAAATGCTTTTAAAGCAGTTGTTTAATTAGTCCAAAGATACTAAACTTTTTACCTGAACAATGATCCACTTAATTAGTGCCATGACAATACAACATATTTGAGGGATATGCAATTGTTCAAAACAAAAATGTTAATTTTAGTTTGTATTATTTTGCCTTTTCATTTTGAAAATATTGACCAGTTGTCTTGTCAGACACTACATTTGACATCTCTCAGATCATGTCATCCTTTCCCTTTTTTTCTTACTACATTTGGCATCTCTCAAAGCATGTCCTCTTTTTTTTTCTTATCATTCTAAATGAAGGAAGTGAAATAAAGAAAAATGATAAAGCAAGAAGCATTCAATTTTTCTCTCACTGCAAACAAGGAATAAGAGCAATAAGCAACCCCTTTTGTATTGTATGTTGGGTTGTGCATTGCTCACAATTGTTGCAATATTTTAAAGTTCTCACATTTGTCTTCATCCAATTGATTATCAAAAAGAAGAGAATATAACTTAATATACATCCTTGATTAAATTTGAGCCAACCGAAATAACTCTATTGATAAAATTTACAGTCCAATCCGATTCGGGCCTACCAAAAATTTAAAAAATAAATGATCGATCCGAACTCGTGATTAATTGAATTCAAAAGCATCCAAACCTAAATAACTTTATAAATATTATTCGAACATAAACTAATCTAAACCCAAATGATCCATGATCCACAATAATAAAGTTCTCCATACCTATATATGGTGTAAATGTTTTTGAATCTTTAATTGAAAGATACTAATCATTTCACATGAACTTTGATCAACTTAATTAGTGCCATGACAATATATATAACACACTTGAGGGATGCAATTGTTTAAAACTAAGTTGTTAATTTTAATTTGTATTGTTTTGCCTTTTTGGTTTGCAAATATTTATCAGCTTGTCTTGTCAAACACTGCATTTGGCATGTTTTAGAGCATGTCATCTTTTTCCTTTTTTTCTTCTCATTCTAAATAAAGGAAGTGACATAAAGAAAAAAGATGAAGCAAGAACCCTTTTTTTTCTTCTCATTCTAAATAAAGGAAGTGACATAAAGAAAAAAGGATGAAGCAAGAAGCATTCAAATAAGAGCAATAAGCGACCCCTTGTATATGATCTTATGTTGCATTGTGCATTGATCACAATTGTTGCAGTATTTTAAAATTCTCACATTTGTCTGCACCCTGTTGATTATCAAAAAGAAAAAAATAGAACTTAATATATATCTTTGATGAAATTTGAACCAACTGGAATAACTCTCTTGATAAAATTGACATTCTAATCCAATTCAGACCTATTAAAAATTTTAAAAAATTGATCTGAACTCATTATTAAATCGAATTAAAAAATATCTGATCTAAATAAATTTATAAATATTGAACATTCAAACATAAAATAATCTAAATCCAAATCATCCATGATCCAAAAAATGTCCAGACCTTTATCAATCAAACTAAATGTTTATAACAATCTGAGTTAATATGAACCGGAAAAGATATTTATAACAATCTGCAGTGCTAAGGTTTTGAATCTTCAAATTTTGTTGGTAAACCAAATATTTTTTTCTAATGCAAATTATGCTATTTCATTATAATTGTGGGTCAATTTCTTTCTAAGAGATTAATTCCGTACGTGTTGCTTTTATAATTTGGATATATATTATTTTTGTATTGCATAGGACAATTATTTGAGAATTTTTTTTAACATAAAGTTCAAAGTACACAATATAATATTTAAACTATTAAATTATAGATTATTCCATAATACTGAGCTGTTTTGTGTTTTGTCTCTATTCATAAAAAAGTAAGGTTTTATTAAATTAAATTAAATTAAATATAATAAACTATAAGTTTCTATATTAAACTCAAAAATATATTTATATACACATACATGCAACACATAGTTAATTATTCCAATAATCAATAAATCAAATCTAATACATATCAAAGTCCAATACTAATCTGATAATTCAAATCAAACACAATCCGACTCACCCGATTTATGTTTGAAATTATATGGAACTAGATTACTCGTAACATGTACAGGATTACATAAATATAATCAACCCGACATCCAAATTATTGAGATTGGTCCAAAGCTTGAAAAATTCAGAACCTGTATAATCCAACTCGTAACATGTGCATTGTAAGTTGTTTAATTTAAAAGATCTGCTCTTTTCTTAATTATGAGTCTCAATATATTCAGTATTAAAAATAAGAGGTCTACTTGTCATTTTGAGATTGATTTTACTAAATTATATATATAATAATTAAATTGCACTTTTTTTACTAAATTACATGAGGAGGGTTCAAATGCACCCAAATGCACCATATCTTTCAAATTCTTTTTCTCCGTTTTGAAAGTCCGAATAGTCAATCCGAACCGTTAGATGCGATCTATATATTAAGATGTGCTTGGAGACCAAATTTTACATTTTTTGGAATTTTTTTACTATTTATTAAGCCACTTTGAAAATCGCTGATTTTACATTTTCTGAACCTTTGGATCAGCGATTTTCAAAGTAACTTAATAAATAGTAAAAAAAATTCAAAAAAATGTAAAATTTGGTCTCCAAGCACATCTTAATATGTAGATCGCATCTAACGGTTTGGATTGACTATTCAGACTTTGAAAACGGAGGAAAAAGGATAGGGTGCATTTGAACCCTCCTCAAATCATATACCTTAATTTGTTCTAAATCTGAATAAAATTAAAAAAATATATATTATGTTTACTCCTACTTTTTATGAAGTATTAATGACTCGCTCAAAAAAAATTATAACCAGTTTATTTGAAAGAGACGACTCTTGATTCTTGAAGCACTTCAACACGTAATTAAGGTTCTTTATTCCTGGCATTCTCTTTTTCTTTTTGTAAGGACACAGATATGATAAATCTACTACGTAAATATTAAGCATTGAAGAGCAGTGAATCACACAACTACAAGCTCTCCTTGCTAGTTTGTTCCTTATAAAAGGGATCATATATAATATCTCTGGTACTCTCCACCTATCAAATAAAATGGTTATAATAAAAGAGGGAGTAATAATAAGGTCCAAATCTTCTGTTGAACCCCCACCAAAATCTTCTGTTGAACCCCCACCAAAACCTTCTGTTGAACCCCCACCAAAACCTGATCCGAGGAAGGTGCTCTTCGATGAAGCAATGAATCACGAATGGACGAAGGTGAAGGATCTCTACAAAGACGAGAAAGTCCAAGGCGAGCCTATTACACGTGCCAAGGACACCTTACTTCATGTTGTAGTTTCTAGTGCCCCGGAAAAAATAGTTTTAGAACTCCTCAATATCGTTAAGGGTAACAAAGGTATTACCACTTTATATCTAAGAAAAAAAATATACCAATATGCTATATATATAATAGCTATATATATACCAGGTATCATATACGGCTATGTGATGTATCATTTAAAATTCTGCCATTTTCATATAATGCAAACCTTTTAATTGGTTCCTCAGTTGCCAAAACTGTTGTGGGGTCTGCAGGAAGTTACTGCTAACATATGTACATATACATGTCCTTAATTATTTGTACTGTTTGATGATTCCTTTTTAAGTTGCCCAACTTAAAAATCTTTATTTCTAATTGCCCAATTACCTACTTTCAAATCGGCACCTAAAAGTTGCAGAAAAGAATTTGAAATAATATATGTATTAATTAACTAATGCTTTAACATATAAATAATTAACTGAGGATCTTGATGTTTTATGGACACAATGAAATAATTAGGGCTTTTAATATGGAATTAAATATCTGTTGCCGACAATTATCGACAACCTTAAAAAAAAAAATGGAATTAAATGTTTTACCTATAGCTTTTGGATAAAAACTATATGTAGAGCCCATTTGGCAGTATGAGAAGATTAAATGTTTTACCTACTATAAATATTTCCTTAAATTACAAGATTTATTTATGTTCATATCCAGTTTGAGAGGATACTAACAATTTAGTCCATAACCATGTAGACCACAATTAAACTTTCATTTTGAATTCTAAGAATATTTGATGCAATTCTCACAGATATGGCCAAAATCTTGAACATAAAGAACCAAACTGGGGATACCCCACTTCATCTGGCGGCGGCGGCTATCGGCCTAAAGGATGTTTGCAGGAAGATTGCAAAATTGTGTCCAGATATGGTAACCAGTGCACGTAACAACCTTCAGGAGACTCCTCTCTTTACGGCAGTGCGTCACGGAAATAAGGATGCCTTCTTTGAGCTTGAGCTTGTCATCCATAATAATAAAAACCTGAAAATTGATAAAAACTGCTTATTAAAGAGAGACATCACTCACTGTAGGGGAGATGAGGGTAACAATATCCTTCACTACGCCATTAAAGGGGAACAATTTGGTATGCGCTTTTTCTACAGAAAAATTAAAATAAAATGAAAAGTAAGCCATAATATAACTATTCAAATGTATTGACTGTAGATTTGGCATATGAGATCATTCACCTATATCCCGTGTTGGTGAACTATGTCAATTCAAGCGGAGAAACTGCACTCCACACTCTGGCTAACATGCCTTCTCTTTTCAAGAGTGGAGCTCGCTTTGGCTTATATGATACGATTTTATATCATTGTAATTAAAACTTTTTTTTTAATTTACATAAATTACTTTAATTTTGAGGGTGATACCATTTTCAATGACAGAAATCTAATTCTTAACTGTGATTTTACCATAATAATAACTGCTATATATGGTGCTTCACAATTTGACTACATTATTCAATAAATTACATTAATATTAATTGTAACACCATTTTCAGTGATTGAAAATTAATTGTTAATTGCAATTTTTACAATTATAATAATTGCTATGTGGTGCTTTACAATTTGAGTTGAGAACATTTGATACTGTGATTGCAGGTACAATTACAGAGCCACTCAAGTATAGTTTTGTTAATTATGTGAAGAAAGAAACAACAGGTAAAAAGGATGAACAACAAGACATTCCGAAGGAAGATGAAAATAAAGTAATGCCAATATACAAAGTTTGTATTAACCTATGTTCTCTGATGAAGGATTCTGTCAGGTGGATAAATACTAATGGTATGAGAAAAAAATACTAAATATAATTAACCAAAATAAGAACAAACAGTTCATATAGATCATTTCTTTTTTTGTCGACTAAACTTTCATATTTGCCCTATTGCAGCTTGTTGCTCAAAAATTGGCATCTATGAGGCTTGCTGCATTGATGTTGAAAATCCATGTATAGTATACAAATCATCATGATATAACCATACCAATAAGCTTTTCATTCTTAGAATTTAGTAAATCTTGACTACTAAACTTTCATATTTGCTATTGCAGCTTCTAGCCCAAAAAATGGTAAGGCTCCCAGTTCTGGTGAAGAAGACCCGCACCAGTCTCCCAGTATTGTTCAAGAAGACCCATGTATAGTATACAAACCATTATATGTTATAATTATACCTATCAATTTTTTTCTAGAATTTAGCAATACTTGGCTTCTAAACTTTCATATTTGATATTGCAGCTTCTAGCTCAGAACCTGTTGCAGCTTCTAGCTCAGAAATTAGTAAGACTCCTAGTTCTGGTGAAGAAGATCCATATGTAGTATACAAATCATTATGTTATAATTATACCAATTAATTTTTTCTTATAATTTTGTAACACTTGGCTAGATTCTTAAGGTTAACTAATTAATGGTATAAAACTTTTAATCTAACGGAAAGAGACTTTCATATAACTATTTGTATGAAAGACCCTATAAAAATGTAAATGAAAAATGTTTTAACTACATTTACCTCACAGTATTTAATGAAGCAAAAATCCAATGTCAATGTTTTTGGTTTTCCCTCATGAACACAAGCCAATTTTTATTAATAATTTATAATATAAATTCAGATAGTACATGTGAACCATTGATCTTGATTTCTTGTTAAAGTAATGGATTCTAGTTAAAGATTGTAATTTTGAACTTGTGTTTTACTAAGGATGAAAAAATCAACGGTGGAAATTAATGACATCAAATTTTGACTTTTGTTTCGTACATATAAAGAAGCCAAGAAATCAATGGTTTATTTATATAAACCATTGATTTCTTGGCTTCTTTATATGTACGAAACAAAAGTCAAAATTTGACGTCATTAATTTCCTCTACAAACAAAAGAAAGATAAACTGTTTCGTTTTAAATTTTGTGCAAGTCGAATATACATGGGCATAGGATCATTCTATTTAATTTTAGTTTTGTACGATATATTAATTTTAAGATATACTTTTGTCAATTAAATCTTCAATTCAATTTTAAGATATAATCATTGGGAACTTCTTTCTGTTATGTCAAGGATTACTTTTGGCAATATGACTTGCTAAGGTTTAAAAGCATAAAATGATTCATGAAGGACTAAAACAGTAATACAAGGTGAAATTTTTGAAAAAATGATAACATGATATGGTAATTTTTAATGAAATCTTACTTGTGTTAATAAATTTGTATTTTTTTCCCTTAATTTGCATGAAATTTGAAGCACAAAAGGAACCGAGAAGACTGTTCGTGAAGAACTATAATAGGATGATTTCATTTTTCAAGATGATCGTTAAGCTCCTATTAGTTGTTCTTGGGATAGGTGCGTGCATGTATATATGTTTGCATAATTTCTTCAGGAAAATGTCAAGTTATTCTTCGACACCAATTAACTGCTAAAAGTTCTTGTGATCAGTATTTTACCCTGATTGAAAAAGGTCATTTTATAATTATAAAAAACTCCTCCTATTTGGGCCTATGAATTAGATGAACTAGTTGTTCTTATAGAAGGTATATCGTATATGAGGAAGTAACTAATTATAAGCTCAATATGCACAGTTCATTTTTTATTTCTAGATGAAGTAATTGACCGTTCTTTTCGAAGTTCTTAAAATTCTAGAATTGCAATTTTTGTCAGAAAAGTAAAATTTAATTTGGCTGATAAATACAAATGGCAATAATATTCATATTCGATGCTTGTTTGCACTTATTTGGCTCATGATGATGCACAAACTTCATTTAGACAATAGAAAACAAGTATTTAGAAATAGAGGAAAAAACAAAGTATAAACATATATAGTATCAGAGTACGACTACTGATGTTGAAAATTCATGTACAGTATACAAACCATCATGATATAATCATACCAATAAGCTCTTCATTCTTAGAATTTAGTAAATCTTGGCTACTAAACATTCATATTTGCTATTGCAACTTCTAGCTCAAAAACTGGTAATGCTCCCAGTTCTGGTGAAGAATGCCCATACCCGTCTCCCAGTTTTGTTCAAGAAGACCCATGTATAGTATACAAACCACTATGTTATAATTATACCTATCAATTTTTTTTTCTAGAATTTAGTAATGTTTGGCTTCTAAACTTTCATATTTGATATTGCAGCTTCTAGCTCAAAACATGATGCAGCTTCTAGCTCAGAAACTAGTAAGACTCCTAGTTCTGGTGAAGAAAATCAATGTGTAGTATACAAACCATTATGTTATAATTATACCAATCAGTTTTTTCTTAGAGTTTTGTACCACTTGGCTAGATTCTTAAGGTTAACTAAGGTATAAAACTGTTAATCTAATGGAAGGCTTTCATATAACTATTTGTACGAAAGACCCTATAAAAATGTAAATGAAAAAATGTTTTAACTATATTTACCTCACAGTATTTAATGAAGGAGAAATTCAATGTCAATGTTTTTTGTGCTTCCTCATGAACACAAGTCCATTTTTATTAATAATTTAAAATATTAATTCAGATAGTACATGTGAACTATTGATCTTGATTTGTTTTTAAAGTAATGGATTCTCGTTAAAGATTGTAATTTTAAACTTGTGTTTTACCAAGGATGAAAAAATATGAATCACCGGAACCATTGATTTCTTGGCTTCTTTATATGTACGAAACAAAAGTCAAAATTTGATGTCGTTACTTTCCTCTACAAACAAAAAGAAAGATAAAGTATTTTTCATTTTAAATTTTGTGCAAGGAGAAAATACATGGGCATTGGATCATTCTATTTAATTTTTGTTTTGTACGATATATTAATTTTAAGATACACTTTCGTCAATTAAATTTTAAGATATAATCATTGAGAATTTCTCTGTTGTGTCAAGGATTACTTTTGGCAGTATGACATACTAAGGTTTAAAACCATAAAATTATTCATGAAGAACTAAAACAATAATACAGAGCGGAATTTTTGAAAAAATGATAACATGATATCGTAATTTTTAATGACATCTTACTTGTGTTAATAAATTTTTATTGTTTCCTTTAATTTTATGCTGCATGAAAGCTGAAGCACAAAAGGAACCGAGAAGAATGTACCCGAAGAACCATGATACGATGATTTTATTTTGCAAGACCATCCTTAAGCTCCCATTAGTTGTTCTTGGAATAGGTACGTTCATGTATATATGTTTGCATACTTTCTTGAAGAAAATGTCAAGTTATTCTTTGACACCAATTAACTGCTTCTTGTGATCAGTATTGTACTCTGATTGAAAAAGGTCATTTATAATTATAAAAAGCTCCTCCTATTTGGGCCTATGAATAAGATGAATTAGTTGTTCTTATAGAAGGTATATCGTATATGAGGAATTAAGTAACTAATTATAAGCTCAATATGCACAGTTCATTTTTTATTTCTAAATGAAGTAATTGACAATTCTTTTCGAAGTTCTTAAAATTCTAGAATTGCAATTTTTGTCAGAAAAGTAAAATTTTGGGTGATAAAGACAAATGGCAATGATATTCATATTCGATGCTTGTTTACACTTACTTGGTTCATGATGGTGTTTCATTTAGACAATAGAAAACAAATATTTAGAAACAGAGGAAAAGACAAATTATAAACATAGTATCAAAGTATCATGACTACCGTGACATTAGTGGTATTTAAGTCTAAATATTGTCATCTCAAAATCTATCGGATCGATCGGCTTCAAATGACAAATTCAAACTGTTCAAAATGATCTACTTCATGAAATGTGTTTACATGCAAAATTTATTGATTTTCAATGGCATTCGGCATGAAATCAAGTGGTCAAAGAAAGAAGGTTTTAAGGTAATTTTAATGCATTCATTTTTTTGTCATTTTTGACTGCTTGACTTGATACTATATACCATCAAAAATTTATAAATTTTTCATATAAATGCATCACTTGTGTACGTAAGTAGATCGGCTTGAATGGTTTGGATTTATCTTTTGAGGTATATCCGATAGATTTTGAAGATTGGTGGCATATGCCACTGCATGTCATGGTTGCCAGACTCCATCATATCAACTATAATTTCCCGGTGCATGGCCAGAGAAAGAAAGAGAGGAGTATGATCTTAATATAACTCGGAACAGTTAATTGATATTCTTTTGAATGAAAGAAAAGTTGCCAATTATTATCGACCTTTTGCTCAGTTGTTTACAATATTAATTTAGTATATCATTCTGACATTCTGACATTCTGTGAATAACGTCTTCCTAAAGGGTTAACGAGACTGCAAACAATTAGGAAAATTAAACAACAGCACAGAAATGCAAAGAAAGTAATGAATGAACTGGTGAATCGTTCAACACTCTGGGAATACGAGGAAACCAGCGGTGGACAGCAACCAGATGATGAGTCTTCAACAGTTATCAAAGGAGCTCCTAATATAGGTTCAGAAGTCCCTCCAAGGATGACACCAGTAGAAGATCAGGGTATTGATACTTTACTTTTCAAGCATATAATTATAGAACACAAATTCATTATAGAGTCACCATAGAAAACTTCCTATGCATACTGTTATAAAAGATAGATGAGAAATCAAAAGCATGTTGCTACACGTTTTGTTGACATAAATTACATTTTTTTTTTTTAAGGTTAGCGGTGAGATACCGCCAACAGTTGTATTAATAGTAAAAAGTTATTTACATAGGCTCAGCAAGCCTTTCATTACAGCAACTATAGTAATTAACTCGCGAATATTGACAAATTACAATTTTTTCAACATGTGCTTTAGCAAGCCCTGTTTTGGTAGCTGCAAAGAAAATAATGAATGAACTGGTGGATCAAAAAATATTCTTGAAATACAAGGAAGCCAGCGGTGGAAAGGAACCAGATGATGATGAGTCTCGAACAGTTATCATTAATATCGCTTCCCCTCCAAGGATGACACCAGTAGAAGATCAGGGTATTGATACCTTACTTTTCAAGCATAAAATTATAGAACACAAATTCATTACAGAGACCATGGTTCCGAAAATCGGCCGATTCCGAGTTGACTCGGCCGAGTCGACTCGGAATCGGCGGCGTCCGAGCCGAGTTTTACCCGATTCTCGCGCCCGTGCGAGTTTTTCGGCAAAACTCGGATGAACAGTGCCGGAATCGGCCGATTTTCCGATTTTCCGGCCGAGTTACACCGATTCAAGCCGAGTTGAGCCGATTTGAGCCGATTTCATTTAAAAAAATTCCGATTTCCAACTAACCTGGATTGTGCTCTGCCGTAGGAGGAGATGAGTCACTGGAGGAGAAGGCTGAAGACCGGCTGAGGAGAAGTTTCATGGAGATCGCTGAGGAGATCGCTGAGATCGCTGGAGAGAAGTTTCATGGAGTCGCTTCCTGTTTCTTGCGCGAACGGGAGAGAAGGGAAAAAGAGAAGGATAGCGCAGGGGCCAGTATTATTTGAGCTTTGAGATTTGTGCAGAACTTATTTGAACGGTTTTGATTTTTCAACAAGTCACGCAAAATATGAGATATCTCACAGGATGAGAATTCGGTGCTGGACCCGAAATTTTTATTCAAATGGATTTAAATCCCTTCCTTTCATCAATTCAAAAATCAAAGTGTAGGATGAGTTCAAGATTCGTGTTGGGATTAAATCCAATGGTCCAAGCAATCCAGAACTTAATATGTATTCATTTAATTTATTAAAAATCTGTTTTCGTCCAAATTTCGAATCGAAGATTCGTAACAATTTATAATGTCGTACGAGTATTATTACGTGTTTATAATTTGATTTTTAGATCCGACTAATTAAATTTAAAGTATTATATATATATACACATATAATTACCAAATCAATTTATAATTCCTAATTTAATTACTCTTAGTTAGAATTCAATTATTTATTTATTTACATGATTTGATTTATTTCCTTTCTTAGTTTCACGATTGTAACGAATTTTAGATTTACCGAATATTTACACTTTATTTATGGTGCTATATTATATCTTATGTTTTTAACCTCCAATTTTTAATGTACGAATTTGATTCGTTTATATTTCTAAATTTTAGATTCATTTTATGTTACTCAGATAAATCTAATTGTTCATTAATTTAATAAAAAAATTAATTAGACGAAATAATCAACTTAATAATTAAATCATGTTTTAAAATTTTGGAATATAACACTTAATTAACATAGTTTTTTTACAAATTATTTTTATCAATTTTTTCCTATTTTTTGGCTACAAAACAAGGGTTCTGCCAAAACAACCCGAGTTACCGATCCGATTCTTCCGATTCCGGCCGATTCATCCGATTCTGACTCGGCGGTCAAAAATCCGATTCCGATTCCGATTCCGAGTTTCAGAACCTTGACAGAGACACCATAGAAAACTCCTATGCATACTGTTATAAAAGAGAGATGGGAAAACAAAAGCATGTTGCTACACGTTTTGTTGACATAAATTACATTTTTTTTTTTTTTAAGGTTAGCGGTGAGATACCGCCAACAGTTGTATTAATAGTAAAAAGTTATTTACATAGGCTCAGCAAGCCTTTCATTACAGCAACTATAGTAATTAACTCGCGAATATTCACAAATTACAATTTTTCAACATAGGCTCAGCAAGCCCTGTTTTGGTAGCTGCAAAGAATGGAATAACAGAGATGGTGAAAAAAATCCTCAAGATGTATCCAGTGGCAATCATGGACAAAGACAAGAAAAACAAAAATATTATTTTATTGGCAGTGGAGTTCCGCCAGGTCCATGTGTACAAGTACATGCTGGAAAAATTTTCAACTCAGAAGAGTGTATTTGGGAAAGTAGATGCAGATGGAAATTTTTCAACTGTGAAGAGTGTATTTCGGAAAGTAGATAAAGATGAAAATAGTGCTCTACATCTCGCAGCCAAGCTCAGCCACAGCCGGCCGTGGAGCATCCCTGGAGCGGCACTTCAGATGCAATGGGAGAGCAAGTGGTACCAGGTGATCTCTCTCTCTTCTTTCTAAAAAATGGAATAAACTTAAATAAAAACTGAACATATGTAATATGCATGGCGGTGTGCAGTATGTGCGTAGTAGTAGTAGTAAAATCAACGAAGAATTGTTCTCAAGAAGCAACAAAAATGGAAAGAAGCCAGAGGAGTTGTTCATAGAGGAGCATGCTTCACTGGTTGAAAAAGGAAGCCAATGGCTGACAAACACTTCCCAGTCTTGTTCTGTGGTAGCTGCTCTGGTTGCTACGGTGGCCTTTGCATCTGCAAGCACAGTTCCAGGAGGTGTAGACTCGGACTCTGGATTTCCAACCCTTAGTAAAAAACCAGTTTTTCAGTTGTTCGCCATCTCATCCCTTGTCGCTCTTTGCTTCTCTGTTACATCTCTTGTCATGTTCCTCGCAATACTCACCTCCCGTTACGAGGTTACCAATTAAAAGCCCTCTATATCTTAAAAAGAATTTCTTCCTTTTAACATTTCAACATATATAGAAAACTGAAATTCTTATTTATTTGCTGATCAGGTAAGGGATTTCAATAGGGGACTTCCCGTGAAGCTTATCCTGGGGCTGACCTCCCTCTTCATGTCAATTGGTGCTATGCTTGTCTCATTCTGTGCCGGAGACTTTTTTGTTGTCGAAAAAAGGCTCAAATTTGCCGTGTATCCCATATACGCCGTCATGTGCTTTCCTGTCAGTTTCTTTGCCGTCGCACAATTGCCATTATACATTGACCTCATCAAAGCAACTCTAAAGAATGTTCCGGAGGTCACTGAGAAGATGCATGTCGACTAGCTAACTCCACAATAATATGCTCAGTATAATTACTGTAGCTCGTTTTCTGTTCTATTCTAATTAATAATTCAAGGCTAAGAATTTTGATTTTGATGTGAAGTTTGGTTGATCACGTGGGTCACATGGAGAATAATTATTCAAGACTTTTTGTCGCTCGATCTGGTTTGTTTTAAATTCGTTGCAAGTATTTTCTTTGTTTTTGGTTTGGTTTGGTTTGTAATAGGGTCAGTCAATTTACTTGAGGTAATAAAAAAAAAATTCGTACTATATACCAAGGAAATCAATTTCTGAATTAAGCATTCTCGTTTAAATTTGTTAATTACCTCATTTTCCATTACAGCTGGGTTGAGGATTATTATTACAATTACTTATGATGTCCTTGAAGAAGGCATGCATGCTTTCATCATCCAATTTAATTGAACCAAAAAGAAGAATTACTTAATTAATTATAGTAGATTACAATGGCAGTATTTAAATAGCGATATTTTAGTACCTCAGTTTGAAACGAAGCACATACAGAGCCATTGAGATCATTGATATCTTGTTTTAGTTTTCAATATGAAATTATCAGTGACATCTAATTGTTAAAGTAGTAGTATGAAACATATATATGTTTCCTTAGCTGATATGGGTAAAATAAAGCCAGAGGTTTAAATTTAAAACATTTTTGCATAAATAAATCATGGCGTGATTTGATGTCACTAAAAGATCATTTTGTGGCAACTATAAAGATCATGGATATATATACTGGTAAATATCTGTGTATTCATGCTGGTAAATTTAGGTCTCATGAGGATTAAATCTGATTTGTAAGGGGTAACAAAATTGTTAACAGTACTTTGATTGTGCATGGAAATCAGGGTTTAGTATGCCAACCGCATGCGTGCTTGCAATCTATTTATTGTAGATATGATCCAAGAAGTCGTTCAAACAATTATTTATTACTAAATATTTTTTGTAACAATTGTAGCCACAGATGTTTGTAGCAATTGTAACCACAGATGGTCGAGGTTGTTTAAGTGCTAATTAATTACTAAATAATTATATATCATGTTGGGTTTCTTTTTCCTTGTCTAAAATATTTTATATTTTCTTTCAAGTTTGCTCGGCTTTATGTGATCTTCGCTGACAGAGTAAACAGCTCAGCTTGTTCTGTGCTCCAACTAGTGGTTTGCAAACGGGTTACCCGTGACCCGTTCCGGGTAACCCGTTAGGGGTAACGGGTAGGGCGGGTAGACGGGTAGGATGGGTACGGGTACAACCCGCAACGGGTAGACGGGTAGTTTTCCCAAAACCTCTACCCTACCCGTTTATTACCCGTACCCGTTGCGGGTTGACGGGTACGGGTATCCCGGGTACGGGCGGGTTTTTTTTTTTTTTTCTTTTCTGTTTTTTCTGAATTTTTATGCTTTGAGATTCGTGCCAAGTTAAAGGACATATCCCGAAGTCCGTTTAGATATAGGAGTCCGTTTTGAGATTCATGCCAAATTAAAATTAACGACTCAGATCTCATTCTACTCAGTCAGGTATTGCACTGGATCTGAATTCTATAGGGGTCAATTTGAGATTCATGCCAAATTAAAATTGACGGCTCAGATCTCATTCTACTCAGTCAGGTATTGCACTGAATCTGAATTCTAAAAGTAGGCCGCCAAAAATATTTTGAAATTCAAATTTTGAAACGGGTCGGGTACGGGTAGGCGGGTAGACGGGTACGGGTAGGCGGGTCCGGGTAGACGGGTAAACGGGTACGGGTACAACGGGTTTTTTTTCAAATTGGGTTGTCCGGTCCGTTTATTACCCGTACCCGTCTACCCGTCTACCCGTTTGTACCCGGGCAACGGGTACGGGTACCTCGGGTAACGGGTACGGACCGGGTAAAACGGGTTGAACCCCTAACGGGTTTAGCAAAACTCTAGCTCCAACAACAATATTTTAACGTTATTTTTTAATTGCTAAAATGCCAATTGAATTCCCAAAACCGGGTAATTTTATTTTCATGTAACTGTAAAAGCATTAACATTTAATTGTAATACCTCACCATATAGAATGAGATGTAAATCATCCGTTTTTAATTTGGTATGAATCTCAAAACGGATTTCCATATTCGAAATATGTACTGACTTGATATGGAGGAATTTCATGCATGCTCCTCAAAATTTTCAAAATTACGTACTTCTCTCTTTAAAATTCATAATATCATATTTATTCTTTTAAATTTCTAAAACTTGCAAATCTACTCAATTTATTGACTTCTCTATTAAAACATTTTAAATATATAAAATATCCATTTTATCATTTATTATTTGTTTTATTAAAGAGTCCTGACACAGTCCAACATTTCAAATTTCATGGCACTGCACTAAGCCCACAATTCTCCATTTTATCCATTATTTTAATAAAATAAAAAATACATAACATGTTTAAGATAAATATTTAGTCATTTAATTGGTCAGTTATGAAAATAAATGATCATTTTCTTACCTGTGACCATAGCAAATAGAGTAAGAAGCTATGGGGTCAATTGACCCCCATTAAATTAAAAAAAATGGAATTATACACAATTTTCTATATATTTTAGAATAAAATGCATTGGTACTATAAATTTGACCCTCATTCGTAGTACGAAAATTTTATATAATGAATCCCATTTAAATTGATCCTCATACCTTGAAAGTTTGGTTTCGCCTCCTGCATGTGATGCACACATATACATGTCTCAATACTATTGTGTATGCGTCACAAGTAGAGAAATTAATTATTTATCCTAAAAAAAATTATTTGTTAGAAGAAACATTTTTGTACACAGACTATATTTTTTTTATTTTTTAATAAAAATCTGGGATATTATAAATTTTAATGGATTTTAATGTGATATTATAAATTTTAGAAGAAATAAAAACTTAAAATTGTTGAGAGGTATACAAAAAAAAAATTACCGTGATTTTGATCCGACTCACAGTATTCTACACGGTTTGCGTCTACACGTGGCACACCTCACCAAGGAGCCATTTCTGCAGCGTCACACAGGATCAAAGTTCTCCGGAATTCCATCTGACAATTTCCAAATCATCGCTATGATCGTTTACTTAAAGGTGGCGTGGAATATTGAGACTTTAATTAAAGTAGCTATTATGATTATGAACCATACAATATACATATATATATGGTGAGTTAGGCTGGGGTGCTATGGATAGCGTAGTGGCCTCTATGCTACGGCTCAATATTCGAGTTTTCAAAATCCAAACAGTCGATCCGAACCGTTCATCTTATTCTCCATATTAATATCTGCTTGGAGACCAAATTTTACATTTTTCTGAATTTTTTTACTATTTATTAAGTATTTTACAAAATTATTGATCCAACGGTGGCTGCACAAAACAGTAAAACCGTTGGATTAGCGATTTTCAAAGTGGCTTAATAAATAGTAAAAAAATTCAGAAAATTATAAAATTTGGTCTCCAAGCAGATATTAATATGGAGAATAAGATGAACGGTTCGGATCGACCGTTTGGATTTTGAAAACTCGAATATTAAGCCGTAGCATAGAGGCCACTATGCTATCCATAGCACCCCAGCCTAACTCTATATATGGTCCCAGGGAATAATATATTTGTATCGTTTGATAAAAGGTAGTGGGTTAGGTATAACCACTTGAGCCGTCTGATCAATTATCGATCTCCCAACAGATGATCCTTGAGCTGAGGCCAATCCGCGTCAACCATACCTACTAGATGCTCACCTTTCGGCACTAGCTAGTACACTTGTATATATCCTTAATTTATGTGTTGTGTTGTATATATAATTGGATCCGTATTAGAGGGGACAAAAATGCTCGTAGCTCGTGGCTTAATTGTAACTCGTATCTGACTCGCTTATTAACAACTCGTTTATTACTGGATCGAGCTGTTAACGAGTCAGCTCGCTACTAGTTCGGTTCAGAATAAACGAGTTTAAGTTGGGACCTAGAATGTTCGTCAACTCGCAAACTTGCTCAGCTAGGCATTAATTTATGAATTTGTATAAATTTGTGTGTATTTGATACTATCTAGCTCGGTCCAGCTCGGTTCAACTTGGTCCAACAAATTTGTAGAATTTATTTTACTCTTAAAACAAGATCTAATCAGACCCAGCAAGCCAACTCATCAGCTCACGAACTAACTTAGTTCAGCTCGTAACAATTTCAAGTTGAGATTTCAACTCGGGCTGCTCTTACTCGAACAAGCCATTTCGTTACGAGTTTAAATTGAACCCAACTTGTTTGCCATTCCTAATCCGTATCCGCACCATCTTTATAAGAAAGGCATCTTGGAATTGACAATTTCCAAATCATCGCCATGATCGTTTACTCCGGAATTCTGCAGTGCAGCGTCACACAGGATCAAAGTTCTAATTACTTTATAACTTATGTGACAATTTCCACATCATCGCCATGATCGCCCGCCCGTCAGTCTTTCTGATCGTCCCTCTCCCTCATGCTGTCATACAGTAATTAGAAAAAAAATTCGCAGAAGCATGTCGTACGTACCGCCTCACAAGCGCCCCTCCAATCGGAACCCCACACCAACCCCAGTCCCGTCTTCTTTAAACCCCAAACCCTCCTTCGCCTCCCCTCGCCATCGCCACCACCAAAGTTCTCGCTTGATCCCCTTCTCCCCTCACTTGATCTCCCGCTGGTATGCCACCTCCACGGAATCTCTAGCTCTCGTACCTTACGATTCTGAAGTAATAGAGAGGAAGAACGGCTCGAAGCCTTTGACGGTCAACCTCACCGATGGAGCGGTCCTGGTCGAGGAGGAGGAGAGAGGGGTTCTCAGGGGAATAGTTGAGAAGGTTGCGAGAGACTTGATTGAGGCTGTCCAGCACACGAAGGAAGAGGCAAGAAGTGGAGATGTTAAGCTGCAAGTAATGGCTCGAGTAGGGAAAGTTCTCTTTCGCGGGTATGTTCGTTTTTGTCTTTCTCCCAGTCCCTGATTGAAGTTCATAATTAGTAATTTCATATAGTTTAATTTGGCAAGATTCACCAATACCAAAAATTTGCATATGTTCATTCTAAAGAAAGGTGTCCCAAAAAATATGCTGGTATAACATCTAGTTTTCTTCATATTTTAATTTGTTTTTTATAGGGACCCTTCAGTTTGCTTAGACTCGATCATAAAAGCCCCAACAAGCGAAGGAGAGCTGAATAAGCTGCAGGCCCGTAAGACATTTTATACCACAGTTTCAGAAGAGTACATGAGAGAAGTTGAACAACTTCTTGTGGATAAATGTGGATTTAAGTTCGTAACGGCGAAGGACCGTTATTATATCAGGGTACCGGTCCACCTCATGTCTCATTTTTATTGTCGATTTTATGCTCACAAGTATTCCCCATTAAAATGATATTAGACCCAACACCTTCCAATTCTGCTGCTATTCCTCCAAAGTATTGGTTTTTCTCCATTGAACAATTTTTTTTTTTGAAATAAATAAAATCCATTTAATAAATTTAGATTGGGTCCAAGTTTGTAACCATATATAGAGGACGAGTATAGGCTTGACTAGCATTACATGGGCCTGCTAAGCCCATCTGGGGATGCTTGGGGTAGCATCTTACCCCTGCAAGTTGTCACCGAGCTCAGACAAAAGGGAACTACGAGATAAGGTTGTTGAGGTCACTCGCCTTACTTTATAAATAGGGACCCCTGCCCTTATTCTGTCCGGGACTAATACCTACCTTAAACCTCTATCTTAAATGCTGTAAAAATCTTGGTCCTTACTTTGGCACCTACACCGGCCTTCCGAGATTAAATCTCATACCAAGCATAGGGAATCAATCAGTTATCATGGATTTGCACTCTCTCATTCAATATGGTGCTAATTAATTGAAATTGAGCACTGATTACTTGATGATCGTGCAACTAGAGCACATTTTAGTTACTATTTTAAATGTATTACCTTAAATGTCTCTGTCTTCAAATACCAGGTAATAGACAAATGCCAGCCAGATTTAATTATGTCATACAAGTGCATGGCATTGCATGATAGTGGTCTTGAGCTTTACAAGGTAAAACCATATTGCTCTGCTTCTTAATTGTTGTTTCTTACTGAAGTAAAATTAAATGGTACCTTTTGCTTCCAATATACTCTATTCTGCTGCATGCTGGTCATGAACCTGCTCAAGACATTAAGTTTTCCAGATATCTGTAGACTGTAGCTATTTTGCTTTTGGCTTTGAAGGTGATCATGATTAGCTGTTTGTAAAACTTTAAGATATGGCTCTGTTTGCTGTATCATCTATGTACATTGGGACCAGGCCCAAGCAGTTTAATTTTGTTGATTTGGTTTCATTATCCCACTTCCATAAAACTAGGGTTCTCCAGATATCTTGGTAACCTGAATCTGATTTGAACTCGAGTCAGTCTGTGAATGGTGCAAATGCAAGCTCGGGATGCATTACTCTCATGGTAGGAAGTATGGCTTAGTTTTTTACTTTTTTATGATGACGAGCCTAGGTTAGGATTGTCCAAAAGATTGCAGCCTGTATATTACTGTGGATATTTAGTTTTAGATATATTTTCCAATCTATTTAACCCGAAACCACTAATAGATTACCAAAGAAAATAAACAAGTAGATATGCTGTTTTTTTATTTATCAGTTATTAACATGACGTGATTTTGAATTGTAATTTTGTAGGTCGAACACAACCCACAGAGGCATATGGTGACTGATGTATCCTGTTTAAGCAAGAAATTTGACCTTCAAATAATGCTAAATACCAAGAGATCCTTAAAGAACTTGGATGTAAATTTAATACTTGATACGTACACAACATTGTTGCTCACCAGGCCTGATTGCTAGGTCTTTTGGGATTTCATTTATTTTTGTATGCAGGCTGATGTCGCGGATGGCATAAACTAACTAATCTCTGCTGTTGTTATCGACCCAGCCAAGGAGAAGGGGGGGCTCAGTTGGCCTTTAGGGAAGGACTCAGTTGCTGGCCGATTTTTTATAGTTGGTGTATGGCATACAAGACAGAATTTTAAGTAGAGGCAAAATCAGAGTAGATTTGAGACAAGCCAACCGCTTTGACTTGACTAAATCAATTGCTGAAGATGTAAATGACGTTTCGTTCAAGCTTAGGGGCCTGTCCGGACTATTAACTGTTAGTCTACTATCTCTTTGATTTCATATTGTTTTTATCAGTCCATTATTATCTGCACAGGGCAGGAAATATGTTACTGGTTTTTGGAAATACTTAACCATTCTGTGGCAACTATAAAGATGATGGATATACTGGTAAATATCTGTGTAGTCATGCTGGTAAATTTAGGTCTCATGAGGATTAATTCTGATTTCATTGTGCTACAGAATGGTTAATAAAATTGCTAACGGTGCTTTGATTGTGCATGTAAATCAGGGTTTAGTATGCCAACTGCATGTGTGCTTGCTATCTATTTATTGATTCTTCATTTCAGGAAGACCACTTGCCTGAAGGCAGTATTGTAGATATGATCCAAGAAGTCGTTGACTCACTACAGCAAATCCCACTTTCTGCGACCGGAAAACCGGTCGCAGAAAGTATTGGCGCCGGTCGCAGAAAATCAATCTGGTCGCAGAAAGTGAAAAACGGTCGCTAATACCCCGGTCGCTGAAAGCATTGTCGCAGATACCCTCCTGATGACGTCACCGGTCGCTGAATGACGTCATCCGGTCGCTGATACTTTTTCTGCGACCAAATATGATACATGAAAGGATATAAATTAAAGGTGAAGCACAACATAGCTAAATTTTAATGGGGAATTGAAAGACTTCTTGTATCTCTTGTTCATAAAAGATTTTATGTTTGTATTTGGTTCGCCTGAAATTGCAAAATAAAGAAATAATTAGGGGGGGCTTTTGCAATTGGCACAATTAGAGGCAGGGACTTACCAAATCAAGTCAGGGTTTTCCTTTGCTCCACTGAAATTAAACAACCTAGTTGTTTAGAAACCCAAATCAAACTAAAATTGGTCCCAAAATTGAGAAATTTGAGAAGAAACACTTAACACTTAACAAACAACGAAGATTGATCATTTCATATGCACTCAACACTTAACAAACAAAAGTAAAAAAATAAGCACAGCTAGCTGAAGTTGCTGAACTGAACCCACTGATCAAAGCCCGTTATACAGAGATCATACCAGTGAGCGAAGAGAAGTGGAAGAGATGCCATCTCTACTGGGGAGTCGCAATCGCAAGAGAAGTGGAAGAGGTGCCTTTTTTAGCGATCGATTTCAGCGATTGATTTTCTAGAAGAGAGAGGTTTGAGGTTTTGGCAATCGATTTCAAAGGGTTTTGATGATAGATTTCGTATCAGCGCTGGCGCCTATTTTTTTGGCGGAGAAGAAGGGTTTTGGCGGAGAAGAAGGGCGTGGGCGCCTTTTTTTTCAGCGAAAAATTTCACCGATTTTTTTTTTAAAAAAAAAAAAAACTTTCAGCGACCGGTGATGGCGCCGGTCGCTGATACCGGTCGCTGAAAGTGTTGGTCGCCGCAGATTTTTCTTTTTTCTGTTTTTTTGGAAAAAAATTGAGTATCAGCGACCGGCGTCAGCACCGGTCTCTGATACCGGTCGCTGATAAACCATTCTGTTGTAGTGACTTGATCTGGGACAACCTTCTCTGATGTGTCGTAGGCAATAAATAGTTCTCTTAATTTTGGTCAAATTAATTAGTTCTGTTTTGTAGCTGCTTGCATGGTGTCCTGGTAAATGTTTTGTGATATTTACTTGTAGCAAGTTGCCACAGATGGTCGAGGTTTGAGTGCTAATTACTAAATAGTTATATAACATGTTGGATTTCTTTTTTCTTCTCTAAAATATTTTATATTTTCTAACAAGTTTGCTCTGGTTTATGTGATCTTCGCTTGCAGAGTAAACCATTTCTGTTGGGATATATTTTCAGAAATTTGGATAGTTAAATAAATTAAACAAAATAAATCAAATTAAGTTAAAAAGATAATACTCGAATCATGTATGAGACACTATCTTTGAGCGTATTCCATCTCTATCGTGTATGACTTGGAATCACTACCATGATGATATGAGAATATCACTCTTTAGGGCATGACCAAGAGTGGCCGATAATAACTCGGTAATATCCACGGTGCTAATTATTACAATTCAAGCACTGATTAGTCGATAGTCGTACAATTTTAAATGTATTAACCTTAAATGCCTCAATTGTGTTCAAACTTCAAATACCAGGTAAGAGACAATCACCAGCGAGGTTTGATTATTTTATGCAAGTGTGAAGCATCGCATGATAGTGCTCTTGAGCTTTGCAAGGTAAAATGTTATTGCTCTGCTTCTTATTTTTTGTTTCTGATAGAAGTAAAATGAAATGGCACCTTTTGCTTCCAGTATAGTATATTCTGAAGGATGTTGGTCATGAACCTGTATAAGGCATTAAGTTTTCCAGATATCTGTAGCTATTTTGTTTTTGGCTTAGAAGGTGATCATGATTAGCTATTGTTTAAACATTAAGATATGGCTCTGTTGCTGTATCATCTCTATACATTGGGAACAGGCACAAGCATTTTGGTATAGGTTTTTGTTGATTTGGTTTCATTATCAATGAAATTGCTGGGCTCTTTATCCCACTTAATTACCAGAAAAAAAAAAGTTCTCCAGAAATCTTGGCCCTAACCTGAATCCGATTAGAATTGGAGAAATTATGTGAATGGTGCAATTGTCTGTTCTGGATGCATTACTCTCATGGTAGGAAATATGGCTTAGTTTTTGATAATGATGAGCCGGGGTTGGGTTTGTCCAAAAGATTGCAGCCCGCATATTACTATGGATATTTAGTGTTAGATATATTTTTCATCTATTTATCCCGAAAACACTGTTAAATTACCAAAGAGAATGAACAAATTAATATGCTGATTTTCTATTTCTCAGTTATTAACATGACGTGATTTTGAATTGTAATTTTGTAGGACGAAAACAGCCCATTCAGGCACATGGTGACTGATGTATCCTGTTTAAGCAAGAACTTTGATCTTTGAATAATGCTAAGTACCAAAAGAGTCTTAAAGAACTTGGATGTAATTAAGTTTAATACTTGATAGTTGATACACAACATTGTTGATCCATGACTAAAAATATGGACAATTACCTGAAGATTTTTTTTTTTAAAATTGTTACATAAGTATTGCAAGACCATGCATCATCGTCCCAACGTCATATGCCAAATACTTCCCAAGATATATTATAGCCTGTAGTGTAATACTTGCTCACCAGGCCTGATTGCTGGCTCTTTTGGGATTTCGATTATTTTTCTATGCTGTTTCGTTTTAAATTTTGTGCAAGGTCAAAATACATAGGCATTGGATCATTCTATTTTAATTTTAGTTTTGTACGATATATTAATTTTAAGATATACTTTTGTCAATCAAATCTTCAATTAAATTTTAAGATATAATCATTGAGAATTCCTTTCTGTTGTGTCAATGATTACTTTTGGCAGTATGACATGCTAAGGTTTAAACCAATTTTTTTATTTATATCAAAAAAAAATATAAATTTAAAAAATTAACCAAACCACACGTCAATTTCGAAAACAACCCAAACCGGAAAAAAATTTTCCGGTTTCAACACCAATTTCCGGAAAAAAAAATTCCAATAAATGGATATTAAAACCGGAATAATTTTTTCCGATTTTAGAATTTTTTTTCTTTTAGGAAAATTTTTTTTCTAAAATATTTTTTTCGGATTCTTTTTTTTCATTTTTCAGTTTTTATAATTTATTTATTTTTTGTATTGAAGTATTACGAATATTTAATATATATTTTTTTAAAATAGATGGAATACTATATAATTTGATTTATTCGAAAGACTGCTACAAATAATCCGGATCAACATTTTTTATGCCGAATTTTTTACGGCCGTAAGAAAAATTAATATAATATAATATATGTATATGTATGTGTATATATAATATAATATAATATAATATAATATAATATAATATATGCATATGTATATATAATGAGGAGGGATTAAGTTACAACATTTTTTGAGTTACAACAAGTTACAACAAGCATTTTCTACATTTTGAAAGTCCAAATCGTCGATCCAAACCATTAGATGTGATCTCTACAATAAAATGTAATTGGAGACCAAATTTTATATTTTTTGGAATTTTTTTACTATTTATTAAGATGGGTACAAATTCAATGGTATGAATTTGACTAGTTTTTGTACCCATCTTAATAAATAGTAAAAAAAATTCAAAAAATGTAAAATTTGGTCTCCAACCACATTTTATTGTAGAGATCACATCTAACGGTTTGGATCGACGATTTGGGCTTTCAAAATATAGAAAATGCTTGTTGTAACTTGTTGTAACTCAAAAAATGTTGTAACTTGATCCCTCCTCATATATAGTATAATATATGTATATATATGTATATATAATATAATATATGTATATATATGTATATATAATATAATATATATGTTAAAATGTGCTTGCATATCAAATTTTATATTGTTTGGAATTTTTTTACTATTTATTAAGTATTTAACAAAATCGCTATATTCAGACCATTGAATTTTTGTACCCATCTTAATAAACAGTAAAAAAAATTAGAAAAATGTAAAATTTGATCTGCAAGCACATTTTAAAATATCCATCATGTTGAACGGTTTGGATCGACTGTTTATATTTTGAAAACTTTGAAAATACCGATCGTTGAATGCCTACCGTTGAACAAAAACTTTAAACTGAATTTTTGAGGCACTAAACGAGGGTTCCAAAGCCTCATTTTTTTTATACCTCATCATACCTCATATTTTATATCTTCATTTTCTTCATATTCAAATTCTAAATTGTCGATCCGAACTGTTCAACATGATATCCATACTAAAATATGGTTAGGGATGAAATTTTATAATTTTTGAAAAAAATTTACTATTTTTTAAGATGGGTAGAAAATCACTGTTTTTTGAACGGTTCAAAAACAGTGATTTTGTACCTATCTTAAAAAATAGCAAAAAAGTTTCAAAAAATATAAAATTTTATCTCTATGCATATTTTAGTATAAATATTTTGTTGAACAGTTCGGATTGACAATTTGGACTTTGAAAACGAAAATATAAAATATGAGGTATGATGAGGTATGAAAAAAATGAGGCAACAGAATTTCAAAAAAACGTCGTTTAGTGCCTCAAAAATTCAGTTTAAGTTTTCGTTCAACGGTAGGCATTCAACGATCGGTATTTTCAAATTATTTTCAAATCCAGCATAAAAAATGTTGATCCGGATTATTTGTAGCATTCTTTCGAATAAATCAAATTATATAGTATTCCATCTATTTAAAAAAAATATTAAATATTTGTAATACTTCAATACAAAAAATAAATAAATTATAAAAACTGAAAAATGAAAAAAAAAAAGAATCTGAAAAAAAAAATTTCCTAAAAAAAATTTTCGGAAAAAAAATTCTAAAACTGAAAAAAATTATTCCGGTTTTAATATCCATTTACCGGAAATTGGTGTTGAAATCGGAAAAAAAATTTCCGGTTTGAGTAGTTTTTGAAATTGACGCGAGGTTTGGTTAGTTTTTTTAAATTTATATTTTTTTTGGATATAAATAAAAAAATCGGGTTTAAAAGCATAAAATGATTCATGGAGGACTAAAACAATAATACAAGGCGAAATTTTTGGAAAAATGATAATGTTCACACAAAAGTATGCACAAAGTTTCAGTACAGCAAGCTGTACCTTTTAACCTTGTTTACACCTTTCGAATCAGATTGCAAGTATACAATCCTATCGAGCAGTATATTCGGGGTATTGATCCACAGGATGGTTCAAGTCTAATCTGGACAATTACTCAACCTAATTTGGTTCTAGAAGTTCTGCAAATTGTTGGTTTGTTTGTTTAAGATCCTAAATTTGATTGCAATAATTAAATGACAGTAATTAAAAGTTTGGTTTTATCAGATAATAAAAAGCGTTTCCAGGGTTTCAGATTTCATCTTCCACTCTGCCTCTCAGCACCATTCGCGCAATCCGCTTCCTTTCAGAAGTGACTCTTGTGACGCGACCCACGTCAGGTATGACGCGGCCCGCATGGACATCGAGTGAATACAGCATGTTCAGTTTTCTGTGTCTGTTCTTTGTGTAAGGCTCTACTAACCGTACCTAATGTTCCTAAACCTCAACTCTCGTTTATTGGCTTAATAAACTTGGTGACGGAAATGCAATTTTACCTTCTTAGGTTTCCAACCCCTAAACTCCCGTTTATTGGTATTCAACCTAAGTTACCTGTTCGGTTTACTAAAGGCATCCATTATCTTACGATAAATAGAAATGTTCACCTTACAGTTACTAATTGGTCTTGAGGACCTACCTCAAATACTTTGTCTGGTTGAAAGAAACATCAGTGCCAAAATACTAGAATAGATGCTATAGACATCTAACTAGTAGACAATCAAGAATCATTCAATCAATTTCAACCAAGCAACTAAAATACTACTCGAATCAAATAAACACAAATATTCAACACAGATTCAAACATGCATAATAAAACAGAGTTTTTGACTACATCATAACCCTAGAAACTAAAAGAAAAGAAAGCCAATAAAACAAGTAAAGATAATGATAAGGGAGCTCATGGCAAAACTCGAGAAACGTAGAAGATCCGTCGCAAAACTCTCGTTTTTATCCTCTCTACTTGTTCTCCAAGCCAAGCCCTCACTCCCAAACCCTAGGTTGATCCAGCATGATGCAGAATGATATCTCCCTGCAAAAAATCCTGACTTATAGCCTTTCCGGCCGACTTTCTTTCAATTGGGATCTGTTTCCATTTCCTGTTTTGTTTCCAAAACTGCTTGACGCAACCCGCGTCAGGTGTGACGCGACCCGCGTCAGGTGTGATGCGACCCGCGTCAGGTGTGACGCGGTCCGCGTCCTGTGTCTCTCGCATGAGTGATGAGAGATCGCGTCTGTGGTCGCTTCAGAGTCTGATGCGACCCGCGTCCCTATTTCTTTTGCTTAGACTGTAGATCTTCTCGCAAGCTTTCCAAAAAGTGGTCATACACTGAAATTGGGGTTACGAGTCAAAAGTTATGACTGTTTTAAGTTCCAATGATGAAATTTCAGCATCATATACAGATTCCAGATTCTTCCTTGGTTTCGCTCAATTCCTGCAAATTAAGAACAAATACGCAGCAATACCACATTCTATATATATTCAATGAAATACACACGATTTGATAGATTTAAACACAGGTTTTGGTATAGATTTAGGTCGGAATAATAGGTCAAATAACGAGACATCAGATAACATGATATGGTAATTTTTAATGAAATCTTACTTGTGTTAATAATTTTTTATTGTTTCCTTTAATTTTATCCTGCATGAAAGCTGAAGCACAAAAGGAACGGAAAAGAATGTACTCGAAGAACCATGATACGATGATCTTATTTTTCAAGATGATCGTTAAGCTCCTATTAGTTGTTCTTGGGATAGGCTCGTGCATGTATATATGTTTTCATAATTTCTTCAAGAAAATGTGAAGTTATTCTTTGACACCAATTAACTGGTGAAAGTTCTCGTGATCGGTATAGTACCCTGATTGAAAAAAGTCATTTTATAATTATAAAAAGCTCCTCCTATTTAGGCCTAGAAAAATCCCAACAATTATTTATCATTTACTATTTCAAAAAAAAAAAAAAATTTATTTGTTTCGTTATATATTATATATGAGGAGGGATCCAATTACACCTTTTTTTGATGACACCGGATTACACTCTATGTTTTCAAATTCCAAACAGTCAATCCAAACCGTTCAACATGATGGATATGTTAAAATGTGCTTGCAGATCAAATTTTATATTTTTGTGAATTTTTTTACTATTTATTAAGATGGGTACAAAAATTCAATGGTCTGAATATAGCGATTTTGTTAAATACTTAATAAATAGTAAAAAAAAATTTCAAAAATTGTAAAATTTGGTATGCAAGCACATTTTAACATATTCATTATGTTGAATGATTTGAATCGACTGTTTGGAATTTGAAAACTTTGAAAAATAGAGAGTGTAATTTGATGTCACCAAAAAATAGTGTAATTGAATCCCTCCTCATTATATATATGGGACTTGATGATACCAATAACTCAAATTAATGTTGTTATGATTTGCGGAAAAAAATTCCGTCATGGGATGTACAGGACACAGGTAACAAGATATTGGAGATACGGCAGTAATAAATTAGCAGTACCTCTATAAAGCAATCTGACCGTTTGACCCTTTTTTAATTATTACTTAGCTAGTGATAATATAGACAAAAAGGTTGTATATATATTATCGTTACTAACAAAACCTTTTAGGAAAGTAAGCAACGGCACGGCTAACTTTATAAATCTATAAGTATATATATGTATTGTAACTTGTAAGCATCCGAGAAAATATATATAACAATCCCAAAAATACAATCATTTTCAATAAACATTCTCTTATTCTCAAATTGACTGAGATGAGAGTATTTAACAATTTAGCTTTGATATACTTATATACAAGAAAAGTCAAATCCTATATTACTTAAGAGATAGGAACTTAATTATGTTCCAAACCTAAAAAAAGTCTGACCGTCTAACCCTTTTTAAATTACTCGGCTATTGCTAATATAGACAGAAAGCTTGTATTATCGTTACCAACAAAACCTTTTAGGAAAGTAAGCAACAGCGTACCTAACCTTATAAATCTATATATATATATATATATATATATATATAGAGTTAGGCTGGGGTGCTATGGATAGCATAGTGGCCTCCCGTGCTACGGCTCAATATTCAAGTTTTCAAAATCCAAACGGTCGATCCGAACCGTTCATTTTGTTCTCCATATTAATATGTGTTTGGAGACCAAATTTTACATTTTTTGAAAATTTTTTACTATTTTTTTAGCTAGGTAGAAAATCACTTGATCTAAAAAATTCTGCACCATTAAGATATTTGATTTTCTACCTATTTAAAAAAATAGTAAAAAATTTTCAAAAAATGTAAAATTTGGTCTCCGAACACATATTAATATGGAGAACAAGATGAACGGTTCGGATCGACCGTTTGGATTTTGAAAACTTGAATATTGAGCCGTAGCACGGGAGGCCACTATGCTATCCATAGCACCCCAGCCTAACTCTATATATATATATATATATATATATATATATATGGGCCTGTCTAAATTGCTGCTGGCAGCATTTCAGCAGAGGTGCTGCCGGGGCTATATTTAGCCGTGTGATGTCCAAACAACAAATCCAAACTGTTAGATGTTTAATCTATATTATAATATACTTGGAGACCAAATTTTACATTTTATGGAATTTTTTTACTATATATTAAGCTGGTTTGAAAACCACTGATTTCAGTAAATTTCTGCAGCATTGAAATCAGCGGTTTTCAAACCAGCTTAATATATAGTAAAAAAATTCCAAAAAATGTAAAATTTGGTCTCCAAGTAGATTATAATATAGATTAAACATCTAACGGTTTGGATTTGTTGTTTGGACATCAAAAAATAAAAAAAAATAGCGGCAGCACTGCCAGCAGAAATGCTGCCGGTAGCAAATTAGCCACAGCCTATATATATATATATTGCAAGCATCTCTGAAAGTATATATAGCAACCCAAAAAAATACAATCGTTTTCAATAAATAGTCTCTTATATATTTACAATCATCCCTAAAAGTATATATATGTGTTGGTGCCTCCTCGATTAGTAGATCCCCAAGAGCCCTTGTTGGTTAACCAGGTCTGCAACTACAAATCTCCGATGGCATGTTGTCGGCTAACAGCCCATACCTGTATATGGTGCAAATGTTTTTAAAGCAGTTGTTAATACAGGAACTGCTGGTTCACTGCACCAAGCTCATCTAGATGAGATAGACTAGCTTAGTTAGTTAGTGATTGATTGTAATAAAGGAATGCTGTTAGGCGGTTAGACTGATAGTTAGATAGTTAGACATTTGGTTAGTGTCTTAATACACAACCTATATAAACAGCTATTGTACTCTATTCAATAATCAATAAAGATCAATTTCTCTCAAGTCTTGAAATCTTTCATTTACCAGTACATGGTTTTATGGTATCAGAGCACTCCACTCTAATCTCTCTATCTCAGTAAGACACAATGTCTACTGACGAATCCCCTGTATCCGATGTCATCCCTCCATCTTCTACACACACCGAACCAGTTACTCACATCACCATACCAGTTTCAATCAAGCTTGATCGAAACAATTATCTGACCTGGAAGTCGCAGATAGAGCCCATAGTTGATGGTTTTGATCTCACGGATCATCTCGATGAGAATTTCAAGGTTCCAGATCAGAAAGTTCAAGATGGCAATCAGTTGGTTGAGAATCCAATTTTTCGCAGATGGCGCAAGCAAGATAGGCTGTTACTAGGGTGGCTCAGATCAACAATCACCGGCAATATCTTATCTCAGTATGTTGCGTGTCAGACCTCTTCTTCCCTCTGGAGCTCATTACAGCGTGTATACTCGGCCGTCTCTTCAGCGAGAATAATGGAACTTAGGCGAATGCTTCAATCCACCACACGAGGGGGGCTTCCGTGCAATGAATATTTTGAGAAGATGCGAAATGTCGCTGATCAACTAGAGGCAGCCGGAGAGCCAGTTGCGGAGGCGGATTTGGTTCGCTATATCCTGAATGGATTAGGAGCAGAGTTCAATTCGTTTGTGGTAGCCATCACCACCCGAGAAAAATCTATCTCCATCTCTGATCTTCATGCCTTCTTGCTTACTCATGAGAAGCTGATCGAAACTCAACAAGGTTTATCTAATCTCTCTAATTCTTCTCTTCCTTCTTCTCAAAATCCCTCAGCTTACTACTCTAACCCCCGCCCGAGATCGGGTCCGCCTAGACCTGGTTACAATCAGCGATCTTCTAATGGAGGTTCACGCTTCAATTCCCCAAACCGACCTCATTATACCCATACCAGGCCGAATTACAGGCCCAATGCACAGCTCACTGCTCCTATTCTCTCTAACCCTCCTCACAGGCCTAACCAAGCTGTAGTGCAGCCCAATAATTCTCAAACCAAGCCATATAATCCTGACAGGGCTGAGATATGTCAACTATGCTCCAAAAGAGGTCACATTGCAAAAAACTGCTGGTACATAGCTGATTACGTGCCACAACAAAATCAAGCTACCTTTCAGTCACATCTTGCTCACACCACACAGCCACCAGCTCAAGCTCTTGCGGCTCAACATGCCAATCCTTACTCAGGTCCCGAATGGTTTCTTGACTCGGGCGCCACTCATCATGTGACTAATAATCTCAATTCTCTCTCTTCTTACATGCCATATGAGGGTTTTGACACCCTTCATATTGGTAATGGCACCGGTATGGAAATTCAACACATCGGTTCTACTCAATTAAAATTCTCTAATTATTCATTTTTGTTGCGAGATGTTTTGCATGTCCCATCTTTTACAAAAAATCTCTTGAGTCTCTCTAAGCTCTTACGAGATAATGACATTTTAATTGAGTTTGGTTCTATTTTTTGTGAGATAAAGGAGCGCCGCACTTTGAGGACTATCCTTCAAGTTCGGCTTCTTAATGGTCTCTACATGGTTTCACCCTCCTTTTCTTCACCTCAAGCTTGCTTTGGAGAGCGGGTTTCGGCCGACCTATGGCACACTAGGCTTGGGCATCCTTCCTCATCCACTACTTTGAAGTTTTTACATGAGCATAGTTTACCTTGTATCTCGAATAAAATTTCCTTATGCCATCATTGTTGTGAGGCTAAGGCGCATAAACTCCCTTTTTCTCCTTCTTCTTCTACTTCTTCTTCTCCCCTTGAACTTGTTCACTCGGATGTTTGGGGACCCGCACCCGTTGTATCTCATAATGGATTTCGGTATTTTGTGATTTTTGTGGATGATTTTACCCGTTATGTTTGGATTTATTTTCTACATTCTAAAGATGAGGTTGTGAACGTATTTTCTTCTTTTAAATCTCAAGTTGAAAATTTACTCTCACATTCTATCAAAACGCTTCGTACGGATGGTGGTGCCGAATATTTTCAATTATCCCGGCTTTTTCCCTCCATTGTTCATCAAAAAACATGCCCATACACACCACAACAAAACGGTGTATCCGAACGAAAGCATCGGCATATTATTGAACTTGCCTTAGCCGTCATGGCTCATGCTTCCTTTCCTACATCATATTGGGATGATATTTTCTCTAGCGTGGTTTATTTGATTAACCGACTTCCTTCATCCGACAATGCTCCTTCTCCTTTCTTTCGACTCTTCGGGAAAACACCCGATTACATGTTCTTACGGGTCTTGGGATGTCTATGCTTCCCGTACATAAGGCCCTATAATGATCACAAACTCCAACCCCGGTCTTTACCGTGTGTTTTTCTTGGATACTCACTTTGTCAAAAGGGATATAAATGCCTTCATTTAGATTCTAACAAAATTTTTATTTCCAGGCATGTAATCTTTGATGAAAATCTATTTCCCTTCAAGAAATTACAGCTCTCGGATGATTCTGCCTCTGATTATAATTGCTGGCTGCCTCTGCTATCCCCTATAGGCTCACTTTCCTCCAACCCGTCGGGTCCAGCTCCTGTTGTAGGGGATTCTGCTACCTCCAACCCTCCATTTTCCTCCAACCGTGCAGGTCCTCCAATGCTTGCATCGGATCTAAGCACCTTTCTCCCCTTGGTGCACCCTTCTTCCTCCAACCATGCGGGTCCAACCCCAGCTGCACCGAATCCAGACCCCTTCCATCTTTTGGACCATCCTTCCCCTGCTGCATCTGATCCGAACCCAGTCCACTTTAAATCTGGCGCCTCTACTATTTCTCAAACTCCTCTGGTTCCTGTTTCTTCTGTTTCCACTCATTCTATGACAACCAGAACTCGAGATCATACCAGAAAACCTCGGCTATTTCCTGATCACATTGCATTCACCACTCAGTCATTTCTTGAGACAGAACCTTCCACTTTTAATCAAGCACAAAAACATCCCCATTGGATCGCGGCAATGCAAAAAGAATACGATGCACTCATCTCTAATCACACTTGGGATCTTGTTCCATCAGACCCGAATCAGAATGTACTTGGGTGTAAATGGGTGTTTAAAATTAAACGCCATGCTAACGGGTCTATTGAGCGCTATAAAGCCCGTTTAGTAGCTAAGGGGTTCCATCAAGAGGAGGGAGTTGACTTTTTTGATACGTTTAGTCCGGTGGTTAGACCTACCACCATTCGAATTGTTTTAACTCTTGCCATCTCTCACGGTTGGTCACTTCGCCAATTAGATGTTCAAAACGCTTTTTTACATGGCGACCTTCATGAAACGGTGTTTATGGCACAACCACCCGGTTTCGTCGATCCTTCTTCTCCAAATCATGTGTGTCGATTATCTAAAGCGCTCTATGGCCTCAAACAATCCCCACGCGCTTGGTTTCACACGTTGAGTGCCGCTCTTCTTGCTCACGGCTTTCGTGCATCACATTATGACCCTTCTCTCTTTATTCTATCTTCTCATGACACTTTGATTGTTGTACTCGTGTATGTCGATGATATCATTATCACGGGTAACAACTCAAGTGTTGTTCACAACTTCATCTCAACCATTCAAAAAAAGTTTGCGCTCAAAGACCTTGGACCTTTACATTTTTTCCTTGGCATAGAGGTCTCCACTTCTTCTACTGGCATGCATCTATCTCAAACAAAATATGTCACAGATCTCTTGAGCCGTGCCAAAATGTCTCATGCCAACCCCTGCCCCTCTCCTATGGTTCCTAACTCTACACTTTCCTTGCATGACAGTGATCCTTTTGATGACCCACACTTGTACCGGTCCATAGTTGGAGCATTGCAATATGCGACCATTACCCGACCCGACATCTCTTATTCGGTGAACAAAGTATCCCAATTTATGCACTCCCCCACTACATCACATTGGGCTGCTGTAAAAAGGATTTTGCGGTACTTAAATGGCACAATTTCACATGGGTTATCTCTCAAACCGGCCTCCTCCTTCACCCTTCATGCCTACTCGGATGCGGATTGGGCCGGCTCTCCGGATGATAGAAAATCCACCTCGGGTTATTGTGTATATCTCGGGCCTAATCTCATTTCTTGGGGATCAAAAAAACAACCGACTGTGGCTCGGTCGAGTACTGAAGCCGAATATCGAAGTCTAGCCGTCACAAGTGCCGAAATTTCTTGGGTTCAATTTCTGCTATCTGAATTGAAAGTCTCCTTATCTTCTGCTCCCACGCTTTGGTGTGACAATATTGGGGCTTCTTTTCTAGCCTCCAATCCAATGTTTCATGCAAGGACAAAACATGTCGAGATTGATTTCCATTTTGTTCGTGAACGGGTAGCCAATAAAACCTTGCACATTCAGTTTCTCTCGACACGAGATCAAATCGCTGATATTCTCACCAAACCCCTTGCCGCACCTCATTTTCTGTCTCTCAAGTCCAAGCTTACAGTCACTGAGTTGCCTTCAGCTTGTAGGGGGGCTAATACAGGAACTGCTGGTTCACTGCACCAAGCTCATCTAGATGAGATAGACTAGCTTAGTTAGTTAGTGATTGATTGTAATAAAGGAATGCTGTTAGGCGGTTAGACTGATAGTTAGATAGTTAGACATTTGGTTAGTGTCTTAATACACAACCTATATAAACAGCTATTGTACTCTATTCAATAATCAATAAAGATCAATTTCTCTCAAGTCTTGAAATCTTTCATTTACCAGTACATGGTTTTAGTTGTTAAGTCCAAAGATACTAAACTTTTTACCTGAACAATGATCCACTTAATTAGTGCCATGACACTACAACACATTTGAGGGATATGCAATTGTTAAAAACAAAAATGTTAATTTTAGTTTGTATTATTTTGCCTTTTCATTTTGAAAATATTGATCAGTTGCCTTGTCAGACACTATATTTGACATCTCTCAGAGCATGTCCTTTTTTTTTCCTTTTTTTTCTTACTACATTTGGCATCTCTCAGAGCATGTCTCCTTTTTCCTTTTCTTTTTTTCTTATCAATCTAAATGAAGGAAGTGAAATAAAGTAAAAAGGATAAATCAAGAAGCATTCAAATTTTTCTCTAATTGCAAACAAGGAATAAGAGCAATAAGCGACCCCTTTTATATTGTATGTTGGGTTGTGTATTGCTCACAGTTGTTGCGGTATTTTAAAGTTCTCACATTTGTCTTCACCCAATTGATTATCAAAAAGAAGATAATAGAACTTAATATATCCTTGATTAAATTCGAACCAACCGAAATAGCTCTATTCATAAAATTTACAATCCAATCCGATTCGAACCTACTAAAAATTTAAAAAATAAATGATCCGAACTCGTGATTAATCGAATTCAAAAGTATCCAAACCTAAATAAATTCATAAATATTGAATATTCGAACAATTATACCAATTTGAATTAATATGAACCGAACAAAATTGTACACCTGATAAAATATATTCAAATTTAGTTGTGGAGTCCTTTTTAAAATATATTCAGATTTAGCTCTATTATGTGGCGTATCCTATATTATCCTATATTAGCCGATACGGTCTCAGATACGGCTCTGACTCGTCTGGACATGGATGGGGTCCTGATACAGCTCTGAATCAGTGTAATAAAATACGGTTCTATGCAGTGCATATAATGGATTAAAGTCGGGCAGGGCGGGCCGGGTATACCCGGGCAGGGGCAAGGGTATTGGTCGGGCACGGGTATCACGGGTAGACGGGTATCTCGGGTATTTTTTTCAAAAACCGTGCCCTGCCCGTCCTATACCCGTGCCCATGGTACTCTTGAGAGGTACGGCGGTCCGGGTAGGTCCGGTTTTTTTTTTCTTTTTCTTTTTTTTTTTCTGTTTTTTTTTTCTGTTTTTTTTTTCTGTTTTTTTTTTCCTTTTTTTTTTCCTTTTTTTTCCTTTTTTTTTCCTGTTATTTTTTTTTCTATTTTTTATGTTTTTTTTAACAGTGTCGTATAAATATTATTACGTGTTTATAATTCGACTTTTAAAATCTGAATAGTTCAATATCAAATAGTGTATATATATATATATAGAGGAGGGGTCCGATTACACTCTTTTTTGGTGACACCGAATTACACTCTTCATTTTCAAAGTTTTCAAAGTTCAAACAGTCGATCCAAACCGTTCAACTTGTTGGATATGTTAAAATGTGCTTGCAGATCAAATTTTACATTTTTTGGAATTTTTTTACTATTTATTAAGTATTTAACAAAATCGCTATATTTAGACTGTTGAATTTTTGTACCCATCTTAATAAATAGTAAAAAAAATCAGAAAAATATAAAATTTGATCTGCAAGCTCATTTTAATATATCCAACAAGTTGAACGGTTTGGATCAACTGTTTGGACTTTGTAAATATAGGGTGTAATCGGTGTCACAAAAAAAAAGGTGTAATCCGATCCCTCCTCATATATATATACATAAAATTATCAAGTCATATTTTTATAATTCCTACAAAAATAAAATTTGTAACTTACATATACAAATTATTCTTGCGAAAATTTGTATGTTTAATCGGCTAAGTACAATTGTATTTATTTATTTCTTTACACGAGTCATTTTATTTTATTGTCAAATTCTCTTTCTAATTATATAGTTTCATAATTTATTTATATCTCAAAATTTTTAGGTTACATTTTAAATTGATAATATATTTTCTAAACGTTCATTTTAAATTGATAATATATTTTATAAACGTTCATTTATTTTCAATTGGTACAAAAAAATATCCTAAATCAAGTACTTTAAAACAATAAAATATAAATAAAAAAAATTTAAATCAATTACTTTAAAAATAATTATGAATTATTTTAAAGCAATAGATTAAAAAATAAAAGTTACTTATTCAATAATAAAATTTCAACTTAAGATAAATAAATGGATTCTTAAATGGATGGATTTTAGTGGTAAAATTATATTCAATAATAAAATTTCAAACTTAAGATAAGTATATGTTAGTTTTATTTATTTATTTAGGATATATAATGATGTTTTTCATCAGTTTACTTATTAAAATGTAGATAGGAATGTCTATAAATGTATTAATGACTATTATTCTTAGTGTATGTGTGCCAATATATCTACTACTTGATGTACTTACAATTAAGATGTATCCTAATTATCTTTAATAAAATATAAAACAAAAAATTAGACTTGCAGGAAACAAAACGCATGTGTTAGTTTAAACCATGTATGACCAATATAATTGGGATATGTAACTAGGCAATTTGTCAATTTTCTCAAAGACATCATAACCATAGTTTAAGAAATAAGATTAATTAAGGTATCTAGTGCCATCAAAGACAGCATTCGATCCTTTCATTTTTTTTTTAATTGGATTAATAATGCAAGTATCAAAATTTTACACCATAACCATAATTTGAATTTACTTGTCTCTAGGAGTATAAAATTGAGTGAAAATATTTTGTAATCGTTTGACGGTATTTTTTAGATATATATTACTAAAATTATCCAAAAATATGTTAAAATTTATTTTTGACAAAAATAATATCATGTTGATATATAGTCCATGGACTTCATATTAAATAATTCAATTTTGTCCCAGATATATAGTACTTGATCAATAATTCTAAAATGTACTTCATCCAAACTTGTTAAAAAATAGTTGTGCACAAAGGTAAGGTTTTAAAACCTTAAATCATCTTTGAAATATACACTGAATTTCAAATTTGTAATCTTCAAAATAAAAATAATGCCTTAGAAAATTATACTAGACAAATTTATTTAAGTGAGCTCTTTAACAGCTTTTACAAAAATTTGGCCGTCTCATAATCAATTAGCGAATTTGTTCCTCTTAGCCTAAAAAATAAAAATAAAAAATTAGGAAGGATATTTGATTAAAATTTGCATTTCATTACGATTTATGCCATCAAAACATTCCTTGAACGTGTCAATTACGGTTGAAGATGCAAAGCTACCAAGTTTCAAACTAGCTACTTGATATAAAAGTTATAACATACTGTTTGGTTCAAAATCATTTCGAACAAATTTCATTATAATTTTTACAAGAAAAATTATTACTGCAAAGTATAAACATTTTAAAAAAATATTACACGAGTCATTTTATTTTATTTTCAAATTCTCATTCTAATTATATAGTTTCATAATTTATTTATATCTCGAAATTTTTAGTTTACATTTTAAATTGATAATATATTTTGTAAACGTTCATTTATTTTCAATAGGTTAAAAATAAATCTGAAAAACAGAAATTAAAAAACATAATTTAAAAAACATAATTTAAAAAATAGAAATTAAAAATAAAGTAGAGGGTTTTTTGAAAATTTTGAATTTCAAAATAAAGTGGGTCGGGTAGGGTACCCGGGTAGGGATAGGTAGGGTATACGGGCATGGGCACGGGTACGAGTACATGGGTACGGGCACAACGGACACGGGTATGGTCGGGTACAAATATAAGTCGGTCCGAGTATGATCGGATTTTTGCCCAAAAAAAATAGTGACCGGTCCATTTTTTACCCGTACCAATGTACCCGTTTACCCGTTTACCCGACCTATAGCCAAGCTCGGACATGAGTATCCCGAGCATAGAATACGGGCGGGCAGGATAGGATATACCCAACTGGGGTGTAATTAATCCACTAAGTGCATATGCAGTAAGCAACCACATAAATAATAATTATAAAAAATTATTATGCAGACTGCATATGCGGTCCTGAAAGCCAATGTTATAAAAATTTAAAAACATTCAAAACACATTAGAAAGGTTCTGAACCCGAATCCATAACCCATTAAGGCCCTGTTCGGCAGCAAGAGAGGAAAGAGAAAAGATATGGGTAACTTTTGAACTAAATTATACTATTCATGTGAAAAAAAAAAATTCAGTCTGAGTGAGAAAAGATATGCCAAAGGTGTCATGGAATTAATCGTGAGAGTCAATTCTCGGCACCGGTTTCATTCGCTTCAGTTACTTCTTTTTCCACTAACCACTTTAGTAAATGTTATTGCACCCAAAGAAAGCAAAAAGAGTAACGCAAACTGTCTAACATCATATAAGCCAAATTAGAGTTTCTATGGCTTACATATAAAAAATCTGTAAATATTAATTAATATAATTACATTGAGAAAAGGGAAAATCAAGGTTATTCCTTTACATTGGGTATCCGGTGGGTGGCTCTTCTATAAATGTCTAGCACTCTAATGGCGTCATTCCTTTGCATATCAGATAATAACTGTGTTAGTACAATATTACAAAACCTTTAGCAAAATATGTTAACAGTTAGAAAATTTTAAGCTACTCCATATGTTTAAGAAGAACCTTATTAACCAAATTTATTATGTCGTGACTAATTAATCTATATCTTCACTCTCAAGAGCAACCTGCCAAAAGAAACATACAATTAAATTATGAAAAAATATTTTAAGCTAAAGAAATGTACCGAATTAAAATAGATGACAGTAAGAAAACATTATCAAGATTACCAATACTTTCTTACAATTAGAGAACTCCTAAATTAAAAAAGGATGGAAAATAAAGAAAATCAACTTCATGAAGATTGGACCAATTAATATTTTCTTACAATAAGAAAACTCACAATTGTTAGTCCATGTTAAACTAAAACATTGTAGGATAGTACTGCTCCTTACAGATTATATGTATATGAAAAGAAACGGAAATAATATCAAAGACTTACAGTTTCTATGTAATTTCCAACTATATAATTAATAAGTAAACATTTACCACGCAATTAAGCAAGCAACATAGAAGTACTTGTAGGTTTGGCAGTTGATTAAGTAGTTCTATTATGTCAAGATTCTTCACTCTCTGCAAAACAAACATAAAAAGAAGTATACAGTATCAATTCACAACATATTGATAAGTACAGTACTAAAATCAGAAACTGCAAGTCTGCAACATAATTTGTATCTCATACCAATAAATCAATCTCATGTTGCAAATGTGTGCGAGAGTAGCAAAAATTAACTAACCTACTTCTGATGTGTTACTCCCTGGCAGAACAGAAAAGTAGTGATATTTTACCTATAAAATAATAAATTAAAAAAATATAAAATTTGGTCTGCAAGTACATTTTCATGTGGAGATCATACTCAACAGTTCAGATTGACCATTTCGACTTTGAAAACAGAGATATTGATCAATAGTACGGACCAATCTGTACTATGGATAGTACCATAGTCTCACTGATAAATATATTAATTAATTCTTACCGCAGATCACCAATCTCTTTTCTCTTATCAGGCTGGGAAGTTTTCAATCCTGATAAAGAGTAAACTTCAGATGTCTAGAGATTCTATTTCAGGGTTACTTGAGTGCAATGCCATCAATAGATTTCTGAACCGAAGTCATTTGATGATGCAAAAAAGGTGAAACAATGAATTACTTTTGTAGATTATGCAAGAGAAACTATAACTGACAAGGCATTGAATTCTAAAATTAAGCTGGTGTTGAATTTTGTAGATGTCATGTAGAAGAAGGAAAGTCGAGAAGGTGTTGGGTTTCTGATTGAGATGATTTCTAGAATGAGTGAGGTTAATGTTCTAAAAGATGTGAAGCTTTTCATCCAAGTATTGTTTTCATGAGGATTTTAAATAAGAGTGAATTTCATATGATTCATGTAAGCCTACATAATCATGAAATTAATATAATTTCATGGCAAATTTATCAGCAAATTGGTCTACCAGTATAGAAAGCTTAGGTCGACATAAAAAATGATGTTAACATCCAAAATAAATAAAGAACATGCAAATTGGTTTACATGTCCTCGATTTAAAAAATATATAATGAAGTATGCAAGGAGCCAAGGACTATTTACAATAGGCAAAGCACACATTAAGATATCCAGTTTCAATTAAAGCGTACCATTAAGGGTTTTCTTCTTGCCGAACAAAAAACTCATCTTCAAATAGCTGTGAGGCCTTTAAATTCACAAAATTAAAGAAATTTAATGGAGGAATTAATTGGATCCTAATGATAAGTTAAAAAATACCTCATATAATAAAATGATCAAATTATTGAAAACTACCTAAAAAAAATCTAGAGTAAAGAATCGTTGTTACGTCATGAGACGGAAAGTGTAATAACTGGAACCTAAAGCACAGCCAACGGTACCATAACTTGGTACCAGTGCCTTTGAAGAAATAGTACTGGTATTTTTTTCTGCCAGTATGAGATTCAACAGATGGTTAAACCTATTTAACAATTCCAACAAATAACATATTTTGGTAAGAGACCTGGCATGTCATGCTCTATTAGCCCATCCAATTTTAGAATTTGTCAACATTGGGAGCTATCTTCTTATGATAGGTTTTGTATTTGGTGATTTTATTGATCAGATAGCATACCAGTATAAGCACTATGCTTATTTCTTTGCTTCTATGTATATGGCATGTCTGATACCATGTCATAAGGCTGTTATATGGGTTGGCGACTATGTTTGAGGCATGTTTACACACCTACATACATTTCTAGAGGTTGGATTTTAGTCCAATAGACGCAATCAAATGGCAATTGACATATACTCAGAGCCAATATAGTAAGGTAAATCATAGAGAAATATGTAGGGAGAGGGGAGAAATTAAAGTAAGTTAGGTTTTAATTAAGTGCAAAATCAAATCATTTGTTTGGAATAAGGAGAGTAGTAACGTACCTCGGAGCAGCGACGAGGACCAACGACAGTGAGAATTGCGGCCTCCCTCCAGATTAGCGCCAGGAAGAGGATGGGCTGGCGGGAAGGACAGCGAGTAGCAGACGGGAGCGAAATATAAGCTGACCTAAGAACGCGGTCATAGCGGGAAGACCACGTAGCGAGGTCGTGCTACGTGTAGCACATGGGGGAGAAATCGATAGCCAGGTGTAGCCGTATGCGCGATCGTGAGGAGCTGAGGCAGTGATTTCAATTTTCGCCTTTTTTTTTTTTTGTTGGGTCATTTGAAGGAGTTGAGACTTGCTGGGGAAGAACCTTTCTGATATATGCGGGGATATTTTTTTTAAAAAACTGCAGTGACAGCCCAGCCCAAATTAATTTCCGCAAAAACGAAGTGACGTCAGCTGACGTCAGGTGGAATGAACTTCAGCCATCGATGCTGAATCGTGTGGCAGATCTGGGGCGAGCACTGTTCATTCCGGCATCCAAAATTAAGGTATTATAATATGCAGATGCAATACATCTCTAATATTAATTGTATTCTAATACTAAATGTTCATAGCGACTTTTTAATATTAAACTGTTTATTTTAATATATATATATATTAATATTAAATATTTAATAAAAAAATTCGCATATATAAATCTACATAAAAATCCGCATATGAAACCATATATTAAAATAAAAAATAAAAGCCGCATTTTATAACAATGCTCCTATTCAAAGCGAACCGCGCTGGTGTAGACAACGCTCCTGCTCATGGACACCTCTCGACCAATAGGCTAACTAACATTTCATGTTAGAAATTAGTAGCTATTTTATTTATTGTAAACCTAGGCTATTGTATTTATCCAGAATTTTTTTTATATTTAATGTTATTCTTAGACTCCAAAATTATATTAAATGTATACAAATGTTTTTAATAATATAATTAAAATAATGAAAAATAATATATATAATAGGCGTATTGAATCTTTGATTTTTGAAAATTACCGTATTGCCGTATCCGATACGATACCCGTACCCGTATCCATGCAACATAGCATAAATATAATCAACCCGACATCCAAATTATTGAGATTGGTCCAAAACTTGAAAAATTCAGAACTTGTATAATCCAACTCATATATATATATTTTTTCTTTTTCTTTTTCTTTTTCTTGTTCTTTTTCTTTTTCTTTTTTTCTTTCTCTTTCTTTTTCTCTTTCTCTTTCTCTTTCTCTTTCTTTTTCTTTTTCTTTTTTTTTTCTTTTTGAAAGATAGTGGATATACCACGGATTTCATTACAAAATCAAAATAATACATGTATAGATATCCAAAATGGAAACCTATCACAAGCATCATCCTGTTCTTGTTCACATTACAAATTCCACCATAAACCAAGTACAGAAACCTATGCATTTTTTTTAGTTAATTATTCAAATCTGAAAAATATACTGACACTGAAATTAATCGATCTGTTCAATTTAAGTCCAATACATACGTATCTATTAAACCTAAAAGTAATTATCTGAAACTAACTCCATCCAATCCGAATAGAAACTGACTTGTCTGATTTGCCAGGTCTATTAGTCAATAAGTTTTGTAATATTAGTTGCTCATATTGAATCATGTAAACTGATAATGTGTGTTGTAAGTTGTTTAATTCTACTCTTTTCTTAATTATAAGTCTCAATATATTCAGTATTAAAAATAAGAGGTTTACTTGTCATTTTGAAATTGATTTTACTAAATTACATAAATAATAATTAAGTTGCACTTTTTTTTACTAAATTACATATACCTTAATTTGTTCTAAATTTGAATAAAATTAAAAAAATATATATTATGTTTACTCCTACTTTTTATGAAGTATTAATGACTCACTAAAAAAAAATTATAACCAGTTTATTTGAAAGAGACGACTCTTGAAGCACTTCAACACGTAATTAAGGTTCTTTATTCCTGGCCCAAGTAGCTTTCTCTTTTCCTTTTTGTAAGGACACAGATATGATAAATCTACTACGTAAATATTAAGCATTGAAGAGCAGTGAATCACACACAACTACAAGCTCTCCTTGCTAGTTTGTTCCTTATAAAAGGGATCATAATATCTCTGGTACTCTCTACCTATCAAACGAAAGTCACAAAAAAAAAAAGAGAGGGAGTAATAACAATGTCCACACCTTCTGTTGAACCCCCACCAAAACCTTCTGATGACAACTCATTGTACAATCCGATCAGGATGGAGCTCTTTAATGAAGCAATGAATCGCAATTGGTTCAAGGTGACGCGTCTCTACTACAGAAACGAGGAAGTCCAAGGCATGCCTATTACACGTGCCAAGGACACCTTACTTCATGTTGCAGTTTCTAGTGCCCCGGAAAAAGTAGTTTTAGAACTCCTCAATATCGTTCAGCTTAACGAAGGTATTACTACTTTATATCTAAGAAAAAAAAAACAATATGCTATATATATAATAGCTATATACCAGGTATCATATACGGCTATGTGATGTATCATTTAAAATTCTGCCATTTTCATATAATGCAAACCTTTTAATTGGTTCCTCAGTTGCCAAAACTGTTGTGGGGTTTGCAGGAAGTTACTGCTAACATATGTACATATACATATCCTTAATTATTTGTACTGTTTGATGATTCCTTTTTAAGTTGCCCAACTTAAAAATCTTTATTTCTAATTGCCCAATTACCTACTTTCAAATCGGCACCTAAAAGTTGCAGAAAAGAATTTGAAATAATATATGTATTAATTAACTAATGCTTTAACATATAAATAATTAACTGAGGCTCTTGATGTTTTATGGACACAATGCAATAATTAGGGCTTTTAATATGGAATTAATTAAAATGTTTTACCTATAGCTATTGGATAAAAACTATATGTAGAGCCCATTTGGCAGTATGAGAAGATTAAATACTGAACAAGGAAAATGTAAAACGAGCCCTTCCTGAGCATGTAAATTCTGTAGGATCCTTCAAATATATTATATATGGTATATCAGCAATGAACCTGGAAACATATTCAATCAAGACGAAACAAATATTATTTACTTAAAGGTCATAAGTGATAAATTTCAAAGACGGTGACAATTGTACACAAATAGAACTGAGATTATACAATATTATAAAACACATGCAAGAAAGGATGATACAGTAATTAACTTTTTATCAAATTTGGCAGAAGGTTATAACACACTTCGTCAGTCCCTACTAATTTCTGTTAACTATAAACTTAGTTATTAAGAAGATACATTTTTAAAAGAATATATAATTTATAATGTTAGTCCAAAAGGATTTTTTGGAACAAAATTTTTTTTTAATTCAGAATTCTACGCATTGCTTCTGAAAAAGTGTTTATATCGTAATAGGAGAGTTGAAATACGTACCTCATGTGTCTTTCATGCCACATTGTACCTCACATCCTATAATAGTCATTTATTTTTTTGTTGGAAAATTCAAATGTTATATTAGGTCTATATATACATAAGAAATTTTTGTATGTGTAAGAGATAAAAATGATAGTTTTAGATCTCTATACTACTTCACCAAAATTTATTATATTTTTTTCAATGACGAGATTTATTTATGTTCATACCCAGTTTGAGAGGATACTAACAATTTAATCCATAACCATGTAGACCACAATTAAATTTTCATTTTGAATTCTAAGAATATTTGATGCAATTCTCACAGATATGACCGAAATCTTGAACAAAAAGAACAAAACTGGGAATACCCCACTTCATCTGGCGGCGGCTATCGGACTAAAGAAAGTTTGCAGGAAGATTGCAGAATTGTGTCCAGATATGGTAACCAGTGCACGTAACAACCTTCAGGAGACTCCTCTCTTTTCGGCAGTGCGTCACGGAAATAAGGATGTCTTCTTTCAGCTTGAGCTTGCCATCCATAAGAAAGAAAAGTTGCAAATTGATAAAGACAGCTTATTAAAGAGAGACATCACTCACTGTAGGGCAGATGATGGTGACAATATCCTTCACTATGCCATTAAAGTGGAACAATTTGGTATGCGCTTTTTCCACATAAAAATAATAAATAAAATAAAAAGTAAGTCATAATATAACTATTCAAATGTATTGATTGTAGATTTGGCAAATGAGATCATTCATCTATATCCCCGGTTGGTGAATTCGAATTATGTCAATTCAAGGGGAGAAACTGCACTCCACACTCTGGCTAACAAGCCTTCTGTTTTCAAGAGTGGAGCTCGCTTTGGCTTATATGATACCATTTTATATCATTGTACTTGAAACTTTTTTTTTTTACATAAATTACTTTAATTTTGAGGGTGATGCCATTTTCAATGATAGAAATCTAATTCTTAACTGTTATTTTTATCATAATAATAATTGCTATATGGTGCTTCACAATTTGACTACTTTATTCAATAAATTACATTAATATTAATTGTAACACCATTTTCAGTGATTGAAAATTAATTGTTAATTGCAATTTTTACAATTATAATAATTGCTATGTGGTGCTTTACAATTTGAGTTGAGAACATTTGATACTTTGATTGTAGGTACAATTACAGAGCCACTCGAGTATGAATTTTTTAATTTCATGAAGAAAGAAACAAAACATCGAAAGGGTGAACCACCAAACATTCCGCCGGCATATGAAAATGAAGTAATGCCAATATACAAAGTTTGTATTGACCTATATTCTCTGATGAAGCATTCTATCATCTGGATAATTAATACTAATGGTATGAGAAAAAATACTCAATATAATTAACCAAAATAAGAACACACTGTTCATATAGATCATTTCTTTTTTTGTTGACTAAACTTTCATATTTGCCCTATTGCAGCTTGTTGCTCAAAAATTGGTATCTACGAGGCTTGCTGCATTGATGTTGAAAATCCATGTATAATATACAAACCATCATGATATAATCATACCAATAAGCTTTTCATTCTTAGAATTTAGTAAATCTTGGCTACTAAACTTTCACATTTGCTATTGCAGCTTTTGGCTCAAAAACTGGTAAGGCTCCCAGTTCTGATGAAGAAGACCCGAAACAGTCTCCCAATATTGTTCAAGAAAACCCATGTATAGTTTACAAACCATTATGTTATAATTATACCTATCAATTTTGTCCTAGAATTTAGCAATACTTGGCTTCTAAACTTTCATATTTGATATTGCAGCTTCTAGCTCAGAACCTATTGCAGCTTCTAACTCAGAACCTGTTGCAGCTTCTAGCTCAGAAACTGGTAAGACTCCTAGTTCTAGTGAAGAAGATCCATGTGTACTATACAAACCATTATGTTATAATTATACCCGTCAATTTTTTCCTAGAATTTAGTAATACTTGGCTTCTAAACTTTCATATTTGATATTGCAGCTTCTAGCTTAAAAATTGTTGCAACTTCTAGCTCAGAAACTGGTAAGACTCCTAGTTCTAGTGAAGAAGATCCATGTGTACTTTACAAACCATTATGTTATAATTATACCTATCAAATTTCTCCTAGAATTTAGTAATACTCGACTTCTAAACTTTCATATTTGATATTGCAACTTCTAGCTCAGAAACTGGTAAGACTCCTAGTTCTGGTGGAGAAGATCCATGTGTAGTATACAAACCATTATGTTATAATTATACCAATCAGTTTTTTCTTAGAGTTTTGTAACACTTAGCTAGATTCTTAAGGTTAACTAATGGTATAAAACTATTAATCTAATGGAAAGAGACTTTCATATAATTAACTATTTGAACGAAAGACCCTATAAAACCGTAAATGAAAAAATGTTTTAACTATATTTACCTCACAGTATTTAATGAAGGAGAATCCAATATCAATGTATTTGGTGTTCCCTCATGAACACAAGTCCATTTTTATTAATAATTTAAAATATAAATTCAGATAGTACATGTGAACCATTGATCTTCATTTATTTTTAAAGTAATGGATTCTCGTTAAATTAAGATTGTAATTTTAAACTTGTGTTTTACTAAGGATGAAAAAATCAACGGTGGAAATGAATCACCATAAACCATTGATTTCTTGGCTTCTTTATATGTACGAAACAAAAGTCAAAATTTGACGTCATTAATTACTTTACAAACAAAAGAAAGATAAACTGTTTCATTTTAAATTTTGTGCAAGGATAAAATACACGGGCATTGGATCATTCTATTTAATTTTTGTTTTGTACGATATATTAATTTCAAGATACACTTTCGTCAATTAAATTTTAAGATATAATCATTGAGAATTTCTTTCTGTTGTGTCAAGAATTACTTTTGGCAGTATGGCATGCTAAGATTTAAAAGCATAAAATGATTCATGAAGGACTAAAACAATAATACAGAGCGAAATTTTTGAAAAAATGATAACATACTTGTGTTAATAAATTTTTATTGTTCCCCTTAATTTTATCCTGCATGAAAGCTGAAGCAAAAAAGGAACCGAGAAGAAAGTACCCGAAGAACTATGATACGATGATTTTATTTTTCAAGATGATCGTTAAGCTCCTATTAGTTGTTCTTGGAATAGGTACGTGCATGTATATATGTTTGCATAATTTCTTGAAGAAAATGTCAAGTTATTCTTTGATACCAATTATAACTGCTGAAAGTTCTTGTGATCGGTATTGTACCTTGATTGAAAAAGGTCATTTTATAATTATAAAAAGCTCCTCCTATTTGAGCCTATGAATAAGATGAACTAGTTGTTCTTATAGAAGGTATATCGTACGTATATGAGGAAGTAACTAATTATAAGCTCAATATGCACAGTTCATTTTTTTTATTTCTAAATGAAGTAATTGACAATTCTTTTCGAAGTTCTTAAAATTCTAGAATTACAATTTTTGTCAGAAAAGTAAAATTTTGACTGATAAAGACAAATAGCAATGATATTAATATTCGATTCCTGTTTACACTTATTTGGTTCATGATGGTGTTTCATTTAGACAATAGAAAACAAGTATTTAGAAATAGAGAAAAAGACAAAATATAAACATAGTATCAAAGTATGACTACCATGATATCAGTGGTAGTATTTAAGTCTAAGTATTGCCATCTCAAAATTTATCGGATTGGCTTCGAATGACAAATTCAAACCATTCAAAATGATATACTTCATGAGATATGTTTACATGCAAAATTTATTGATTTTCGATGGCATTCAACATGAAATCAAGTGGTCAAAGAAAGAAGGTTTTAAGGTAATTTTAATTCATTCATTTTTTTGTCATTTTTTGACTGGTTGACTTGATATCATATACCATCAAAAATTTATAATTTTTGCATATAAATGCATCACTCGTGTAAGTAGATCGGCTTGAATAGTTTGGATTTATCCTTTGAGGTATATCCGATAGATTTTGGAGATTGGTGGCATATGCCATGACATCATGGTTTCCGGACTCCATAGTATCAACTATAATTTCCCGGTGCATGGCCAAAGAAAGAAAGAGAGGAGTATGATTCTTAATATAACTCGGAACAGTTAATTGAGATTCTTTTGAATGAAAGAAAAGTTGCCAATTATTATCGACCTTTAATTTGCTCAGCTGTTTACAATATTAATTTAGTATATCATTCTGACATTCTGTGAATAACGTCTTCCTAAAGGATTACCGAGACTGAAAACAATTACGAAAATTAAACAACAACACAAAAATGCAAAGAAAATAATGAATGAACTGGTGAATCATTCAACACTCTGGGCATACGAGGATGCCAGCGGTGGAAAGGAACCATATGATGATTTCCCAACAACTCTTTATATCGGTTCAGAAGTCCCTCCAAAGATGACACCAGTAGAAGCTACTGATCAGGGTATTGATACCTTACTTTTGAAGCATAAAATTATAGAACACAAATTCATTACAGAGTCACCATAGAAAACTTCCTATGCATATATACTGTTATAAAAGAGAGATGAGAAATCAAAAGCATGTTGCTACACGTTTTGTTGACATTAATTACAATTTTTTTTAAGGTTGGCGGTGAAATACCGCCAACAGTTGTATTAATAGTAAAAAGTTATTTACATAGGCTCAGCAAGCCTTTCATTAATTACAGCAACTATAGTAATTAAATTGCGAATATTGACAAATTACAATTTTTTCAACATGTGCTTTAGCAAGCCCTATTTTGGTAGCTGCAAAGAAAATAATGAATGAACTGGTGAATCAAAAAATATTCTTGAAATACAAGGAAGCCAGCGGTGGAAAGGAACCAGATGATAATGAGTCTCGAACAGTTATCATTAATATCGCTTCCCCTCCAAGGATGACACAAGATCAGGGTATTGATACCTTACTTTTCAAGCATAAAATTATAGAACACAAATTCATTATAGAGTCACCATAGAAAACTTCCTATGCATACTGTTATAAAAGAGAGATGAGTAATCAAAAGCATGTTGCTACACGTTTTGTTGACATAAATTACATATTTTTTTTTTATGGTTGGCGGTGAAATACCGCCAACTGTTGTATTAATAGTAAAAAGTTATTTACATATAGGCTCAGCAAGCCTTTCATTACAGCAACTATAGTAATTAAATTGCGAATATTGACAAATTACAATTTTTTCAACAGGTGCTTTAGCAAGCCCTGTATTGGTAGCTGCAAAGAATGGAATAACAGAGATGGTGAAAAAAATCCTCAAGAATTATCCAGTGGCAGTCATGGACAGAGACAAGGATAACAAAAATATTATTTTATTAGCCGTGGAGTTCCGCCAGGTCCACGTGTATAAGTACATGCTGGAAAATTTTTCAACTGTGGAGGGTATATTTGGGAAAGTAGATAAAGATGAAAATAGTGCTCTACATCTTGCAGCCATGCTCAGCCACAGCCGGCCATGGAGCAACCCTGGAGCGGCATTTAAGATGCAATGGGAGAGCAAGTGGTACCAGGTGATCTCTCTCTCTTCTCTCTAAAAATGGAATAAACTTAAATAAAAACTAAACATATGTAATATGCATGGCGGTGTGCAGTACGTGCGTAGTAGTAGTAGAAAAATTAATGAAGAATTATTCTCAAGAATCAACAAGAATGGAAAGAAGCCAGAGGAGTTGTTCATAGAGGAGCATGCTTCACTGCTTAAAGACGGAAGCACATGGCTGACAAACATTTCCCAGTCTTGTTCCGTGGTGGCTGGTCTGGTTGCTACGGTGGTCTTTGCATCTGCAAGCACAGTTCCAGGAGGTGTAGAGCAGCAGTCTGGATTTCCAGTCCTCAGTACAAGCCCAGTTTTTCAGTTGTTCGCCATCTCATCTCTTATCGCTCTTTGCTTCTCTGTTACATCTATTGTCATGTTCCTCGCAATACTCACCTCCGGTTACGAGGTTACCAAAACCCCTATCTTAAAAAGAATTTCTTCCTTTTAACATTTCAACATAGAAAACTGAAATTCTTATTAATTTGCTGATCAGGTAAGTGATTTCGATGGGGGACTTCCCATGAAGCTTATCCTGGGGCTGACCTCCCTCTTCATGTCATTTGCTTCTATGCTTGTCTCATTCAGTGCCGGAAACTTTTTTGATGTAGAAAATAAGCTCAAATTTTCCTTGTATCCCATATATGCCGTGATGTGCTTTACGGTCACTTTCTTTGCCGCCATGTACTTTCCTCTCACTTTCTTTGTCATCAAAGCAACTATAAAGAAAGTTCCGGAGCCCGCTGAGAAGATGCATGTCGACTAGCTAGCTCCACAATAATATGCTTAGTATAATTACTGTTGCTCGTTTTATGTTCTATTCTAATTAATAATTCAAGGCTAAGAATTTTGATTTTGATGTGATGTTTTTGGTTGATCACGTGGGTCACATGGAGAATAATTATTCAGGACTTTTTGTCGCTCGATCTGGTTTGTTTTAAGTTCGTTGCAAGTATTTTCTTTGTTTTGGTTTGGTTTATTTGTAATATAGGGTCAGTCAATTTAATTGAGGTAATAAAAAAAGAGAAAATTTCCTGTGTACCCATTTAAATTTTCAAAATAGCCAATTTCACCGTGAATATCTCATAATATTCAATATCCCCATATAAACTTTACTTTTTTTCTTTTATCCCCTTTTATTTAATTATTTTAAAAATTATAATGACAAATTTACCCTTTTATTAAAATGGAGTGTCCATTAAATATCTAATCTTTTCATCAATCAAACCAATTTACTACATCCCATCTCTCTCATCTGGTTCCCACTCTACTCTTCTTTTCTTCTGTTGAAGAGATACCTCACCTGGTAACACCATTGTTCTCTCGATCCCTTCTAATATTTTCATGCCCCAACGACAAAGATCACAAAGATCATATATATTTCCTGTTCTCATTCTTCTCTATTCTCTTGCTCCCAAGAGGTACACCTTGTCAAAGCCTTCTCAGTTTCTTCAGATATATTTACAAAAAATAACAGAACCAGACAAAGACCTTACAAAAGTCTAATTCGTATTCTTCTAGTTTCTACAAACAATCAAATTATTTTTTACGTACCTCTAAGTGTCATGGAAGACAGTTAATCTTCCTAAAATTTAACACAGACAAATTCAAATTAGACAGTTTAATTATATAATTCTTGCTAACAAATATTGTCATTTGGGGCTGCCAAAATATAATCCAACACAAAGGGACACGCATATACACAAACCCAAATAACCTGCGTGAGAATTATGACGTCAAGTTACCAAACTCAATGTGAGCTGAAATTTAAAAAATTCAAACAAATCTCGACCAAAGAATCAAACTCAGCTGACAGTTTAGTGTTAATTGGAAAACACAATGCAATGTATGGAATGTCATACACTAAAAAATAAGTTACAATTCAAAATATGAAATCATCAGATCCATTTTTTAATTTCTCTTGGTGATTCAGAAAGCCTTCTCTCTACCTTCATGTCCAGAAGAACTTGGTAGAGTTATTTTATTTAATTATGAGAAGATGTACATTGTTAATGTTGGTTCAATTAGACAACCATAAAAATTTTCATTCAATTAGTGTCAGGAACAATTGCTATTGGTTCAATTAGAATCTTTAATCGATCAGCCGTACTTCAATTAATATTGTGATCATGGATTTTTGTAATGAAGGTGAGATTGATATAGAAAAAGCTCATTTAAACGAATTTGGAATTGTTAATTAACAACTTATTTATTAAGAAAGTCCCAAGAGAAATGACAGAGAATAGAATTAAGTTTAAATTATTTAATGATTGTAATTCAAAAAGAATTCTCAAAACACATACAACTTTTTATAAATTAAATGTCCTAGAAGGATCACAATATTTTCTGGATTATCTAGAAGTGAATTTTGAACCGGGATCAATAACTCAGAATCTAAGCATTTTTATTTTTTTCCAATAACACATAAAGAAATATATTAATTTTTCTTACAGCCGCGAAAAATCCGATCTGAAAAATATTGATCCGGGTTATTTGTTGCAGTCTTTCTAATAAATCAAATTATATTATATTTCATCTATTTTCAAATAAATATATTCAATATTTCTAATATTTTAATACAAAAAATAAAAAAAATTTCTATTTTAAAAAAAAAATTGTAAGACCGTATGGTCCCTACGGTCTGGAAAAATGCAATTTTGGAGACCGAAGGGACCATACGGTCCTTATGGTTTTTGAAAAAAAAAACCAATCATATTGGTTCCGTAAAATTCGTTTTATTAATTATGGTTTATGAAAAAAAATTCCAGACCACATGGGGTTATTTAGCCAGTCCGGCACGCGCTTCTTGTGTGCCTTATTGATGGCTTCGTTGGAATTAATTTCAATTAATTACAACATATGTGAGCTTTTATATAATATAAATATATATTGAATAATAAACTGTCAAAATTAGATCCGTAATGAAGTGATCAAATTAAGTATTATTTATTGGATTCAATATGTATCATGAGAAGTGGGGTCTTTAATGTGTAGAATTCGTATTAATAACTTTATGATTTAGTGTTTGTCTAAATTATATAAAGTTTAATAATAATACAATTATGCTATTGGTCTCTAAAGAACACAATCAAATAAGACAATGTTATGTAAATAAGAAAATATTCAATAAAGCAAGTAAGTTTTGAATTCAGATCCACTAAAGATTCAATATGGAAAACAAGATTAATTAATTAATTAATTAATTAATTACAGAAAGGCACCTATTGATTTGATTAAATGAAAAGGTCTGTTAATCGGATGAAATTCGGCATCTATTGATTTGATTAATAAAACAAAAGGCGCCTATTCATGAAAGGGCCTATATACTGATATATACGGCTCCTAATCAAAATGAATCAGTATCCTTTTGATAATACAGACGGATCTGTCTCTCTCTCTAATCTTTCTCTACTAAAAACAATAAGAAAATAGAGGTTGATATCTTGTGATTGAGAAGGGGATTTTCGGTAAAGAACTTGTGATTTGGGTATCTCTCCTTGTGAAGAACAGAGTGTTGCCGCTGCCGCCTCTTTCGCTCTCTCTATCGGACTTGAGAGGGATTGCTTGAAAAGGAAAGGTTTCCAGTGATCAACGGTGATTGTGCATCTCTGGAAGACCATGACTACGGATCAAGGTAACTATTTTAGATTAGGGTTCACTATAGGATCGTGGCATATCTAAGATTTATATATGCGGTATGGTTCTGTATAAAATAAATCCAACAAGTGGTATCAGGGCCTACTCTACTTGAACTGATTAATTTCTGCATAAATAGATTTTGTTAAAGATTTCAGAAATTAGTTATTTGGAAATTTAGGTTTTATGATTTTCCGTTACTCTGTTTTGACCGAAAGGTTGAATTTTTTGGTTCAAAGTTTAGGACGTAACTATCTGATGAAAAGGCGCTATTCTGGTTATCTGATTAAATAGCGTTACTCTGTTTTGCCGAAATTTTGGTTTTCTAATCCAAAATCCATTATTTTAAGTATTCCGCTGCAATATTATATTTGGTCAACCCAATTACAGTTACAATTGATTATGATTATTTACAATCAATTTGTCGGCCAATACAATTAGTTTTGACCAATATGAGGACAATTAAATTTTTGGCCAAAACATAGGTGTAATCATTGGCCGGACCAAAGGTTTAAATTTTGGTATTTCGGTTATACAGTATACTGTCCGAACCAAAACAGAGTAATAATTCAGTTAAGTCAAATTTTTATAAATTTTTCTTATATAATATTAAATCATTATGAAGGCTTCAGATTAAGATATATTTTGGAAAATGATTAATAAAAGTATTATCTTGTCAAAGTAAGCTCTCATACTAGCGTTAATCATTTACCAATTTATACACAGTAAATATACATATGATGTTTGGTTATTGGACTGGCCCAAAGGAAAGACAATAATTAAGTGTTATATGTGTATTATTGTGGTAATGAATAGGTAATGGTTAATAAGTTTTAGATGTAATTAGTTAATTGGCCCAAAGGAAGGTTGACTAATTGACATCAAATGGACTGTTATATTCGATTACTACACCTATATTTATCTTAGAATAATAACATACTCCAAAGAGCACTTATTATTCGAAGATACATAGTTGATGGAATATGTCTTATTTTGATTTTTTATTTATTATTATTCGGTTATATGATTCGTTCTTTGTAAAAAATTTCAACAAAAATTACTGATCTTACAGTCGGCATCAATAGCATTCCAATGCTGACGTGTTCTAATTACAAGGATTGGAAAGATAATCTTGAGATTATCCTTGGGTGCCTTGACCTGGACATAGCGTTGCAGGAGGCCAAACCTACTGTGCCTGGTGCGACTAGTTCTGAAAAGAAACAAACTGCACATGCACGGTTTTATCCCGCACTAATATGAGATAATGAAATCACCATTCTCTATCTGCAAGATGAATTCTTCAACTTTTAGTAATTATGAAAAGAATTCTCTTGTAGTAATGTCTCAACCAATCACTAGTGAAAAAACTGAAATTAGGATCGGTTATTTACGCACATTAGTATCAGATTTCAACTGATTCTGATGAAGGCGATAATAATACTACAATAATCTGGATCGGTTAAAGAACCGATCCAAATAGTATGTATTGAATAACATTATTGTTAGTTTTTCTCTAATATTATCAGACCAATTAAGTTTGATTAAAATTAACTCTAAATCTTCGTATATAGGTCATGAGAACTTTAAAGGTGAATATCTCATTACTTTTTATTTTTATTTTACTGTAATCGTATATATTTTTTAATGAGTGTTTTTAAATCAAGTGTAAGTTATTTACTGTGAAATTGATGTAGGCACCGAACATTTATGGGATTAGCATCCTCTGAACTACTCAATCTCAATATCATGGATGCTTTGTCTCATGCTTTGACTAATGTGAGGCAGGTAATTCTAAATTACTTAATACCATGTTTTACAATTCTTTGTGTCCCTTCTAATTGTTTCTTTTTTCAAGAAATCAGGTAATTCTGATTTAGGTGCATGGTTATTCTTATTTTTCTCTTGCTTTAGAGACTTAGGCCTAATCCTGATTTATCATATCTAATAAATCTATTATTTTGTACCTTCATCGTATCTTTATTTTTAATTTGTTAATAACAGAAAATTTAAAATTTATTTATTAAAATAAAATCATTAGATGTGATCTATATTATTTTCTCTACATGTACATTTTTTTTATAACTTTTTAATTTTAATTTTATATAAATTAATAAGTTAAAAAATTAATGTTCAAAACTTGTTCGCATCAATATATTTTTACAAGCAATTGCTAATCAAAATAATATGAAAATATTGTGATCTATATTAAATTATTAATTGCCAAAAATGTCAAATGAATACTCAAAACTGGGTATTTTAATTTTGATATAACTGTACAAACAAGTGTGCCATCTCCCACAGTCCCAAGTCATTTAAAAAAAAAAATAGGAATCCTTCTAAATGTTTCAACAGAATTAGTATGGTTAGGTGGAGCAAGAAAATCAAAACCTATACCGATTCTAGGGATCGGTTGAGCCAATTTTGCATCCGGCCATAGTATACTGCACAGATGGCTACACGAAATAGCTACACCGGTTCTGTGGATCAGTGGAGCCTCAAAAAATGTCTCTGCCAGAAACTGGAACTGAAACAGGCTGTTTCTGCCTAAAACAGTCCAGTTTCTGCTAGAAACTGATGAACTGAAAACAGCCCAATTCTGGATAGGCCGAAACTAATAATTTCGGCCAGAAACTGGGACCGAAACAGGCTATTTCTACCTGAAACAGTCCAGCTTCTGTCAGAAATCGATGAACTAAAAACTGTCTAGTTTTGGATAAGCCGAAACTATTTGTTTATGTCAGAAACTGGGACCGAAACAGGGTAATACAAGGTTTAAACATAATTTAGTCGAGGGTGATTAGTTCTGGATAGTTCAAATAGCATAATTTATCTGAAAGGAGCATGGTTTAAACATAATTTAAATATCATTCAAATATGATTCAAATAAGCATAATTTAAACAACACATTTAGATGAAAGGAGCATGGTTTCTTTAACAATGTATGATGTATAATTCAAATAAGCATAATTTAGCCGAAAGGACAATTCAAACAACACATTTAGCCATGCTCCAAAAATTATGAGAAGAAATATAATTTAAATGATAGTTAAAGTTAGTCCAATTAAAGTTACAATAATTCACTTAACATTACAGATAGCATGCATATAATAATGGATCCAATCTAACATTAACCATATATTAATGGATCTAATCTAATTACTCTTCAGGTTCCTCTGCAAAAAAAAAATGATGAAAAAGAAGAAGGTATCATGCATTAAATACACTACATTACCAGTAAATTACTAAATATACTCCAAATTAACACTAAATTACTAAATACTAATTTAACACTACATTTCACAAAAATAATCTAAATATACTAAACAAACTAAATTAAATTAATTATTCATTTTAATTTGGCTAAAATAAAAAAATATAAAAAGAGGGATTTTTACCTTGTTAAAATCGTAAATCTAAAGAGTTTCTAATTCTCTTAGACAATCCAGAAATTTTAAAATAATTGGATGGAGAAATGGTTGAGTATATTGAGAGGATAAAAGAAAAAGGAAAAATAAAAAAAAGAGTTCGGTTTGGAGAAAAAAATTCAGAGGAAGGAGAAGGGAGAGATGAGCTGTCGCGTTCAAAATTTGGAAATCAAGCCTAGGATCGGTGGAGGTATAGATGAGGGATCTTCTGTGGCGAGACTGTGGCCGAGTGCAAAATTGGCTCCACCGATCCCTAAGATCAGTGGAGGTTTTGATTTTCTTGCTCCACCAATCCTTGAGATCGGTGAAGGCTATTTTTCTAATATAATTGAAGGCTTTATACACATACTATATATTTTTTTTATTTTTTAATTAAAATCTTGGTATATTATAAATTTAAAATGAATTTTAGTAGAAAAGTCAATTAGTTGGATAATTTTTCTTGAAATTTTAATAGAAGAGTAAATATGATATTTCAAGAGGGCATCATTGCCTACAAATAAAGTCGAAAAAATCACATGATCCTGTTATTCTAAATCCATTTATTTTTATTTTTTAGAATATACAAATTTCAAAACTTGTTATTTTTTATGTACAAATCTCAAAACATATGAAGGGGTAGATTTAAAGTAACCGAGTTCTGCGGCTCAAAACAGATGAATGATGGATTTAGAATAACATGGTTCTGCTGTTTCAATAGTAATATTCTTTTGACGATAAAAAAGTAATATCTTCAAAAGAAAAAAAAGATAAGAGATTTCTATCATAATTTATCATTGGAAAAAGAATATGAATTTAAAGTAATATGAATTTTATTTGAAAAAGAAAAGTTGAATAAAATACTCGATCTATTGTTTTTTGATTCGTTGTTTTCTCAAAAAATCACCAGAAATCGGATTAAGAATGGGCAAAGGAAAAACTTCCTCCACCTGTGGAAGAGTGCAAAGTTAGTGGTGTTCATTGGGGTCCGGTTTAGTCGGTTTTGAACCGAACCGAATTAGTTTCAACCAAATGGTTCGGTTTTTTGGGTTTAATAGTTCGGTTCGATTTGCTTTTTAAAACCGAATTATAACTTCAGTTCGATTCGGTTTGAAATTTTACAAAATCAAAATAACCGAACCGACCGAACTTTTATATATAACTTTGGTTATTGATAGATCATATCTCATTTTGTATATATTCTACGTACACCAGCAGAGCCCATGAAAAAATATAAAACTGTGCTAAAATTTAATCATGAGAAACTTGAAACAGTAAGTCTTAGATCAACTATAAAAAAATCAAGCAAAAATATATGTACCAAACCAAACTATCTTGAAAGAACCCAAAACAATTGCTTTTTTAATTTGCAGAATTATTCTAACCTAAAAGGAAAAGAAAAACAAAAAAGCCATACGGCTCTACAGAGGACATTGCATGCTGATCTTCTTCTTGGCTCCGTATAATTATTATGGAGTTTGGCTAATATAACATCAGTGTCATTTCAGCCTATATAACACCAACTCTAAAACCTATCAAATCGACTTCGAACGACTAATCCAAACTGTTCAGACCGATTTACATTATGAGTGATGCGTTTACATACAATTTTTTTTATATTTTCGAGTTATTTTAATATCAAATCAAGCGGCAAAAATATTGAAAAATTAATGTATTAAAATTAATTTGAACACTCACACATTTGACCGCTTGACTTAATACTAAATAAATTCGAAAAGTTGTAAATTTTGCATGTAAACGCACAACTAATGAAGTAGATGAGTTTGAACGGTTTGAATTTACCGTTTGAAGTCGATTTGATAGGTTTTAGAGTTGGCGTTATATAGGTTGAAATGACACTGATGTTATATATACTAGCCAAACTCATTATTATGTAGCCAAATATGACACCACATAAAGTGATCATCATACTGAGATAACCAGTAGCGTAATATATATACTGACCTGAATAAGGGAAAAAACAACGGTAAAAGCTGCAGCCAATAGGAATTGGCCTTCCATAAACTTGAACTGGTGAGCTTGAAGTTTGCCCCATAATTTATACATAGTGAAGCTTAGGACTGTAACCAATACTATGATTACAAATTCCACTATTGCGTCCCATCCAAAATCGCATTTCACATGAAGAAATTGAAAGCCTGGATAATTAAACCAGCAACTAATCAGCTACAAGCCTACAACTACTGTACAATTTAAGGTATTGTGAAGTTACAAACACTATTTTAACAATATCAGATTTGCCAAGTTACTTACCATTCGTATGAGAACAAACCAAGCCAAAAGAAAAGGTGACAGCCGCTGTAAATAGGCCTATGGAGAAGAGGTTGGCTGGCCAGTTGAACAGGTTTAAGAAACATAGATGGTGGGACTGATCAAAGAGATATTGCTGGGTAACAACTGCATGTAGTGTACAAGGATTTTCAGATAAAATTCAATATATTATATATAAATTAGATGAATATATTAAATATTATAACTAATTGGAGTACTTAAAAGGAAAAGGATCCCAAAGATCACTAATTTTCTTTTCTTTTCTTTTCTTTGATTTGACTACAATACTCTGGGAAGATTGGAAGATGTAACAATAAAATGTATGTGTTTTTTATCACACCAGATCAAAATGCCTTTAATTTTAACTACCATTAGCTGGAAGAAAAGAACTATTATACCTTACAATTTTGCAAATCATAAAAATGGAGCAAAATTATTTAATTGCAAGTTTCATATAATTCATACCAGTGATTGGAAGAAGTATGGAGCAAATATAAATCATTTAGAGTAAAACGTACTTGTGAGAATTCAAATGTTTTCTTCTACTATCGTTAACACTGGAGATAAATCATAAATACTTTTATCCACGAATATACATGAAACCTGCTGCTTGGTGGGCTAACTTGCTTTAAGATTTTTTTTTTTTTAAATTGTAAATAGTCGATTCAAATCTTTCATGATATTCATATTTGTGCTTGGAAACCGAATTTTACATTTTTTTTAACTTTTACTATTTTTTTGGAATTTTTGAAAATCAGTGCTTTTATGAATTTTTTTTTATTATTTTTGTATTTAATGAAAAGCTATGATTTTCAAAAAATTCTAAGAAATAGTAAAATATTTTCAAAAAATGTAAAATTTGGTCTCTAAGCATGTTTTAATATGAAGATTTTGTTGGAATGTTCTAATCGACTATTTAAACTTTGAAACTAAAGATATGACTAGAAAGTAAAATATCTTTTTTAATTCCCAAAGGAAGTTAGGCAATACAGGAACCATTGCATTTTATTTTATTTTATTATCTTTTGCTTAATTAGGCAATTTCTACTCTCTCTTTTTTTTTTCTCAGTTTTACAGTTTTCTTTGGCAAATGTGCTCACCTTGAGCGCCTTTAATTTGTAACTTTTGGACACTATGACCAACTCACATTGCTGATTGGTCTTGCAATTTATGAAATCTGAGGCTAGACCTCCCTTTTCTTTTCTTTTTAAAAAAAAAAAGAAATGTTTCCCAAAGCAAGTTAGTCCATCTCTTATTAGATAATCTCATACAAATTAACAATCTAAATGATATAAACTCAACTCAAAGACCTTCACTATTTTAAGTGCTGGAGAAAACCAAAAAGTAGGTAGCCTCTGTACCAATATACCATTTCAACTGGCATAGACTACATTTTGAGTACAGTACTAATTGGGTCTATATCCATCCATAAGCATTAGATTGCTTCAATACAAAAGAAAACACATGCCAAAAGTGAAGATAATTTTCAGTGAACAAACCTTAATTAATTTACCAACTTCGTTAAGCTTCTTTTGTTGGAAATAATAAATTTAATTAGTGGTGCGTATTATAAGATAGTTAATGTTCACTACTGAAAACATAACTATACACGGTTAAAAAAACTAATGACACACGGTCCGCTACTGTATCCATATACATTGTGTATAAAAATATCAATACATTTTACAAAGTTAGTATTATTTTACACACACACACATATGTCCTCAATCAATCCAGCTCCTTCAAATAAACTTAATTTATATAATTTACTTTTGAAGTGAGAAAATAGAAAATGAGCTTAGACCTTCAAATTGCCGATTTTTTAAAAAATACCCTTTAAAAAAATTAATTTAATAAAAATAACCAGATCTGAACTGAAATTTTAAAAATACCCAAATCGCGGATTTTTTCCGTGACCCAGAATATTTATTAGTGGTGCGTAATATAAGATAGTTAATGTTTGTGTATAAAAATATCAATAATTTTTACAAAGTTAGTACTATTTTACACACACGCACGCACACACACATGTGTCCTCAATCAATCCAGCTCCTTCAAATAAACTTAATTTCTATAATTTACTTTTGAATTGAGAAAAATAGAAAATGGGCTTAGACCTTCAAATTGCATGTCTCCTCTTTCGTGTATACGTGATGGCATGGGTTTGTAAAACCCCAACACTTTCTCATTGTAATTTTTTACAATACAACTCAATTACTTGAGACGTTGGAAAATACACGGATTTATCTATACTTCTAGTATGCCAAGGATAAAAAGAAATTTAGTTTGATGATGCTTTTGTAATAACATGTCACTTAGGCTTCACAAAAAGATACTGATTCAATTGAGTTTGGTTTGACAAAAGTTAGTAATTAATTTGGTTAGAAATTGATTCGATCGTTCTGAAAAGAATTAAATCATCAACTTGGTTCGAATTCAAACTCGAACTAAGTTAAGTTCGATTGGAAACTCTTCTTTTCAGTTCTGAAACCTGCTTTAATAACGAAACTGGTTCGAATCGATTCGAAACTCGAACTCTTCATTTTAGTTCGAAACCCAGATTCAAATCAATCCAGCTCGGTTCAAAATTGGTTTGAACTCGAGCTCGAACTGTGTTAAGTTCTATTTAGTTTGATTCGTTTGCAGCCTACATGCATGTTAGTACTTTTAAAATATAAAAACCTTCAAATTTTATTTGCTCTCTTAATTAAGATAAACCCGATTCTTCCTTATTTCTTGTTATTATCGGAATTTTCAAATATATATATTATTTTTCTCTAATTAATTTTTATATATTCCTATAGGTTTCTATAAATAGGAAGCCGAGAATATTAATAGATTGTGCTCCTTTGATTAACAGCGTCCTTTCTTCTCATGGCACCTCTTTCAATTTTCAATGACAAATTTACCCTTTACTTAATTAATACCCAAAATAAATATTCCTAGATTAATTTATTCTTTTGCATATTTGATTGTCTCTTATTTTAAATTGAACGTAACCATTTTTATCTGGATTGAACCTTAAAATAAACAATAGTGTAAATATTTGAACTGTTATTTATGTCGTTAACATATCGTTATGGCTAATAAAAAGTTTGATTAATATAAATTTAGACAACAAAAATATAATACAAATCTAAAAAAAGTGCCTATTAATATATAGAGTTCGAAATTTAAAAAATATAAGAAGAATGCTTTGCTTTATTAATTAGAGTATGAATCCAGTATATATCCTCTCTCTCTCTCTCTCTTAATTATTTCCCCTGAAATTGCTCTTTTTTTCCAACAAGCCCTTGCTGCATGCTTCGCATCTCATTCTCATCAAGGTATCAATATAATAACTCATCATTAATTTCTCACTGAATATCTCTCTATTTCTACCTTTAATTGCTCTTTATATATGTTATATCTCACTGGTTCTTTAATTTTGTATTCAAGCCATGGAAATTTTAAGCATGGTGAAGGCTACAGGATGCTATTTGTTCAAAATCAATCATTCAAAAACTAAAAACATGGGCATTGGTAAATGGATCACCTCACCAAAATTCCAAGTTGGTCAACATGATTGGGCTATTGGTTACTACCCTCAAGGCAATAAGGATCACAATGGCAAATATGTGTCCATCTTTTTAGAGCTAATTCAAACAAGATCTATAGATGTCACAGCAGAATTTGGTTTTGAACTGTTGGATAAGTATGGAAATGTTTCAACGACTACTTTGAAATTGTTATATCACACATTTACATCTAAGGAAAGCAACTGGGGTGTTTGGGACTTTTTTGAAAGGACCAAATTAGAACAATCATATATCAAAGATGATTATTTTATACTCCGTGTTTCAATCATTGTAGAAAGTGCCAGTGATATAATATCCACAGGCTTTCCTTGTGAATGTCTTCAAAAGTTCAGAGGGGAAAATGAACATACCGATGTCACTTTTAATGTCGACGGTAAAATTTTTGTTGCACATAGACTAATTTTGGCAGCTCATTCACCAGTATTTAAAGCAGAACTCTTTGGCTCGATGGTAGAATCTAATATGGACAGCATCATAAAGATAAATGAGATGATACCTTCAGTTTTCAAAGCAATGCTTGATTTTATGTACAATAGTACGTTCTCGGTTAATGAGAAACTCCTCGTTGATTGTGAAGTGCCGATGTCGTCTACTGCCTTTCTTCAACATTTGCTAGTGGCAGCAGACCGTTATGCAATAGAGAAGTTAAAAGCTATATGTGAGTGGAAATTAGTTGAGCGTATCTCTTTGGATACTGTTCTTTCTACTCTGGAAGTAGCTGAGATGAACAATTCTAGCAAGCTCAAGAATAAGTGTCTCTAATTCATTGATAATAGGGATGTCAATTGCACATTTTTATCGGGTAAAGGTAAGATTTTTTTTTCGTTTGTTTATTGGGTACGGAGAAGGGTAACAAACTTTTTCCATTATCTTACCCATTATCGTATAAGATAAATTTTAAAACTAAAATTATATATATAGATATATTTGTATGACGATGATACATGATACAATAATGTTTTGTATTTTATTAAATTTTCATAATACAAAGGAGTTGTATTCATTATTCTTTTTTTCTTAATTTCTTGTTTTGAAAAATATTTTATCGGAAACACAAATCAAGATGTCAATGTCACTTTTTTTATCCCTTTACCCGTTCCGTACCGTATTCGAAAAGACGGATAAGGATGAAGATATATTTCCGTTATCATAATGGGTACAGATATGAAAATGCTTCCACCCAACCTGTATCGTACTCGTTGACACCCCTAATTGATAAAAGTAATTTGATTTCCTTGATGCTAACTAAAGGGTATATTGAAATAATGCAAAATTGCCCCTATCTTTTGGAGCTTAAGGAGTTCGATTTAGTCCAAAATTCAAAATAGAGGACAAATCAATATTATATTTGAAGGGCTTTTAGTATGAAATGTTAGTGTCAAATAATTATCATATCACTAGAATCTGACACAATTTGTCATATTTATGCTATTTTATAGCATAACGTTTTCATACTTCTTAATAATATAAAATAACATGTAATCTCATTAATAAAAAAAATAGAACCAGCCTTTCATCTAATAGCGAAGGCAATGCTCTTTGTATAAAAAATCACAGGTTTGGAATCCGAAAGAAACAATTCTTTGTAGACATTAAATTAAATAGTTGGATGACTTGACGTCTAACATTTACTAAAAAAAAAGTATTAAAAAAAAATCATCCATAATTTGCTCCCAAGTTAAGAACAAGAAAGAAACGAAGAAGATACGACAGAATAGAAAGAGGTTAATGTTGTTATTCTTAAAATTTAAAGGGAATAAATCTTATAAAAATAAATAGATTTTTTTTTTAATTTATATATTAATTTCCTGAGATTTAAATTTAAAAACGAGATGAACGTTCATTTTTCCCTCTTTCTTTTTCTTGTTTTCATTTGCCTTCTTTATTCAAATTCGAGAACACATTTTGATTAACTATTTTATTTTACCGTTCCAACAACATTATTTTAACGACATTTATAATTAATAGAGTACCACCTGCCAAGCATTAACAGAATGCCACCTGCCAACCTCCGCACGTGATTCACTTCACAATTAAGAAGCCGTTTCTGCAGTGTCGCATTAACAGAGTACCACCTGGAAGATGTTAAGCTGTTAGTGATAGATAAGATAGAAATTGTAGATGTTAAGCTGTTAGTGATGATGGTAGGGATGTAATGTTCTTTTTTGTCTTTCTTGCGTATAAAAGTTGATAAAATCTTTGTCGACCTTTATCATGACATCTGGTTTTCTTCATTTTGTATTTGCTTGTCGATAAAGGCCTCAGCAAGTGAAGAAGAGTTGACTAAGGATGCCCGTAAAACATTTTATACCTGAGTTTCAGAAGAATACATTAGAGAAGTTGAACAACTTCTTGTGAAGAAATAGTGGATTTATATATGTTTGTAAAAGCAAAGGAGCGTTATCGATCATATCGATTGGTACCCGTACGTGCCCTTATTTCTGATTCGGAGTAATACCTACCTTAAATCTCGGCACCTATATATACTACTTACTATAGACTAAACCCCGCTCATACCAAGATAGGGAACCAATCAGTTATAATTGATTTGCACTCTCTCATTCAACAAGTGCAAATTAATCCAAATCAAGCACTGATTAGTCGATGATCGTGCAATTGAAGCCATATGTAGTTACTATTTTAAATGAATTAACCTTAAATATCTCAATTTTATGATAGTGCAAAAGTACAAAACATCGCATGATAGTGCTCTTGAGCTTTACAAGGTAAATAAAACGATATTGCTCTGCTTCTTATTTTTTGTTTCTAATAGAAGTAAAACGAAATGGCACCTTCTGCTTCCAATATACTATATTCTGCTGGATGCTGGTCATGAACCTGTCCAAGGCATTAAGTTTTCCAGATATCTGTAGCTATTTTGTTTCTGGCTTAGAAGGTGTTCATGATTATCATCTCTATACATTGGGAACAGGCACCACAAGCATTTTGGTATCGGTTTTTCTTGATTTGGTTTCATATATTATCAATGAAATTGCTGGGCACTTTATCGATCCCACTTCTATTACAAAAAAAAAAAAAAATGTTCTCCAGAAATCTTGGTCCTAACTAGAATCCGATTAGAACTGGAGAAATTCTGCGAATGGTGCAATTGTCTGTTCTGGATGCATTACTCTCACGGTAGGAAGTATGGCTTAGTTTTTGATAATTAATTATAAGCCGGGGTTGGGTTTGTCCAAAATATTGCAGCCCGCATATTACTGTGGATATTTAGTTTTAGATATATTTTTCATCTATTTATCCTGAAAACACTGTTAAATTACCAAAGAGAATGAACAAATATGCTGATTTTTTATTTATCGGTTATTAACAAGACGTGATTATTTTGAATTGTAATTTTGTAGGTTGAACACAGCCCATTCAGGCACATGGTGACTGATGTATCCTGTTTAAGCAAGAACTTTGATCTTCCAATAATGCTAAGTACCAAAAGAGTCTTAAAGAACTTGGATGTAAGTTTAATACTTGATAGTTGATACGTACACAACATTGTTGATCGATGACTAAAAATTTGGACAATTACCGGAAGATTTTTTTTTTTTTTTAAATTGTTACATAAGTATTGCAAGACCAGTATCTTCCCATTACCATATGCCAAATACTTCCCAAGATATATTAGAGCCTGTAGTGTAATACTTGCTCACCAGGCCTGATTGCTGGCTCGATCTTTTGGGATTTCATTTATTTTTCGATGCTGTTTCGTTTTAAATTTTGTGCAAGGTGAAAATACATGGGCATTAGATCATTCTATTTAATTTTAGTTTTGTACGATATATTTATTTTAAGATATACTTTTGTCAATTAAATCTTCAATTAAAAATTTTAAGATATACTTTTGTCAATTAAATCTTCAATTAAATTTTAAGATATAATCATTGAGAATTTTTTTCTGTTGTGTCAAGGATTACTTTTGGCACTATGACATGCGAAGGTTTAAAAGCATAAAATGATTCATGAAGGACTAAAACAATAATACAGGACGAAATTTTTGGAAAAATGATAACATGATATGGTCAAAATTTTTAATGAAATCTTACTTTGTTAATAAATTTTTATTGTTTCTCTTAATTTTATCATGCATGAAAGCTGAAGCACAAAAGGAACCGAGAAGACTGTTCTCAAAGAACTATGATACGATGATTTTTATTTTTCATGATGATCGTTAAGCTCCTATTAGTTGTTCTTGGGATAGATACGTGCATGTATATATGTTTGCATAATTTCTTTAAGAAAATGTCAAGTTATTCTTCGACACCAATTAACTGTTGAAAGTTCTTGTGATCGGTATAGTACCTTATTGAAAAAGGTCATTTTATAATTATAAAAAGTTCCTCCTATATATTTGGGCCTAGAAAAATCCCAAGAATTATTTATCATTTACTATTTCAAAAAATATTTTATTTTTATTTGTTTCGTTATATATTATATATATGGGACTTGATGATACCAATAACTCAAATGTTGTTATGATTTGCGGAAAGAAATTCTGTCATGGGATGTACAGGACACAGGTAACAAGATAATGGAGATACGGCAGTAATAAATCCTTAGCACATCCATAAATCAATATGACCGTTTGACCCTTTTTAAATTACTCAGCTATTGATAATATAGACAGAAAGGTTGTATTATCGTTACCAACAAAATTAACCTTTTAGGAAAGTAAGCAACGGCACGGCTAACCTTATAAATCTATAAGTATATATTTGTATTGTAACTTGTAAGCATTCGAGAAAGTATATATATATAACAACCCCAAAAATACAATTATTTTCAATAAACAGTCTCTTATTTACAATCATCCCTGAAAGTATATATATGTGTCGGTGCCTCCTCGGTTAGTAGATTCCCAAGAACCCTTGTTGGTTAACCAGGTCTACAACTGCAAAGCTCTGATAGCATGTTGTCGGCTAAGAACCCAAACCTGTATATAGTGCAAATGCTTTTAAAGCAGCTGTTTAGTCCAAAGATACTATACTTTTTATCTAAACAGTGATCCACTTAATTAGTGCCATGACAATACAACACATTTGAGGGATATGCAATTGTTCAAAACAAAAATGTTAATTTTAGTTTGTATTGTTTTGTCTTTTCATTTTGAAAATATTGATCAGTTGCCTTATCATACGTTACATTTGGCATCTCTCAGATCATGTCCTCTTTTCTCTTTTTTTCTTACTACATTTGGCATCTCTCAGAGCATGTCCTCTTTTCTCTTTTTTTTCTTATCATTCTAAACGAAGGAAGTGAAATAAAGAAAAAGGATAAAGCAAGAAGCATTCAATTTTTCTCTCACTGCAAACAAGGAATAAGAGCAATAAGCAACCCCTTTTGTATTGTATGTTGAGTTGTGCATTGCTCACAATTGTTGCAATATTTTAAAGTTCTCACATTTGTCTTCACCCGATTGATTATCAAAAAGAAGAGAATATAACTTAATATACATCCTTGATTAAATTTGAGCCAACCGAAATAACTCTATTGATAAAATTTACAGTCCAATCAGATTCAGGCCTACTAAAAATTTAAAAAATAAATGATCAATCCGAACTCGTGATTAATCGAATTCAAAAGCATCCAAACATAAATAACTTTATAAATATTATTCGAACATAAACTAATCTAAACCCAAATGATCCATGATCCGCAATAATAAAGTTCTCCATACCTATATATGGTGTAAATGTTTTTGAATCTTTAATTGAAAGATACTAATCATTTCACATGAACTTTGATCAACTTAATTAGTGCCATGACAATATATATAACACACTTGAGGGATGCAATTGTTTAAAACTAAGTTGTTAATTTTAATTTGTATTGTTTTGCCTTTTTGGTTTGCAAATATTTATCAGATTGTCTTGTCAAACACTGCATTTGGCATGTTTTAGAGCATGTCCTCTTTTTCCTTTTTTTCTTCTCCTTCTAAATGAAGGAAGTGACATAAAGAAAAAAGATGAAGCAAGAACCCTTTTTTTCTTCTCATTCTAAATGAAGGAAGTGACATAAAGAAAAAAGAAAGAAGCAAGAAGCATTCAATTTGTCTCTCACTGCAGGCAAAGAATAAGAGCAATAAGCGACCCCTTGTATATGATCTTATATTGCATTGTGCATTGATCACAATTGTTGCAGTATTTTAAAGTTCTCACATTTGTCTGCACCCTGTTGATTATCAAAAAGAAGAAAATAGAACTTAATATATATCTTTGATGAAATTTGAACCAACTGGAATAACTCTCTTGATAAAATTGACATTCCAATCCGATTCAGACCTATTAAAAATTAAAAAAAATGATCTGAACTCATTATTAAATCCAATTAAAAAAATATCTGAACTAAATAAATTTATAAATATTGAACATTCAAACATAAAATAATCTAAATCCAAATCATCCATGATCCAAAAAATGTCCAAACCTTTATCAATCAAACTAAATGTTTATAACAATCTGAGTTAATATGAACCTGAAAAGATATTTATAACAATCTGCAGTGCTAAGGTTTTGAATCTTCAAATTTTGTTGGTAAACCAAATATCTTTTATTGATGCATTATGCTATTTCATTATAATTGTGGGTCAATTTCTTTCGAAGGGATTAATTTCGTACGTGCTGCTTTTATAATTTGGATATATATTATTTTTGTATTGCATAGGACAATTATTTGAGAATTTTTTTAACATAAAGCTCAAAGTACACAATATAATATTTAAACTGTTAAATTATAAATTATTCCATAATACTGAGTTGTTTTGTGTTTTGTCTCTATTCATGAAAAAAGTAAGGTTTTATTAAATTAAATTAAATATAATAAACTATAAGTTTCTATATTAAACCCAAAAATATATTTATATACACATACATGCAACACATAGTTATTCAAATAATCAGAAATAAATCAAATCTAATACTTATCAAATTCCAATACTAATATGAATCCAGCTTAATTCAAATCAAACACAATCCGACCCACCCAATTTATGTTTGAAATATGTACAGGATTACATAAATATAATCAACCCGACATCCAAATTATTGAGATTGGTCCAAAACTTGAAAAATTCAGAACCTGTATAATCCAACTCATATAGTTAATTATTTAAATCTGAAAATAGACTGACTCTGAAATAAATCTGAATCCGAATACGTACGTACGTATCTATTAAACCCAAAAGTAATTATCTGAAACTAACTCCATCCAATCCGAATACAAACTCATGACTTGTATAATTTGCCAGGTCTACTAGTCAATAAGTTTTGTAATATTAGTTGCTCATATTGAATCATGTAAACTGATAATGTGCGTTGTAAGTTGTTTAATTCTGCTCTTTTCTTAATTAATTATGAGTACTCAATATATTCAGTATAAAAAATAAGAGGTCTACTTGTCATTTTGAAATTGATTTTACTAAATTACATATATAATAATTAAGTTGCACTTATTTTACTAAATTACATATACCTTAATTTGTTCTAAATTTGAATAAAATTAAAAAAATATATATTATGTTTACTCCTACTTTTTATGAAGTATTAATGACTCACTAAAAAAAAATTATAACCAGTTTATTTGAAAGAGACGACTCTTGAAGCACTTCAACACGTAATTAAGGTACGTTCTTTATTCGTGGCCCAAGTAGCTTTCTCTTTTCCTTTTTGTAAGGACACAGATATGATAAATCTACTACGTAAATATTAAGCATTGAAGAGCAGTGAATCACACAACTACAAGCTCTCCTTGCTAGTTTGTTCCTTATAAAAGGGATCATAATATCTCTGGTACTCTCTACCTATCAAACGAAAGTCACAAAAAAAGAGAGGGAATAATAACAATGACGACCAAAACTTCTGTTGAACCCCCACAAAATCCTTCTGATGACAACTCATTGTACAATCCGAGGAAGAAGCTCTTCAATCAAGCAATGAAACACGAATGGAAAACGGTGCTTGATCTCTACAAAGACGAGAAAGTCCAAGGCGAGCATATTACACGTGCCAATGACACCTTACTTCATGTTGCAGTTTCTAGTGCCCCGGAAAAAATAGTTTTAGAACTCCTCGATATCATTCAGCCTAAAGGTATTACCACTTTATATATATATATGAAAAAAAAAAACAATATGCTATATATATAATAGCTATATACCAGTTATCATATACGGCTATGTGATGTATCATTTAAAATTCTGCCATTTTAATATAATGCGAACCCTTTGGTTCTTCTAGTTGCCAAAACTGTTGTGGGGTTTGCAGGAAGTTACTGCTAACATATGTACATATACATGTCCTTAATTATTTGTACTGTTTGATGATTCCTTTTTAAGTTGCCGAACTTAAAAATCTTTGTTTCTAATTGCCTAATTACCTACTTTCAAATCGGCACCTAAAAGTTGCAGAAAAGAATTTGAAATAATATATGTATTAATTAACTAATGCTTTAACATATAAATAATTAACTGAGGCTCTTGATGTTTTATGGACGCAATGCAATAATTAGGGCTTTTAATATGGAATTAAATACCTGTTGCCGACAATTATCGACAACCTTCAAAAAAAAAAAATGAATTAAATGTTTTACCTATAGCTTTTGGATAAAAACTATATGTAGAGCCCATTTGGTAGTATGAGAAGATTAAATGTTTTACCTATTATATTTCTTTAAATTACAAGATTTATTTATGTTCATATCCAGTTTGAGAGGATACTAACAATTTAATCCATAACCATGTAGACCACAATTAAACTTTCATTTTGAATTCTAAGAATATTTGATGCAATTCTCACAGATATGGCCAAAATCTTGAACATAAAGAACAAAACTGGGGATACCCCACTTCATCTTGCAGCGGCTATCGGCCTAAAGGATGTTTGCAGGAAGATTGCAAAATTGTGTCCAGATATGGTAACCAGTGAACGTAACAACCTTCAGGAGACTCCTCTCTTTACGGCAGTGCGTCACGGAAATAAGGATGCCTTCTTTGAGCTTGAGCTTGCCATCCACAAGAAAAAAAAGCTGAAAATTGATGAAAACTGCTTATTAAACAGAGACATCACTCACTGTAGAGGAGATGATGGTAACAATATCCTTCACTATGCCATTAAAGGGGAACAATTTGGTATGTGCTTTTTCTACAGAAAAATATAAATAAAATAAAAAGTAAGCCATAATATAACTATTCAAATGTATTGATTGTAGATTTGGCATATGATATCATTCACCTATATCCCGTGTTGGTGAACTATGTCAATTCAAGGGGAGAAACTGCACTCCACACTCTGGCTAGCAAGCCTTCTGTTTTCAAGAGTGGAGCTCGCTTTGGCTTATATGATACGATTTTATATCATTGTACTTGAAACTTCTTTTTTTACATAAATTACTTTAATTTTGAGGGTGATGCCATTTTCAATGATAGAAATCTAATTCTTAACTGTGATTTTATCATAATAATAATTGCTATATGGTGCTTCACAATTTGACTACTTTATTCAATAAATTACATTAATTCTAACACCATTTTCAGTGATTGAAAATTAATTGTTAATTGCAATTTTTACAATTATAATAATTGATATGTGGTGCTTTACAATTTGAGTTGAGAACATTTGATACTTTGATTGTAGGTACAATTACAGAGCCACTCAAGTATAGTTTTGTTAATTTCTTGAAGAAAGAAACAAAAGGTAGAAAGGATGCACCATCAGACATTCTGCAGGAAGATGAAAATAAAATACTGCCGGCAACATACAAAGTTTGTATTGACCTATTTTCTTTGATGCAGCATTCTTTCAGCTGCATATTTAATACTGATGGTATGAGAAAAAAAAAATACTCAATATAATTAACCAAAATAAGAACAAACTGTTCATATAGATCATTTCTTTTCTTGTCGACTAAACTTTCATATTTGCCTTATTTCAGCTTGTTGCTCAAAAATTGGTATCTATGAGGCTTGCTGCATTGATGTTGAAAATCCATGTATAGTATACATATCATCAAGATATAATCATACCAATAAGCTTATCATTCTTAGAATTTAGTAAATATTGGCTACTAAACTTTCATATTTGCTATTGTAGCTTCTAGCCCAAAAACTGGTAAGGATCCCAGTTTTGGTGAAGAAAACCCATCCCAGTCTCCCATTTCTGTTCAAGAAGACCAATGCATAGTATACAAACCACTATGTCATAATTATACCTATCAATTTTTTCCTATAATTTAGTAATACTTGGCTTCTAAACTTTCATATTTGATATTGCAGCTTCTAAACTTTCATATTTGATATTGCAGCTTCTAGCTCTGGTGAAGAAGACCTGTCCCAGTCTCCCATTTCTGTTCAAGAAGACCCATGTATAGTATATAAACCACTATGTTATAATTATACCTATCAATTTTTTCCTAGAATTTAGTAATACTTGGCTTCTAAACTTTTATATTTGATATTGCAGCTTGTAGCTCAAAAATTGGTACCTATAAGGCTTGGTGCACTGATGTTGAAAATCCATGTATTTTATACAAACCATCATGATATAAAAATACCAATAAGTTTTTTATTCTTAGAATTTAGTAAATCTTGGCTACTAAACTTTCATATTTACTATTGCAGCTTGTCCAAAAACTGGTAAGGATCCCAGTTCTAGTGAAGAATACCCGTCCCAGTCTCCTATTTCTGTTCAAGAAGACCCGTCTCAGTCTCCTATTTCTGTTCAAGAAGACCCATGTATAGTATACAAACCACTATGTTATAATTATACCTATCAATTTTTTTCTAGAATTTAGTAATACTTGGCTTCTAAACTTTCATATTTGATATTGCAGCTTCTAGCTCAGAACCTGTTGCAGCTTCTAACTCAAAAACTAGCAAGACTCCTAGCTCTGGTAAAGAAGATCCATGTGTAGTATACAAACCATTATGTTATAATTATACCAACCAGTTTTTTCTTAGAGTCTTGTAACACTTGGCTAGATTCTTAAGGTTAACTAATGGTATAAAACTATTAATCTAACGGAAAGAGACTTTCATATAACTATTTGTATGAAAGACCCTATAAAAATGTAAATGAAAAAAAGTTTTAACTATATTTACCTCACAGTACTTAATGAAGGAGAATCCAATGTCAATGTTTTTGGTGTTCCCTCATGAACACAAGTCAATTTTTATTAATAATTTAAAATATAAATTCAGATAGTACATGCGAACCATTGATCTTCATTTATTTTTAAAGTAATGGATTCTCGTTAAAGATTGTAATTTTAAACTTGTGTTTTACTAAGGATGAAAAAATCAACGGTACGAAATGAATCACCATAAACCATTGATTTCTTGGCTTCTTTATATGTACGAAACAAAAGTCAAAATTTTACGTCATTACTTTCCTCTACAAACAAAAGAAAGATAAAATGTTTCATTTTAAATTTTGTGCAAGGAGAAAATGCATGGGCATTGGAGCATTCTATTTAATTTTTGTTTTGTAAGATATATTAATTTTAAGATACACTTTCGTCAATTAAATTTTAAGATATAATTAATCATTGAGAATTTCTTTCATGTTGTGTCAAGGATTACTTTTGGCAGTATGACATGCTAAGGTTAAAAGCATAAAATGATTCATGAAGTACTAAAACAATAATACAGAGCGAAATTTTTGGAAAAATGATAACATGATATCGTAATTTTTAATAAAATCTTACTTGTGTTAATAAATTTTTATTGTTTCCTTTAATTTTATCATGCATGAAAGCTGAAGCACAAAAGGAACAGAGAAGAATGTACCCGAAGAACCATGATACGATGATTTTATTTTTCAAGACCATCCTTAAGCTCCTATTAGTTATTCTTGGGATAGGTACGTGCATGTATTTATGTTTGCATAATTTCTTCAAGAAAATATCAAGTTATTCTTCGACACCAATTAACTGCTGAAAGTTTTTGTGATCGGTATTGTACCCTGATTGAACAAAGTCATTTTATAATTATAAAAAGCTCCTCCTATTTGGGCCTATGAATAATTATATCGTATATGAGGAAGTAACTAATTTTAAGCTCAATATTCACAGTTCATTTTTAATTTCTAAATGAAGTAATTGACAATTCTTTTCGAAGTTCTTAAAATTCTAGAATTGCAATTTTTGTCAGAAAAGTAAAATTTTGGCTGATAAAGACAAATGGCAATGATATTCATATTCGATGCTTGTTTACACTTACTTGGTTCATGATGGTGTTTCATTTAGACAATAGAAAACAACTATTTAGAAATAGAGGAAAAGACAAAGTATAAACATAGTATCAAAGTATGACTACCATGACATCAGTGGTATTTAAGTCTAAATATTGCCATCTCAAATTCTACCGGGTCGGCTTCAAATGACAAATCCAAACTGTTCAAAATGATCTACTTCATGAGATATGTTTACATGCAAAATTTATTGATTTTCGATGGCATTCAGCATGAAATCAAGTGGTCAAAGAAAGAAGGTTTTAAGGTAATTTTAATGCATTCATTCTTTTTCATTTTTTGACTACTTGACTTGATAATATATACCATCAAAAATTTATAATTTTTGCATATAAATACATCACTCGTGTAAGTAGATCGACTTGAATGGTTTGGATTTATCCTTTGAGGTATATCTGATAGATTTTGAAGATTGGTGGCATATGCCACTGGTGTCATGGTTGCCGGACTCCATAATATCAACTATAATTTCCCGGTGCATGGCCAAAGAAAGAAAGAGAGGAGTATGATTCTTAATATAACTCGGAACAGTTAATTGAGATTCTTTTGAATGAAAGATAAGTTGCCAATTATTATCGATCTTTTTCTCAGCTGTTTACAATATTAATTTAGTATATCATTCTGACATTCTGTAAATAACCTCTTCCTAAAGGGTTAAGGAGACTGCAAACAATTAGGAAAATTAAACAACAGCACAGAAATGCAAAGAAAATAATGAAAGAACTGGTGAATCATTCAACACTCTGGGAATACGAGGAAGCCAGCGGTGGAAAGGAACCAGATGATGATTCTCCAACAACTCATATCGGTTCAAAACTCCCAACAGTTATCAATGGAGCTACTAATATCGGTTCAGAAGTCCCTCCAAAGATGACACCAGTAGAAGCTACTGATCAGGGTATTGATACCTTACTTTTCACGGAAAAATTATAGAACACAAATTTATTATAGAGTCACCATAGAAAACTTCCTATGCATACTGTTATAAAAGAGAGATGAGAAATCAAAAGCATGTTGCTACACGTTTTGTTGGCATAAATTGCAAATTTTTTTTAAGGTTGGCTGTGAAATACTGCCAACAGTTGTATTAATAGTAAAAAGTTATTTACATAGGCTAAGCAAGCCTTTCATTACAGCAACTATAGTAATTAACTCGCGAATATTGACAAATTACAATTTTTTCAACAGGTGCTTTAGCAAGCCCTGTTTTGGTAGCTGCAAAGAAAATAATGAATGAACTGGTGAATCAATTAACACTCTTGAAATACGAGGAAGCCAGCAGTGGAAAGGAACCAGTAGAAGCTACTCATATCGATTCAAAACAACCTCCAGGGAGGACACCAGTAGAAGCTACTGATCAGGGTATTGATACCTTACTTTTCAAGCATAAAATTATAGAACACAAATTCATTATAGAGTCACCATAGAAAACTTTCTATGCATACTGTTATAAAAGAGAGATGAGAAATCAAAGGTATGTTGCTACACGTTTTGTTGACATAAATTACATTTTTTTTTTAAGGTTGGCGGTGAAATACTGCCAACAGTTGTATTAATAGTAAAAAGTTATTTACATAGGCTCAGCAAGCCTTTCATTACAGCAACTATAGTAATTAATTCGCGAATATTGACAAATTACAATTTTTTCAACATGTGCTTTAGCAAGCCCTGTTTTGGTAGCTGCAAAGAAAATAATGAATGAACTGGTGAATCAGTCAACACTCTGGAAATACGAGAAAGCCAGCGGTGGAAAGGTACCAGATGATGAGTCTTCAACAGTTATCAATAAAGCTACTAATATCAGTTCAGAAGTCCCTCCAAGGATGACACAAGTAGAAGATCAGGGTATTGATACCTTATTTTTCAAGCATAAAATTATAGAACACAAATTCATTATAGAGTCACCATAGAAAACTTCCTATGCATACTGTTATAAAAGAGAGATGAGAAATCAAAAGCATGTTGCTACACGTTTTGTTGGCATAAATTGCAAAAATTTTTTAAGGTTGGCTGTGAAATACTGCCAACAGTTGTATTAATAGTAAAAAGTTATTTACATAGGCTAAGCAAGCCTTTCATTACAGCAACTATAGTAATTAACTCGCGAATATTGACAATTACAATTTTTTCAACATAGGCTCAGCAAGCCCTGTTTTAGTAGCTGCAAAGAATGGAATAAAAGAGATGGTGAAAAAAATCCTCAAGAAGTATCCAGTGGCAGTCATGGACAAAGACAAGGATAACAAAAATATTATTTTATTGGCAGTGGAGTTCCGCCAGGTCCACGTGTATAACTACATGCTGAAAAAATTTTCAACTGCGAAGAGTGTATTTCGGAGAGTAGATAAAGATGAAAATAGTGCTCTACATCTCGCAGCCAAGCTCAGCCACAGCCGGCCGTGGAGCATCCCTGGAGCGGCACTTCAGATGCAATGGGAGAGCAAGTGGTACCAGGTGATCTCTCTCTCTCTTCTCTCTAAAAAATGGAATAAACTTAAATAAAAACTGAACATATGTAATATGCATGGCGGTGTGCAGTATGTGCGTAGTAGTAGTAGTGAAATCAATGAAGAATTGTTCTCAAGAAGCAACAAGAATGGAAAGATGCCAGAGGAGTTGTTCATAGAGGAGCATGCTGACCTGGTTGAAAAAGGAAGCGGATGGCTGACAAACACTTCCCAGTCTTGTTCCGTGGTGGCTGCTCTGGTTGCTACGGTGGCCTTTGCATCTTCAAGCACAGTTCCAGGAGGTGTAGACTCGGACTCTGGATTTCCAACCCTTAGTAAAAAACCAGTTTTTCAGTTGTTCGCCATCTCATCCCTTGTCGCTCTTTGCTTCTCTATTACATCTCTTGTCATGTTCCTCGCAATACTCACCTCCCGTTACGAGGTTACCAATTAAAGCCCCTATATATCTTAAAAAGAATTTCTTCCTTTAACATTTCAACATATATAGAAAACTGAAGTTCTTATTTATTTTCTGATAAGGTAAGGGATTTCAATAGGGGACTTCCCGTGAAGCTTATCCTGGGGCTGACCTCCCTCTTCATGTCAATTGGTGCTATGCTTGTCTCATTCTGTGCCGGAGACTTTTTTGTTGTCGAAAAAAAGCTCAAATTTGCCGTGTATCCCATATACGCCGTCATGTGCTTTCCTGTCACTTTCTTTGCCTTCGCACAATTGCCATTATACATTGACCTCATCAAAGCAACTATAAAGAAAGTTCCGGAGGTCACTGAGAAGATGCATGTCGACTAGCTAGCTCCACAATAATATGCTCAGTATAATTACTGTAGCTCGTTTTATGTTCTATTCTAATTAATAATTCATGGCTAAGAATTTTGATTTTGATTTTGATTTTGATTTTGATGTGGTGTTTGGTTGATCACGTGGGTCACAGGGAGAATAATTATTCAGGACTTTTTGTCACTCGATCTGGTTTGTTTTAAGTTCGTTGCAAGTATTTTCTTTGTTTTTGGTTTGGTTTGGTTTGGTTTGTAATAGGGTCAGTCAATTTACTTGAGGTAATAAAAAAAAATTCGTACTAAATACCAAGGAAGTCAATTTCTGAATTAAGCATTCTCGTTTAAATTTGTTAATTGCCTCATTTTTCATGATTGGGTTGAGGATTATTATTAGAATTACATAATTAATTATAGTAGATTACAATGGCAGTATTTAAATAGTGATATTTATTACCTCGATCAGTTTGAAACGAAGCACATACAGAGCCCTTGTTAAAGTTTTCAATATGAAATTATCAGTGACATCTAATTGTTAAAGTAGTAGTATGAAACATATATATATGTTTCCTTAGCTGATATGGGTAAAATAAAGCCAGCGGTTTAAATTTAAAACATTTTTGCATAAATAAATCATGGCGTGATTTGCTGCGACTAAAAAATCATTCTGTGGCAACTATAAAGATCATGGATATATATACTGGTAAATATCTGTGTAGTCATGCTGGTAAAGTTAGGATTAAATCTGTGTATTCATTGTGCCACAGAATGGTTAACAAAATTGTTAACAGTACTTTGATTGTGCATATAAATCAGGGTTTAGTATGCCAACTGCATGCGTGCTTGCTATCTATTTATTGATTTCTTCTATTTATTGTAGATATGATCCAAGAAGTCGTTGACTTGTGGGACCACCTTTTGTAACAATTGTAGGCACAGATGTTTGTAGCAATTGTAACCACAGATGCTCGAGGTTGTTTAAGTGCTAATTAATTACTAAATAATTATATATCATGTTGGGTTTCTTTTTCCTTGTCTAAAATATTTTATATTTTCTTTTAAGTTTGCTCGGCTTTATGTGATCTTCGCTGACAGAGTAAACAGCTCAGCTTGTTCTGTGCTCCAACAACAATATTTTAACGTTATTTTTTAATTGCTAAAATGCCAATTGAATTCCCAAAACAGGGTAATTTTATTTTCATGTAACTGTAAAAGCATTAACATTTAATTGTAATACCTCACCATATAGAATGAGATCTAAATCATCCGTTTTTAATTTGGTATGAATCTCAAAACGGATTTCCATATTCGAAATATGTACTGACTTGATATGGAGCAATTTCATACATGCTCCTCAAAAATTTCAAAATTAAGTACTTCTCTCTTTAAAATTCATAATATCATATTTATTCTTTTAAATTTCGAAAACTTGCAAATCTACTCAATTTATTGACTTCTCTATTAAAACATTTTAAATTTATAAGGTATCCATTTTATCATTTATTATTATTTTTTATTAAAGAGTCCTAACACACTCAAACATTTTAAATTTTATGGCACTGCACTAAGCCCACAATTCTCCATTTTATCCTTTATTTTAATAAAATAAAAAATACATAACAAAGAAATATTTAGTCATTTAATTGGTCTTATGAAAATAAATGATCATTTTCTTACTTGTGACCAAAGCAAATAGAGTAAGAAGTTATGGGGTCAATTGACCCCATTAAATTAAAGAAAAATGAGATTATACACGATTTTCAATATATTTTAGAGTAAAATGTATTGGTACTCTAAATTTGACCCTCATTCGTAGTACAAAAATTTTATATAATGAACCTCATTTAAATTGATCCTCATACCTTGAAAGTTTGGCTCCACCTCCTGCATGTGAGGAACACATATACATGCCTCAATACCATTGTGTATGCGTTACAAGTAGAGAAATTAATTATTTGTCCTAGGAAATTGATTTGTTAGAAGAAACATTTTTGTACACATACTATATATTTTATATTTTTTTAATAAAAATCTGGGATATTCTAAATTTTAATGGATTTTAAAATGATATTATAAATTTTAGAAGAAAGAAAAACTTAAAATTCTTGAGAGGTATACAAAATAATAATTAGCGTGATTTTGATCCGACTCACAGTATTCTACACGGTTTCCATCTACACGTGGCACACCTCACCAAGGAGCCATATCTGCAGCGTCACACAGGATCAAAGTTCTCCGGAATTCCATCGGACAATTTCCAAATCATCACCATGATCATTTACTTATAAAGATGGTGTGGAATATTGAGACTTTAATTAAAGTAGCTATTATGATTATGAACCATACAATATACATATATATATATATATATGGTCCCAGGGAATAATATATTTGTATCGTCTGATCAATTATCGATCTCCCAACAGATGATCCGCGAGCTGAGGCCAATCCGCGTGAACCATACCTACAAGATGCTCACCTGTCGGCACTAACATGATTTGCGTTTTATTCACGAATAAAACGTGAATAAAATATTTTTCAGAGGTTACCGAATCGAATAGGGTTAATGAAATATGTATGCTATGTATGGATGCTGGTTACTGGTATTATGCATTAATGTTGGATAATAGCATGCATACTCAAGTACTTTTGATGACATTATTTTTATTTATTTCAGTTTGGCATTGAGTACTTGTTAAGTACTAGAGTACTTCATTTATTTCAATTTGGCAAAAATCAGCACAACTGATAATAAGGAAAACTATTGAAAAATTGAAGTGTCGGTTTGCAAATTACACAGGTACCATTAGGCGCTAGTATTGGAGCAGGTGGTGAGCACTCAAGTCTTCAAGCACTGGTTTGGAAAAATCAGAACTACTAATGACAAAGGAAATTATGGCAGAAATGGGGGGCTGGTTTGCAAATTAACCAGGTACCAGTGGGCTTTGGTATTGAACCCGGTAGTGTGCATTAAATTCTTCAAATACTGCCACCGATTGAACATTCTAATTTTCTTTTTCATTTCTGTTCTTTTTTCCCATACCCCTTCCCTTGTACTGTTTTCTAATTTTATTTTCTCATAATTTTTCGTTTCATGTTATTAAACCATGTAATCTAGACACAACTTGCGTCATATTGTTTTGTATTTACTGATATTGAATTAGTAGATGTATTTATTGGTGCTTAGTAGTTTGTATCACTTTGTCATTTTAATCTTTTGATGTATATTATTTAAAGGGTACAAAAGTCATTTTTATTCAAATGAAATCATTTCTTTTTTGTTATGTGTACATTTCAATCAATAAATAGAAAAGAATTCAATTCTTCACTATTTTTATTCGGATCAACAAAGTTCAATTAGAAATCATGTCTATTAAATTCTATTGAATTGAAATCAATTGAACTCCATCACCCTCAGTGTTCCGATCAGCTCGTAAGAAAGGCATCCGGAATTCCATCTGACAATTTCCAAATCATCGCCATGATCGTTTACTCCGGAATTCTGCAGTGCAGCGTCACACAGGATCAAAATTCTAATTACTTTATAACTTATATGACAATTTTCCACATCATCGCCATGATCGCCCGTCAGTCTTTCTGATCGTCCCTCAGCTCTCCCTCATGCTGTCTCACAGTAATTAGAAAAAAGGAACGCAGAAGCATGTCGTACGTACCACCTCACAAGCGCCCCTCCAATCGCAACCCCACGCCAACCCCAGTCCCGTCTTCTTTAAACCCTAAACCCTTCGCCTCCCCTCGCCATCGCCAACACCAAAAGCCTCGCTCTATCCCCTTCTCCCCTCGCTTGATCGCCCGCTGGTATGTCACCTCCACGGAATCTCTAGCTCTGGTACCATACGATTCCGAAGTAATAGAGAGGAAGTACGGCTCGAAGCCTTTGACGGTCAAGGGTGCCGATGAAGCGGGCCTGGTAGAGGAGGAGAGAGGGGTTCTCAGGGGAATAGTTGAGCAGGTAGCGAGAGACTTGATTAAGGCTGTCCAGCACGCGAAGGAGGAATCAGGAAGTGGAGATGTTAAGCTGTTCGTGATGGCTCGAGTAGGGAAAGTTCTCTTTGGCGGGTATGTTCTTTTTTGTCTTTCTCCCAGTCCCTGATTGAAGTTCATAATTAGTCATTTCATATAGTTTAATTTGGAAAGATTCACCAATACCAAAAATTTGCATATCTTCATTCTAAAGAAAGGTGTCCCAAAAATTATGCTGGTATAACATCTAGTTTTCTTCGTATTTTCATTGGCTTTTTTATAGGGACCCTTCAGTTTGCTTAGACTCGATCATGAAATTCCTAAAATGCGAAGGAGAGTTGAATAAGTTGCAGGCCCGTAAGACATTTTATACCACAGTTTCAGAAGAGTACATCAGAGAAGTTGAACAACTTCTTGTGGATAAATGTGGATTTAAGTTCGTAAGGGCGAAGGAGCGTTATTATATCAGGGTACCGATCCACCACATGACTCATTTTTAATTGTCGATTTTATGCCCACAAGTATTCCCCATTAAAATGATATTAATAGACCCAACACCTTTCAATTCTGCTGCTATTCCTCCCTTAAAGTATTGGTTTTTCTCCATTGAACAAAAGTTTTTTGAAATAAATAAAATATATTTAAAAAAGTTAGATTGGGTCCAAGTTCATAACCATATATAGAGGACAAGTATGGGCTTGACTAGCATTACTTGCGCCTGCTAAGCCCATCTGGGGATGCTTGGGGTAGCATCTTAACCCTGCAAGATGTCACTGAGCTCAGACAAAAGGGAACTACGAGATAAGGTGGTTGAGGTCACTCTCCTTACATTATAAATAGGGACCCCTGCCCTTATTATGTCTGGGACTAATACCTACCTTAAACCTCTATCCTAAATACTGTAAAAATCTTGGTCCTTACTTTGGCACCTGTACTACCTAGACTAAATCTCATACCAAGCATAGGGAACCAATCAGTTATCATGGATTTGCACTCTCTCATTCAATATGGTGCTAATTAATTGAAATTGAGCACTGATTACTTGATGATCGTGCAACTAGAGCACATTTTAGTTACTATTTTAAATGTATTACCTTAAATGTCTCTGTCTTCAAATACCAGGTAATAGACAAACGCCAGCCAGATTTGATTATGTCATGCAAGTGCATGGCATTGCATGATAGTGGTCTTGAGCTTTACAAGGTAAAACCATATTGCTCTGCTTCATAATTTTTGTTTCTTACTGAAGTAAAATGAAATGGTACCTTTTGCTTCCAATATACTTTATTCTGCTGGATGCTGGTTATGAACCTGTTCAAGGCATTAAGTTTTCCAGATATCTGTAGCTATTTTGTTTTTGGCTTTGAAGGTGATCATGATTAGCTGTTTGGAAAACTTTAAGATATGGCTCTGTTTGCTGTATCATCTCTGTACATTGGGAACAGGCCCAAGCAGTTTATTGGTATAGGTTTTTGTTGATTTGGTTTCATTATCCCACTTCTATAAAAAAAAAGTTCTCCAGATATCTTGGCCCTAATCTGAATCTGATTTGAACTCGAGTCAGTCTGTGAATGGTGCAAATGCAAGTTCTGGATGCATTACTCTCATGGTAGGAAGTATGGCTTAGTTTTTTATGATGACAAACCTAGGTTAGGTTTGTCCAAAAGATTGCAGCCCGCATATTACTGTGGATATATAGTTTTAGATATATTTTCCAATCTATTTGAACCAAAACCACTTTTAAATTGCCAAAGTGAAATGGAAGATTAATGGACTACTGTGGTGATTTTTCAAATCCATTATTAACAAGACGTGATTTTGAATTATAATTTTGTAGGTAGAACACATCCCACTGAGGCATATGGTGACTGACATATCCTGTTTAAGCAAGAATTTTGATCTTCGAATAATGCTAAATGCCAAGAGAGCAGTAAAGAACTTGGATGTAAGTTTAATGCTTGATAGTTGATACACATCACTGCTGATGACTGAACTTATGGTGTGCTAGTAAATTTGGACAATCACCTAAAAATTTTCAATTTTTTCACAAGCATTGCAAAACTAGCAGCTTCTTAATGTCATATGCCAAATACTTCTCATAGTAAATTAATAAATAAATTATTAAATTAAAAGAGATCTCATTAACTATACTTTACTGGCATTACCCAAGTTCTATTAGAGCCTAGTAGTGTAATACTTGCTCACCGGATCTGATTGATGGCTCTTTTGGATACCTTTGTTTTCATTTGTTTTTCTATGCAGGCTGATGTTGCGGAAGGCATAAACCAACTAATATCTGCTGCTGTTATTGACCCGGAGGTCAAATGGGGGCTTAGGTGGCCTCTAGGGAAGGAATCAGCTGCTGACAGATTTGTTATAGTGGGGGTATGGCATACAGAAGAAACAATTTTAAATAGAGACAAAATCAGAGTAAATATGAGACAAGTCAACCGCTTTGACTATCTTTCTTCAACTGATGAAGATTCAAATGAGATTTCATTGAAGCTTATTGGCCTGTCCGAACAATTAACTGTTAGTCAACTATCTCTTGGGTCTTTTTCAAATTATAACCAATATTCTGAGAGCTTTTGCAAATGGCACATAAAATTACGTATGTTGCAACTAACACTGAACATCTAATTGTTGAAGTAGTAGTATGGAAAAGGTTCTTTCCATGTTGACATTATTTTTATCATATAAATAAAATTATGGTGCAATATGCTGCGACCGAAACTTAATTCTCTTGAAATGTTGTTGCCATTTCTTTAATTTTATGTTGTCTTCATCAGTTCATCTGCAAGGACCCGAAAATTTGCTGCTTTCAAAAATAACCATTCTGTGGCAACTAAAAATATCTGTGTAGCTACTGCTGGTAAATTTAGGTTTCGTGAGGATTAAATCTGCTTTGTAAGGGCTAAATCTCCACGAGGAACAAAAATATCAACCATACCTTCATTGTGTATGTAAATCAGGGTTTAGTATGCCAACTGCATGCTTGCTATTTATTTATTGATTCTATTTATTTTCTTTTTCAGGAAGACCACTTGTGCGAAGGCAGTATTGTAGATACGATCCAAGAAGTGGTTGCCTTGTTCTGGGACAACCTTTTGAGTCATAGTACTGGTATACTTTGTTGAAGTCTCGTATGTAATAGTTTCCTGTTTTGGTCAAAATTAGTCCTGTTTAATGGCTGCTGCTTGCATGGTGTCTTGGTAGATGTTTTGTGATATGTACTTGTAGCAAGTAACCACCGATGGTCGTGGTTAAGTGCTAATTACTAAAGTTTGCTCTTGGGTTTATGTTATCTTCGCTGAGAGAGTAAACAAATTCATTATCATAATTTTGTTTGGGGTGGTTTGTTTTGTAATGCTGATATAAGGGTGTAAACAAATTCATTATCATAATTTTGTTAGGGGTGCTTTGTTTTGTAATGCTGACTACATCTGCCTCTCATAATAAAAGAAAAGGAGTGCAAAGTTTTGGGTCCTACTACCAGATCCAGATACGTGCTGTCCAAATTGAATGCTGGATTTAATTGATTAATTGATGTCCTCAATTGTTTGTTTGTTTGTTAGGGTTCTAAGGGTGTTGTTTGCAGTTCAAATTGAACAAAAATTCATCCAATCGTTCTTTTATGCGGTTTGCATAAAAATAAATAAAACCAATCAAATTAATTTGGCTAAACTAAATTAATATGAAAATTTAATTGTTAGTAATAATACAAATACTAGTGATCTATTTTAAAATGTTTAATATTACAAATATAATATGACATATATTAAAACTTCAGACCTTTACTTGATTCGATTTTTAGTCATTGGACTTGAACCTGGGACCGAAACCAAGTACCATATTTGAAAATATGATGCACTGAATCACACAAAGGGAGTGAGACTATGATATAATATCATTGATATTATATAATGGGCCGTAATATGAATTCATATCTTTATACTTAAATTTTAAACAATTTTCTGAACCACTCATCATTTTTTTAATATTAAAAATGTACTTAAACAAGAAATTTTACATATTTTAGACTATTTTACTATTCAAAATGGCGTGATTTGAAAATTGTAGATTATTCAAAATAAGTGATATTCTACCTATCTAAGAAAATAATAAAAATTTGATGTGCAAATATATTTTCATATGAAGTTATATTTAACTGTTTGAATAGACTATTTGAACATTTTTAAAATAGACATATAATTCACAACATAAGTCGATTCATAACATACTAATATGTATATTATCACAGCCTCGCTCTAAAGGGAACTAATTTATTAAAAAAAAAAACGATGTGTATTATTTGATATTTAAGTCCTGACCAAATTGTCCGAACAGCCGAATCTGATGAAATTGTTCGGTAACACAATTAGATTTAAACCTTAATGTGCGCTAAGGAATCGATTTTCGGTTGTCTTAAATCTTAATCTATGAATAAAAGTTAAAAAAATTAAAGAAATGAGCAGAAATGCTTTAAAGAGATTAAGATCCGGACAAAAAATTTAAAAAGCCGGCTTATTTCCTCCTTGCCGAACCAGATATACCGATGAATGTGTATCCTCTACATTAACTCAAAAAAGAATCTTTTGAGTTAATGAATCTCAATCGTCTGATTTTGAACGGAGCCAATCCGGCCTCCGCTTATGATATAGTGGTCCCTTTAATATTAGTGTAGATCTATTATGCATGAATCTTAAAGCATATCAGATGGATAAGATTCATTAACTCTAAAGATTCCCTTTTCGAGTTAATGCAGAGGACACTAATTCATATACCAATTGGGTGACAGATCCTAACATGGCCGACATTTTTATTTTTATCCAAATTTTAAAATATTTTAATAAAAATAACCAGGATTTTGAAAAAGCTCTCTCTCCCCCACACGTTTGGGTGACTTTCACCGCTGTCCTTTCGTGTCAGACGGCCATCCGAACTGACACCTATTGCGTGTGGGCTTCTCTTGGTCGTTTTCCTTGCGATCTTCCTCTCTCTCGGGTAAATGAAAAGCCCTCTTCTCTAATTTTTCGTGTTGATCGAATTAAACAAGTTCATGCATTGACCTAAACCCCTAGAGAGAGATCTACTCTCTCTTCGAGAGATCCATTACAAAAATTGGCAAAAATAAGAAGAAATGAAATAAAGAAATGATTACACCCTTTATCGAATCGAAAACCTCAAACTTGCCGAAATCTTGCTTAGACCTTCTTCTCCTTCCTAGAAAAGCTTCTGGAACTCCAAGAATTACCGCAGATTTATCGTTATATCTTATGAAATTGGACATGCACTAAGGGAGAGAGATGAGAATGGATGTTCCTTTGAATGACAATTAACCTCCTCTTTTATAGCCAAAGACTATGCCAAATCAAAAGGCATAGTTGTGAGATGAGTGGGTGCTATATTTGGATTGTTTCCCAGGATGACTTGTCCAGGTTTGACTGTAAAAACGAGTCCATGATGCGCCAAAAATAGAAAAACTGTCAAACCGTGTAATTTTGACTTTCTGAGGGTCCAGTGCGTCCGCACTGGTGGTGAGTACGGGTGGCTGACCTGCACTGAATTCTGAGTTTCCTTATTTAACTTATGAAAAATTCTGCGTGATCTCCTCAGTGCGTCCGCACTGGATATGGATGCGGATGGCTGACCCGCACTGGTGAAGTTCCTGTGTTATTCTGAAGCTCCTGAAAATCGGCTAAGTATTGAGTGCGGATGGATGACCCGCACTGGATTCTGAGTGCGAACTCATTACGCTCAGACATTTTTCTTCCGCAGGCCTAAGATGCTGAAAATCTGGTTAAGTGCTGAGTGCGTCCGCACTGAAGGGTATTTTCTTCAGTTTTTCATCTTTTCCTGCATTTTAAAGTCAAACAGCCACAGTAACTTGATTCTAGGTATCTTTTAATCAATTCATATTCAAAATACATGATATTTGGTGTTGGAACTTGCCAAAATCTAGATTTAATGTGTATATAATTTATGCTTATCAAGAGCATGTCCTCTTTTCCCTTTTTTTTCTTATCATTCTAAATGAAGGAAGTGAAATAAAGAAAAAAGGATAAAGCAAGAAGCATTCAATTTTTCTCTCACTGCAAACAAGGAATAAGAGCAATAAAGGGACCCCTTTTATATTGTATGTTGGGTTGTGCATTGCTCACAGTTGTTGCAGTATTTTAAAGTTCTCACATTTGTCTTCACCCAATTGATTATCAAAAAGAAGAAAATAGAACTTAATATATATCCTTGATTAAATTTGAACCAACCGGAATAACTCTATTCATAAAATTTACAGTCCAATCTGATTTGGACCTACTAAAAATTTAAAAAATAAATGACCCGAACTCATGATTAATTGAATTCAAAAGTATCCAAACCTAAATAAATTTATAAATATTTAATATTCGAACAATTATACGAATTTGAATTAATATGAACCGAACAAGATGGTACACCCGATAAAATATATTCAGATTTAGTTGGGGAGTCATTTTTAGAAGATCCCTAAGAGCCTTGGTTGGTCAACCAGGTCCGCAACCACAAAACATTCCATCCATGTAAATATGCAATAATAAAGTTCTCCATACTTGTATATATATGGTGTAAATGTTTTTGAAGTATTTCTTAAATTGAAACATATAATCATTTCACATGAACTTTGATCAACTTAATTAGTGCCATGACAATATATACAATACATTTGAGGGATGCAATTGTCTAAAACAAAGTTGTTAATTTTGATTTGTATTGTTTTGCCTTTTCGATTTGCAAATATTTATCAGCTTGCCTTGTCAAACACTGCATTTGGCATGTTTCAGAGCATGTCCTCTTTTCTCTTTTTTCTTCTCATTCTAAATGAAGGAAGTGACATAAAGAAAAAGGATGAAGCAAGAACCCTTTTTTTCTTCTCATTCTAAATGAAGGAAGCGACATAAAGAAAAAAGAATGAAGCAAGAAGCATTCAATTTGTCTCTCACTGCAAGCAAAGAATAAGAGCAATAAGTGACCCCTTTTGTATCTTATGTTGCATTGTGCATTGATCACAATTGTTGCAGTATTTTAAAGTTCTCACATTTGTCTGCACCCTATTGATTATCAAAAAGAAGAAAATATAACTTAATATATATCTTTGATTAAATTTGAACCAACCGGAATAACTCTCTTTGATAAAATTGACCAAGGTTCTAGATAGCGTTTATCGCGTCATAGCGGGGAGCCTCCAAAAAAAGCTATGCCACATAGCATTTTTTTATTTTTATAAAAATTATATTATATATTTGTACTAAATATCAACATTATTTAGTCTCATAGAACAATAAATAATACCAAATTGATTAAAAAAATTATAATATTCATATTGAACCAATACAAAGTTCAAATTGCGACTCAAAATATCCATAGTAATACTAATATCATAAACTATCGATCTTTTTATATTCAAAATATCATCAACATCATAACATAATTTATCTTTTTTCTATTTAAATTTCAAAATAACCTAGAAATTGAAAAGAAAAAAAATCATACTTCTAGTAAAATAAACAGATGATCCTTGAAGAAATTCTTGTTAGTCCCTAAAATTTTCATAATTTAGCAATTATTTATTTGATTTATCATCAGTTAAAAAAAACAAGAGCAAAATGAAAAAATTATTATAGCGGACCCGAATTTGATATAATGTAATATTCATCAAAATTAAATAATATCTTCACCATTTATTTATTTTAAAGCCCATATAAATTGAAAAAAAAAACAACTCATGTTGCATAGCGCGCGCTATTTGCGCTATGCGCTATGCGCTATAGCGGACCGCTATTACCGCTATAGCGTCCGTAGCTCAAATAGCATGTGTTAATGCTATAGCTTAGCATTTAGATTCCAAAAACGCTATAGTGCCGTTATAGCGGCGCTATAGCGCACTATTTAGAACACTGAAATTGACATTCCAATCCAATTCAGACCTATTAAATATTTAAAAAATAAATGATCTGAACTCATTATTAAATCGAATTAAAAAATATCTGAACTAAATAAATTTATAAATATTGAACATTCAAACATAAAATAATCTAAACCCAAATCATCCATGATCCAAAAAATCTCCAAACCTTTAGCAATCAAACTAAATGTTTATAACAATCTGAGTTAATATGAACCGAAAAAGATATTAATAACAACTTGTAGTGCTAAGGTTTTGAATCTTCAAATTTTGTTGGTAAACCAAATATCTTTTACTGATGCATTATTCTATTTCATTATAATTGTGGGTCAATTTCTTTCTAAGGGATTAATTCCGTACGTGTTGCTTTTATAGTTTGGATATATATTATTTTTGTATTGAATAGGACAGTTATTTGAGTATTTTTTTTTAACATAAAGCTCAAAGTACACAATATAATATTTAAACTGTTTAATTATAATTTATTCCATAATATAGAGCTGTTTTGTGTTTTTTCTCTATTCATAAAAAGTAAGATTTTAGTAAATTAAATTAAATATAATAAACTATAAGTTTCTATATTAAACCCAAAAATATATTTATATACACATACATGCAACACATAGTTATTCAAATAATCAGAAATAAATAAAATCCAATACTTATCAAAGTCCAATACTAATCTGAATCCAGCTTAATTCAAATCAAACACAATCCGACCCACCCGATTTATGTTTGAAATATGTAACTAAATTACTCATAACATGTACATGATTACATAAATATAATCAACCCCACATCCAAATTACTGAGATTGGTCCAAAACTTGAAAATTTCATAACCTGTATAATGCCGATTTTTTTATTTATATCAAAAAAAATTAAAAAAAATAACCAAACGTCGGCTGTATTTTCAAAATTACCCAAACCGGAAAAAAAATTTCCGGTTTTAGCACCAATTACCGGAATTTTTTTTCGAAAATTCATGTCTAAAACCGGAAAAAAAAATTCCGGTACCAATTCCGGAAAATTTTTTTCCGGTTTTTAGTCCCAAAACCAGAAAAAAAAAATTCGGAAAAAAATTTTCCGGTTTTTATAAACGTCGTTTGGGTTTTTTTTTTATAATATATGTATATATATGTATATATAATATATGTAAATGAGTTTATAAAAAAAAAATTTCCTGTTTTGGGACTAAAAACCGAAAAAAAATTCCGGAATTGGATACCGGAAATTTTTTTTCCAGTTTTAGACATGAATTTCCGAAAAAAAAATTCCGGTAATTGATGCTGAAACCGGAAAAAGAAAATTTCCTGTTTGGATAGTTTTCCTCTTAGGTTATTTTTAAAAAAAATTTGGATATAAATAAAAAAAATCGGTGTATAATCCAACTCATATAGTTTTTTTTTTTTTGAAAGATAGTGGGTATACCACTGATTTCATTACGAAATCAAAATAATACATGTATAGATATCCAAAATGGAAACCTGTCACAAGCATCATCCTATTTTTATTCACATTACAAATTCCACCATAAACCAAGTACGTACAAGAACCTATGTATTTTTTTTTAGTTAATTATTCAAATCTGGAAATATACTGACACTGAAATTAATCGATCTATTCAATTTAAATCCAATACATATGTATCTATTAAACCCAAAAGTAATTATCTGAAACAAGCTCCATCCAATCCGAATAGAAACTGACTTGTCTGATTTGCCAGGTCTATTAGTCAATAAGTTTTGTAATATTAGTTGCTCATATTGAATCATGTAAACTGATAATGTGCGTTGTAAGTTGTTTAATTCTGCTCTTTTCTTAATTATGAGTCTCAATATATTCAGTATTAAAAATAAGAGGTCTACTTGTCATTTTGAAATTGATTTTACTACATTACATATATAATAATGAAGTTGCACTTTTTTTACTAAATTACATATACCTTAATTTGTTCTAAATTTGAATAAAATTAAAAAGAAAATATATTGTGTTTACTCCTACTTTTTATGAATTATTAAGGACTCACTCAAAAAAAATTATAACCATTTTATTTGAAAGAGAACTCTTGAAGCACTTCAACACGTGATTAGGTTCTTTATTCCTGGCCCAAGTAGCTTTCTCTTTTCCTTTTTGTAAGGACACAGATATGATAAATCTACTACGTAAATATTAAGCATTGAAGAGCAGTGAATCACACAACTACAAGCTCTCCTTGCTAGTTTGTTCCTTATAAAAGGGATCATAATATCTCTGGTACTCTCTAGCTATCAAACGAAAGTCACAAAAAAAGAAGAGAGGGAGTATTAACAATGTCGACGTCCAAACCTTCTGTTGAACCCAATGACAACTCATTGTACAATCCGAGTAAGAAGCTCTTCAATAAAGCAATGAATCACGAATGGACGAAGGTGAAGGATCTCTACAAAGATGAGAACGTCCAAGGCGTGCCTATTACACGTGCCAAGGACACCTTACTTCATGTTGCAGTTTCTAGTGCCACGGAAAAAATAGTTTTAGAACTCCTCGATATCGTTCAGCGTAACAAAGGTATTACCACTTTATATCTAAGAATAAAAAACCAATATGCTATATATATAATAGCTATATACCAGTTATCATATACGGCTATGTGATGTATCATTTAAAATTCTGCCATTTTCATATAATGCAAACCCTTTGGTTCCTCTAGTTGCGAAAACTGTTGTGGGGTCTGCAGGAAGTTACTGCTAACAAATGTACATATATCCTTAATTATTTGTACTGTTTGATGATTCCTTTTTAAGTTGCCGAACTTAAAAATCTTTATTTCTAATTGCCCAATTACCTACTTTCAAATCGGCACCTAAAAGTTGCAGAAAAGAATTTGAAATAATATATGTATTAATTAACTAATGCTTTAACATATAAATAATTAACTGAGGCTCTTGATGTTTTATGGACAATGCAATAATTAGGGCTTTTAATATGGAATTAAAATGTTTTACATATAGCTTTTTGGATAAAAACTATATGTAGAGCCCGTTTGGCAGTATGAGAAGATTAAATACTGAATAAGGAAAATGTAAAACGAGCCCTTCCTGAGCATGTAAATTCTGTAGGATCCTTCAAATATATCATGGTATATTAGCAACGAACCTGGAAACATATTCATGCAAGACGAAATAAATTTTATTTACTTAAAAGTCATAAAGTGATAAATTTCAAACAAGGTGACAATTGTGAACAAATAGAACTGAGATTATACAATATTATAACGCACATGCAAGAAAGGATGATATAGTAACTTTTTATCAAATTTGGCAGGTTATAACACACTTCGTCAGTCCCTACTAATTACTGTTAATTATAAACTTAGTTACTAAGAAAATGCATGTTTAAAAAAATAATTTATGATGTTAGTCCATAAGGATTTTTTGGAACAAAAAAAAAATAATTAGGAATTCTACGCGTTGCTTCGGAAAAAGTGTATATATTGTAATATAGGAGGGATGAAATACCTCATGTGTCTTTCATGCCGCATCGTGTCTCACATCCTTCAATAGTCATTTAATTTTTGTTGGAAAATTCAAATGTTATATTAGGTCTATATATACATAAGAAATTCATTTTGTATGTGTAAGAGAGAGAAATGATAGTTTTAGATCTCTATACTTCACCAAAATTTATTATATTTCTTTCAATTACAAGATTTATTTATGTTCATATCCAGTTTGAGAGGATACTGACAATTTAATCCATAACCATGTAGACCCCAATTAAATTTTCATTTTGAATTCTAAGAATATTTGATGCAATTCTCACAGATATGACCAAAATCTTGAACACAAAGAACAAAACTGGGGATACCCCACTTCATCTAGCGGCGGCTATCGGACTAGAGAAAGTTTGCAGGAAGATTGCAGAATTGTGTCCCAATATGGTAATCAGTGCACGTAACAACCTTCAGGAGACTCCGCTTTTTTCGGCAGTGTGTCACGGAAATAAGGATGCCTTCTTTGAGCTTGAGCATGCCATCCATAAGAATCAAAAGCTTGATAAAAACTGCTTAGAAAAGAGAGACATCTCTCACTGTAGGAGAGATGATGGTAACAATATCCTTCACTACGCCATTAAAGGGGAACAATTTGGTATGCACTTTTTCTACAGAAAAATTTAAATAAAATGAAAAGTAAGCCATAATATAACTATTCAAATGTATTGATCGTAGATTTGGCATATGAGATCATTCACCTATATCCCCTGTTGGTGAACTATGTTAATTCAAGCGGAGAAACTGCACTCCACACTCTGGCAAACAAGCCTTCTGTTTTCAAGAGTGGAGCTCGCTTTGGCTTATATGATACGATTATATATCATTGTACTTAAAACTTCTTTTTTTACATAATTACTTTAATTTTGAGTGTGATACCATTTTCAATGATAAAAATCTAATTCTTAACTGTGGTTTTATCATAATAATAATTGCTATATGGTGCTTCACAATTTGACTACTTTATTTAATAAATTACATTAATATAAATTGTAACACCATTTTCAATTATTGAAAATTAATTGTTAATTGCATTTTTTACAATTATAATAATTGCTATGTGGTGCTTAACAATTTGACTTGATAACATTTGATACTTTGATTGTAGGTACAATTACAGAGCCACTCAAGTATGATTTTGTTAATTTCAAGAAGAAAGAAACAACCCGTAGAAAGGATGAACAAGCAGACATTCTTCAGGAAGATGAAAATAAAGTACTGCCAAGATGCAAAGTTTGTATTGACCTATATTCTCTGATGAAGCATTCTATCAGCTGCATATTTAATACTAATGGTACGAGAAAACAAAAATACTCAATATAATTAACCAAAATAAGAACAAACTGTTCATATAGATCATTTCTTTTTTTGTTGACTAAACTTTCATATTTGCCCTATTGTAGCTTGTTGGTCAAAAATTGGTATCTATAAGGCTTGCTGCACTGATGTTGAAAATCCATGTATAGTATATAAACAATCATGATATAATCATACCAATAAGCTTTTCATTCTTAGAATTTAGTAAATCTTGGTTACTAAACTTTCATATTTGCTATTGCAGCTTCTAGCCCAAAAACTGGTAAGGCACCCAGTTCTGGTGAAGAAGACCCATACCAGTCTCCCAGTATTGTTCAAGAAGACCCATGTATAGTATACAAACCATTATGTTATAATTATATCTATTATTTTTTTTCCTAGAATTTCGTAATACTTGCCTTCTAAATTTCATATTTGATATTGCAGCTTCTAGCTCAAAACCTGTTGCAGCTTCTAGCTCTGGTAAGAGTTTGGTGAAGAAGATCCATGTGTAGTATACAAACCATTATATATGTTATAATTATACCAATCAGTTTTTTCTTAGAATTTTGTAACACTTTGCTAGATTCTTAAGGTTAACTAATGGTATAAAACTATTAATCTAACAGAAAGAAACTTTCATATAACTAGCTATTTGTTCGAAAGACCCTATAAAAATGTAAATAGAAAATGTTTTAACTATATTTACCTCACAGTATTTAATGAAGGAGAAATCCAATGTCAATGTTTTTGGTTTTCCCTCATGAACACAAGTCCATTTTTATTAATGATTTAAAATATAAATTCAGATAGTACATGTGAACCATTGATCTTCATTTATTTTTAAAGTAATGGATTCTCGTTAAAGATTGTAATTTTAAACTTGTGTTTTACTAAGGATGAAAAAATCAACGGTGGAAATGAATCACCATAAACCATTGATTTCTTGGCTTCTTTATATGTACGAAACAAAAGTCAAAATTTGACGTCATTAATTTCCTCTACAAACAAAAGAAAGATAAACTGTTTCATTTTAAATTTTGTGCAAGGAGAAAATACATGGGCATTGGATCATTCTATTTAATTTTAGTTTTGTATGATATATTAATTTTAAGATATACTTTTGTCAATTAAATCTTAAGATATAATCATTGAGAATTTCTTTTTGTTATGTAAACAATTACTTTTGGCAGTATGACATGCTAAGGTTTAAAAGCATAAAATGATTCATGAAGGACTAAAACAGTAATATAGGATGAAATTTTTGGAAAAATGATAACATGATATGGTAATTTTTAATGAAATCTTACTTGTGTTAATAAATTTGTATTGTTTCCCTTAATTTTATCCTTCATGAAAGCTGAAGAACAAAAGGAACCGAGAAGACTATTCACGAAGAACTGTGATTGGATGATTTTATTTTTCAAGATGATCGTTAAGCTCCTATTAGTTGTTCTTGGGATAGGTACGTGCATGTATATATGTTTGCATAATTTTTTGAAGAAAATGTCAAGTTATTCTTCGACACCAATTAACTGCTGAAAGTTCTTATGGTCGGTATAGTACCCTGATTGAAAAAGGTCATTTATAATTATAAAAAGCTCCTCCTATTTGGGCCTATGAATAAGATGAACTAATTGTTCTTATAGAAGGTATATCGTATATGAGGAAGTAACTAATTATAAGCTCAATATGCACAGTTCATTTTTTGTTTCTAGATGAAGTAATTGACCGTTCTTTTCAAAGTTCTTAAAATTCTTGAATTGCAATTTTTGTCAGAAAAGTAAATTTTTGGCTGATAAAGACAAATGGCAATGATATTCATATTCGATGCTTGTTTACACTTATTTGGTTCGTGATGATGTACAAACTTCATTTAGACAATAGAAAACAAGTATTTAGAAATAGAGGAAAAACCAAAGTATAAACATATTATCAGAGTACGACTACTGATGTTGAAAATCCATGTATTGTATACAAACCATCATGGTATAATCAAACCAATAAGCTCTTCATTCTTAGAATTTAGTAAATCTTGCCTACTAAACTTTCATATTTGCTATTGCAGCTTCTAGTTCAAAAACTGGTAAGGCTCCTAGTTCTGGTGAAGAAGACACGTACCAGTCTCCCAGTTTTGCTCAAGAAAACCCATGTATAGTATACAAACCATTATGTTATAATTATGCCTATCATTTATTTTCCTAGAATTTAGTAATACTTGGTTTCTAAACTTTCATATTTGATATTGCAGCTTCTAGCTCAAAACCTGTTGTAGCTTCTAGCTCAGAAACTAGTAAGACTCCTAGTTCTGGTGAAAAAGATCCATGTATAGTATACAAACCATTATGTTATAATTACATTAATCAGTTTTTTCTTAGAGGTTTTTAACACTTGGCTAGATTCTTAAGGTTAACTAAGTATAAAACTGTTAATCTAATGGAAAGAGACTTTCATATAACTATTTGTACGAAAGACCCTATAAAAATGTAAATGAAAAAAATATTTTAACTATATATATTTACCTCACAGTATTTAACAAAGGAGAAATCCAATGTCAATGTTTTTGGTGTTCCCTCATGAACACAAGTCCATTTTTATTAATAATTTAAAATATAAATTCAGATAGTACATGTGAACCATTGATCTTCATTTATTTTTAAAGTAATGGATTCTCGTTAAAGATTGTAATTTTAAACTTGTGTTTTACTAAGGATATAAAAAAAATCAAACGGTGGAAATGAATCACCATGAACGTACCATTGATTTCTTGGCTTCTTTATATGTACGAAACAAAAGTCAAAATTTGACGTCATTACTTTCCTCTACAAACAAAAGAAAGATAAACTGTTTCATTTTAAATTTTGTGCAAGGAGAAAATACATGGGCATTGGATCATTCTATTTAATTTTTGTTTTGTATGATATATTAATTTTAAGATATACTTTTGTCAATTAAATTTTAAGATATAATAATTGAGAATTTGTTTCTGTTGTGTCAAGGATTACTTTTGACAGTATAACATGCTAAGGTTTAAAAGCATAAAATGATTCATAAAGGACTAAAACAATAATACAGAGCGAAATTTTTGGAAAAATGATAACATGATATGGTAATTTTTAATGAAATCTTACTTGTGTTAATAAATTTGTATTGTTTCCCTTAATTTTATCCTGCATGAAAGCTGAAGCACAAAAAGAACCGAGAAGACTGTTCGCAGAGAACTATGATAGGATGATTTTATTTTTCAAGATGATCGTTAAGCGCCTATTAGTTGTTCTTGGGAAAGGTACATGCATGTATATATGTTTGCATAATTTCTTGAAGAAAATGTCAAGTTATTCTTCGACACCAATTAACTGCTGAAAGTTTTTGTGATCGGTATAGTACCCTGATTGAAAAAGGTCATTTTATAATTATAAAAAGCTCCTCCTATTTGGGCCTATGAATAAGATGAACTAGTTGTTCTTATAAAAGGTATATCTTATAGAAGGTATATCCTATATGAGGAAGTAACTAATTATAAGCTCAATATGCACAGTTCATTTTTATTTCTAGATGAAGTAATTGACAATTCTTTTCGAAGTTCTTAAAATTCTAGAATTGCAATTTTTGTCAAAAAAGTAAAATTTTGGTTGATAAAGACAAATGGCAATGATATTCATATTCGATGCTTGTTTACACTTATTTGGTTCATGATGGTGTTTCATTTAGACAATAGAAAACAAATATTTAGAAATAGAGGAAAAGACAAAGTATGACTACCGTGACATCAATGGTATTTAAGCCAAAATATCATCATCTCAAAATCTATCGGATCGGCTTCAAATGACAAATTCAAACTATTCAAAATGATCTACTTCATGAGATGTGTTTATATGCAAAATTTATTGTTTTTTGATGGCGTTCAGCATGAAATCAAGTGGTCAAAGAAAGAAGGTTTTAAGGTAATTTTAATGAATTCATTTTTTTTTTGTCATTTTTGACTGCTTGACTTGATACTATATGCCATAAAAAATTTATAAATTTTGCATATAAATGCATCACTTGTGTAAGTAGATCGGCTTGAATGGTTTGGATTTTTCTTTTGAGGTCACAACAAGAATGAGACACCTTTCGCGAGGATAAAAAAGTGACTTTTTGCGACGGACTACTCTCATTCTTCAGTTTTTTCTTTTTGCGACGGTACTTTTCGCGAGGGAGTACCGTCATAAATTTGTTTTTTCTCTCGCAAAAAGTATCTACATTGTTGTAGTGGGTATATCCGATAGATTTTGAAGATTGGTGGCATATGCCAGTATGCCACTGATGTCATGGTTGCCGGACTCCATAGTATCAACTATAATTTCCTGGTGCATGGCCAGAGAAAGAAAGAGAGGAGTATGATTCTTAATATAACTCGGAACAGTTAATTGAGATTCTTTTGAATGAAAGAAATTAAAGTTGCCAATTATTATCGACCTTTTGGCTCTGTTTACAATATTAATTTAGTATATCATTCTGACATTCTGTGAATAACGTCTTCCTAAAGGGTTAACGAGACTGCAAACAATTATGAAAATTAAACAACAGCACCGTAATGCAATGACAATAATGAATGAACTGGTGGATCATTCAACACTCTGGGAATACGAGGAAGCCAGCGGTGGAAAGGAACCAGATGAGGAGTCTCCAATGGTTATCAATGAAGCTAATGATGAGTCTTCAACAGTTGTCAATGTAACTATCGGTTTAGTCCCTCCAAGGATGACACCAGTAGAAGATCAGGGTATTGATACCTTACTTTTCAAGCATAAAATTATAGAACACAAATTCATTATAGAGTCACCATAGAAAACTTCCTATGCATACTGTTATAAAAGAGAGATGAGAAATCAAAAGCATGTTGCTAAACGTTTTGTTGACATAAATTTCAAAAAAAATTTAAGGTTGGCAGTGAAATACCGCCAACCGTTGTATTAATAGTAAAAAGTTATTTCATTACAGCAACTATAGTAATTAACTCGCGAATATTGACAAATTACAATTTTTTCAACATTTGCTTTAGCAAGCCCTGTTTTGGTAGCTGCAAAGAATGGAATAACAGAGATGGTGAAAAAAATCCTCAAGAAGTATCCAGTGGCAATCATGGACAAAGACAAGAAAAACAAAAATATTATTTTATTGGCAGTGCAGTTCCGCCAGGTCCACGTGTATAAGTACATGCTGGAAGATTTTTCAACTGTGAAGAGTGTATTTCAGAAAGTAGATGAAGATGAAAATAGTGCTCTACATCTCGCAGCCATGCTTAGCGACAGCCGGCCGTGGAGCATCCCTGGAGCGGCACTTCAGATGCAATGGGAGAGCAAGTGGTACCAGGTGATCTCTATCTCTTCTCTCTAAAAAATGGAATAAACTTAAATAAAAACTGAACATATGTAATATGCATGGCGGTGTGCAGTACGTGCATAGTAGTAGTAGTAGAATGAACAAAGAAATATTCTCAAGAACCAACAAGAAGGGAAAGAAGCCAGAGGAGGTGTTCATAGAGAGTCATGATAAACTGGTTGAAAAAGGAAGCGGATGGCTGACAAACACTTCCCAGTCTTGTTCCGTGGTGGCTGCTCTGGTTGCTACGGTGGCCTTTGCATCTGCAAGCACAGTTCCAGGAGGTGTGAACCAGGAGTCTGGATTTCCAGTCCTCAGTACAAAACCAGTTTTTCAGTTGTTCGCCATGTCATCCCTTGTCGCTCTTTGCTTCTCTGTTACATCTCTTGTCATGTTCCTCTCAATACTCACCTCCCGTTACGAGGTTACCAATTAAAACCCCTAAATATCTTAAAAAGAATTTCTTCCTTTTAACATTTCAACATATATAGAAAACTGAAATTCTTATTTATTTGCTGATCAGGTAAGGGATTTCAGTTGGGGACTTCCTGTGAAGCTTATCCTGGGGCTGACCTCCCTCTTCATGTCAATTGCTTTTATGCTTGTCTCATTCTGTGCCGGAGACTTTTTTGTTGTCGAAAAAAGGCTCAAATTTGCCGTGTATCCCATATACGCCGTCATGTGCTTTCCTGTCACTTTCTTTGCCGTTGCACAATTGCCATTATACATTGACCTCATCAAAGCAACTATAATGGAAGTTCCGGAGGTCACTGAGAAGATGCATGTCGACTAGCTAGCTCCACAATATAATATGCTCAGTATAATTACTGTAGCTCGTTTTATGTTCTATTCTAATTAACAATTCAAGGCTAAGAATTTTGATTTTGATGTGATGTTTGGTTGATCACGTGGGTCACATGGAGAATAATTATTCATGACTTTTTATCGCTCTGGTTTGTTTTAAGTTCGTTGCAAGTATTTTCTTTGTTTTTGGTTTGGTTTGGTTTGGTTTGATTTGGTTTGTAATATGGTCAGTCAAATTACTTGAGGTAATAAAATAAAAAAATTCGTCCTAAATACCAAGGAAATCAATTTCTGAATTAAGCATTCTCGTTTAAATTTGTTAATTGCCTCATTTTCCATGATTGGGTTGAGAATTATTATTATAATTACTTAATTATAGTAGACTACAATGGCAGTATAATTAAATAGCGATATTTTATTACCTCAGTTTGAAACGAAGCACATACAGAGCCCTTGAGATCATTGATATCTTGTTTTAGTTTTCAATATGAAATTATCAGTGACATCTAATTGTTAAAGTAGTAGTATGAAACATATATATGTTTAATTCCTTAGCTGATATGGGTAAAATAAAGCCAGAGGTTTAAATTTAAAACATTTTTGCATAAATAAATCATGGCGTGATTTGATGTCACTAAAAGATCATTCTGTGGCAACTATAAAGATCATGGATATATATACTGGTAAATATATGTGTATTCATGCTGGTAAATTTAGGTCTCATGAGGATTAAATCTGATTTGTAAGGGGTAACAAAATTGTTAACAGTACTTTGATTGTGCATGGAAATCAGGGTTTAGTATGCCAACCGCATGCGTGCTTGCAATCTATTTATTGTAGATATGATCCAAGAAGTCGTTCAAACAATTATTTATTATTAAATATTTTTTGTAACAATTGTAGCCACAGATGTTTGTAGCAATTGTAACCACAGATGGTCGAGGTTGTTTAAGTGCTAATTAATTACTAAATAATTATATATCATGTTGGGTTTCTTTTTCCTTGTCTAAAATATTTTATATTTTCTTTCAAGTTTGCTCGGCTTTATGTGATCTTCGCTGACAGAGTAAACAGCTCAGCTTGTTCTGTGCTCCAACAACAATATTTTAACGTTATTTTTTAATTGCTAAAATGCCAATTGAATTCCCAAAACCGGGTAATTTTATTTTCATGTAACTGTAAAAGCATTAACATTTAATTGTAATACCTCACCATATAGAATGAGATGTAAATCATCCGTTTTTAATTTGGTATGAATCTCAAAACGGATTTCCATATTCGAAATATGTACTGACTTGATATGGAGGAATTTCATGCATGCTCCTCAAAAATTTCAAAATTACGTACTTCTCTCTTTAAAATTCATAATATCATATTTATTCTTTTAAATTTCTAAAACTTGCAAATCTACTCAATTTATTGACTTCTCTATTAAAACATTTTAAATATATAAAATATCCATTTTATCATTTATTATTTGTTTTATTAAAGAGTCCTGACACAGTCCAACATTTCAAATTTCATGGCACTGCACTAAGCCCACAATTCTCCATTTTATCCATTATTTTAATAAAATAAAAAATACATAACATGTTTAAGATAAATATTTAGTCATTTAATTGGTCAGTTATGAAAATAAATGATCATTTTCTTACCTGTGACCATAGCAAATAGAGTAAGAAGCTATGGGGTCAATTGACCCCCATTAAATTAAAAAAAATGAAATTATACACAATTTTCTATATATTTTAGAATAAAATGCATTGGTACTATAAATTTGACCCTCATTCGTAGTACGAAAATTTTATATAATGAATCCCATTTAAATTGATCCTCATACCTTGAAAGTTTGGTTTCGCCTCCTGCATGTGATGCACACATATACATGTCTCAATACTATTGTGTATGCGTCACAAGTAGAGAAATTAATTATTTATCCTAAAAAAAATTATTTGTTAGAAGAAACATTTTTGTACACAGACTATATTTTTTTTATTTTTTAATAAAAATCTGGGATATTATAAATTTTAATGGATTTTAATGTGATATTATAAATTTTAGAAGAAAGAAAAACTTAAAATTGTTGAGAGGTATACAAAAAAAAAATTACCGTGATTTTGATCCGGCTCACAGTATTCTACACAGTTTGCGTCTACACGTGGCACACCTCACCAAGGAGCCATTTCTGCAGCGTCACACAGGATCAAAGTTCTCCGGAATTCCATCTGACAATTTCCAAATCATCGCTATGATCGTTTACTTAAAGGTGGCGTGGAATATTGAGACTTTAATTAAAGTTGCTATTATGATTATGAACCATACAATATACATATATATATGGTCCCAGGGAATAATATATTTGTATCGTTTGATAAAAGGTAGTGGGTTAGGTATAACCACTTGAGCCGTCTGATCAATTATCGATCTCCCAACAGATGATCCTTGAGCTGAGGCCAATCCGCGTCAACCATACCTAGTAGATGCTCACCTTTCGGCACTAGCTAGTACACTTGTATATATCCTTAATTTATGTGTTGTGTTGTGTTGTATATATAATTGGATCCGTATTAGAGGGGACAAAAATGCTTGTAGCTCATGGCTTAATTGTAACTCGTATCTGACTCGCTTATTAACAACTCGTTTATTACTGGATCGAGCTGTTAACGAGTCAGCTCGCTACTAGTTTGGTTCAGAATAAACGAGTTTAAGTTGGGACCTAGAATGTTCGTCAACTCGCAAACTTGCTCAGCTAGGCATTAATTTATGAATTTGTATAAATTTGTGTGTATTTGATACTATCTAGCTCGGTCCAGCTCGGTTCAACTTGGTCCAACAAATTTGTAAAATTTATTTTACTCTTAAAACAAGATCTAATCAGACCCAGCAAGCCAACTCATCAGTTCACGAACTAACTTAGTTCAGCTCGTAACAATTTCAAGTTGAGATTTCAACTCGGGCTGCTCTTACTCGAACAAGCCATTTCGTTACGAGTTTAAATTGAACCCAACTTGTTTGCCATTCCTAATCCGTATCCACACCATCTTTATAAGAAAGGCATCTTGGAATTGACAATTTCCAAATCATCGCCATGATCATTTACTCCGGAATTCTGCAGTGCAGCGTCACACAGGATCAAAGTTCTAATTACTTTATAACTTATGTGACAATTTCCACATCATCGCCATGATCGCCCGCCCGTCAGTCTTTCTGATCGTCCCTCTCCCTCATGCTGTCATACAGTAATTAGAAAAAAAAATTGGCAGAAGCATGTCGTACGTACCGCCTCACAAGCGCCCCTCCAATCGCAACCCCACACCAACCCCAGTCCCGTCTTCTTTAAACCCCAAACCCTCCTTCGCCTCCCCTCGCCATCGCCACCACCAAAGTTCTCGCTTGATCCCCTTCTCCCCTCACTTGATCTCCCGCTGGTATGCCACCTCCACGGAATCTCTAGCTCTGGTACCATACGATTCCGAAGTAATAGAGAAGAAGAACGGCTCGAAGCCTTTGACGGTCAACGTCACCGATGGAGCGGTCCTGGTCGAGGAGGAGGAGAGAGGGGTTCTCAAGGGAATAGTTGAGAAGGTTGCGAGAGACTTGATTGAGGCTGTCCAGCACACGAAGGAAGAGGCAAGAAGTGGAGATGTTAAGCTGCAAGTAATGGCTCGAGTAGGGAAAGTTCTCTTTCGCGGGTATGTTCGTTTTTGTCTTTCTCCCAGTCCCTGATTGAAGTTCATAATTAGTAATTTCATATAGTTTAATTTGGCAAGATTCACCAATACCAAAAATTTGCATATGTTCATTCTAAAGAAAGGTGTCCCAAAAAATATGCTGGTATAACATCTAGTTTTCTTCATATTTTAATTTGTTTTTTATAGGGACCCTTCAGTTTGCTTAGACTCGATCATAAAAGCCCCAACAAGCGAAGGAGAGCTGAATAAGCTGCAGGCCCGTAAGACATTTTATACCACAGTTTCAGAAGAGTACATGAGAGAAGTTGGAGAACTTCTTGTGGATAAATGTGGATTTAAGTTCGTAAGGGAGAAGGACCGTTATTATATCAGGGTACCGGTTCACCTCATGACTCATTTTTATTGTCGATTTTATGCTCACAAGTATTCCCCATTAAAATGATATCAGATCCAACACCTTTCAATTCTGCTGCTATTCCTCCCTTAAAGTATTGGTTTTTCTCCATTGAACAAAAGTTTTTTGAAACAAAAAAAATCTATTTGGACGAGTATGGGCTTGACTAGCATTACTTGCGCCTGCTAAGCCCATCTGGGGATGCTTGGGGTAGCATCTTACCCCTGCAAGATGTCACCGAGCTCAGACAAAAGGGAACTACGAGATAAGGTGGTTGACGTCACTCGCCTTACTTTATAAATAGGGACCCCTGCCCTTATTCTGTCCGGGACTAATACCTACCTTAAACCTCTATCCTAAATGCTGTAAAAATCTTGTATAGGGAACCAATCAGTTGTCATGGATTTGCACTCTCTCATTCAATATGGTGCTAATTAATTGAAATTGAGCACTGATTACTTGATGATCATGCAACTAGAGCACATTTTAGTTACTATTTTAAATGTATTACCTTAAATGTCTCTTTGTCTTCAAATACCAGGTAATAGACAAACGCCAGCCAGATTTGATTATGTCATGCAAGTGCATGACATTGCATGATAGTGGTCTTGAGCTTTACAAGGTAAAACCATATTGCTCTGCTTCTTAATTGTTGTTTCTTACTGAAGTAAAATTAAATGGTACCTTTTGCTTCCAATATACTTTATTCTGCTGCATGCTGGTCATGAACCTGCTCAAGGCATTAAGTTTTCCAGATATCTGTAGCTATTTTGTTTTTGGCTTTTAAGGTGATCATGATTAGCTGTTTGTAAAACTTTGAGATATGGCTCTGTTTTCTGTATCATCTATGTACATTGGGAACAGGCCCAAGCAGTTTAATTGGTATCGGTTTTTGTTGATTTGGTTTCATTATCCCACTTCTATAAAAAAAAGGTTCTCCAGATATATTGGCAACCTGAATCTGATTTGAACTCGAGTCAGTCTGTGAATGGTGCAAATGCAAGCTCTGGATGCATTACTCTATGGTAGGAAGTATGGCTTAGTTTTTTACTTTTTATGATGACGAACCTAGGTTAGGTTTGTCCAAAAGATTGCAGCCCGCATATTTCTGTGGATATATAGTTTTAGATGTATTTTCCAATCTATTTTAACCAAAACCATTTTTAAATTGCCAAAGTGAAATGAAAGTTTAATGAACGACTGTGGTGATGTTTTAAATCCATTATTAACAAGACATGATTTTGAATTATAATTTTGTAGGTAGAACACAAACCACTGAGGCATATGGTGACTGATGTTTCCTGTTTAAGCAAGAATTTTGATCTTCGAATAATGCTAAATGCCAAAAGAGCAGTAAAGAACTTGGATGTAAGTTTAATACTTGATAGTTGATACACATCACTGCTGATGACTGAACTTACGGTTTGCAAGTAAATTTGGACAATCACCTGAAGATTTTATTTTCTAAATTGTTACACAAGCATTGCAAAACTAGCAGCTTCTTAACGTCATATGCCAAATACTTCTCATATTAAATTAAAAGAGATCTCATTAACTAAACGTTACTGGCATTACCCAAGTTCTATTAGAGCCTGGTAGTGTAATACTTGCTCACGAGATCTGATTGATGGCTCTTTTGGATACCTTTGCTTTCATTTGTTTTTCTATGCAGGCTGATGTCGTGGAAGGCATAAACCAACTTATATCTGCTGCTGTTATTGACCCGGAGGTCAAAGGGGGGCTTAGGTGGCCTCTAGGGAAGGAGTCAGCTGCTGACAGATTTGTTATGGTGCATGTAATGCATACAGAACATAAAATTTTAAATAGAGACAAAATCAGAGTAAAAATGAGGCAAGCCGACCGCTTTGACTATCATTCTTCAACTGGTGAAGATGCAAATGAGATTTCGTTGAAGCTTTGTGGCCTGCCTGAACAATTAACTGTTAGTCAACTATCTCTTGGGTCTTTTTCAAATTATAACCAGTATTCTGAGTGTTTTTGCAAATGGCACATGAAATTACGTATGTTGCAACTAACACTGAACATTCTATTGATCATATGCACACAGACATCTAATTGTTAAAATAGTAGTATGGAAAAGGTTCTCCATGATGACATTATTTTTAGGGAAAATTTTTTATTTGCCACTCCAAAACTTGAAAAATACCAAATTGCCACCCCAAAATTCAAAATTTCTTATTTGCCACCCTAAAATCATTAAATTTACCAAATTGCCACAATATACATCTAATATACATATTTAATTAAAATTATTCTGAAAAGTATTGTATAATAAAATGTATTTTTATATTTTCCAATTTTACCCTTCATTTTTCATTTGAATAGATGAAATTAGAAAATAGATCTGTCCAGTATCCTACCCTTCTCCCCAGTAACCTTCCCTTCTACCTTTCGCCTCTCTCTCTTTCACCCTTCCTCCGTCCACCAAAACCCAGAACCCAGAACCAGTATGTTGCACAGATAAGGCACGATATTTTAAGTGAAAATTTGTTAAAAACGCATCCTTTTATTTGTTACACCACAGTCTGTCTCTCTCCGTCTCCAATTCACTCTCGCTAGGGCTATGGTGCTGGTAGGACAGTGGTGAAAACAATAACTTCGAAATTGGTGCATGTCTAAAACATCTCTAATCTTCTCTCTCTAGGCAAGGGCGTTAGTTACTGGTTCGGTACCAAACAAATATAATCCAGGGCCAAGCCTAAACACATCTTTTAATATAAACAGTACAAGTGAAGAAACATGGTACCCAGAACGAAAGCTATATTAATGCCTCTGATTCCTAAAGAACACTATATAAATTTGGATCAAAATAGAAAATCAGTTAATCTATGGCATGTGAAGTTTTAATATGCAAAATTCAACTACTTGAAAATCAGGTCCTTATGAATTAAAATCACATGCCAAAATTTAGATTTTGGATCAAAAATATTTGAAAATTCTACATAAATTTGGATAAGAATAGAAAATCAGGTCTTTATGAATTAAACTCACATGCCAAAATTAATCTATTTGAAATGAATCAACGTATCGGATTCCAAAATTAAGTCAATTTATTTGCTGAAATCCAAAAAAACAATAAGAGAAATCGAAACATATCTCACTACTTCAATCCAAATAAGCAATCATACCATCTTTTCAGTCTTGTACTGGTAACAATTGGTACAACAATACAAAGGCCAGCCAACAACTTCTTACTATATTCACAGATAAATCAAAAGAACGAGATGGATAAAAAAAAAGAAACCACTTGCAACATCAATTTAGCCACAATTTTTTTTTGAGAAATTGGCAGAGGCTGCCAAACTTTATTGATGAGAATATTTACAAAATCAACCCCCAAGTGGGCTGAATTTACAAACTCAAAGCATCTTAAACCAAACCCATCTAACTGGTACAGTTGCAGTACCAATTTTACCCCTTTTCCAAATACACTACAATTGATTACCTTCCCTTTTGCATCTGTTACGCATCCCAGGAGAGCAAACCACAAACTAAACTAAACATATAAAATCAACTAGCCTATGAACTAGCCTATGCCCTCTCTGGTAATTCGCCCTTGACAGTATCTCCTCCAAAGCACCACCTCTTCAACTATTTGTTGTGCCAGTATGAATGGCGGCTTGCACTTTTCTCTAAAAACCTTGTCATTTCTTTGCTTCCAAAGGTTCCATATGACACACATAAAGTGAGTAGCCCATTTTTTCCTAGACATTCTTCCCTCCTGCTGCACCTTCCCCCATGAATTTTCAAATGTCTACTCAACTGAATCTCCTTGCATCATTATATCTCTACCCAAATATCTTGATACCTCTCTCCAAACCTCAATTGCATTTTGACAATGGAAAAAAAGGTGGAGTACCGATTCATTACCTGTCTCACACATCACAATGGAAAAAAAGGTGGAGTACCAATTTAGCCACAATTAAGCTTCAGTTTTGACCTAGGGTATAATTTGATTGATTTCACAGATACTAACTTTCAGTTGAATGCCTCAATTTAGATTTTATTTCACTTAATTTGCTCAATATCCCTATATCTCATTAAAATTGACATAAACAAACAACTACACGGTACACAAATTTAGATTTATCAGAAAAAAGACAGTACTAAATACACTAGTAAGAGAAACAATGCAAGTCAAGTTATGAAACTGGAAGAAATATAAGAATCAATAATAAGAATTGTGTACCGATGGAAGAAGAAGCGATGCCCATTCAACAACTGAAGCTATTGATACACTCTTCAACGGCCTTTCCTGACTGGAGGTAGAGGCGGAGGAGAGAGCTACGTCGGAGGCGGAGGTGGGGTGCGCGGGAGAGAGGGTTCGCGCGGAGGAAATGAAAACCGGGAGAAATTAGAAGAAAAAAGAGAGAAAGCGAAATGTTGCTGGAGAGAAATTTCATCTGTTCTTGAAGGGTAAAATTGGGAAATACGAAAATACGTTTTATTATACAATACTTTTCAAAATAATTTTAATTAAATATGTATATTAGATGTATATTGTGAAAATTTGGTAAATTTGATGATTTTAGGGTGGCAAATAAGAAATTTTGAGTTTTGGGGTGGCAATTTGGTATTTTCCAAGTTTTGGAGTGGCAAATAAAAAATTTTCCCTTATTTTTATCATACTCGTTTTCTTTGCATAAATAAATTATGGCGCGATATGCTGTGACCGAAACTTAATTCTCTTGAAATTTTAGTCGCCATTTCTTTAATTTTATGTTGTCTTTATCAGTTTGTATCTGCAAGGACCCGAAAATTTGCTGCTTTCAAAAATAACCATTCTGTGGCAACTATAAAGATCATGGATATACTGCTAATATCTGTGTAGCTACTGCTGGTAAATTTAGGTTTCATGAGGATTAAGTCTGCTTTGTAAGGGCTAAATCTTCACGAGGAAACAAAAATGTCAACAATACTTTCATTGTGTATGTAAATCAGGGTTTAGTATGCCGACTGCGTGCTTGCTATTTATTTATTGATTCTATTTATTTTCTTTTTCAGGAAGACCACTTGTGCGAAGGCAGTATTGTAGATATGATCCAAGAAGTTGTTGCCTTGATCTGGGACAACCTTTTGAGTCATAGTACTGGTATACTTTGTTGAAGTCTCGTATATAATATTTTCCTCTTTTGGTCAAAATTAGTCCTGTTTAATAGCTGCTTGCATGGTGTCTTGGTATATGTTTTGTGATATATACTTTTTTTTTAAATGCTTGATTTTTGTGATATATACTTTGGTTTAACAAGTTTGCTCTTGGGTTTATGTTATCTTCGCTGAGAGAGTAAACAAATTCATTATCATAATTTTGTTTGGGGTGGTTTGTTTTGTAATGCTGATATAAGGGTATTGTTTTGCAGTTCAAATTGAACAAAAATAAGGGTGTTGTTTTGCAGTTCACATTGAACAAAATTTCATCCAATCGTTCTTTTATGCGGTTTGCATAAATATAAATAAAACCAATCAAATTAATTTGGCTAAACTAAATTAATATGAAAATTTAATTGTAAGTAATAATATAGAGTTCAGGTAGTATAACATCGGTGTCATATGATACTAACTTCAAAATCAATTAAATAGACTTCAAACAATTAATTTAAACCGTTCAAACCGATTTACTTTATAAGTGATGTGTTTACATACAATTTCTTTATATTTTCAAGTTATTTTAGTATCAAATCAAATGGTAAAAATGTTGGAAAATGAATGTATTAAAATTAACTTAAAAACTCATGCATTTGACCACTTGACTTGATACTAAATAAATTCAAAAAATTATAAGTTTTGATGTAAACGCACAACTAATGAAGTAGATCAGTTTGAGTGGTTTGGATTCACCGTTTGAAGTCGATTCGATAGGTTTTGGAGTTAGTGTTATATAAGCTGAAATGACACTTATGTTATACTAGCCATAATCAATAATACAATAATATTATACTGACCATACTCAATAATACAAGTACTAGTGATGTATTTTTAATGCTTAATATTACAATATTATATGACATATATTAAAACTTCAGATCTTTACTTGATTCGATTTTTAGTCATTGGACTTGAACCGGGGACCGAAACCATGTACCATATTTGAAAATATGATCGAGCGAGACTATGATATTACATAGGGTAATTATAATATCCCCGCTTAACTATCCCCCGTTCTATTCCCCAACGGTCCAACGGCCTAATCCAGTCAAAACTGTCGAAGTTGCTAATGACTTACCCATCTTACCGTCTCTCTTTTTCCCGATCAAAAATAGAATTTTAGCGATCACGTTAAACACCTTTCAATCAAACTCTTGACTCCAAATTCCTAAAAGTTACGATAATGGTAGCAGCTCTCGCCTGAACCCTAGTCTCCACCACTATCGTTACTTCCTCCCTATAATTATACTCAGTAAAGTTACGATAATGGTCACTGAGAAGATGAACGTCGACTAGCTAGCTCCACAATAATATGCTCAGTATAATTACTGTAGCTCGTTTTATGTTCTATTCTAATTAATAATTCAAGGCTAAGAATTTTGATTTTGATGTGATGTTTGGTTGATCCCGTGGGTCACATGAAGAATAATTATTCAGGACTTTTGGTCGCTCTGGTTTGTTTTAAGTTCGTTGCAAGTATTTTCTTTTGTTTTTGGTTTGGTTTGGTTTGTAATAGGGTCAGTCAATTTACTTGAGGTAATAAAAAAAATTTCGTACTAAATACCAAGGAAATCAATTTCTGAATTAAGCATTCTCGTTTAAATTTGTTAATTGCCTCATTTTCCATGATTGTGTTGAGGATTATTATTACTATTACTTCTGATGTCCATGTAGAAGGCATGCTTTGATCATCCAATTTAATTGAACCAAAAAGAAGAATTACTTAATTATAGTCAAGGTTCTAAATAGCGTTTATCGCGTCATAGCGGGAAGCCGAAAAAAAAAGCTATAGCGAATAGCGTCGCTATAGCGAAAGCTATGCCACATAGCATTTTTTTATTTTTATAAAAATTATATCATATATTTGTACTAAATATCAACATTATCTAAGTATCATAGAATAATAAATAACATCAAATTGATTAAAAAATTATAGTATTCATATTGAACCAATACAAAGTCCAAATTGCGACTCAAAATATCCATAGTATTACTAATATCATAAACTATCGATCTTTTTCTATTCAAAATATATTCAGCATCATGACATAATCTATCTTTTTTCTATTTAAATTTCAGAATAACCTAGACATCATGGCATAATTAATTATCTTAATATATTCAAAATATTCAAACTACCATATAGTAAGTATCATTTTGTTACTTCAAGAAATATCTTAATATATTTAATCTGAGCCTTTATTTAAAGCCCATATAAATTAAAAAAAAAAAAAATAGCTCATGTTGCATAGCGCGCTGTAGCTTCCTTATTTGATCTCATTTAATAATTAATAATTTTTTTTATCAAAATAATAATTAATAATTTAATATAAAGCTTAATACGTCAATTATAAAAAAAAATCACGGTTAAAATCCAATCCGAGCCTTTATTTAAAGCCCATATAAATTGAAAAGAAAAAAAAAAACAGCATGTTGCATAGCGGGCGCTATTTGCGCTACACGCTATGCGCTATAGCGGACCGCTATTACCGCTATAGCGTCTGTAGCTCAAATAGCGTGTTTTAATTGTATAGCTTAGCGTTTAGGGTCCAAAAACGCTATAGCGCGCTATTTAGAATACTGATTATAGTAGATTACAATGTCAGTATTTATGCAAGCTGGAGACACAGTATGCAACTCATGGGAAGCATCATTTGATTACCACAGAAATCTCATGGGGCGAAATAAGTAAACTAAGCAGGTTTGGAGTGCATATTTCATGTCCGTACTGTGGTCATTGTGGAAGCAGCGCAATGAAGTAATCTTCCGAGAAAAGAAGCTACCACAGTGGCTTGTTGCAAACCGAGCTGCTGAGGATGCAAATTTGTGGTTGAAGTTTTGTGGAAAAGGGAACCGAAGTGTTGTATTGGGGACTGTTAGGGGATCGGGTTCAGCTGCAAATACAACTTCTGTTTTAATTTAGTCTTGTTGTAATAATAATTAGGACATGTTGTAGTAATCAAATCTATTAATATAGTCTTGGTAGTCACTACCAAGTTTTCAAAAAAAAACAATGGCAGTATTTAAATAGCGTTATTTTATTACCTCAGTTTGAAACGAAGCACATACAGAGCCATTGAGATCATTGATATTTTGTTTTAGTTTTCAATATGAAATTATCAGTGACATCTAATTGTTAAAGTAGTAGTATGAAACATATATATATGTTTCCTTAGCTGATATGGGTAAAATAAAGCCAGAGGTTTAAATTTAAAACATTTTTGCATAAATAAATCATGGCGTGATTTGCTGCGACTAAAAAATCATTCTGTGGCAACTATAAAGATCATGGATATATATACTGGTAAATATCTGTGTAGTCATGCTGGTAAATTTAGGTCTCATGAGGATTAAATCTGATTTGTAAGGGGTAACAAAATTGTTAACAGTACTTTGATTGTGCATGTAAATCAGGATTTAGTATGCCAACTGCATGCGTGCTTGCTATCTATTTATTGATTTCTTCTATTTATTGTAGATATGATCCAAGAAGTCGCTGACTTGATCTGGGAGCCACAGATGGTCGAGGTTGTTCAAGTGCTAATTAATTACTAAATAATTATATATCATGTTGGGTTTCTTTTTCCTTGTCTAAAATATTTTATATTTTCTTTCAAGTTTGCTCGGCTTTATGTGATCTTCGCTGCAGAGTAAACAGCTCAGCTTGTTCTGTGCTCCAACAACAATATTTTAACGTTATTTTTTAAGAGAAAAGGTTTATGTCCACTGAGTTTTGCCCACCATCTGTCCACAGCGTTATCCAGTTTTCACTTTCTAACGGTTTAACTTGTATTTAAACATATCTCAAATGACGGAACCTTCCGAATTTTATTTTTCAAATTTCCGATCCGATTTCCTTTTTTGAATTTCTCTCTCTTTCTTATCGAAAAGCAGATGAATCGTCGCGACCGAATTGGCGAACCCGTTGATACTCTGCAATCTCGACCATCGTCATCCATCTGCTGCTCTACCTTTGTCTCCTTTTGTTTTCTCTGCTTTTCATCGCCGTAGGGATTACACTAACTCCGCTTCTTCACCGTCGATTTGGTAATATCGGGTATAACTTCTTCCAATTCTCCTTTTCATTGAGGTTCCCCTATTTTTTTTGTGAAGGAAGCGAATCGATTCGAGAGAATCGGTGATTCTTTTCTTTTACGTTCAGTTTTCTAGCCTTCAGTGTTAATAGAATTTGATTGTTCGTTCCCGAACTGAACGTATTCAGTTACTCAGTGGAATTCTTTATAAGGCTTAAAAAAGGTGCCGTTTTTCTGTTAAAAGTCCTAATAATGGTAACAGGAGTACTGATTAGAACCTTTCCTTCTCGAAACAGTTGTAAATATACTCACAATTTTAGCAATGGTTGGAAATACCCGTGCAAACTCAAAAGGCCTCCCCTCTCAGGAACTCCTAGACGATCTGTGCAGGTATATTGTACCAACTTTTTCTTTTCTATCTGTTTGATTACTTTTTTCTTGATATCTTTTCTATTTGTGCAGGAACTCCTAGACGAAACCTTCCGAATTTTATTTTTCAAATTTTCGATCAAATTTCTGATAAGAATAATCTGGATCGGCCGCGATGGCAACGAAATCATAATTGTTGTTTTATTTGTATTTACCTTCTCTGATTCATTTTTTTCTTTTCAATGTCGATTTTAATTGAGATTACTAACTCGATCTCGTTTTTTATACATGATCGCAATGGAACTTTCAATCGTGGAGCGCGATTGAATAGAAATTGTTTTTGTTGAAGAGCACAGCAAAATTCAAATCTAGTAAGTTATTTCTGTTGAATTTGTTGTTTTCGTTGTATGTAGTAACAGTTCTAGCATTTCAAATGAAATATGGAGGAAAGAGATGATAGAGAGGCGATATGGAGTATTGTTTTGTTAATTTTACTGTATTGCCCCGTTAATTTTACAGTATTTATCTTGTCATTTTACAGTATTCATCTTGTGAAAATCTGGAGGAAATAGATGATAGAGAGACGATATGGAGGATTGATCTGTTAATTTTACAATATTGCTTTATTAATTTTACAGTATTCATCTTGTCATTTTTCAGTATTCATCTTGTGGAAATCTAGAAGAAAGAGATGATTTGTTAATTTTACAGTATTTATCTTGTAATTTTACAGTATTCATATTGTGAAAATCTGGAGGAAAGAGATGATAGAGAGGCTTCTTACTCATCCGAACAATAAACACAAGAGGTTTTTAATGTAAAAGTTATTTGTCCATAGTTTTTTTGTTGCTATTATGATATTCTGAATGTTGCGGTGAATATTTTTATCTTGTGTTGAACAGATGTTGTTTGTGGTGAACATATGTTATTTTGTGGTGAATAGATTTTTTATGTGATGATGGATGTATCTATAGATTTAGCAATTTTAGAGTATGCATGGTATTATTTTATGGTTTATATTTTGCAATTTTACAGTATGCATGATTCTTTGTAGGTTGTAGTTTAAACTGAAATGTAGCATTTGTTACATTTTATCTTACAGTATAGATGATATTATTTTATGGTTTAGCTTTCGAAATTTTACAGTATACAAGATTCTATTGAAAATTTTACAGTATACAAGATTCAATTGAAAATTTATAGTATTTTGAAAATTTTACAGTATACAAGATTCAATTTTACAGTATACAAGATATAATTGAAATTTCTACTGTACAAGATTTAATTTTTACAGTATACAAGATTCAATTGAAAATTCTACTGTATACAAGATTCAATTTTACAGTATACAAGATGCAATTGTAAATTTTAATGTGTAGAAGATTCAATTTTACAGTATACAAGATTCAATTGAAAATTTTACTATATACAAGATTCAATTTTACAGTATACAAGATTCAATTTTACAATATACAAGATTCAACCCAGTGCGGACGCTAATAATTAACTCTAACTGCCAATAACCGCTAATAACTAACTCTAACTGGCAATAACTTCATAGAAATATAATTTTCGAAAGTACAGTTTGAAAGTACATTTATTTTGTCCTGTTGTGCAAGTTTCAATCTTTTTCTAACTATCATGGGACCACTTCAAATAGTTGCTGGATGTTTTGTGATTAACTGATATATTTTATGTGATATATTGTATAATTATACAGCATGTAGAAGTAATTTTACAGTATTCGCACAAGTCAAAACTGTGGACAAATGGTGGACAAAAGGCTGTGGACAATTAGACGCTTCCATTTTTTAATTGCTAAAATGCCAATTGAATTCCCAAAACCGGGTAATTTTATTTTCATGTAACTGTAAAAGCATTAACATTTAATTGTAATACCTCACCATATAGAATGAGATCTAAATCATCCGTTTTTAATTTGGTATGAATCTCAAAACGGATTTCCATATTCGAAATATGTACTGACTTGATATGGAGGAATTTCATACATGCTCCTCAAAAATTTCAAAATTACGTACTTCTCTCAATAAAATTCATAATATCATATTTATTCTTTTAAATTTCTAAAACTTGCAAATCTACTCAATTTATTGACTTCTCTATTAAAACATTTTAAATATATAAAATATCCATTTTATCATTTATTATTTTTTTTATTAAAGAGTCCTGACACACAAGAACATTTTAAATTTCATGGCACTGCACTAAGCCCACAATTCTCCATTTTATTCTTTATTTTAATAAAATAAAAAATACATAACATGTTTAAGAGAAATAAAAAATTATTTGTTAGAAGAAACATTTTTGTACACAGACTATATATTTTTTAATTTTTTTAATAAAAATCTGGGATATTATAAATTTTAATGGATTTTAAAATGATATTAAAATTTATTAGAAGAAAGAAAAACTATATATTTTTTAGAATCTGGGATATTATAAATTTTGTACAGAGACTATATATTTTTTTTATTAGAAGAAAGAAAAACTTAAAATTGTTGAGAGGTATAAAAAAAAAAAATTAGCGTGATTTTGATCCGACTCACAGTATTCTACACGGTTTCCGTCTACACGTGGAACACCTCACCAAGGAGCCATATCTACAGCGTCACACAGGATCAAAGTTCTCCGGAATTCCATCGGACAATTTCCAAATCATCGCCATGATCGTTTACTTATAAAGATGGTGTGGAATATTGAGACTTTAATTAAAGTAGCTATTATGATTATGAACCATACAATATATATATATATATATGGTCCCAGGGAATAATATATGTGTATCGTTTGATAAAAGGTAGTGGGTTTGGTATAATCACTTGAGCCGTCTGATCAATTATGGATCTCCCAACAGATGATCCGCGAGCTGAGGCCAATCCGCGTGAACCATACCTACAAGATGCTCACCTTTCAGCACTAACATGATTTGCGTTTTTCAGAGGTTACCGAATCGAATAGCGTATAAAACGGTTGATCGAACTTTTACCGATTTATTCGCATATAAAACTCGAATAATACGTTTTTTACGAATTATTCGCGTTTTATACTAAAAGTCCGTCGCTCGGTGTATTGCTTTTCGCTCCGTAATCCGTGCACTGTTATTCAAATTTGCGATTTCACGCGACAATCCAACCACGTGGGTGAAGCTAATTCGCTGTGGCACAATTTTTATGATTTCTTTTGAGAGAGGAACACAACTTTTGAAATTGAAAAGACAAAGTGGGCCCCACTCACGTGACTTCATCTAAAATCAAAGTTTTTATTTATACACCAGATTGAATGTGAAAGAGCTCTGCGTAGCTCTTTTTTTGCCCCCAAAAAAAATGTTGGAAATTACAAAAATTAAAGTACATAAACAATTTTGTAGGGTTTTTTTTTTCTTCTTTACAAAACCGAATCATTTCCGAATTATACCTGAATCACGAATTTTTGACTCTGCCAAACCGAACCCGAATAATTAACTTGTCACTATAGTAGCTAGTACACTTGTACATATCCTTAATTTATGTGTTGTATATATAATTGGATCTGTAATTAGAAGTGGCAAAAAAGCTCGTGGCTCGTGGCTCGTGGCTCGATTGTAACTCTCATCTGATTCGGTCATTAGTAGCTTGTTCATTATTGGACCGAGCTGTTAACGAGCCAACTCACCACTAACTCGGTTCAGAATTAACGAGTTTTAGTTGGGGCCTAACTTCTTCGTCAGCTTGCGAACTTGCTCAGCTAGACATCAATTTGTGAATTTGTATGAATTTGTGTGTATTTGATACTATCTAGCTCGGTCCAGTTCGGTTTAACTCGGTCCAACAAATTTGTAGAATTTATTTTCTTCTTAAAACAAAATCCAACCAGACCTAGCAAGCCAACTCGTCAGCTCATGAGCTAGCTCAGTTCAGCTCGTGACAATTTTAAGCTGAAATTTCAACTCAGACCCCTAAAGTCAGCTTGCTCGTAACTCGAACAAACCATCTCGTAACGAGTTCAAACTGGACTCAACTTGTTTGACGAGCCAGCTCGTTGTTATTCCTAATCCGTATCCACGCCATCTTTATAAGAAAGGCATCCGGAATTCCATCTAATTTCCAAATCATCGCCATGATCGTTTACTCCGGAATTCTGCAGTGCAGCGTCACACAGGATCAAAGTTCTAATTACTTTATAACTTATATATGACAATTTTCCACATCATCGCCATGATCGCCCGTCAGTCTTTCTGATCGTCCCTCAGCTCTCCCTCGAGCTGTCTCACAGTAATTAGAAAAAAGGAACGCAGAAGCATGTCGTACGTACCACCTCACAAGCGCCCCTCCAATCGCAACCCCACGCCAACCCCAGTCCCGTCTTCTTTAAACCCTAAACCCTTCGCCTCCCCTCGCCATCGCCAACACCACCACCAAAAGCCTTGCTTGATCCTCTTCTCTCGTCGCTTGATCTCCCGCTGGTATGCCACCTCCACAGAATCTCTAGCTCTGGTACCATACGATTCCGAAGTAATAGAGAGGAAGTACGGCTCGAAGCCTTTGACGGTCAAGGTCACCGATGAAGCGGACCTGGTCGAGGAGGAGGAGAGAGGAGTTCTCAGGGGAATAGTTGACAAGGTTGCGAGAGACTTGATTGAGGCTGTCCAGCATGCCAAGGAGAAGTCAGGAAGTGAAGATGAAGATGTTAAGCTGTTAGTAATGGCTCGAGTAGGGAAAGTTCTCTTTCGCGGGTATGTTCGTTTTTGTCGTTCTCCCAGTCCCTCATTGAAGTTCATAATTAGTAATTTCATATAGTTTAATTTGGCAAGATTCACCAATACCAAAAATTTGCATATTTTCATTCTAAAGAAAGGTGTCCCAAAAAAGTATACTGTTGGTTCTCTTCTCTGCCATAACATCTAGTTTTCTCCATATTTTTATTTGCTTTTTCATAGGGACCCTTCAGTTTGCTTAGACTCGATCGTAAAAGCCCCAACAAGCGAAGGAGAGTTGAATAATCTGCAGGCCCGTAAGATATTTTATACCACAGTTTCAGAAGAGTACATCAGAGAAGTTGAACAACTTCTTGTGGATAAATGTGGATTTAAGTTCATAAAGGCGGACGAGCGTTATAATATCAGGGTACCGATCCACCTCATGACTCATTTTTAATTGTCGATTTTATGCCCACAAGTATTCCCCATTAAAATGATATTAATAGACCCAACACCTTTCAATTCTGCTGCTATTCCTCCCTTAAAGTATTGGTTTTTCTCCATTGAACAAAAGTTTTTTGAAATAAATAAAATCTATTTAATAAAGTTAGATTGGGTCCAAGTTCATAACCATATATAGAGGACGAGTATGGGCTTGACTAGCATTACTTGCGCCTGCTAAGCCCATCTGGGAATGCAAGATGTCACCGAGCTCAGACAAAAGGGAACTACAAGATAAGGTGGTTGAGGTCACTCTCCTTACATTATAAATAGGGACCCCTGCCCTTATTCTGTCCGGGACTAATACCTACCTTAAACCTCTATCCTAAATGCTGTAAAAATCTTGATCCTTACTTTGGCACCTGTACTACCTTAGACTAAATCTCATATCAAGCATAGGGAACCAATCATTTATCATGGATTTGCACTCTCTCATTCAATATGGTGCTAATTAATTGAAATTGAGCACTGATTACTTGATGATCGTGCAACTAGAGCACATTTTAGTTACTATTTTAAATGTATTACCTTAAATGTCTCTTTGTCTTCAAATACCAGGTAATAGACAAACGCCAGCCAGATTTGATTATGTCATGCAAGTGCATGGCATTGCATGATAGTGGTCTTGAGCTTTACAAGGTAAAACCATATTGCTCTGCTTCATAATTTTTGTTTCTTACTGAAGTAAAATGAAATGGTACCTTTTGCTTCCAATATATTTTATTCTGCTGGATGCTGGTTATGAACCTGTTCAAGGCATTAAGTTTTCCAGATATCTGTAGCTATTTTTGTTTTTGGCTTTGAAGGTGATCATGATTAGCTGTTTGTAAAACTTTAAGATATGGCTCTGTTTGCTGTATCATCTCTGTACATTGGGAACAGACCCAAGCAGTTTATTGGTATAGGTTTTTGTTGATTTGGTTTCATTATCCTACTTCTATAAAAAAAAAAAAGTTCTCCAGATATCTTGGCCCTCACCTGAATCTGATTTGAACTCGAGTCAGTCTGTGAATCGTGCAAATGCAAGTTCTGGATGCATTACTCTCATGGTAGGAAGTATGGCTTAGTTTTTTATGATGACAAACCTAGGTTAGGTTTGTCCAAAAGATTGCAGCCCACATATTACTGTGGATATATAGTTTTAGATATATTTTCCAATCTATTTGAACCAAAACCACTTTTAAATTGCCAAAGTGAAATGGAAGATTAATGAACTACTGTGGTGATTTTTCAAATCCATTATTAACAAGACGTGATTTTGAATTATAATTTTGTAGGTAGAATACATCCCACTGAGGCATATGGTGACTGACATATCCTGTTTAAGCAAGAATTTTGATCTTCGAATAATTCTAAATGCCAAGAGAACAGTAAAGAACTTGGATGTAAGTTTAATGCTTGATAGTTGATACACATCACTGCTGATGACTGAACTTATGGTGTGCTAGTAAATTTGGACAATCACCTAAAAAATTTTAATTTTTAATTTTTTCACAAGCATTGCAAAACTAGCAGCTTCTTAATGTCATATGCCAAATACTTCTCATAGTAAATTAATAAATAAATTATTAAATTAAAAGAGATCTCATTAACTAAACTTTACTGGCATTACCCAAGTTCTATTAGAGCCTAGTAGTGTAATACTTGCTCACCGGATCTGATTGATGGCTCTTTTGGATACCTTTGTTTTCATTTGTTTTTCTATGCAGGCTGATGTTGCGGAAGGCATAAACCAACTAATATCTGCTGCTGTTATTGACCCGGAGGTCAAAGGGGGGCTTAGGTGGCCTCTAGGGAAGGAGTCAGCTGCTGACAGATTTGTTATAGTGGGGGTATGGCATACAGAACGTAAAATTTTAAATAGAGACAAAATCAGAGTAAAAATGAGGCAAGCCGATCGCTTTGACTATCATTTTTCAACTGGTGAAGATGCAAATGAGATTTCGTTGAAGCTTTGTGGCCTGCCTGAACAATTAACTGTTAGTCAACTATCTCTTGGGTCTTTTTCAAATTATAACCAGTATTCTGAGTGTTTTTGCAAATGGCACATGAAATTACGTATGTTGCAACTAACACTGAACATTCTATTGATCATATGCACACAGACATCTAATTGTTAAAATAGTAGTATGGAAAAGGTTCTCCATGATGACATTATTTTTATCATACTCGTTTTCTTTGCATAAATAAATTATGGCGCGATATGCTGTGACCGAAACTTAATTCTCTTGAAATTTTAGTCGCCATTTCTTTAATTTTATGTTGTCTTTATCAGTTTGTATCTGCAAGGACCCGAAAATTTGCTGCTTTCAAAAATAACCATTCTGTGGCAACTATAAAGATCATGGATATACTGCTAATATCTGTGTAGCTACTGCTGGTAAATTTAGGTTTCATGAGGATTAAGTCTGCTTTGTAAGGGCTAAATCTTCACGAGGAAACAAAAATGTCAACAATACTTTCATTGTGTATGTAAATCAGGGTTTAGTATGCCGACTGCGTGCTTGCTATTTATTTATTGATTCTATTTATTTTCTTTTTCAGGAAGACCACTTGTGCGAAGGCAGTATTGTAGATATGATCCAAGAAGTTGTTGCCTTGATCTGGGACAACCTTTTGAGTCATAGTACTGGTATACTTTGTTGAAGTCTCGTATATAATATTTTCCTCTTTTGGTCAAAATTAGTCCTGTTTAATAGCTGCTTGCATGGTGTCTTGGTATATGTTTTGTGATATATACTTTGGTTTAACAAGTTTGCTCTTGGGTTTATGTAATCTTCGCTGAGAGAGTAAACAAATTCATTATCATAATTTTGTTTGGGGTGGTTTGTTTTGTAATGCTGATATAAGGGTGTAAACAAATTCATTATCATAATTTTGTTAGGGGTGCTTTGTTTTGTAATGCTGACTACATCTGCCTCTCATAATAAAAGAAAATGAGTGCAAAGTTTTGGGTCCTACTACCAGATCCAGATACGTGCTGTCCAAATTGAATGCTGGATTTAATTGATTAATTGATGTCCTCAATTGCTTGTTTGTTTGTTAGGGTTCTAAGGGTGTTGTTTGCAGTTCAAATTGAACAAAAATTCATCCAATCGTTCTTTTATGCGGTTTGCATAAAAATAAATAAAACCAATCAAATTAATTTGGCTAAACTAAATTAATATGAAAATTTAATTGTAAGTAATAATTCAAATACTAGTGATCTATTTTAAAATGTTTAATATTACAAATATAATATGACATATATTAAAACTTCAGATCTTTACTTGGTTTCAAGTACCATATTTGAAAATATGATGCACTGAATCACACAAAGGGAGTGAGACTATGATATAATATCATTGATATTATATAATGGGCCGTAATATGAATTCATATCTTTATACTTAAATTTTAAACAATTTTCTGAACCACTCATCATTTTTTTCATATTAAAAATGTACTTAAACAAGAAATTTTACATATTTTAGACTATTTTACTATTCAAAATGGCGTGGTTTGAAAATTGTAGATTATTCAAAATAAGTGATATTCTACCTATATAAGAAAATAATAAAAATTTGATGTGCAAATATATTTTCATATGAAGTTATATTTAACTGTTTGAATAGACTATTTAAACTTTAAAAATAGACATATAATTCACAACATACTAACATGTATATTATCACAGCCTCACTCTAAAGGGAACTAATTTATTAAAAAAAAAATGATGTGTATTATTTGATATTTAAGTCCTGACCAAATTGTCCGAACAGCCGAATCTGATGAAATTGTTCGGTAACACAATTAGGATTAAATTTTAATGTGCGCTAAAGAATTGATTTTCGGTTGTCTTAAATCTTAATTTATGAATAAAAGTTAAAAAAGTTAAAGAAATGAGTAGAAATGTTTTAAAGAGATTAAGATCCGGACAAAAAACTTAAAAAGCCGGCTTATTCCCTCCTTGTCGAACCAGATATACCGATGAATGCGTATCCTCTACATTAACTCAAAAAAGAATCTTTTGAGTTAATGAATCTCAATCGTCTGATTTTTAACGGAGCCAATCCGGCCTCCGCTTATGATATAGTGGTCCCTTTAATATTAGTGCAAATCTATTATGCACGAATATTAAAGCATATCAGATGGATAAAATTCATTAACTTTAAAGATTTCCTTTTTGAGTTAATGCAGAGGACACGAATTCATATACCGATTGGGTGGCAGATCCTAACATGGCCGACATTTTTATTTTTACCAAAATTTTAAAATATTTTAATAAAAATAATTTGGGTTTTGAATAAAATTTAAAAATACCCAAAGTGCGGAAGAATTCCGCACCCCTGAATAAAAAAATTTGGATCTTTGGATTAAATCCAGCACGGATCTTAAAGCACCTAAAATAAAAACCCTCTCTCCCTTCTCTCTTTCTCTCTTCTCCCTCCCTGTCTGTGAACAGAAGCGTATCCTCTGCAGAGTCGTAAGCTGCAGAGTTTTTAATCCGGTCAGTTCGTTTTTGATCGAACGGACCAAATCAGATCTTGCCCGAATTGAAAAAATTCTCAAAATTTCAACTAAGAACTACAGAGATCTGATCTGGTCCGTCCGATCAAAAATGAACAGACCAGATTAAAAGCTCCGCAACTTACGACACCGCTGAGGATACGCTTCGGTCCGTGAACCCAACCCTCCCCCCTCCTCCTCTTCCCTCTTCTGTCTCCGAGCACACAGACCCCCGCCCCACTCTCTTCTCTCTCTGGCCGTTAACCCCACCAGCACCCCGCCCCCTCTCTCTCGTTCCTTCTTAGAGAAGGATGAAAGGCACCCGAGCTCTCTCTCCCCCGCATGTTTGGGTGACTTTTGCCGCTGTCCTTTCGTGTTAGACGGTCGTCCGAACTGACCCCTATTGCGTGTGGGCTTCTCTTGGTTGCCTTCTTCTCTCTCGGGTAAATGTAAACCCCTCTTCTCTAATTTTTCGTGTTGATCGAATTTATTAGTTATCGAGTCAGGTTGTTGATTTTCCCAACTCGATCAAATTGATGATAGCATGTGTGATTTATGTCGATCGATCTATTTCGAGAAACCGTAGAACTTGAATTGATTAATTTTTCCGACTCGATCGAATTGCTCGAACCCCCTCTAGATGACCTCCGTTATGATATTGGTATAGGCACAAAATTTAAATAGAGGGGTTATTGGTAAACTTAGATAATAAGGAGGGGTGTAATGCGAATAAACTTGAATTGTGTAAATTAATTAAGTAGAGGGTCCTCTATGCAAATCTGAAAAATTTGAGTTATAATTCGGCTTTAGAAAATGCATTTTTTGAATTAGGCCATTAAAGTGTTGAAATATGCCTTGATTTGTTAAATTGGAAATAAAATGTAAGTTTAAAATAGAAAATTGAGCTTATAACTTTTGGGCTCGGATGTAAATTAAAGTAAAAATGATAAATTATTGATAAAAATACAATATTAATTAAGTATGCTATAAACAAAATAAAACTTAATAGCAAATGTAATGTTCAATATATAATTACTATTAATCGATATAATTAGTATATCTTATTTTTATAAGTAAAATACAATTTATCTTATATAATTACCTAATATATGTTATGTACTTATTTGGGTATATTAATGTATATTCTAAGGACATATAATCACAAATAGTATGCAATCTAACATATGTATAAATAGCTCTTCATTAAAGTAGACAACTAGGTTTGTTCATCGGTTCGGTTTGATCAAAACCGAAATAAAATAGACAAACCAAAGTTTTATTTGATTTTCAAAAATAAAACCGAACCGACCGAATTAAACTCATCAACCGATTAAAACCGAAGTATTTTGATAAAGGATTTATCATGAAGAAGTGACAAAATCAAAACCGGTACCAAAGAACAGGTACCGGTCTGAAACAAAAGAAGGGAGAAATCAGAATAAAGAAGCACACGCAAGCTGTAATATGTTTAGGATATAAATGAACACAGTCAAACTCAAAGTCTCAATTCAAATTAATTATTACTGGTACGGGTAATGCACATTTACATATTCTGCTAAATAAACACTTCAATAAACATACCTGCATCTTAGATTTTATTTTATTTTATCATGAACTTATTTTAATGCTTAAAAGCTAATTTCATAAGTTCTTCTCGTGAAGTTTATTTTTTATCACAGTTTGGGAAATAGTATACACCTTAGTCTTGAGTTGTACATGATCTTAGATCAAATACAAGGAAAGAAAAAATTAGCGAATTGAAATAATAATGGACTGAGAATTAATCTTCGGTACCAGTTAAAGTACAAAGAGAAAAAAAGAGAACTAATATCAGCTAAACATAATACCACATTATCATGATACAAATTTAGCAATGTTGGATATGCTCTGACACCAGTACGTCTTAATTCTTAATAATAAAAAACAAAAAAATGTATACACTGCAGATAGCTATTCTGTTGTCGAATTCTCAAAATTTCCTCCTTCGGTAAACTGAGATTGAATAATTGGTATTCTTGCAGGGTTCTACCTACATGCTGTCACAGCAGCATGCGTTTCCGGACCTCTAGCCTATGCATGAGTCTTTGAATTTTCAAATCAGCGTTGATCCATCGGTGTATCCATTTGGGCCCACATTTGCCTCCCCGCATTAGCTGTATCCAGCGAGGGCTCACAATTGGGAGGCCTCTGGTAGCGAGACTCAGCCTGACTATGCGTCCCAACTTAGGGATTCCTTATTCCATACCCCCCCCCCCTGCACCACTGCTAGCTACTCACACGGTTGACGATCCCTCATTCCATACCCCCCCCCCCCTCCTGTCACTGCTAGCTACCCACGCAGCCGAGAATCCATGGAATAGAGCACTTACGATGAGCATACATGCCGAGTCCGAGGAGGAGGTTACACCAGCTCGCAGAGCGCGGGACGGAAAACTGCAGTGGAATGACTGGCATGGACAGAATTTCAGTAGAGAAAATAGGGATATACCACCTCACCGATTTACCCCTTCGGAGCATCAAGGATAGAGAGTTTTTTTATAGTAATAGTTCAGTTTAGCTATGTTATGTTTTATTATGTTTGAGTTTAGTTTTATAGTTTTTGTTTTAGTATAGTTTAGTTTCGTTATGTTTTATTATATTTGAGTTTAGTTTTTGTTTTAGTGTAGTTTAGTTTCGTTATGTTTTATTATGCTTTGAGTTGAGCTATGTTATAAATAACAAAATAAAATTAAGAACAATAATACGACAAACAAATAAATCAAACCGGCACTACTAAATTCGTCAAAATCAAAATCCAACAAACAAATAAATTGATTTAAAATGGAACTTGTATTTGTTGAACAATATTTTTTCTTAAGATTAACCATTACAAACCGACACTATATTTCTTAACCCATCTTTATCTATATACAAACTCTTTCAAATTCTCTCTCATTCGAAACAAACAAAAAAAAACAGAATAAAACAAAACAAAAAAGATATGTAAAAAGGAAAATAAATACCACATAAGGAAAGGAAAAGGTGAAAAGAAAATAAAAGAAAAATTATCATTTGAAATTTCGATCTTGCGTTGCGGGTGATTTGGAACAACTGTTTGTAATTTGATTGGAAAATTAATTATGAAATTCTTGCTATCTATCAGGTATTCAGACCTTTTTATGATATGAATTTCTATTTTGATCTAATTGAATAATGAATTTTCAGGACATATATAATGGAGTAGAGGGTCTAAGAATCTGAATATGTTTTAAAAAAAATTGAAAATTTGAAAATCACATGTTTTATAATTCTGAAACATTCCAACTATATGATAAAACCATTTTTGTTTTACGAAAATGCACTCGAGGTCGAGGGTAGTTTCATGTTTTGCTGATTATCATTCTTCTTCTTTTCTATAAATTTCTTAAGCCAGCAGACAATAAACCGAAGCTGTCTATATTGTTTTATAATCTCAATGGGGCTGTTCGGCAACACCCCTTAATCCTAGTTAGGATTAAATCCTAAGGAAGCTTAAGGAATCGGTGTTCGGTAAGCTAAAGGAAGGGACAACGGATTAAGGAAGCTAAAGGAAGCTAAAGGAAGCTAAAGGAGGGGGAGAAGGTGCCTTAAGGAATGGGCAGCGGATTACGATCCGGGCAAAAGGAGGCTAAAGGAGGTAGGCTTAATCCATGCTAAGAAACCGGTGTTCGGTAGGATTAAGCGGTTAAGGAAGCTAAAGGAGGCTCCTTTTATAATCTCAATAACTAAATCATGTTAAATAAAACTGAAATAACAAAACATGGAACCAAACAACAAAATTCGAGTGCAATTGCTAAAATTACAACACCTAAAATTGAGATCTCTAATTATACAATTGAACTAAAAAAATACAGAGAAACTGCTAAATTATTATTTTTTTGTTTGAAATAAATTTATGTTTCTTATCACTTATAGAGTTTTCAACAAAATTTAATCCAAAAAAATATAGTTGGTCAAAAACTCAAAATACATATTTTCATCTTAGCTACATCAAAATAGAGCAATTAAATATATTTTACAGGTGACGGTGCCGCTCATCGTGATTCAGTAATTTCATATAGAAGGAATCATATTATCTATGGCAGTGGCACTATGCTACCATGTGTGTATTGCAAGAATTAATTTGTACTGCAGCCTTAAAGAGAGCATTTTTTATCTTAGTTTAAATTATGTTAAAATTAATTTTAAATTATACATTTTTTATCAAATGAAAAATTAAAATTACTCAGATTTTCAGACTATTTAAATATTTCTAATATAGTCCTCTTTTTGTCATGTAGCAAAAGTTGCGCAATTATTTTTTGCAATTTCTACCACTAATTAAGAGTGCGTTTTGATGTAATCCAAAAAATAGGAAAAAAAACACTAACATGGAGTTAACGTTAATCTATTGTTTAAAGCACGTAATGTAAATCACGAAGTCTCAGATAGAAATTTTAATTCTCTACCGTGATTATGTCAAGCGGATCTTGCCTCATTAGTTGCTTCGTCTCCAATTCTCTTTGGATCATAACAATGTAAATCAAGATGTCTTGGAGAGAAATTTAGATTCTCTGCGGTGATTATGTCAAGCGGATCTTGCCTTGTTTGTTGCTTCGCCTCCAATTTTCTTTGAATCAGAACAAAATTGTAACAAAAATTCAATTCATTTTAATAAAATAAAATTCAAATGAAATGATTTGAAATTGAATTTTAATAATCATAAAGGTTAATAAAATGGGAGAATTTTATGTATACCTCTCAAAAATTTCAAAATTACGTACTTTTTTCTCTAAACTTTAAAATTATGTATTTCTTCTTTTAAACTTTAAAAACTTACAAATTTATTCATTTTATTATCTTTTATATTAAAATTTATTTATATTTATAAAATATCCATTTTATCTTTTATTAAAAAGTATATAACGCCATCAGACTCAAAAATTTTATATTAAAATTGATCAGAAAAAAATGCCTATTTATGCAAATAAAACAAAAAAAAGGCCGGGCCACGGAATTTTTCTGCACTTTCAAATTTGTATTCGGGAGTGCGGAATTTTCGGCACTCCCGAATAAAAATTCTGGGATGCGGAATTTTTCCACACTTTGGATATTTTTAAAAAAATTTCAAAATCCTGATTATTTTTATTAAAATATTTTAAAATTTGAGTAAAAATAAAAATGTCGGCTACATGGACATCTTACAAAAAGCCTCGTGCAACGCAGGAGCATACCTTGAACTTTTAATTGGGCTAATACAGGCTTGAGCTCTATATTTGGGCCCGTTAAGATTTACCACATGTTTCTTCTTTAACCCTAACACTAACCCTAGGTGGTATATAATCTCGAGGAGTCGCTTTTTAATCTTCTCTTTGCTTCAATTGCCTTCTAAAGTGTTTCAGCGGCTGAATCTCTCCTCTCCTCTTCAAATATGCCTTTTTTTTAGCTTTATTTGTAAACCCTGATTTTACCTTCTTTCCGGTGTTGATTTTTTGTGTATCGTCTTCAGAAAAGGAAACTATGAAAACGCTGTTATCTCTTTACTAGCGGCGCCGAGTCTTTGTCAATGGCCGAGCGCCTCCCGAGGCCAGCGAAATCAGAGCCGTCGATCAACTGACCGAGCTGATTTGCAAATCTCCATGGACCAGCTCTTGTCGAGATCTGGCACATCTCAACTGTTCGTTCTTCCATTTGGTTAAATATTATTCCTGTATGAATGATGCTCCTGAGATGTTGTTTTATTGCTGGTGATGTGGTGCTGAGAATTTCATTAAGAGTTTCTTTGCACGTCCCATAACCAGCTATAAAAATCTCATCTCGCATGATGCGTATTGCTTTCTTAAGTGGTATATGGATTTAACCCGCTATCACTAAGCTAAGCTAATGCGATATCCATTCCTCTCTACCACAAATTCACCAAGTATAAGTCAAGTACAAGTCCTGTACCTAACAAAATAGGATGGCTTTTACGGTTACATACTTGGAAGATTTAATTATTGGTGCCTTCGTTACATGGACTTTGTTTTACTGTCATTTTTCATGTACATCAAGGCTTCACATCCCAATTTTACTTGATATAGATAATACTTTCATGGATTTGTGGTCCATCTTGGCAAAGCAATAATTTCTGTCAATGTCTTGTTTTGAATGCTAATGGACCTAACAAGAATTCTCTAATAATACTCTGCGCACCTTCATTCAATGGTGTCATGGATCGTGGCTAGAGAAATAAGAATTATTTCCTAATTAAATATTCCAATAGATTTTAACCCTCCGGAATCAGTTTTGGTGCTTTGAGTTAGAATGAGTTGTGAAAATGAGATATTTGCCTCTAGAGTAGCTTGAGTGGTTACACTAATACCCTTTTGGCTTAGTTAAGAGGCATATAGTAATGGGGCTTTTAATGAAGCTCACTCAGGCCATTTGAGGGGAATCCATTTTCTTGATAGCATGGATTTCCCCCAAGCTGCCTTGGAAATTCATAATTTTTGTTCCAGTTCCAACACTGAATTTATGAATTATGATTTCGCTTAATACCAAATTTCTCATTTATGCGGTTACAATTTTTGTTCTTGTTCCAAAACTTCTAATTTGTAGGTCTCTTGATGTGCTATATTCAATTTAGTAAGATGATGAGCAAATATGTTTGGATTAAAAGTACTGGTTAAATTGGCACTATACGCTGCTGGGAGGGGAACAAGATGTTGCAAAACTTCTAAATTATAGGGCACTTGATGTGCTATCTTCAATTAAGATTATAAGTAAATATGTTTGGATTAATAGCACTGGTTAAATTGCACTGTTGCTGCTGAATGTTGCTATTGAATTGGTTCTGGTTCTGTGAGGAACAAAATGTTGCTGTAAATTTAACAGTTGGATTCTCTGCTGGTGAGAATTTTTTCTTAATAGAAATTATTATTACAAAAATAGGGAAACAGTAATGGTGGCTGGAAAGAGTGGCTGGGAATTTTTTTGGCATAGATGGATCTGAAAAAAAAACTGGAGCTAAATTTTTTAGGATCCAAATTATTTTTATTTTCTGAATGGCTGTTTTTTTTTTACTTTTGAAACAGGGGATGTTAGTATTTTTTTTTGGGTAAATTTCGGTCATTAAATTTTGCTCTTTAACTAATTTGTCAAAAAAAATTAATTTGTCCTCCACTAGCCACTAAATTTTTGTATTTGTTCCAATCAAGACATCCAATCCCATTTTCTATTCAAATAACTAACGGAACATGAACTGAAATACATCCAATCACATTTTCTATTCAAATAACTAACGGAACATGACATGAATTTCAGTTCATATTTGATGACTTGTGTACATTTTGTCAGGGCAAGAGTTAAGAACCCTATGTTTTTCCGATCATATTTGTCACGTTGATTTTCACATTGTACTTTGATTACTGTTTTTCCGAGCAAAGATTATTTGAAAAATAGCAATCAAAGTACAATGTAAAAATCAATGTAACAAATGAACAATCGCTAAAGTTTTAGAATTATTACAAACTCTAAATGTTGGCCTAAATTAAACATTAAAGTTCATTACAAAATACTAGTATCGTTTTCTTGCAAAGGCAACATATTATAAGATTGAATAGAATGTGAAGAGACATTTTTGTTTGACATTCACATAAAATAAAATAAATATTTAAATGAAAAATAAAAGACACAAATAAAAATATAAATATAAAAGAAATTTTTTGAAATATCATTATAATTTAATATCTAATTTTCTCCATAAGCAAGATCAACTTTTTTTTTTAGTCACCACCCCCAATAAATTAGAATTAAATAAATATTACCCATTAATTCTGAATTCAGATTTCACCACGTTCGCATACTGAATCCGCGCACAGATCCCAAACCCGTTCACGTATTGAACCTGTAGACCGATCTGCTCGCAGCTTGAGCCTGCGCACCGACCCGTTCGCGTATTCAGTCGGCACGCTGACCCGTTCACACTCCTGGTCTGCGTTCCTACCCGTTCGACCATTTCCTTTAAATTTCCTACATTGGCGAACGGAGTTCAATAGAAGGGTTGTTCGATACAAAAAGACAGTCTATATTTAAATACATGAGCCAATATGACTTCAGCTTTCAGGGAGGTCACTCTCCTATAGTCCTGTTATGGCCTATGGGGTCCACATTCAGAACTCTATTTGAGCGGCTCAAGAATATCGTTTGTACACTTGATTTGTAGCGGATTGTTCTTGTACGAACGGTGTCCACCGTCCAAATTAAATCTTTTAACAACCCCATTCGCCCGTTAAAAATTTAAAGGAAATGATCGAACGGGTAGGAATGCAGACCAGGGGTGCAAACGGGTCGGTGCGCCGACCCAGTACGCGCACGGATGCATGCGCAGGCCCAAGCTGCGAGCGAATCAGTCCGCAGGTCCAGTACGCGAACGGGTTCGGGATCTGTGCGCAGATTCAGTCTGCGAATGTGGCAGAATCTAAATTTGGAATTAATGAGTGGTATTCATTTAATTCGGATTTATTGGGGTGGTAACTAAAAAAAAGGGCAAGACCGGTCATTAAACGATTTAGAAGAGAAATTATATGTAAAGAAACAAGAAAATATATAATTAAATTATTCAAATAAGAATTTTTTTACATATATATTATTGATGGAAACTATTTTAATAATGCAAATTTCTTTGCATATCATTTCTCTACTCGAAAGTTCTACATATTCTTCATTATCTCTCCAGATTAAGATATGATTGTTTTCATCAGCATAAGATCTGTTATTTATCTATCCACAAAGATACAGTAACCCTAAACAAAGTCCGAAAAAATATGATTGTTTTCATTTTCATTATCAAAATTATATAGAAAAAAGAGAAATGAAACATAAATAATAGAGAAATAAGAAAATAATAGGAGCGGGGTATGTCCAAATTAAAGCCCTTTGGACTGCATCACCACCCAAAGGATTTCTTGACAATCCGATTAATTTTTAATTGTAATGATGTATTTATCTATGTTTGAAACTTGAAAAGAAAATAATATTAGTTTTGTTTTATTATGAGAAGTGAAAAATGTACTGGCTGTCTTTGGTATCTTTTTTTGCTCCATACAATCATTAAAAGAAAAAAAATTAATAAAAGGTATCACTTGTCTTTTCTTTTCTTTTTTTTAAGAGAATGATAGTATGAAAAAATTTAGCGGTTCTAATAACACCTCTTTTACTTATAACTCTTGTTTTTTGTTTTTTTTATTTTGAATTGTTAATTTTCAAAAATTTATATCTTCACATTAAATATATTTTAAAAATTTATAAGAATTTGCATCTCATATTTCTTTAAAAATTAAAAGAAAAAACTAAAATTTGAACGATGATATATATATAATGTTCGTGGAGTAAAGCTAGCGTGTGACATGCTCACCAAGAAAGTTTGGTGAGCATAACTCCAAAAGTATATCGGATCGACGTCAAATGTCAAATCCAAACCGTTGAAATCCATGTACTTCATGAGTGATGCATATACATGCAAAGTTTTGAAAGTTTCGAGTTTATTTGCTACACGGTCAAGTGGTCAAAGAAATAATAAAAATTGAATATATAAAATAACTTATAATAAAATGTTCATTTCTTTGACCACTTGACCGTGTAGCAAATAAACTCGAAACTTCCAAAATTTTGCATATATATGCATCACTCATGAAGTACATGGATTTCAACGGTTTGGATTTGGTATTTGACGTCGATCCGATATACTTTTGGAGTTATGCTCACCAAACTTTCTTGGTGAGCATGTCACACGCTAGCTTTACTCAATGTTCGTGATCTTTATAATTGACAACTATATATTTTATATGTAATTAGTTGATAAGGAATATTCAAAATAACAATTGATGAAATTGAAAGTTTTATTTACTTAAATATTAAATTAAAGTAAGTTGTTTTTATGTCGTTGTTTCTTTCAAAAGATTATTTTTTTTATGTTTGTGAGACATGAAGGATTTGAGAAAATAATGGAGACTTCCATTTATAACAATAATGAAGATTTGTAAGAATGCATTGTGGATTGGATTTTCAATTTGTAAACGTGGAAATATTTTATTATTAATGACAGGGACAATTAATGCAAATCAAATTAATTAGTTACAAATGAAATGATCCTGCAGTGATAATGTATCTTTGGACGAATATGATGACAAGCTAAATTCAAAAATGATTTAATTGTAAGAATCCAAGATAACTGTAAAGAGAAATAAGGAAACATATTGCTAGGAATTTTAATATGACAAATTATGTAGCAGTTTGTGTGGCGAATATGATTCTAACTAAATTTAGACTTCTACAAATAAAATAAATATATTTAATCAAAAGAAGATAGATTATGTAATTGGAGGGTTGATATTCAATTTGAAAATTCACATTTCAATCTTAGCCGTTGGCGGATCAAGACAATTACGTGCATAATATAAAGAATGAAGATACAAGCTCAAATGCTATCCTAAAGTAAACATAATTTTCATTACAAACCCAAATTAATCAAGAGAGCAACCTCAAATGTATAAATGAATTCTTAGTGCATTTAAGCCGATCATAACTTAGTAAACTTAGTGCTCTTTTGGCAGAGAAATTTTTATTTGTAGAAATTATTAAAAAATAATAAAGAGAAATAAAAGAAGTACATCAATTGTTAGACATGTAGAAAGATCGGAGACAAAACTTTGGGTCGGTAGGGTCGGAGTCAGCAATACCGACCCAAATTTCATTTTTTTCTTCATCTCCAGCTTTTTTCCTTCCCACATGGACTCCACTTTTGCTCTCTTCTACACTCTTATTTGCTTTCTTCATCAACATTTTTTTCTTCTCCCTAGTTTTGACTGTGGACGCCACTTCAATGCAAATTTTTTTCTATACTTCTCCACGAATTCACATCTGACTAATTAAGTAGAATTGAAACGGACAGTCTGAAATTGAAACTTTTTATTTGGCACGAATCTCAAAGCACACATAATACTACCCCTACTGCCATCCGAGCACTCACCGGCTGGAATTAAATCTGCACCGTCCATTTCAATTGTGTTGAGTGAGGTACATGGGAGGATACAGATCCACGTGGACCCCAGTGCAAATCCTCCGAGCTAATATAATTGCATATTTTCTACATTTATAAAAGTAATTGTATTTTGGTTCGGTATCACCGACTCCGACCCAAAGTTTTGGTTCGGAAACAACTCCGATCTTTCTACATATCTAACAATTAATATACTCTTTTTATTTCTTTCTGTTATTTTTTAATAATTTTATGAATAAATTTTTTTGCTTTTGACAGCACAATCTGCATAAAGAAAAGAAAAGAAAAGGAGCAAATAAAAATATATTCTCCTCTTTCACCTATCAGCTAACAGCCCAACTTTGAAAAATTATTGTGAGCAAACTAGGTGCTTCTGTTACCGCAACCCATACTTGGTTATTTATTTATTTATGTTGAAGTACAGGATTTTTTTTTCCTTTTTTTTTTTGCAAAATTTAACTTTTTTAGTATGTTCAATACATGTATGTACAGCATGTGGTGTGTGTAGTATTGACTGACAAATCTGACAAAGTATCAATAAATTTTTTTTTGAGTGGAATATCAATAAATAATCGGAAGGCAAGAATAACTGTTCGTTAAAGTTTTCCAAGTTGGTATCTGTAGCCTTTTTTCCCTTTTATGTTGAGACTTGCTTCAACTGTTCCTTAAAGCTTCTCCAAGTTGGTATCTGTAGGCTGTAGCCTTTTTGCATGTAGCAACTATGGCCATCTGTCAAAAAAAAATCTCCAGAGAACTATTTGGCAAAGAAGGTAAGAACATATGAAATTGGGGGTGAAGTAATTAGGTAACAGAGTATCATCAATTGCTAATAGGGGAAGGAAAATAATGACCTCATAATTAATTATTGTAAAACTTTTCTCATTTTCATTTCCTCTGCCTTATACTCTGTTGTTGCTGTCATTCCTATAATTAAGTCATGATGAAGTTTACCAAATTGGTGTGTAACATATACTGATTGTTTATTTCTGGAAGAAAATATATGTTGTCTTCTCGTATAGCAAGGTGAGTACTTGAGCAAGGAAAATGCATGAATTGCAAAAACAAAACTCCATAATACACGAAACAACTTTTGACATGATAAAAAAAGCACTCGTTAATAACCTAATTTATAGAAATAAACAACTTTAAGACCCTCGTTAAATTGCATTATTTCTATTCCAATATTGGTTTGATTAATCATAAATTAGTTTTTTTTTTTTCTAATTGGCTCCTTAGCCTAAGTGTGCTTTCCTGCTGCTTTCATTGTGCAATTGGAGGAGATAAAGAGTAGCAATAGCATATTATATTTACCTAAAATAAGCAGATGTTAAGTCTGTTTCTGATCATTTCTGTTGTACATCGTAGGTAGCATCATCATTGGTTGGTTGGGGCCACCGTTCCCTTATTCATTTCTTTGATTAAGAAAACTTAGAATTGATTTGACAGGAGTGGAATTATTACAAAATTTTGAGCTAATTGAATTTGTTAATTTGTATTTGGATCACTAAAATTTAAAAATATTAGAGATAACACAAAATTAGCTATATTTTCAACACATCCAAACATCTCCTCCTAAAGAATTCGTTGGTGATATAGGAGGTCGGTTTCGAGATTCGTGCGGTGTTAAAACTGACGACTCAGGTGTCATTACATTCAGTGAGGTATTGCCGGGGATCTGAATTCAAGATAGTTTAAGTTAGCCCCTTTCTCAAGTTAAAAAAGAAGATGATGAAACTGTGCTAAACCAAATCATTACTTTTATCTCTGGGCGAACTCTACGATGGCGGGTCTCTCGCTCCGGTGCGGCGACTGTGGGGCGCACTTGAAGAGCGTCGAGGAGGCGCAACAGCACGCGGAGCTCACCTCCCACTCCAACTTCTCCGAATCAACCGAGGCGGTTCTCTCCTTAGTCTGCTCCACCTGTGGCAAGCCTTGTCGCTCTCAAACCGTAAGTATTTTGCCAATTTTCTCATCCAATTTTCGCGATCTCTGCTTATATGGACTTGATCTGGTCTGGTGCGACAATCTCTCCAAATAGCCAACTGTACTAGCTTAGCTGTCTGGAGTCATCCTCTGACCGAAGTTATTTTTACAATGGATATACCTTACTTTGTTGCATGTTGGCAAGTCTTTTGGTTTTCGGCTGTGTAATTGTGGTCTTCTTCATTTGATTCTTGTTTTTACCTAAACGAGTCCGAAGTTGTGCCTCTAACTTCCTTTGATCAAGATGCATTGCGATAATATAGTGCAATTGTAGATAGATTTGTAGAATTCAGGAACTAGTTGAGATTGAAAAGACTTAGAGCATGGGCTAGAGGCAGTGTAGGCAATTTTAGAGAGAGAAATGGTTTTACAGAGATAAGGGAAGTATTGTTAGAGTGCTTCTATGCTTCTATACAAGAATAGTTAGAAGTTCTAGGGTATTACATTTGTTTTAGTGCATTGGTATCCCTTTGATTGCTGCTCCAAGCGTCTTTTTTATTAGGAGTCTTACCATTTCACCTTCAAATAAAAAAAGAAGGTTTTGCTTTGTGATAACAATAGCTAATAAATTTTGTACTTTGGCGACAACTGAAGCTCAATTGCAAAAGATAAGATAACTTAAATTGACAACTAATCGCAATGTTGTAAAACACTTCCAGTTGCCCTGAGTTGGTTCATTTTGAGCCTTAGTTACTATCAATTGTATTGTAAAGGTTCAATTAAATCAGGCATATACATTCAGTATTAAATACCAGATGATAACAACATTAGAATAAACCTTAGTTGAAATTGCATCAGGATTATCATCAATTTGAGCCTTAGTTGCTTGTAGTGATCTTCATTTCCTTTTTTGTTTACTTTTTTCTTCATGTGGTTGTAATATCAATGATAAAGGAGGTGGATCTCCACAAGAAGAGAACTGGCCATGAAGATTTCGTCGACAAAACTCTAGAAGAGGCAAAGCCTATTGATCTCGAGTCAAAGCCCAAGCCTGGAACAGATGTGGACATGGAGACAACTGGAGAAGAGAGCAAGTCCCAAGGTTAAACCAACTGTTTATTAAGCCTTTTGTTTTGAGTTCTATTTTGTAAAAAAAATTATGTTACGTGTTGAATTACTTCTTTGTTTAGATTCAATATGAACCAACAACTTCTTCTTTTTTACTTTCATCTTTGCTAGAAATGGTCATTCCAGAGGTAAACAAAGATATGGTAAGTGAGCTCGAAGCAATGGGCTTTCCAACTGCCCGTGCAACTAGAGCACTTCACTATTCAGGTAAAAGTGTGGCTCATGTGTTTCTTAAAAGATATAACGGTCATGCATCTATAACTGGTACCAGAACAGCACATGGACCGGTAGAACATGCATTTTGCATAGACTGGTAGAACTCTTTTACATTGCAGTACCAGATTTTGGGACCATTCCAGTCAGGTCAAGCATGTCTATGTTCTTATATAACATGTCCTTTTGAACATTGATTTATTTCCGGAGATAAGGTACGTGTTATTGTATAATAGAATGGCAATTGATTCTAGATGAAGTTAAACTGATACCATATATAAAGTCAAGGTTTAATTGAGCTTGTGTTGGACAACTTTAATGCTTAGTTCATTTGACAAATTGGATGAAACTGGCTGCTTCCATACAAGGCTTATGTGAACAGTGAATTGCATATGATGAAGATAAACTATAATTTGTTATTATTTTTTTGTACCTCAGGTAATAGCACTATTGAAGGTGCAATTAACTGGGTTGCTGAGCATGAAGATGATCCTGATATTGATGAAATGCCTATGGTATAACTTACTTTTACGACCTTTTTTTCCCAATGTGAAGTTCTTTCCTAACACTAGCTATGTCATCAAGGACATTAACTAAATGATTATCTCTGTTTTATTATTCTCTGATTTTTCGTGAATTTGGATTTGTTCTTTTTCTTGGACTTCATGAATTATGTTTTATATAATTCTAGTGGGTTTTTTGGAACCGTTCTTTTTTTTTTTTTTTTTTTTGGGGGGGGGGGGGGGGGGGGGGTGGGTGGGGGGTTGGTAGAAGAAATCGGTATGGTAACGGATGCATATTTTTTTTTTTGCTACTACCGTGATCATTTTAATTTTTAAAATTATTTTATGTAGCTGAGTTGTTAACCAAATTTAGGTGCCTAAAATTGAGAGCAAACCTTCCCTAACGCCTGAGGAAATGAAGCTTAAAGCTGAAGAACTACGGTTTGTTCCCAAGAAACTCTAGCTTCTTTCTTTAGCTTCAAATTTTAGTATTTTATAGATCTTTAAGTTTGCCCACCCTTTCAGGGAACGTGCTCGTAAAAAGAAAGAAGAGGAAGAAAAAAGAATGGAGAGAGAAAGAGAAAAGGTGTGATGAAACTCCGTTCATCTCTTTCTAGCATTTATAATAATTGTCAGTTCATTGTCCTCGAAGAAAATAAGGGCATTTTACACTACTGTAGAAATAGACAACTGGTGGTTTTACAATTAAGAAAATGTACTTAAATTTACACATTTCATATTAGAAACTACGGTGCAAATTTTTATGGTAGAGATTATTTTTTTTAAAAGAATCCACATCCATTATCTGTTTTTACCTATTTGTTTTTTTATCAGGAGAGGATAAGGATTGGTAAAGAGCTCTTAGAAGCGAAAAGAATTGAGGAAGATAATGCAAGAAAAAGGTTTGAGCTTTGATTAGTACAATGATTTTTTTTTTTTAATGTCAGCCCCACTGTGATGCCTCTATTTACCCCCAATGTTAAGTGCAGAATGTTGGAATTGAGGCGGCTTGAGAAAGAGGAAGAGAAGCGAGCAAGAGAGAAGATTCTTCAGAAACTTGAGGAAGATAAGGTATCGTTCTTTGTATTTATACTTTATGGGTTTTCTTCACTTTCTTGTGTCTCATTTAGTGTAACCAATGGTGTATGTTTATTATGTTTGGTGCATAATTCCACAAATATGGACAAGTTTAGGTAAAATTAGATTAAAATCACACAATTGTTGGGTTTGTGCGACGGGAAGGGGTAGGGGACATTTACACAAATTTGGCTTAAGTTGAAGCTTAGTTGAACAATTTAGCTAAATTGAGCTTGTAGGGGAGCCAATATCATACTGTTTCACATCCACTGGACAGGCTGCTATACCAAACAGAATCATTGTTATTGACATATCCTTAGATTCTGCATTTATTTGTTATCTCTTGATATTATAAATTTTTATATAGCTTTGTTATTTATGATGTTTTTTGTTATCTTTCACGATTGTTTGTGTTTACGATATATCATGTAGGCTGAGAGGAGGAGAAAGCTGGGTTTACCGCCAGAAGACCCAACAACAGCCCAACCTAGCACACATGTTGAGGAGAAGAAGGTATTATGAAACCCAGCACATGGCATCTTACATTTCAGTATTTTATCTATGGGGCTGGTACTTATATTCTACTAGTACTCATGTACTTAAACTGGGGTCTTTTTGGTAGGGATTAGGGCTTAATTGAAGCTTAAACACTAGTTGTACAAAGACCCCTGTGAAGTATCTTTTAGGATTGGTTTTGCACATTGCTCATCAGTTATCTACTTGCTAGGTCTGGACCTGCATACAGTAGTGCGTTAATATGTTAGGCAATTCCACTTTTATTGTGAAAAAAGAAATGAGAGGGTTTTTGTATATTCAATTCATGTGTACTTGAATTGTTGGATTTGGAGCTTGTGGTAACAAGTTATTCAGTCATACTATATGATTTGCTTGTTTAATATTAACAAATACGCTACTACTATTTGTAAAATAATAGTAGCGAAAAAAGGGTAATAGTGTCTTTCAAACAGAAATATTGGATATCTATATTTCTATTACCATTTAGAGAAGTATATCTCAGGCACAGAAAGGTTTATAAAATCTTAACAATGGACATTTAGTAGTATTAAATTTGTTGTCATTACTTCTGCAGCCAATGATGCTACCAATTAAGCCTGCCACTAAGGCAGATCGCATGAGAGACTGCCTCCGTTCTCTTAAACAGCACCACAAGGTTGGATAACTGTTGTGTTTATTAATTTTGTTAATTATTTTATCTCATGTTTTTGTCTTATTTTATTACAACATCTCTTCTATTGAGACTGGAGGTGGAATTGGGTTAAAATTGTGATTTATTATCAAATCTGTGTCAAATAAGTCTTCATATTTTCCCCAATTGAATCCCAAGTTCTCAACATCTCCTCTTACAGTATCAGGTTTTTTGTCTCCATGGGACTTGACTATGATCTGACCTTTTATGAGAATTTCCCCCAATTACATGGATTCCAGTTGTTTGGTGATTAATTTGAATTAATTGAACAGTCTTCTTTTTGGGGTTAATCAAGGCTGTTGCATGATTTTGGGTAAAAAAGACTAATTTTGGTTATTGAAAGGCCTGCTTCACTTCCTAGCTCTGTGAATGCGAGATTGGGGCAAAACAAGGGTTTTAAGTATGTACATGAGGATTAGTGGGCTTAAATGAACATTTGGGTGATCTGTATCATGCCATTCTGGCACAGGCTGTTGTAAAGGCACCGAAATTTCAGTACATCAGTTTATCTGACTTGTCACGTAGTGTTTGGTATGGGAATAGGCAGGAATAAGCCTGGAATTTGGTTTGTAGACATCATGAGGTACTTAATTGGACTGTTGAAGATCATTGGTGCCTATCTATTTCTTACTTCTTTCCATGTTCACTTCTATTTTTATTGTGTTTGGCAGGAAGAGGATGCAAAAGTGAAAAGAGCATTTCAAACACTTCTTACTTATGTTGGAAATGTTGCTAAGAACCCTAATAAAGAGAAATTCAGAAAGATTCGGCTCAACAACCCTTCATTTCAGGTTAACTTTCCATTATGACTCAGATTGCCAAAAGCGGATCTTTTCATGTCAAAACCTGCAAAACCTCTGATATCCTACCAAAAATAAAAATCAGAAGTATTGAGAGGTATTTCTGCAACAGTTGTATCTGATATACTTCAAAGAACATTGGGCTATATCCCGAACACCTAAAGACAAGCCTCTCTTTCTCTCATCTCATCAGAGATGCAGAAATAGATATTTCTTTGGGGAACTCGGAAGAAATCAAGAATGTTTGAGAGATTTACTCGTTTTGCAGTAAAACATGATTTTGGTTCCAAGAATAAATTGACTTCTAAAATTTACATATTGGATAATGAAATGCATTTTGTATGGCCTCTGGCCTAAAACAGGATAGAGTTGGAAGCCTGCATGGAGGCATACAGTTTCTCGAGATTTGTGGATTTGAGAAAATCGAAAATGGTGAATTTTTATTTCTTGCAAGGGAAAAGGTTGACACAGCAGTGCTTAATACAGCTGGATCTGAGCTTAATTCTGCCATTTCAAATCCTTTCTTCGGTGTTCTTTGAAGGAGAAATTTATCATTAGTACATCTGGAACCTTTTTGTAGAAAAACTGAAAAAGAGACGAGAAATTTGATATGGTCTGGCAGCAGAATAAATAAGCGAGATTTTTAGGGTTGCTTTTGTTTAGAATATTTTCCAGACTGAAGTATGAAGCTTAGTTAATGAAATATAAGTGTTTACTAGAGCTGTGTTGTGGACCTACGGCGTGTTGCAGAGCAAGTGCTTGGCAAGTCAGGGCCATTCCTTTTTGCATCCTTTTTGCATCGAGATTTGTGCACTTCAGAATTATGCAACTCTTGATGTTCACTGAATGGCTGAAGAATATCCTAAAAAAAAAATGGCGAATAAAATCAAGCCTCATGTGCATGTATATGAGGTAGATTTGATTTGCGAAGTTTGTTCTGAAATTACTTTTGCATGTTACTATTTTGCTTCAAGTGGAAATAGGACTTGCGTTAGAGATGGAATTACAGTTGAGAGCGCAAAATTCCCTTCAGTCTGATGGAATCAAATCCTCTGCCCGCATATAGGCAGGAAAATCCTGCCCACCATTGAGTTTAGCCATTCTTAGCTTGACACATGGCATTTATCTTTTATGTCATTAATTAATGAATATCTTTGTGTTCAATAAATATATTATAGATAGATTAAAAAAAAAACTTACCAAACTAAGTATTTTTTTTTTCTGTTTTTCGATGACTTCACCTTTCATTTCAGAAAAATATTTTTTTATATATAAAAAAATATAATCCTTGTTTACTTCATTCGTAGAAGGGGTTGCTAAAAATTTATGGTTTTGAAATAAAACTCGTAGAATGAAAACAAAAATTGTGAAAGTTGGTCAGGTGATTTATCACTTTGATTCCACCAAATTTATAGGAAAAAAAAGAACAAAGTAAACCGAATAGATGGTATAAATAATAAAAAATAAATGAAAAAACTTTAAAATAGCAGCTCAAGTTATGAACTTTCATACTTACAAAAACCTACAAAATGCTGAAAAATTGAAAATCTATCTAATGTAAGAATCACCATTGTAACACCTTTATCTCCAAAAAAATAATATGGTACCTTATTTAATTGAATACTGAATTATTATTTATTAGAATTTTTTATATTTTTATTTGTAATTTTTCACAAAAAGAATTCATAATTTTTTTAATAATAATATGTTATTTGTAAAATCCGACAACATAAAGTAAATTTTTTATTTAATAATTTTCATCTTATGATTGATAAATTTGCAACAAAACATGTAGATATATTTTTCATAAGATATTAAAAGACATGCAGATATATTTTCTATGAATAAAGCAAATAAGGATTAATTAGATCTCTGTATTTTACCAGAAACAAAAAAAAATCTAAAATGGAACGTGAACGACAGAAAAACAGAAAAGAAATGATACTCATTATCTTAATCCATACATAATAGATTAATTGAATAAAGATTCTCATTAATGAAATGAAAGAGGGATGCCATGTGTCAAGCAAAGATTGGCTAAATTCAATGGTGGGCAGAAAAATCCTGCCCATATGTGGGCAGAGGATTTGGTTCCCAGTCTGATTGGAATAATTTTAATCCTCTATAACGAATTTAAACGATTTAAAACGGGATAGTCAGCTTTACATAAAAGAGAATATTCGGTGAATGACGTTAGTGGATTCTGTCCAAATCAGTGTTGTACAAAACAGCATCGACTGATTAATCGTTGGCGGCCATCAAATTGTTACAAATTTTCTGATTAATCGATCAATTATTTTTAATTATTCTCGATTAATCGCTTAGTGATATTTTGTTTGTCCGACAAGCGTATATCGTTATTTACAACACTGATTAATATATTAAAAATCAGACGGTTCAAAATAGAAAGGAATAAACCAGGATTAAAAAACAATCTCCTCGGCTTCCAACACTAATGAGCTGAAGAGATTATTGGAAGCCGAGGAGATTTACATTAATATATTGATCAGTGTTTGCTTTTGGGAGGAACAAACCAAGTTGGAAGCCGAGGAGAAGACAACTACCTTTATTTATTTTGCCCCATTGTCTTGACAATATCTTATTTATTTATTTAAAGGGAGATTTTCATGTATTTTCCTCAAAAACTTTAATATTACGTATTTTCCCCTCTAAAATCAATAATTATGTATTTATCCTCCAAAGCTACAATACTTTATGGCGGTCTGTATTTTTTTTTTTTTAATTTTGCTGATTTTCATCTCAAAAATATGAAAATAAATAAATTATATTTAATGTATATTATTCTTTACTAAATATTGTTATGTATTGCTAAGTTTGTTAATTTAAAAAACAAGCCCCGCTCCTCATTTTACTTGTGAATTGAATTGAATGGTATAAATAAATAATGATATCCCAGTAAATATTGATTGTGAAGTTTGTAATTTTTTTTGATCGGGTTTTCATACGAATCTTATGTATATAATTTTTTATCAAAATATGTGGATTTTTTTGGAAAATTCTATTGATTTTCTGATTCGAACTAATTTATTTATTGTTAGCTTATTGAATTTCCTTTTATGAGAAATTATATTCACATGACTATTCTTAAATAAGTATTTGATTTGTTAATGGAACAAAAGTTTATTTGTTAATGTTGAGAGAGTAATGAAAAATTATATTTTGTTTCTTACTTTAATTCTTACCAAAAGCGTAGAGTATGCAATATATTTCGGAATCGGGTCACCTGCCTCTCTGGGCAGGAGATTTTTTCCCCTAAAGTCACTGACACATAAGTCCGGAGTGAGTTTTAATATTTAAATATTGGATTTAATTTTGTCTCAAAATTCATCCGGACTCACGTGTCAGTGATTTTAGAGACAGATGGATAGGAGATTTGGTTCCATATATTTCAGCTTATGCATTGAAAATTTCATTATATTATGTTAATAAAAAAAAGTGTACGCTAAATAAGGTTTTTGTGATTGCTTTACACATGAAACGTATAATCAACTTTGTGTAGTTTTACTTTCTTATCGTTGAATTATAAATTATTGACAACATGGGTAAATATTTTTAACAAAACATTTTTGTTTTCACGCAGCGCACAAACTATAGTATCAAAACAACATTACCTATCCTTTGTATGCTGCACTAAGCCAAAATTGTTTTGTTAAAATTACTTGACATAACGTGTTGGGTGATGATCAAATAAGGCAAAAATTCGCCATATATAAAGTTTTATAGAAATGCTCAGCTAACACATTAATTTTCTAATTTCTCGTATTTTCTTAAATTAAAATTTTGTAAGATGTAGAAGGTTATAATTTGCTATTGATACTCATTAGATGATACGCAACAAATATGTTATATGCATGCCATTTTTGGATATATAATTATTAAAAATAGCTACTTCTGTGTTTGATTAAATGATTCTATTTTATAACAAATATATTTTATGTATTATACCGTGACCGTGAACATCAGAACATGCCTATGATGGAATGTAACAAAGATCCGAATTTAATTTTGAAGATTTTGTTATTAATTTACAAAATGTTTTCTGTATTATACCGCGAACATGCCTATGAAAAAAGGTTCTAAATTAATTTTAACGGCTCGGACTATTCCTTGCGTAAACGGGTCGGATTCTGAATGTGGGTACAGCACCAGAACCCACGGCGGATTCGAAAATATATAAAATACAGTTTTGAAATATATAATTTGGCCCTTTTCTATAAGACGAGTAGAGAGACTCGCAACTCTCCTTCGCTCCCAACTTGGCGAGTGATCAAGTGTTGCTACTAAAACCCTAAAGAGAGCGAGAAAGAGCAAAGAAATGTCGGGAACGACACAAGACGAAGATAAGAAGCCCGATCAGGGAGGAGCGCACATCAATCTCAAAGTCAAGGGTCAGGTATATCCTTCTCTCTCTTTCACTCTTCGCGCGCGCGCGAAATTGGTGTACTGCTTGCGAGTTTGTGCGTCACTGCTTATGTGCAACAATTTGTTTTTCCTCGTTATCCTTGACATATGTGGTTCATTTTATTTGATCTCATGGTAGAGAGAAGGGAAGAAAAAGGGAATATCAGAGGATTTATAATGTTATCGTTTTATTATTTTATTTTATTTTCTTTTCATTTTCTCTCAATTTTATAATGTTATCGTTGCAAGGACATGTAAAACTAGGTTTTCGGGTAATTTATTTATTATTTTGCTCTTAGTTAAGCTTCAAATCTTTGTAGTTGGCCTCCTGTCTGGTTTACACAGATAGTTATGATAATTGAGGTGGAAAGCAAATTACTTGGATCAAGCTGCTATTGATACAGTACTGGTTGTAAGAATTGTTTTAGTAATTAACCTGACTGGTATGATTTACTGTTACTTCTGTGCTAGATGATGAATTCTTGTACCATATTTGACAAGTACAATATCACCCTCTGCATCTTCCATGGAAAGCTATAGGTTCCCTGGTTCTGTTTTTCACCTCTCTGTGCTGATAGAGAGTGACATAATTGTTGTTTTATTTATGTGAGTTTAGGACGGGAATGAGGTGTTCTTCAGGATCAAACGTAGCACTCAGCTGCGTAAGCTTATGAATGCATACTGTGATCGCCAGTCAGTTGATTTTACTTCCATTGCATTTCTCTTTGATGGTCGTCGGCTTCGTGGTGACCAGACCCCTGATGAGGTAAATCTAATGATCCCATTGCTTTTAGTATGATTAAATTACTTGCATTCCCTTGAATCATCGTGCATCATGCATGAATAAGAAGAGTGGTAGTCTGGCTGCTGCCCCTTTTTTTAAAACACAATGGAGGCTCCTCTTTTTCAGCTTCCTAGGTTTGTTGTGAGGATGTATGGTAACTGTTTCTTTGTTTTGATATACCTAGAAAAAGGGGTAGTATGCACTTGCACATGTAAAAGATGACCCTATGTAGCCCGGATGCTGGCACAAGTGTCCTACACAAAATATCACACAACACATTAATTTTTTTTTTTTTATGCACTACTTATAAGGACACAAGTGCTTGTGTCATGTCAGCACCGACACAATGTGTTGGACATGGACAGGACACGTTTCAAGAAGACTCTGTGCTATGTATATAATAACAAATGTGAATGTTGTAAGAGCATTATAATACATGCACCTAACAAAACATGAACAGCTAGTATCCACCCCTCCTTTCCTACTCAGTCGACATAAGATATTCAACACCCCCCCCCCCCCCCCCCCAACCCCACACGCACGCACGCACAAAAATCTCTCTTATCATTAGAAACACAGTTGGACTGGTTCGGGATACATGATATTTTTTTTCTTATTGGAAAACATATGATATTATTTGACCATGTAGCAGTGTTCTTTTTTTTGTAATTATTGAAAAAGAAAAGAAAATATTGAATGTGCTCCGTTGCTGAAATTGTTCTCAGTATATCTTTTGCTGTTTCTCTTTAACAAGGAGTGACAGTTTGGAGATATTTTGAATAAGTGGAAAGGGATATGCAGGACATCTTAAGCTCCCATGATTTTTCAGGGGCAGTAGAGAACTTATCTAAAAAAGGTTCGGGGGCATTAGAGAACTTTATCTAAATAAGTGGAGAGGTACGTTGAAAATGGGCTCTGTTCTGTGCTATTCTTTCTGGATTGGAATCAGGCCTGCAATTTACACTTTTTTGTTATTTTTCCCCCCTTCTTTATTGGGAATCTGATTCTAGTTGAATTGCAGCAAAAGAATTGGCATTTACCTGACAGTTCTCGGTTGGGAATAATTGAAATGCCCTCCCAAGTTTGATTTTGGTCTGATTCCTGTTTTTTTTTTTAAACCATTTCTTCCATTTTTTTTGTTTTTTAGCTTGAGATGGACGATGGAGATGAGATAGATGCCATGCTTCACCAAACTGGGGGATGCTTTGCTTGATGCATAAAAGGTTTGCTATCAAGCTCCAATCTGGGTTCTCTATTTTGCATTGGAGTATGTTGATAATATATAACTTTTTGTTGTTTACCGTTGTTGAATAGTTGATCCTTTAATGGATGCCTGAACTGGATCCTGCTTGTTAGTTTTGTTTATCTTTATCTAGTGTTTAGATATGCTTCAAATGACTTGCGTCTCAAGTGTGTTTTGCGGTGCTATTTTAAGATATGGTGGATGCTGAGCATGTTATATATATTGCATGTTCTGTCTATTATATTGTGATGGGAAGCTTTTTAATTTAATGGATGGACTGTGGTTGTTCATGTGGATTCCTAAAGAAATGAAAGAAGAAAATAAAACAAGTGAGAATTCACTTAAGAAAAACCCTCTAATGGTCCAAATGCTGCATAAGACTCCAACACAACACATGAACTGGGACCAAATAGCGAATTGCTATGTCAATCATTTTTCGTGAAACTTTTTTAATTCCAGATATAGGAAGGAGAAGTTGGATTTTGAGGCCTATTTGGACCTCTATATGGACCATATTACTGGAGATGATTGCGCATTGTTCTAGTAATCATTTAGTACCGTATGAGATAATAGGAATATCTAATTATAACTAGTCTGTCTCTAATTATCTGTTTTTATACTTCCTATCATATATTGGATTTTTTTTCACTTAAATTAGGGGGGATACAAAAAAGGAATTGGTGACTAAACCTTTGCAATATGCAACTTGGGTTAGTTACTTAGCACGGTAGGTAACATTGCATGCCAAAGGTGTGAATCCGCTCAACAGAATTCTGAAGGCTCATGTGGAGGATTTCTGATTGCAGGTAGTAACTGCGTGGTTGACCCTTTGCCTGCCTGTGGCCATTTTTAACATGGGCTTGCAGGCTGTAGCCACAACAAAAGGCTGAATGCAACCATGCAATTCCTGCGTGAAAGTATGAATGCGAGTAATATTTTTGTCAATTCTTTTGAATTAGGCAGTGTTTCTTATTTTTTTTCTTATAAAAACGGGAGCACAGAACGGAACAAAAAAAGTTTGGACTAATCCGTGTTTGGTGGTATCCGGTATCCGGACAGCCTAGAATACAAAAGTAAAAGAGGGAAACAATGAAATGTAAACTGGTTGGCAGCCTCTCCTAACTCAAAAAAGAAGAAGAGGGAAACAATGTTCTTCATCTTTTTATAATTGTATTTGATGTAACTAGGTTCTTAAACAAAATTCGGTTCAATCAATATCTTAAACTATATTATTTTGTTCTGTGTGACGTCATCCTAGGTGCAACCTCTCATTCGTCACTAGGGACAGACCTAAGTGTGAATCGAAATTTTTTTATAAACCATAATGAATAAATTAATTTTTTCGGAACCAGCATGATTACTTTGTTTTTTTGAAAAACCAGAAGGACCGAGTGCTCTATTCAGTCTCCAGTTTTCCCTTTTCTCCAGACCGAATGGAGCACTCGGTCTCAATCATTTTTTCACGTTTTCCCTGCAGGCGCCACAGAAGATCCTGAAAATCCCAGACCGAGTAGACCATTCGGTCTTGAGATTTATTAAAGTGACCCGTCTCTGTGTTGCGTTCCCCATTCCCCCATTCACCATTTTTCCTCCCCCCCTGTCTCTCTTCTCTCTCCGTGGCTGCCTCAAAATTTTTTTTTTACTCTCTAATTATTAGTTTAATTTTAATTCTAATTATATAGGTTTGTGTATTTTTGAAAGGAGAACAAGAAGAGCTTCAGATCTACAAGTTTCGTTAGGTATGGAGTTTAATTCTCTTATTTTTGATTAATAATCTGAAATTATAAATAAATAGTTAGAATAAATGGTTTAGTAGCATAAATGATTTATGTAATAATGGTAGTATAAATAAATAGTTTTTGTGTAATTTTTTCTTTTTGTAGTATAAATGATTTATGTGTATTTTTTTAGTAGTATAAATGGCTTATGGACTAATTGTAGTATAAATAAATGTTTATGTAGTAATTGTAGTATAAAAAATGATTTATATAGTAATTTATTTGCATGTAGTTTATGTAATAATTGTAGTTTAACTAAATAGTTTATGTTGTAATTTATTTGTATGTAGTTTGCATGTAGTATATATAATTGTATTAATTTATATTTATTTGCATGTAGTATAAATAATTGTATTAAATAGTTTATGTTGTAATTTATTTGTATATAGTAATTTATTTGCATGTAGTTTATGTAATAATTGTAGTTTAACTAAATAGTTTATGTTGTAATTTATTTGTATGTAGTTTGCATGTAGTATAAATAATTGTATTAATTTATATTTATTTGCATGTAGTATAAATAATTGTATTAAATAGTTTATGTTGTAATTTATTTGTATATAGTAATTTATTTGCATGTAGATTGTAGTTTAACTAAATAGCTTATGTTGTAATTTATTTGTATGTAGTTTGCATGTAGTTTATGTTGTAATTTAATTGTAGTATAAATTATTTTTGTAGTAATTGTATTAATTTATATTTATTTTTCTAGCGTAATTTAAGTTTATATATTGTAACTATTAATTGTAGAATTATTTAGTGTACATGCATTTAGTAATTGTTGAATGATTTTTTTTTTTAGTGTAATTTAGATTTTTCTAGTGTAATTGTAGAATAATGAAAAATAATAGAATGAATGCTAATATTTAATTCAATATTTGCATGTTAATATTTAATTCAATATTTGCATGTCAATATTGAATTGGAATTGCATGTTAATATTTTTTTGTATGAATTTATTTATATTGTAGTGGAAAATGGAAGGTGAACAATCTTTATTGCAGTTGCCCCAAAAACAACATAAATTATATACGGCGACTACGAAGGTATTTATTTAATATCGGTTTGAATTTAAATTTACTTATTAAATTTTTGAATTCAAAATCTAATTTTTGTAAAAAAAATTTTGCATGTCAATTATCGTTCCAGCCTGATTTTGAACTGCGTACTGACCATATACAGTGGAGCATAAGAAATGGTAAACATTTTGACTCCTTCTATAAAATATAATTACGTGTATGTTTTGTCTTAAAAAGTATTTAGCTAATGTCAATCAATATTTATATATCGATTTATTTATTTTATATGATTTTTCTAATGAAAATAAAAATACAGTTAATATCTTCAAATAAAAGATGCTCTTATGAACGTAATTAAAAAAAAAACTTACTATAATCTTTAGATGAAAGCTACCAACACAATGCAGAGGTCGATATGTAAAAACACAATATTGTGATGGAGCTTGATTTTCAGCTATAAATGGTGAAAATGGAAGAGTGAATTGGAGAAGCAAAACTTGAGAAGGGAGTGAATTGGATATGCTTGGGAGAATTGATTTTCAGCTAACATAATGCTCTCTGTCTTATATAGACGGATTATGTCGGTGCGTGCACAGAAACAAAAGGTGAAAGTGCTACCATATACTGCACCATTTCTAACTTCTAATGATGTGAATTGTCGGTGGAAATGGACTTTATTGGAAAAAAAAAATCAAGACCGAATGCTGTATTCGGTCTGGAGGCATATACCGCACCATCCGCTGCACAGGAAATTGTGAAAAAATTGAAAAAATGGTTGAGACCGAGTGCTCGATTCGGTCTGGAGAAAAGGGAAAATTGGAGACCGAATGGAGCACTCAGTCCTTCTGGTTTTTCAAAAAAACGAAGTAATCATGCTGGTTCCGGAAGAATTGATTTATTCATTATGGTTTATAAAAAAATTTCGTGTGAATCTGTATCAGAGGATTACCCTCACTTTAATCTCAAACGGTTTGGATTGTGCTTTGAGATTCGTGCCAAGTTAAAAAGAACGATTCAGATATAGTAATTGTACAAGATTCTTTTATCAGGTATTGGAGAGGATGTGATTTTCCTAAGTGTTAACTACTAGCAGTTAAGTCACCTTTATAAACTAAAAATTAAATGTCGTCTTTGTATTTTATAATTTTACAAGTACTTGTATTTTTTAACATCTCTTATTAAATAAAAGTATATTACAATACTTTATTCAGTCTCTTAATCTTCTCTGGTTCCGCTTCATGTTCTTCACATCTTGTTAGTAATTTTTATTAGATTCAAATAGTAGGAGGATTTTATTAGATTAAATAGTTTAGAGGCTGAATCATAAAGAGAAAAAATAAATAGAGACTCAAACCAAGCATTGTTGCAGCGTTGGTTGGTATAGAAAATGAACTTGAAATCCTCTGCCTCGCAGCAAGTGTTTGATCGCTTCAAGATTCTTACAAGTTACAATACCAACTTGTAGAATATTTTGTTTGAGAAGCAAAATCAACCGTCCATGTATTAATTAAGCAGCGTACTGCGTACCGCGTACATGCTCCGCTGAAAATGAAGAGGAATTCAATTACACTATAAAAACAAATTGTTTTTTGTTTTGTTTTGTTGAGGAAATATGGAAAACAAATTGTTAGTTGCTGGCAGGCTTTTTCTGAGCTGTGGTGTGTCAGTGTTTACAAAAGAGAATGCACGTCTCATTAAAAATGTAGTGAGTATGCAATTGCAAGCTCACGTGAATGGACAAGCAAGCAATCATGAATGCTTTCATTTCTTCATGCTCTCAGCACCTCTTTTCATATTACCCAATAAAAACAAAATTCAAAAATATATTATTTTTTACGAGGACGATTCCAATATCTTTTGTTTAATCCCTATATGGCTATATCGTATGATTGTATCTCAATTTTTTAGTTTTCTAACAACAAAAATATCTATATTTTTTTAACTTTTTAATAACAAAATTTTGAAAATTTTATATCAAATAAAATTTGTCATATATGATCGATATTGCTTTATCTACACGTACGTAAAAAAAAATATTATTTTATTTTTATATAAATCAATAAGATAAAAAATCAACGTCCAAAATTTATCTATATCGTTATATTTTTACAAGCTCTTGATATCGATAAAAACTAAGTCGAAATGTCATAATCTTTTACATATGCGTAGAGATAATAATATAGATTAAATCTAACGGTTGTATTTTAATATTTGAGCTTTTAATTTTAAGTTATTAATGTTTAAAAAATAATAAAAACATAAAAATTAAAAACATTTGAACCCTTTTTTTTTTACATACTATTTTATTAATTCTTATAAACAAAAAACCGACATTACATATAATGATATAAATGATGAACAAATTTAAATCAGGTATCTGACAGTTTCGGACATTAATTTCATGGTGGGTCAGTAGTCAGTTACCCTTTTACCCCTGCTGCATCTGCATGTCTCACTTTAGTTCCATCGAGTCTGAGTCTGATCTGTTCACATTCCACATTAATTTTCATAATTTCAAATTAATATTTAAGCAAATTGAGGTCTTTCATTTTTTTTTTTTCAATTAATTGAACTCACTCAACCGTAATAAACCAGGGCAATATAATAAGTATGATACGTTCACTTAGATATATATTTTTTTCGTATGGAGGATATATACTTAAAATTAGAATCATTATGGATTTATGGAAAAAAAAGGTGGATTTTTAGCTCTTTACTTTACGCAACAAAAATATAGTAGTAGTAACAGTAACAATAACAATAATAATAGTAGTAGTAGTAGAGCGAGGCTACAGTACTTTGCAAAGCACGGAACGGTCTGTATCTTCGTTTAAATAATTCAAATATTCGATTTAAACCGTTCAAAATAATCTCTGCACAGAAATGTATTTGGAGACCAAATTTTACATTTGTTAGATTTTTTTTTAACCATTTTTTAGATATCTAGAAAATAATTAGCCTATCTAAACATTTGAGTTTTTACTAAGTGGAAATGTCATAATCTTTTATATATACGTAGATAAAATAATATAGATCAAATTTAATAATTTTATTTTAATATTTAAGTTTTTAATTTTAAGTTATTACGTTTAAAAAATAAAAATATAATAAAAACACAAAAATTAAAAACATTTGAAACCTCATTTTTGTATACGAACTCTTTTCTTGATTATTATAAACAAAAAACCGACATTAAATATAAATATAAATATAAATGATGAACAGATCAGGTGTCTGACAGTTTCGGACTGTTTGTTCGACATTAATTTCATCGTGCTGCGTGTCTCAGTTTAGTTTGTAGACACTGGATTTTTTCGTCCATATCCAGGGAGTTTTATTTGTTCACATTTGAAAACTTTGATTATTTTAAATTAATATTTAAGCAAATTGTTGTCATTGATTTTGTTTTTTTTCAATCAGTGTTTTAAATAGCGCGCTATAGCGGCGCTATAGCGCCGCTATAGCGTTTTCCGACCAAAAAAGCTATGGCGCTATGCCCAAATAGCGCCGCTATAGCGCGCTATGCCCAAATAGCGCCGCTATAGCGCGCTATTCCGCGCTATAGCGCCGCTATTTGAGCATAGCGCGATTTTTTTAACCCGTACGCTATTTCGCGATAAACGCTATTTAAACCATTGTTTTCAATTAATTGAACTCAGTCAACCGTAATAAATCAGGGCGGGCAATAATAAGTACTTTGCAAAGCACGGAACGGTCCGTATCTCCATTTAAATAATTCAAACATTCGATGTAAACTGTTCAAAATAATCTCTCTACATAAATGTATTTGGAGACCAAATTTTACAGTTGTTAGATTTTTTTTTACTATTTTTTAGATAGCTAGAAAAAAATTAGCCTATCTAAACATTTCGAATCATCCAAAAACAGTGATTTTCAATCTATTTTAAAAGTTAGTAAATAAATTCTAAAAAAAAATGTAAAATTTGGTCTCTTGAGTTCATATTCATGTGGAGCTCATGTTGAGTCGTTCAGATCAATTGTTTAGACTTTGATAAATGAAGATATGAACTTGTAGCACATGCCGATCCAAAGTAACACAGCCTCACTCATAATAATAGTAGTAGCAACAATATAATAATAATAATAATAATAATAATAATAATAATAATAATAATAATAATTAGTCAAAGTGTAAAGCAAATTAGTTCCTAGTGATAATTGTTTTGGAAGGAGAGTGCATCTAAGTAATTTATTTTTGAAATCAGTCTAAGTAATTCTTTGACTCCTAACAATTTAAAATAATTCATGGATTCCACAGAATCTCAACCTAATTGATTAATTATTTGACAAATTAACTATTACTTCTCAATGATAAATTTTTTTTTTAACTTGAAATGAACACGGTGAACCAGATATAAACATAAAAAAATTTAATGATACCTTAGAGGCCAAATAGAACAAAAAAACCATGTTTAATAACCTCTAGGAAACTAACTAAACAGCAAATGTATTAAAAATAAAATAAAGGTTTGTTTTGTTATTGGGATACAGTAACAGTGGTCCTGAATTTTTCGTTGGCCAGTAGAAATTTAAAGCGGTTATGAATTCAAAGTTCTAACTATTGTACGGGGCAGTTACAGATGATCAATTTTTTTTAAAAAATTTAAACTTTACTCACATGTGAATTCGGAGTGAAAACAGACCGGATGGATAGTGACAAAATTATATCCGTATTTATTTTTTAAATATAGATGGAGATATGGATATGATATTAGACGGATACATATTATTAGTTATGTCTTCTAAAAATTATCTTATATTGATTAATTTTACATGTTATATTTATGAATTAGATGCTATGTGCATTTTGTTATATAAATTTTACATTTATTTTTAAAAGTTTTCGAAAAGACGTTCTTGGTATTGAACCATAAGATTTTATATAATAACAAATATAAATCTCTAAAGTGTTTACAAACTTGATTATTAGCATATAATATTAATGTACTATGATAAATTTGTCATGTTAATTAAATTACATTATAGTTTTTATATGCAAATCATGATAAATAGTTCGGATTAATTATTTAAACTTTAAAAATAAAGATACGAACCCGTAACACATACCAAAGAGCACTATGCACAGTACTTTAGCCTCGCTCTAATATATATTAATAGAAGAGGTGTGAATGAGGGCAGTAGAAATGATAGTCAATAAAAATTAAGGTTCTAAATAGCGTTTATCGTGTCATAGCGGGAAGCATACAAAAAAGCTATAGCGAAAGTTATGCTACATAGCTTTTTTTTATTTTTATAAAAATTATATCATATATTTGTACTAAATATCAACATTAACTAAGTCTCATAGAACAATAAATAATATCAAATTGATTAAAACATTATAATATTAATATTGAACCAATATAAAGTCCAAATTTCGACTCAAAATATCCATAGTAATACTAATATCATAAACCATCGATCTTTTTCTATTCAAAATATATTCAGCATCATGACATAATCTATCTTTTTTTCTATTTAAATTTCAAAATAACTTAGACATCATGGCATAATTAACTGTCTTAATTTATTCAAAATATTCAAACTACTATATAGTAAGTATCATTTTGTTACTTCAAGAAATATCTTAATATATTCAATCTAAGTCTTTATTTAAAGTTCATATAAATTGAAAAAAAAAACTCATGTTGTATAGCTCGTTGTAGCTTCCTTATTTTCATTTTGTTTGATGGATCTCTTATTGAATATTTAATAATTTAATATAAAGCTTAGTACGTCAATTGCAAAATAAAAAATCACGGTTAAAATCCAATCTGAGCCTTTATTTAAATATCATATAAATTGAAAAGAAAAAAAAAAGCTCATGTTGCATAGCGGGCGCTACACGCTATGCGCTATAGCGGACCGCTATTACCGCTACAACGCCCGTAGCTCAAATAGCGCGTTATTATGCCATAGCTCAGTGTTTATGGTCCAAAAATGCTATAGCGCACTATTTAGAACACTTATAACAACAGTTATAAGAGCATCTACATCCGTGAAACTCTTTGAGTTTCTAAATAACTATCAACTAATTTTTAGAAATTTTGTCTCTGAAAGTTTTTAAACCCTCACATCCCTGAAACTAAAATTAGAGTTTCTTAATTGCCACATCAGCAAATAAATTACAGGAGAAAATAATTTCAGCGAATTATTTGGCCACGTCAGAGTTTATAAACGGTTTCTTATTAAGAAACTTTGGAGCAAAGTTGTTAAATAAGAAACCCATCTGTATCCCTGAAACTGATTTAGAAATACCACATCAGATTAAAAACTCCAAGAGTTTCAGAGATATAGATGCTCTAAAGCGAATTTTTTAAATGAAATATTTCTAAATAAAAAAATACGCTACATCTCAAAATAAAATATAAGGTAACATCATGTTTCTAGAAATAAAAAAGAAGATTATAATGCATATGCTTTAAGAAATTGAAAATTACGTCAGTTGTAAATAACTAAATATAACAAAGCAGAGCACAAGAGATATTTCTTATAACAAAGCAGAGCAAAAGATAGTTTGGTAAAAGATGCCCTGACCGTTCCTTGTGCTTTATTTTGAAAAACAAACTACAAATCTATGGTAAAGATTTTAACAGAATTATTTTGTCTTCATGCAGCGCACGAATAATATGAAGCGCTGGTTTGATTCTATAGTTGAGGTGCTGCATGAAGTGGAAACTAGCCTGTTAAAATCTTTACCTCGAATCTATCTAGTTTACAAATATCCGGGTGCAAGTTGGGTATACGTAGAAGTCTCTCTCCTCGAAATCCAAAATCTAACGGCCCGTTGCCCCACTTTAGTAAGCACAAGTAATGTGCTCCTGTTCTTCACGAGCCATGAGTAATTTTAGACAGTGGGACCGGTAATCAATGACCAGACTAAGTCCTGGTCCAAGAATTTAATAGTTGATGTCCCGTAGACCGAGACAATTTTCGTACCTTTCAGTTTTTTATTTTTCTCCCTTATTTTCGTCCATTTTCCATGATCGAGACGGGTATCCTGCCCCGCAAATTGGTAAAGAATATAGTTCCCAACGGGATTGTATTAAATGCCTGGACCACTTTGCATTTGGAATTTTGGATGCTTGTATTTGCCTGAAATTCAATGCCAAATTTGAGACAACGGCCGTAAAATTTTGGAGTAATTTTTTTATAAAAAGTAAATGATGAAGAGATGAAAGGAGATAAAAACAAAATTTCATAAATTAATTTTATTTGGATGGGAATTTAATTGGAGTGCAACATTAATGAAGATTATTTATTAAATCTCCTGTAATCTTTTAAATTTTTTTTTATCTTGTTACTCTCATTCCAAAATATATACATCTCTTTATTTTATTTTCCATCTATTTGTATTTTTTCACCTCCCTTCCTTTCACATTGTGCAAACACAAAAAGTATTAAAATTTCATATGATTAATTAATATATATAGGAGCTCTTGAAGTGAGGACAATATCCATCTCAAAAACAAAGAAAAAATCAATTGTTATATGGAAATGAAAATTCTCCTGGTATATGAAAATACTTTTTTTTTTTTTTTTAACTTTGGCAGAGACTGCCAAGGAAAATACTTAATCCTTAAAAAGTGATATCTATGTTACTTAAAATATTACCTGGACAATAATTAATGACCATTAATGCTTCCATGGACACGACTGATATAAGTATTATATACGATTTTTTAGTAAAATAACTATAACAAAATGTACTAATTATTAATGATTAGAAATAACGCCACACAACATTCATATTTAATAGTTTCGTCTCGAGTAGATAAGTCAAAAGGTTATCAATAAGCATGAGAGCAGAGCTAGACTTTCGAACAATGGAGATTAAACACGTATGGGATCGATCAATTCTATAAAAAATTTCGAACTATGGAGATCAATTATAAACGTTGTGCAGAGAATGGGGGGTTAATTTTATTGTACCATGATATTTTATGCTAAATTATATAGAAAACTAAATATAAATACAAAACTTTGAAAATTAAATGGGGTTCAATTGACTCCCATTGAATCTTTTTAGATCCGCCTCAGAGTAAACATTTTCTCAATTATATATAATTTTTAGTTGAATAACTGTAACAAATAATACTCATCGTTAACGACTAGAAATCACGTCACACAACACTCAAGTTTAATAATTTTGTCGTGATTAGATAAGTCAAGAGAAATTATATGTAAACACTCTCTCTATTTATAATATTTTTTTATTCAAAACGTTTTTTTTTTCACAAATAACATAGTTGACAAAAGATGTCAATTGATTTATGCGTTACCACAACATTAATTGTTTATACTTTATCATTTTTCAACAAACCCAACATTGTCTACACCATAATTACTTACAATTATTCACAAAATACACGTCATTTTAAAAATTTCCGATCAGTCTAACGTGTGAAATCATACAATGGTTGTACTACGAATAATTCACAGGACCATAACGAATTAATAGGAATCATGCACCTTTTCGTGCATATGTTTCATATACAGAGTTTGGATTCACTGTAGAGTATTTACCACAGGAATATGACAGCTTGCTGTGTGTCACTGTGGTATGGGCCCTACAAAAATCTTCTTGTGGTATTCATGGAAAAGTTACGTACTACAGCGCCCCCAGTTCAAGCAACGCACAGTCGAAACAAAACCAGAGTCCAGAGAGGTGATTAGGTTTCCGGTCCAAGCATTAAATTATTTACCTAGTCCTGGGGTTAATGCGCATCCCGTGCTTTCAGTTTTCCTATTTTTACTTGTTATTTACCAAAGGGCCGAGAGACCAGAGGCCAGAGCCCAGAGGCGACCCTTCTCTCTACTCTACCACTGTCTACTGAGCGAACAGCACCCCCATTTTCTCTTTCCCTCTCTCTTTCTCTCTCTTTCTTCGGTAAAAATGGAGCTTTACAGCGGCACCAACGACGAGAGCAAAGATAGCATGTGAGATTATTTGACTTGGTTCAATCTATTTTCATGCTTAAACCCTTCAAACTTTTAAACTTTTAGTAAAATGACTAGTTTTATTAATCCCTGTTTCTTAACTCATTCGATCTGTTTTTATGCGCCTTTAATCGGTCTTGGCTTTCAAAGGAGGAGTAATTTTGACAGCAAAGTGTAAAATCTTGTTGTAGCAATCGGGTCTAGTGTCGAAACCTGATCCAGATAAGTGGGAATGTTGAGTTATAATCGGGATCTCATACCTCTATAAAAGTTCAATTCAACCAATATTAATGGGGTTTAGAGATTAGGCTTCTTTGCTTATTTTTCTCCCTTTGTTTTAGGCAAGTTTTATCAGTCCAAGAAACTCTTTTACGGTTAAGCAGGGTAATTTAAGCATCTTTACCTGCATTAGGTGCCCCGATTTTCTATGGAAACAAAAAAAACTTGTGTAATGATCAATTAGGTCTGTCAATAACTTTATACATCAACATCACTGAACAATACCAGCTGCATTTCACAATTCTTTTTATATGTTTTTCTCACTCTTGTAATAAAGAGGCCATAACTTGTCACTTTGCACTAGCTCTTTGCTATCAAGTTCAACTACTTTGATATTTCCCTAACCTTTGTCGTCACAAACCTCTCACAAGTTACAATCAAATTTTCCATGATCTCATAAAATTTTACCAATAATATGCACTGTTCCTGTAGTTTCTTGAAATTTCCTAGTTTTCACTTCCATGTAATTAATTTGATTTTTTTCTTCTTTGGTACACTTTCCATACATGATCAGCTTGGTTCCGTTGATAAATTTAGCTATTGTACGAGTTGCATTATCATTTTGCCTATTCCTTTAACCACGTACGTTCCCATAAGTAGTTCATATAACTAATATGTTATTGTTGAAATACTTGTGTAAGTGTTTGTCATTTTGCCTGTCGGAGTTTAATTTATTCCTTATTTTCTGTACTTTACACAAATATCAATACATCATATATGCTCACCCAACTTTCTCATCCAGCAGGTGCAATTTTAAGTTTATTCCAATATCGTTTATTCCAATATCATTTTGGTATTTGTGTTGTAGAACTAGTCCCAGAAATTGTGTAATGATCTATCTTGGCTATTGCTTTATACTTAATACTAATGATAAGATGACATTGACAACATTACTGCTCTATATCTAACATTTAATGGTGTACAAATTTCACATTCACTCCAATTAATACAGTTAATATTACTTGGAAATGGCCTTTTGGTAAATCATAGTAATACTCAGTCAATCTGAAAATTAAGTCGAATTGATTTAGCTCTACTTCCATCCTTTACATTATTTTGTTTTTCTTTTACTTAGTGTTACCAGTTAATAATATTGATGAAACCCTTTATTTAACCTATATCAGTGATTTCTTTGATTGGAAGGACGAAGATTACTGCCTGACAAGTAACCCAGCAAGTGGTAAATGCTGCAAATTTTAGTTTTATATTGGAAATCACCGGCATATGACTCAACTACCACGGTACCAGGCTGGCTTAATACCTCCATTTGTAGATCTATAATTTTCTTTTTCAGAACTGTACTTGGCCATTGTTTCTAAAATTTGTACTTGTTGGTACACAGGAGTAAAAAAGCTTGACATGTACATGCTGTATTGTTATGGAATTGTACAATACATGAAATTGTACAAAATTGAACTGTATTCCTACATAATCCTCCATGCATGCATATGAAGCCAGAGGATAAAAAAAGAAAAACAGATTGAACCAATGCCCTACCAACTTGTAGATACCGTCTCAATATTTAGGTAGCTATTATCAATCTAATTTCAGTTTGTTATGGGCTGATTATATTATTAACATTCAATTGCAGATTTTGCTAACCTCTTGTGGGATGATTTGAACCGAGATGAAACTGACATCTTAAACTTGCTTGGAGATCAAACTCCAATGAAGGAGTGCATGAACTTTGAAGATATTCCGTTCGATTATGGAGGTAATATGTTTTTTATTTCTTGTAGTTTTGAAAATTTTTGTAGGAATAAAAAATACTGTTTTGACATTATATATGAATATATGGTAGCTGCCTCCTTAGTTTCAGAAAACCAAGAAATATTAAAAAAAGTGAAAAAAGGATTTTATATCTTGAAAAATCACAATTAAAAAAGTTGAAGGGGGTGTCTTTTGTGACAGATTACACCAACAAGGGGTTGCAAGACGAGATTGCAGAACCTCCTTCTATGGTTAAAAGGAGAAAAATGCTTCAGTTCACAGCAGATTCCAATGGAGAAGATGCCGAGAAAACTCCAATTACATCTTCTACTCTTACTTCTGTGGTAAGTGTTTGTTTTACTAGCGTTCTTATATTTATTTCTGCTATGCATGTATCCCGGTAAAATAACAGCATTGGATAAATGGTATCATGGATCACATGTTACATCTTCTATTCCCTGGTAAGTTTACCATGTTAATTATCCATATACCCATATATTTCTGCCGTTTGTATAGGTGACCTAATAAAAAATATATTAGGTTGGACTTTCTGAAAGACTTGTATATTGTTCAATAATGTCCTTCACATCTTCTGCTTCTAACGTTGTTTAAGTGGCATTTGTTTTTGGGATCTTTTGTTTTTACATAATCTTGTAAAAAACTGTTACAACAATCCCAACTCTGATACTAGCTTACTAGAATTTTGGGAGACACTGAAATTAAAGAGTGAGCCAAAGAGACAAATTTGTGAGGAAAGCAAATTTTTATTCAACTAGTTGCATGGAGTACAGATGTCTTATATAGTTATATGTACATAATTTTGGGAGACACTGAAATTAAAGAGTGAGCCAAAGAGGCAATTTTGTGAGGAAAGTGAATTTTTATTCAACTAGTTGCATGGAGTACAGATGTCTTATATAGTTATATGTAACAATACATATTCTCTAAATAAAGAAATAAATCCTTAAAACTATCTTACATACTAAATACAGAAATTACTTCCTCCTTAATTGAGCTGCCATTTTTTTAACTTGATCCTTAATTTAGCCTGACAACTTATGCCTGCTAACGGTAAACCACCTGTCAAATAAAGCCTGCTGTTAATAGATGTTGAGATGAGAGGCGCACATAATAACAACATACTTAATTTTTCTTTGTCAGAAAATGAAAGGCCTAAAAAACATTTATAAATCTTATCTAATGGCAAGAAATATTCCTTTTGCAAGTCAAAAGGTATGAAATGAGATTTAGTTGACTGACATCTTTGGCCTGTCTCATTTATGTGTATAACCGTGTGGGGTATAAATTTTGAATGTTTGCTCCTTTCAACTATAATACAACCACTATTTCTAAATTTCACTAAAAGCTAATCAATTGCTACGCCACAAGCTCGAGACGGGCTTTAGTTGGCTTTTCTTAATATGTCTTGTATACGTCACTGGATTTTCATCCTTAGAAACTTGATATATTTTTGTCATATTTATTTTCTGTTGGAAGTATCATTGTATCTGTTAAAAAAATTGCTAGATAAGTAGTAAACTTTTTAGTTCTCACAAAGACTACAACTTTTACGTGAGATACTGCCTTTTTTCTAAGATGATGGCGACAACTACTTTCCAGATTTTCAAGAGATAAACCTATTGTTAAATAGATTTACATGAATGTCTATGCATACTTTGCACGTCACCTTTTCACCATGGTGTTAATAAGTTTGCTATTTGGTGTGCACAGAGTTCGACAAGCAGCAATGGCATTTCAGAGAGCTTACGCATTAGCACAAATTCCATCTCCAATTACCCAGGCATCTCTCTCTCTCTCTCTCTCTTTCTCTCTCACACACACACACTAAATGTTGACTTGTGCTTCCAAATAAATCTGGTAAAGGTTGACTAGATTAGTCAATGCCTGTAGATGGGTGAGGGCTCCTGGACCTGCTGGTGGGTTGGTCAAGGAAAAATGTTTAGTGTTAAAATTTTAATCTTACTCCGAAATATAGGCCTGACATTTAAATTATTCCAATACTTTTTGTTCAAAAAATACTAAAAAGTACCTAACCTAATCAGTGTTCTTGACCATAAACCTTTTCTTCTGTTTGTCCTTTTTTTTTGGTAAAGAGGTCCGTGAAATAACAACCTATTGTCACTACTATAGTTTTGAGAGGTTGAAAAATGATTGCCTTGCCAAGGAAAGATCCTGGATTCAATGTATAGTTTTTGTACCATGCCATACCAGCTTTGTACCATTCACACCTCAATTTCATTTTTGTTTCTCCATGTTCCTGGCCATTTTTGGCCCAGTAAGCACTCCAACTGCATAATCTGCAACAAAAAAATGAAAAAAAAAATGAAATGAACATTTTCCACAATTATAACAGCTGTAATGAGCGGTATGATATTTAATGTAAAATTTTAGTTTGATATCTGAATTATCCCCCTCGCTCTCTCTCTCAGAAACTGCAAATGCCCTTCCCATAGTAGGACTGAGTCACTCGTCGGAACGGTGGAACGGCAGTTCTACCCCTGAAAAATCGTCTTATTACAGCTCTGACGAGACGTATGTTTGTTGTTTCATTTCTCATATTTTCAAGAAAAGGCTAATTACCCTGGACCAGCCTGACCTCAGAATTGTGTTATTGGTCACCCCTCAGGGCTGCATAACTAAAGAGTTATGACAATTTCTTACACACAAGCCCATGGGAATTTGATCTCAAAGAAAGAAAATAATTCTTTTTGGTGATCTTTTGAAAGAAAATTAAATTTGTCTGTGTAAGCAGAAAAATTATAGTGGTTCATAGTAAGTTTGTCTAATTGTAAAAGCAGAAAATGAAATTTGTAGTAATCTTTTGATTGTTCATTTCTCTAATCTCTATTAAGTATCAACTGAAAGGCTTTTGTGCTTATTTCTTATAGGTCATGTAGCAAGAATTATGTTACATCCCCTTTTGACAAAATTAATATATCAGGTACAATCAGACATTACGCCCTCTTTATTCAGTCCATTTGTATATGACACACGGTTCTGTTGAAAATTGTGAAAAGCCAACAATAGGAAATATACAAGTCATCCGTAAAGAATGCCACTGAGGAGCTCTTTTCTCACGGATGGAGCTTGCATACTTTTGTGCTAATCTAAAGCGATTTACAATTTATTATTATTTTTTTACCTAGGGCTTGGTGAAGTAGCAGCTGATGGGGAAAGCGAAGTTGTTGAACAGACTACTAAACTCTCCACCCTTAGAATTTTCAAAGGTAAATTATGTGAACTAATCAGGTGTAACTTACTAGAGACGACCAGTATTGTATTTTACCAGCCTGCTTAGGTTTAATATTATACCCAAACCCGTTTGAATCCATACAGTATGTAAAAAACTTTGAACATGTGGTATCAAATTCCCCATAGAACCTTTACCAATCATGTGATCTGTTTTGCTGTGCTCCTGCCAAGTACCTCCTCTCTCAGAGATAAGAGAATTATTATCTTTTAAGGTATATACTGGCATATAATAATAAATGAGGGGTCAAAGTTGTAAATATTATATGCTATTATATTAAATTCTGATTTTCTTGTTTCCTTCTTTCAGGTAAAAAAACAGTCATAAAGGCACCGAAAAAGCTTAACTCATCGGTGGCTTATCCATTTACTATGATCAAGCCATTTGGAGTTCAAGAGGGTGTGACTTTGGATGACATAAATGCAAAAATCCATGCTCCCCCTGTGATAAAGAAAAAACTACAACATGTTGGAAATTTTGCATACCCAATTTCACAGTTCTCTGGTAAACCTGTGGTTGGTAAAAAGAAAATATGCACTGAAGGTGGCAAAGGAAGCATCACCATACTAAGGACCAAAGGATGAATATGTAGGATTTTAGGCTTTCTCAGCATATTCTTTTCTTTAATTTTTTAGCATGGTTCATTTTTTCATTATATTTTTATATGGTTGGGCAATAGTTGAGTGGCATTCGGGAGTGTTGTTTATTTCTTCTGTTTCTGCAATTATAGAAATTGTTATTGCCCATGGATTTGCTTTTTCCATTATTTTTTTTTTTGAACTTTAGTTTTAGATTTAGACTGATTTATGTGATGAAATGCATAGCTAAATTTACCTCTGATTAATATATATATATATATCCAAAGAATATCGAGTGTATCCATTTTGAATGGTTTATCCCATGGTCGTGAGTAGGGCTGGCAACGAACCAAACCAAACCAAACCTAACCCAGGTTCGGGTTCGGGTTCGAAATTGAAACTTGATTTCAAACCTCATAGACCAGTTCAGGTTTGGTTCGGTACAGATTTGAATTGGTTCGGTTTGGTTTGAAAATGGTTCAAAATGAGATCTGATTTTGAACAATCCATTAAACAAGTGCAAAAATAGACAGAAAATAGAAAGCTACAGTCCATTAAATAATCCATTGAACAATCCATTAAATAATCCATTGATCAATCCATTAAACAGCATACAATGGCACAACAAATTACATACAATAGTTCAAATGAAAAATTGTCTCTGAATTATACAGAGAGCGAGATGACCATGCCATTCATTGCCAAAAACCTACTTGCAAGCAAATAAAAAAATATGAATGAGCATGAAAGTAGAGATTTACATCAAGGAAGAATTGAGCCCTCAAATACATAGCTTATTAGCACTTAAAATTGGCCCTTAAGAAACACAATCTGAGTGTTGCGAAACAATTGGAACTAATTAAGCTTTAATTGCATTGTGAAGCTTACCTGGGGAGTAAATAAGGCTTTGTTAGGGATTAAGGAATTTCAAATTTGGCAAACCAGTTACTTACTAAAGGTTTTACCAGTATATCAAATTCAGATAAGTTACTGGTAATGACCAGTATAAGAAGAAATAGGTATTAAAATACTATTTTTGTTTTGCTTAAAATTCAGCCAAGACAAGAAAAACAAAGGATGAAGTAAAATAGAAGCAATGCCAATCAATTGGCAGAGTGAGGCAAAGGTACTATGCATAGCGTACCAATTAAACGGGTTACTTTTGTTGGTGTTCAATCGCCTTGCTAACGACGGTGCTGGAATTCTAGCTCTGAACCCTAGGTCGGCGGATGACTTCCAATCGATGGAGCTACGCCTTGGTGCTGAAACCCTAGCTCCGAAGCCCGTCTAGTGCAGTACTGAAACCGAACGTGAGGTGTACTGTTGGCTTAGAGAGAGAGAAAGAGAGAGAGAGAGCAGTACTGTTGCGAGATGAGAGTAGTTGCGACTTGCGAGAGAGAGAGGAGCGACAACCAAGTTAGGGTTTAGAGCATCTACATTCCTAAAACTCAAAAGGATTTCTAAATAACCGTTAACTACTTTTTAAAAAGAGGAGGATTCAAATGCCTCCATTTTTAAAACGTTAATGACTCAAAATTTATATCATAAACTTCAAAATAAAACCGTTAGATGTGATCTATACTATTTTATCTATGTACTCAAAAAAATTTATCACATTTTGGTTTTCTTTTTATGTGAATCAATAAGTTGAAAAATCAACGTCTAGAAATTATCCACATTAGTATGTTTTTACAAGCTCTTGATGACAACCAAAACGATATTGAAATGTCATAATTTTTTGCACGTGGATAGATAAAATAATGTAGATCATATCCAACGGTTTTATTTTAACTTTTAAGTTTTAAATTTTGAGTTATTAAAGTTTTTAAAAATGGAGGCATGATGGAGGCACCAAAAATGGAGGCATTTGAACCCTCCACTTTTAGAAATTATGGTCTTTAAAGTTTCTAACTCTCACATCCTTGAAACTCATTTTAGAGTTTCTATTAAACCACGTCAGCCACAAATTAAAAAGGAGAAACAATTTGAGCCAATCATTTGGCCAACATAGAGTTTATAAACAGTTTCTTAATAAGAAACTTTCCTGCATAGTTTCTAAATAAGAAACTCTTCCACATCCCTAAAACTGAATTAGAAACTGTCACGTCATATTAGAAACTCTAATAGTTTCAGGGATGTAGATGCTCTTAGAGCGAGATGAGAGCGAGTCAGAGAGAGTTTGAGATGAGAGCGTGGGAGGCTGGGAGTCTAGGACGGCTAGGTTAAATGAATGGCCTCTTTTGTGTTTTAATTTGATCGGTTAAAATGAATGGCCGGATTTTATGAGATTCGATTTGATCAGGTAAAATGAATGGGCGGTGATTTTATGAGATTCGAACCATAAAAAAATCACGAACGTATTTCGATCGAACCAGGCTAGGTTTGAGTTTGGTTTGAATTAATTTCAAACCGAACTTGATTTGGTTCGTTTCAATTCGAACCCATTTCGAATCAAATTAAACTCGAATCAAACCCGAATCAAATCACGAACTACGATTTTTTTTGCCAGCCCTAGTTGTGACAGAATTTTTTTCTTGATCTCATTTAAAATATTTCAATTTTTAGGTTTAGCACTCTCACATATTTCAATTTTTTTAACACGTCACTAAAACATTCAATATATATATTTTTGTTGTAACCAAAATAATGAAATTATTTTGAGTAAAGTATAACTAATTAAAATAAAGTAATTAATTAATAAATGTAGAAACGTGAGTGTAAGTAATAAGACAGAAAATTAGATTAGTTATAAAATAATAAATTGTGCGGCTTAGTTAGAAATAATTAAAAACGCGTGAAATAGATAAACATTCATTTTTAAAATCTAATAAACAAAACGCGTATCTAAATTATAAAATAACTAAAAACATATTAAACCAAATATTAATTTGGTAATATTTATAACTTATACATTTTTTTTATAAAAGTTGTAGCATTAGGAATTTTAATTATAAATTAACGTTCAAAACCAAATTTCAAACCATTTAAAATTAATTATAGTCCGTTAAAGTAAATCAAATAGATAGGAAATTAAAATATATTAGTTAAGTAAAAATACGTATAATTTACCGTATCTCTCGAACAAGTATGTTTATTTTTACCTTGCGAATAATTCGACCGTTGAATTTCTATAAACAATATATCTTCAAATTAAAATTTTACAAATACGAACTTAATTAGGATTAAATTAGATTAAATTGGATCAAAGTAAATGATCAATATCTGACAAAATTATAAAGAAATTTAGATTAATGCTAAGCTCGATGACATGAAATTAATTAATTAATATATGCCTAATCGGATCAGTCAGACCGACTGAATCGGTAAATTTTATAAAATCAAAATAATCGAGAAATTTAATTGCACATTAATTGGGATGAGGGTTAGAATAAAATTAGCGTAGATTTTAATTAGTTTAAATTACGTGATCACAGATCAGTCAACTCCGTATGAGTCTGACCCGTGTGGGCCGATCCGACTGACCCGCAGTTCGGAGCATACACGGAGCACGCTGATTTTTAGCAATAGAGACTCCAGCCCCCTCAGGTGTGGGATATCTGAATTATCTTTTTCGTGGGCGTACTCTTACCAGTCGATCCATCTGACCTGACATCCGCACTTTATTTTTAAGTAGATGCATTAAAACTGTAGAGCATGTTTATCCTTTCTGCACTGTAGTTAGATTTTCATAAACCCTAAAAAACTTGAATTTACTGTATTTTAGGAGTAGAATAATTAAATAATATTATAAATATATTATTAGAATATTAGGTTATTAGTTGTCTCCTTCCCGTGGAAGACAGTATATTATTATTATAATAATATGTGCATACGCATGCATTGGTGAGAGCTGAGCAGAGCCGAGTGACTTCGTTCCGTCTTGGTGTCACTTGGCATGGGACGGCCCGACAGCCACTGAGCTGAGGGTCACTTGATCCTTGGATGGCTTTAGGATTTATATTATATGTATAAACTTGATTATGTATCATTTTCGATCATTTTACTATTTGATGTGAGCAGTTCCGATCTCGAGTTCTGTGGCACGATACGATTCGGGAATTTATTCCTTCCCTACATTAGGAGCTACTTTGCCTAGAACGGTGTTAGTTTGTAATAATCTAGAAGTCAATAATACGATAAATTATCATAAAGCTTTGTTGATGAATTGAATGTTTATTTATATATCATTTTGTTGCCTTGAGTATTATTGAATTTATGGATCATTTCGAGTTCATGACTGAAATTGTGAAACTCCATAATATAGATAATATATACTCTTAAAAGTCACTGACCAAGGTAATTAGCAAGAACACTAATTACCGCGATAAGGTTAGCATGTGGATTAAAAGATGGTTAAGTTTTACAAACCACCTGACACGAGATGTCATTTTAATCACATAGATACATGTTCTAGGAACATGGTATTTGACAGACCCCGAATGAAACATTAAATAGAATTGTGTTCGTGTCATTTATGTTTTCATTCAGTGTCAAGTTCTACAGTATGAGATATTTATCGTTCCTACTAAGAAATATGTGTGTGTGAGTGTTATCTAACGATGTCCGTAAAAAGCAGTCATAACGGTAGCATTTCCATATGTATAGCTTAGCTGAGGAAGTGATAGTCTGCCAAGAATACTATTTGTCCCTCGTATCTCTATACGAGCTATAGCATCACTGGGCCCCTTGGTAGAGTTAGATTATCTGCATGCGGTATAATTACAAGAGTAATTATATTTGATAATCTACTCAAGATCAAGAAAAGATACAGTTAGCAAGGATGACACACATCTACCTTGAAACTGATCTGATAGCTATGAGACAGAAGAACTGACACAAGTAAATTGTTTACTGGATCGTGATATTGTACAGTACATCATCATCTGTGTAATTGGATGGTCATAATGTATAATGCCAGATGCCTCCTATGATTATAGAAGTTAAAATAGTTTTAACTCTATTTACCAACATAACATAGATCCTATTGGGTCATACTATATAGGAGTTATTCGGAGAATCTTACTGATTAATTATAAATTGATTATAATTAATATTAAGATGGTTATAATTAATTATACGTGTTATAATTAAATTATATTTGTCATGTAAAAATGACAAAGCAAAAACTAATGGTTATAATTAGTTATACTTGATATAATTAATTATAATTAATTGTACGTCATTTAGAATGACAAACAGAAACAAAAATTACCAAACGAAAACCGCAGACGAATATAATTGTACATGACAATTATACATATTTGATTTGGATATTTACTATTCATAATGGGTTTGGGTTAATGGGTTTAGAATCCATTAAACTAATCTAACCAATATGAAGTTGCAAAATTAAATTTGAATGCCTCTCCAAAATCGCCACAAAAGGGCATTTTGGTAATTTTGGGAACTTCAGGGGTATTTCGGTCCTTTTGCGGACCTCCTCGGATGCCTATAAATAGAGGGGCATAGGTGAAAGAGAAAACTCACTAATTCACGTGTTAATCTGATTACTTCGTTAATTGGAATTCTCTCTTTCTCTGTTTACGGTTTTTTGGATTGGTGAATAGTGTTTTACCGAATTTAGCGGTATTTCAGATTTTGATAATCAGTGAATCTGATTGATCGAAAGTTTGGTGAATAGTGTTTTTGCAGAATTCCGCGGTTTATAGTATTTCTGGCAAAAGAAATAAACCGCTCTCTGGTTAGTCTTGGTGGATAACCAATAGAGGTATCACACGTGTGATACTCCGAGTCGATTCCTTCCCTGGTGTAGCTCTACTCGCTCGGTCTGCATTCCAACTGTGATTTGGAAACAAGGTATAAACATGTTATATTAATCTATTTAATTGATAAATAGATTTAATGTTTTAGAAATCAATTATGGAGTAGATCTGTAAATAGGATTAAACGGATCTTCTTGATTCATTTAATCCGTAGCTTAAGGTAGATTTAAAAAATTTTGTTTTACTCTTTCCGCACCTTAAGCAAATAAATGGGTTTGAACCATCAAAACCCCAACATACTTAATCAATGGGTTTGACCGTCAAAACCCAACAAACGGAAGTTCCCAAGGCCCAATGCAGGTCTTGAGGAATGAAATGCAAGTGCATAAGGTCGGCGAGCCTTGATGCACGGGGTCGAGCTCGAGTCGAGCCCCTGATTCCTATTGGTTTGGCCGGACGGTAGAGTTCTCTCCTGCTCATGAGGGAAGAGATGAACTTTTTACGACTTGCATTGTATGATTTCTCCTATTGGATATGTTTGGGTGATGAATCGTTAGGCGAGATGACACACCAGATTTTGATATAACCATCGGCTAGTGTGCTATTATCTTGTGGGCAATGCTCGATGTCACTAGGCAACGTGTATCATTGCACTCTGATCACAGTCCTTGGATTATATTGTTTGGATCTTTTGATCCTATTGGCATGGCACGGGGTGATTACTTTATCCATATTATTATTATTATTATTATTGTATTTGGGCACACAGTGCAAGGAGTACTGGATTCCGACTTGATTTATATCCGATATTACACCTTGATTTTATTTTGGGTTTATTTCGCATGTTGGTATAATAGAATAATCGCATCATGGCATCATTCAAAAGTATTGTAAATTCTATTAGCTATTAATATAGGTTCACACATGTGCATATTTTTAATTGTATTCATTTTATAAATAAAAGTGCTTTGATCGTAGAGGATCCCTGAGGGGATAATTCTGGGTCACATATTGGGCGATTCGTCGGTCACCCACAAGTTGTTTCGTGGGTTTTAGGTACATGTTCTGGCGGTCCGCAGCAGGAGATGTCAGGAGCTGTCCCCGAGGGCCACACCACTTGACCTAGTTAGGGTTAGGCTTTTGATTAGATTTACGAGTCCCGTATTTCCTGTGTTATATATACGGACTCGATAGATCATCTATCCCCTTCTATAGATGGTGTTATTTGGATCCGAGATGGATCGAATTATATGTTATGTATGTGTATGTTTATTTATTTGCTATGTGACTGATGCTTGATATTTATATTATTTTGCTTCCGCTGTTGTTTGATTTATTATTTATGATTAGCCTTGCGTGCTTAATGATTAATTAAGCACGAGGCGAGGTTGATCACACCTTAATCCAGAATTTCGGGTTTGGGGTGTGACAATACTGGAATTGTAATTTCTACCCTCTTAAGTTTCTAAACCTCAACTCTCGTTTGTTGGTATTCTACCTAAGTTACTTGTTTGGTTTACTAAAAGTATCCACCATCTCTCGATGCATGAAAAGTTTCACCTCTCGGCTAATAATAGGTTTTATCTCTCAGTTTACAAATCTACCTCATGTACTTAGTCTGGTTAAGAGAAATATCAAGGCCAAATTACAAGAAAGATGCTGCAGTACATCTAACAGTAAACCAAGAATAATTCAAGCAATTTCAACTAAGCAATTAAATTAATATTCAAACAAGCAAACACAAACATCAACACAGATTCAAATAACATGCATATAAAACAGAACATCCGACTACATCATAACCCTAGAAACTAAAAAGTCTACTCTAACATGATCAAAAAGCAAATAAAATAAATAGAAAGAAAACAAGAAGAAAGGATAAAACGCGAAGAACAAAAGCTCCAAGCCAAGCCTCCTTTTTCCAAGCTCTCGAAACAAAGTGGAAAAGAATGGTGGTCTCTCAGAGATGGCCTCCCCAAAGGGGAGATCCCCCAAAAGGTAAGATGTCCTTCCTCTTGCTGCCTCCCTCTTCTTTATAGCTATTTTGTGACTTGGGGAACAAGCAACCAATAATGGAAGGTGAATCAATTAATATCTCGTGAGATATGGCAATAAATTTCAGCTGATGCCTTTCTAAAAAGTTTCTTGCGACTTGCACATTACAAATTCTGATTTATAACCTTCCTAGAATTATAGATCTCGTTGTCCTCTTTCTATCAAGTCTTTATTTGCCTAAAACGGAGTTCGTATGGCCAAGATATGACAAAAATACGAAAAGATGTTGAAAGCTGGAATTTCCAAATTTGCTCTGTCTGCTTTCTGAGCGGTCCGCGTCCTGCCTCTGTTTCTGCTGTGAACCAAACTTCAAATGGGCATAACTCATTATCCGTAACTCCGTTTTCAGTGTTCTACCACTTTTCGGAAAGCTTGCGAGAAAATCTATAATTTTCTCCATTTCCTAAAATTTAAATAGACTTGGGCAGTAACTTAATTCTTGGTATAATTCTAAACTAAATTAAACTAAATTAACCTAAATGCATGAAAATTGGTCAAGTTATTTATATAAAACCCTAGGCAAAAGTATACATAATTGGCGCTCATCAGGCAAGATAATAGGGCATTTACAACCCTAATAAAACACACCAATTGAAGATGTTTGGAGCACTCTAGTAGTGTCTCAAGATGGCAAGATAATATGGTAGTTGTAACCCAAATAAAACACTCCAATTGAAGGTGTTTGGAGCACTCTAGTTCTATCTCCAGATAACAAGATAATTGAGCATTGACAATCCTAATACAACACTCCAAGTTAAGGTATTCGGAGAACTCTAGTAGTGTCCTTTTATGGCAAGATAATAGGGCATTTACAACACTCCACTTGAAAGTGTTTGGAGAACTCTAGTAGTGTCTCTTATGGCTAGATAACAGGACATTTACAACCTTAATACAACACTTCAATTGAAGGTGTTCGGATCACTCTAGTAGTGTCTCTAGACAGCAAGAAAATAGGAAATTACAACCCTAAAAGAAAAAAAATACTCCAATTGAAAGTGCTTGGAGCACTCTTGTAGTGTCTCTAAATGGTAAGATAATAGGGTATTTACAACCCTAATACAACACTCCAATTGAAAGTGTTTGGAGCAATCTTGTAGCGTCTTTATATGACAAGATAATAGGGCATTTACAACCCTACGACACTCCTATTGAAGTTGTTTGGAGCACACTTGTAGTGTTTACATAGGGCAAGATAATAGGGCATTTACAACCCAATTACAACACTCCAATTGAAGGTGTTTGAAGCACTCTAGTGGTGTCTCTATATGGCAAGATAATATTGCATTTACAACCCTAATACAACATTCTTACTGAAGTTGTTCGGAGCACTCTTGAACTGTCTCTATATGGCAACATAATAGAGCATTTACAACCCTAATACAACATTTTAATTGAAAGTGTTTAGAGCACGCTAGTAATGTCTCTATATGGCAAAAGAAGAGGGCAGTTACAAACCAAATTCAACACTCCAATTGAAAGTCTTTGCAGCACTCTAGTAGTGTCACCAAATCGTAACATAAGAGGGTAGTTGTAACCCTAATAAAATACACCAATTGAAGGTGTTTGAACCACTCTAGTAGTGTCTCCAGATGGCAAGACAATAGGTTAGTTGTAACCCTAATAAAACACTCCAATTGAAAGTGTTCGGAGCACTCTAGTAGTGTCTCCAGATTACAAGACAATATGGTAGTTGTAACCCTAATAAAACACTCCACTTGAAGGACTTTGGAGCACCCTAGTAGTGTCCCTTTATGGCAAGATAATAGGGCATTTACAACCCTAATACAACACTCCAATTGAAGGCATTTTGATCACTCTTGCAGTGCCTCTATATGGGAAGATAATAGGGCATTTACAACCCTAATATGACACTCCAATTGAAGGTGTTTGGAGCACTCTAGTAGTGTCTCTATATGACAAGATAATTGGGCATTTACAACCCCAATACAACACTCCAATTGAAGGTGTTTGGAGCACTCTTCTAGAGTCTCTATATGACAATATAATAGGGAATTCACAATTCTAATACAACACTCCAATTGAAGGTGTTTGGAGCATTCTTATAGTGTCTCTATAGGGCAAGATAATACGGCATTTACATCACACCAATTGAAGGTGTTTGGAGCACTCTAGTAGTGTCTCTATCTGACAAGATAATAGGGCATTTACAACCCTAATACGACAAACATATTGAAGTTGTTCAGAGCACTCTTGTAGTGTCTTCAGATGGCAAGATAACATAGCATTTACAACCCTAATATTACACTCCAATTGAAGATGTTTTGAGCACCTTTGTAGTTTCTCTATATGACAAGATAAAATGGCATTTACAACCCTAATACAACATTCCAATTGAAGGCGTTTGGAGCACTCTAGTAGTGTCTCCAGATGGCAAGATAATAGGGCATTTACAACCCTAATACGACACTCCAATTGAAGGTGTTTGGAGCACTCTAGTAGTGTCTCTATATGACAAGATAATGGGGCATTTACAACCCCAATACAACACTCCAATTGAAGGTGTTTGGAGCACTCTTCTAGAGTCTCTATATGACAATATAATTGGGAATTCACAATTCTAATACAACACTCCAATTGAAGGTGTTTGGAGCATTCTTATAGTGTCTCTATAGGGCAAGATAATACGGCATTTACATCACACCAATTGAAGGTGTTTGGAGCACTCTAGTAGTGTCTCTATCTGACAAGATAATAGGGCATTTACAACCCTAATACGACAAACATATTGAAGTTGTTCAGAGCACTCTTGTAGTGTCTTCAGATGGCAAGATAACATAGCATTTACAACCCTAATATTACACTCCAATTGAAGATGTTTTGAGCACCTTTGTAGTTTCTCTATATGACAAGATAAAATGGCATTTACAACCCTAATACAACATTCCAATTGAAGGCGTTTGGAGCACTCTAGTAGTGTCTCCAGATGGCAAGATAATAGGGCATTTACAACCCTAATACGACACTCCAATTGAATGTGTTTGGAGCACACTAGTAGTGTCTCCAGATAGCAAGATCATAGGGCCATTACAACCCAAATACGACACTCCAGTTGAAGGTGCTTGGAGCACCATAGTAGTGTCCCTCTATGGCAAGATAATAGGCATTTACAGCCCTAATACAACATTCCAATTGAAGGTGCTCGGAGCACTCTTGTCGTGTCTCTATTTGACAAGATAATAGGTCATTTACAACCCTAATACAACACTCCAATTGAAAGTGTTTGGGGTCCTCTAGTAGTGTCTTTATATGGCGAGATAATAGGGCATTTACAACCCTAATACAATACTCCAATTGAATGTGTTTGGATCACTCTTGTAGTTATGGCAAGATAATTGGGCATTTACTACCCTAATACAACACTCCAATTGGAGATATTTGGATAACTATAGTAGTGTCTCTATATGACGAGATAATGGGGTAATTACAAACCTAATACAACACTCCCATTGAAGGTGTTTGGAGTACTCTTGTAGAGTCTCTATATGACAATATAATATGGCATTAACAACCCGAATACAACACTCGAATTGTAGGTGTTTCGAGCACTCTAGTAGTGTCTCTATATGACAAGATAATAGGGCATTTACAACCCTAATACGAGACTCCTATTGAAGTTGTGTGGAGCACTCTTGTAGTGTCTCCAGATGGTAAGATAATGGGGCATTTAGAACCCTAATACGACAGTCAAATTGAAGGTGTTTGGAGCACTCTAGTAGTTTCTCTATATGGAAAGATAATAGGGCATTTACAACCCTAATACAACACTCCAATTCAAGGTTTTTGGAGCACTCTAATAGTGTCTCTATATGACTAGATAATGGAGCATTTAAAACCCTAATACAACACTCAATTTGAAGGTGTTTGGAGAACTTTTGTAGAGCCTCTATATCGCAAGATAATAGGGCATTTACAACCCGAATACGACACACCTATTGAAGTTGTTAAGGGCACTCTTGTAGTGTCTTGAGATGGCAAGAAAACATGGCATTTACAACCCTAATATGACACTCCAATTGAAGGTGTTTATATCACTCTTGCAGTGTCTCTATATGGCAAGATGGCATTTACAACCCTAATACGACACACCTATTGAAGTTGATCGGGGCACTTTTGTAGTGTCTTAAGATGGCAAGAAAACATAGCATTTACAACCCTAATATGACACTCCAATTGAAGGTGTTTGGAGCACTCTTCTAGTTTCTCTATATGGAAAGTTAATAGGGCATTTACAACCCTAATACAACACTCCAATTGAAGGTGTCTGGAGCACACTTGTAGTGTCTCTATCTCGCAAGATAATGGAGAATTTACAATCCTAATACAACTCTCCAATGAATGGTGTTTGGAGCACCTTCATAGTGTGTCCAGATGGCAGGATTATACAGCGTTTAAAACCCTAATACGACACTCCAATTGAAGGTGTTCCGAGCACTCTTGTAATTGTCTCTATATGACAAGATAATAGGTCATTTACAACCCTAATACGACACTCCTACTGAAGTTGTTCGGAGCACTCTTGTATTGTCTCTCGATGGCAAGATAAGGGCATTTACAACCCTAATACGACATTCCTATTGAAGTTGTTCGCAGCACTCTTGTAGTGTCTCTAGATGGCAAGATAATAGGGCATTTACGACCCTAATACGACACACCAATTGAAGGTGTTTGGAACACTCTTGTAGTGTCTTTATATGGCGAGATAATAGGGCATTTACAACCCTAATACGACACTCCTATTGAAGTTGTTCGGAGCACTCTTGTAGTGTCTCCAGATGGTAAGATAATAGGACATTTACAACCCCAATACAACACTCCAATTGAACATGTTTGGAGCACTCTTGTAGTGTCTATATGTGGCATGATAATATGGCATTTACAACACTCCAATTGAAGGTGTTTGGAGCACTCTAGTAGTGTCTCTATATGGCAAGCTTATAGGGCATTTACAACCCTAATACGCACTCCAATTGAAGTTGTTCGGAGCACTCTTGTAGTCTCTCCAGATGGCAAGATAATAGGGCATTTACAACCCTATTACGACACTCCAATTGAAGATGTTTGCAGCACTATTGTAGTGTATCTATATGACAAGATAATAGGGCATTTATAACCCAATACAACACTCCAATTGAACATGTTTGGAGCACTCTTGTAGTGTCTCTATATGGCATGATAATAGGGCATTTACAACTTTAATACCAAACTCCAATTAAAGGTGTTTCGATCACTCTTGCAGTGTCTCTATATAGCGAGATAATAGGGAATTTACAACCCTAGTACAACACTCCAATTGAAGGTGTTGGGAGCACTCTAGTAGTGTCTCTATATGGCAAGATTATAGGGCATTTACAACCCTAATACGGCACTCCTATTGAAGTTGTTCGGAGCACCCTCGTAGTGTCTCCAGATGGCAAGATAAGAGGGCATTTACAACCCTAATACGACACTCCAATTGAAATTGTTTGGAGCACTCTTGTAGTGTCTCTATATGACAAGATAATAGGGCATTTATAACCAATACAACACTCCAATTGAACATGTTTGGAGCACTCTTGTAGTGTCTCTATATGGCATGATAATAGGGCATTTACAACACTCCAATTGAAGGTGTTTCGATCACTCTTGTAGTGTCTCTATATGGCAAGATTAAAGGGCATTTACAACCCCAATACGACACTTCTATTGAAGTTATTCGGAGCACTCTTGTAGTGTCTCCAGATGGCAAGATAATAGGGCATTTACATCCCTATAACGACACTCCAATTGAAGGTGTTTTCAGCACTATTGTAGTGTCTCTATATGACGAGATAATAGGGCATTTACAACCTTAATACAACACTCTAGTTGAAGGTGTTTCGATCACTCTTGCAGTGTCTCTATACGGCAAGATAATATGGTATTTACATCCCAAATACAACACTCCAATTGAAGATATTGCAGCACTCTAGTAGTGTCTCTATATGGCAATATAATAGGTCATTTACAACCCTATTACGACACTCCTATTGAAGTTGTTCAGAGCAGTCTTGTAGTGTCTCTAGATGGCAAGATAATATGGCATTTACAACCCTAATACGACACTCCAATTGAAGGTGTTTGCAGCACTCTTGTAGTGTCTCTATATGGCGAGATGATAGGGCACTTACAACCCTAATACAACACTCCAATTGAAGGTGTTTCGATCACTCTTACAGTGTCTGCATATGGCAAGATATTAAGGCATTTAATTCCCTAATACAACAATCCAAGTAGGTGTTTCGAGCAGTCTTGTAGTGTCTTTATATGGCAAGATAATAGATCATTTACAACCCTAATACGACACTCCTAGTGAAGTTGTTCGCAGCAGTCTTGTAGTGTCTCTAGATGGCAATATAATATGGCATTTACAACCCTAATACGACACACCAATTGAAGGTGTTTGGAACACTCTTCTAGAGTCTCTATATGACATGATAATATTGCATTTACAACACTCCAATTGAAGGTGTTTGGAGCACTCTAGTAGTTTCTCTATATGGCAAGATTATAGGGCATTTACAACCCTAATACGCACTCCAACTGAAGTTGTTCGGAGCACTCTTGTAGTCTCTCCAAATGGCAAGATAATAGGGCATTTTACAACCCTATTGCAATACTCCAATTGAAGGTGTTGGGAGCACTCTAGTAGTGTCTCTATATGGCAAGATTATAGGGCATTTACAACCCTAATACGACACTCCTACTGAAGTTGTTCGGAGCACTCTTGTATTGTCTCCAGATGGCAAGATAATAGGGCATTTACAACCCTATTACGACACACCAATTGAAGCTGTTTGCAGCGCTATTGTAGTGTCTCTATATGGCGAGATAATAGGGCATTTACAACCCTAATACAACACTCCAAATTAAGGTGTTTGGATCACTCTTGTAGTGTTTCTATATGAAAAGATAATAAGGTACTTATAACACAAATACAACACTCCAATTGAAGGTGTTTCGAGCACTTTTGGAGTGTCTCTATATGTCGAGATAATAGGGCATTTACAACCCTAAGACAACACTCTAATCGAAGGTGTTTGGATCACTCTTGCAGTGTCTCTATATAGCAAGATAATAGGGCATTTACAATCCTAATACTACATTCCAATTGAAGGTGTTTGAAGCACTATTCAAGTGTGTCTATATGGTTAGATAATGGGGCATTTACCACCATAATACAACACTCTAATTGAAGGTGTTTGGAGCACTCTTGTAGTGTCTCTTGTAGTGTCTCCAATGGAAGGTGATTCGAGCACTTTCGTAGTGGCTTTATATGTCCAAATAATGGGGCATTTACAACCCTAAGACAACACTCCAATTGAAGGTGTTTCGAGCACTTTTGGAGTGTCTCTATATGGCGAGATAATAGGGCATTTACAACCCTAAGACAACACTCTAATCGAAGGTGTTTGGATCACTCTTGCAGTGTCTCTATATAGCAAGATAATAGGGCATTTACAACCCTAATACTACACTCAAATTGAAGGCGTTTGAAGCACTATTCAAGTGTGTCTATATGGCTAGATAATGGGGCATTTACCACCCTAATACAACACTCTAATTGAAGGTGTTTGGAGCACTCTTGTAGTGTCTCTATATGGCAAGATAATAAGGCTTTCACAACCCAAATGCAACACTCCAATGGAAGGTGTTTCGAGCACTTTCGTAGTGGCTTTATATGTCCAAATAATGGGGCATTTACAACCCTAAGACAACACTCCAATTAAAGGTGTTTCGAGCACTTTAGGAGTGTCTCTATATGGCGAGATAATAGGGCATTTACAACCCTAAGACAACACTCTAATCGATGGTGTTTGGATCACTCTTGCAGTGTAGCAAGATAATAGGGCATTTACAACACTAATACTACAGTCCAATTGAAGGCGTTTGAAGCACTTTTGTACTGTCTCTATATGGCAAGATAATACGACATTTATAATACTCCAATTGAAGGTGTTCGGAGCACTCTTGTAGTTGTCTCTATATGACAAGATAATAGGTCATTTACAACCCTAATACGACACTCCCATTGAAGTTGTTCGGAACACTCTTGTAGTGTCTCTGGATGGCAAGATAATAGGGCATTTACTACCCTAATACGACACCCCAATTGAATGTGTTTGGAGCACTCTTGTAATGTCTCTACATGACAAGAAAATAGGGCATTTACAACCCCAATACAACACTCCAATTGAACATGTTTGGAGCACTCTTGTAGTGTCTCTATATAGCAATATAATAGGGCATTTACAACACTCCAATTGAAGGTGTTTGGAGCACTCTACTAGTGTCTCTATATGGCAAGATTATAGAGCATTTACAACCCTAATACGACACTCCTACTGAAGTTGTTCCGAGCACTCTTGTAGTGTCTCCAGATGGCAAGATAATAGGGCATTTACAGCCATAATACGACACTCCCATTCAAGGTGTTTGCAGTACTCTTGCAGTGTCTCTATATGGAAAAATAATAGGGCATTTACTAACCTAATACAACACTCCAATTAGAAGGTGTTTGGAGCACTCTAGTAGTGTCTCTATATGGCAAGATAATAGGTCATTTACAACCCTATTACGACACTCCTATTGAAGTTGTTCAGAGCAGTCTTGTAGTGTCTCTAGATGACAAGATAATATGGCATTTACAACCCTAATACGACACTCCAATTGAAGGTGTTTGCAGCACTCTTGTAGTGTCTCTATATGGCGAGATGATAGGGCATTTACAACCCAAGTACGACACACCAATTGAAGGGGTTTGGAGCACTCTTGTTGTTTCTATACGGCAAGATAATAGGGCATTTACAACCCTACTACAATACTCCAATTGAAGGTGTTCGGAGCACTCTTGTAGTGTCTCTATATGGCAAGATAATAGGTCATTTACAACCCTAAAACGACACTCCTACTGAAGTTGTTCCGAGCACTCATGTAGTGTCTCCAGATGGCAAGATAATTGGGCATTTACAACCCAAGTACGACACACCAATTGAAGGTGTTTGGAACACTCTTCTAGTGTCTTTATATGGCGACATAATAGGGCATTTACAACCCTAATACGACACTCCTACTGAAGTTGTTCGGAGCACTCCTGTAGTGTCTCCAAATGGCAAGATAAGAGGGCATTTACAACCCTAATACGACACTCCAATTGAAAATGTTTGGAGCACTCTTGTAGTGTCTCTATATGAAAAGATAATAAGGCATTTATAACCCTAATACCACACTCCAACTGAAGGTGTTTGGATCACTCTAGTAGTGTCTTCATATAGCAAAGAAATGGGGCATTAACAACTCTTACACGACACTCCAATTGATGGTGTTAGGAGCACTCTTGTAGTGTCTCTATATGGCAAGTTAATACGGCATTAACAATACTCCAATTGAAGGTGTTTCGAGCACTCTTGTAGTTGTCTCTATATGACAAGATAATAGGTCATTTACAACCATAATACGACACTCCTATTGAAGTTGTTCGGAGCACTCTTGTAGTGTCTCAAGATGGTAAGATAATAGGGCATTTACTACCCTAATACGACACTCCAATTGAATGTGTTTGGAGCACTCTAGTAGTGTCTCTATAGGGCAAGATAATAGGGCATTTACAAGACTCCAATTGAAGGTGTTTGGAGCACTCTAGTAGTGTCTCTGTATGGCAAGATTATAGGTCATTTACAACCCTAATACGACACTCGTACTGAAGTTGTTCCGAGCAATCTTATAGTGTCTCCAGATGGTGAGATAATAGGGCATTTACAACCCTAATACAACACTCCAATTGAAGGTATTTCGATCACACTTGCAGTGTCTCTATATGGCAAGATAATAGGGCATTTACAACCCTAATACAACACTCCAATTAGATGGTGTTTGGAGCACTCTAGTAGTGTCTCTATATGGCAAGATAACAGGTCATTTACAACCCTAATACGACACTCCTATTGAAGTTGTTCGCAGCAGTCTTGTAGTGTCTCCCGATGGCAAGATAATAGGGAATTTACAACCCTAATACGTCACACCAATTAAAGGTGTATGGAACACTTTTGTAGTGTCTTTATATGGCGAGATAATACGGCATTTACAACCCTAATACGACACTCCTATTGAAGTTGTTCGGAGCACTCTCGTAGTGTCTCCAGATAGCAAGATAATAGGGCATTTACAAGACTCAAATTGAAGGTGTTTGGAGCACTCTAGTAGTGTCTCTTTATGGCAAGATTATAGGTCATTTACAACCCTAATACGACACTCCTACTGAAGTTGTTCCGAGCACTATTGCAGTGTCTCCAGATGGTGAGATAATAGGGCATTTACAACCCTAATACAACACTCCAATTGAAGGTGTTTCGATCACTCTTGCAGTGTCTCTATATGGCAAGATAATAGGGCATTTACAAATCTAATACAACACTCCAATTAGAAGATGTTTGGAGCACTCTAGTAGTGTCTCTATATGGCAAGATAACAGGTCATTTACAGCCCTAATACGACACTCCTATTGAAGTTGTTCGCAACAGTCTTGTAGTGTCTCCCGATGACAAGATAATAGCGAATTTACAACCCTAATACGTCACACCAATTGAAGGTGTTTCGATCACTCTTGGAGTGTCTCTATATGGCAAGATAATAGAGCATTTACAACCCTAATACGACACTCCTATTGAAGATGTTCGGAGCACTCTCGTAGTGTCTCTAGATGGCAAGATAAGAGGGCATTTACAACCCTAATACGACACTCCAATTGAAAATGTTTGGAGCACTTTTGTGGTGTCTCTATATGACAAGATAATAGGGCATTTACAACCCCAATACAACAAACAAATTGAAGATGTTTGGAGCACTCTTGTAGTGTCTCTATATGGCATGATAATCGGGCATTTACAACACTCCAATTGAAGGTGTTTCGATCACTCTTGTAGTGTCTCTATATGGAAAGATTATAGGTCATTTACAACCCTATTACGACACTCCTACTGAAGTTGTTCCGAGCAGTCTGGTCGTGCCTCCAGATGGCAAGATAATAGGGCATTTACAACCCTAATACGACTCTCCAATTGAAGGTGTTTGCAGCACTATGGTAGTGTCTCTATATGGCGAGATAATAGGGCATTTACAACTTTAATACAACACTCCAATTGAAGTTGTTTCGATCACCCTTGCAGTGTCTCTATATGACAAGATAATAGGGCATTTACAACCCTAATACAACACTCCAATTGAAGGTGTTAGGAGCACTCTAGTAGTGTCTCTATATGGCAAGATAATAGGTAATTTACAACTCTATTACGACACTCCTATTGAAGTTGTTCGGAGCAGTCTGGTCGTGTCTCCTGATGGCAAGATAATAGGGCATTTACAACCCTAATACGACTCTCCAATTGAAGGTGTTTGTAGCACTATTGTAGTGTCTCTATATGGCGAGATAATAGGGCATTTACAAATTTAATACAACACTCCAATTGAAGTTGTTTCGATCACTCTTGCAGTGTCTCTATATAGCATGATAATAGGGCATTTACAACCATAATACGACACTCCAATTGAAGGTGTTTGGAGCACTCTAGTAGTGTCTCTATATGGCAAAATAATAGGTTATTTACAACCCTAATACGACACTCCTATTGAAGTTGTTCGGAGCAGTGTTGTAGTGTCTCTAGATGGCAAGAAAATAGGGCTTTACATCCCAAATACAATACTCTAATTGAAGGTATTTGGAGCACTCTAGTATTGTCTCTATATGGCAAGATAATAGGGCATTTACAACCTTAATACAACACTCCAATTAGAATGTGTTTGGAGCACTCTAGTAGTGTCTCTATATAGCGAGATAATAGGGCCTTTACAACCCTAATACGACACTCCTATTGAAGTTGTTCACAGCACTCTGGTAGTGTCTCTATATGACGAGATAATAGGGCATTTACAACCCTAATACAACACTCCAATCGAAGGTGTTTTGATCACTCTTGTAGTGCCTTTATTTGGCGAGATAATAGGGCATTTACAACCCTAATAAAGCACTCCAATTGAAGGTGTTTGGATCACTCTTGCAGTGTCTCTATATGGCAAGATAATAGGGCATTTACAACCCTAATACAACACTCCAATTGAAGGTGCTAGGAGCACTCTAGTAGTGTCTCTATATGGAAAGATAATAGGTAATTTACAACTCTATTACGACACTCCTATTGAAGTTGTTCGGAGCAGTCTGGTCGTGTCTCCTGATGGCAAGATAATAGGGCATTTACAAGCCTAATACGACTCTCCAATTGAAGGTGTTTGCAACACTATTGTAGTGTCTCTATATGGCGAGATAATAGGGCATTTACAAATTTAATACAACACTCCAATTGAAGTTGTTTCGATCACTCTTGTAGTGTCTCTATATAGCAGGATAATAGGGCATTTACAACCATAATACGACACTCCAATTGAAGGTGTTTGGAGCACTCTAGTAGTGTCTCTATATGGCAAGATAATAGGTTATTTACAACCCTAATACGACACTCCTATTGAAGTTGTTCGGAGCAGTGTTGTAGTGTCTCTAGATGGAAAGAAAATAGGGCTTTACATCCCAAATACAATACTCTAATTGAAGGTATTTGGAGCACTCTAGTATTGTATCTATATGGCAAGATAATAGGGCATTTACAACCCTAATACAACACTCCAATTAGAATGTGTTTGGAGCACTCTAGTAGTGTCTCTATATAGCGAGATAATAGGGCCTTTACAACCCTAATACGACACTCCTATTGAAGTTGTTCGCAGCACTCTTGTAGTGTCTCTATATGACGAGATAATAGGGCATTTACAACCCTAATACAACACTCCAATCGAAGGTGTTTTGATCACTCTTGCATTGTCTCTATATGGCGAGATAATAGGGCATTTACAACCCTAATACGACACTCCGATTTAACATGTTTAGAGCACTATTGTAGTGTCTCTATATGGAAAGATAATAGGGAATTTACAACACTCCAATTGAAGTTGTTTGGAAAACTCTAGTAGTGTCTATATGGCAAGATAATATGGCATTGACAACCCTAATACGACACTCCTATTGAAGTTGTTCGGAGCAGTCTTGTAGTGTCTCCAGATGGCAAGATAATAGGGCATTTAAAACCCTAATAGAACACTCCAATTGAAGGTGTTTGGCACACCCTTGTAGTCTCTGTACATGGCGAGATAATAGGGCATTTACAACCCTAATACAACACTCCAATTGAAGTTGTTTCGATTACTCTTGCATATATGGCAAAATAATATGGCATTTACTACCCTAATACAACACTCCAATTAGAAGGTGTTTGGAGCACTCTAGTAGTGTCTCTATATGACAAGATAATAGGGCATTTACAACCGTAATACAAAACTCCAAGTGAAGGTGTTTGGAGCACTATTGTAGTGTCTGTAGATGGCAAGATAATAGGGCGTTTACAACCCTAATACAACACTTCAATTGATGGTATTTGGAGCACTCTTGTATTGTCTCTATATGGCAAGATAATAGGGCATTTACAACCCTAATGCGACACTCCTCTTGAAGTTGCTTGGGGCACTCTTGTATGACAAGATAATAGGGCATTTAGAACCCTAATACAACACCCCAATTGAAGGTGCTGGGAGCACTCTAGTAGTGTCTCCAGATGGCAAGATAATAAGGCATTTACAACCCTCATACAACACTCGAATTGAAGGTGTTTGGAGCACACTCGTAGTGTCTCTATATGGCTAGATAATATGGCATTTACAACCCTAATACAACACTCCAAGTGAAGGTGTGTGGAGCACTCTAATAGTGTCTCATATGGCAAGATAATAGGGCCCTTTACAACACTAATACGACACTCCAATTGAAGGTGTTTGGAGCACTCTAGTGGTATCCCTCTATGTCAGATAATAGGAGATTTATAACACTAATACTACAATCCAATTAAAAGTGTTTGGTTCACTCTTGTAGTGTCTCTATATAGCAAGATAATAGGGCATTTACAACCCAAATACGACACTCCTATTGAAGTTGTTTGGAGCACTCTTGTAGTGTCTCTAGGTGTCAAGATAATAGGGTCATTACAACACTAATACAACACTCCAATTAAAGGTGTTTGGAGCACTCTTGTATTGTCTCTATATGGCAAGATAATAGGGCATTTACAACCCTAATACTGTACACCAATTGAAGGTGTTTGGAGGATCCCAGTAGTGTCTCCAGATGGTAGGTTAATAGGGCATTTACATATGACAAGATAATAAGGCATTGACAACCCTAATACTTCAATTGAAGGTGTTTGGAGCACTCTAGTAGTGTCTCAATATGGCAAGATAATAAGGCATTGACAACCCTAATACGACAATCCTATTGAAGTTATTCGGAGCACTCTTCTAATGTCTCTGTATGGAAATATAATAGGGCATTTACAATCCTAATACAACACTCCTATTGAAGTTGTTCGCAGCAGTCTTGTAGTGTCTCCAGATAGCAAGATAATAGGGCATTTACAACCCTAATACGACACACCAATTGAAGGTGTTAGGAGCACCCTTCTAGTCTCTCTATAGGGTATCATAACAAGGCATTTATAACCCTAATACAACACTCCAATTGAATGTGTTTGGACCACTACTGTAGTGTCTCCAGATGGAAAGATACTGCGCCTTTGCAACCCTAAAACGACACTCCAATCGAAGGTGTTGGGAGTACCCCAGAAGTGTCCCTCTTTGGCAAGATAATAAGGCATTTATAACACTCATACAATACTTCAATTGAAGGTGTTTGGAGCACTCTAGTAGTGTCTTCAGATGACATAATAATATGGTATTTACAACCCAAATAGAACACTCATATAGAAGGTGTTTAGAGCACTCTAGTAGTGTTTTCAAATGGCAAGATAATAAGGATTTAGGGTAAATTTCGCTGGAGGTCACTAAACTTTGTTATTTGTCACGAATTGGTCACTCAACTTTGATTTGTCCCTTTTGAGTCACTCAACTTTGTTATTTGTCCCAATCAAGTCACTCAACGTTTTCCATCCAAATTTTTAACGGAATATTCCTATTCCGTCCAAAAAATTAACGGAATATACCCATTCCTTCCAAAATTTTAACGGAATTAGCATATTTCATCCAAAAAACTAACGGAATTAGCATATTCCGTTAAAAATTTGGATGGAAAACGTTGAGTGACTTGATTGGAACAAGTAACAAAGTTGAGTGACTCAAAAGGGACAAATCAAAGTTGAGTGACCAATTCGTGACAAATAACAAAGTTTAGTGACCTCCAGCGAAATTTACCCAAGGATTTATAATCCCAATACAAAACTCCAATTGAATGTGTTTAGAGCACTCTAGTACAATATATGACAAACTAATAGGGCATTTACAACCCTAATGTAGGTGTTTGGAGAACTCTAGTAGTCTCCAGATTGCAAAATAATTTGGCCTTTACAACCCTAATACAGCACTCCAATTGAAGGTGTGTGGGGCACTCTTGTAGTGTCTCTATATGGCAAAATAATAGGTCATTTACAACCCTAATGCGACACTCCTCTTGAAGTTGCTTGGGGCACTCTTGCAGTGTCTCTCTATAACAAGATAATAGGGCATTTAAAACCCTAATACAACACTCCAATTGAAGGTGCTGGGAGCACTCTAGTAGTGTCTCTAGATGGCTAGATAATAGGGCATTTACAACCCTAATACGACACACCAATTCAAGGTGTTTAGAGCAATCTTGTAGTGTCTCTATATGGCAAGATAATATGGCATTTACAACCCTAATACAACACTCCAATTGATGGTGTTTGGAGCACTGTTGTAGTGTCTCTATATAGCACGATAATAGGGCATTTGCAACCCTAATACAACACTCCAATTGAAGGTGTTCGGAGCACTCTTGTAGTGTCTCTATATAGCAAGATAATAGGGCATTTACAACCCAAATACGACACTCCTATTGAAGTTGTTTGGAGCACTCTTGTAGTGTCTCTAGGTGTCAAGATAATAGGGTCATTACAACACTAATACAACACTCCAATTAAAGGTGTTTGGAGCACTCTTGTTGTTTCTATATGGCAAGATAATAGGGCATTTACTACCCTACTACAATACTCCAATTGAAGGTGTTCGGAGCACTCTTGTAGTGTCTCTCTATGGCAAGATAATATGGCATTTACAACCCTAATACAACACTCCAATTGATGGTGTTTGGAGCACTGTCTCTATATAGCACGATAATAGGGCATTTGCAACCCTAATACAACACTCCAATTGAAGGTGTTCGGAGTACTCTTGTAGTGTCTCTATATAGCAAGATAATAGGGCATTTACAACCCAAATACGACACTCCTATTGAAGTTGTTTGGAGCACTCTTGTAGTGTCTCTAGGTGTCAAGATAATAGGGTCATTACAACACTAATACAACACTCCAATTAAAGGTGTTTGGAGCACTCTTGTTGTGTCTCTATATGGCAAGATAATAGGGCATTTACAACCCTAGTACAATACTCCAATTGAAGGTGTTCGGAGCACTCTTGTAGTGTCTCTATATGGCAAAATAATAAGGCGTGTACAACCCTAATATGACACTCCTATTGAAGTTGTGTTGGAGCACTCCTGTAGTGTTTCCAGGTGGCAAGATAATAGGGCCTTTACATCCCAAATACAATACTCTAATTGAAGGTGTTTGGAGCACTCTAGTATTGTCTCTATATGGCAAGATAATAGAGCATTTACAACCCTAATACGACACTCCTCTTGTAGTTGTTTGGAGCACTTTTGTTGTGTCTCTAGATTGCAAGATAACAAGACATTTACAACCCTAATACAACACTCCAACTGAAGGTATTTGGAGCATTCTAGTAGTGTCTCCAAATGATAATATAATAGGGCATTTACAACCCTAATACAACACTCCAATTGCTGGTGTTTGGAGTACTCTTGTAGTGTCTCTATATGGCAAGATAATGGCATTTACAACCCTAATACAACACTCCAATTGAAGGTGTTTGAGGCATTCTAGTAGTGTCTCTAGATGGTAAGATAATAGGACATTTACAACTCTAATACGACCCTCTAATTGAAGGTGTTTGGAGCACTTTATTAATGTCTCTATATGGCAAGATAATAAAGCATTGATTACCCTAATAGGACACTCCTATTGAAGTTGTTCGGAGCACTCTTGTATTATCTCTATATGGAAAGATAATAGGGAATTTACAACCCTTATACAACACTCCAGAATGCGTTTAAAGCACTCTTGTAGTGTCTCTATATGTCAAGATAATAGGGCATTTACAACCCTAATACAATACTTTAATTGAATGTGTTTGGAGCACTCTTGTAGTGTCTCTGTATGGCAAGATAATAGGGCATTTACAACCCTAATACGACACTCCTCTTGAAGTTGTTTGGAGTACTCTAGTAGTGTCTCCTTATGGGAAGATAATAGGGTATGTGCAACCCTAATATGACACTCCAATCGAAGGTGTTGGGAGCACCCCAGTAGTGTCCCTCTCTGGTAAGATAATAAGGCATTTACAACCGTCATACAACACTCCAATTGAAGGTGTTTGGAGCACTCTAGTAGTGTCTTCAGATGGCAAGACAATAGGGCATTTACAACCCTAATACAACACTCATATTGAAGGTGTTTAGAGCACTCTAGTAGTGTTTTCAGATGGCATGATAATAAGGATTTATAACCCTAATACAACACTTCAATTGAATGTGTTTGGAGCACTCTAGTACTTTATATGACAAGATAATAGGGCATTTACAACCCTAATACAACACTCCAATTGTAGGTGTTTGGAGAACTCTAGTAGTGTCTCCAGATTGCAAGATAATATGGTATTTAGAACCCTAATACAACGCTTCAATTGAAAGTGTTTGTATAGCAATTACCCTCTTCTCTTGCCATATAGAGACACTACTAGTGTGCAGCAAAGATTTTCAATTAGAATGTTGTAATTACAACACTACAATTGAAGGTGTTTGTCGCTCTTTAGTAGTGTCTTCAAATGGCAAGAGAAAATTGTTGTTGCTACCCTAATACAACTCTCCAATTGAAGGTCTTTGCAATACTCAAGTAATGTTTGCAGATGGCAAGAGAATAGAGTAGTTGCAACCCTAATATAACACTCTAGTTAATGGTGTTTGCAATAATCTAGTAGTGTCCTCATATGGAAAGATAATAGGACAGTTAAAACACCAATACAATGCTCCAACTGAAGGTCTTTGCAACACTCTAGTAGTGTCTCTAAATGGCAAGAGAATGGAGTAGTTGCAACCCTAGTTGTGTTAGGTTTGCGACCACCCTCTTCTCTTGTCATTTGGAGACACTACTAGTGTGTTGCAAAGACCTTCAATTGGAGTGTTATATTGGGGTTGTAACTATCCTATTCTCTTGCCATCTGCAATCATTACTTGAGTGTTGAGAAGACCTTCAAATAGATTGTTGTATTTAGATTGCAATTGCCCTATTCTCTTATCATATGGAGACACTACTAGAGTGCTGCAAACACTTTTAATAAGAGTGTTGTATTAAGGTTGCAACCACCCTCTTCACTTTCCATCGGGAGACACTACTAGAGTCTTGCAAACACCTTCAATTGAAGTGTTGTATTGGGGTTGAAACTGCCATATTCTCTTACCATTTGCAAACGTTACTTGAGTGCTACAAAGAACTTTAATTGGAGTGTTGTATTAGGATTGCAACTATCCTCTTCTCTTGTCATATACAGACACTACTATAGTGCTGCAAACACCTTTAATTGGATTGTTGTATTGGGGTTGCAGCCGTAAAGAGAAGAGGGTGGTTGCAACCCTAATACAACACTCTAATTGATGGTGTTTGTCGCACTCTAGTAGTGTCCGGATGGCAAGAAAAGAGGGTGGTTGCAACCCTAACACAACACTCTAATTGAAGGTATTTGCAGCACTTAAGTAATATTTGCAGATGGCAAGAGAATAGGATAGTTGCAACCCCAGTACAACACTCTAGTTGAAGGTATGTGCAGCACACTAGTAGTATCTCCAAATGGAAAGAGAAGTGGGCAGTTGCATCCCTAATACAACACTCCAATTGAAGGTGTTTGCAGCACCCTAGTACTGTCTCCAAATGGCAAGAGAAGAGGGTGGTTGCAACCCTAATACCACACTCCAATTGAAAGTGTTTGCAACACTCTAGTAGTATCTCCAAATGGCAAGAGAAGAGGGTAGTTGCAACCCTAGCACAACACTCCAATTTAATGTGTTTGCAGCACTCTAGTAGTGTCCCCATATGACAATAGAAGTGGGTAGTTGCAACCCTAATATAACACTCCAATTGACGATCTTTGCAGCACAATAGTAGTGCCTCCATATAGTAAGAGAAGAGAGTTGTTCAATCCCAATACAACACTCCAATTAAAGGTATTCGAATCACTCTAATAGTACCTCCTAATGGAAAGGGAAGAGGTTAGTTGCAACCCTAATACAACACTCCAATTGAAGGTCTTTGCAGCACTCAAGTAATATATGCTTATGACAAGAGAATAGGGCAGTTGCAACCCCAATCCACTACAATTGAAGGTTTTTGCATCACACTAGTAGTGTCTCAAGATGGTAAGAGAAGATGGTGGTTGCAACTCTAATACAACACTCCAATTGAAGGTGTTTGTCGCACTCTAGTAGTGTCTCCGGATGGCAAGAGAAAGGGTGGTTGCAACCCTAATACAACTCTCCAATTGAAGGTCTTTGCAGCACTCAAGTAATGTTTGCAGATGGCAAAAGAATAGGGTAGTTGCAACCCCAATAGAACACTATAATTGAAGGTCTTTGCAGCACACTAGTAGTGTCTACAAATGACAAAAGAAGATGGCGATTGCAACCCTAATACAACACTCCAATTGAAGGTGTTTGCAGCACTCTAGTAGTGTCTCCAAATAGCAAGAGAATATGGTAGTTGCAACCCTAATACAACACTCCAATTGAAGGTGTTTGCAGCACTCTAGTAGTGTATCCAAATGGCAAGAGAATAGGGTGGTTGCAAACCTAATACAACACTTCAATTGAAGGTGTTTGCAGCACTCTAGTAGTGTCTCCATATAGCAAGAGAAGTAGGTCGTTGCAACCCTAATATAACACTTCAATTAATGGTTTTTGCAGCACACTAGTAGTGTCTCCATATAGTAAGAGAAGAGGGTTGTTCCAACTCCAATACAACATACAACACTCCAATTGAAGGCCTTCAAAGCACTCTAGTTGTGTCTCCTAATGGCAAGGGATGAGAGTAGTCGCAACCCTAATACAACACTCCAACTGATGGTCTTTGCAGCACTCAAGTAATGTCTACAGATGGTAAGTGTAATGTTCCGTCACGTTTAGAAAAAAAAAAAAATCGAGTCATCATTATATATTTATGCTTATATGACATTTTCATAATATAAAAAAATACATATCTTATTTAAACACTAATAACATGTCATTAGAAGAATAAATAAATTCTGAATTATATAATTTTGTTAGAAGGATCGAGGATGGAAGAATAAAATTACTATTTTTGTTTTATTGCTAAAGCTTGGATTTGTCCAATCAATTTATACATTTACTTTATTTCCTAAATTATAAATTTGGTAAACTTTAATTGTAAAATCACGTCTCCTGACGCACACCCCGCTTTTCCTTTTCTTTTCCTTTAAAACCCGAACCCTAAAATACTCTTCTTTTACTTTTCCTGCCGCCTCCTCTGTTTTGTATCAAAACTATTACCCCTCTCTATATAGTTTAATTGAAAATAAATTAAACGATGAAACATTGCCAAATATCAAAGAGACCTTTTAAAATGATTGAAGCAGCACAATCATTTCTTCGCAGCGCTATCAATGAAGTCCTCTAAATCCTCTTTTGTTTTGAAAATTCTTCATTAAGGTAATTTAAAATTCCTGTTATTTTGTTGCATTAAGTTGAATAGATTAGAAGGTGACAACTAGATCTTAATGTTTCGAATCAATTTCATTCACTACTTAAAATATGAAAACTCAGATTTTTGGTAAGGTTTTCTATAGTTATATTATAATCTGAAAATTTAAAGTTATTACTAAGCATTCTTTAATTATATTTAAATATAGTAACATCTGGAAGCTTTTCTTATTAATGAAGTATTTTCTTTAGTTATATTAAAAATCTGATTACTATGTATACAATTATAGTTAATTTTGTATTTGATAACTCCAATCATATATTTGTCTAAACTCACTAATTTTTTTTGTTGTTGTTGTTGTTATTATTATTATTATTATTATTATTATTATTATTATTATTATTATTATTATTATTATTATGTTGTCAATAGTTTCACATATGATAAAAATCACATCATAATAAGATAACGAGCCATGACAGTTTTAATAAATCTAATTTGTAAAGAATATTTATTCTGCAATTTGTTTCTACACAGGTCTTAGATCGATATTGGATCTCAACTTCGCAAAAACCAGTTACAAAATGATTTCGCTTATGATAAATTTATATTATCATATTAGGATTTCAAATCTATCTTATAAATAAACTAATTAAATTTTAAGAGTTAGGATTGGTAACATGTTAGTATAAAAATTAGTATTAACGAAATTTAGGAAATGAAGAGAATATAAACATTTCTAATTGGAGACATGTCCATTTATTAGGCTCGACTGTTAAAGATTTAAGTGAAGTAAGGGACAATCAAGAATTCACTCAAATATCAGGTGCGGGTTTCCTAGACTTTATAAAACTATTTTACTTTCCTATTGTCATTAAATTGTTTATTATTATTGCATTAGTCGGATTTATGCATGTTGTTGTCGAACCATTCGTATGACTTGAGTAGACACAAATAACTTGCATGAAATGATAGGATTCATATATTGACCAATGGACTTGCATGAATAGGATGTGTTGAGCATGACATGAACTGTGTGATTAAATACATGTGTTTTTGAAAAAGAATGAATATGGTAATTGAACAGGGGCCAATATGCTTGCATATTGGGATGTATACATTGGGTCTAGTGTCCGACTGGACCCCTCGTTAACGTGACTGTAGGCGAAAGCGGTCCTGTCACGGGTCTAACCCTAGCGTCTGGCGGGAGTTCCGCGGTTAGGGCGACAGCCTCCCAGCGTCAGGCGGGAGTTCCGCGGTTGGGTTGGCGGTTTCTTTCGGCGTCGGGCGGGAGTTCCGCGGTCGAAGAAACAAGGAAATTAAGTGCTTTCTTCCGGCGTCGGGCAGGAGTTCTGCGGTCGGAGAAACATAGAAAGAGAAAAGAAAATGAAAGAATGATTAAGGAAATATATATTAGTAGATGCATTGCATTAGGGAATACATATGCATTCTATTTCTTATCATATTTGTGAATATAAGTAAATGTTTTATAAGCTCTGGGCTGGAACTAAATCCCGCACTGAGAGAAGGTTTGATCTCTCACCCGTTCCACTTTTATGTGGGTTCCAGGTAATGAAGAGGAATGATTCGAGCAAGGACAAGAGTGAGACTAAGCGGAAAGACCCATGATTAATAATTGCCACATATTGTTTAATTTTTATATTTTTTTTTCATTATTCAATAATTGATACATTGAGCAGGCATGGCAGTGCGTGTGCTACTAGCCATGTCCGCCATGATCGTTTGTTAAACTCAGTTGTTTATGAAATAAATGTGGCATTATTTTTGTTGTTATTGATAATGTATGTGATGTGCATACGCCTTACGTAGAAATACGTGGCGGGTTGTCTCGGGGTGTGACAGTAAGAGAATAGAGCAATTGCAACCCCAATACAACACTCCAATTGAATGTCTTTGCAGCACACTAGTAGCTTCTCAAGATGGCCATAGAAGATGGCGGTTGCAATCCTAATACAACATTTCAATTGAAGGTGTTTGTCGTACTCTAATAGTCTCTGAATGGCAAGAGAAGAGGGTGGTTGCAACCTTAATATAACTCTCCAATTTAAGGTCTTTGCAGCACTCAAGTAATGTTTGCATATCACAAGATAATAGGTTAGTTGAAACCCCAATACAACACTCCAGTTGAATGTCTTTGCAGCACACTAGTAGTTTCTCCAAATGACAAGAGAAGAGGGTGGTTGCAACCCTAATACAACACTCCAATTGAAGGTGTTTGTAGCACCTTAGTAGTATCTCCAAATGGCTAAAGAAGAGGGTAGTTTCAAGCCTAATACAACACTCCAATGGAAGGTGTTTGCAGCACTCTAGTTGTGTCTCCATATGGTAAGAGAAGATGGTAGTTACAGCCCTAATACAATACTTCAATTGAAGGTCTTTGTTGCATACTAGTAATGTCTCCCTATAGCAAGAGAAGAGGATTGTTGCAACCCTAATACAACACTCCAATTGAAGGTCTTGGAAGCACTCTAGTAATGTCTCCAAATGACAAGGGAAGAGGGTAGTTGCAACCCTAATACAATACTCCAATTTAAGGTATTTGTAGCACTCAAGTATGTTCTGTAGATGGCAAGAGAATAGGACAGTTGCAACTCCAACTCCAACTCCAATACAACACTCTAGTCGAAGGTCTTTGCAGCACACTAGTATTGTCTCTAGATGGCAAGAGAGGATGGTGGTTGCAACCCTAATACAACACTCCAATTGAAGATCTTTGCATCACTCTAGTAATGTCTTCAAATGACAAGAGAAAAGGTAGTTGCAACTCTAATACAACACTTCAATTGAAGGTGTTTTCAACACTCTAATAGTGTCTCAATATGACAAGAGAAGATGGTAGTTGCAACCCTATCAATTGGTGTGTTGTTTAGGGTTGCAACTACCCTCTTTTTTTGCTATATGTAACACTTCTAAAGTGCTGCAAACACCTTCAATTGGATTGTTATATTATGGTTACAACTATCATCTTCTCTTACCATTTGGACACACTACTAGAATGCTGCAAACACCTTGAATTGGAGTGTTGTATTATGATTGCAACCACCCTCTTCTCTTACCATCTGGAGACAATACTAGTTTGCTAGAAAGACCTTCAACTGGAGTGTTGTATTGGGATGCAACTACCATATTCTCTTTCCATATGGAGACACTACTAGAGTGCTGCAAAGATCTTCAATTGGTGTGTTGTTTAGTGCTGCAACTGCTCTCTTTTATTGCCATATGGAACACTGTTCAAGCACTGATTGGATCAAAGTATGTGAGTTTTACTGATTTAGATATTTGTGCCTACAGGGTATGAACAAAATTGTATTTTTTTTAATCAATGTGATTAAAATTTTCATTAATTACTGATATGATTTTCTCCTCAAATGGAAAAAGAAAAAAATTGATATGGTGCTTTTTTTTAGAGACATTAACTTGGAGAAGAAATGACATATAATTAATATGTGATGTAATCTTGACATGGTTATGTAATATCCAATTTATTCTGTCTAATGCAAACTTTTGGTATGTAATGTTATGGTTTTGTGAAGTTGCTGTTAATTTTTGTTTATGCGGTCAATGTGTATGAATTATATATGCTACTTAATGGTGACAACTAAGTTGTGTTCATGCATGAATTAAATATTTAAATTTTATTCTTGGATCAATGTGAAGTACACATGTTACTAGTAGAAGCTTCAAGTGGTATATATGTTCTTGCAATTTTTTGTTTGTTTGTTGGTAGCTGTTCGCACAAAAGCGTGCACACAAAGTTTCAGGTACAGCTAGCTGTACCCTTTTAAACCGTGATTGAGCTTTCGTATTAGGTTGCAAGTGCACAACCTTTGTCTAATAGTACAATCAGGTATCGATCCTCAGGGACGGTTTAATTCGATTCTAAATTCCTACAAATCCGAGTTAGGTACTAGAAGTGAAAAGTTTGGTTTGAATTCGTTTCAATTTCTCAATTCAATAACAAAAGATTGCAAAAGAAAATAAATGTTTGTTTCAGTCAAGTTTAAAAGGATGTTTCCAGGGTTTTAGATTTCATCCTCAGTTTTGCCTCTCTGGACCTTCACTCGACTCGCATCATCTCTGATGCGACCCTAGTGATGCGACCCGCATGGTCTCCCATGCGGCTCGCATGGCCCTCGAGTGAATGCAGCATTGCACCTGTTTCTGAGTTATTCGATTGTGCAAGGTTCTACTGACCCTACCTACAATTCCTGAGCCTCAACTCTCGTTTATTAGCACCTTCTTAGTAAGGAATTGCAATTTCACCTTCTTAGATCTACAACTTCCAACTCTCGTTTATTTGTGTTCAATCTAAGTCAATTGATCGGTTTGCTGAAGGTATCCACTATCTCTCAATAAATGGAAATCTCACCTTTTGGTTCAATTGATCTATCTTTTCAGATTTCTAACCTACCTCATGTGCTTGATTAAATTGCAAGAAGGATCAAGTCAAGAAATTAGAAGAGATGCAAAAAACATTCAACAATAGACAATCAAGATTCAAACAATCAAAATCAAGCAATGAAAGAATAATACTCAATCAATTGATCACAAGAACAACTCAAATTCAAATGCAATTCATACAATCAAAGCTTTAGACTACATCAACCCTAGAAACAAGAAAGATCTACTCAAGCATCATGAAAGAAAAGATAAGATATGAGATAAGAGATAGGATCATGATGAAACCGAATCAAGCAAGGATCTTCCCTCCTTCCTCTCTTCCTTGATCAATACTCCAATTCTTGAGGTTTTGAATCTTCAAATTCGGAACCCCTTCTCTGGTGGCAGGGGTGGTCTATTTATAGACTTTTCAAAACGAGTCTTTCAATTCTGGGCCCTTATTGGGCCTTTGTTGTCTGCTCTGGAAACTCGCGATGCGACCCGCATCACCACTGAAGCGACCTGCATCGGAGTGTGATGGATGCGCCTCGCATGCAATGGTGCTGCGACCTACTGGTGCGGCTCTGAGTGGTTGATGCGCCTCGCGTCAAGTCTGATGAGGGTCGCATCAAGGTCTCTCAACTTCAGCAATTCGCTTGATTTCACCAATTTTCCTGCAAGATAAGAATGAAAGCACAGCAGTACCAAATTCTACACATAATCATTATAATAGATGTTATTTGATGGCTCAGAATTCGTGTTTTGGTACTGAAATTGGTCAAAACAATAGGTCAGATATAGCAATATCAGTAGCTGTAACGGAAGCTTGAACATAGGGTACACCAAAGAAAATGGAATTTTACGGTACGACAACAACAGAGTAGACACTTTTCGCAAGGGAAAAAACGCATTTATGACAGTACTCCCTCGCGAAAAGTACCGTCACAAAAAGAAAAAGTTGAACAATGACGGTACTCCGTCGTAAAAAGTCACTTTTTTATTCTCGCGAAAAGTGTCTCATTCTTGTTGTGTACACCATCATGACTTTCAAGTTTACCTTGTAAGAATATTATTTTAGGCAAAAAAAAAATTATAGATGATGTGTACATGATAAACTGAATATGAAGATTCATTCACAAAGGACGAACAATAAGTTTTTTGGACTATTCGGTTAAAATCTTTTTTGAAGTAATTTGGATATATGAAAACATTATGATATTTGTTTGACTACCAAATGCGATCATAAGCTATGTACTTGTACTTTTCATAATTGTGGTTATTAGTTTTTCTTGCTAATTTTCTTTTGTTTTTCTTGTGATGTGTAATTTTTAAGTGTATATGATGTAACTTCAACAATTAATAAAGTGGTTGTGGTTATAAGTTTGCTACTTGTTGGAAACTAATGATATACTGGTACATCAACAACATATGCTAATATTAGGCTAAAACTTAGTTAGGACTGGAACCATTCTATTATAATAATAAGAAGGGAAAATGTCCAGTGTACCCATGTAAACTTATAAAATAGCCAATATTCTCATGAAAACATCATAATATCCTATATCCCCATGAAAACTTTAAAAAATTGCTTCCATCCCCTTTTATTCATTTAATTGTTTAGTTAGCTATTTTAAAAATTGAATAGACAAATATACCCTCATCTCTTCCAAATTACCAATTCCATTTTAAGAAAAACCTAATTTTTTTATTTTGCTGAAGAACTTTTATACTATAAGAGGAGTAAGTCTACCATACATTGCAATGCATGGGGATTTAAAATAATTTTTAAAATAACTAAATAAAAGGTTAAACAAATAATAGAGGATGGAAGCAATTTTTTAAAGTTTTCATGGGGTATAGAATATTATGATGTTTTCATGGGAATATTAGCTATTTTAGAAGTTTACATGGATACACTAGAAATTCCTAAGAAGAAGAATAAGGTATCTTTGGTTAAGTAATGCTTACAAACATATTAGCAAAAAATAATTTTCTTAAAGCACAACATAATAAGTAGATATCATTTACAAGATAAATCATACAAATTAGGATTACAAAGTAATACAAGGAGTATGAATTTTAGCAACTACATAAAATCAGCCCTAGTCTCAACAGTATTAAATACTGCAACTCATCAAATAAGCTCTAGCCTAAAATTAACACTAGTTTCAAATCCATTGGTACGTACAACAACATCAAATCATCCCTACATCTTCATTCTTTCTATCTACCATCAAATCATTCATTTATCTGCGAAAGAAATGGGGGTACTTATTTATTAGATAATGATGCGTACATTATAATAAGAATAATTATATTGATCCCCTCACCCCTGTCCCCCCCATTTAACCCCGCACTCTCTCTCTCCAAATTAACTCCCTAAACTGTCTTTTATCCCCGCATTAATTCCTCTAAGAATTTTCATTTATCCTCGCATTAATTACTGCCCTTTAATAACAATCCCCGCATTAATTAACAATCCCCACATTAATTATACTGTCCTCTAATAACAATCCCCGCATTAATTATACTATCCTCTAATAACAATCCCCGCATTAATTATACTATCCTCTAATAACAATTCCCGCTAATAAATATTTATCTGTTTATTGATGTTCAAAAAAGTATTTATCATTGTTCTGACAAGTATTTATCCTTATGCCTGAGAAGTATTTATCATTGTCCCTGACATGATAATACTTTGATTTGATTAAACATTACTTATCTACAAGTTCAAGAACAAAGTTCAAGAAAGTATTTATCATTGTTCTGACAAGTATTTACGATTATATATGGGAAGTATTTATCATTGTCACAGATGTTTTACTGTAAGTTGCAATTATGTCTGAGAAGTATTTATCCATGTAACCTAAAGTATTTATCATTATGTCTGAGAAATATTTATAATTGATATTTTACTGAAAGTTGCAATTATGTCTGATAAGTATTTATCCATGTAACATATAGTATTTATCAATGTATCATAAAGTATTTATCCTTATGTCTGAGAAGTATTTATCATTCATATTGTACTGAAAGTTGCAATTATGTCTGATAAGTTTTTATCCATGTAACATAAAGTATTTATCAATGTATCATAAAGTATTTATCATTATGTCTGAGAAGTATTTATCATAAGGTGAGGGGATAGTTTATTTAATGGTCTCCAGTTGTGCGGGGACAATCCAGAAAAAAAAAAAAAAGGAAAATTTGTGCGGGGATAAATGGCAAGTATTTATGAGGGGATTGTTTATTTAATGGTCCCCAGTTGTGCAAGGATGATTCAAAAAAAAGGAAATTTTGTACGGAACAACTAATGGATTGATTTATTCTTTCCTAAATAGAGATCATTGCATAGGGATTAACACTTTGCAAATTCACGATAAATACTTTGACGCTTCAAGTTAAATACTAACAGTTTCTGCAGAGTATTAATTATTGAGCGGTCCCCCCCATGATATTTTTGGCAGTTTGTGTGGGGTTTTTTGCGGGTATTGTTATCAGGATCCTTATAATAATACAAAGTAACAACACCGGTGAGTATTACAGCTAGCAATAGGCTCAATAATTTGAGGCATAATTAGAAAAATTATTGGCGTTATTGTGTTGTATTAGGCTTTTATGAAAACTAAGCAATTATTGTGACTTTTATTTTGTCAAACTCAGCCTGATGCCAAGACCAAACCTCAGTAGTCAGTAGTGGTTAACAAGTTCAGCAGATAGTAACTGGATACCACACATGTACAACTAAGAAAGTAAAATTACCTTTGTAGTTCAGCTAGGTTCCACGGAGCGGAAGAGAAAGAACAAACCTCACTAATTTAAGGAAACACGTTGGGCTCCACACCTTTTTCACGTTCATGAGACTATGGTTTTAAAATACCCAGCTAGGATGTCAAAGGGACAAGAGCAAGACAAGGGAGAATGTATAAGAGGAATTAGATTTAGACTCAAATTCCATCAAGCAATCTCAATCAGCATGTCTCCTAAAACATATCCGACGACAATAGAATTATGCTCATCAAAAGAGAGGTTGGTGAACATACTGCATAGCGCACGCTAACCTCACTGTAAACAGTAAACAGTTTACAAACTGTCTAGTTGGATCGGATAAGAGAGATGATTCGGATCTAATATTGGAACCGCTTTCCGTTCCATCCACGACGAACTTGGGCGGAGTAATCAATGGTACTGTGACCGAGGCTTATATAACGGGCCATAATTTGACCTAAAAGATTGGGCCTAAATTGAGCTAAACAGCTTTGGGAGACTAAACAATAAATGGAGAGCGGGTTAAAAGTTACTACTATCAAATATTCGATTTGTAGTTCACTGAAATCGATCGGACCTGATCATTTTTCTCCAGTCAAAACCCAGAAATGCTACGGGCTTTTGTTGGGAATCAGTAACGAATCCGTTTTGCTATAGATATTTCACATTCAAAATATAGTGCAGTCGAGTTAAGTAAAGTTTGATCGGCTCATATCAGAACGAGCCAAGTCGACATGAATTTGATTTTACCCGAGTCAATCACAAGCAATCGACCCGACTTGTTCGTTCTGTGAACTGTACATAAATTAAATATTCGCTGATTTGATGTTGTGAGACATATATAGTATAGATCATCTTTTTCTTACAACAAGCTTCTCTTTTCATGATAGAGCATATAAAGAGAGTAAAAAAAGTTGGCAAATAACTTCATATTCTTTTTGCAACGAACTGAAAAACGAAGCTGAACAAAAATCAAACCAACTAATTACAAGTTATTTTTTGAAATTGATCTTGAATCCTGGACTTGGCTGAGGGTTGAATCGAGAATATCAATAAAGGACCAGTAGGCAATAAATAGCGCCACTACAGACTACACAAAGGACATCAAGTCATTCCTCTCACTCTCTACAGACATCTTTTGTAGCAAAGGCACATGGTTTTGCTGACAACTCAGTGTGACCATAACATAAGAGTACATTTGTTTGAAGTAGGCAATTAGCTAGGTTCTTTTTTAAAGGAAACTAAAAGACGACACTGGCAAGCTGACATTCACATGTAGACAATCATTTGCACAACTTCATTTGTATTCTTCTTACATAAAACTTGGATAAAAATGTAAAATAAAGCAAAGTCACATAATTTGCTTAATTGCTTTGTTATAAACATGAAACATTTAAAGGTGGAACCTAGTTCGGTAGTTCCCCAGAAACACTGATTAAGCAAAAAATAAAATATATAGAAACGTTATTTAATAATAAGATAACAAATTTGGATCTAGACTTGTGATTCCAAGAAGGAATCAGATGGAAACTGGGAAATGGACAAAGCCATACATGACCATGGCATAATGCTCAGAGAAACCTATAAAGTAATCAAGTAAAGAACTGTTTCACTTGTAAAAAATACGTACCAGTTCCTTGTACATGTCCTGAGACTGGTGCATTGACTCGCCATACCTGGGGATGTTTTGCAACTGCCACAGAAGATTCAGATACAACTGGCGCTCATGAATGAATTAATACTGTTCCTTGTGATATACTGTGAAGTGAAAAACTGTTGCTTGTGCGTCTTCATTTGGGAGTAAAATGTCAAAGTGGTCCTTGCGAATTTAACTTCTACAATAAAAGAGATGTTTTCTGACAGAATGCACCAATCAAGTAAGAACTTTGCAATAAACAAACAGGCATATAACAACAAATGGAAAGTGGGGCGCGTTTGATGTCTATTCGGAACCGTTCGATTTGCTTCATGATTTGTACACGTTTGATCTGTTGTACGAATATTGAAGCGGCACACACGAATCATGAAGTCGATTGACACGGTTTTAAGCTGACGGTTGGAAATAATAAACTTAATTAATTGGTCAATTACTCAAATGGTTAGAGTGAATGTATTTGGATTTTTTAGATAGATTAAATGTTTAGGTTTTCTAGAGTTATATTGAGTTATGTAATTCATGGACTTAGTATCTGTGTCATATTTAATGACATTTATGTTCCACGTTATTTAAAGGGCACCATGTAGCTTATAAATTAAGATATTGTCATTCATAATTTGTAAGAAAGTAAGAAAATATTCATAATAGAAGTTAAATTTGTATTCTCTTTTTCACTATTAAATATATTAAGTTCATATCAAATACTAACAATGATATCGAACTGGTTTGAACCTAATGCCATCAAACCTGCCCCGCTTCTCAACAGATGATGGAATAGCATTCTTTTCACAGATTATAAATCCAAAACCAGACAAACCATGAAAAAAATCCATTCCAACTGAATTTTTTAGAACCTCACAAACTCTACAGCTTTTATGATTTCCTTTGACACACTGGATATGCTTGAAAATGAAGAAAACTAGCAAATTTTTCTATATCAATCTTATTTAGTTTATTGAATAAAACGGAAGAAAAGAAAGAAGAAAAAATAACTCACTTTTCTCTAAACTGTTAAGGTATAGTTTAAATTCCTTTCTCAACAGTCCACATTGTACTTACAGTAAAACTTTTGGAAGGAAATAAGAAAACCGTGGGTTCCTATGAAAAAGCTGTGGAAACCATGAAAGTAAACGCGTCTAAACAAAAAACTCAATGACTCGTTATAAAATGTCCAATGATTCGCTTATTTACATAAAATCAGAGGCTTCTCTCTCTTGACCCTACTTCCACATTAAAACAAAAACAAAATAGTATCCACATTAAAACAAAACAATTAATATTCATACTAAATGGTTCAAAATCAGTCCCCAATTGTCTCCTTCCATTTTGCATTTTAAACAGATTTGAGCCAAAAATTTCCAACAAATTCCCCCCTTCTTTTTTTTTGGTTAAAAAGAAGTGCACAGTGTGCACTGCCTATTGCCTTCCCTCTTTGCCACTTCTCAGTAAAATGGCACAAGCACTCTCCTCAATCCTTCTCTTCCTTTTACTTTTCTCCATGGCAACACTAGCTCTCTCTGCACCTCAACAAAACCAATGCAACCCCACTAACCAACCAATCAGAGCTGGTTTCTATCTCTCCAATTCAAACCATTATGCTCCAATATCCTCAATCAACCCTTCTCTATACACACATCTCTACTACACCTCTATCTCTAGTGACAACTCATCTCTCTTCACCTTCTCCCAAACCCTGAAATCCAAGAATCCTACCCTCAAGACATTGCTATCATTACCTCCTGACATGTCGGTTTTTGCAGAGGATAATAGTTTTCTCGATTCTGCTTTGCAAAATGTGTTCACAAATGGGTTCGATGGCTTAGATTTAATGTTGCAATTTCCCATTTCACGGTATGAAATTACAAATTTTGCGCTTTTAGTCAGGAGATTTCGGGTACGGTTGAATGAAGAGCCAACAACTCTCCTCCTTACCGCAACCGTCTATTTCTCGAATCACATCTTTGATGGACCATCGGGCGATTTAGATTACCCAACAAGTATCATGTCAAATGACCTAGATTGGATCAATGTCGCCTCATTTGGGTTCTACAATTCCACCAATGTCACAGTGTTCGATGCACCACTGTACGACAAATCCTCTCACTTTTCAGCAAGTTATGGAATCATATCTTGGATTGATGCCGGTGTACCGCCTTGTAAGCTTGTCATGGGTATACCTCTCTACGGAAGGTCGTATGTTTTAAAGAACAAATCTAAGAATGCACTTGGTGCAGCGGTTGTAGCCGACGGACCAAAGCAAAGAGCAAGCAACCGTACAGGCATGATGGCATTTTTCGAGATCGAAGAATTAATTATGGATAACAAAGCTGCAGCATTTGTGTATGACAATAGGACCGTAGCTACGTACTTCTATTTGGGTGATTTATGGGTTAGTTTTGATGGCGTAGATGTCATTAGAGAGAAAATTGAATTTGCATCAAGATACAGGTTGCAGGGTTTCTTCTTATGGACGATAAATTATGACGACTCAAATTATACCATTTCTACACTAGGTAATAACCTTTCTTAAATTCATTTTTATTACCAAAAAAATATTAGATACGAAGTGAATCCCCATTTATAATTCAAGTATATTAATTTGACATGTCTAATGCAGCATCAGAGGCTTGGAATGACAGTTTAAGTTCCTCTTATTCTGAGAATAGCAACGGCATGAAACAAGCAGCAGCTGCATCACCTTTTGAATTGCCACCGTTAGAGAATGCACAGGAATCTAATACCGCTTCAGGGATGTCAAGATCAATGCAACGGTCTGTAATGATCGTTGGTTGCATCCTAATTTCAAGTCCGATGATGTTTATTCTGTTTTGAACATCCTCATTCCATCTTAGCTTAGATACACTGAAAGGAGTAGAACAAAATTTATAACACCGTTGATCAATGAGATCGGAGAATTGCCAAGCCGTCTCCCAAGTCCCAACTGTTGTTTTTATTTAAGAATTGACAATTCATTATTTTTCTGCTTAGTAAATGTAATATTTTATTGTTTTAAATGAACTGTAAATTATAACAACTGGAAACAATATTTATATTCTGGATAATCAGTTGCAATTGGAAAAAAAAATGATCAAAAAGAATTAAACCAACATAAAATGACATTGACATGAGTTGCTCAACTCCAGTAACACTTCCTAGCATGATATGAAAATTTTGTTACATAAAATCTAGTGACGAAACTTCTTAAACAATACTAAGAGCAAAATAGGGCAAAAATATGATAGCAGATTTCAAAATCTGAACTAATTAAAAGTGTAAACTGCCGAGAACAATACAAGCTCCATCATTAGTTCTCATGCAAAGCCTTCATCAAGTTCAATTTGCAGAAACCCTGCCCAGAAGCTCTGCAAAGCAAAATTATTCAGAATGGGTTGTGATTAAACATTTGATAGATAATTGGACCTAACTGGATTATATACAGGCCTAATTAATGTTGTTATTCTTGGTTAAAGGGTTGTCAAGGCAAATTCTTGGTGAATTTGGCCAAATTTGAGACACCAGTGCAATGGGGGTATACTGAGGATGTGGGTTAATTGAGAGTAGTTCATTTCAATATACAAGTTCAATGATGATAGGGCTTTAACTAAGGCTCAATGTGATACCAAGGTTGCTTGAGACAATTAAGTAAGTCGGAGACTCAAGTTGTCCACCTGATTGTAAAAGCAAGCAATTGAGGCCACATTGGTTTTAATGAGATTTCATTTAAGCATGGAAAGATCTCCATTCTTTTGTATATAACCATACAAGGTCCCTGAATTCGGAGGGAGAGAGAAAGGTACCCATTGATTTGGTTGCAATAATTAGATATCTGATTGGTGATGAGGTAGCTATCAAGCCGAGATGGCTCGGGTATCGGCTTGAAAATAGGGTTTGCTGGGTCTTCTTCTGGTAATGGCTCCTCCCCCGCTGCTTTCCTCACCATGTTCTCTTGCCTATTCATAGTTTCACCAATCACACAAAACATAATAAGAAAATAAAATAAAGGCACAATGTCCATTTAACTCCTAGAAAATCGCATGGACTCCTGTAGAACTTGGGAGATATTCCCACATTATGACCCCTCCTTTTAAGTATGCAAATGTGGCACTTCCTGTATACAGTATTACCCCTTCGAGATATACCAAACATCTTGAAGGCTTATGTGACATCTGACATGAGAAAGTATCCATAAACACTTCAAAACATGGGGAAAATCTGGGCAATTCCTATGTTTAACTGCTTGCTCAGAAGGTGCTAATGTCTTGCAGCCCCACCCACCCAATCCAAAACGCACATGAACACGCACACAAAAAATAACTAAGCATGATGATAAATGTTGCTTTAATATTTCAAAGACACCAAGAATGCTATTTTACTTTTACCTAATTAGGCAAAAAGATTCTGTCAATATCATGGACTGTTATCAAATGTAACACTAATAATTAGATATAAATCCTCTTCTTTTCTGGAGCCACACCTCAGAAAATGTAGCACTATCAGTTAGATAAGTTACCTTCTTTTCTGGAGCCACCCCTGCTGTTGTGCTTGTTGCCTTGAAAGATTTCGGTAGTAGTATTGGAACTAAATTTAAGAAAAAGAAAGTTGGTTTAACAACTTACCATAAAAAATGGGAACTGGAACTATAATACTATTAACTTAAAAAGAGTTAAAAGGACCTTGTTTTGTTCGGCCGTAAGATCATCCATGCATTCGATCAGGAATTCCAAGTTTCTCTCCATAAATGGAGCACTAGATAGCTTGAGACGGTCAAAATCACACTAATACAAGAGAAAATTGATACCAAACTTGAGCAAGTTAAGACCGAGGATATTGCATAAGATGTCAGAGAGAGCATCTATATGTTTATTTAAAATCAATAACTGGCACCTGTGAGACTGGAGAATCCGGTTCAAGCTCGGTCATGAAAGCACTTATAAGTGCTGAATTAGATACCTTGATCTGGTTTTTAATGTTAAAAAATATATCAGATAAAAAATGCAGGTTGCCAGGAGTTTCTTATACCTGACAAAAATAAAATTGAAAGGAAACAAAAAAGAGAGCTTTTTACTGGTATTTCCTCGAAGACATCCGCCCATGAAAGTTTCTTCTCTCTCAACCTAGATCAGATTTTTTTTAAAAAGAATAGGAACTATGAGATCTCGAGGAAATCAACAAACAAGATATTATAATAGTTTACAAAGAGACTGCATAGTTGTTCAAATTATAAAGCTTACTTATGCGAAACTACAGTCAAATTACAAAAGTAGATCAAAATAGCTTAATACCAGAAACCAAAGTAAAGAAAGAAGCATACAAAGGAGCACGTTGAACAAAAATTGTATAGTTTGAGCTATAAATTACAACATAAAAAGAAAAAATGTTGATTTTTTTGTGGTTGTCTCGACTGAAAGCTGTTTCAGGTGTACTGCCTCCGAATTTCACATAATGCAGTCTTTCCATGATAACAGAAAAATTGAAGGCCTCTTAGCAAAAAAAAATAGAAATTATATTAAGAGAAAAAATTACTTTTCTCCATTGAAATTGTTGCTACGGTAGAGTTCCATGAAAGAATCAGAAAGCCTCAAGGCCTTGAGAGCTAGAACCCCTTGATTAGACCTTGATGGGTCATATATGATACAGACACATCTTCTAATATTCTCCTGAAAATTGAAGAAAGAAATTTTCTCAAGTTACATAAGGCATAACTAAATAATCATCAACATGTCTACTGAATATTAAGCAATCTCAGAGAGAAGACATGCATTTCCAGATAAACCGCTTTCAGAGAACATTAACCATACAAGCTCGTGCATTATAGTATGATACAACTAACTATCATGTGGTACATACTGGTAACAAGAGTAGGAGGAAACCACATTTGGTTTACCAATTCGTCAATGGTGCCTCTTTTGCTCTAAAAAATAATAATCAAGGAAACAATAATAATAAAAATAACATACCTTCAAGATTTTATTTTTGGCAAAAAAGAAAAAAAAAATTAGACTTGTCTATCCAGAAAAATAATATGTATTCAGTGTAATACCTGGTAGTTCATGAATGTCTCAATTAGCTCTGCTGTCTGGAAAGATCCCAACAAAGTTGATTGATACCTGATTAAATATAAAACATACAAGATATCAAGCAGGGGAGTCGGAAAATTAAGATTGGGGGGCTGAATAATAAGTGTTGTGTAATTTCATTTTACCGGGGGGGGGGGGGGGGGGGGGGGGGATAGTATAATTCTAACAAAATGGAAAGAAAAAAAATACAATGTATAGGGGGGCTTTTGGTCTTCTTCCCCCCTGCTTCCCTCCGCCCCTGATATTAATGAAATACTACGTAGAAAAATAAACACATAGAAGCCTATGCAGACATATGTGGTAACTTTTCAAGATTATAAAACCATAACACCATTCTTACGGTCTTAAAAAAAACAAAATAAGTGACAGCTCCCTGAATCTACTATATGAATTTGTTCTACCCGCATCATAGTAAAAATAGTATAGGTATAGTAACGATTGATTAGGGTCTAGGCAAGGTAGATTACTAACAAACATCTGAATCATTGCTTGGGTTTATTCCACGGAACATACCATCCAACAGTGTTATTATCCACATTGACTTCTCTCAAGCAACGCATCATTTCAAGCTGGTAATTAGCCCCATCAGCTTCCAACTCCTCGTCTTCTTCCCTTGTCTGAAAAACACATTGAATGTAAATATTCACCCATTGAGAACAAAGTGCTGCCAATTTATTAAATCAAAGTCATAATAGTTATCTAGTGTTGCCGGGAGTAACAATACTTATTTGTATATTTCATGACCAGTGTGGTCAAATTCCTTAATTGTAAATAACATGCAATACTTGTCATGAAATCACATTGTGCACCTTTTTCTTTGAACAGTTTGCAAATGACGCCCAAAAATCAGGCTTTTAAAACAAAAGGTATACATACAAGGATCGGATAAATTTTTGTTGATTTTTGGAAAGAACCCAAGCTTTCATAACAGAAGCGCCAGAAGTAGAGGTGCCAATTTCTGGCCTCTGACCTGAGCCGACCAGATGGTTAAATGGGTCAGATACGGGGTTAGAATCTTTAACCCGTTTCAGGTCAGGGCGGACCCAACCCATTTAACTGTGTTTCTCAGGACAGTTTGAAATTTATCACTAATCAAGTTTTATTGCACACTAATTAATATTACCTGTATATTAATTAAGATTAAGATGCATAAATAAATTAAAAAAAAATAATAAAATAAGTAATCAAGTTACACAGGTCAGATCGGGTTGGGTCCAGGTCAAAAAGAATTTACCCAAGTCGGGTCAGGGAGGGTAGGAGGAAACTACCAAACTAATGCTGACCCGACCAGACCTTGACACCCCTAGTCATAAACATAATGAGCAGAGACGAACAGTCTATATATGCTGGAGAATAAATCGGACAAACCATAGAAAAGAAATCACATCTGTCAATTTTCTCTTTGAAAAAGGGGTGGGAAAGAATTATACAGGGAAAGGAAAACAGTTGGTGACTTCAAGTACACTGCCAACATCCAATCCTAGGAGCTGACCAGTAACCAGAGCTGGAGAGAACTCCTTACAGTGCTTTATGATCTTTAATACAGCCTGTCATTTCAAAACAGTAAAGAAATTATATTACAAACACTGATTTATTTTTCAAAATTGATATGGTTCATCCAGGGTGGACCCACCAATCCAGAAAAGTTACATGTCTCCCATCAATAGGCTCGCCAAGTTATTTTTTAAGAAAAAAAAGGTGAAGTATATAAAATAGTATCAACCCTAACCCTCACTTAAACCAAGTATCAGCCATTGACAAACAAGCATCGAACCTTCAACTTTCAATATCAACTCATAATTGTTCAGAAATTCTAAATATAACCCATTAACATACTAATGTCAAACCCTTAACTTGTAAAGCATCAGCCCTGTTTAACATGTCCTAACGAAATTCATGTAAGCTGAACCATGTACTAAAACCAGACCAGGCAGAATAGGCAAAATTCTTGACTCACCCAGCCTAGAAAAGGGTCATATAAAGGTATGATTGTAATGCTATAATTTTCTGAGGCAATAACAGTATAATCAATAGTTTAAGGATTAAAATAATCATTGTCGTAGAAATCTGGACAGCTTTCTTGCTAAGAGGCACGATGTGGGTGGTACGGGCCTCGAGTGAAGCCGCACACAGCATTTTTTACCATATTTTGGTGTCTAACATGTGTTAACTAGTTAAGTAGGAAACCATGCCAGGAACTTAGACTAGTGCATCGGAAATGCCTATCTGAGTATATTACAAGCATACAATAAAGTTCCTGAATACACATCAAGCAAGAATTCAATAAATTATACACATAGTAAATTGTATCTGTGTGCAATCAAATTCATTCTGACCTTTCCCTCACTACTATCTGAATTGATACAATTGACCCCAGATTTCTCCGACATCTAAGAATGCACACAACAAACAAGAAAGAGAAAACCAAAATTTCTAACTCAAAAGAAAAAATAAAAAAATACCAGTCCTTCCATCTGGACAACTCGTACAGGTGGTGCCACCTCCTCTACAGATGTCATTGCTTGTAGAAACGATCTCCCCGTTGTTGCTGAAATCCCAAAAACAAAACAAGAAATCCATTTTAAATAGGAAACCAGCAAAAACGTGATGGATATGGTTTACACTTTATAAGACAGCTATAGTTTCATGTTTCTCTCTTACGATTCGCCATTGTTGAAGGAAGGGCGGCGGGACAGGCGTGCGAGTCTAGGGTTTTTCTTTCAGGCACTCGCGTCGCGTAAGATGAAACAGCAAACAGCGTTTCCGAAAGGGGCGATACCGCGATAAGCAAAGCAGTGAGAAAATTATATCCGAAATTTTTTTGTTACCACACCCATTAAATCAGAATTAAATGAATATCATCAATTAATTCCGAATTCAGATTTTATCACGTTTGCAGACTGAATTCGCACACAGATCCCAATTGGTCCGCGGACTGGATATGCATATCAATTCTGATTTTTTTAATATTTTTTAAAAAAAATTTACTAATTCGTGCGCATATTCAGTATGTAGACAGATTCTTTTTTTTTTAAGTTATGTTATGAATTGTTTGAAAAAAAATTATGTTATATTATGTTTCGTTTTGTGGTATTTAGAATTATATGTACACAAAAAAATTGACGGTGAAATTGTAGAAAATAAAACGCACTTATTTAACAAATAAATTTTTTGACTAAATTTGAGCTAAATATTACTACAACACACTATGCACACAATTTGAGCAACATTTTGTAGTAAGTTGGTGCACAAATCGCTACAAATTACACACACAATTTGATAAATATTTTATACTACAAATTATATACGCATAACAGAAAAAAAAATTTAGTCAAAAAATTTTCAAACAATTCATAACAGAACTAAAAAATAAAAAATAAATAAAAAAAATCCGTCCACATACTGGATATGCGCACGGATTAGTAAAAAAATTCAAAAAAATATATTAAAAAAATCAAAATCGGTATGCATACTCAGTGCGCGCACCGCTTGAAATCCGTGCGCGGATTCAGTCTGCGAACATGGTGGAATCTAAATTTGGAATTAATGGATGGTATTCATTTAATTCTGATTTATTGAGGTGGTAAGCAAAAAAATTTCAGAAATTATATTTAAGATATTTTCGTTTTAATTAATTTGAGCTTTTATATTGTAGAGGAAAATAACAAAGGCATAAAGTTCGACCATTTTTATTAATACCCTTAAGAAAAAAAAGTTAATTTTAAAAATAACCATCAGTTCTGTTTTTTTTCAAAAATAACCCAACCGCCAGGCCCACGGGCGGCCCACTAAATAAGCAAATCGCCTGACCCACGGGCGGTCTGCTAGGGAGGAAACCCCCCCCCCCCCCCCACAGGCGGTTTGGTACACAGTAAACCCCCACCCGGATGACATCAATACAAATTATTTTGAAGTATATCAATATTTATTTAAAAATTGCATATTTTTTTTGCATGTACATCAATATATTTTTTTTTAAATATGTATATATATATATATATTTTTTTTGGCAAGTAAATTGCATGTATATCAATATATTTTAAGTAAATTGCATGTATATCAAACCGCCCCCCCCCCCCCCACGGGCGGTCTCCTAGGGGTCCATACCGTGCCTATTTAACCCGATTTTTTCTCTCTCTCCTCACTCCAAACTCATTCTACCACCCCACCCCAAAGGCAGAGAGAAGGGAGAAAGAGCTGAAGGCGATTTTTTTGGCGATTTCCGATGATTTTCAGGGCGACTACAGCTACAGGTAATTTAAATATTTTATTATTTAAAAAAAAATTAATTATTTTAATATTTTTTTATTTTAATATTTTTTTAATTATTTTCTAAATAGCCGTTGATTCTTGTTCAATTAGTCTAATCCATTACTGTTCAATCAGTCTAATCCATTCCTTATTTAGAATCAATACAAGTCTAATCCATTACTGTCATTTGAAACCCTAGTTACAATGGCATCCAAAGTTGAAAAAAATAGAGGAAGAACTCAAACCGAACGTGAAGAAAAAAGAACACTTATTAATAATTTTTGGACGGCTGAAGCCTATGCGATGAGGAATTTGGAAAAAATATTTCAACCCAAAAATAATAAAGAATTTATGAGCACTCTTGATCCATCAATTAGAAAAATGGTGATGGAAGGCTGGGTAGACAGGATCCCTCCCCCTGTATGGGGACAGTGCTGCTTATGTAACATAAAGGGAAATATGGTGGATATGTTATTTTGTTATAAATGTGGCAAAGCTGTTGACCCCAATTGCATGGACCCGTATGCAGATCCGGTGAATGACGCTCGTCTCACTAAATGGGAGTGTCCTGCGTGTGTCCGTCGGACTGAGGAAAAGAAGGGAGCAAGTTCCTCAGCTCGTAAGGCTTAGTCTAAATTGTATGATGTTGTAGTGTTTTATGTTTGAATTGTAACGATTTGTATAATTGCTATGTTTGAACTGGTTGTTGTTGTATGAATTTTATGTTGTTTTATTTTATGGACTTGACGGTATTATATTATTTTGTACTGTATCTGGATTTTATGAATTTTATGTATTATTAAAGTTCAACAATACAATCAAAAATGATATTAAAGTTCATAACTTAGTTCAAACCAAATCAATCAGTTCACATAAGCAAAACAACATAATTTTTGTAACTAATAAGTTGTTTTTGTTCGAATAGAAATGATGAAATGTAAAGTGCAAACAACATAATACCAACATGAATGCCAAAGTCGAAATACTACAGTCAGAGTCAAAACTATATCACAATAAAAAAAACTCTGCAATCATCCTCGTTGTTTCCTTCCAGATAGAGACAACCTCGTTGTTTCCATCCGCACTCACCATGAGTGCGGACGCACTGAGCCTATAAAGTGTCAAAATTTCAACGCGGTTTCGATTCACACTTGACGTACTTATTTAGAGAAGCATAATTTAAGATTTAAATTTCTATTTCGTTAGCACGATTTTCAATTCTTGCCTTTAAAATATTCAGAAATTAATTGTTAAAATTCCGTAACGTAACAGTGGTCTATTTATTTTGGATCGGACGGATCAGATTAAAAGCCCCGCAAATTAATTTTTGTTTTCAATTCGGATAAGATCTAATATGTTTCATTCGATCTAAAATAAATTAAAAGTTCCGCACGGAACAACTCCGCAGAGATACTATTCCTAATCTAAATTAGGCCAACTGAAATCATTCCTTCACTTTTGGCTGATTCTAATCACAGACAGGACTCGAATTACTTCTCCATTTTGCGTTTGAGGAATCACGTCACCGTTTCGATGAGAGGAGCTTTTTTTTAAATAGAATTCCTTTAAATTATTTTAACGGAACAAGCCTAATTTGATCGAATTTTCGAAAACTAGCATCCATCAATCCGTAGGATCGGTGGAGCAATTTTCACACCTGAAGAGAACCTGGCCACGGAAGATCCCATACTACACCTCCACCGATCCCTAGGATCAGCGGAGTCTTGATTTCCAAATTTTGCAAATGGTGCCGTATTCACAGGTACCAATGAATTATCTTGATCTTATGCATTCAAAAAGGTATGGAAACCATGCAATGGTATACAGTTTTTATCAAACAATGACTCGCTACATACATCGTAATTCAAATAGCTTCGGGGATAGTGCAGGGGCCAGTATTATTTTTGCTTTGAGATTCGTGCAAAACTATTTAAACGGTTGAGAGACTCCAAAAGGTCACGCAAAGTTTGAGATATTTTTTGAAGTCACGCAAATACCAAAAAGTCACACAAATCCAAAAAAATCATGCAAATTCAAACCTACACCGGTCCACAGGAACGGTGGAGATGTTTCGTGTGGTATTTAGTGCAGTATATCTATGGTGGGGTAAATGTTGACTCTACCGGTTTCTAGGACCGGTGTAAGCTAATTTTCAAAAATCCTTCCAACAGAGGCTTGTTCTGCTTCAAATAATTTAAAGAAATATTATTTAAAAAAAAAATCCGATGAGAGCGTAAGATTTAAGAATTACCTCTCTTAACCGAGATTTCTAAATACTGACGACCGTTTCTCACCCGATCCAACTAAGCTTTCATTGTTTCCTCCGCCCAACCAATCTCTCTCTATTAAACTCCCTCTCTTCCTCTCTGGCGACCTTACTATCTCTAAACCCTAAGCTCCATCTCTTTAAACCTCTCATGGCGGTTGCTTCGTTCACCTGCACTTCTCCAGCGATCACTAGTCGCGCCACCATTGCATCTCCCAGGAGATCTGCGTCGTTCGTTAGCCTCCCGTCACCTAATGCTGTCCGAGCTTCTCTCAGATCGGACAGATCATCAACCTTCTCAAGTGAGTATTTTTTACTGTCTGGGCGTGTATTAGTTGGTTTGGAGCCAGCTTGAAATTCAGCTCTTTCATTGTCCAAAACAAGCTCGTCTTTTGTTCAATTTAAAATTTTGAACTCGGATCATTGTATTTTCTGTGAATTCATTGAAGGATTATGTATGCAGGTGTAACTACTCATGTTAGCGCTGTTGAGAATGCCTTAGTTCAAGAGGCAGTAAAGGTGGAACCTCCAGTTGCAATTGTGACGGGTGCCTCAAGGGGTATCGGAAAAGCTGTTGCATTGGCTTTGGGTAAAGCTGGGTGCAAGGTTGGTCTTTAAAATTTCTACTGCCGTGTGCCATCAGCGTGATGATCAGTAGTATATCTGTTGGTTCTGAATTGATTTTACGGAGTTTAGGATTTTTGTTCTATCTTTGGTTTGTTTGCATATATTTGGTGCTTTTTGATGAATTGGGTCTTAGGTAAGCACCTCAGGTACTGAATGGTACCAAATTTGTCAGTGCAATCAGGCGTGGCAGTGGTATGTTTAGCTCCTAATACAAGGCCTTGACCCAATTATTTGGTATCCGAGTTCGATAATCTTTGACCATTCACATTGACTAAAACTAGTATATCGCAAAATCAGAAAGATAAACAATAGTTGTATAAAACCACTGAATAAACAGTAATCACACAAATATAGAACCTTTTTCTTTTCTTTTTTAATAACACAGTTACAAAACTTGGTCATACCAGGTTTTAAACAATTTCTGGTACTGTAATTCTCAATTATATGGTGGTAAATTTCTGCATGTTTAATATTTTATGATTTTATTACATCACAGGTCCTTGTAAATTATGCAAGATCATCTAAGGAGGCAGAAGATGTCTCCAAAGAAGTATGCTCATTCTTCACTTCTATAATATGTTATAATCTATGTTGCATGGATACGGGTACAGGTATTGTATCGGATACGATATGTATCGTATCCAGCGATACAGCGATATGGAAATTTTCAAAAATCTAGGATACGATACAGCTATTATATATATTACTTTTTATTATTTTAATTATATTTATACGGAAGTTTAAGAATTGATTAAACACCATCTTTTATACCTTCTAAGTATAATCCAAAAGCTACAATTTTGAAAATAAGTAGCAAATCAGACCTTGAGAATTTGAAATCTTTCAACAGAAGTAGGAACAGAGACTTCAACTTCTGAATCAAACCGACCTGGCCTTCTTAGAGCCGGATCAATATCATCCACTCTGTGAAGCAAAGCAATTAGCAAAGAAAGAATTAATAATGACAATGACACAAAATTAGTTAATGAATGACTAGTTACAATTTGTACAATCCTTCCATGCTCTTTGCACCAAAGCATTGCTTAGTTCTAGTTATCTACTTAGTTAATGAATGACTAGTTGCAATTTGTACATGAGATAAATAATAAGAAGGCTAGAAAGAATTCAAAAAGGAACAAATTTCAAATCTAAAGTTACCAGTAATTTTTCCAGAACCTATACAACTCTGTAGAAATATTTCAGTATATATGTATAGGTTCCGTCGACCCTTTCATAACTACAAAATAATTTTTGATAACTGATAAACCTAAGATGGAATGCTACAAATGTTAAACTCCACAAATGAATGTTTTACCTGCTAGAAGTAGTGCATTTTTGTTAAGGAGCATTAGTTTATCTGCTATATATATACATATATATAATTTTTTTTTTCCTTTCATTGGTTTACATCTTGAATTTTTTGTGGTAGATTGAGGCATTGGGAGGTCAAGCTATTACCTTTGGAGGAGATGTTTCCAAAGAAGGTGATGTGGAAGCTATGATGAAAGCTGTAAGCAGAATCTTTTTTTAATATGAATAACGAAGTAGGCAAATAAATCACCAGTTTTTTTAAAACCAGATAACAGTGTGAAAGAACAAACCAATCTGAGTGCATAACCCAATTAAGGAATATAAATTTTGATTTCTAGATATCTGTGTGATATTTGTATTCAGTATTATAAACTCAACTTGCGGTTTATCCAATCTTTTATAATTCTGAATGCTAACTTTTGTTTCTGTTTCTTTTAGGCTGTTGATACATGGGGAACTATCGATATATTGATCAACAATGCAGGTTTGTTCATCTTACTTAGCAGTTGTTTATATTAACCAGAACTTTTCCTCACAAAAAAAAAATATATATATTAAGTTGTAGTTTATGCCTCTATGTAGGAATTACAAGAGACACGTTATTGATGAGAATGAAGAAACAACAATGGCAAGATGTAATAGATTTGAATCTCACTGGTGTCTTCCTTTGTACACAGGTGGTGGTTTATCTTATCTTTTTTCTGAAGTAGTCAGTTGTGTATCTTACATACCGTTTTTTTCGAAAAAGCAGTTGAACTATTATCTAAAATAAATTTCAATTATGCATGATAAATAAAGTTTTATCTTTTTCTTTTGAACAGGCTGCTACAAAAATTATGATGAAGAAGAGAAAGGTATTGGTGTTACATAGCTTTCCTGAATTCATTAAATCTGGTTTTCATTCACGGGACTGGTATCATTTTGCACTCTCCTCTCCATTAAGATTTTAAAATACCCTCTTTCCATATATATGTCAGCAACTGATGGTTTATCATTAAAAAATTTCCAAGAAGGTTGAATAAGTCTTCCGAGATAGGGTCTAAAGACGGTTTATGTTTGTTAATCAATTCTGATTTTCAAGTATTATTTTTCAGGGTAGAATTGTGAACATTGCATCAATTGTGGGTCTCACTGGAAACATAGGTCAAGCTAACTATAGTGCAGCCAAAGCTGGAGTAATTGGTTTTACAAAAACCGTTGCAAAAGAATACGCCAGCCGAAACATAACTGTGAGCTTAATCTAATCAACTTTAATTTTCAATTGCCACTGAGACATACATGTGAGAATAATCTTTCAACTAAATTTTTTGCAATTGCTGCTGTACCTGCTGGATTAGATTCCACCAACATACATACCCTCTATAGTGGGGAAAAGAAAACAAGAGGAAAAAACATAATTGTAATTTGTTTTGCATTTAACATTACAATTCCATTTTTGGCTTTGCACAAGCTTGTAGTGGGCCATGCAATCTACCTGATTGGTTTTGTTGGTGGTGTCAAAATTGGTCAGATAAACCCCAAATAATTTCAACTACCACTCGGTCTTTAAAATGCAATGAACACTTTTATTTGGTAGCCCCAAAAGGTCAAGCAAGCTATAGTTTAATGTAATTGTGCCTTCATGCAATAAGCAATTTTGCAAGTTGACACCAAACAAGCCAATAAAAATGGCAAAAAACCTATAAAGGACTATGAATCAGCCTAACAGGCGGCCTCCATATCAACAGGTCCATACTTAGAGAATCAGTAGTCAAGATCTGATCAGTACAGTGGGAAACCTGTCATGACTTTCATTTGTTATGAATGATCAACTGAATTTTACCAGGAATAATCACTTGCAACTCTACTCTAGGTTAATGCAGTGGCACCTGGATTTATTGCATCAGACATGACTGCTAAACTTTCAGAGGAAGTTGAAAAGAAGTACTTGGAGCATATCCCATTAGGTAATATCAAGGATTGCAATTTTGTATTTTGCCTGTTTGGTGTTAGTACACATAGAAATGCAGTCAGGCCCAATTAAGCCCAAGCGGTTAGTTTTTTTATCATATTCCTCAGTTTAACTTGACCATGCGGACACAATCTGTGTTTTAATTTTACACACTTTTTCCCAATTTACCTTCCGACTTGCAACATTTGGTGGCAAATAATGATACCACATTCGGTGGCAAAATGTAGCAAAACTGACATCATAGGGTGATAACTGGGAGGTCAAACCAATCATGATACCACATTTGGTTGCAAATGTCAGTCACTGAAGTTACTTACTTGGAATCTGTTACATGTATATTGAATGGATTTTTAGAAGTAAATTTGCATCTTCAAAATTAAAATGCAATTTCAGGGAGGTTTGGCCAACCAGAGGATGTGGCAGGCTTGGTTGAGTTTCTGACACTTAATCCGGCTGCTGGATACATCACTGGCCAGGTACAATGGTGCTTTTGCTGTACATACATTTTTTAAGCATACTCGTGTTGCTTTACAAAATGCAAGAATATTATTTAGTGCTCTTTAACATTCATAGCTTTTAATCTCTAAATGAGGATCGATTTGAGCTTTGGTTTGGTAACTTTATCATTTATCTAGGAGTTCTAGATGATCAATATCCAAGTTGATTGTTGTTCTAAATCCTAATGTAATCATTGTCCAAATGTGGCAAAAAAGTGATGGAACTAAAATAAATGTTTCGATGCCCCATTCATATGGTACATTTCCTTTAATAGTCCTGGGATTACACACATGTAGTCTTTGTGCAATATATGCCAATTTCAATGGTGGTACGTACCAGTTTTGGATGATGAGCTGTCTTTTTGTAGCCATTGCCAGGTTTTGTAAAAAAAAAAAAAACCCTATATAAAATTTTGATTTTGATTTTATTTAATGGTGCAGGTTCTCACAATTGATGGTGGAATGGTAATGTGAGAGGTGAGAGACTAGTGAAGACTGCTCTTGGAGCAATTACTCATTGGTGGGGGGGGGGGGGGTGGGGGGGGGTGATATCAAGTTGTTCTCAAGTCTGGATGATGTGTTGTTTTGTTTAAGATTTAATCTTAGTTGAGGGGTTGAAAGAGGCTGCTTGAACTATAGATGGTTTTTTTGGTCCTTTAGGAACATATTTATGCATTGCATCTTGACTCCTTTTTGTCGAATAAAATTTTAAATATCATAGCAATTAGTGTCTAATTTCAAAGCCCTAGGATTGGATCTTAAATTAGTTGGAGATCACCAAAGCGTAGATCTTCAATGCTTCGAGCTTAACATCTTGGTCATTACTGTTATCTGTTGAGACAGTTTGAGATGGCTTCCTAATTCCTACATAGTAATTGCTAAATGTGGCAACCAATTGGGCCCACATGTTGTGGATCGAATCTTCGTCTTACCATTTTTTAGAGGTCAGGTTTTCTTATAAACGTGTGTGCAAAACTACCTACCAACAGTTTGAAAATTATAGTTTTTGATGTGTTATCGAACAATATTCAAATCTGGTGCAGCTAATTGATAATGGAAATGCAGACAGATTTGGCAAGGAATTAACAAGTAACAAATGTGGAATTGAATCCTGTTGGTTTATTCCCTTATTTTGCAAGATTTTGTAACGGCTAGTTTTTCTTTATCTATAAATAGGCCTTTTGAGATATGACAGATTAGGTTTTTAGTTTTATTTGCCTTAGCTTAATGCTGTGTTTAGGATGAGTGAGTCCCAAAATTATCTACTATTTGCTACTTAATTAATAAAGTTACTTCGTTGGTTTTCCGCTATCAAAATCGTACCAAACATGATTGTTCGACTATACTATATCTATAGATTTAATTTTGTATCTCCAATCTTATTTAAACTAAATTTAAGTATAAATAATTAACATTGTCAAAAATAATAATTAGCAGGTGTCCTTTTGTCCGGAGTCGGAGGAAGAAATTTTAATCACCTCCCAAGTCTCTTCACCTTAATTGCTGCTATTTGGCGTTGGGTTTTTATCTTTTTTGGTGTTTCAAATTTTAATATAGATTCTGCTGAGACTCGTCGGAGGTCGGACCAGCTGTCATACTCATACCAGAGACATTCTCAAATGGGGGAAAATAATTTAATACGATGGTAAGATTAAAAGTGAAACTAGTTTTTGCAGTATTTGTCATCTTTTTATTCTCTTTTTATAGAGGAGGGTTCAAATGCCTCCATCTCTTTCTATTATTTTCAAAGTTCAAACAGTCGATCCGAACCGCTCAACCTAACCTCCATACTAAAATATGTTTGGAGACCAAATTTTATATTTTTAGGAATTTTTTTACTATTTTTTTAGATAGGTACAAAATCAGTAAATCTAAACCATCTAAAAACAGTATTTTTGTATCTATCTAAAAAAATAGTAAAAAAATTCTTAAAAATATAAAATTTGGTCTCCAAACATATTTTAGTATGGAAGTTAGATTGAGCGGTTCAGATCGACTGTTTGAACTTTAAAAATAATAGAGAGAGATGGAGGCACAAAAACATGGAGGCATTTGAACCGTCCTCCTTTTTATATTGGACGGCGCGTACGCATGAGGTACTAGTTTTTTTCGCTTGGACAGGGCGTACGCACCGGTCTGGGAATAATTTTGATTTCCTACTATTTTTTTTTCCGTTTCTCTTCCTTTTCTTTTCACTGCCAAAATCTCTTTTGTTACCTACTCATTTACTAATCATATAAAATGATTCTTCTGTGAGATGGAATTTCTTAATGAAATCAAATTGAGTGGTCAAACCAATTCTTCTAACTTGAATGGAGGTCAGAGTATATAAAAATTTTATACTATGAATGAAGGTCAATTTCACACTATTTATAATATTTTAGTTTAAACTATATTAAAATAGAGTATAAATATATATAAATTTTTTTTTGAAAATGAATGGGGTCAATTGACCACCATTCATTAAACGTGGATTCGCCTCCGCTTCTACTCATGTGGATATGTATTCTGATACATTAGAAAATGCGTGGAAATTCTGAAAATGCTAGGAAGGAAAATGAGTTTTGATGTTCGAAAGTATTTTAGAACAAAAGGTCAGATCACATCTAGAGGCTTCGTTTGCACGGCTTCAGATTATCGTGGAATCGACAAGAGAAATCGCAAAGTGAAACGACCTGGAGCTCAAATCCAAACTGGTTACCCTGTGTGTCTTTACCTTAAGCTGATTATTGAAACTCAAAAAGTATCGAGTATAAAGCTTAATTTTGTGGTGATCTTAACCATGCTTTACAACAGAGTAGACCGACAATCGTTCTAATGCATGCGGTCACATAGCAGAACCAATAATGCATTGATACATGTGAGGAATACTTGAAATCATTTCATTAGAATTAATTTAAAATTTGGTCCAAGTGATATGAACAAGTAACAAGTGTGTAAATCAGAAAAGCGCTATGATTCTGGTCTAGAAATTTCCAAGCAATTTAATCAATAATCAACTCACATATCAAGCAATTAATGGGCGACGGAGAGATGAGAAGAGTGCAGTGCGCCTTGGCCTTGGCCTCCACAGTCTTTGAATTTTGTGAATCGGAGAGGGAGATGTAGAGAGAGGGATAAGAGAAGGGAGAGATCGAGCGGAGAGGAGGTACAGAACAGTGCACTCCAGCAGAATTTAGAGTGGCGCACCAAGTCGTTCGACTCCACGTCTCCACGGCCGACGGGAACACATCGAGAAGACGGCCACAATTCAATGGCCATGCATGGGAGACAAATTAAAAGACAAACAAAATTCAGGATCGATCGAAAAGTCATCTAAAATAATTCCAATAGTAATAAAATATTGAGAATGAATTGAAATTTAATATCCACAACACATATAACATATAACGTTTTAAACTCGAGGTGTTCGAATAACTTTTTTAGAAAAAAGAATAATAACAAGAAAAGATATTCCAATCGATGAAGGGTAACAGCAAATTTTACAGCTCCTCAATTATTCTCGACTTGTTTCCGAATCCGCATCCTCTCAGGTATTGCAGAGGATTACCTCGTTTTACGGTTTGAGATTAAATCTCAACCAGTTTGGAATTCGGATCACCACAGAGGCAGTATTATTGGGCTTTGAGATTCGTGCCAAATTAAAAAGAACGATCCAGATCTAGTAATGGTAAAAGATTCTCTTATCAGGTATTGGAGAGGATGTGATCTCCTTGTTCCCACTACTACGGATTACGGAACTACTAATTAAAGCAACGCGACACGCTCGCTCCCCCTCTCTTGCCACGTGTCAGTTTATACGGCAGCAACGTATCGCGAAACACGATAGCCGTCGTCCACGTCAGGGATTCCCGTCCCAATTATCATGTCGAGTCACAAAGTTTTTTTTTTTTTTTTTTTTTTTTTTTTTGAGTTGAAGAGGTCACAAAGTTCATACTACGCCGAAATTCTCGCACAATAGAAAATCTAAAAGTTTCCAATATTAACCCTGTCTCGACTCAGGCGAGTTGGTCAACCTCGGTCTTGAATTGTAATTATTCAATAAAACAAGGGCAGTGCAGCAGCGAGAATCCGCAATGTCTCTGTTCTGGCAAGTGATAACTCTTTCTTAAGCAACTTTTGACGTACATCATTCTACGATGTTTTACTCACGGATGATGTGGCAGAAGATTTCTCCACGTGTATTTCATGTCTCATAAATCTCGTAATTAGTTAAGCTACGTAAATAATAAAAGTTAGGAAAATATCGAGTAAATAATTAGTAATTAAATAGCATTCTTAGTTTTGTGGGTTGATTTTAATATCTTATTAAATATTTATAGACGTTTACGCCATATATATTATATGTAACATAAATATAGAGTTTGAACAAAAAAAAAAAAAAGTTCATCTAACGTAGTTGGCAACTAATTAACTATTCTCATGAATATTTTCCTTACGAAAATAGGATGAAAGAATATAATATGGCCACGTCAGAATTTTGTACATCCTAGTCAAAGTAGCGGTGGGGACAGTGAAGATACAGACAGTCTATCTCCACTCAAAAAGAAAAGAAGGTCAGAAAAAGCAAAATCCGAATTCAAAGAAAAGAGCAAAAAAGAAAACAAAAGAAAAGTATAATATAAAAGAAAAGAAAGCAAACGGCATCCTTCATTCCTTCTCCTTCCTTTTCAATATTCCCTCCTCATATACACACACACAGACTCTACTCATCGCCCCCTTCTTTCTGAGAGCAAAATGCTCTTGGTTACTCTCCTTCTCCTGACAGTTTTTCTCACAGAAGACCTGGCACAGGGTGCCACGTGGTGCATCTGTAAGAGCGGTACCAGCCAGACGGCGCTCCAGTTGGCGCTGGACTACGCGTGCGGGCCTGGGTTGGCAGACTGCGCACCGATTCAAAGCTCAAGTCTCTGCTACCTCCCGAATACCTTGCAAGCGCACGCCTCATACGCTTTCAACAGCTACTACCAGAGGTCTAATGCTGCGCCGGGTGCATGCGACTTTGGGGGCGCTGCCGTTGTGACGGTTACTGATCCTAGTAAGTTCTCTCCCCCTCTCTCTAACTCTCTCGCAGTTTTTACCTGCCCTCGGAGTATATTATGGGCCCACTTGTCTGTTGAGTTTTAGCTGGGAAGATGCACGTGCTCCGAGTGCATGGGCATTGTTTATCCGTTTTATTTTTATTTGTAATGATCAATTTTGAAGCAGACTGACTAGACTCTATATCGCCAGAATTATTATTATTTTTTTTATTTTTAATTTATGCTATTGATCCCGTAGAAAATCGTGGGTTTAGTTCCTTTTACTTCATTAGCTTTTGTGGGGGTGAGCTTAGGAATTTTAAAAAATAAATTCTGATGTACTAAATAACGGCTCTTATTCGGTCTTTCCTGTCACCGGCTTACCTTCTGTTGTATTGCTGAATGTTGGGTCCCACTGTGGATTTGGTAAATATTGTGCGATTATGAAACATAGGAAATCTGGTCCGACAAATGTTCATTTTGAGGTGGCGGATTGGTATAAACTATAAACTATAAACAGAGGAATTGAGTTCTACCCGTTGTGGGACGGAGAGCAATTCCCAAGGCTTTGAATCCTCCGGATTGGTGATGATCACCAGTCTCTAATTGTAGAGCTTTAACATTTCTATGACTTCGGTTGGAGCGTTACTTTTTTTTTTTTTTTTTGAAACCCACTTTTGTACGTGGGGTGATTCAAATTTTGAGTTTAAATTCAAATAGTATGTTATAGAATTTTAAAAGTTGTCGGCTCTTTATTAATATGTCTCGTGAATTCTGATTGGGTCCGAATTCTTTAGCCGGTTCGATTTTGGACAAACTCAAAATCTGAGATTTTTTTTCTAAATAAAAAAAAGGCATAAGAGCCCGTTCCATTAGATGAAACTGATTGTTAAGTTACAACCACATTCAGAGGCGGAAGCACACACTGTAAATGGGGTTAATTGACTTCCATTTATTTTGAAAAAATTTAGTTTGTGTTTATTAGTAAATTTTTATATAGTTTAGCAGAAAATGCTATAGAACTGTCAAATTGACCCCCATTCGCAGTATAAAAAATTACTATACTTGACCTCCATTCATGTTTAACTCCCATAGTCTGAAGATCCGACTTCGCCCCTGACCACATTGACCTGTTAACCAATACCCCCTACTTAATCCCATACTGCTACCTCTATGTAACAGTAGCAAAAGATGACCATAAGTAGAGCAGACATTACAGAGCAAAACACATATGCTCTTTCTCTTAATCAACCACCAGAACACACAGTAATTGTTGGCCTATTCAAGACCTATGTTATTTTGTTTAGTATTTTAGTGGAAGAGAGAAAGAGAAAAGAGAAGAACTCTTATGCAGAAATTTTATTCTATTATGTTGAGATACTCTTACAAATGACATACTTTCTATTTATAGGCCATATGGTGGCCTTTTACAAATCCAAGAACATAAATATAATTAAACACAACTCAAATACCAAGTGCCTAAATGCACTCTCCAACATGATCTTTGAAAACATAAACAATTAATCTATCTAAAAACTTCAAATACATTCATCTAACCATATGACTAATTGGCCTATTTAATATTTTTTTTTTCTTTTTCCAAAAACATTAATTTCAACAGTAATAACTCAAAATCCGAGATGATTCAGAGGATCCTTTGGAGAGAATCCAAGATGGATTCTCTGTATATTTAACCGAACCAATACCAAACTACTCATCACATTACAAAGCATAAACAGCCCAACTTTAAATTTAAGAGCTAGGGATAAAATCTCAGTATTTCCGTATAGAAATGAAAAAGAAGTACAGAGATTCATACAATCTGGTAATTTTTGTCAGATTTTATGCATATGCTGACATCAGAATATATAATCAGTCAGATGGAGTCTACTTATGGAATTAATGACAACATGGAAGTAAACATGCATAATTTTGTTTAGGTTAAATTACTCAACTATGAGTATGTATCTGCTGATTGCTGAGTTAGCTCAAAACTTGAATGGTCAATCATGCAATCAGCAATGTCTGTTTTCACACACGGGCTGATTTTTAACAAACATGCAGTGTTGAGATTCCTAGCAAACAGTCAGGATTCAATCCATTTCAATAAGATACCCCAAGTTTGTGAGGTCCAGGTCCTCAACTACACACCATGTATCAAGATATTGTTCATTTGTTCAATTTATGATTCTTGCAAACTATGAAATTATTTCAAATATGGGATTGTGGGGTGTGGGGTGTGTGTGTGTGTTTGTGTGTGAGGGATGAAGAGCGATAACCTCTAGTGAAATTTACTACTACATTTTTTGGTTATGCTGACAGCAAAAGTATGTCCAAAGAACAATCTATTTGCTAGTGGATTTTGAATCCAAAAGAAAAAATAAACCATCTCAAACCTTCTTCGAGAGACTTGCTCTAGAATTCCAGTTGTTCCGTCCCAATTTTCACCTTAGAACTTGGGCACTTGAGAAAATGAACCACCAGCATAGCTTAAGAAAATGGGATGGGATCCATTACTAATGGCTTTAACTTGACAATACCTTTTCAAATAATTAGAAGCTTAAGAAAATGGGATGATCAACCAAAGTGCAAACAATTAGAAGCTTTTAAACAGATGGGTATTTTCCAGAACCATTCATATTAATTATTAAATATGCCATGCCATTGGCTTGTATCCTTTTTTCTTTAAGCAAGCCTTTTTGTGTTTTCTCTGAAGAATTGCAACAGATATATCTCTGTTGTTTTGATTTGATATAATAATAAAGGAAATGACCTTTGTTAGTCTTATCAAGATGGAACAAAAGGTGCATCCATATATATAAATTCGTTTATTGAGAAGCATAAGTGCATGCGTATTAATTTCTGTTTTTTTTCTTTTCAAAGAATTCATTTATGTGTGAAGATTACAAATGGCGAGTTTAGTAGATGTTTGTTCTGCTCTATATCTACAAAAGGAGTATTTGTTAATAAGTGGTTTAATGACATGCAGGTTATGGCTCATGCACATATCCTTCATCTGCAAGGTAATCAATCCTCTCCTACTTGTCATGTACTGTACCGTGTCCGTGAAATTAATATTTCTTTTTGTTTGGTCATAATACTACAAATGCCAACCACTTTGCATATATGACACAATTAAATACTGTTCGGTTATATATGCTGATTCATACAAGATTAAGTTTCTTAGTTCATACCATCTTCCAAGTTTCCAACTTTGTGTGGTCATTCATCTTTTTGTCTGCATTTAAGACCTAGAGTTAATTTGTTTCATAATTTACAAAGAAAATAGAAAAAGTGAAGGATTGAAATTGAACTGATACAATGTTTGAAATATTACAAGATAATTGATACAAGGTTTGATTAAACATGTTTTTCTTTATGACAGCATACACAAATAACCTACCTTTTATATTTTGTGTATTTTGTTTTGTTTCAGCGCTGCAGGGAGTACGACCAACCTGCCACCCCCATCTACTACCCCAATAACTACACCTGGGACAACACCAAGTACCACTCCTTACAGCCCTGGTTTTGGTACAGGTACCGGTACCGGTACAGGGACCAGCACTCCTGGTTTTGGTGGATTCAGTCCACCTGATTACAATTCAGCTATTATGACCCCTTCTTATACTTCCCTTTTTCTGTCTCTTGTATTAGGCACTTGTCTTTGCTTCCAATTAATGTCATTTTAGTAGTGGTGAGAAATGAAAGTTAGATTTAGACACTGTTCTTCTCATTTTTTGAAGTAGATTATTAATTTTTTTTTTGAAGTAGAGTTCTTCTCATTTTTTGTTTGTTCCTTTGTAAGAAATCCATTGGGCAATTTTGTTGAGAAAAGGGTAATGGGTACTGGTGTTGATCCTAGTTTACTTCATTGTTTTGTTATTTTTCTGGCAACTTTGTTTTGGTTTGATACAAAATAGAGGGGGGATTGTTGAAACATAACCTTAGATGAATTGGCGGTTGCTAGGTAGATAATATAAATCGAGTAGAACTAGGGTGTTATATATTAAGCTCACCAATTTTTGGACTCTAAACAACGAATCCAAACAGTTAAAATTAATCTACTTTACAAGCAATCTGTTTATATGTCAAATTTATAAATTTTCGAATTTATTTAGTATAAATTCAAGCGGATAAAAAATCATTAAAAATGAACGTATTAAAATTAATTTATAAATATTTTTTTCTTGACCATTTGACTTTCCTCATAGTAAAAGACTTTTCTATGAAATTACTTTGTTCTATGGTGAGGTTTTTTTTTATCAGTATCCCATAAATTGAGGGACCATGTTATTATGTGATGAGGGGTGGGGGATAAAAAAAACAATTGCTTCATTGATACATAGATTCTTTAAGGATGATGAAAAGAAAATAACAATGTCCAGTGTTGTTAATTATTTAAATATCGCAATAGTTAACTATGAAAAATAAATCAGTTAATTGATCTGAGATTTTATATGATAAAAATAAATTAGAGGGAGGATCTCTGACAATCTTAAAATGAAAAAAAAAAAAAATCCATTCATTACAAGTTAGAAAACCTGCTTGTTATTTTAGAAGAATTTCATCTTTGCCAGAAAATAGATGGAAATTTCATTTTATATAAAAATGATAAGTATCAATACCTCATTGCTAAATCAAAATCAGTATATTAGGTTCACTGCGTCCTGGTATGTAATTTGGGCACGTACCAAATGTAATTTTTTTTCTGTGCTTGCATGTTGCTAATACTGTAGCTCTCGTATTTTTTTTTTTGTTTTGTTTAATGCTAGCCTACGAGCCTTTTCACCAAATATATATAGAGTTTGGCTAAGATCAAAGTGGTAGTTTTTGAGCTTTGGTGCTACCAATTTGTTTTTCAATTTTCAAAGTTCAAAACGTCGATCCGAATCATTCAAATTGTTCTCCATATTAAATTGTACTTGGAGACCAAATTTTACATTTTTCTGATTTTTTTTACTATTTATTAAGCCACTTTGAAAATCGCTGATCCAACGGTGGCTTAACAAAACAGTAAAATCAGAAGTCACCGTTGGATCAGCTGTTTTCAAAGTGGCTTAATATATATATATCAAAATCAGGATATGACTCCTATTTTTTTTTTAAAAGAATCACATTCATAAAATCGAATTCTTCCACAAAAAGTTCTGCAAATCCGATTCTAAAATCTGATTTTTATGTAAAATCTGATTTCTTCATAAAATCCGTTTCTAGATTAAACCTGAGATGAACTGACTGAAGGTATCTTAACCCAATAATTATCCAATTCTGAAAATGATTTGAATTTTGATGTAATCTGATTCACATGCAATCTGACACGTCCAATTGGCAGATTTGCAAAACTTTTAACTGCTTCTAAGCCATTAGATAAGAGCGTCTACATCTCATTGCAATTTCCAATTTGTACTTTCTGATACAGAAATATTTCACTTTTAGGAATTGATACAGCAATTTTCATTCGCTATCAACTCTATCTCTATGCTTCTTCCCTACTGCATGGATTTTGCATCTACCACTTATTTCAGAAATGTAATCATTTTGCAAATAATTTAGACATAATTTGACAGCTGCAATTAATTTCAGAGATGATGCTCTAACACGCTGAAAGGCTGAAACAGTTATCCTGTTCCTGTCCTAAAAAGAAAAAGACAAAAGAAATAAGCAGCAAAGAACAGTAACAGTCTGCTTTGCGGCCCAGGTGCTAGGCCTATATTTTTTTTGGGCCAAATGGGCCGAGTGTATTTAAAACACTCGATTTGAGCAGATGAACAATTCTACGACTGCTTTTTCTCATTTTTCGTTAAAACAATAAACAACCATCGGCCGCGACTACCGCAGAGTCAGACCTCTCTCCCCTCCAGTCCAATCGGACTCTGAGCTCCGGCGCGGCGCGCAGTGCTGAATGGCGCCATCCGACGACACGATCCCGGCCACAAGTCAGTCGTCTGACGGCTGGAAGGAGCGCATCATCGTCCCAACCATTCTCGCTGGTAAGATCCTTGAAAAAAAACAAATTAAATTGAAGTTTTTAAAAATTTTGGGGTCTGATTCGCAAAACTGGTTAAACAGGCTTGGTAGGCGGAGGTTATGGATTGATGTCGAAGAACCGGAGAGCCCTGTCTTATTCATATGCTGCTAATTTAGCTGTTGTTGCTGGCTGCTATTGTGGTATGATTTTCTTTAATTTATTTCTCGTTATCGGAAATTTCAGTAATTGGTTTTTGGTTTAGTTGGTTTTGGTAATAGGTATGATACCGCACTGTAACGATTAAATTATGGGATACTATACATATTTATTTCTTACTGATATTAACTGAAATTTTTCTTGGGATTTATTGTTGTGGTTTTTTATAAGGTTTCATTTACCTTAATTAGCCTAGATACACAATTAAGCTCCAATAAACTAAGAAAAATTTGTGTTTATCACCCTGTTCAAATGTCCCTTTTATTATCTAAAATTGTTATAGCCCATCTTTTAGCCCATCTACCCCCACAACACATGAGGAATACCATAAATACCATAAATGGCCTCCAATACTAGATCGACCACCCCATGTTTTCCTTTCCTAAATTGTTGCTCTATCATGCTACTGATATTAGTTGAGAGCTCAAGCTAGTACATAGAGCATCAATACATGGCCAAATGCGGACATAAATCAATAAAGATGGTACCAGTTATCATTACAATTCTGCTGAATCTCAATTCTCTAGTGAATCTCTTTGTTGCCACACTATATTTTAGGTGCACGTGAGCTTGCGAGAGATGCGAGGCGTGCTGAGAAGGATGACTTGATGAACTCTGTGGTAGGTGGATTAACAAGTGGTGCTATTCTTGGCCGATTTCAAGGTTCTTTTTTTTTCTTCATAAGCATTTTGTTATATATCTATGCATTTGTGATTATTGTTGTTGCATCATATCCAATAAGCATTAGTTCAGTTATGACATTTTAGATATCAAATTCTATCCAGTGGGGAAAGAAATGGTACGCAATTGCAGGCCGGCCACCTTTCCTTGTACTTTTTTTTTATTTTACTGTTTTAGTGTCAAATAATTTGAATGCAGTAAACTGTACATGACCAAGTAAAATGTGAAAAAAACCAAAAGATTGTCAGTGAGCCAAGATTGTGATACTTCTTTGGTGCCTTATGTACCAGTCAAAGTTTTGGCCAATACCAATCAGCAACCTATTTGCAACTTATTTTGTCTCTTTTGTTGTCCACTTGCCAAGTTGAGGCAGTTTATTGTACAACTGATGGTGAAACTAGATGCAGCCGAACTACTCCAAGGTAGGAATAACGCCTTAGGTCAAACCGCAATCCTGTCTTGTGTCACTTCCTTATTTGTTATATACTACCATGGAGTTTTGTGGCTCAGTTCAATTCAGTTGTAGAAAAATACGAGTTTGATTTGCATCTATGTCCATCCAAGATACCAAACAGTTTATCTAAATAATTGAAATTAGGGAGAAACGGAGAAAGAATAATAGCAGTTAGCAAATCATTTTTCAGGTGGACAGCTTGGAGCAATTCGGTACGCAATCTTATTTGCGGCAGGTGGGACCTTAATAGACTTTGTTTCTCTGGAACTACGCCCCCATGTGGAGAGATTACGGGAGAATTTCACCGCAGAAAATATGAGAAGCTGGCTAACTCTGCCAGAGTGGTTTCCAATCCAAGTCATGGATGAAGAAACCCTTGCCAAGAAACAAGCCCGTGACAAACAACTGATTGCACAGCGTGCTTCTTTAGGGAAATTCAGCAAAGAGGAATCATAGCCGCATAATTTCTTTCCAGCTTTTTTTTTCTTCTGTACTTAGTTGAACTTTATTTTGTGAAATAGAAAAACAAAGAATGACGGTTGCTGAATGCGCTAGTCCCAAATTTTGCTCTGAGGAACAGACATTTTCAAAATTTCAGCAAAACTATCCTTGGAGTTGTGAGCCTGCTGAAAATTCGAGGGAGAAACTGTAATAATCTATTTTCTCCTTTTTGGATTATTTTGCCTGATACTCTGTATGCGTGTTTGAGAAATAATAAATGTGCATGCTTGGTGCATGTATATTTGTGGTGAAGTTGTGGTATAAATAGTTCAAAATATTAAAGTGTGGTCATCATGCTCACATTCACAAGCACTGGTGCATTCAGTATATATGAGCTAGCAAAATCTCTGTACAAAAACCTAGCACATACAACAACAACAACCAAGCATTTATTCCCAATCAAGTTGGGGTAGGTTAGAAATGAAATCTAGTACATAGTATACCAAAGGATAAAAAGTGATGATGATGAGCATACGAAATAAGATGATATGAGGGTTTTCTTTTTTTTTAAAACCTTCATAGAGGTTGTGAAATCGTGAGGGAAAATTGAACTCTCGACCTTTGGATAACTAACAGCCTTAGGACTTCTCTCCTTGCTAACTGTGCTATCTCCCCTTTCTCAAGATGATATGAGTTAACGATGAATAAATGAGAGAGATGAGTCCCCTTTCTCAAGATGATATGAGTTAACATTTGTTGGCTATTTCTGAACGTGCTGAAAATGACACCCCCACATAATAATAACAAAGCAGGAATTTATGATACAGAGTTAGAATTCAATTCAAACCTAATCATGTAATCGTCAACTGGCTAATAGTAATAATTATTAAGTTCTTAAAACCAAGTTATTAAACATGTGTTATAAATTGATTCTATATATATAATTTGTAATATAAATGCATCATATTTCCTTTAAAGTTATTAAACACAAGCTCGTTGCAAATTTCGAATAATTTGATGTGTTGTAAAATGATTAGCCAAAAAAATGAAATTCTCTCTCCGCTATTGCTGATTAGTGGGACCGGAGTCAACAACAGATGGATGCATTATTTATCCCCCCACCCCATTACCTAAAAATGCCTCGCATTTAGATTTCATTATCTGGTCCCAAAAATTGCAACCAACAATTTTTGGTTTTCTTCCCATCTCTGAAGTCTGAAGAGGTGCCCCTGGGCCCTGGTACCTGTGCCAGTGTGCCCCAAGAGTGGCGGAATAAATAAATTATCAACATAATTTGGTTTTATTTAATTCCATCAATACTTAACAGCTTTTATTAATTCACGCTTGTCAGTTGTCACATTACAAACTTTAAACAAATAAACAAGGCTTAAAAGTTGTTTGGCGGGTAGGTTGAGTTTGAGGTCAACCCCCCTTCCTTCCATCTGCTGGTTCTCCTGAGGCACCTCTTGGTATATCTCTCTGTGTGGTACTCTCCTCACCATGCTTTTTGGTAACTTCGGAGTTCGGAGCATGAATCCGGGTAGAGATGTTTTATTAATCCCAAGTCTTGTAAATCGCTGTTTTCAGCAAATTTGGACCATAAAAAAACAGCGATTTTTAATAAATCAAAACAAATAGTATAAAAATTCCAAAAAATGTAAAATTTGGTCTCCAAACACATATTAATACGGAGAACAAGATGAACGGTTTGGATCGACCATTAGGATTTTGAAAAGTTGAATATTGAGCCGTTGCACGGAGGCCCTCTATGCTACGCGTAGCATGGTAGCAGGTTCCTAGGATAAGGAATATGCTAGCATACTACGCGTAGCATAGAGGGCCTCCGTGCAACGGCTCAATATTTGACTTTTCAAAATTCTAACGGTCGATCTAAACCGTTCATCTTGTTCTCCGTATTAATATGTGTTTGGAGACCAAATTTTACATTTTTTAGAATTTTTTTACTATTTTTTTAGATTTATTGAAAATCGCTGTTTTCAGCAAATCTAGACCATAAAAAAACAGCGATTTTCAATAAATCTAAACAAATAGTATAAAAATTCCAAAAAATATAAAATTTGGTCTCCAAACACATATTAATACGGAGAACAAGATGAACGGTTCGGATCGACCGTTAGAATTTTGAAAAGTTAAATATTGAGCCGTTGCACGGAGGCCCTTTATGCTACGCGTAGCATGCTAGCAGGTTCCATAGGATAATTTTGTTGTTTAAAAATAACTCTTTTTTCGATTTTTGGCAGAAATTAGCTGCCCGTAGAACTTAATTCATCCAATCAGTCTCACCAGTTGGTAACTTCTTCTTAGCTTTTAGGTCTTTCCATTTAGATGGCTACACACGTTCTGCGACAATTTTCTTCATTATTATTTCAAACTCCCATTCCGCTATATATTCAACGGGGTAAAGTTTTAACGGAGCGGGTTTAGCTTTATGCAGCGCACGTACTATTGAATTCAAACAACATTGCATATATTGTGTGCGCTGCAGAAAGCCAAAACGTAATTATGTACTTGCAAGGTTGTCCTAATAAAATTAAACAAATAAGAAACAGGGATTGGCTGAGGTCACTAAAAGAGATTAATACAATAAACTGAATAAACAAGAGTGACTAAACATAATTAAATTTCGTAATTATAAAAAGGAAGCTTCGTATGTAGTTTTTATTTTTTTTAATTATATTAAATAATACAAACAATATAAAAAATAATATAGCACAAACATTCACGGTGTAATATACTAATATATAATATATAACGGTTGTGGTTGTGGTTATGGTACTGTAGCTAGTGCATATTAATCTATACTATAAAATTAATATTTTTGTTTTCAAAGTTCAAAAAATAAATCTGAATCATTTAATATATACTTATAGATTAAATTTTATATTTTTCTTTTGTGTAAATTTTTACTATTGTTTTAGATAGATTGAAATTACTTATTAATAAGTGAGTTTCTACGTATCTAAGGGTGCATTTGGTTGGAACAAGAATAGAACTAACTCAAAAATAGCACTATTCTTTTGAGCTGACTCACATTTGGATTAAGAGCTACCAACTATTTTCTGTTAGTCCTTTGCGAGGTTAGCTCACTATTCTACTAACCCAACAAAATGTTAGATTAACTACTATTTTCAATTTGGGATTAGCACGCTTTTCTCACTACCAGAGCTAACTCATGTGTTGAGAATAGCTATTTTTGTGGAATAGTTGCTAACCCAACTAACCCTGTTATTCCTTAATAGTTAACACCCAAACACACCAAAAAAAAAATTAAAAAAAAATTAAAAAGATATATACTTTAGTATGTAGGTACATTTTTATATTGAGATCATGTTAAACGATTTAGATCAACTATTTAAGGTTAGAGGTCAAGCCACCCAACTATTTAATATCCATAAGGAATTCTTCCATCCAGATTTCGAACATGCGACCTCTTACACAAAGGGCGCCGATTATAATTTGTTATACAAAATTACAACAATTATGATCAGATCCATACAATGACAAATTTAAGTAGAATAAATGGAGTCAGTTAACTATCATTTTTAAAAAATATATTGTTTTTATGTATAATTTTATATATAATTTGAAATAAAATATCATAGTATTGTAAAATTAATTATGTAAAATTAATTTTTATTTTTCGCAAAAAAAAAAAAAATGATTAATCTCTAATGTATATATGATCCTCATAATTTAAAAGAGGAGGGATCCACTTACATTCTTTTTTGGTGACACCGAATTACACCCTATATTTCAAAGTTTTTAAAGACCAAACAGTTGATCCAAACCATTCAACATGAATATATTAAAATGTGCTTGAAGATCAAATTTTACATTTTTTTTACTATTTATTAAGTATTTTATAAAATCGTTGTTTTCAGACCATTGAATTTTTGTACCGATCTTAATAAATAGTAAATAAAATTTTTAAAAAAATGTAAAATTTGATCTGCAAACACATTTTAATATATCTACGATGTTGAACAATTTAGATCGACTGTTTAGACTTTAAAATATAAAATATAATCCAATATCATCAAAAAAAAAATGTAAATAGATCTCTCCACAATTTAAAATGTGGTTTCATCTCTAGATTCATACATAATATATGATGATACGAGAGCGTTTGAGGTTAAGAGATCAACGCTTTTACGTATCAGAAAACAAAGATTGATGATTTGATACGGCTACTTTTATGTACGTGTAGACCAGGTGCAGAGGGTGCAACCAATGCAATGATTGAACCAAAGCTTGATCTCAATTGTGAGTTGAGACAAGTAGACAACCCTTTTGGCGCTTATTAAATGACCCGAGTTATTGAAATTCCTAATAATATAATATAATTGGTCTAAGTCCAACTATCAATTTTTAAATACTATGCTTCCACCTAACAATATCCTCTACAATTTCTTTTATTTCTTTTAGTTTTCCCTTCCAAGTTCCAATTATTTTTCCTAATTATTATAAGATAAATCTAACAACAACACAAGCACATAATTGTATACATCATGAAATTAAAAAAAACAAAAATACCTTAATTACAAGTACTCCAAGAAAAACAGTGTGTAGTCACAGAAGGAAGAACATACATACTTGTGATATGCAAAAGTTGAAAGGCTGAAATTATAAAAAAAAAAGTAATAAAAATTTGATGTTATTAATCCTCCAGATAAATTGTAATCTGCAAGAAGGACAGTGGCACAGGCAAGATTTTTTTTTTTTTTTGTTATTGGTGTCAATACAATTTTTTTTTTTTTTAAAGCGAACTTAAAATTTGTATGTTTTGAAAGACACTTCTAAATATTTAGCGGAATCAATTAATTTTACTGCTATTTCTTTTGGCCTCCTGGCAGCCAGGTCTAGAAATTAAGTTTCATCATTTTAGGATACAAGTTGTAAAATGACAATGTAATGTAGTCCGTACAATTGCTAAAAGATATGTAGCAGCAAGAGTAATAATAATAATAATAATAATAATAATAATAATAATAATAATAATAATAATAATATTATTATTATTATTATTATTATTATTATTTTATTAATTTATTATTATTATTATTATGACAAATCAATAACGACAACAATGATCACGGGCGGAGGTACATTTAAAAAATGAGAGTTAATTGACCTTTATTTATTTTCAAAATTTATATATTTATGTACAATTTTCTATATAGTTTAGCGCAAACATATATGAATACTGTAAAATTAACATCTATTTACAATATAAAAATTGTATATGATTGACTTCATTCGCGATCGGCCATTATAGCTCAAAAGCCTGACTCTATCCCAGATACTGATATAGTATTGTGAGAACTTATATTGGAATAATTTCCATAGTATTACAACATTTTTATGACATTGATTAAAACACGAACAAAAATCTCTACAAATTTCTATTATTACAATTATATGAGCATGAATTATAGAGTTTGGGAGGACTAAACTGAAAATAGCATAGCATAAATGATAAATCAGAGTTGGGGGATAGTATTCACTGCATGTTAAAAACACAGCCATGCAAACTGAAACTGCAGTGCCTCTTTTGGGAAAAAAAATAGTTAAATAACAAATTGAGAGAGGACAATTAGCTTCCTCTGCAGGTACAACTTACCAGTGTGCGGACGTTATCCGCACGCCTTATGGCCACCACCTTTCCATCCATCCAACAACCGCTACCGATACATATTTTATATGGACCCGGTCTATCTGAATTTGGTAGATAAATGGATAGATGACATGGGTTTCTGCACCAACGTGTCAAATGGAGAGTGTAATAAGTCTCCAAGACCAAGCTCACCTTACATGATTTCTTGCCACCCCGTCGGTGCTTAGCATAACCCGTTGCCAATGAAACCTACTAATGAAATTACGAACATGCCCTCGTCTACTATTTCTCCAGTCTTAACGTTTTGTCAGTGGAAATGACGATTCTGCCCCTGTCAGGCTGGGAGCTGCTCGTTGATGATACATTTTGTTTTCTTCCTTTGAAAGTTCGTTGATGATTAAATAAATCGTCGATATAAGGGTAAATATTTTAACAGAGCAGTTTTGGCTTTGTACAATGCACAGACTATATCCGTTTTTTTTTTTATATTTTATACTCTGTGCTCTGTATGAAGTAAAAACTATTCTGTCAAAATATTTACCTCATATAATGATCAGAGATTATTTTTAACATAAAAGAAAATTGTGAAGATCGGATACCAAGAAAAGTTGAATTTCTTTTAGAACAAACAGTTTTTGTTGTTGAAATTGGACCACACAACTACACAAGTAGGTCCGTCAAACTTTTTGTAAAAGATATTTTCATTTTTGATGTATCCCCCTATTATAATAGGCACTTCACTGGAGAATATTTTTTTTGGATGCGAGCTAAAAAAAAAAAAAAGCGAGTAGAAAATGGGATATTCTTAAGCCCACTAAATAATTGATAAGCTTAATTTTAAAATCTACCGAAATGATTTCAAATGATGAATTTAAATTATTGAAACTGATATACTTTACGAGTGATGAATTTACATGTCAAATATGTAATTTTTGAATTAATTTAGCATAAAGTTAAGTAGTAAAATAAAATTTATAAAATACTTTTAATACCTTCAATTTTTTTTTACTGTTGGACTTTATACTAAATTAAATTCAAACTTATAAATTTCACACATAAACAAATCATTCGTAAAGTAGATCAATTTTAACGGTTTGAATTTGTCATTTAAAATATAAATTTTAGAGTTAAACTCACCAGAGAACTTAGTGAGCTTGAGAACTTCTGGAAAAATCATCAAAAATAAGATATGATAATTATAGTATAGTATTTCATTACAATTTTCTTTTTAAAAAAATTAACTAAAAATTGAGTATAAACTTCAATTTGAAAGAGACATGTGAGCATGACAGTATATTTTTTTATAAAAATAATATAGGGTTCTAGAAGGATTTTAATTTATTTAATATAGGGTTCTTTCTACCGGATCGAAATATCTATCTAATCTGTCTAGAATCCTATATTATTTTTAATTATTTCTATAAATAAATATTCTTGAGTACCTAGAGAATTGTGTTAAACAACTAGTGATTATTTTATTATTTCAGATTTTGGTACGAGTTATGATTTGTGATTTGAATTTATAGTAATTACCAGAGACATCATTTCTTTTAGTTAATTTTAATCTTATATAACATAAACGCACCTTTAATTTTAGTTAAACTTATTAATTAGTTTGTTGGTCAATTCAAGTACATACATCCGGCTAATTTTTTTTCCCAATTTAGTTTAAAAGGCAAAAAAAAAAAAAAAAAACACTCAGGGGATGTAGTAAACAAAAATTCAGTCCATATATGTGTTGATTTTTACGCAGATACTGGTAAGCATACTTGGTTAAAGTGGAAAAATTATATATATATATATATATATATAATTTTTTATGTTAAGGTAACATGTTTTGAAACAGTTGACTGACTTGAAGCTATTTTATGAACACTTGTAATTTTTATGATCAATGGCTACGTACGATACGGTTTGGGTGAAAATATTTTTATATACATTCCTACTTTATTTTTATCTGTTAAAATTATCTGTTACCAAAACTGCTGTGGACAAATAATGAATAATATTAATATAATAGTCAATTTTATTTATTTTACAAATAGAAGATCAAAACTTATTCATTTCACACATATGCAATCACATTATTAATATAATAATTAAAATACAAATGTGCAATCAAATATCTAATTAAAATACATTACTCGTTCAATGTTTTCTATGATCCGTAATTAAATATGCTTTTATGTATAATTTTATTTTTAATAATTAATTACCCATACAGATACGAAGTAGTATTTACTCGTATCCTTATTCGTTTAGCTAACAATAAAATCCTTATTCAATTCATAGCAAAAATATATCTATCCCATATCTGCTTTATCGAATTCAAAACTGATCGAGTAAACAGTTAAATAGATATTGTTATTGACACTTCTAAATGCAAGCCTCTAACTCAAACGCACAACATGCAATTAAGAATCAGTCTTTAATCTAATCTAGTGATAAAAATGATATATTTTTTTTTTTTTATGTGAAAGTTGCAGATTTGAAATTCAAATGAAGATTCTTTGTAGATATTAAAAACAGTTACATACCTTTTATTAAAAAAAAAGAATTATAGGTCACTTAATCTGGAATATTTATTTAATTAAGGCTTATAATTTCAAATTTATTGAATGGTTAAATGTCCAATTGCACTTTAAATTTTTGGAAGCTGTAATATATAAGACCACTTCTTTAATTTGTTGATATAATATATAAGTGCAAGTTAAGTGTAAACTAATTTATTGAGACAGCATTGCTATTTTTCCACTATTATTTTTTTGCAAATTAAACCTCATAATTATATTAATTGTTATAACATCACTATCTAAAACAGTACCGGTTGCAAGTGTCCAACCTCTAATTAAAACATGGATGAAATCAAATAATCCATCAATTATATATTACTACAATTAATCAGCATAAATCAAAATTAATTATGTGTAGGCGTGTAAATCGACATGTTAAAATTAACAAACTTCTTTAATTCAACATTTCAAAATATTCCTTATTTGTGAGAATATATATATAAGACCGATCTAACTGACAAACAATACTAAATTTCACCGGTCAACTGCTATTGCCATTTTTTTTTATCATAAAATGATTGAGGCTATGGTGCTATACATAGCGCGGATTGATCTGTATTACGAATCAATATCTTTGTTTTTTTTAATCTGAATAATATATTTAAACCATTCAACACGATCTCCATACTTAATTATATATCAATTTTTACATTTTAAAAAAATTATATAGGTAGAAAATCACTTTAGATCTAAAAATTCAATACCATTCAAAAAATAGTAATTTTATACCTATCTAAAATAATTCTAAAAAAATTTAAAATTTGTAAATTTAGTCTGCAAGTACATTTTCATATAAAGAATATGTTAAACAATTCAGATTGACTATTTACAGGAGAAGAGGGACATAGATTAAATGAGGTCAATTTACTCCCATACTTAAAAACAGTTTATTATTATATGATTTTGTTATATATTTTATAGTATATTGCTATGGGTACCATAAATTGTTCCTCCATACTTTTTATGAATTTTTATGTGATTGACTCTCATTAATTTAAAAAAAAAATTATTATATTGTACAATATGTACAACTTGGACTATTGGAACTTCTCCACTTCAAATATGTAAATGTTAAAATTTAATATTTATTTTATTTAAAAATTATATTATTGAATTTTTTTTCCTTGTATGTTTGTGATTCTTATTACTTAAAAGTTTGTCTCCACCTCTGACTATTTGAATTTTGAAAACTAAGATCTTGATTTATAGTACAGACCCATACACGCTATGCATTATGCATAGTACCGTGTGCTCACTCAAATGATAATTACTGCGCAAGTTAATTAGAGCTTAATGAAATAACAGCTAATTTCTAGTGTGCAATTAGCAAAAAGGAGCCAGCTTAAACCAAATAAAAATTAGCGAATTGTCAATAGACAGCTAAGATTTGTAAATTAATTGTTTTCAGCGATAAAAGTATCATTTATTAGTCTTAAAATATATATATATATAAAATAAAGAGGAGGGTTAAAATGCACATTGGTTTTGTGCCCCAACCATACCCCATTTCTATATCTCCGTTTACAAAGTTCAAACAGTCGATCCGAACCGTTCATCTTGTTCTACATATTAAAATGTGCTTAGAGACCAAATTTTATATTTTTTGGAATTTTTTTACTATTTTTTTAGATAGGTACAAAAGCACTACATCTGGACCATCCAAAAACGGTGATTTTGTACCTATCTAAAAAATAGTAAAAAAATTCCAAAAAATATAAAATTTGGTCTCTAAGCACATTTTAATATGTAGAACAAGATGAACGGTTCGGATCGACTGTTTGAACTTTGTAAACGGAGATATAGACATGGGGTATGGTTGGGGCACAAACCAATGGTGCATTTTAACCCTCCTCATATATAAATCCATCATTAGAATATTATCAATTGAATTGAAATATCAAATTTAAAATAATGAGGTTGCTATATAAAAAAAAATTCATAAACCAAAAATTGAATTTGTTATACTCTTATAATTCCACTGAAACGACATGCGCTTTCCTTATAAAAATAATATATTTTATAGAGCACTATAAATATTTTTCATTTTATTAATGGGTACATCTCACCAATTTTTTATTGCATAAACGAAAATCATTACACTGAACTCAGTACCACCACTTACAAGTAACCAACCTAAACAACATATTATTGCATGGTATTCAGAAAATACCAGTACAAAGTTACAAACGCAACAACCATCCAAATTTGACAAATTACAACTGAACAACTAATCAGTTCACACTTCACACCCATTATTACAATTTTTGCAAATTAGACCCTGTCAACTACTAAAATCCAAAAACCATCCTCATTTTCATTTTACAAACTCTTCATCTAAATTGGTCCCCATTCCAAGCATAAGGATTGCAACCTGAGCAGTTTACGTGGGGTAATAAGTAAACTTCCTAATAGGTCCTTAACATACATGTCTGTTTTTCAATTGCATTATATTTTGATTTCAACATCAAAATTTAGCAACTGTAAGGATCTGTACACCAATACTTTGGGGGCCTTTTGCATTTCCACCCCTCAAAATTACTCTATTTTTCTTCAGCCATAAGTTTCATAGTACTGACTACTGAACCTATGATTATCCCAATTAAATTCTCATCTTTCATAAGAATACATGTACCTATATCCTACAATTCATTCAAAATCTGTATAGTTAAAATCAAAACCATTAAACTTAGCTATCCAAGTCCATATTTGGTTGGCAAGTAGGGGTGTTCATTGGATTCGATTTAGTCGGTTTTGAACTGAACCGAATTAGTTTGGACCAAACGGTTCGGTTTTTTCGGTTTAATAGTTCGGTTCGGTTTGGCTCGGTTTGGAAATTTTCAAAACCGAAATAACTGAACTGACTGAACTTTTATATATTATGAATTTGGTCTGGACCGCCCAGGTTTATTTCTTAATACCCCGATTTATTTCTTAATCAATTGCTTTAAATACTTAAGTTTATTTCTTAATACCCCGGTTTATTTCTTAATATACTTCGGTTTATTATAAATCAATTGTTTTAAATAAAAAAATTAATATATTTCGGTTTGAACCGAACAAACTGAACAAGCCGAAATAAAATTTTGGTTCAGTTCGGTTCAATTGCAATGGTAAATCGGTTTTACTTGATTCTATTTTTGAAACCAAATTATAACTTTAGTTTGTTTAGTTCGGTTCGATTTCAACCGAACTGAACCGATGAACACCCCTAATTAGAAAGGCATAATTTTACTATGTATATTGACTCCATTATTTCCTTTATTTACAGCTCTAGATCTCTGGCACTAGTACTTTTATATGGTAGAAACTTTTGTATATTTGTGTGAAAAAAATATACAACCGAGGGATATAAATAGAAATACTTTGGGAGGGATAAAACAAAACAAAACAAAAAAAATACATATTAAATCCTAACGGTCGATCTGAACCGTGCTACGGCTCTATATTCGAGTTTTCAAATCCTAACGGTCGATCCAAACCGTTCATCTTGTTCTCCATATTAATATGTGTTTGGAGACCAAATTTTACATTTTTTGAAATTTTTTTACTAGTTTTTTAAATATTTAGAAAATCACTTGATCTGAAAATTCTGGACCATCCAAAAACAGTGATTTTCAATAAATCTAAAAAAATAGTAAAATAATTTCAAAAAATGTAAAATTTGGTCACCAAACACATATTAATATGGAGAACAAGATGAACGGTTTGGATCGACCGTTAGGATTTGAAAACTCAAATATAGAGCCGTAGCACGGTGCCAAATCGTAATATGCATAGTACCATAGACTCACTCTTAAATTATTCTCAATACATTTTGTTCATATAGAAATAGAAAAAGGCCAGCATGCTAACTGTAGCATAGTAACATGGTGTTACCTCCTGAAAAATTATTGAATAGACATGACAAATTCAAACTATTGAAACCGATCTATTTCATGAGTTTTACATTTACATATAAAATTTATAATTTTTTTGTATTTATTTAGTATAAAATCAAGCGGTCATAAATAATAAAAAATGAAAATATTGAAATTAACTTATAGATCTTCATTTTTTACCGTCTGATTTTATATATACTAAATGAATTAAAAAATATATAATTTTTATATGTAAATGTATCACTCGTGAAGTTGATCAATTTCAACAGTTTGATTAGTTGAAGCTTTGATGATACTACAAGCTTAAGCTTGTCAAGGAAATTTGTGAGTTTAATTTTAAAAATTAATTGATCAGATTTAGATGACTAACTTGAATCGCTGCTTTTGATTAGTTGAAGAGACAAACTCTATGTTCAAGCGTTGTTGTTTTTTCTTCATACAAGATCAAACGATAAAAAAATACTGAAAAATAAATGTGCCGAAATAATTGTTTATTCAACCCCTTAATCTCCCACCAACTAACTAAAAAAATAATAATTTTGAAACGTACTTGATTGACTTATCAAGAAGATGAAGATCAATATATATATATAGAGGAGGGTTCAAATGCCTCCATTTTTTGTGCCTCCACTATGCCTCCATTTTTTAAAACTTTAATAACTCAAAATTTAAAACTTAAAAGTCAAAATAAAACCGTTGGATATGATCTACATCATTTTATTTATGCACGTGTAAAAAATTATGACATTTCAATTTTATTTTGATTGTCATCAAGAGCTTGTAAAAAATGCATTAATGTGGATGATTTCTATACGTTGATTTTTGAACTTATTGATTCACATTAAAACAAAATTGAAATGTGATAATTTTTTATGAGCACATAGAGAAAATAACATAAATCACATCTAACGGTTTTATTTTGACTTTTAAGTTTTAAATTTTGAGTTATTAAAGTTTTAAAAAATGGAGGCATAGTGGAGGCACAAAAAATGGAGGCATTTGAACCCTCCTCATATATATATATATATATATATATATATATATATATATATATATATATATATATATATATATATAGTTCGATTTGTTTGTTTTTTATAAGCCAATCCAATATTTTCTGAGTAAAATTCACGAAATTTATTAATGAGCTTAGATTTATACCATTTTACATTTTTGCTATTGTTTTTTAAATTGTGTTATTGAAAAAATAATGGTATTTCTGTTGAATCATAATAAGACAAGTGCTTGAACACTATCTCCGTTTCCAAATGGATCTCGTGCTAAATTATTTGGAGAAAATTCTAACCACATTTTACTAAAGATTCAACTTAAATTCGATAATACTCTACTAAAGATTCAACTTAAATTCTTAATTAGCATCTTTTTTTAATTCGATTCTACTGAATAAGTGCCCCTTAGTCCCACTTAAAATTTAATCTTACAATTTTTTTTTAATTCGATTCTTCCAAAATTTATTGAATTGACGTCAAAAGACAAATTCAAACCGTTAAATTGATCTATTTCACGAGTAATGTATTTACATGTCAAATTTAGAAAATTAATATTAAGTCAAACGACTAATTCAAACCGTTCAAACCAATTTACTTTATGAGTGATGCGTTTACATGTAATTTTTTTATATTTTCGAGTTATTTTAGTATCAAATTAAGCGGTATAATTAAATATTGAAAAAATGAATGCATTAAAATTAACTTAAAAACTCACACATTAAACCGCTTGACTTGATACTAAATAAATCTAAACTGTGCGGGAGAGAGGACGGTTTTTATCAAAATAATAATAACAATAAAATAGTTGGCTCGAGGTAAAATCTATGATTATAGAAACCGGGGCCATTTTTCTTTGCAAATTTATTATTAAGTTACCGAAAAATTAAAAACAATATCAAACTTTTTATTCCTTACTAGAATGTTCTAAATGCCATATATAAAAAAAAATAGTTATATAAGTTCTGTACTCAACAAAATTTTGGACAAAATACAAAACTATTCTGAAAAGTATTATTAATTTGAGATAATGGAAGGTCATTAGTGCAAAAGATGCCAAAGGTGATTAAACTGGAAAGCCTGGCTCATAGTTTTATCATACCTGATTAAATATATCTGTTAGAAATAGAAGCCGAAGCTGGATTGAGGGGGCAAAATAGTAACTTCAAGTTCCCTCATTACTTCCCACGAAGTCCACGCACCACGTTTGCCCTTGAGAGACGAGAAATGATTGAAAAATCGAGGGTAATTCGGTAATTTCGGAGTCCCGAGGTAGAAAAGGCACAAAATATACGTTCCCCCTTCCCTTCCACCCACAGAGCACACACAAAGGATAGGAGAAAAATAAAATAAAAATATAGTACAAAAGAGAAAAATTAAACTGGAGAGAGAAAGACTGAAGAGGGATTAGAGAAAGGTGGTAGATGTGAGGCGTCACCTTCTTCTTCTTCTTCTTCTTCTTCTTCTATACCTTGCCTGTCGCCAACTTCTTCTCTTTCGATATTTTTTCTTCCAGTTATACCCTCCGAATTTCTACCAACTTTGGAGAAATAATATACTAAACCAACCCTGCCTTCCTTCTTCTCCGCTCACGGCGACTTGACCGAGGTATTGACTTTGTCTCCTCCTCTAAATTCTAATGGGTCCTTCTCTATTTTTCATCTTTTATTTATGAGCTAGGTCTTATGAGCTTTTAATCTTGAAATTTTAGCAACCCGGTCTTTGTATGTTTGTTGTTTTCCGGGATTGTGACCTTGTATCTGAAAGCTTTTAAGAGTTTTGGATAATTTTTAGCTCGTTTTTGTCGATTTAGATTTGTTTTGAGCAAAGACTTTTCTTGGTAATTAAGGGGTTTCGATTCCAGAGAAGATAGCTCGAATAAAATTGCTATATATATATATATATATATATATATATATATATATTTTTTTTTTATGGTTTTGGTAATTCTTTTTTCCTCATTTGTTGCCTTGTTGGTTGTTCGTTTTCTCCTTGATTTCTTCTGTAGCTTGGAGCGTTTACTTTGGGGGTTGACCGCACATGTGTTTAACAAACCTAGCTTCTTTTTTAGCTGTCGTTCGGTTATAATTCGAGTTAATTAGATTTGAATTACAATGATTTTCTGGTTATCAATTCAAGCTTTGTCTGCTGTTTTGTACAAGTATTGAAATTTCTCCTCTTTTTGTTTGGGAAGAAAGTTTATATGGTGTTGATTGTTTGAATTGACTTTGTCTGGGAGTATGTGGTAAAGGTGGCTGGATTCATTTTTTTTTTTTTTGGATTAAATAGCAAAAAATATATATTATTTTATTGGGGTCATGATTAGAAAGTATCCTCTGTTTGTGAATTCAATTTGGACAGATAATTGTGCAGTTATCTTGTTGGTGTAGTGTGTACGCTCATGTACCATGTTTATTTATTTTTTTTTCATTTATTTTTTTTTCATGGTGAAGGTGGCATTTAATTTAATCATGGTTAGCATAAGGAGGCGAAGACATCTGGGCCTTAATCCTGGTAAACTTCATTATCATAATTTTTTTCCTAATCCCATAAACTTTGTAAGTAATTGAATACAGTATATACATATTTCTAGGCACAAACAGAGTAAGAAATAAGAAGTCATTTATTTAATCCCACTAGTAAGCATTTTCTTTAAAAGATGATTACCTATTTAAATCTTGCTCCTTTCATATGAGTTGAGCTTTATTGTCAATACATATTTGTTTAATATATTTTGTAATTTTCAGTGAATAGTTTGAATGCGGGTGAGAAGAGCCCAGAGAAACAGAATCAGAGTGAGAATCAAAACGACAGTCCGATTTCAAATCAAAAGCCATTCAGTGTGCATCAATTGCCGCCAATTTCGTTTAACCGGCAACCGTCGGTAAACTTCCTTCCTCAGGTTTAGTAAAAGGAAAAATATAGAAAAAGGCAAATACAACTTTTAAACACATGCCTGAAATTAAGGAGAATATTACCTTTTATTAGGCATATATTTGTAGTTTGTTTTCTAGTTGGAAATAAACAGACAAAACATTTTTATTATTCGTCGTGAATGTTTGGCCAATGAGTTGAAAATTTGTAACGGCTAGTATGTAGCAACAGTCAAACAAACTCGCATTGCATAAAGTTTGATCGGTAAGCAGTCTAGTCACCAAACAACCTGGCAATAAAGCATACATTTTAGTCATTGAATTTTTTTGATTCCAATTAAAACATGGTCAAAATTGTCAAGACCCTAATTGTTAGCTCAATTGTTGTTCCTTATTTTTTTGTTTCTGCTTTTGCTTCTCCCTCTTTTCCATCTCTATGGTGCTATTTGAGCCTGATGCATGTCCAACAGTGCCAACATCCAGTTTTCTCTTATTAATTGGAGTTTATCTAATTTGTTTGAAAATTTTTATGATAGATTGAAAGTTCTGAAGAGAAACCAGGACCATCAAGCATATCAGCTCCTTCTATCCGAAAGATAGAACCAAGTAATATCTCTCAATACTACCCTGGTCAGTTGTCAACTTAATGTATTCTCTTTGTTGCTTTTATTTGCTCGTGCAACTGGGACCAAATCTTCGAACTCCCTCACCTGCCGTCGCCTTTCCCCCGACAACCAAAAGAATATAAAAAAGAACAAAAGGGGGGGGGGGGGATGCAATATTCATTTTTGTATTTTATAACTAATATCAATTTTCAGAGTATTGCTGCACAAAATGATTATCATTTGACCTGTTTCGTATCTGTTCAGCATCGTACTGGACCATTTTGGTAACTTCCCTATTTATCCTTTGTCCCGAAAAGCAGAGAGGAATGATAGATGAAACAAATGGTTCCGTAACAGCTCATGCAGTGCACCACAATTTATTTGGGTTTAATGAACTTTATTTGGATTACACATATAGGGAAGGAAATAAAAAGGAGAAAAAGGCACAGGAGAAAGCAATATGAGGATCAGGAACCATGTGTAATGCGAGGGGTGTATTACAAAAACAATAAATGGCAAGCTGCTATTAAAGTTGACAAGAAGCAAATCCATTTAGGTACTGTTGGGTCCCAAGAGGAAGCCGCTCACTTGTATGACAGGTAATTGTATTGTCTATTTGAAATTCATTTGGTACACCGTCTAGTCCCAAGACGAACTAACTTGTGCAATTGTGAGGAAATTTTTGTTGTTGAGTCCTGAAATTTCCCCAAATTAAAATTAGGTTCATTATTACATTGCTGTATCATTTAAGGAAGTTTGAATGGTTGCTAAACTTTTATGTCTTGTTTTATTGTGTGTCCTCTAAGAGTCAATATATTTCCTTTTTGTTCAGTCTGTGACCTGGCTATTTGATTTTTTTAAATGAGGTCCTGTGAGTTATTTTCAATTCTGCTAAAAAAACTTAAGTGTATGCAAATTTAAAGGTCCTATTTTCTTTTATCTGATGGGGTGCTGTGACTTTTTATGTCATCAGGTTTTTCTGTGTTACTTTCCTTAGTAATTTCAATTTCAAAACAAAATGAGTAAACAAATAAATAAAATCAGAATTTAAGGTCTACATAACTGGAGAATTTACCAGGGATGCTGAACAAAAATAAATTTGGGGGGGGGGGGGGGGGGGGGGTATTGAGAAGATGGAATGTTCTTATTATTTTTAAAGGCTTGAACAATTATTCTGTTACTTGGGACTACTTTGAAGATCTATCCATTTTACTGATTTCAATATGCACATGCCAGTTTTGGTAATGTATAGAATTCATTTTACTGATTTCAATATGCAACATGTACACCCAACCCAGCTTCGAAATATATAGAATGCAATTGAACATTGGTACCAAATAAATAAATTTGGCATGAATTCCATACTATATGTTGCTTAAAATCATGCTGGTTTGGCTTAATAGGCACATTTTCTGGGTACTTGTACTAGGTTTATCCTACTTGTGTTGTTTGTTGTTTAGAAATTTAGCAATAGAAATAGGGAGGGTCTAATAGGATATGTACTAAGGTATCCCTGAACTTGTACTTGGTTTATTTGGCACACTAATGAAATAAGATTGCAAACTGGCATGCACAAAAGTTGTGAAGCTGGGAGGAGATGTCACCAAAAGCAATATTTGCATAATTATAGTCTGGTGTTATTATGTATATTTAAAAAAAAATTTATACCCAACTCGGTACCTTTTCAATTTGATTAATAACAGAGCGGCATTTATGTGTGGAAGAGAACCGAACTTTGAACTAACTGAGGAGGAAAAAGAGGAGCTTGGGCGATACACTTGGGAGGCCTTTCTAGAGATGACACGCAACAATATCAACAACAAAAGTAAGATATCTTGTTTTGGGAAATTTGATTATATGCCGATGTAAAATTAAATATAATATGGTTAAGGTCAAATTGGTTGGTCTTTTGTGGGGTGTTCATGGATCATGAGATCGTTCCTTCTTTTGGTTAATATTATCTGAATGCCCCTAAGAAAAGTCTAGCGTTAGAAATATCATATTCTGATTCAGAGGAAAGATTATCTCATAGACTCATAGTCACCTTGAAGTCGTAGAAATATTTGCTCTGTCTATATTTTCATTTTTTTTTAATCAATTCTAAATTTCGAACAACCTGTGAGTACAGCCTGGAAAACTAAAGAAACTCCTTCGAGCCCGGACAAAAAGGAAAGTGAAATCATGTATAATACCCATATAAACATGAATTTGTCACCTATAAACCTCTCTAAACTACCCTGCTTGCCATAAGGAAGATTTTGAATTCTTTTTTCTTGAAAGAATAACATGAGGGATGAAGAAGGGGTTCTTAGGGTTTTGACTCCAGAATTGGGACGGAAGGGGCATTTGAGACACTTCTTATTTTGGTGGGTTCTGATAATTGTTGTTTGTTGGGACCAAAGTGGACCCTTGGGGTTTGACATCAATGTTATTTATTTGGTGGTTATAATAAATTCTGTCGTATATATTTTTGGTCCCTCTTTTATGAGTTCATATTCCGCCACTGCCTGGGGGCTTTACTATTTTTAATAATTGAAGAAATAATTTGGTTTTCTTCTCTGCTTTATTTTTGTTGTTGTTGTTGTTGTTGTGTGTGGCAGAGCAACAAAGGAAATTTGGTGGTGCGAGGCGTAAAAGGATGGAGATTGAGGCACAAAGTGATGGCAGTTCATCTCAATCTGATGGCACGGATCCTGATGCATTGGCTTCTTAATCCTTGCTTTGGTCTTCTTTTCTGTGGTTTCATTTCTTTACATATGTATTAGAGTATACCATAACCATACGGGTGATGAGGTTTGAAGCCCCTATTAGGGCTTCTCAGGTTTTGATGTCACGTCCTCTGAGAAACATTGCATTTGCATGGTTCAATACATCGTTGTATTCATGTTTTTAAATACTTGCATCTGTTTATTCGTTGCGAAATATATGCATAAATCCTTTACAACAAATATAGAATATGAAACAGAGTCAAGCTGCCTATTTTTTTTGTTCCAATTGTGTTTTATCAACTTGTATATTCTTCTTACTCCACCCACATAAAATTTCGAAATAAAATAAAACAACAGCAAATCGAGTCTCCGATTTTATTTAATACGAACAAAGTATAAAAAAAAAGTAAGAAAAACAATAGTTAATCTCAAAGCTGTTCTCATTTTTTTTTCCTCAGATAGAAGCTGAAAAATGTCCATCGTTCTTCTTATAACAAGTCTAATTATAAAGTGCAATAAACAATGAAAGAAGTACATCCAGAACTAATAAACAAGCATATTGTTAGGGTTTCCTAAAGAAGAGGCTAGAAACAAGAGACATAATTTTATGAGTAATGATCTTAATTGTATTTTTTATTTCATTATTGCGTAGAGTACAAATGAGATATATTTATAATAACATAAAGCTCTAAAGAGAGAACTCTATAAATGACATATTCTAAAATACTCTATACTAAATACTAAATTTTTCTTCCTTAATATAGTTTACTATTCTGACATCCTACTAAATCAAGTCTGATGAACTTATATAATGAGATGAGAGGCATAAATAGCACATATGTATGCTTTTGCATGTTACAAGGGAAAGAAATTCAAAGTATTACGAGTGAGATTGCTTTGCAAAGCATGTCATGTGTATCGGTTTTTTATTCGGCGCACATCTTGACACAAATCTGGTGTCTGTTGTATCAAAACACACTTGATAGGTGTATATTGTGAAGTACCATAGCCTCACTCTATAGTCTATACTATTAGCAAATAGTTCAAGCTCCTGCACAATTTAAACCCCTATAGAGTATGAACAGAACAGGACATGTTGGACAGTTGCTGATGATCACTGAAAAATATCAAAAGGGATTTAACGGAGTATTGGCGCTAGCGGAGTTGCGGAACCGATGCACTCATGCACCACTGCACCAGTGCCTTGTAACGGAATTGAGCCAGGAATCTCTAATATGGGCCTAAATTTACATAATTCAAACTGGGCTGGACGTCGGTTACGGCCCAATTAGATAGCGAACCTCGAACCTCGTAGAAGCACATACAAATGTCGGCTAGAAGACTCATGAATTCGGATCAAATCTCAAAGAAGTAAAATATTGTGGCCTCAGTTTTGCAGAAAAAGGAAAACCCTAGAATTCGCCGCCGGTGAGAAGATGATTTACGACGTGAATTCGCCCCTCTTCCGCTCCTTCCTCAGCCAGAAGGGTGGCCCCTCCGATCGCCGGTAACCTCACCTCTTCCTTGTCTCCTTTGTTTTTTTCGTACGTTGTTGCTGTTTGTTGATTGTTGTGTCTGACAGTAGCTCTCACGATTGTTACAATAGAGAGATATAGAGAGGGAATCAGTAGATACACTTTTTGTTTCCCTCCTGAATTATTGTAACAAAAGTAGGAATTAGTGAAATCCAATCGCTTTTAGGGATATTATAGAAGCTATTGGCTTTTAGTTTTGCAGATGTGTGATAATTTCTAAAGCCTTTTTTTTTGGCTAATTTCTTAGAAAAAAGACAGGTTCTTTCATATTGGTTTTAAACCTTATGTTTTAAATGTCCTGAGATACAATTATAAATTTGGTTCATATTTTTTGTATAATTTAATGATGTTGGGATGCTTTCTCAGTTGCTTAGGTCAAGGGTTATAAAACACCCTTTGTTGCATTGTTTAGTATTTAAATGAGAAGGCTTCCTTTATTAGTTTTGTGAAAAATTAACAAGTACCATTTGTTGAGTTTGTTAACAAATATTATTTTTTGCTTTTTGTTATCCCAAATTGATGTTCTTCCTTGGTGAAGTGTGAATTTTACTTGTGTGTACACCCTTGGTATATTGGATGATTTAATTCTTCAGTAGCAGGATTGGCGAATTATAAAAATATAGTTAATTCAAAAGTTGGGTTATTTAATGTGTTTTGCTGAAGGTCTTCAATTAGCATTTGCAACCAGTGGCCTATAAATCAGATATTCAAGTTTTCTGTGGTGGATAATATTTTGAGGTGTTTTAGGGGTGACTGTAAAATTATTTCCACCTTCACTGTCCTGATTATTTTCGTTTGTTCATGTATAACAGTTATCTTAGTTTACTGTGAAATTTGTACCACTGGTTTGGAATTGATTTTTGCTCTGTTTGTAGTTGTAAATAAATTGATTCTTTTACGAGGGGGTTCAAATGCCTCTATTTTTAAAAACTTTAATAACTCAAAATTTAAAACTTAAAAAGTCAAAATAAAACCGTTGGATATGATCTACATCATTTTGTCTATGCACGTGTAAAAAATTATAGCATTTCAACTTTGTTTTGGTTCTCATGACGAGCTTGTAAAATCGTACTAATGTGGATAATTTTTAGACGTTGATTTTTTAAATTATTGATTCACATAAAAACAGCAAAAAATTATCATTTATGAGCACATAGATAAAATAACATAGATCACATCTAACGGTTTTATTTTGATATTTATGATTTAAATTTTGAGTTATTAATGTTTTATAAATGGAGGCACGGTGGAGGCACAAAAAATGGAGGCATTTGAGCCCTCCTCTTCTTTTATATATCATATTACAGAAATACTTAGTAGATATATTGATTTTGTTGCTTTGTTTGCTTATTCTTTCTTTCAGCTTTTCTTGTTCCAAAAATATTACTTGACACTAACATATGGAAGTTCTTCCACCCTTAATACCCGGATTGTTTGTTGTATTGATCTAATACTTTCTGCTATTAGCTTTATTTCTCTTGTACTGGATGCTAACCTTGGTAATGGTATACTTTGTGCAGAGATTAATTTTGCTATTAAAAAATTGGCCTACCTTCCTCTTTATTGTTTTCACCCAAAAATATCCTCTTAATTCTCTGTATTTAATCTCTTACAGGAAAAATGACGAGCAGAAGTACAAGGAGCAGAAGCCCAAGGCCAATGAGAACAAGCCAATTATGACTGAATAAGGCGGACTTTTATATTGTTTTGACAAAATCACAAAAAAAAAAAATGTAGGTGTGTTTTGCAAGTGTGTTATGTTATAGTGTTGTAGCAATATTCTGGGTACTGTTACCTGATATGTTTTCAGTGATGTTATCTGCATTGTATTTGATGTATGATAATATGATATTGATGTAATACTTGGAATGTGATCAAGTGTTGGTTTTTTTGGTTTGGTTTCATTCATGTTTTCATCGCGTGATTTAATGAGATATGTGAAAACTTATTCTTCCATGATAATACGATATATCACCTCTGTTATCAAGTCATCAATCGTTTTTATTAATTAAATTTATTATTTATTATTTTTTAAATAAAAAGGACATGGTTCTTCACCTGAATATTTGATTTCATGATCTGCGCGTGTATAACTTTACTCTGTAAAATTGGTTGAGATTCAAGACCTCTAAAAGTGTATCATGTCATCAATCGTTTTTAGTAATTAAATTAATTATTTATTATTGTTAACTTCAATCGTAGTGACTGTAAATTATATATAATTTTACTAATAAATGTCTATCATGAGGCATTAATTGAAGATACAAATTAATTACTTTATTATGTAATCGTCTATTAAAACTTTATACACGTTATGTCGAATTCCATTTGGTATTATTTTTATCAATTTAAAAATCAAATTTGTTCTCCAATTTGTACGTTCTTTTGGCGTAGTCCGAAATATAATTCTAGTAATATATACACAGAAAAAAAATATAAGAAGTCGTGATTGTTAAAAGCTCAAATAAGAACTTAGATAATTATTTTACATTGAACTTCATTAATGCTTCGAAAATTCAAATATATCAGTTGTATGTATATAGAAAACAGCATGCATATTTTTTATTCATATTTTTCTAATTAGGTGCGAAGTCTCTACTCTAGCTTGCATAGTGATAAAATTCGGAATTTATTTGTAAATAATTCATTTTTTGGGTGTCGGATTTTTTTAATTAGAATAACATATTATTCGGTTGAAGAGTTTTTACCGAATTATTTATGAATTTTTTTTACTCTCTTGTGGAACTGAAATCTCTGATCCAGATTTAATATATAATTTCGAATTATTCATAAATTATATTCAAATTATTCTCAAATGACAAAATTTGACCCCGTCGATCGGAACCTGAATAATTCATTTGTCACTGTACTAGCTTAGCAGCTTAGTCATACAACTAAGCACCACACGCTCTCTGCTACAGGGAACCTAAACGCGCTAACAATCCCCGCTTTTATTGTCATCTTTTACCAGAAATCTGGTCGGTCTGCATAACTTCAATCAATAAATTACTACACGTCCATCAAAGGGTGCTCTTCAAAAGTTCCATTGTCACTGACAAATGGGTTATACTTGAAATGGGACCCAGTGATCAGTGTAAGCAGAGGCCACCTCCTTAAAAAATTATCATCGTTGAAAAGAACACAGATACTTTAAGTATCACAATCAACCCGGAAGGCCAGAACCCACACTCACAGTCTCACTCCCCCCCGCTCCACCGTCAATGGCGATCCGGATTCGAAACCCTACTCTCTCTCTTCTCCTCCCCATTCTCTTCTTCTGCTACTCAACACTCCTGCTTTCCACTGCCACTTCCTCTCCAGATCCAATTCGAGCACGAGCTGATCTCCTACGAAAGCAGCTCACCGATCTCTCCTATGTCTCTTCTCTCTACGCGGGTTCCTCACGAAAGCTATCGCTGGAGACCTCCAAACAATCGCGCCTCTTCTCTAACCTCTCGCAAAATTTCTCTACCCTGCTCTCTTCAAATCCGCCACAGGATATGTCGACATTCGAGAGGGATGCTCGTGCCCTCATTTCATCCTCACGTGCGCTCATCTCCTCTTCAAAGGACTCTTTTGATCCCCAGCTGAAGATCCAGCGGCTCAAAGATGCAATCTTTGCAGCAAATGAGCAGTTAACTAAGGTAGATAATTGTAGATATTTTTTTTTTCTAATGTAGTATATCCATCAGTAGGAGGTTGCATAATTTCACGTAACCATACCGGTGAGGTTCAATATTGAGCCAGCACTGAACGAAGCTCCTTTAATTGGCTATTAAGCATAGTTTGATTTGCCATGAGTGTGCTGTGTGCTTGGCTTTCTATTTTTGACTAATTAATGACATTAAAATTTTGCGAACCCTTCCTAGCCACAGCCCAACCTGTAACAGTAGACTACTAGGGTTTTCTGATACATGATTAATTAGTTAGGTTGGTGCTGTGCCAGCTGTGCATACCTGGTTAGAGCAAACCAGTCAGTTCTTCTTCCTGTAATTATCAGTTATACATTCCATACTGGATGGCAAGTTGATACCAGTTCATTTCAAACATGATACGGCACAGACCATCCATTTTCAAGGTCAGTCTGTTATTTTGTCTTAGATTTCATCTAATCTCCAATTCCCCCTCTCAGGCCAAGAAGAGTGGCGCATTTTCAAGTCTCATTGCAGCAAAATCGATCCCCAAGTCCCTCCACTGTCTGGCCATGAAGCTGACTGCTGAGCGGGTGGCTCACCCAGAAAAGTACACAGACCCAGTCCAACCTGCTCCGGAGCTGGAGGACCCGCGGCTTTACCACTATGCAATCTTCTCTGACAATGTGCTCGCAGCCTCAGTTGTGGTCAACTCAGCTGTGAAGAATTCGAAGGACCCTTCACGCCATGTTTTCCACGTAGTCACTGACCGTATGAACCTTGGTGCAATGCAAGTATGTAAGAATTCGATGCATAGCCCTGCAATAACTCTGAATGTCATGTATACCCTTCAAAAAGGAGATATCTCACATTCCTTGGTTTCCTACATGGCTACAGTCCACAGTTTTTTTTCAAATTCTATCAGAAAATTTGTAGAATTGGACAACAGTGAGGAAGGAAGGATAGAGGGGGTGTACAGTAAGGAAGGAGAAAGTTCTCCCCATTTATCCATGGCTGTAGCACATTCTCTATATTGTTATAGGCTATGTTTGGTAGGGGATAAGGTGGAGGGATAATAGATGACTCTGATCCCATGTGAGAATGGCGATAACAGTTATTCCCATATATAACCCTATCCCTCTACTTTATCTCTCTACCAAACATGGCCATCATGAATTACTAACCCATATCACTGGTACAAATGAGATATCTTTTGAATTCTATATTTGTATTTTGCTACATTTTTGTTTTAATTATTCTGTGTATATGTGTGTACTGACAACACTGCAGTAAGATTAGTTGACAGTAGTATGATCAGCTATGCCACCTGACCTGCACAATATTGGTATACAGTACTACAAATGTTTTATTGAAGTTAGGTTTGCTTTTCATAGCAGCCGTCAAAACCTTGAGGTATCTAGTACATACTCTGCATATGAGAAATAGCTCCAATCCCCCATCTTCATTTATATTTCAAAAGTGTCCGCACTTACACCTTGGTCTCTTCATTTATATCAGTAGAAACAGAATTTAGGGTAAGTCTAGCTCCTAAGGAGAAAATGACTTGGGAGAAAGTAGAGTATGTCTAGCTCCTACTAGTTTTCTGGTGGTTTATTAAAGTCATTTTGGGGTTTTATGGGTGGAATATAACTTCATTATTCCTTCCCTTTTTATTAGGTCATGTTCAGGCTAAAGGAATATGCAGGTGCCCACATAGAAGTGAAAGCTGTTGAAGACTACAAGTTCCTCAACTCTTCTTATGTACCGGTATTACGCCAGCTGGAATCAGCCAACCTCCAGCGTTTCTACTTTGAGAACAAGCTTGAAAATGCAACCAAGGATACAACCAACATGAAATTCAGAAACCCAAAGTATCTCTCCATGCTTAACCATCTCCGGTTTTACCTTCCTGAAATGTACCCCAAGCTCCACCGCATATTGTTCTTGGATGATGATGTGGTGGTGCAGCGTGACCTTACCGACCTTTGGAAGATTGATATGGATGGGAAGGTTAATGGTGCAGTTGAGACGTGCTTTGGATCATTTCACAGGTAAAGCTACACTTTATCCAGGGGTATTTTGGTATACTTGCCTGAATTTATTTTTGAAATTTTGTTCTCGTTTTTTCTACTTTAATATTTTTGTTGATGAAAGTTCGAAGATACTTTTGAGATATCATCCTTATTTTTAATTAAGAGGCAAGATGGTGATTTTGTAATTTTGTTGCTTCAAAGCTGTAGGTATCAACTTTCCCTCGTGCAACTAGTAGGTTGTAGCATAAACCAAATACTGTAGCTGAACTTTGCCTTGTTTCACTAGTGGGTTGTAGTGAAACCAAATTTTGTAGTTGTACTACAATCCAAAGGCATTTCATAAATTTTTCTGGATGTTTTTTTGAGAGAATTGTCTGGATGTTTATTACCTTTAGTTTTTACTATTTTCTTGTAGAATATTTGGGAGTTATCTGAACAACACCTGGAAAGTTTGGTACATTTGCAACTAATGCTTTACACAATGGACCTAGCAATTAAATTTTTCCATATTATTTTATTTTGTAGCATATGCCTCAAAGAAGAATAGTACTAAGGGTAATAATGTTGCATCTAATAATAGGTATGCCCAGTATATGAACTTCTCACACCCACTGATAAAGGAAAAGTTTGACCCAAATGCCTGTGGATGGGCTTATGGTATGAACTTTTTTGACCTAGATGCGTGGAGGAAAGAGAAATGCACCGAGCAGTACCACTATTGGCAGAATCTGGTATGTGAACTAGATGTTGGTAGTTTTGACTTGTACAAAAATATAGGCCGTAACAAAGCCCAATCGAACCTCAGAACACTGTAAAATATGTAATCAAGTGTTAGTTCAGGTCATTTATGCCCCAACTGATTCCCAATTGCAAGGGAGCAATAGTTTACTTTTGTTTGGACTCAGGACACAGCTCAATTAATAATTGTACAACTAATCCTCGACATTGTTGAATTAGAACACAAGTGGTGTGCAATTGAGCCTCGTTCATCTGTGTCTCAATACCTGTATTGTAATTTATGTATCAACGAATGTTTAAGATATGATTTTAAAAAGTGGCTAAATCTTGATCAAATGAGATCAATACCCAAGCAGAACCACCAAAATTATGTATTATACTTGTTGGTTCTACACTTTAATAATTCTTCTAACAAAAAACAATATTTTTTATTTACACAGAATGAGAACCGAACTCTATGGAAATTGGGAACCTTACCGCCAGGTCTCATCACCTACTACTCGACAACAAAACCGCTTGATAAATCGTGGCATGTGCTCGGGTTAGGTTATAACCCTAGTATAAGCATGGAGGAGATTAAAAATGCAGCAGTGGTGCATTTTAATGGTAACATGAAACCATGGCTTGACATTGCCATGAACCAGTTTAGGCCTCTGTGGGCCAAGTATGTGGACTATGACATGGAGTTTGTTCGTCGGTGTAATTTTCCAGCTTAGGAATGTTTAATTGAAGGTTCACGTGTGACCACAAGCAACTAGCTCTATCATAATATATATAGCATTTAATTACATGTATTTTTAAGGTTATGTTGGTAGCTGGTAGTACATGTTTTTTCTAGTTGTTTTCCGATTTGCAAATATTGTAATCACTGTTGGTTAGAATGAGGGATTTGGTTCATTTCTCACAACAAATGTAAGTAAGAATACTGCTGAAAAAGCTAGTTTGGAGAAACATTCTTTAATTGCATCAGAATGCATTGGATTAGACGTGTGCTTTTGTGATTTATAACGAGGTTGAAACACATTTTTTTAGTGTTAACTTTGCGGCCTGAAAAGGTGTCTGAGTTTATATAATATAACCAAATACTTTGGGGTAATTTTTCGAAAGCATCGGCCATAGTGGACTACTGGTTGGTTGCATCAGCACTTCAATTAACAAATGAAATCAGAATTCCAGTTGGCCACATCTAATCTAATAATTTGTTTTGATTTCGATAGATGCGTTGCGTGGTTGTGATTTCGGTTTTTGGGCTTCTGAACGGAACCCATGAGCCCAAATCCTAATGCTTTCCGGGCCGAGAACAGTACTTATCTTTAAACTGGGCCGATAAGTAATTTCTTAGGCACGCACACGAATACGATCTGATTCGAACCGCCTTGCTCTTGCTCCACGTAGTGAATCGTGATCAACGAGTGGATACTTATCGGCGCCTGTTCGACGCACCTCTATAGTCCCACTAACAATAACCGCTCACTACTCCACAATTGCCAGTTGGCAGTTGCCACTTGCCACTCCATTAAGTAGTTTATCCCCATTAATTTTGTCCCCAGGATCCCAGTAGCATATATATAAACCCTAGATTAACAATTAATTAATGACTCAATTAAGTCAAGTTGCGCTGCTCACCATGGATTGTTCACCTTTCAATGGTTCTTTCCCCTCTAACTCCGCTCCCTCCTCCCGTCTCTTACATGGCACCACCACCATCATGCCTCTCAAGTGCAAGCCTATGAAGAGAAAACCAAACCCTAACCGTGCCTCAGTCTTCAAAAGCAGTGCTGCCATTGCACCTTGCACCGAGTGCGGGAAGCAGTTCAACTCATGGAAGGCGTTATTCGGCCACATGCGCTGCCACCCGGACCGTCCATGGCGCGGCATGAATATGAAGCAAAAGCAAAAGCCTAAACTGCATGCTGTACAGGAGACTAGCAACGTTAACTGGGATCATATCACAGACGAGGTTACCAGAGCAGCGCTGATTCTCATGGAGATGTCGGGACAGTCAGTTGAAAAAATTGTTGATTGCATGAGAAAGAGTTGCGAGGAGGAGGAGTTCGGGAAAGCGCGCATTGATCTCGACTCACCTCTGATGGAGGAATTTGCAAAGGTGGAGAAGCCATTGCTTGACCTCAATTTGGCGCCTCCTGTTGAATACTGATCAAGCATGCATGCGTACATAATATGTACGTAGTTAGGTTAAATTGTACAAGTTAGTTTGCATGAAAATTAACTTGTAGTTTCACACTTTCACTAATATTAATTAGTTTGTTTGTTAACTTGCTAGCTGTTGTTAGAATTTTTTTCTTGTATAATGAAATTAGTAGAATAATATCATACTTCTCTTTTGGTAAAGCACTGCAGTTTGCTTGATTAATTGTTTAATAGTATTCTTGCGTGGAAAATAAAAATAGAGATCCTGAGAAATGTTTGTTATCTTATTGGCATATGCATGGTAAATTATTTTTTGAGTTGCAATGGTGTGTAATTTTCAATTCTTTAATTATAAACAACATTAATTAGTAGAACAGCATGGAGTTCCAGCCAATTAAACTATAATTAAGTAAGAGAGTTATTTAAGGCATTAGTTAAATTTCAGTCAAAAAGCATGCAAAAGTTATTAAGCATTAATTGTTTATGATCCACTTCCATTCTTTATAAAAAAAAATATATGATCAACCACTCATCCTTTCATTCATTGGTTCAATGGTTCTCCTAAAAAATATATATAAAAAAAAGATCCACTTCCATTCTTTATAATATTATGATAAGTATATGATCGTTCAATAGTTCTCCTAAAAAAATATTAAAAAAAAGATCCACCTCCATTCTTTATTATATTATGATAAGTATATGATCGTTAATCAATATTGGTTCTCCTAATAAGTTAAACTATCAACTTAGAGGAGAAGGTCGGAGGTCGGGGTACTGTCATAAACTTCTGGTATATATATATATATATGAGCTACACTACTCCATGGAGTAAAAACTCGTTTATACTCCACGCTGTATTTTTATTTTAAAAGTCCAAACGACCGATCCGAATCGTTAGATGTGATCTCCATATTGAAATGTGCTTGGAAACCAAATTTTACGTTTTTTGGAATTTTTTTTACTATTTATTAAGCAATTTTGAAAATTGTTGTTTTGCTGTGAACAGTAAAAATTTCTTGACCATCGGATCAGCGATTTTCAAAATTGCTTAATAAATAGTAAAAAAATTCCAAAAAATGTAAAATTTGGTCTCCAAGCACATTTCAATATAGAGATCATGTTGAACGGTTCGGATCGGTCATTTGGATTTTCAAAATAAAAATATAGTGTCATGGAGCACCAACGTGTTTTATTCCATTGAGTAGCATAGCTCATCTCTCTCTCTATATATAGAGTAAGGCTTCGCTACTTCGTGAATTAATGAGGTTGTTTTAATTCGCGCTCATATCTCTAATTTCAAAGTTCAAAATAGCCGATCAAAACAATTAGATATTTAATTTATATTAAAATGTGCTTGGAGACCGAATTTTACATTTTTTGAAATTTTTTTACTATTTATTAAGATGGTTTGAAAATCGCTGATTTTTAATGGTGCAGAATTTTAATAAAAACAACAATTTTAAAATCATCTTAATAAATAGTAAAAAAATTTCAAAAAATGTAAAATGTGCCAAGCACGTTTTTTAAACATCTAATGATTTGGATCGACTATTTGGACTTCGAAACTAGAGAAATGAGCGTGAATTAAAACACCCCCATTAATTCACGAAGTAGCGTAGCCTTACTCTCTCTCTGTATATATATATATATATATATAGAGAGAGAGAGAGCCCGGCTAATTTGCTGGCAAACAGTAAAATCTGATTTTCAAAGTGACTTAATAAATAGTAAAAAAATTCTAAAAAATATAAAATTTGGTCTCCAAGCACATTTTAATATAGAAATCACATTTAACGGTTCAGATTGATCATTTGGACTTTAAAAATAGAAAAATGACTTGATTGCATGGGAGGCTTGGTACAAACGTTTTGATATTAGCCAATATATATATGTTTGACCTTGAGTGACACGTGAACTTGATCAGCAGTCCTATATATATCAAACGATAAGCAATGCAGTAGTTGAGAGGCATTTATTATCTATTCAAGAGGCCGTTTGCTTAAGTGCGAAGTTTGTTTGAGAAGTGGCAAATGATTACAATTTCGTTTTAGCAATTAATTAATGGACCCTAAATCTTATTCAATGTTAATGTGATATGATAAACCATTTAATTAATGTTATATTTCATTAAAGGCTTAATTGTGTTTATCAATGCAGCACTGACTAACATTTTATTTCAGTTTTTACCAATTGATGACAAAGAAAACCGAAATGTTACAGTTGATAAATATTCAGAACCAAACTGAAAGCTCTGGATCTTTGTAGACCAAATAGCAATATATAATGACTAAAACTTTTAATTCCTATTCAGTCCCTAAGAATTAGAAGTTTTATACAATCAAAGAACCAATCGTAAAGGGTAACACTATGAAGGGCAGAGATTAATTTAGCTTAATAATACAAATGATCGATGACATATTTTACTCATACAATAAATCCATGAATTATGCTTCAATGCCTCAACTTTTGCAAATTAATTTAGCATTTTCTCTAATTGAAATTTTCTCTATACATAGAATCATCCTCTGTTTCTAAGCCTGGAAATCTTTCTTTCATGAAGCTAATATCCTCTCAGAAAATTAAGAATATCACCTTGGCAAAAGTGGAACTAGACATTCTTCCATCAATTTGGCCCCTAAAATTTGATTGGATACTGTCATGAAGGTGAGACAGGGGGAGAATGTAATTTTGAAGTAGAAGTAGGAGAATCAGAATCTACTGTATTAGGAGAAAGGCATACATCTATCTTAGGAATCTCAACTTCTGATGTTCTGATAACAGGCACTTGAGTTGGTATTGCGGCCAAATTTTCGCTCATGTCTCTCGTTTTGTGCAGAATGAAGGTGCCACACAGAATTGTAATGAAGCCGCACATTGCTGTCACAATGTCTGATATGTTTTGTGAGTCCCACTCCTGAAAATTAATTATGTGCTGTTTTAGTAGATTATAATTGAAAATCTGATTTACTTAGGCTATAATTAATGGTCTAAGCATTTTAGGCAACAAACTTGGCTTAAGCAAATTATTTTTCTGGTGCAAATTTGTCTGTTAAGAAAAAGGGTAATGAAATGCAGTACATGTGAAGTATTAACATAATGACAAACACCAGAACAGTTATGGCCGGTCAATTTTCAGTATGGCACCTGCACCTATCCATTTGGATGAATTCATATCTGCTGTCATAAAAGCTAAAAAATTCCCCAAAAAGCAAGATGAAATATAAACCACTTTAGTTTGATTAAACGGCTCGCATGGACAGAGGATGCAGAATCCCATTTAAATTTAGGTTGAGCCTTTTCATGTTATATGTAATGAGATTTAATAACTTCTTCACTACAAATTTGTGTCCTTTTAGGAGGGTGGATAGTAATATATGACCTTGAACATGATCATGCTAGCAACAATGGTGAAGATTGTGAACATGACATAATACACTGGAGAAACCACCGCTGTATTAAATTTGTCCAATGCCTACATTTTCACATGATATATATAAATTTAGATTTAAGTTGAACAACATGCCTCACAAGAAAGTTGGTAACACGCATTACTATTTTTTTTATCCATGTGCCTTATTCTTGAGTTCAATTCAGAAATGGATGGATAAAAGAGACGAATTTCCTTAGATACTAAAGTGCACTAAGAAAGAAATAAAGAATTGGAACTGGACATGTTTCATAAAAACCTCAACAATTACTGCATTGGTGCCACGTTTTAGCAGTTTAATACTTACACTGTTTCTATATTAATTAAACCTCAATCATAATAAAATGGTACCAAATTCTTGCATGGTGTTCTAATCTTGGACTCGCTTTCGATTTAAATCATTATGTTCTTATTTAGATTAAAAATTTACTTACCTTGTTTAAATAGTTCAGTTGTACAAGGCAACAAATAATAACAACTGCCACGAAAAACCAAGTCTGCACATACTTGAACTGATTATTGCCTGAAAATGACAACTTCAAAGCAATTGCCACAGCCTTTACACTCATAACCTGTTAGAGCACCCAAAATAGGAAACAAAGATGTGAGATAGTGTTATATATAAAATTTTAGTTTGTAACTTCCAAATCTCAATTATTCCTCATCCCCATAACACCAATCTCTTTCAAGGAAAGGGCTAAATTGCCCTTGTTCTTGACAAATCATCCCTCCAAGTAGTGAGCAAGAAAGAGGGTATGGTATTTTCAACACATTTCAATAAAACAAGTTGAAAAGCAAAGTTCACCTTTACAAGGAATAATTATGTACCAAAAGTAACATAAAGCTTGTGCATTTTTTTGTTATGCCTTTGACTTACCGTAATTGAACCCATAAGGGAACATATACTGATATATACTAGCATTTGCTTTCTCCCTCCTCGTGGTGCGAAATAGAGAATTAGAACAAGAACAAACACCACGACGATGCATGAATAAACTATAAACCCTGTTAACATAGAAATGAAAGAAAGCATGTAAGAGAGAAAAAATAAATTGCATAAATATATAATTTGTAATCATTCTTGATTATAAAGTAATATGGGGACTGCACCCTTAGATTGACTAAAAGAAATGAATTAGGTATTCAGCAGTTAAATCACAGCAGCTCTGCATAGTAAGATGATAATTTTATAGCATAATCATGGTATGATGCTTCAAACTCCTTAAGAAAATATAATTAGGTCTCAAAATCTTTTGGGGCCGTAGTCCCTCTCTGTCTCAATGAAGCTCGGCATCTGGTATTCAGCGATTATTAATTCTACTATTCATTCCTTAATTTCATATTATATGTATATAAGTTCGGTATAAAGAGATTTCAGAAAGAGCAGCATTAACTTACATTGAAATTACCAAATAAATTCTGATTAATTAGAACAAAGAAGAGGATGTCATTGCTTCATGTGATGGTGATTATTACTACTAATTAAGAACAATGAACAGTAAACAAAGACAAAACACCTGGTTCAAAAGCAAGATGCCATATTTCCTTGACAGAATGTATCTCCCTCTCTTTCGGGGCATGCATTACAATACCAGTGGAGCCCACCACACAAAGAATACAGCCCACTGCACCAAATATATGCAACTTTTCACTCAATATGAAATGTGCTAGCACTGCACTGCAAAAAGATAAATTATTCCCAGTTAATACAGAAACAGATTTGTCAAAAGGAAGAAACACATTTCTCACTTCTCCAAATAATTTCGCATTACCCCTGCTTTATCGCTCTGTCCCACTATCTAAGAGCGAGAAAGGAGGTGTAGTTTCCGCAAAAAAATTGGCAAAAAAAAAAAATGGAAGGAATCAAAGAAGTAGACTACAGCTCAGGACTCGGGCGATATTTATCTGTAGTAACTAGTAAAGTCTGACGCATGAAGGTTCTTTCTTGTGCCAAAATCTAAATATGCAAAAAAATATAATCTCATCCTTATAAATGGTACCTGACAATTATGCTCATAGCTCCCAAAGGAGTTACAAGAACAGCAGGTGCAAATGCATAAGCCGCAAAGTTCGCCGCCTCACCACCAATCACTATATAAAGTACATGAAAACATAGAAAATTCTTATATATAGACAGAAAGCTGTACTTTCATGTTTCGAACAATTTTTTTTTTACAGTGCTGTTTCGTATAGGATAAAGTTTTGGATTGTGTGTGTTATGGCAAAGTTTTTTCTCTAATTTTTTGTTCCATATCAGTGCTAGTCAAGTAAAACCCCGAATCGGTATCAAGCATGGGTACAAAAGCTTCATCTGCTTTCATTTACTTTCATACTGACTTCCACACTATATTAAGGCAGTATTGAATTGAAGCGACGAAATACTAAAATGAAAAAAAAATGAAATAAAAAATGAAATTAGCAACTTACTGGTCATCATGCCAAGCCACCATAGTGGCTCATACAAGTATGAAAAACCTCCTGATGCTGAAACACACAACACCACATAACAAAATTTAATAGTCTGTTTATGAACAACAGTGCATTTCTTACAAGTTAAAAAAAAGAAATGATCAAACTAGAGTTCGGGACTAGAATGAGCATATGAATATAATGATGTTAATGTGATTTACAAAGAAATTTATTTATAAAATAAAGATATCAGTAAAGATAATTTGCAACTAGATGGTAATATGTAGTCTTTTAATTGAAAGAAGAAGAAAACAAACATGCACTGATGCCAGACTCGCCAGCTTTCTTCAAGCCGATCTTCTTTATAACAAAGCTTGAACCAATGAAGGCGCTAGATGACAAAGCCAGTAGGAAACCCAATGCATTGTCTGATATAGTCATCTTCTTTATAACAAACTCTTCAAATCCTACGCCAAATTAATAAATAAATAAATAAAAATTTAGAAGCGAGTCAAGACATAGTTAAAACCAATCAAAAAGCAAGCCAAAAAGTTACAGAAAAACAGAGAATCGAAAGAACAAATGTGTGAACATACTTAAATTTACAACCTTAATTAGGTTGGTTGATTTGTTCTATTCAATTCAGCCCCACAAAACCTATGAAGCAAGTGCTTCATATTTTAGCAATTTGAGGTGATGATCTGCATTCAATTTCAAATCCCTGAAAACATATATATATAGGAAAGAGTGACATATCAGCAAACTAACATTACAAAAGCTGGTAACATAGACAGATAAATTGATAAACATAATTAAAGAATTTCTTATTTTAATGGCATTACTTCAACAAACAAAATTTACAAAATATATATGCAAATCTTTCTCGACAAACCTTCGAATTGAACGGATTGAACCGGAATGGTGCAGATTCTGGGGCCTCGAATCCCTGTAAAAAAGAAAATGAAACAAATAAAGTTACGTAATTAATAAGGAAAATATATAGTAGTGATCGAAAATGTTGGAATTTATTGATCAAACCTTAGGGAATTTCTTCGAAGCCCAAATCCGAATGAATCAAATGCAATGTATTATGTACGAGAGATGAAATTCTTTTCTTCGGCTTCAATTTGAAGAAAATCTTCTCACAAAATTAAACAAAACTTATTAGGAAACTGAGAAACAATTCCAAAAATGTAATAGAAAAAAATAAATAATAAAGTTTCTTAATGGAACCTTTTCGAATTTTTCTGAATTAATGCACGCCAGGAGGAGTCAACAAAACGAGAAAGTTAGAAAATACAGAAGGAAACTAGCGGTGCATGGAGCATCAGAGAGAGAGAGAGGGCATGACATGACAAGGCAACGTTCGGTTATTTTTCTCAGGAACTCCAAAGTTTTTTAAAAATTATAGAAAAGGTAAAAGATAAAAAAAGTAAAAGAGGCGCGTCATTAGAGAGAGGACAGGTATCTTTTATTGATGGACCCTCATATTATTTTTATTTTGCAGTTAAATCATCAGGCATTAAATTACAACTAGTATTATTTCTATTTTGCTTACGCAGAGGTCTTTTAACATTGGTAGATATTTAATTTGCGCGAATTTTAAAACAGAACAGACAGTTTAAATATATTAACTCAAAAGAATTTTTTTTTTTAGTTAATGCGGAGGACACGAATTCGTGATCCTGTGGGTAATTTATGCACCGAATTTCGGAAAGAATGTTGCGCATATTATCTGATATTTAAATGAAACAATGTGACTGTGAAATAATATAATTTTGTTAGTCGGAAATATTTTGTCTACGAGACAACAACATATTAACATTAAGGGCGTGTTCGGCAGACAAATGGGAATGGGCGCGGGCGTGGGATTTGAACTGAAAAACACTGTTCCCGTGGGAAAAAAAAAATTCAGTTGAACTGAATTTTTTTTTTCCCACGTAAATAGTGATCTGGCCAAACACGCCCTAAAAGCTGATAATACCAGTGACATACTAGTTATTTCTTTTTCTTTCTTTTTTTTAAAAATCTGATAGTGACTAGTGATTTGCAACTCGGGCGGGTACGGGTACCCCGGGTATACCCGTCTCGGGTACGGGTATACTCAGGTACAAGGGTATTCGGGTACGGGTATGGCGGGTATAATTTTCAAAATCCATACCCTACCCGTCCTATACCCTTACCCGTGTACCCTTGACGGGTAAGGCGGGTACGGGTACGGGTATTTTTTTTTTTTTTTTTTTTTGCTGTTTTTTTTTCTGGTTTTTTCTGATTTTTCTGATTTTTTTGGGGCGAAAAATCAAATTTTTTGAATTTTGAACTGTGATGAACAGTACTCGGGTATACGGGTATGGGTAGTCGGGTACGGGTTAACTCGGGTAGGGTAAACTCGGGTATTGGTCTAAAATAACGGGTCTGGTCCGGTTTTTGCCCGTACTCGCGTACCCGAGTACCCGACCCATACCCGGGCTCGGGCACGGGTACCCTAGCTGGCGGGTACGGGCGGGTATACCCTTAACGGGTTTTATTCAACCTCTAATAGTGACTACCTAGTTTTTTCTTTTGTACTTTTTAAAAACCTCATATTGACTACCTAGTTTTTTTTTTTTTTTTTAAACCTGATAGTGACTACCTAGTTATTTCTTTTTTAAAAAAAAAAAAAACTGATAGTGACTACCTAGTTACTTTTATAGTGTAATTTTTTTCTATTATGTATATTGAAATTCGATTGAATTTTATTGTCTTGAAAAAATTTATATAGTTGGATCTTCCTAGTAAAATATTAAATGTGTGTTTATATTTTAATGGTTATAATTTAACTTTGTGATCATGTATATTTTTGGTTCAAATTCTAATTGTCATATATTATACATTTTATTTTCGGTTTCTTCAATCTAAATTTTTTAGTTCCGTCTTTGAGTCTTTGAGTATTTTTTTTTATTAAGTACGAACTATATACAAAATATTTTAATATGACAAAATAATATCTTATAAATTTTATAAGTGGTTTTTTAGATTTGAAATACGAGCATGAAGAAATTTAAAGGTTTAACGAATAAAATTGCTAAAAATTCAAGAGAAATTCAAGAATCAAGATCAAGTCTGCAGGTTTTAAATATATATATAACTTTGGGATGATATATTTAAATCTAATTATATTAACTTCGTTATGTAACTTTCATGTTAAAGTAATTAGAAAGAAAAATTCTGAATATACATTTTGTAAATGTATTTTTATTCAGTGTAGTAAATAACGGTATGTATTCGTTAACGGTATATCCTCAAGTAATTAATCGAAAAATAATCAGTCGATTAATTGAAAAAATTCACAACAATTTAATTACTGCCAGTAACTAATTAATCAATTAATCAATCGATCTAAACAACAGTTTTTTACAACACTGTCTTTCTTAACCGTTAACCGTTAACCGTTAACGAGAGTTCCATATATCGATCTTTTGACATTCAAAAGTATATGGATTGAATTAAATGTGACAACGGTTTGTCTCCGTGTGATCGACAAAATAAACAAAAATAATAATAATTAAGAGGTGACTGAAATGAGCACTTTCAATAAGTCAACGATTTTCTATCTTTAGCGGCTAAAGACAGAAAATAAATCAGATGGAATAGCATATTTGATTGTGGCATAACTAGTTTTATAAGTATTTTATCACAAATACCCAACATTTTCCAATAATTTCCAACGTTTAATTTTTTTTATATATAAATATATATATATAGTGTATCACCCATTATGAAAATACTTTACAGGTTTCCACTGCATGGTGTATTAATTAGACCTCAAATTCATTATATGTCAAATCAAATAGATCGCGTATAATACTCAATTACTGATAATTAATTTTGGCGATTTTATATGTAACTTCATTATTATTATTTTTATTTGCGCAAAAGTATTTTATTGTTTAATCACATGAAATAACCATAATTAATAAGTGTGTGTATTAATCAAAGCTAGCTCCTCTAATAGTTATTTGTGCAAATATTAGGTAATATTTGAGGTATAATTGTCATTTTTTTATTGTTTAATCACGTGAAATAACTAGAATTAATAAAAAATATCTATTATGCATGAAAATTGCAGCTATTTTGCGTAAAAATTGATATAATTAATTTTTCTTTACCTTTTTTTTTTTCATAGATTCAATCTAAAAGAGTATCAAAAGATCATCGACATAAACGTGAAATCTATTTAGATTGGACTTATTTTGCTTGAGACAAGATGAACATTTTTTAAGTTTATTTAACTTGATCTAAAATTTTGAAAGTTCATTTTAGATAATTAACAAATTTTAGTTCTAAATTTTACAAGGGTCAATATTTAAATATGAGGAGGAATCCACTTACAACATTAATTTGTAAGTTACAACATCTTACAATAATTCGGTTTTACGATTTTTAAAGTTCAAACAGTCGATCCATATTAAAATGTGCTTGGAGATTAAATTTTATATATTTTTTAAATTTTCTTACTATTGATTAAGTATTTTACAAAATTGTTGTTTTTAGACAATTCTAGATCACCGGAAAACAATAGTTTTGTAAAATACTTAATAAATAGTAAAATAATTGAAAAAAATATATAATTTAATCTCCAAGCACATTTTAATATAGATATTATGTTGAACAGTTGCAGATTTGATTCCCATGCGCGTATCCTGTATAAATTGTAGTAAAGAGTTACGACATCACTTCATAAATATATCAAATGTCTTATTTTTTGGCGTACACTCTAAACAAGAAAACTTTTTCTTCACAAAATTATTAATATCTCTAAAAAAAAATAGAGGACTGGCTTGCCTCTGCATGGGGCGGTTTGGTGGGTTTATTGAGCCGCCCGTGGGCCTAGCGGTCGGGACAGTTTTGAAAAAAAAACAGATGGTAGGAGCATTTTTAAATTTTTCTTTTTTTTGGGTATTAATAAAAATGGCCGCTGAGACGCCAATTTTGATGATCCGATCTTAGACTCTTTTGAGTTTACCTAAAATAAAAAAGTTCTCTCTCAAAAAAAAAAAAAAACTATACCTAAAATAAGATATTAGAAATTTGGAATTCCAACTGATTTTGCATTCATGAAATTAAAAAATAATACACTATCTTCTCATAACATTTTGTGATGCATAATTCATTTGCACGTTCACGAATATATTCAAGAAATTTATATTTCTAGAACTTATTGAGGCGAGCATAATTTGACTACGTACAACTAGTGCATGCATTTGATTCTTTTTATATATATATTCTCTATATCTAGAAGGGGGGGAAACTTGGATGATGTTTAATTAATTAATAAAATACGTGAGCTAACAGAAAATAAGCTTATAGATGTACCTCCTTTAAATTTTTTTTTGTTTGCTAGTACTTGATACAACGGAAGTTTGTCAATGATCGAAGTTGACAACTCTTTTCAAATATATCCAATAATACGGTGTCATGTGTTAAAGATTCTAGGTCTTTCTTGGACGATTTCATACGATAAAAATCATTACTTTAAATATACTTTAAAACAAATTAAGCAAGTTCGGTTTAAGATTGACATGCATGGAAAGAAGCAGACAAGCAGTTAAAAGAAACTTAAAGGAATATAATGTATCTAAGGAGTTAGTTTCAGACATGAGCTCATAAAAGTTAACAATTCATATATCGGAACCATGATCTAGAAATCAAAAATGCATTGTTATCTAAGGTCTATAACTCATGAAAGTTAACAATTCATGTACCGGAACTATGATCTAAAAACAAATTTAGATATAAAATATTTGGGGGTAGATCTCTAAATAATTATCTAAAAATCCAAATGTCAAACTTACGAAGGTTATTTCGGAAACAATTTGTTTACTTGAGAGTTAAGAGGGTACCCAGAAAAATGCGTAAAACTGTAAAAACCAGCCGCCTTGTGTTTTCACTTTTCACCTGGGAGCTGTTTAAAGCGCAAGAAACGCATCTCCAATTCCAACTCTTGTTTGTAAAAGGAAATTAATAAAAAAAGCAAAGCCTAGAGCGAGCGAAGAGCCAAGAAGAGAAGAAAAACCCTAGCTGAGATTTACGCTCTTCTTTGCGCCGATCCAATATTTTTTAGAGCTTTTGCCGAGTTAAATCTCGTGGATCCATCTGCGGTCCGGGAGATTTAGATCGGATTTCCAATTTCCTGCTCGATCTTCGATCTTCGACGTTGGAAATGGCGTCGCAACAGCAGAATCAGTCCGGATCACCCCCATCGGCACAATTGGTTAGCACTTTAACATCATTTTCACTTCTAGATTACTGGATTATTTCTTTTTTCAGAAACCTTTGCTCAGCATCTTCAGTTTCTGATTTCATTAATTGTTCATTAACTTTGTCTATGAATGTAGGAGAACATGTAGATTTAATGTTTAAGTATATACTGTAATTACAAACCTTTTCCGCTTGATCTGATAATTGCTCTAGAAAACAATTGGCAACTCTTCAATTGTGAGTCAAGATCTCTGGTTTTGCGGAGATTTGTTCTTCTTTTCAAGGAATAGGAAGCTGACCGTTACATCTTCGACTTCAATTTGTTCCTTGATATGTTTATTCCTTGAATAAGTACGATATGATTTACATAAATGTTGCCAAATCAATTTGATCTGTCTGTGAGTACCTATTTTATGAATGCTATATGCGTTCTCTTTCAAAGTCAGGTCCCATCTCTGGGGATCGTCATTATGTAATTTGCTTGTTCATTCTTTCTTTTTTCCTTTAGACATATAGCCATGCACTCGTCCATGTGTTTTATCAGTATTATCAAAAGTGTTTTAAGATTTTTTTTTTAGAATTGTCATACACTTTATTTGCGGAGCAGCACACGTGTGGTCTTCTCAAAAGTCAGATTTGATAATAATTTTTATTGGAAAAGGTGACAATTTTCACTGGCTTCTTATACCCTAAAAAACGAATGACAATGTTTGGTGAAGGCGACTGATCGGCCTGTGCTGCTGCTCAAAATCTCAAATTCTGAGATTCAATTAGCTGATCCGAACTGCTAAGTGTGATCTACACAACAAAATCTTTGAAGGGACTGATATTTTTAGAACTTTTTACTATCCTTTTGGATAGGAGACAAACCAATTATTTTTAAAATTCTGGACAAGGCTTGAGGATTTAATAGTAAAATCCGCCCACTACCCCCATTTGAGGGTGAACAACAAATTGGTGGCACATATTCTCCATCCAAAATCTTAAAATTTGAGATTTAGAGATGTAGTGCCAGTTGATTGGTGCTATAACACCATAGCGTACATATACTGGAAACTTCAATAGCCTTTTGGTGTTTTTCCAGAATTTGCTATTAATTTTTTTTTTCTTTTGTTTCCCTAATGTTGTAGATTGGAAATGCCTTTGTGCAACAATACTACCACATACTCCACTCCTCTCCTGATTTGGTGCACCGGTTCTATCAGGAGACAAGCAAGCTTGGTCGGCCTGAGGCCAATGGTGTTATGGCCTCTGTCACTTCCACAGAGGTGAGGTCTCTAGTTAAATTAATCTTCATCCTTGATCTTACGGGAGATTAAATTTTAAGATGAAATAGATTATTAGGGCAAAGTACAGCAGTTAGCAGGCTATGAAATTCTGAAGATACAAATTTTGGATTCTTTTGAGATTACGTGATGATATTTTGATGATTAAGCATCAATTGAGGTCTCAAATAATCTCAGGAAAGTAAATAGAAAAAAAAATCACAACATATAAAATAATCTCAGGTACAATTGACAACTGCAAGCAGGGTAGTTACATTTACTAGTTTCTTAATACATATTATTAATTAAGTACTTTCTCTTGTTTGCATATTAGTAATTTATAGCCATTTACTAAATATTTAATTTCTGTCACCTTTTAACATTATCAATTACCAACTTTTAATCTGGGGTAACCATTGAGATGTTGACAAATTAATAATCATTACAAGGCATAGTGCATGCAGTGATTAAACCTTTTTGCTGAAATAAAGAAAGATTAACTGGATTTGCAAATTAATGGGATGCGTATTTGCAATATGATTAGGCAATAAACGATAAGATAATGTCGATGGAGGTGACAAAGGCGGAGATAGAGACAGTAGATGCACAGGAATCACAAAGTGGGGGTGTGATCGTGCTTGTGACTGGGCACTTGACTGGGCGCCACGATGGCGTGCGTCGTGAATTCACCCAAACCTTCTTCCTTGCTCCTCAGGATAAGGGCTATTTTGTCCTCAATGACCTTTTCCGCTACACTTCAGCATCTGTAATGCCTGTGGCTGAGCATCATGATCCCTCTGACACCCCTCATGTGCATGTAGCTGGTGAGGTGCTTGCCAATGGAACTGCTGTGCATTATCCGAGCAAGCATGGTGCGTTCTTTATGTTATTTGTTACTTGTGCCATGTCTGATTGATTTGCTTTTAGCAAATAATTCATGCTTGTTCAGGTTGCTGCTTTATAAATGGTTGAGAGTTAATAAAATGTCTGCTATTATCTGTTGGCTTGCCATAAATGTTCGATTTCCACCTTATTGATATTTCCAATTGACTCAGTAGCATTCCTTACGCAGGACTTGACCTTATTTGTGGTATTGCTTTCATTCTATTAGGATCAATTTTAATTTTTAAAGAGAATTCCTCAAACTTTAACTGGTGGAAAACATTGCCAAAGCTGAACCCGTGTCTTCTGTTGTCTTATAATCATTTGTTTGTCCAATGCTTCATTTCTTTTCTTTTCATCCTTTAGGCACACTATCTTTTTAGATAAATCTTAATTTTTACTAATATTGCTTCTGGTATGCTTTCCACTGTGGAAGCTATTTGTCATCTTTTTAACTGTGCCTTTTTTGGGATCAAGTCTCTCTGTTTTTTTTAAGAAATAACCTAGGCAGTGTTTATTTGTTCCTGTCTATATTCTTTACCTTTTTATTTACTTCGTTTCAGATGCATTGCTGCACGAGCAACATGTTATAGAACTAGAAGTGGCAGATGAGGAGACAAATGAGGAGGGAGTGTACAACCCATCAGAGAATGAGGGGTCAGTTGTGGAGGAACCACAAATTCCTGAGGTCATTAATGAAGTGCCGGATAATGCTCTTACCCCTTCCCAAGACATGCCTATTACAGTTTCATCTGCGGTTATTACTACTGGTCCTCCTGCTGTGATTACCACATCCACCGTGACAAATGATGATGCGCCAAAGAAATCTTATGCTTCCATTGTAAGTTTCTTCCACAAGTAAATGATAAAAATGATGTGTGCCCGTTTCAGCTTCCCAAGCTTTCCCTTTTATTCCTTTGTTGACTCAATGCTTGAGTGATCTTGTGTACCTTTTGATAATGTGATATAATTGATTGTCCTTGTTCTTTTTTTCTTATCCAATATGCCATTTTCTAAATTGTTTAGAGTGGTCCTTTGTGAATTTTTTTTTATGGAGATCAGCATCTCTAAAAAAAGCAGCTGTGGAAGCTGTCGTTGTCTTTTTTTATCTGACAACAAAAGGTACATAGTACTTAATTAATGGATCCTGCACAAATAAATATAAGGTGTTCACCCATGAAGCTAAATATATTTTGTATCACCATGCATGGCAAATTTTGGAAAGAAATATGGATAATGGTTCCCTGAAATGCACCTGGCGCAATTAATGGGGAAAAGGTTCCATGAAATGCCATAGTTGCAAGTTGTCATGGCAGATTATTATTGGATGCACACAGCCATGATAATGCAAGTTCAAATTAGATTAATCATCATATAAATGTCTGTAAAAGACAGTGAACAAACTGTGTATGGAATCCTTTGATTGTTCAGTATAGAAATTGATTGAAAGTCTTTAACTAGTTTTAAAAATCAATAGTTATTGTGACTGTAATAATTTTGTGTAACTTCCAATATAAGTTCTCACTGCATTATTAGTAAAAGAGACCACTCAAGGAGTTCTTTTCGTCATTATTATTTTCCGTATGAACATATTATAGCATTGTGTTCTTTTAATTTGAGAATAGAAATTCATTCGTTGAATCACATGTTGCTTGGTACATATAGGTCAAGGTGATGAAAGAAAACGCTGCCTCTGCCTCTGCCCCAGCATATGTTCCCAGGTCTGCACAACCAATGCCTGTTCCCAGGTCTGCACCGCCAGCTAAGCCAGAGAAGCAGGTGGCCCCTGCCCCTGCACCTGCACCAGCTCCTGTTGCTGATTCTCCTGCCTTCAGTTCTAATGCTGACAGCAACACTGTTCAAGAACTGGAAGGTATATAATCTTCCCTATCAATTTTTAGCTGTCAAAACATGCAATACAGTATCTATTTGATTCCATATGTTCTCATTATAGATTAATTTTTGTTCAGTACAAGAGATATTATATGGTGATGATTACCTATTGATCTATTGTATTGCTTTTGTAATCTTATGTTTTTAATTGTAGTCTTTTCTTATCCCTGTTTTTCTTTTTTCTTCGTTTCTTTATAAATGTATGTAATCAGTGGGTTCTGTCTGTGTGCTGAAGCAGCTACCTTTAGAAATTTACAAAGACTTATTGGTTGGCTGTTACAGAAATCCAATGTACCAGTGTCAAAATTGAAGATTGTGAAACTGAACTTCTCATAGTTGAATTTATTACTTCCTCTAACCAGATGGACATTCCATATATGTGAAGAATCTTCCATTAAATGCGACACCTCAACAACTCGAGGATGAGTTCAAGAAATATGGAGCTATTAGGACTGGCGGTATCCAAGTCAGAAGCCACAAGGTTTCTTATTTTCCAACCAATATTTTTAGGTTGCAAAGGGACATTTTATCTATTTACCTGCAAATGGCTTATCATCCAATATAACTCTGCAATATGATTCGTTACAAATACCCTTACAAATCGTTGACTGGTCATTTGTACTTGTGTATAGCACTCTTTACTTCTGTTTTCCACAGAATGGCTTCTGTGGAAAACTTTGGTATTTTCACTGTGTGCTGAGATGTTTATCCACAGAATGGCTTCTGTGGAAAACTTTGGTATTTTCACTGTGTGCTGAGATGTTTATCACTTTGCTGGTTGTACATAACATCTATGAAGTAGTTCCTATTATTTCAAGCAACTGCCTATTCTTTTTCCTCTCTCGGAATGAGCCAAAGTAAAGCCAGGAAATTGCTAATAGTGGGGACTCGGGCAGCACTCTTCAAGTTGGGATAATCTTGTTATAATGTGTGATTGTTTCCTTTAATGAAGTCAATTTGTCATTATCGTGTGATTCGATCTTTATGAAAAGTTAGTTGTTATGTGCAAGTAGCAAAAATAATGTTGGGGGGGGGTCAGAAATATGAAAACTTCTCGTTCTCTTTTTTTCAAAAGCACGAGAAAAATTGTGTTCAATTTGGAAGATCTTGTTTGCCCAAGGAAATTCATATGTTTTTACACATGTAAATTGACAGGCACAAGGGTTTTGCTACGGATTTGTTGAATTCGAGGAAGCCAGTGCAATCCAAAGTGCTGTAGAGGTATGTTTAGATTTGAAGCTAAAGTTAGATGGTCAATTAATCCAATTTAATTCTTGGTATTCCCACATAGTTGTGCAATTGCTAGTGCAGACCAGTTTATACTCTTACAGGGCCTGCCCATAGTGGTAAAAACTTTGTCGTCTTTATGGAAAAAATAAGTATATCATGCACCTAAAGTTTGTCTGATCATAAAATATCATGCATATATTTTCTGTACAAACTTGAATGCTTATGCATAATTTTTCTATTGATCTTATCAGGCATCACCTGTTACAATAGATGGTCGCCAATGCTTTGTTGAGGAAAAGAGGGCATCTGGTTCCCGAGGCAAGCTTTTTTCCTTCTTTTGGGGGATTTTTACTCCTATTTTAAACTTTTGAATACATCTATGCCTTTGGAATTATCAAAATTACACGTGTGCTCTGTCACATCTTTTCTTTTTAATTGATTTAAACATTAAAATCCATTTACATAAGATATAAAATGTGATGGAAATGCTTTTAACAAAAAAAACGAAACATATTGAACTAGTAAAGTGTTGTTGATTGATAACAAATAGGTTAAGTATCTGTTGATAGCAGCATGTAGTATGAAAATGCAGGGTTGATAACAATTGGGTGGGGATCCATTGACAAGGGATCATTAAATTGACAACTGTTCTCAAATCAAAGCCAAAAAGAACTTTAGAAATAGAAAATATTTTGTAAACATGCTGTTAACTTGCATAGATTGAATGTCTATCAGATTTCATAGAATATGAGTCACTTGAAACTCCATCAAAGACTGTTAAATTTGAACTTCTGTAGTGTCTTTCAAGTATGGTCACCTGATGTATGGTCTTCAAGTATGCTGCATATTTTTAAATTGAAGTTTTGATAAAAAAAAAAAAAATTGGAGTCATCTTCTGCCATCAATTTTCATTCTTTTTTCATGTGTTCGATATGCAAAACATATTGATCACATTCAGTTTAGGATTTCAAAAATTACAAGTTATTTTTACAGTTATTAAGATTGTCAAGTTAATAATATGTACGGGTATCAAACTTCTAGTGTCCTTCAAGTTGTTTCTTTATAAATTGAGCTCCTAGCCTCCTACAAATTTTGATATAGATTTAAAGATAGATTTTTGCTCGAAATATACAAGCATGTAAAGGAGATTTGACAAGAAGTTTATCGATGTTGCGCTTTTGAATAGTTGAAGTAGTTGTGGAGTTCACTTAACACAAATTTTCAAGTTATTTGACCCTAGCAAAAGTAATTGTCACTTATGGAATATCAGTATATATATTGTCTTTATGGCCTTGTTTTTTGTTTCAAGGGTATGAATAATGAAGGGTTTAAGCTGCTCTCATTATATAAAGCTGATATGCCCTAAAAAAAAATCTCTAATTTGAAAAAGAAAAATGTGCTGAAAAAAAATGTGCAATTTTACATTGGCTAATAAAACACTAGACCAAATGTCGACTCCTAGAAAGTGATGCACAGCAGTAGCTTGTATGTTTTGTAATGATCTGGTGATAGCACTAGGCTAAAATTATGTTTAATTAACTAATCGTTACATTTGCATAAATCTTCAGGTGGTGGCGGTGGTGGCGGCGGCGGTAGGGGAAGGTTTGGAGGGAGAGGTGGTAGTGGTGTGCCAAGCTTCCGGAATGAGGGTCCAAGGGGTGGCCGTGGTGGGGGTGGCTATGGCGGTAGCGGGAACCGGGGTGGCTATGGCCGTAGCGGAGACTTCAGAGGTGGCAACCGTGGGACTCGTGGGGGCAGTGATTACCAGAAGGTTGACAGTTCCACTGGTGGTCCCCGCGGGGCCCGCTCATCAGCCCCTCATGCAGCTGCCCCCAAGTAGTTTTTTTTTTTTAATTGTCAGGTAGCGTGCATGTGTTAGGAAATATTTATTTAATATCTGAACCTGCTTTGGTCGGAGAATTGGAATTCTGGGTTGGTCCGTTTTTATTAATGTGACAGTCCTGAGAGCAATTTTCCTTCTTTTTTTATAGGTTGCGGAGTTATTTATTTTTCCCTCAATCCAGAGGGGAATAAGTTTGCTCAACTGATTGTCACTGATGTATGTTGTAGAATGGTATACCGAGTCATTCGGATGTAGCTTGATTTTTTTTTTTTTTTTTTTGTTGTTCTTTAAATATTGAGAATTCTGGATCCTTTTTTATAGTTGAGAATTTTGAATGCTCATTCGGCTATTATTTTGTTATTCATAAATTTATAAAGCCAAAGCTATTATTCTTCGAGTCTTTCTTCAACAGCCTTGTATGATTTTGTGTTGTAAATTGTTGCACAGTAAAACTATTCTCTGTCGAGAGGTCGAAGCAGATTATAGAAGTCTGATTGGCGCAGTAGGTTGCTGGGTGTCCTTTTCGAGTACTCGTGGTTTAAGTGATCTGTTTAATTGGAACTTCAGTCTGTTTGACTCTGAAGGTCGATTTTTGGCTTATGTGATCTGTTTGATCTTAAAGTGAAGAAAATTTTGGTGACATCATTGATAGTGTATAAAAGATTTCTTTTTGTCGATGTTCTAAAATTCAAGGGCATATTTATGAGTTGTAACCTAAATAAGATTGGGTGATGTTGAATAAAAAACTAAGGACGTATGCGGCGACGACTTAAATGCTTTCAAAGATTTTGTTGAATGATGAGAATGATTAATTCGCCAAGACGTGAGTCTTTGGTAATTAGATCTCAAGTGATTGTCCATAAATATATGATTTTTTTTTGTATGCTCGGCGCATCTGATGTATATAGTTTGATAGTTTCAAATGTTTGGTATTAGAAATATGAAGAGTGGAACTAGGGTGTTTCTTGGTGAACTCAAGTCTAAAATCCGTTAACATCATCATCAAATTAATTCCTTGGTATGTGTGGGTTGTAGATTTCAAACTTGTACATCTGCTCCTCTACTTGGCGTGCAAAGGAAACATAATCATCATAAGACTGTTCTTAATTTTCAGGGAAAGTACCCATAAAAGAAACACTTATAACTGTATAAGATAACAACAGCGTTGAAACTCTGTATATACCATCCGAAGCGTCATAATTATCATTGATTATACTTTCATAGTTATTGTTATTAGACCTTTTCAATTCTCAACTAAACCTGAGTTTCATATTTCGAGTAGAACTAGGGTGTTCTTAAGTTCACCAACATGAACTCAAGTTTAAAATTTGTTAAATCGGTTTTAAATGATAAATCTGAACTGTTGAAACCCACTTACCTTACGAGTGATGCATTTGCATGTGAAAATTTTAAACATTTAAATTAATTTAGCATAAAGTCAATCGGTCAAAATTAGAAGGTTAATAAATTAATTTTAATACATTCATTTTTTGAACTTTTTTTGACCGCTTGGCTTTATGCTAAATTAATTCGAATGTTTAAAATTTTCACATGTAGACGCATCACTCATAAGGTAGGCAGGTTTCAACGGTTTAGATTCGTCATTTGAAGCCAATTTGACGGGGTTTAGACTTGAGTTCACCAAGCCTCTTGGTAAACTCAAGTCTGAATCGTTGAAACCCGCTTACCTTACAAGTGATGCGTCTACATAAAAAAAAAAAAAAATTTGAAATTAATTTTGCATAAAGTCAAGTGGTCAAAAAAGTTTCAAAAAATGAATGCATTAAAATTAACATTCTAATTTTGACCGCTTGACTTTATACTAAATTAATTCGAATGTTTAAAATTTTCACACGTAAACACATCACTTGTAAGATAGATGAGTTTCAACGGTTTGGATTCATTATTTAAAACCGAATTGACAGATTTTAGACTTGAGTTCAGCTGGGTGAACTTAAGAACACCCTAGTTCTACTCGAAATATGAAACTCAGTTTTAGTTGAGAATTGAAAAGGTCTAATAACAATAACTATGAAAGTATAATCAATGATAATTATGACGCTTCGGATGGTATATACAGAGTTTCAACGCTGTTGTCATCTTATACAGTTATAAGTGTTTCTTTTATGGGTACTTCCCTGAAAATTAAGAACAGTCCTGTGATGATTATGTTTCCTTCGCACGGCAAAGGAGCGCATCTCTTACAATCCAAGTAGAGGAGCAGATGTACAAGTTTGAAATCTACAACCCACATATACCAAGGAATTAATTTGATGATGATGCATGTTGACTTTGTCCACAAAAACACACCGCCAATTCTATATTATCCAAGGATCTGAATTCTGAAACACTCAACTTATTGGCATCAACATTCAACTCCCTCCCTCCGCAATTAACACCGCCAACCTATTTCTTTTTGGAAACTGACTAATTAGAATAATGTATTTTTCTTATTAAATAAGTAAAATAGCTGACTTTATAAATTTAAAATGAATTTTAATAGTAAAGACAATAAAATGGGTAAATTTGTGAGTTTTGAAATTTAGAAGGGTAAATATGATATTATGAATTTTAGAGATGGAAATACGTAATTTTAAAAATTTTGAGAGGTAAACATGAAATTCCCCCTTATTTAGTTATTTAGAATATTTTGTTGATTACATATTAAAATTCCAAGTATGATTTGTATATCTCTAAAAATGGACTGGAGGAATGAAGTAGAGGGTTTTTGTTAGATTGAGGGCAACTGCTTTGTTGTTTGTAGTAAGACTGCTTTGCTTGATGTCTCTTTTAAGAGGGACGTAGAGTTGGAAAATAGACTTAGTTCTTATCCTCAAGTAACTGGAGCTTTGATTTGTTCCAATCAAATTATTTTATTATATTTTTTAAATAATAACAAAATGTTTTCATTATTGTTCATGATAGCTAATATGTGTCTCTTTTTCTCCATACTTATAGTCAGTAATTGATGTGTTTACGTTAGTCAAATGATATTTATATTTATAAAAGATGCCATCGACATCACACTATATATTAGTTTATGTAAAAGATGACCAATGAAACAATTTGAAATTTGAGCTGTTTTTAGAGGTACATCAAAGTTCATACCCATTAATTATATCAGAATTGTTCAGTGCTATATAAATTAAGAAATTCATCATGCTCCCAATTATCTTTTTTTAGAAACCGCCATGTTCCAATTATCACGTAGCTTTTATTTTCTAAATAATTAGTATAAGAAAAGGTCAACTCCAAGTCACATAGATGGTTGCCAAAAAAAAATCATACAAATATATCTACCTATCCGATGTAGCTTGGCGAAAAATCAAGATCTTCATAATTATTTTTAATTTTTTCTATAATTATAAAATAATCATATATCATACAAATGAGTCCGGCTAGTACGATATTGGTGTTATATGACACTAACTTCAAAATTGATTGAATAGACTTCAAACGATTAATCCAAACTGTTTAAACCGATTTATTTTATGAGTGATGCGTTTACATACAAATTTTTTTTATATTTTCGAGTTATTTTAGTATCAAATCAAGCGGTAAAAATGTTGAAAAATGAATGTATTAAAATTAACTTTAAAACTCACTCATTTCACCGCTTGACTTGGTACTAAATAAATTTGCATGTAAACGCGCAACTAATGAAGTAGATCGGTTTGAACGGTTTGAATTCACTGTTTGAAGTCAATTCGATAGGTTTTGAAGTTGATGTTATATAGACTGAAACGACACTGATGTTATACTAGCTAGACTCCTAAAATGGCAAGTATGATTTGTATATGTCTCAAAATAGACTAGAGGAATGAAGTAGAGGGTTTTTGTTAGATTGAGAGGAACAAGGAACTACTAGCTTTGTTGTTGTAGTAAGACTGCTTTGCTTGATGTCTTTTTTAAGAGGGTTGTAGAGTTTGGTAAATAGACTTAGTTCTTATCCTCAAGTAATTGAAGCTTTGACTTGTTCCAATCAAATTATTTTATGAGGAGAGTTCCAATGACTCATGTTTTCCATACCTCATTATACCTCATATTTTATATCTTTGTTTTCAAACTCTAAATTGTTGATCCGAACCGCTTAACATGATAAGTATGCTAAAATATGTCTAGGGATGAAATTTTATAATTTTTGAAATTTTTTTTACTATTTTTTAAGATAGGTACAAAATTACTATTTTTGGACCATTAAAAAAAAAAAGTGATTTTCAACCCATCTTAAAAAATAGTAAAAAAATTTCAAAAATTATAAAATTTCATCTTCAACTATATTTTAGTATGGATATTATGTTGAATGGTTCGGATCGACAATTTAGACTATAAAACGAAGATATAATATATGAGGTATGATGAGATATGAAGGGCATGAGACAGTGAAACCCTCCTCTTATTTTATTATATTTTTAAAATAATAACAAAACGTTGTTATTATTGTTCACGATAACTAATATGTGTCTGACACTTGTAGTCAGTAATTGACATTTATATTTATAAAAGATGCTATCGCCATCACACTATTAGTTTATGTAAAAGATGACCTATGAAACAATTTGAAAATTTTAGCTGTTTTTAGAGGTACATCAAAGTTCATACCCATTATATCAGAATTGTTGAGTGCTATATAAAGAAATTCATCATGTTCCCAATAATCTTTTTTAAGAAACCATCATGTTCCAATTATCACGCTGCTTTTATTTTCTAAATAATTAGTATAAGAAAAGGTTTAATTCCAACTCACATAGATGGTTGCCAAAAAAATCATACAGATATAGGGGTGTCAATGATACCCTTTTAGCCATTTATCCGATCTGTACCATACTCGATAAGGCGGGTATGGGTAAGGTTTTTTTTGTCGTTAGCTTATTGGGTATGGACATGGGTAAGGATAATGGTATGAGTAAAGATTATTTCGTACCCATTATCCTATAGGGTAATTATATAAAATATAATAATATGATAATATTTTTGCAATAATTAGTGAGTACTTTTGTTATTTAGTGTATTGTTTTTGTTGTAAGAAAAATATTAAACATATTATTTTTGTTTGTATGTTTTATTCTTTAATTAAATAATTAAATTTATTGAAAGATATATATATATATATTTTTTAATTCTCTTGTTTGATAAAAAATACAATTTAGTTGAAATTGATTGCACATTTATTTTTATTTTTTATTAGTAATATCATTGCATATGTGCGAAATAAATGAGTTTTGATGTTCTATTTGTAAAATATAATAAAACTAATTATTATAGTAGTCATTATTCGTTATTCACTCGCTACCATTTCGTTACCCGATAATTTTAACGGAAAATGGTAAGGTAGGGTAAGATTAAATCTTAATAGATAAGGGTAAGATATGGATAAAATTATTCTTAATGGGTATGGGTATGAAAATGCTTCTACCCTACCTGTATCATACATTCGTACCCATTGACACCCCTGTACAGATGTATCTAGCTATCCAATGTAGCTTGGCGAAAAATCAAGATCTTCATAGTTATTTTTTTTCTATAATTATAAAATAATCATATATCATACAAATATATTGCGATATAGATATATTATTTTGTGGAGGTTCCACTTACATCCTTTTTTGGTAACACATAATTACATTCTAAATTTTTAAAGTTTTCGAATTTCAAATAGTTGATCCAAACCGTTCAACATGATGGATAAATTAAAATGTGATTGCATATCAAATTTTACATTTATTTAATTTATTAAGTATTTTACAAAATCGTTGTTTTCAGACCATTGAATTTGTATACTCATCTTAATAAATAGTAATTTTTTTTTAAAAAGTGTAAAATTTGATTTGAAAGCACATTTTAACTGTTTAGACTTTAAAAATATAAAATGTAATTCAGTGTCATCAAAAAAGAGTGTAAGTGAATTCTTCCTCTATTATTTTTTAATTTGTTCCTTATAATTATAGTGAAAAAGATTTTAACAATGACATCCGGATGACATTGAAGCTCCTTTTATGAGGACTTGGAGGCGAGTTGCAGCCTTCAAAAATCAAAACGAACGATCCATAAAAAATTACAGAGAATTATAAATGAATGATCCAACTCCTCTTAAATAAACGATCCAGCTCCTCTCAAATTACAGAGAATTGTAGACAAAAAAAATGCCCCTTCCAACATCACTGTCGTTTGGTTCAGATTTAGCGCTCAGAAAAAGCAAGAATATTGCCCACGGGCGTTGAAATTAAAAAAAGAAAAAGAAAAAGAAAAAGCAAGAATATCTCTCAAATGAAAGTACAATCGGAGAGGATCAGAAAAAAAAAAAAAAAACTGTAATAAGTTGGGGTCTACAAGAATATCTCTCAAATGAAAGTACAATCGGAGAGGATCAGAAAAAAAAAAAAAAAAAAAAAAAAAAAAACTGTAATAAGTTGGGGTCTACGTCAAATTGACAATTGTGCATGATAACCAAATGGGAACCAGACAAAATAATCAATACCAAATCCACACACCAATCATTCAAATGTCCTAATCTTCCAGAGGTCATCTCAAGTAACTCAAATTTTGAATTTAGAGCTACAACCGTCCAATCAGAATCCGGATAAATCAATCCCCTTTAATATGCGTGCCAAACAAGATCGGACGGTCCAGATTTAAAAACAATATTTGAGTTACTTTAGGTCATATAATTCCTCTTCTTCCGTCTCTCTCCACTAATAAATTTAAAAAAAAATCGGGATAAACAAACAGTCCCCTCTCCACTAATAAATTAAAAAAAAAATCGGGATAGACAAACAAGCACCTCGTACTTATCCCCTATTCCTATTCCTATTCTCCTCCCTCCCACTCCTCAGAAAAATAAATTTATTCCTATTCCTATAATGACGACCGTTGCCGGAGGAGGCATCAGATTAGGCGGAGGTGGATCCCTCCTCCGCTTCTCCGGCGATCATCCCCGCCACGGCCACCGCCACCGAAGTAATCACGTCTCTTTTCGCACGTGGGCGACCGTGGCGGGAAGAGAAACGACCCGCCCCTCCTCGCTATCCTTCTACGACCTTTTAGGCATCACAACGCGAGATGGATCGGAGGAGGTAAAGAAAGCATACAAACGCATGGCTAGGAAGTACCACCCCGATGTGTCGCCGCCTGATTGCACGGAGGAACACACTAAGTTGTTCATAGAAGTTCAAGAGGCATACGAGACCTTATCGGATCCGTCTCGCAGAGCCGAGTATGATAAGCAGCTTGCTCGCGGGTTTACCCGCTTTGCCTTCACAGGACGGGCGGCCAGGCACTATGATCCGGTAAAACTTACTAGATTAATTTCACTGGCGTGGTATTGGTATGGCTCTCTAATTGGTCCTAAGCCCCAATTTATGTAACAAAAATCCAATTTCAATCAAATTGGAAAGTGTACTGTCTTGTATTGAACTTGTCATTTGTTGTTGGTTGTAATATATTCAGATCATGGATTTCAATTTTGGTTGGTAAGTTGTGTTGCCAGGTCTAAGTTTAACTGGTATGATATTTGTTTATTGACAATAGAATCCCTAATTGATTGAGTTGAGCCTTACATCTGTAATTAACCCATCAATTTAACTCAGTAATAATTATCTTGTCCTCTACATACAATATACATGATCAAAACAGTAAAAAAGATTCAATAACTTGTGATATGAAATAAAACTATAACAATTGAATGAAATTCTGACAGGAAATGGAAAGTAAAGCAGAATGGAGAAACAGATGGCAAGATCAAATTTCAGAGCTACAGAAGCGAAGTGCTATGAAGGAAAATATTTGTGATGAGAATCTGTCATGGGCAGCCCGTATGCGCCTAAAGAGAGCTGCTCAAGCATCAATTGATTAGGGTCGGTATTGCTTGCTCTTACATAACATGTAAATATATATCATGTACACATATCTTCTATATATCACCCATCTTGAAAATATAATTGGAAAATTCCAAACTAAATACCTCCCTTTCTTCCTCATTTGCTTACAGGGCTATGAACGATGAACCGGTTTGGGTCTTTGGAGTTGGAAGGGTGAATTAATAGACATTCATATCAAGTTTAATTTGGACAGGCCGGTGAATATGTTCATAGAAGTTTTAGTGGGAGTTAAATAGTGTAAATATCATGCATGCGCGTTATGTTGGTAACAGTTGCCCTTCTAACTTCTAATTAGGATATGGTGATCATTGATCAGTGTACTTGAGATGCATGTAACTAATTTTTGTAGCTGTTTGGTAAAGATATGTAATTGTATGTACAGCTAGCCATAGGGGATTGATTTACATGCAATAAGCTAGCATAATCATTATTAATCATGAATGTCGTTCATTTCCTTTTCATTCCTCTTCTAAATTTAATAATGCATGTATTGAGATTGCATTTGATTTGGGTTACAGGTTACAACTAAATGATAAATTGCAGATCCTAGTACGTAATTAATGGTATGCTATATATCCAAAACTCTGATGAAATTGCTCTTTTAATATGGTCCGGATTCCTCGACAAAGTATTATATGCATGTCTTCATGAAATTAATAACCACACACCAAAAGATCTAGCCCTCAACAACTGAAGAACTGAACCTTAATTTTTGTATCTGTTTGTACCCCTAGATGGCACGGGTGTGGATCGAAGCTCCACTGTTCACTGAGTATTGTAGGTCGATGTTCAAAATTGAGAAATTATAATGTGAAAGGCACAATAATAATATGCAAATTTAGAAAACTTTAAAACTGTGTGCAGGTTTTAATTTTTTCCTAGAGATATACTGTCACACCCCGCGGCCATGGGTAGTAACAGTCCCCCGCCGTAAGCATACAACGCCGTGTATGCTTACAAGGCTAATCACAATTTAAACCAAACAACACGCAATTCAAAACAAGTTTCTAATATAAAATCAGAGTACACAGTCTGGATAGTAATAATACAACGAAAGTATCGCATCCGGATACCAACCATGAGGCCTACCCTATATCTATACAACCAACATATCTAGGGTCCTGAGATGGTCAGCTACTATGGCCCACTACTCGCGTGCCTCTCCGGAATCAATCGTACCTGTACCTGTAAAATAACCGGGAGGGTGGGGGTGAGAATAAAATTCTCAGTGCGAATTTGCCACAGTTTAGATTATTGGACTTGCAATCAAACTCTATATTCAAAGATGAAACCCAAACAATAAACAATGCAACAGTTATATAAGAAAACATAAATAACAGAATGCCACTACTCGACAACAGTTAATCAACCTGAAACACAGTTTACGGAATTTCAATATGGATTTCAACACACAACATGTACTTTGGCTTAACTCGATTCCTAACGCAGTTCATTAGGGCTTGTAGCAATTACAGATGTTCTCTCGAGCTGAACCGTTATCAAACCCACATCTGTAGGGTTACAAGCGCCTACAGATGGCCAACCAAGCTGGACCCTTTATCGGACACCCATCTGTAATTGCTGTTTGGCTTAACCATTTCCTAAGGTCCGGTTACAAGTCACCAATACAGGTCAACTTGACACATATGCAAACACACGGACTCAAAGTTACCTATACAGGTCAACTTTGCTAAATCTCAAGCAAATATATCTCAAGCCACACATATAGGTCAGTCTCGCAAATTCTACAGATCGACGCATAAGTCAGCAGCGTCACCTGAATCCAGCCACCTAAACAGGTCGGTCTGGCAAATTCTACAGATCGACGCATAAGTCAGCAGCGTCACCTGAATCCAGCCACCTAAACAGGTCGGTCTGGCAAATTCTACAGATCGACGCATAAGTCAGCAGCGTCACCTGAATCCAGCCACCTTAACAGGTCGGCCTGGCAAATTCGTAAACACAGGTCAACGGATAGGTCACCGTTACCTTATCCAGCCACCTAAACAGGTCGGCCTGGCAGATTCATTCACAACAAGCACAATTCATAGAACTAAACAATTAATAACCATACCAACATGCAAATCAATCTTAACTAAAACAATTCAATCCTTCTCATTTATGCAATAATCAATATACAGCATGAATTCCAAAATATGCAACAATTAATCATTCAACATGACAAACGAATAAACAGTTTAATTCCTGAAAACAAAGTATCAAACAAGTCCAAGAATCCCGCACCTTATTATGACGAGCGTACCGCTTAAGCTAAGGATCGGACGTCTCGTATGGTCTCGCAAGTTCTTGCTCGACCGAGCCTACACCTATATTATACGTATACTAGGTTTAACATTGGTTCAGGATCGAGGAGTTTAATCGAGTGGTGCTAGGGCTTATACCTTCCCTATTCAATTTCTATGTTTTTGGTATCAATTCGTTCGGTTCATTATTTCTTACCAAAATCCTCTAGGTCCTCGGGACCATACAACTCTCCATTTGGTGACCATCAATCACCGGTTCACTACCTTGGTTCTCGGTTCATTTCAATTTACCGTTTGGTTAACCCTAATTTGGTCAAAACCTCAAACCGGCTGTTAAATGTTCTAAAAATTCACGATCAGGAGGCAACCCTACCGATTACAAGTCTAATTGGTCGGGTTAAGCAAATCAAATCACGATTAGGCCAACTTTCAATTTTGGCACGAAACCCTAGAAATCAGATTTCATAAATCGGAAGAAATCGGGAAAAAGAATGACAAACAAACTAGTAAGAAGTGTAGAGGAACTAGTCCTCGAGCAATTCGAGCACAAATCTCGGGTTTAAAACGAGAATCCGAGAAATCGAGAAAATTCGAGGTTTCGAAAGTAAAAAGGAGAGAAAGAAATACCAAATAGAAGGGTTCTGAGAGATCCTCGGCTGCTTTCTCGGTTCCAAACTCGATTTCTCGCAACAATCGGGAGTCTGGAAGAAACGGAAACTCACGGGATCTTTTCCTTCTCTCTTAACCGAAAATAACTTAGAAATGGGGATAATGGTGAAGTGAGAGAGAGAGAAGGTTTAATTTGGGTTTTAGGGTTAAAATTACCCTGAATGCGGATTAGCCAATCCGCACTGCGGGTTACCTAATCCGCACTCGAGACTTAGTCGGTTGTCAGCCGAATCCAGGAAAAGTCCGAGCCTACTGCGGATGAACCTGATCCGCACTCACTACTTAGCCGATTTCAAGAAAATTCAGTGCAATACAGAAATTCATGAGTGCGGCTAAACTAATCCGCACTGCGGATCCCTCACCCGCACTCACTACTTAGTCGATTTCAGGAAAATTCAGTGCAATACAGAAATTCATGAGTGCGGCTAAACTAATCCGCACTGCGGATCCCTCACCCGCACTCACTACTTAGTCATATTTTTGTCAAAATTCCAGAAAAATCCTGAGCCACTGCGGATGAGGTTGATCCGCACTGCGGTCAATCTAATCCGCACTGAGCCCATAAGGTTCCGAAATCTCGAAATTTCGACGCGGTTTCAATTCACAATTAACTTACTTATTTAGGGAAACCTTAATTAAGGTTTAAACTTCCATTTTATTAACACAATTTATCGGTTCTTCCTTTTAAATCATTTCAATTTAATTGTAAAAATTTCGTAACGTAACATTTACACATATGTGCATTTATATATATTGAATGCATAGCGAACTTATTTTTCTAAACTTTCGAGTTTAATTCAAACCATATATCGATCTATCAGTCCTTTCACAAATTATAAATTTATAAGAAAAGTTGCTTCAGTTCAAACTCCCGATCTGCACTTTGCTGTCAAGAATTAGACAAATGCTTTGAATGACAGGGCGGACTCAGATAGAACAAGCATCTTTAGATTTTGAATTTTTATGAAGATTTATAGGTTAAGAGTTAAGACTAAGAGCCTGTTTGTTTGTCACGAATTGTGTGGGATGGAATTTGACCGGTTCGGGAACTCATTTTTTTTATTTGTGGAAACCCATACTCATAATACGCATGGAAATAATTATGGGAATGTACTAGATGACTGGTCAGTTGTATCGTGGGAATAATCGTGAAAAATCCTATTTTCTTTCTAAATTACTTGTTATCAATAAATAATTATTAATTAAATTAAATTAAATTAATAATCATTGTGGTGATTAATACAAGATTTCCATTTTGCTTAATTTTCAAAATTATACAATTATTTTTATTAAAAATTACAATAATGTAATTAAATAAAATTATTTAAATATTTGATATTACTACAAGTAAAATAAGAAATTTTTTATAAATAAATAAATCAATAAAATGAGAAAACAATAATTTTTATACATTTAAAAAAATAAGCATTTAAAAACATTTACAAATAAGTAAACATTTATAAACAAACAAACATATAAGATATGTAATTACAAAAATAAGAAAACAAACAAACATTTACAAACAAATAAACATTTATAAATAAAAAATATTTAAAATATGTAATTAAAAAAGTAAGAAAACAAACAAATATATAAAATATGTAATTTGAAAAATAAGAAAACAACGGTTAAAAACATTTAAAAAATATATATTTAAAAATATGAAATTTAAAAAATTAAAAAAGAATCCGGATCACATCAATAGTTAGCCCCCCAATTAGCAATCAAACATATCCAGGTTCCTTTTATACAAGAGGAAGAGAGACAGTTGAAAGAAAATTTGAAGAGACCACGTGGCTGGGACTGGGAGGCAAAAAGGGAATGGAAAAGAGCGTGGGTCCCGGCAACAGAGAGGAGAGAGAAGGTTGGATGAAAAAAAATTGATATTTGAGCTCTGTTTTTTGAGCCCACCAAATTGCACTGAAAAGGGAATTGCACTGAAATGGAAAAAAAAAGGGCTGCCGCTCACATGGAATTATAATTTGATCTGATCCAAACCCATGAAAAATCTCAGCAAAATTTGACTGCCAAACAGGCCCACATAATTTTGTTCTCTTTTGAAATTCTATTTACCCCTCTACATTTCAGATTTATAATTTGAGTTAAATTTAAATTTAAAGTTAAAATTAAAATTCTTAATTCTAATTGACAATTAGCATTAGAAGTTAGAGCATTGAAAATTAAAAATCAGAGCGTTAAAAATAATAAATTAAATAAAATTAATTTGTTAATGATTTTGAACTCAATTAATTATTTAAATAAAATTTGCTATTTTTTTATCCCGTCTGAAAACCTTTTCTGTACCTCCTCATTTTCTAAAACTGTCCGTTAATTACAAGAAAAAAAATTTAGGAATTGAATTTTGTCCAAAGGACTTTGAACAAAGTCTCATTCAAAACTAAAATTAAAAGTCCAATTTGCATTGAAATTCGTGCAAATATATTAAAAAATTAATAAATTTAAATGGATCCTTAAATCTAAATATTTGTACGAATTTTGATGCAAATCAGATCATCTAGTTCTGCTTTATCCAAAGTCATTTGAACAAAACCCTCACCCAAAAGTTCATAAAAGGAGCAAGAAAAAAAAAGTTGCTCTTTCCAGTTAGCACCGTCTAAAAGCATGTGTTAAATATCTATCGTATATAAGATGATATGCACGACATGTAACATGTTCAAGAAAAGTTTATGTGTTTCATTCGAAACAGAGCCCTTTTTTCTTTGAACGAATTAAAAGTTTAAGCGTTCGTTAAACAACTTAAAAGACACATTTTTCTTTAAACAAATCACAGAAACCTACAAGTCGAAAATCACTTATATTAATTATACCATATATCCTGATTTTTTTTTTTGTCTATACTCTATACTGATTTTTAAATAAATGACAATAATACATTTATTTGTAATGCTTATTTACAGACAAATACTTTGAATATATGTACTCACAAATAAATTTTGGACGTATGACGTATTTATGTCTTTTTATCCCTCAATTATCCTCAAATTTTACTTTAGTTTTGAATTGCAACTTTTTAAATACATGCTTTTACGGACTGTTTTTAAATGCATAGACTATTTTTTCGGCTTTTACTCAGAAGCATCGATCTTTTTATACACATGTGTTTAAGCAGTTGCATTTTTTTTTTTTTTGAGAATTGCCCGTAAGCTTCACACACACACTATTTTCTGCCTTTAACCGAAATCAAACCCACTCTCTCACATGAGAAGTGGGGTGTCTTACCACGCTGCTATAAGCAGCGGTGACAGCAATTGCATTTCAAAACAAGCGACTATTAAGATATTTAATTACCAAAATTACATGAACTCATATATCAGGATATTATTTGTGATCCCATACCGTTAAACATAAATGCATCGACAAGAGTGGAATCTGATGTTTTTCAGTAATTCTGAGATAATAGAATTGAGAGAAAAATTCTGTATATTATTAATATTGGCTGAGTTGTTACAATGGGTATTTATATGGTCAAAAGTGAAAAAGGGTTGTTGGAAAGAAAAGTAACGGTAACTTTTTTGTAAAGGAAAAAAAGTTGAGTAACTTTATAATTAGTTGCTCCCTTTATTGCCTTAATTTAGCCTATGATGATTATACCCTAAAAAAGGGTCCGCTGAGGCTAATCGAGTCCCTAATCCTATCTAATCCTATTTATTATTTTCAACACTTATTCTATTTATTTTCAACACCCCCCCTCAAGTTAGGCGTATAAATATCAATTAACCCTAACTTGTCTATATTTTGTTGAAATGGTTTAGGATCTAAACCCTTCGTAAAGACATCCGCTAATTGGTCTCCACTTCTTACAAATGGAGTCTCAATTTCTTTTGATTGAATCTTCTCTCTAATAAAATGGCAATCAACTTCAATGTGTTTAGTTCTCTCATGAAACACCGGGTTGGATGCAATATGCCGAGCCGATTGATTGTCACAAAACATTTGCATTGGCAATTGAGCTTGAATCCCAACATCCGAAAGTAATTGTTTGATCCATGTTAATTCACTTGCGGTAGATGCCATGGCACGATATTCCGCTTCGGCACTTGATCTTGCCACCACATTTTGCTTCTTGCTTTTCCATGTGACTAAATTTCCGAATACAAAGGTGCAAAAATCGGTTGTCAATTTTCTATCGAAGCTTCCGGCCCAATCTGCATCGGAATAGCCACACACTTCATTAGAATTATTGCATTTCATAAAAATTCCCTTGCCGGGGGTTCCTTTTAAATATTTTAATATTCTATCAATGGCCTCTAAGTGTGGTGTTCTTGGATTATGCATGAATTTGCTAATTTGACTTACGGAATATGAAATATCCGGACGAGTTACCGTAAGATAAATTAATTTTCCTACAAGTCGTTGGAATTGGTTTATGTCTTCTAATGGTTCACCATCCTCGGTATTTAGTTTGTATTTGCCATCTATTGGTATGGAGGCCGGTTTACTACCCAATTTACCGGTTTCTTCTAACAAATCTAAGGTGTATTTCCTTTGCGAGATAAATAGCCCTTGAATTGAATATGCTATTTCTATTCCCAAAAAATATTTTAAATAACCTAAATCCTTGATGTCAAATTTTTCTTTTAATTGCAATTTTATTCTTTTAATTTCTTCTTGATTATTTCCGGTGATTATAAGGTCGTCAACATATACTAGTACAATAGTAGTGTTAGTACCTATAATTTTAACAAATAAGGAATGATCGGCATTACTCATCTTAAAATTACAAGAAATTAAATAGGAGCTTAGTTTTCCATACCATGCCCTTGGAGATTGTTTTAATCCATAAATTGACTTGTTTAACTTGCAAACTAAGCTCTTATCATCTCATTTTTCATGGCCGGGTGGTAAGTTCATGTATACCTCTTCTTCAAGAGTTCCTTGTAGAAAGGCATTCTTGACATCCATTTGGTATAGTTTCCAATTTTGATTTACCGCAATTGAAAATAAAATTCGTACGGTATTCATTTTGGCAACGGGTGCAAACGTCTCATAGTAGTCTATACCGTAGGTTTGTGTGTATCCTTTGGCCACCAAGTGAGCCTTGTACCGTTCTATGATTCCATTACTATTATATTTAATCTTATATACTCATTTACACCCTACGGGTTTTCTATTTTGTGGTAATTGTACGATTACCCATGTTTCATTTTTTTCAAGAGCTTTTAGCTCTTCTTTCATAGCTTTGATCCAAACCAGGTTATTAACGGCTTCAAGATAATCATTTGGTTCTTGTTCTTTTTCAATTGAGGTCAAGAAGGCTTTATGGTTGGAGGAGACATTACCATACGAAATAAAATTTTGTATAGGGTATTGTACCTTGTACGTTATAAAATCTCTTAGCCTTGTTGGAGGATTCTTTGTTCGGACGGACCTTCTCAAAGGTGTTCCTTCTATATTTTGACCTTCTTCACTTGATGAAATTTCTTCTAATTCCTCCTCATTTTCACTTTCATTGTCATTTTCATTTTCATTTTCATTTTCATTTTCATTTTCGGTTGTGGTTCCAATTTCAATTGGTCTTACCTCTTCTATCAAAGGATTGGATTGGGGTAAAATATTCTCTTCGAAAGATTCTCTAATAGGCTCCTCATGTATTTTTTTCTTTGTAATATGGCTCATTTTCTACAAAAGTTACATCTCTTGAAATGTATAATTTTTTGTTCTTAGGGTCATAGCATTTGTATCATTTTTTTTGTGATGAATAACCCAAAAAAATGGTCTTAATTGAGGTGTGATCCAACTTGTCTTGTTTATTATTTTTGTGTACATAGCATGTACAACCAAAAATTTTCAAATGCTCTATATTAAGTTTTCTTTGGTAAAGGATTTCTAATGGGCTTTTGTATTCTAAGTTAACACTTGGCAATCTATTTATTAAATATGTAGCGGTAAGAACGGCATCCGACCAATAAGTTTTTGGAACATTATTTTGAAATAAGAGTACTCTAGTCATTTCAAGTAAATGTCTATTTTTTCTTTCGGAAACACCATTTTGTTGAGGTGTGTAAACGCATGTTGTTTGATGTGCAATTCCTTTTTCTTTAAAGAATTTTGAAAAATTTTGATTTACAAATTCCGTTCCATTATCGGATCTAAAAATCTTAAGTTTAGCTTCATATTGATTTTCTATGAATTTATAAAAATCTAAGAATTGTGAGAATACTTCACTTTTATCTTTCAATAAATATAACCAAGTTATTTTAGAGAAATCATCAATAAATATGACAAAATATTTGTATCCATTATAAGAGTTAATTGGGGCGGGTCCCCATACATCCGAGTGGACTAACTCAAATGGTTTCCCGCTTTTACAACTTGATAATTTAAAGGGCAATCTAGTATGCTTTCCTAGCTTACAAGTCTCACAATTACTATTATCTATTTTTGAAAAATTAAAAACATTCTTTAAAATCTTGTCGGAAGGATGCCCAATTCTTCTATGCCAAAGTACGCCTAATTCTTCATTTTTGGTAGTATTGAGATTGAATTTTTCTTCATTCAAATAATAAAGCCCATTTTCTAGAAATCCTTCACCAATCATAATCTTGGTTATCCGATCCTGAAAAATCACATTTTTTTGTCAAAAAAATGAGTTCACAATTTAACTCATTTGTGATTTTACTAATGGATAATAAATTGGATGAGCAATTTTTTAAATACAAGACATTTGGTATTATTTTTGAGAAAATAATTATTGAGCATTCTCCAATAATTTCCATTTCATCACCATTTGCCACAGTTGCAAATTTTTTGGTTTCGTATTTCCTAAAAGAGAATAATAATTTCTTATTTCCGGTCATGTGATCTGTGGCACCCGAATCCAATATCCATTTAGAATTATTTGAAAAATAAGTTAGATTTGTAACACAAACCATACCAGAGGTCTTTTGTTTTTCCTGTTTTTGATCTAGCAACATGGAGAGCTGCTGGATCAAATGCCTCATGGGATCCCGTGGGTCTGAAGCTGTGGTGATTTCAACGGACGGTCCAGATCTCCCAGCGACACAGTCGCTCCCTTCTCCATCCGCTAAAAACCCTCTCTTCTCTCTTTCGCCTATGCCCCGTTCCCAGCCGCCTCTTTCCCCTTTTCGATCTCCGGCTCCCCCTTTCTTGTGCCACTTGGGTCGGAGGTGAGGGTAGAGATACCAGCATCGGTCCCTGCTATGTCCCTCTCTTCGGCAATGATCGCACCTCACCGGTGCTTGGTCTCCTCTTACCTCCGACCTGTGGCTAGGGTTTGGTCTCGCCATTACTGAGAATGCCTTGGTTTCAATTTTTTCGGGGGATTGAACCACCATGATAGCCCTTCTCGTTTCTTCCCTATCTACCATGGCTGCCACCTCATATGGGGTTGGTAATTCGGCTAGTAACAGAATTTGAGACCTCACTGCCTCATATGTGGAATCGAGGCTTGCTAGGAACTGAAAAATATCATCTTGCTCTTCTCGCTTTTGAATTTCAGCGAGATCGGTTGTGGGAGGCCGGTATATGATAAGCTAAAATTGTATCTATTTAAACCTAGGGTTAGGTATGTAAATTAAGCCAAGTTTTGATTAAATTAGTTTAAATTAGGTTTAATTAGGTTAGAAATGTCCAAAAGAATCAAGTTACTGCGTTTCCTCGGTTTTAATTTGTAGGAAATGAAGAAAAATGAAGAAAAACGAAGAAAAATGATTAGTGCGGACGCACAGATTGCGATACGGCCGAACTAAGTACTTAGATAGATTTCTGGACGCGCGCCAATTTTAGAAAGATATAATAAGCTATCCATCAAAATTCGTGCGAAACACGGATCTCGATGCAGCCGCACGCTGGTCAGAAAAAAAATCCGAACCCATTGCGGACCGCAACGCACTGTAGCTGTCAGCCAAAAATAGAGTCTGAACTTAAAACGGCCATAACTTTTGACTCGTAACTCCGATTTAGGCTTGTGACTACTTTTTGGAAAGCTAACGAGAAGATCTACAACCTAAGAATATAAAAGGACTTTTATTGCGGCCCGCAATAAAGTTATTGCGGCCCGCAATGACCTCCTCTTTCATTCCAGCACAGTTATTGCGGCCCGCAGTAAAGTTACTGCGGCCCGCAATAAAGTCGGTTCAGACCCCGTTTTTGATATTTTTAGTTAGTTATTTTGGGATTTTAGAGGGGGTTATAAAAGGAATGTTGTAGAACAGATGGAGGACGTTTTTTAGGCAGAATTTCTAGGGTTTCAACAAGGAAGAGCAAGGAAAAGCTAGAAGAGAGAAGAAGGAAGGATAGAGCAAAATCGATCAACCGGTTTTATTGGTTTCTTTCTTTTGGAACTCTTTTATTCTTTTGATTTCATTTGTGCCTTAGCCATGACTGGCTAAAGGCTTTTCTAAGGTTGATTAGGGTTGTACTTGAAACTTTTGTTATGATTTAGTTGGTTTTATTTTATATATTCTTGTTCTTTGTTATGATTTATTCTTTATTTTAATTGATTGTGAGGACTTAATCGAAATCACATGAAACCCTAGGATTTGATATTTGCAATTGAGAAATTGAATATTAGGTCCAGACCATAAGGAATAGTGTATTTGATAGGCTAAGTACCGAGAGGTGACGCGTGTCTTGTACGGGCTTTACCTAATAGTTTAGAGAATTGTGCCAAGTACCGAGAGGTGAAAGATAGTTTTCTAGATTTATTGGGACAGTAAGAACTTAATGACTTTAGATTAGAGTAGCCAAGTACCGAGAGGTGACGTTTATTCTAATCGAAAGATGGTATTAATATAGAGATATCCCTTTGTACCTACAACACCCAACTGTGCCTTCATAAATAAAAGAACAAATTTAATAAACCAATTAGTCGTAACACTAGTGGATAGGAACCCTAAGAAACCCTAATTTCTCATACTTGTTACAAACTTAGAATTTAGCCTTAAGACTTTAGTTTAATTTAATCGCAATCAAACCAACCAACGGAACAAACACAAAACCTCTTTACTTTCTTTTACTTTCTTTTACTACATTAAATTGTTAGGTTAGAGTTAATATTCCGACTTGTCCCTGTGGAGACGATCCCTAAGTACTACTTGACAAGGTTGTACACTTGCAACCGAATTGAGTATCACCAAGGATTTATTACTTGTGTTGTAATAATTCACATCAGTATACCCTAAGTTCATCTTTCTTCTTTTGAAGGTAACCGTATAATTCCATTGTTGGTTGCCCTTGTTGCTGTTTTGCTTGTTGGTAATCACGTTGAATTTGGTAGATATGTGAGTAATTTTTTCTATGGCCATATAGTTGTTCGGCTCTTTGCCATATCTCTAATGCCGTATCTTTAAAAGAGAGCAACTCAGATACCTTTGGTTCCATTGTTGCAAGTAACCAAGTGATGACGGTATGATCGCTCACTTTCCATCTTGCAAGTGCTCTCTTTTCGGGTTCAGTTGGGGGATTTGATTGTTTAGGAGCCTTGCCCTCATGATCTATATGCTCACTCTTTTCTCGGCCACTTAAGGAGAAAATTACTTGCCTTGCCCACACATGGTAATTTCTGCCATCTAGCATTACCCCTGTGAGTTTCTCATGACTTTGTGACATTGTGATTTTTGGTTTACAGCCACTGGTGCTGTTACTGATATTGATTTACAGCTGCTTGTGCTGTTGCGAGAATTTTGATTTCGGAAATTCTGATTTACAGCTGCTTGTGCTGTTGCTGATTTTTCTCTCTTGAGTCGGGATTTTAATCCTGCTCTGATACCATGATGTTTTTCAGTAATTCTGAGATAATAGAATTGAGAGAAAAATTCTATATATTATTAATATTGGCTGAGTTGTTACAATGGGTATTTATATGGTCAAAAGTGAAAAAGGACTGTTGGAAAGAAAAGTAACGGTAACTTTTTTGTAAAGGAAAAAAGGTTGAGTAACTTTATAATTAGTTGCTCTCTTTATTGCCTTAATTTAGCCTATGATGATTATACCCTAAAAAAGGGTCCGCTGAGGCTAATCGAGTCCCTAATCCTATCTAATCCTATTTATTATTTTCAACACTTATTCTATTTATTTTCAACAGAATCAGTAAAATAAATAAATAAATAAATAAAGGCTAAAATGTAAAATGTATATATAGCTTGGCAACTATAATTTAAACTTAAAATTTTTACAATTACAAAGCAAAGTTGTAAAAAAAGTAATTTTCTACTTGTCTAAAAAGGGAAAAAGCAAAAAAAGAAAGAAAGAACGTAAAATATGGTATTCAAACACATCATGTTGAATGGTTCAGATTGATTGTTTGGACTTTGAAAACACAAAATGACTTATAAGCATGTAGTATTGAAGTTCTTATATAAGCGTATTATTTGGGCTCGCCACAACATCAATATTATTTCAGTCGTAATGACATTGATTCTAAAATCCATCAAACTGACTTCAATAATGAATTTAAACCGTTCAAAATTTTATAAATTTTATATATGCATCACTCCTAACATAGATCGGCTTGAATTTTCTATTTTTAATGGACTTTAGAGACAGTGTCACTCGCAACTGAAATAAACCAGTAAAATTATAATTCTGAGTCCCACCTCCGTATTCTTTTAAGAAAGCGAAACACGTTTAATGAACATCGTAGAAATTTATCAGCTCAGTACCATCCGATTCGTTTTCCAATTCGTACACACTTAATCCCCGTAAATATTAAAATAACACCATTTATTTTAATGAAAATCAAAACTGGTAGTCTCTGCTAGGCATTCAAAAAAATAAAAATATAAAAATTAATATATTTCGATTTGAACCGAATAAGTCAACAAATCAAATAAAACTTTAGTTCGGTTCTATTTTTGAAACCGAATTATAACTTTGATTTGTCTATTTCGGTTCGGTTTCAACTTTCAATCAAACCGAACCGAACCGATGAACACCCTGGTTCATTTCAATAAATCGGTTGAGACTTGACTTGTAAAACCCTGTCGCACTGCTTCTTCGCAATAAACTGACTAAACCCTTCCTTCCTTCCGACGAGTCTTCTCCCAGAAGAAAACCCCATCAAATCATCCTCTCCTCTCCTAGAAGAAAAATAAGGTTTGGGGGGAGAAGAGGAACAGCACTCAACTCAACGATGAGTACAGTAGATAAGATGCTGATTAAAGGCATACGGAGCTTCGATCCAGAGAACAAGAACGTCATCGCCTTCTTCAAACCTCTTACACTCATCGTCGGTTCCAATGGTGCTGGAAAAACTGTATGTATTAACTCTCCTTCTCTTTAACAAACTTTCTGAGCAATCATCAAATACCAGAAAAGGTCCATTTTTAACTCACTTGTCTAATTTCTTTGAAGACCATAATCGAATGCTTGAAGCTATCTTGTACCGGAGAACTCCCTCCAAATTCACGATCAGGTCAAAGCTTCGTCCATGACCCAAAGGTGTGTTAACTAACTTCTCTCTGTTTTTTTTCCTCCCCTTTTAAATGATATTTGTCACCAATTTGGGAAATAAATATTGGGTTGTTTATAAAGGGTGCGTTTGGATGAAAGCCCGGGTTACTTTTGGTTAGGTTAGTAGAATAGCATGTTAACCCACAAAAAACAAACAAAGAATAGTCCCTAGTTGCTAACCCAAACACACCCACAAATAGAATAGTAGTTCGGAATAGTTGCTAAACCGGGTTAGCACTATTCTGTCTCACCCAAATTGGTAACAGACTGTTACATAGAAGTTAGTGCACTCCCCTCTTAGGACCCAAATGTGTCTTTTTAAATGCCACTAACTCTATTTTTTTCTCTCCTTTTAAATGTTATTGAACAGTTTGCTACATAGTCAATTTTGAAAAGAACTTAGTGCACTTCCCTTTTCTTTTCCTATGTTTGCATTTTTACTGATTTTGTCGAGGCAAAAAAGAATTAAGTTCTTGCACCAGGTAGGAAATTTCTACTGAAAATGCTACTCCGTTGTGACTTTAACACATTGAAGTTTTCCAAATCAACATAAAAGTTAAAACAACGACAAACCATTGGCAGCTCAGGTGTCTGGAGTGAGGCATCATTGGTGTAAGATGCAGGATCCACTCCTATGAAAAAGAAAGAAAATGTCAAAATAGTATTCTTTTATGCTGGTTTTTTGTAGGTGGCGGGAGAGACAGAGACAAAGGGACAGATAAAGCTGAGGTTCAAGACAGCAGCCGGGAAGGATGTGGTGTGTATTAGGTCATTTCAGCTCACTCAAAAGGCCTCAAAAATGGAGTTTAAGGCCATTGAAAGTGTTCTTCAGACCATTAATCCTCATACTGGAGAGGTCTTTCTTTCTCTCCCTCCTCTCTTTTTTTGTACTTGTGTGTGAGCTCATGCTACAAAAGGGTTGCTATGTTTCTTCCCGTGATGCCATAAAGGGTCAGTTGCATAGTTTGTACAAGCTGCTATTTCTAGGGAACATTTTTGGAGTCCACAAGGTCTCAGGTGCCTGATTACAATTGGCAGTATCTGGACCATGTGATTGATCCACATGAAGATTTTTTTTTTTTCCAGGTGTGGGGGTTTCAGGTTTTAGATGAATGGTCTGGATGTTGCGAGTTCCAAGGGGATGTGCTTTTTCATTTTTTCTATGGTGTTTTTGTCCTGTATTCCTTTTTTAGGGGAAGTGAATTTATATTTTTGGCCGTTATGATTTCAAGTTGTATCTTGCATATATTAGGTCTCTGTAAAAATGTTTATCATTTGTGCCAGACAGTGCATTTCTTAGATACATTAGCAGTCCCAAAACATACCTGCTGTTCATCGATCATTTTGAATTAGGAATAGACAAATGGTCCCTTCCTCCCAACCTACCTATGTGCGCATGAGATTGTTCTTCTCCTTTCTTTGACATCTTTATCTTTTTTTTTTTTGGATTTCAGAAGGTGTGCCTTAGCTATAGGTGTGCTGACATGGACAGAGAGATACCTGCTTTGATGGGTGTGTCAAAGGCTATTTTAGAGAATGTGATTTTTGTGCACCAGGATGAATCCAATTGGCCTTTGCAAGATCCCTCTACTCTTAAGAAAAAGTTTGACGACATCTTTTCTGCCACTAGGTAATTAATTCTTTTTTCTGGTTATGGGATTGGTGAGTTTAATCAGGAAACTACTTAAATTTTGTTTTTTGAATATGCTCAATATATAGTTAGGTCCTGTGTATACTAATTTAATTTTGCAGTCTAGGTGCCAAAATGTTAAAATTTGAATCTGTAGACTCAAGTTTCAGCTTGTGTGACCATGATTAGGGTGTTATCTGTCTCTTTAGGTGTAAGTGCTGAAAATGTTGCATTGTTATCTGAATTAAGCCCAAACAGGCTTTTAGTTAATCCTGATTTTTCTTAAGCTGCTACTGTATGTTGCAACTGGGTCTCTTTTAGCCTTGGTTTTTTTACGCCTCAAGTATGACGGTATCACCCCTTATATATTTGCATCTCATTCTAAGCACCATATGAGCCAACCAAGGAATGCACTCAGAAAACTGAAAACTGATATTCGATCAATCTGTACTGGCCGGTAAATGCACCTAAGAATTTTCTATTATCTGACTTTTTTTTAATTGAAAAAGGTACACAAAAGCTCTGGAAGTAATAAAGAAGCTTCACAAGGATCAAGCTCAGGAGATAAAGACTTACAAGCTAAAGCTAGAAAACCTTCAAACTTTAAAAGATGCAGCCTTCAAGGTATTATTATTGATGATTAGTCCTCTTGGAATTTGATTCATATAATAATGATACCAGTATTACACCACTATGCCTGTAAACTAATAAGCGTAAAGTTCACTATATCCAGATTGCGAATTCTCTTTTTAGTTTCATACTGATATTTATTAGCGATAGGCACTTATAATTTAGCCTTTTATTATGATCTTCCCTGTTTCTTTGGCGTTTTAGGCTGAAGGCCTCTCCAACAACAACAACAACTAAGCTTTTAGTCCCAAACAAGTTGGGGTAGGCTAGAAATGAAACCCAATTGTAGTCACAAAGTCAAGGTGGGTAGGAATAAAATAATAATAAAAATAGTAGTAGTAGTAATAATAATAATAGCAGTAGTAGTAGAAGCAGCAGCATTAGTAATAATGGTACGAATAATAATAGTAATAATACTAACTATATTATGCCTACACTAGAGATCGTAGGGGCGTCCTAAGCTCTACGTGCTTGACCCCAAACCCCTAGCCCTATGACCTAAAGCCTATAATACTACACGTAAACAACCCCTAAACAATATTTCTTAGGTCATGATTCTGGTGCATAGATCACTAACTTCCACGTGCTCTTGTTCGAAGCCAACTCTTTGAATACATTCCATTCCTTCAAGTCCCTTTTTACTGCTTCCTTCCATTGTCAATCTTGGCCGACCTCTATCTTGCCTTGTGTTTTCAATACAACTTATAATTCCAGTACGCACTGGTGCCTCGAGAGGCCTCCATTGGAGATGCCCAAACCATCTCAAGCGGTGTTGGATGAGCTTCTCTTCAATCGGTGCTACCCTAAGTTTGTCCCGTATATCATCATTTCTAATTCGGTCCCGTCTTGTATGGCCGCAAATCCACCACAACATACGTATCTCTGCTACACTTAACACTTATCTTTTGGACGTGTTGTCTTTTAGTAGCTCAACTTTCTACAGGCCTTTGAGCTTTTGTGTGACTTTCCTGGGATGCTAAATGCTTGTTGCCATTTCATCCACTCGGATCGTATCCTATGGCTAGCATTTGTCATCAATCTCGCCATCACTCTGTAGCATCGACTCCAAATATCGAAAGATGTCATCTCCATCCTCTGATCGGAGACCGTTGAAGACCTCTAATTTTATAAATTATATAACACATAGTGGTTATTCTTTTTTTTTTTTTTTTTTCCCAACATCATATAATTATGTTTTATATTGAGTTTATGCAGCTACAAGACAACATAAGCCAAGACCAGGAGAAATCGGAGGCATTGAAAGCTCAGATGAAGGATTTGGAAGGCAGCATAGAGGCCACTGAGATGAAAATTATGCAAATGGAAACAACTCTCAAGGAGCTGAGGAAGCTCCAGGATCAGATCTCAACGCATTCTACTGCCAGAAGCACATTATTTAAGCTCCAGCAGACTCAATATGCTGCACTTGCCGAAGAAAATGAAGGTATACAATATACAAGAGATGTTTTTCCAGTCAAATTCTTTATTGTATTGTTTATAGGTACTATAGTTTGAATGCTCCTTAGACCTTATCAACTAGTTTAGATTTCGCAGGGAACAAATTGCAAAATTCAGACATTTTCGAAGAACCAAATTGGAATCCATGCTGTCATAGTGTTCCTGATGGGAACTTTTTGATTCTACATGCTCCAATTTAGATAAATTTAACTTGAGAGTTTTGCAAATTTGCTAGGATAAATCTATTTTGAGATATTTAATATAAATATGTCAGTGAACATGTCATTGATACGTGGTGACATGGATGTTGGCATTGGCGTTCACATTATCCTTTTCATAATGGAGGAGACTGACTTTGGCAGTAATGCTACTTCATATCCACTAAAAAAAATATTTTTATCTACCTTAGTGGCCATGTTATCAAATCTGTATGCTAATGCTACGGCGACATGGATTCTTATCCATCTTTTAGACGAATGTCAATATTATATTTGTTTTAAATCGAAAGCGTGGGCCATAACGGGCCTTCAAAATTTTTACGGACCAAGATTAGACAAGTACCTTCTATATCTGTGTAAATTCCTCAGTATATAATTTATTTTACATTTTCTGTAGATACGGATGAGGAACTGAAAGATTGGCAAACAAAATTTGACGAACGAATTGCTTTATTGGAGATGAAGGTCAACAAGTTGGAGAGAGAGATGAGAGATGAAGAGACAAAAAGCTTATCTTTGTCTCAATCCATTAATGATTATACACGTGAAATTGGGAAGCTCCAGGCTGAGGCTGATGTAATTTACTTTTTGAAGCTTTTTCTGGACTGATGTTTTCGTTCGAATTTTGAGTTCATGACACCATATTCGATTGATAAGTAAATTAGAACTTTCACTTTTTGATTGTACAAGCTGCCAGCTACAACCTTGCTTGTCAGGTTAATGCTACATTTTGATCTGTTTGTACTGTACCAGAGCATAAGTCAAACCTGTGGTAGTAACCACTAGTTGAATCACAAGGAAACCAATTGGCTGCTTGAATTGCAGTCCCTTGTTCATATATGACACCTTTTGTGTCAATCTAATATCACAGAATTGATTAATAGTGTAGTTCTCTAGTGGTGCTTTTATTAAAAAATTTCATTGTTGGATTTTTTGACAATATCACTTTGAAATAATTTCCAGGCTCACATGATGTCCAGGCATGAAAGGGATTCCGCCATAGGGAGTATATTTAGAAGGTATAATCTTGGCTCGCTTCCTGAACTTCCATTCACTAATGACGTGGCCTCCAACCTCACTAATCGAATTAAAGCGAAGCTGATGGATTTTGAGAAGGATTTAGCTGACAAGAAGGTAAGAACTTTGCGTGTATCATTCAGAATGCTTAAAAATGTGATTAGTTACTGCTAATCATTTTTGTAGAAGTGATCCACTTCTCAGCTTGTTAGAAAAATGGATTTTGGGTCCATCTCTCAGCTTGTTTGTTTTGAGTCATGTAAGGTTTGACTTTGCTCCTTGTTCTGGCTGGCTTGGGTCTTGGGGTTGTTGGGTCTCGGTTTCAGTTAGTTCCTTGATAAGTTATCTGAAGGTTCCATTTAAGCCTTTCAAGGGATGCTCAAATCATCTTTGATTTTGGGTATACTGTTGACCGGGTTCAAGATTATAGCATGTGTCATATCAGGTTAATTCAGGTTCAAAGTACGGTCAGGTGTGTTGCAACTATAACTTGTATAAAAAAAGTAATTGTGCTTTGCAGGTCATACTGGTTCGTTTAAAACAAGATAGCAAGTCGGTTTTGGTTTACATGCCTGTACCATTTAGTTTTTTACCAGTTCGTACATGTACAGTAGTGGTATGCACCAGAAGTCTAACTGAGGAGGGGTATTAAAGGCTCTGGGCTGTTTGAGTTTGTTGGTGTTCATGTTGCTTACTTTCTTGAAAAATTTCAGCTTGTTTTTTTTATTATTTTTGGGTTTATGCTGTTTATTCAATTTGGTGAAGTTGAATGAGCTACTATGATTTCTGTTCGTTGTTGTTGGACTTATGCCTTATGGGGTATCCATTCAATCTAAATATCTTTTGTTTGTAAATTTTTGTTTTCTCCCCTAACTGTTGTGTAATTGAGGCTCAATTGATGGATTCATTGCTTTCGTGGGTTGTTTTATACTGTTAACACAGAGGTCAAATGAGAAGGAACTGAAGTTTGCATGGGATCGATATAAGTCAGTTGATGCTCGTTGCACTGACATAGAAGGCCAGAAACAAGCAAATATGAAATCTGAGGTCTCTGGAATAATTTTTAACATTGATTTTAGCTTCTTTTTCAACATGCATAGTATCTTTTCTTAATTTTGGTGTGATGTCATATCCATTCTTTTACAAAACCTTGAAATACCCTTGTAAGAGATACTGTCTGTACTCTTCATAATAAAAGATGTATAACTTGTGTTCTTATTACACTTGACTGATGTCCAAACTTACCCTCCCTCCATCCTCGTAGTTGCTCTCGACATGAATAACTAGGGAATAGTTTTTGAATAATGTAAGAGAAGTTGTGCATGTCACTATTGTGATAGTTTTCTGCATGTGCATTCAATAATAAGATTGTTTTTCAGGGGCAGAATATGATGTTTCTCTTTTTCTTTTCCCTTCAATTAATATTTGAGCTTGCAGTCAAGCATAACGAGGCGCATAAGAGAAAAGGAGAATGAGCGTGATGTTGCAGAGAATGAGCTTTCGAACCTTAACCTCTCTCATATTGATGAGAGAGAGAAAGAGCTTGTACTTTCTTTGTCTTTCACTTATATTTTGGGCTTAATTCAAGGATTAAAGTACTGTTTTGCGGTGCACTATGAGTTATTTCGGTTGGTATTAGTGTCGCAGTTCTTTTCTAATTGTTAGTTCTTCTCTTCCATACAATTTTATTTGGGACTTGTGTTATGATCTATTTGTTTTATTGGGTTTTTGCCTTAAGTCAGCATGATGACAAAAATTACCTGTACTATTAAGGATTTATGTCTGATTCATACACAGAAATCTCTGATGTAAAACTTTGAAATTCCCTTATTAGCTTAAATTAATATCAGTGCCACACTAAAGTCCCAACTTAGTTTTAGTTGTGTTCAATTTAATCGAAATTACCCTCAGTTTAAAACACGTGTGGGCAACCTTGTTTTGGGGAGTGTTGTGGTCAAAGTGATGTTGTATTTATAAATTAGTGCTTATCAGTTGTTTTTTCATTTTTATTTAGAAGTTTCGGTTTAATTTTATAGCAAAATGAATTGGAGAAGAAGACATTAATTCTCACAGAGAAAGACTATGATTCAAACATAAACCATAAGAGAACAGAGATATTCAGTTTGGAGCAGAAGATAAAAGCATTGCATCGGGAGAAGGACAACTTAGCAACTGATTCAGCTGACAGGGTCAAACTTGGGATGAAGAAAGATGAGCTGGATACACACAAGAAGAAGCTAAAAAAAATGTATGTTTATATTGGATTTTTGCATGCATGCCCGATATGTCATTATTTTTAAAGGTTAAGAGTGAGCAGAAAGATGGTCATAAGCTGCAGAGGGAATCATAGGCATGTATTCACACCCTAGGTGGGCAGCAGACAAACATGTAGTCACATATGAAGGGTTATACATATAGACTAGGATCAGTTTTACAGTTACATAAATATTGAAGTACATAGACAAACTTTGTTCTAACCAGTTTTCTTTTTATTAATCTTAAAAAAAAAAAAAAATTGCAGTGTTGATGAACATAAAGACAAAATAAGAGGAGTGCTTAAAGGGCGCCTTCCTTCTGACAAAGATTTGAAGAGGGAGATCTCTCAAGCTTTTGGGTACTGTTATTCTTTTATTTCCGCACTGCTTTATTTTGATGGGTGCTTGACTAAAATTTGCTGCTCACATAATTTTCTGATTTTCAGTTCTGCGAAGAGGGAATATGATGACTTGAGCTCAAAAAGCTTGGAAGCGGAGAAGGAAGTGAAATTAGTGCAGATGAAAATACAGGATGCTACAAATCACATGTCCAAGCTACAAAAAGACTTAGATGGTAGCCTATTCTTATTTTATCTTTCACCATGCCAGGTCTGAATTCAAGTTGTGACCAGTTGTTGTTTTGTGGCACATTGGTAATTGTCCTTAAGTTGCTCGGGCCTTTGATCTACTGATTTATTTAAGAATGAATTGATCTATGATCAGTCAGAGCTTCAACCCACCATGTGTGCCACTACATAACGAGAAACAATTCATGTACAGACATACTCTTTATGAAACATATTGTGAGTTTCTGCAGGGTGACATGAAGTTCTTTGTGTGGTTTGGATACTGTTTGGTGGCTATTAGCTTTTTCTGGGTTTAGTTGCATATGATACTGGATTTAATATTACCTTTAATTTGTGGCAGCCAAGAGAAGATTTCTTGACTCGAAACTTAGATCTCTCATCCAAATGGCAACTGACTTAGACATCTTCCCAAAAGTTTTGGGGGAGGCCATGGAGAAGCGAGATGTGCAGAAAAGCAAATACAACATAGCTGATGGGATGAGAAAGATGTTCGATCCTTTTGAAAGAGTTGCACGTGCACACCATATCTGCCCGTGCTGTGAGCGTCCTTTCTCCCCTGATGAGGAGGATCAATTCGTAGGAAAGGTACCATTTTATATACTATTGGAGTTCTCCAAAGTTGTTATCTTGTAGGTAAAACCATGGATTTATATACCACTTGGTATTGAATATTGATATACTTGTCTTGGATCTGGCTTAAGTAATGCTCAAAGAAGTCAAGTGGCACTAGTATTCCAATGTTATGGGCTGTGCTAAAAGGTACATGCATCACAATATCAGGACAGCACAGATATACAAGAAGGGAATGCCCAAACCTGGTTTATATTTTTGTTAATAGAGATTCTCTTTCTATCTCTCTCTCTGTATTTTTTTTTGCTGCAAAAACTTGGCAGTGGCTGCCTGGGTTATATTAACTATTTCTCTCTCAATCTCCAGCAAAGGGTAAAGAGTGCAAGCTCAGCAGAGCACATGAAAGTGCTGGCAGTGGAGTGCTCAAATGCCGATACGCAATTCCAACAACTTGACAAGCTACGTATGATATATGAAGAATATGTCAAACTTGGCAAGGAGAGCATACCTCTTGCTAAGAGGAACATAGACGAGCTTACTGAGGATCTTAACCAGAAAAGCCAAGAATTTGATGATGTATTTTTTTTTTTTCTTATTTTGTTCTTATTTATCCAGGTTGAAGGTCTCAATTATCCATGTATAGGACAAAGAATGGTTCCCTCCAATTTTAGTGCATGCTTTCCTCATGAATGTGCATGTGATTTATTTGGGACTGAGGATTTGAAGATGAAACCTGTGTTTGAGTATAAAAAAATGGATGGACAAATGCCAGCTACTATCAGGTCCTCCATAAGCTACTTCAATCTATCCAGGGAACCAAAGACAGTTAAAAAAGAAAGAAAAAGTTCCTCTTTTGACCATCCCCTGTGTATTTCTTTTCTTTTTAGATGCTTTATTAATACTTCTTTGCTTTAGGTAGGTAATGATCCATAGAACTATTACGATATAACACCACATTTGGGCTCTTTTTGTTATTTGGTAATATTCTGGTGTATAATCCTTCGAGTCCTTTTGGAAAACAAGAGGTTGAAGTAGGAAGACAACTAAATAAATAAATTAGGATGAACTGTTTGCATCTGCAAGTTTTCAAGTTTTTGTGGACTGACTGCATTATCAATTGTGATATGTGTTGTAGCTTGTGGTAGTTCTTGCACATGTGAAGTCAGACAAAGATGCAGTCGAAGCTCTACTTGAGCCGGCAGAAATGGTTGAGAGGCTTCTTCAAAACATGCAAAGTTTAAGGCCTCAAGTGGAAGAGTTGGAGCGCACACTCGATTCAAGGGGTCAAGGGGTCAGATCAGTAGAGGAAATCAAGCTAGAGATTAATACTTTACAGAGCAAAAGGTACCCGTTTTGGCTAAATTTTTAGGGGCCTTTAACAGCTCCACCTTTCTAGGATTCACTTTTGTTGGTTTCATGAAGGCAAAGTTGGTCAATTCTTATAAACCCTCAACTACACGCCTGTATCCTGACTGTTGCATCGATACAAAGGCAGCTTTATAGTGGTCTGGTTAACTTTCAGATTTAGATGGACAGTTCAGATACTGCCCACTTGAGTCAGGTGCCTAAAGGGATTTGAAGTCGACACAATGTAGCCCTAGTTTACTCTAATAAGAAGAAAGAGAATTTGAAAATGAGGTTGAAAATATTTTATAATAGGGAAAAGGATTTCTGTAAGGGAGAAATCTATAGCTGCATGCTCGACCAAAATTAAAGCTCGACTCGAGTTGCTCTGTTTGCTCTAAATGACGAGGAAGCTTTACATAATACCCAGCATTGTAACTTCAGTCCTCAGACTGAAATTTTGAAATTTTTTGTTGGACATGTTGTTTGATGGAACTAATTGCAATTTCGCTTTATGTTAGCCTTTTTTAATATGGTTAAAAATGAGTTCTTGAATTATGACTCAATCAGCCGGACAGCTTCCAATATTAAACGATAATGAATGAAAAGGAAACAAATATTGAGCAGTAATGTGGACAACTAGGATATTTGGATCGGTAGAAGTACCACTTTTGTCGTACATACTGTTTTCCTGCCTTGAGACAGAAATCTGATACATGTTCCCTGGAGCAGGGATTCACTAAGTAATGAAGTCGAGATGCTTAGGGAAGACCAGCGGTCCCGAAATGATGATGTGGCTAACATTCAGATGAGGTGGCATGCTCTCAGAGAAGAAAAGCTGAAGGCATCTAGCATCTTGCACAATCTGAGAAAATCTGACGAGGATATCAATCAATTATGTGAAGATAGAGTTCAAGTTGAACTTGATCAAAAGGTGCAGTTAGTACTTAATTTGAGTTATTTGTAAGCTTACACATATACTCTCATGCAGGTCAGTATTTCCATGTATTCTTCAGATGCATTTGGGGTATGTTGCCTCTGGTTTACACTGGTGCAGTTTGCATGTATGATACATAAGTGCAAACTCAAAAGTAGAAATTTACAAAAAAGAGTTGAATTTACCTTAGGAAACATTTGCATGCAAACTGTCTTCATAATATTTAAAGGTAAAGCTGCTAATTTCCAAAATTTCCTTCAATTTTTTAGTTTCTTTCTTTTTTGACTTGTCATTTGGCTGCAAGTTTTACCATGAAAGTCTGTATTGGAACTATTAGTGCATGTGCTATACTTCTATATTACCTGCTAAGCACACTAGCAAAGGTACATGCTGTTGATGTCAGATTGTTTGCGTCACAACTTAATTGTAGAGACAGCTAAACCTTGGTAAGTATTAGTCAGCAAGGAAAAATTCAAGGCAAGTATTAGACACCCAACTTATTTGGTTTAATGTACAATGTAGCATTTAGAGGAAGCTCTGGTGCCCTTAACAAAGGATAAAGATAAGCTGAATCAGGAGCATACTGATTTGAAAACACGTTTTGAGAGGGAGTATGATGAGCTGGCAGAGAGGAAGAGGAGCTTCCAACAAGAAACTGAAACACTCTTGGCTCTTAATAATCGCATTAAAGAGTCAGTTATTCCTTCCCAAAAGTCTTTTTTTTTTCAATAACAGAAAAAGGTACGCACGCACAACAATATCAAGAAACTCCAGAAAAAACAGTTTTATTAATCTGACTTCCAGATTTTTTTTTTTGAGGCTAGAGCAACACTGAAGTTCTTCTACTGGATCGGGTCATTATGTATGGTTTGATAATTTTTGGCATCTTTTTGGGCACCTCTTTTTGTTTTTTTAATAGATTATCGATTGATATGGGTTTAAATTGTGCTTAATTTTCAGACCATTGTCATGCCGGTCTGGTACAAGACCAGTCAAGTCAATATCAGTTATATATATGTAGCAACTCTTTATCATTAATTCATTTCACAAATTTTACGTAGTCAGGTTTATTGAGTCTAAGAAATTGGAGAGGCTAAAGGATTCGCAGGAAAAACACTCGCTGTCGATATCCCAGTTGCAGAAAAATGAGTTACGGAAACAGGAACTCAATGCTGAGCTAAGCAAGAGCAAGGAGCTTATGAGAAACCAAGACCAGCTGAAGAGAAATATTGATGACAATTTGAATTACCGAAAAACAAAATCTGAGGTAGATCACCTTACCCATGAAATCGAGTTGCTGGAGGAAAAGGCTATCTCATTTGGTACCATGTCAGGCATAGAAGCTGATCTTAAGAGACTGTTTCAGGAAAAGGATAGGCTTCTTTCTGAGGTAGTTTTTTTTATTTAATTTTCTTTTTCTAAATCTTTCAATATGGTGATGAGGTCTTTGCTATTTCTCTTTTGTTATTTTTAGTAAGTTGTTTGACATGGTTGTATATGCATATCTGCAAGATAATGACGCTTAAGTGATAAATATCTTTGATGGGCGAGAACTCACGAAACAGTAGTTGTATGACAGTTCTATATTTTCTGGGTTTGTGAGATACAATGTGTATTACCTTTATTTTACACCAATGGGGAATTGATGCTGTACTTAGTATGGCGTTAAACTCAATTTTCTCTTTAATTGGAAGAGAGAACTTTGCTTTGGAACAATACAAAACACCATAAACTCCTAGTATAACCTTTGCAGACTGGGAAGTATTCTTATAAACAACCAATCGCCTGCTCTCTCTCTCATCTCTCTCAGTTAGGGAAAAGATAGGTTCAGTGTAGACAGTTCTGCCTGAATATTTTATTTAAACTATGGATTTTTTTTTTGTAGTTAAATAGGTGTCAGGGCACTCTCTCTGTTTACCAGAGCAACACATCAAGGCACAAGATTGAGCTTAAGCAACCACAATATAAAGATATAGAAAAGCGCTACTTCAACCAGCTTATTCAACTTAAGGTACATTTGTTCCTTTTGAACTGTTTCAACTTCTCTTGAAACATTTGCAAAAGAGCCCTTCTTTTTGTAAAGGTTTTGACAAAGTAAACATTTTAGTATTTCCAAAAAACAAAAAATAAAATTTCATAATTGGGGAAATTTGAAAGGCAGCCCTAATGTACTGTCTCCAAAATTTGTTCAACTATGACTTATATAACAAACCCCTCACAAATCTATACAACATTGCAACTTCAAATATCACGAAATGGTCACACTTGCTGAGGTTTAGCTTTTCTTTTTCTTTTTTCTGGATAATATAGTTTCACTGCAACTTGTGAATAGTAATTAGGGGCTCTTTTACAATTTTTTTTTTTTGTTCACAAACAAGGTGTTTTAGCCTTCAGCTCCCTACTGATGTTCATTTCTTTCAGACAACTGAGATGGCAAACAAGGACTTGGACCGTTACTACAATGCTCTTGATAAGTGAGTAATTTCATGTTTTAGTTTTCTAATCCTTTTTCTTTTAAAATTTGCCTCCTTGCACACAATGGTTTGACTCATCATGAAATGTGCTGTTTAAATGAAAGATGCAGTTAATTGAGTGTCTGTGACATGAATTGGCAGCTTCTGACCTATCCAGCTTGCCAAGAGAGTGATGTGTATATAGGAGAGAAATACCATATATCTGGTACTGGTAGTATGTTATAACTATGTGCTGGTCAATTTGGAAATAAGAAATGTATATTAATAAGTCTAAAGATCGCTAGGGTTTTCATGATCTGGTGGTCCATGGTACTTAATTGGGAGTCCTCCCTAATTAAAGGTTGGGTCGTGTAAGGTATGATCCTAAGCCTACTCATTAATTTTTTTATTAATGTTGCAATTGTTTGATTGATGATTTCTTATAATATTTTGGTACTAAAGGGCACTAATGCGGTTTCATTCAATGAAAATGGAGGAGATTAACAAAATAATAAAAGAACTGTGGCAGCAGACTTACAGGGGGCAAGATATTGACTATATAAGTATCTGTTCTGATTCAGAGGGAAAAGGCACAAGATCTTATAGCTATCGTGTAAGTTTTTCAACATGATCCTTTCTTAGGTTAGTTGGGTTGTTTTGGAGAACTTACCCATAAACCTTCCAAAATTATACAATATCTAGTAATACCCTTAGTACTTGTTCAACAAGTGTAGATTAGTGAAAGTGTGAAATAATTGTGGAATATATGCTGAATGAGATTGGAATTGGATGAGAATTGTGGAACAGTGTAATGCTGATGAAAATTTTCTGTCACACCCCTTCTTTTTTGCACTTTAGTCTGATCCCACGCTTCCATTATTCAATATGCCTATTGTGAACAGTGCCATTTCCCACTATTCCATCCTTTTTAAGTTATACTGAGTAAGTCCTCATGGAAGTGACGAAGATCTCCCTTAACTATTCCGGTTTGATTTATTTTTGTGGGGAAATACACATTCAATTTCCCTCTTCCGTTGGCAATATGAAGTTTCTGATGTTTTAGGGTTCTTGTAAAGAAATTGTCTTAAAAAATATTTATTTGCTTCTTTTGCATACTTGTGTATTAAAATTTAAAGGTTCTCATGCAAACTGGTGATGCGGAACTAGAAATGCGAGGTAGATGCAGTGCTGGTCAGAAGGTGATCCTTTTATAACCCTTTTTATGCTTTTGTTGTTTGGTAAGAAAGAAAATCTATTTGGAACTGCACGTCATTGTCTTATTTGAGTACTTCGTTCAGATGCTGTGCATTAATCATTGGTCCGATTTGAGGTTAACCTGTAGTTCCAGCCAAAACCAACATGTTAACATTTAAGTTGGTATTGATTACTAAGCTGGTTTAGTTAGGATTATTGTGGCCTTGAACATTGTATAACACTTGTTTGTTTCGTATATCATGTTCAGGTTCTTGCGTCGCTTATAATAAGATTAGCTCTAGCTGAGACGTTTTGCCTAAACTGCGGTATACTTGCACTTGATGAACCAACTACCAATCTAGATGGGCCAAATGCTGAGAGCCTTGCTGGTGCTCTCTTACGGTAAGAATAAGACATTAAGTTGAACAAAATTATGATTTTGGAAAATGGGGTATGCATAATCTAGAGTTTCTAGTTATAAGAGAGTAACAAAAAAGAAAAAGATCCAATTTGATCAATTTTAACTTCAACCCTTTAAGTGGCACAAGTGACCCAATTAACCCTCACTTGTGGTATTATGTGCGAATTAAATTTCAAAATAATCTCAGTTTATTATTAGTACATGAAAGCATATACTGGGTGTGGTACAAACAAAATGCTATCAAAATCCTTGGAATGTATCTTTTTGTTATTTTGGAATTGGTGTTCTGATCCTTGTTTTTATCAATACCTAATTTTATTCTTTCTTGTATTAATAGAATTATGGAGGACAGGAAGGGTCAGGAGAATTTTCAGTTAATAGTTATAACCCATGACGAGAGATTTGCACAGCTGATTGGCCAACGCCAGCATGCTGAAAAATATTACCGAGTCACCAAGGATGAACAGTAAGTCACCAAGGAGACTTAATATTTTTTTTTTTTTAACTTTGAGCATGTTCCTGCATTTCTTGTAAAAGTTGTGGAGGAATAAAAAAAAAAGATATTCAGAGATCAGGGGGTTTGGATTTGAGGGAATGCCTACTCTAATTTGAATTCCATTCTTGCTAATCTTGTGGTTTCTTTGTTTGCAGTCAGCACAGCATCATTGAAGCACAAGAGATTTTTGATTGAATTGGGCTGATGAAATTAACTGTTTTTCTATGGTGCTGAAAAAAGTTAGGAGGTTTTTGATGTTTTTATCATTTGCATAAAACAGCTAATTTTGTATACGAGTATTGTAAGTTCTCACATTTAAGAGCAAGCTTTTTACCTATGTTGTTGCAAGCAGAAGTCATCTTATATGTATATGAAAAAAAATACTGCTACATATAGTAATTTTTTGTAAAATTCTGCATGGAATAGCCAATTAGTTAGTTTCTTTGATTCATAACACATGCAACACTCATTTCAAAAACCTCTATAGACGCAAACTAATATTGCGCACAAGCACAAGCATAAGCATAAGCATGCCAATAGAAACCCTAATCTCTACCTAGTTATTCACTTATGCCAAGACATTAGAATAACAAACTCTCTCAACTTCTCGCACAGTCACATCTCAATAATTATCTTACCGGTTGCGTGCCCCTCCATACTTCTGGCCCATGCCTTGGGTGCATTTTCAAATGGGTGCTTTGAATCAATAACTGTCTTCAGTTTCCCTTCTTTAACAAATCCAACTAGAAACTCCAAATCCTCTTTGCTCAGTTGCATCATAAACGGCACCAGTTGCTTCTTAGGAGAAGTTTTTTCTTCCAAAGAAGAGAACATTTGCAAAATCTGGGTTAAGATCAATAACTTTTCCATTTTCACTCAAATTTGGCTCGAAAACAGACCACGCAATCCCTCCCGAGCCATGTATCACCACATCATACTTGTTACCGCCTGGACTTTTCAGGCTTTCTCCTTCGGGTGTTTGGTAATCAAGTACCTCATCAGCACCTAAACTTTTGACCAAGTCAATGTTGCGGGGCCCACAGGTGGCGGTTACATGTAGGTTCGCGAGCTTTGCCAGCTGGACAGCATAAAGGCCAACCCCTCCAGAGGCTGCAGTTATAAGGACATATAAGGGTTTCCCGGTACCATCAAATTTGGTACCTACCAATTGGAGTGCTTTTAGTGCAGTCGTTGCGGCAACAGGTAGACCTGAAGCCTCGACTGGGGACACCTCTTGAGGGAGTTTAGCTGCTTGGTTTGCGGGGGCCACTGCGTACTCTGCTAGACCACCTGCATTCTATTTGATGCAAGTTATTATAACTCATGATTTGTAAACATCACAGACCAGACCATAGATAAAAATATGAAATATTAGATTGACATAATTAAATTTTGGTCTTGTTCTCCATAGAGGACTAGTTAAAATGATTGACAAAACACAATTGTACATAGACATGGTACATGTAATTAATTAATTATAAATTTGTTAAGACAAGCTTACCCAATAATTAAGAAGAGAAACAATTTTATCGCCTGGCTTGAAATCATCCACTCCTGCACCAACACTTACTATTTCTCCCGCAATGTCAGTCACTGTTTCAAATCCAATATGTAATTAATTATATATTGTAAAAGCCAACTAATTATGGTTTCTGAGAAGTATACATCTCTTACATGGCACGAAGGGAAATTTCGGAAGAGAAGGTTTCATCAAGCCACACTGGATTTTCCAATCACATGGATTCAAACTCACCGCTTCCACTTTTACTAGGATCTCACCTTCCTTTGGCACAGGTACTGGAATCTCAACTTTCTGCATGTATATGTATGTTATTTTCATACTTAATCAAAAGAGTAATTCTTTATGACAATTTGGCTGTGCAAATTCCAAATACTTAATTATAATTGAAAGGATCTTTTTGCAAGATTCAATAGACTGAAATTGATCTCGATGTACCTAATGTGACTCTGCATTGAAGTAACAAGATTAGTGAATAAATATTCATATTATTTGCTTTTGTGCCTCGGACAGGTACACCGAAACCGGCTCCCGAGCGAAATTCAATCCTTTTCTTTTTAACTTGAGGGATATCGAGAAGAAAAGTTTACTGACTATAACATAAAATATGAAGTTTAAAACATAAGGGAAACCTTGAGTGCTGCGGCGCCACCGTCGTATCCTTCATAGCAGAAGGCATTCATTGTTTTCCCAGCCATTGTGGTAATGAATAGAACGCCAAGGAATGTGTTGTGTGTGTGTGTGTGTGAGAGAGAGAAGGAGAAGGAGAGTCCGGATTCTCTAAATAGGATGCAGATTGAACGGTTCGGATATAAACACAAAATTTGAGTTACCTTTGGGTGATATGAATTGGTGTGTTTGGTTTACGAAAATGGAAATTGAGAGGTGAAATGTGGCTGGCGATATTTATTCCGAAATTTTTATTAATAGGAAATATATTAAATAAATATCGACATTAGAGAACGCTTTTGCGTTTTATTCAGATATAGGAAAACCGTTATGGTTTATCACGGCCAGAGTTAGCACCTAATTAACAAGCTTAACCATTCTAATTGAACCATAAAAAAAACGGAAAAAAAAACCCTGTCCGTGATAGATTAGAACGGCCATAGAAAAATAAAAAAAAAAAAATCTCTGTCCGTGATGAACAGTAACAGCCAAGTCCGAAAAAAAAAAAATTGTTTAACCTATGGCCGTGATGGGTTATCACGGCTAGCCTTTTTTTTTTTTTTTTTTTTCTTTCTTTCTGCCTTTGGCCGTGATAGATAGTAACGACCATGGTTTTTTTTCCGGTTTTTTTCTTGCGCGGTTCAGTTAGAATGAGTAATGATTAATTAAGTGTTAATGCTGGCCGTGATAAGCCATAACAATTTCCCTATATTTCAATAAAACGCAAAAGCGTTCTCTAATCTCGATATTTATTTAATATATTTCCTATTAATAAAAATTTCGGGATATTTATTGGTACACCGTAGACCGTACACGAAGGAATCATGCCAGCAATAACTGCTCTCTTGTTTCTGGGAATGTTTTGTTTATAGAAATTATTATTAAGTAATAAATGAAAATAGAATGAGTACATTTGTTTCTCGATGTGATCGATGGATCCCAACAAAAACTCTCGCTCCAAACTTTGATATAGAATTTTTTAGAATTTGTTTTATTTTATTATGGTATTTTTAATAATTTCGGTGATAAAAGGCCATTAATATTTGAAATGACCGACCTAACCTTGATTGTGATTTCTTATACCATGACCTTTGAATGTCCAATTTCAATATGTCGCTCTTGTATCATAAATGTATAAAACTGTTGTTGACAAATGACAACACCTGTATTATAATTTTCAACTTTTATTTTTGATGGAGAAGCATGAAGTTAACATGTCGAAATTAAATGGAATTGATTTCTAAACAACAGTGAAGCTCTCATTTTCATATTGTTGAGTGAAACCCGCTTTCCATGAGATTTTTTTTTTTTTACGTTTATTTTAAAGTTAACTAATTAACCTAACCAGACGGATTTGATTTCGACAATATAAATAATGAGATGCCATTAGACCGAGAATTTTTTTTATAAACCATAATTAGAAAAAAGCTTTTTATGAAACCAACATGATTACTTTTTAAAAAAAAATCATAAGAACCGAAATGCCATTTCGGTCCCGAAATATATATATATTTTTAAGGGACAAAAATGACAATTCGGTCCCAGGTATTTTTATAATTTTTCAGCGTATTTTTTTTCTCGAAATATTTGAAAATGGCTAGGACCGAAATGCCATTTCAGACCCAAAAAAAGGGAACCGAAATGGCATTTTGGTTCTTATAGTTTTTGTAAGAAAAAAAAATAATGTTGGTTTCATTAAAATATTTTTTCTAATTATGGTTTATAAAAAAAATTGTTAGACCGATCTCATGCTTTATTTAACAGCAGAGGTAGAAGTCTAGTTCGTTTATTATAGATGTGTTCATTATATAATTAAACTTTTCTTTTTATCAAATTTGATTCAATGTAATTTAAAAATTGTTTATTGTCAAATGTCGATAACACTATATTTATTTTGATATAAAATTTTCAAATCGTTCAAACTAAATCATGATTCATGTCCTGTCCGAGTAACATATCAATATCCTAAAATATTTTATTTTGACAATCTCTGTGTTGTTTTTTTTTTATTTTTTTTATGGTTATCTATGTATTGTTTTCAAATCATTTTTTTATTAGTCATTGATATAGCTAGGATTGTTTTTAGAATTTTGCCCCGGAATAAAAATATGCATTAACTAAAATTTTAAATTTTAAATTGAGAGAATACTATCAATAATATAATGTCTATAATTAATATATAACAATTGAGTAGATGATCACAAAATAAAATAATTGATTTTATATTTTGAACTATGTATAACTCACATATTGACAAATATTTATTAGTACAATGTTAGATAATTTCAAGCCATATATGATTAAATTTGAGAATAATTAATATTTGATCTAACGATTGAAAATGGTTGACAATTAGGCTTGCGCTAGAAATTTCGACGATCTTTGAAGCATCTGTTGGGTTTTCACGGTGCTGTAACCAAAAACCCGTTTAGGCTTAAGTTGCGGAATGACCGTAGAACAAAAATTTCTACGGCCAACTTAAGCTCAGGATTAAATGGGGTATGTCAGGAAACTTTCCAAGGCGGTCCATCTTCAGTATTCCTTTGGCATCAAAACCCAATTTAATCCTTTTACAGATCTACTCCATGATTGATTTTTAAAACTTTAATCTACTTACCAATTAAATAGATTAATATAGCATATTTATACCTTGTTTCCAAATCACAGTTGGAATGCAGATCGAGCGAGTAGAGCCTCACCAGGGAAGGAATCGACTCGGAGTATCACACGTGTGATACCTCTATCGGTTATCCACCAGGACTAACCGGAGAGCAGTTTATTTCTTCTGCCAGAAATACCGTAAACCGCGGAATTCTGCAAAAACACTATTCACGGGGAAAAGACGAAAACCCGTAAACACGAATTTTCGGTTGCTCAGTTTCATCAATATGCAAAACTGACATACCGCTAAATTCGGTAAAACACTATTCATCGATCCCGTAAATATACTCCACAACAACCCGCAAGATTATACGTCAACTACGTATAACTTTCTTTTCTCAACCGAAACACTATTTGGGAGAGAAACCGAGAAAGAGAGAAAATACCGATCCGTTTCGACACGAAACGGTACGAATGAAATTAGCTATTTTCTCTCTACCCCTCCACCCCTATTTATAGTGTTTAGGGTCGGTTGCAAAAGACCAAAATGCCCTCCAAGTTCGGCCTATTTACAAGGTATGCCATTGACACCTCATCCTTTTATATGTGAAATGACCAAAATACCCCTTCCACACCCTTCCACACTCTTCTCCATGTTTCTACACATGCAAGGTGGCATAGGTGTGAAATGACCATTTTGCCCTTGTGGATAGGATTGATGACATGTCATCTGGATAGGATCAATGACATGTCATGCGGATAAGGACGAATCTGAAAAGACCCGAATGCCCTCGGCCCGAACACAAATAATATTCGTATAATTATTCTGAACAATTATATATATATTTTTCTTGCGGTTTGTTGTTTCGGTAATTTATACAACGTGTCCTGCACATTTATAAATTAACCGGTTAACTTTTATACAACATGTCACACACGTTTATAAATTAACCAATATTTTTGCTTGTTATTTTTACATAACATTTATAATTTAATTATAACACGTATAATTAATTATAACCATCTTAATATTAATTATAATCAATTTATAATTAATCAGTAAGATTCTCCGAGTAGCTCCTATATGGTGTGACCCAATAGGATCTGTGTTATGTTGGTAAATAGAGTTAAAACTGTTTTAACTTCTATAATCATGAGCGGCATCTGGCAACACATCATGACCATCCAATTACACAGATGATGCTGTACTGTACAATATCACGATCCAGTAAACAATTTACTTGTGTCTGTTCTTCTGTCTCATAGCTATCAGATCAGTTTCAAGGTAGATGTGTGTCATCCTTGCTAATTGAATCTTTTCTTGATCTTGAGCAGATTATCAAATATAATTACTCTTGTAATTATACCGCTAGCAGATAATCTAACTCTACCAAGGGGCCCAGTGATGCTATAGCTCGTATAGAGATACGAGGGACAAATAGTATTCTTGGTAAACTATCACTTCCTCAGCTAAGCTATACATATGAAAAACCTACCGTTATGACTGCTTTTTACGGACAGCGGTAGATAACAATCACACATACATATTTCTCAGTGGGAACGATAAATACCTCATACTGTAGAACCTGACACTGAATGAAAATATAAATGACACGAACACAATTCTATTTAATGTTTCATTCGGGGTCTGTCAAATACCATGTTCCTAGAACATGTATCTATGTGATTAAAATGACATCTCGTGTCAGGTGGTTTGTAAAACTTAACCATCTTTTAATCCACATACTAACCTTATTGCGGTAATTAGTGTTCCTGCTAATTACCTTGGTCAGTGACCTTTTAAGAGTATATATTATCTATATTATGGAGTTTCACAATTTCAGTCATGAACTCGAAATGATCCATAAATTCAATAATACTCAAGGCAACAAAATGATATATAAATAAACATTCAATTCATGAACAAAGTTTTATGATAATTTATCGTATTATTGACTTCTAGATTATTACAAACTAACAGCATCATCAGACAATACTTAGTAAAAATGTTAAAAAATGAATGTATTAAAATTAACATAAAAACTCACACATTTGAACCGCTTGACTTGATACTAAATAAATTCAAAAAATTATAAATTTTGCATGTAAATGCACAACTAATAAAATAGATTGGTTTAAATGGTTTGGATTCACTGTTTGAAGTTGATTCGATAGATTTTAGAGTTGGTGTTATATAGGTTGAAATAACATTAATGTTATACTAGCCAGACTCACTATTTATATGTTGAATAACGCACTTAAATTTACTTTCTATTTTCATATATATACGTTTGAATTATTGGTATTAAGATTTGTCAAAATAATCGCTACTAGTACGTGTGACTTGTGGTGTGACTTCGAAAAGGATATGGCGATCTAACTAACGTGTGCAACTAATTAACCACCTTAATTTCTTTTCTTAACAGAATATTCAAGGTTTAATATATGTTATATTCTGAAATTTTAAAACATGATTGAATTGTTAAATTGATCATTATGCTTAAATATTTTTTTTAAATTAAATTAACGATCGTTCATATTTTACCTGGCTGACTTAAAACGAATCTAAAATTTTAAAATATAAACGAATTACAAAATTATGTACATTAAAAATTAGAGATTTAAAAATAAAATAAAGTATAGAACCTATAATAATTTATAATTATTCTCAAGATTTCATAAATCAAAAATTCGTTACAAGTTGGTAAAATTTAGAAAAGGAAATAAAATGATTCATGTAAAGAAGTAAATATATTAAATTATAATTAGGAGAATGAATATACAAAATTTTCGTACGAATAAAATTATATAAAAAATTTTAAATTACGTTCATTTATGAATTATAGATATTTGATTTGATATATATATAGAGAGAGAGAGAGAGAGTGACTAATGTGCATTTGAATGTATATGGACCGAAATACATACGATCTAAATTCGACTTTTCAAAATCCAAACGGTCGATCCGAACCGTTCATCTTGTTCCCCATATTAATATGTGCTTGGAACCAAATTTTATATTTTTCTAAATTTTTTTACTATTTATTAAGTATTTTACAAAATTGTTGATTCAACGGTGGCTTAACAAAACAGTAAAATCAGCAACCACCGTTCGAACAACAATTTTGTAAAATACTTAATAAATGGTAAAAAAAATCAGAAAAATGTAAAATTTGGTCTCCAAGCACATATTAATATGGAGAACAAGATGAACAGTTCGGATCGACCGTTTGGATTTTGAAAAGTCAAATTTGGACCATATGTATTTCGGTCCATATACATTCGAATGCACATTAGTCAGTATATATATATATATATAGAGAGAGAGAGAGAGAGTGATTAATGTGCATTCGAATGTATATGGGCCGAAATACATACGGTCCAAATTCGATTTTTCCAAATCCAAACGGTCGATCCGAACCGTACATCTTGTTCTCCATGTTAATATGTTCTTGGAGACCAAATTTTACATTTTGCTGAATTTTTTTACTATTTATTAAGTATTTTACAAAATTATTGATCCAACGGTGGCTTAACAAAACAGTAAAATCAGCAGCCACCGTTGGATCAATAATTTTGTAAAATACTTAATAAATAGTAAAAAAATTCAGAAAAATGTAAAATTTGGTCTCCAAGCACATATTAATATGGAGAACAAGATGAACGGTTCGGATCGACCGTTTAGATTTTGAAAAGTCGAATTTGGACCGTATGTATTTCGACCCATATACATTCGAATGCACATTAGTCACTCTCTCTCTCTCTCTCTCTCTATATATATATATATATATATATATAGAGTAAGGCTTGGGTGCTATGGATAGCATAGAGGCTTACGGTGCTACGGCTTAATATTCGAGTTTTCAAAATCCTAATGGTCGATCCGAACCGTTCATCTTGTTCTCCATAATAATATGTGTTTGGAGACAGAATTTTACATTTTTTGAAAATTTTTTACTATTTTTTTAGCTAGGTAGAAAATCACTTGATCTAAAAAATTCTGCACCATTCAGATATTTGATTTTCTACCTATCTAAAAAATAGTAAAAAATTTTCAAAAAATGTAAAATTTGGTCTCCAAACACTTATTAACATGGAGAACAAGATGAACGGTTCGGATTGACCGTTAGGATTTTGAAAACTCGAATATTGAGCCGTAGCACCGTAGGCCTCTATGCTATCCATAGCACCCAAGCCTTACTCTCTCTCTATATATATATATAGGGTCCGGCTAATTTGCTGCCGGCAGCATTTTAGCCGGAGGTGTTGCTGCCCTTTTTTTTATTTTCTGATGTCCAAACAACAAATCCAAACCGTTAGATGTTTAATCTATATTATAATCTACTTGGAGACCAAATTTTACATTTTTTGGAATTTTTTTACTATTTATTAAGCTGGTTTGAAAACCGCTGATTTCAGTAAATTTCTGCAGCATTGAAATCAACGGTTTTCAAACCAGCTTAATAAATAGTAAAAAAATTCCAAAAAATATAAAATTTGGTCTCCAAGTAGATTATAATATAGATTAAACATCTAACGATTTAGATTTGTTGTTTGAACATCACAAATTACGATATTGCCCCGGCAGCAACTCCGCTGAAATGCTGCCGGCAGCAATTTAGCCGTGCCCTATATATATATATAGAGAGAGAGAGAGATGGGCTATGGTGCATTGCAATGCATGGACCCCCTTATGCATTGCACTATAAATCACATATTTAAAGTCCAAACGACCGATCCGAACCGTTAGATGTTTAATCCATATTGAAATGTGCTTGGAAACCAAATTTTACATGTTTTGGAATTTTTTTTACTATTTATTAAGCATTTTTGAAAATTGCTGTTTTGCTGTGAACAGTAAAAAACAGTAAAATTTTCTGGACCATCAGATCAGCGACTTTCAAAATTGCTTAATAAATAGTAAAAAAATTCCAAAAAAATGTAAAATTTGGTCCCCAAGCACATATTAGTATGAAGAACAAGATGAACGGTTCGGATATGTCGTTTAGACTTTAAATCCATGATTTATAGTGCAATGCATAAGGAGGGTCATGCATTGCAATGCACCATAGCCCATCTCTCTCTCTCTCTCTCTCTATATATATATATATATATGAGGAGGGATCAAGTTACAACAACCATTTTTTATATTTTCAAAGTCCAAATCGTCGATCCAAACCGTTAGATGCGATCTCTACAATAAAATGTGCTTGGAGATCAAATTTTATATTTTTTTTGGAATTTTTTTACTATTTATTAAGATGGGTACAAAATTCAATGGTCTGAATTTGACTAGTCAAAATTTACTATTTTTACTGTTTTTTAGAAATCAATTCCATTTAATTTCGAAATGTTGACTTCATGCTTCTCCATCAAAAATAAAAGTTGAAAATTATAATACAGGTGTTGTCATTTGTCAACAACAGTTTTATACATTTATGATACAAGAGCGACATATTGAAATTGGACATTCAAAGGTCATGGTATAAGAAATCACAATCAAAGTTTGGTCGGTCATTTCAAATATTAATAGCTTTTTATCACCGAAATTTTTAAAAATACCATAATAAAAAAAAACCAAATAACCATCGATTCTGAAATAGAAAGAATGCTGGAGTAATAAAAAAAATCGGCTTAATATATTTACCCTGTTCATGTATTTGAGTTGGTCGCTTGGAAAGGGCGGAATGTTCACGGCGTGTTTACCACCAGTAGGAGTATCATCTGTATTCTTGTTCAGCACCAATTTGTACCCCGAAAAAAATTATAAATTTATATTTTTTTAGGGTAAAGTGGCAATTTGCCATCTTACAGATTTTTATTGATAAGAAAAATATTTACATAAAATTATAAATTTATAAAAATGATTAAGTTTGTAATATGATTACAACAAACGTCATTAGCATATCTTGTTACAGACATATCATATTAGATGCAACTAAATCTGTAAACTGCAATTAAATCTATATTTCATTAAAAATATTTAATTTCTAATTCCTTTTACCTATGCCATATCATCAATATTCTCATCTATTTGATTTTATTTTCTCATCTTATTTATTATGATCAGAGAACTCGTATTGTCTTTATGCTTTTTTTTTTTTTTTTTTCCTATAGGGTACGTTTGGGTGACACAAGAATAGTTTGTTGTTTTGTCAATACAATAATGAAGGAATGGAAGAAAATGATTCTGAATTTAAGTATACCATTATTTCATATTCTACTTAAAAGTAGGAAAAAATAGGATATTTTTTGCACTAATTGAGGAATAACTGTTATTCCTGGCGAGCTATTCTCAACACAACACGTTTGGGTGAAAAAAAATACTATTCTCAAGTCTTAACAAAGAAATAGCTCGGGTTAGCTGCTATTCCCATGAAATGTTGGGTTAGCGGCTCTTCCGAACCCAGGAATAGCTGCTATTCTGAGCTATTCCTTGATTCATCCAAACACACCCATATAAGTAATTTATACGGTTAATTATTATATACTTTTTTAGAGTCTTGAAAATAATAATAATAATTTGTTTGCACAAAAAAGAAAAAAGAAAAATTTGACTATTAATCTTTTATTATAATTATTATTGAAAAACTTTAATTTGTTCTGAATATAAATATATTTCTTAAAGCCAAGTCGAAAGACGAAGTTAAAATCTAGACAGAAAAGGGTCGCACTATATATAATTAAGCTACTCCCCACTCCTCCCTTACTAATGTAACCATTAATGTAGAGGGTCTCTTTTACTAATGTAGTGTAATGTAAATAATTTTAAACCTCTACATTACACTACAGTCATGCAATAAACTTTTTTTTTTTTAGTTACCATTTTAGTAATTAATACTTTAGAAGAGAGAACAAGAATTAATAGAAACAATTAGAAAGTGGTATATCTTAAAGTAAAACTTTTTAAATTAGGAATTACGTTACATATCAGAAATAAAAAGAAAAATGCCACACGTGATTTTAGAGATAAAAAAGAAATCCCAATACATATAAAGTTATTTGTTGAATTTGACATTATAAGCATGTTTCCGGAGGCTATTTTGAAATTCATCTCAGGTATAAAAGATAAAACAAACACATCTGCCCAAGTATTTAATTCTACCATCACACAATTCAACTAATCAATTGTTAATACTTACATACATAACATACATAATCTCAAATCCAAACAAGGTGAAAAACCCTCCTATTTCTTACATCTCAATAACAATCTTCCCAGTTGCGTGTCCCTCCATACTCTTAGCCCACGCCTCTGGTGCCTTGTCAAATGGGTGTTTTGAATCAATTACTGGCTTCAGTTTCCCATCTTTAACCAAACCAACCAAAAATTCTAAATCTTTCGAGCAAATATTTGGCAAAAATGGCACCAGTTGCTTCTTTGAAAAGGTTATTTTTTTCAAAGCGAAGGTGACAAAGCTTGAAAAACCAGGTGAAAGATCAATGACTTTTCCATTTTCGCTCAAGTTCTTCTCAAAAACCGACCATGTGATCCCCACAGTGCAATGTATAACTGCATTGTACTTCTTATCACTTGGGCTTTTCAAGCTTTCTCCCTCGGGTGTTTTGTAATCCAGTACTTCATCAGCACCCAAGCTCTTAACGAAATCAATATTGCGGGCCCCACATGTGGCAGTCACATGAAGACCGGCCAGCTTAGCAAGCTGGACTGCAAAGTGGCCAACCCCACCAGAGGCGGCGGTTATAAGCACATTAAATGGTTCCCCAGTTCCGTCAAATTTGGCACCAACCGATTCAAGTGCTTTAAATGCAGTTCCAGCCGCGATTGGTAGACTGGCAGCCTCAATTGCGGACACCTCATGGGGTCGCTTAGCCATTCGGTTCGTCGGGGTCACTGTGTACTCTGCTAGACCTCCTCCAACCTGTTTGCACAATAGTTTGCTTGTTATTGTGATTTGTGTGCTATGTTCATAATTATAATACATTTCTGGAACTTAACAGTACACCTTTCTACAAAGGTACTGTTAGAGTGTCCAAAGGAAAAAAGAAAGAAAGAAAGAGTGAGGATATGGGACTATGCATAGCGCAATTTGGTGCGTACTATGGATGTATATCTCCATTTTCAAAGCCCAAACAGTCGACCCATAACGATTCAACATGATCTCCATATGAAAATGTGCTTGGATGCCTAACTTTACATTTTTTTATAATTGTTTACTATTTTTTTTAAATAGGTACAAAATCACTTGATCTAAAGATTTTGGACCACCTGAAAGTAGTGATTTTTTACCTATCTAAAATAATATTAAAAAAATTCTAAAAGATGCAAAGTTTGGCCTCCAAGTACATTTTCACATGGAGATGGATCGACTATATTGACTTTGAAAATGAAGATATGAATCCATAGTACGGACCAAAGTGGCTATGCATAGTACCGTAGGCCGTAGCCTCACTCAAAAAAAAAAAATCAAAACAACAGCACTTCGATACGGACAGTACGAAACACTATTGACGACTGTTTCTCTCTCCAGAGTTCTTAATAAAGCTGTTTTTGTTTCTGAATTTGTTTATTTCCTGCTGTTTTTCTCTCTTTTATTTTTGCTTATCTATATACTTTCAACAATCTCAATTCAGTGCAGCAGTCCATTGATTGTTAGATATAAAACAACTAAGTTTCTAAACCGTTTTGATGGGTGTCTGAGCAAGAAAAAAATAAAGAAAATATGGAAAAGATAGTGATGGCATAGAATCTTGATACAGTATATTATAGCATCATTTCCAAATCATTAATCTCATTTGTGTCCGTTTAAGTCCAATATAAAAAGTTATCGACACAACCACTATAAAATGAACCCAACTCATAAAGGAAGTAGAAATATCTCTATGCTTTATTTGATATCTTGTAAACACTTACTGTAACACTAAGAAGAGTGACAATTTTATCTCCTGGCTGAAAATCATTCACTCCAGCACCAATATTGACTACTTCTCCTGCGACATCAGACACTGTTCCAATAATATATTAATAATGAACCAGAATGAGCTCAGCATATACTTGTGCACTTGAAAACTTGTATTATTGTTTAGTAGATAGAAATATAAATTATTTTTCACTACATTATTTTTTTATTTTCCACCAAATTATATAAATGAGGAACAATTTCACATAACTAGTTCAGATACTTGAAGCAATTTGCTTCACCAAAGAAGGGAAAAAAAAGTAAAATAATTTTGTAAGTGTTTATTAAAGAACATAATTTCAACCCTCCATGTAATTAATACATAGTTTTATGCACTTGATGAGTCCTTCATATCTTCTAGGAAATCTGAAAGCTAGAACTGTTTGGCATGTGCATATCACGCAAATGCTTCTAAAGGTATTCTCTTAAATTTCCGTTGGAAGTTCTAGCGAGAAGTTTTCATCAAGAAACATGATTAAACTGACTTTGAGATGAGCACTGAATTTCAAATCAACAAAAAAAAAACAGCTAAATTATACTGAATTAAACAAACCCTGAAGGACTCTTATGACCCAAAGGCCAGTAACATTTTAAACATATCATTTCACCAGGTGTTGTTTGAAAGAAGAAATCAGACTTACATGGCACACAAGGAAATTTGGGGTATAAAGGCCGCATGATGCCATTTTGGGTTTTCCAATCCACAGGATTTATACTTATGGCTTCCACTTTAACTAAAAGTTCCCCTTTATTCGGTGTAGGTACTGGTATCTCAACTTTCTGCAATCAAACAGAGAATTGTCATCTCAACACTCAATCATGAAATAAATAAAAACACAGCAATTTTTGTGTTAAGAATATTAAAATAAAATGGAAGATTAATGATTTCATCACGGAAACCTATTCAGAGTTGGAATAACTAAGTTTAAATTTGAGCAATCGTTTTGATGATTAGAATGAAATTGAGCTCACTGTTGATAAGTTTCCTATCTCTTAACAGAAAAAGGAATAAAAAAAATATGATTGTTTCTACAGCTATCTTTTACTCGTTTAATTAAAAGTTTAAAAATATAAATTCCTGCAGTAAGAATAAAATGTAAGTTGTGTGCATCAGTGCATGTAGCATAAAATAAAATTAAGAAGAAAAAAGGTAAAGGTTAGCACACTACCTTGAGTGCAGTGGCGCCACCTCCGTAACCTTCGTAGCAGAAGGCGTGCATAGATTTGACGGCCATGGCAAGACCGTGATTAAGAAGCAGCGGAACGGAAAGGGTTGTTTTGGAAAAGCGTAGGCGGAGGTTGAAGAGCGGCGGAAACGCGTCAGCGAGGCGATAGAAAACGATCAAACGGAGGAGATATTTGTACAAGGAAACGGATCGATGAAGCGTGCCCGCTTTCTATCGTTTTTAATCTTGAGCAGGCTTCTAAATAGCTAGCTATAGCGGCGCTATAGCTACGCTATAGCTTTTCCGGACCATAAACGCTAAGCTATAAGATAAAATTGCGCTAATTCAGCTACGACCGCTATAGCTATAATAGCTGATCGCTATTACCGCTATATGAGACCCGCTATAGCTACCGCTATGCTACATGTTTTTTTTTTTGCAATTTATATGGACTTTTGTACTTCTATTCTTATTTCTAATGCTACATGGTATTCTACAATAAGTATATTAAATCAAACTATATACTTCTATTTTTATTTGTGATTTATTATATCATTCTATATCGAGAAATATTCAAATACTAATTATTCATTTTGATTACTCTTTTTATAGTATTCGTTTGTAAAATTATTATCGTTCGTTTCAATTGAAAGCTGATTTTGATTATTATTATAATTATAAAATGTTTAAATATGTATATTGACTTCATTTACCTTATAAAATTAATTGCTCTTTGTCTATTATAATATGTAATACCATGAAGTATAAACTATTAAATAATGTTACTTTTTAGATTTTTTTCATTCTTATTTGCGTAATTGATAAAAAGTATAGACTTAGATTAGTTGTCATTTAGTTGTTACATCAATTCTCTAATATTGATTATGTTGATAATTAGTAGAAATATAAAATATAAAGTTTGAAAAGGGAAAATCGCTATGTGTGATAGCTTCCGCTATAGCTACGCTATTCGCAATAGCTTTTTTTTTTGGTCTCCCCGCTATGCCGCTATAATCGCTATTTAGAACCTTGATCTTGAGACGCTAGATGCCGAGTTGAACAGATCGGGACCCTTCCGACAGGTGCCTTGGTGGGAACCGAATCCATATGACATATCCTCTTGAGCCTGAGGTTACAATTAAATCGGACGATCCATGCAAGATTGGAATTTTTAACTTGGCACGAATCTCAAAGCAAAAATAATACTGCCCTCATCATCCCGAACAGGCACCGGCTGATATTAAATCTGGGTCGTCCGTTTCAATTTTTTTGAGTCAGGCTCAGGTACCTGGGTTGATACGGATCCGCCTGAGTCTGAGGTAACAGCAAACATTCTGTTTTGATCACCGATGCCCATTCAGAATCCGCCCAATCCGATCGGAGGTTAGTGATATTAATAATATATATTAACTCTTTTATTTTTTTTTATTGACACACACTTTCAAATATTTTAATTATTTAGATAAATTTGTTTTTTTTTTATTAATTATTTTCTTCTAGAACTAAAGTTCTCTTATATTAATATCCACCACTTTCAAATATTTCAATTATTTAGATAAATTTTCTTTTTTTATTAATTATTTTCTTCTAGAACTAAATCTCTCTTATATTAATATCCACCATGATTTTCTTCTCTGTTTATTTTATTTTTATAAAAATCAAAATCATAGATATATTAGTCTTATATATAGTAAAAGTAAACAAATTAAACAATAAAATCAGTAGACAACTATTTCATGTTTCGCACGCTTTTTAAAGCGGATCCAACGCACTAAAAACGTAAGAGTAAAAATCCATTTCCCAGACAACAACATGTTGGGTGACTGTCATTCCGAAGAAAAGCAATTATTGTAGGCAAACAAGGTACTCGTCATTTCCCAGACAACAACATGTTGGGCTCAGCAGTCAGCGAATTCGTATCCTCTGCATTAACTCAAAAGGGAATCTTTTGAGTTAATGAATTTTGGCCATCCAATATATTTTAAGATTCGTACACACTAGATCCGCACTAATATTAAAGGGTCTCTATATCATAATTAAGGGTCAGATTGGCTCCGATTAAAATCAGACGGTTGAGATTCATTAACTCAAAAGAAATTGATTCTTTTGAGTTAATGCAGAGGAAATTGATTCCTTTTGAGTTAATGCAGAGGATACGCATTCGCAGTCAGCACCATCCTTTCCGTTTGGTACCAGATCTCTCCATTTCAAAATTCTGAGAAAAACAGTTGACCCCCCTGAACTAAGCTGGGTCTGTCTCTGATAATATGAACTAGTTTTGCTTATTGATTGTTTATGCTGCCACATTGATTTTCATCTTATCAGCTCCTTTTCTTTTGTCAGTGGTAAGTAACGATGGTACAGTAGGGTTTAATACAGAGGGTAGGAATCAAAACGACTCCGATACGGAGCGGATAGTCAACAGATCGTATTCATTTTTTATTTTTTATATATATACGGATTTGAATTGATTCAAATACAAATACAAATACAGAATTTAAATATCATTCGGACATAAAAGCAATTTTTGCTCCAATTTCATATAATGCGTCAAACATTCAAACTTATTATAAAAATAATAAGTATTTTTTTTCAATACTAACATTTATAAATAAATATAATTTTTATAATAAATACAAGAGAAGGGATCTAATTACATAATTTTATGGTGACACATCTTGACACCATATGTTTATAAGTTATTTTTGCGATTTTAAAATTCAAACAGTCGATCAGACCGTTCAACATGTTCTCCATATTAAAATGTGACTGGGACCAAATTTTATATTTTTTGAAATTTTTTTTTACTATTATTTTAGAATTTTTGAAAATCTCTAATTTTCAATAGTTCAGAATTGTCTAAAAACAATAATTATGTACACATCTTAATAAATACTTTAAAAAAAAATCCAAAAAAATATAAAATTTGGTCTCCAAGCACATTTTAATAGGGAGACCTTGTTACACGGTTCGGATCGATTGTTTGGACTTTGAAATCGTAAAAATGACTTATAAGCATATGGTATCAAGATGTATCACAATAAAATAGTGTATTTAGATCCCTCCTCTGATAATCATATAATATACCAAAATATACTGGTGAATAACATAATTTTTTGATAACAAGTTGCTTAGGATAAATTGTGCTAGCACTGTGACTGTGATCATCTAACATTATACGAGGAGAGTTGAACTATACAAAAACTTTAAAGTTAATAAAATTAAATTAAATTTCAATGCACATAATCAAAAATTTTAAACCCGTAGAGATGATTAAGCACCCCTTGACTTACGTTAAGATTCGCGTCTGACCACAATTGACTGTTTATTAATTGACAAAAGATACATCTTGCTTCTTTATTTTATTTGGCAAAAGATAACCGTATGAGGGTTGTACCATTTCTTCTCTTATTAATTGCTTGTTGGTCATGTTCAATTTGATTATTAATTTCTTATCCCATGTTACTTTTGATTTTAGCTGCTTTTACTTTTACTTTTTGCCTCGGAGATCTTAATTATGATAATGACCTCTGTGCTGAACATCCTTTTTCTATAATTTAGGATTTAGGATAATGTTTTGACCGTTTACTTGGTTTAATTTTTCATGTGCATTATTACATAAAAAAATTACAAAATTTAATGGATCAAACTACAAATTTTTAAACTATGGGGAATGCTTAGCACCCTTTCCCCACCACTATGTTCCGTCCCTAGCTGTAAGAATCATCAACAATCTCATGATATCTTATTCATAACATAATATTCAAAGCAAATAAACTGTTAATTTTTATTTTACAACTTTATGTATTGTATCAATTTGTTATAATTAATTGAATTTGTAATTCATGCCAACGAATCATCAACGTTCATAAAATTGCTTGTAATATGATTAAAAATACGACCATCGTCATTAGCACATCTTGTTAAAAACAAATCAAATTAGATGCAACTAAATCTATAAACTGCAATTAAAACGAGCTAAAATCTATATTTCATAAAAAAAGATTTAATTATAATTTTTTTTTACCTATGTCACAACATTAATATTCTCATCTATTTGATTTTATTTTCTCATCTTATTTATTATGATCGGAGAACTCGTATTATCTTTATCTTCTCTTTCCTCATTTTTTCTATATGAATTTTATTAGGTTAATTATTATAGAGTAGGGTTAAAATGCCCCATTGTTTTTTGCCCCAACCATGTCCCGTCTCTATATCTTCGTTTACAAAGTTCAAATAGTCGATCCGAACCGTTCATCTTATTCTACATATTAAAATGTGCTTAGAGACCAAATTTTATATTTTTTGGAATTTGTTTACTATTTTTTTAGATAGGTGCAAAATCACCATTGTTGGACGGTCCAGATGTAGTGATTTTGTACCTATCTAAAAAAATAGTAAAAAAATTCCAAAAAATATAAAATTTGGTCTCTAAGCACATTTTAATATGTAGAACAAGATGAACGGTTCGGATCGACTATTTGAACTTTGTAAACGAAAATATAGAGATGGAGCATGGTTGGGACAAAAAACAATGGGGCATTTTAACCGTACTCATTATTATATATTTTTTTAGAGTTTTGCAAAAAAATTATTTGACCATTATTTTTTTATTAAAATTATTATAGAAAAACTTAATTTATTTTGACATACACATTATTTTTTTAGAGCCAAGTCGAAAGACAAAGTAAACAAATTAAATCCAGACAGAAATCCGAAAAGGTTATCCTTTTTTTTTTCCGAGTGCCTGTATTTTTAAGGTTACATAAGTAAAATTAAGCATAAATTAAAAATAATTGTCAAGCACTATATGTAAACTTTAGTTAATTATAATTTCTAAGCTTCTACATTCGTACAGTTAATTTTTAATTTTTTTAATTGCCACGTAACAGAAGATAATAAAAACAAATATAAAATAATTTATTTTAAAAAAATTCTAAATTAAAAATTACATTACATCTCAGAAATTACAATAGAAATGACACCTCTCTCTCATAAATTAGAATAGAAATGGCAAAATATATATATTCATTGAATTTGACATTATAAGCTTGCTTCCGGAGCCTATTTTGAAATTCATGGAGACAGTTAACTCGCTAGCTGCAGGTCTACCAGTTATTGCTGATTGGAGACTGTTGCCACAATGCAAATTCATCTCGCCAGTATAAAATACATTACTAGGTGCTCAACCGACGAGCTTAATTACATATCATTTAAAAATACTCCATTACATATCATTTAAAAATATTTAAGCAAACATATCAGTAAACAAACACATCTACCCAAGTATTCAATTCTACCATCACACGATACAGCTAATCAACTGCTAAGCTATACATACATACATACATACATACATACATACATAATCCTAAGTCCAAACAAGGTGAAAAACCCTCAATCAAGAAACTATTTCAGTACACAATGATAGTTTTTTTTTTTTCCTTTTTCTCAGATCTCAATAACAATCTTGCCAGTTGCATGTCCCTCCATACTCTTAGCCCATGCCTCCGGTGCCTTGTCAAACGGGTGTTTTGAATCAATTACTGGCTTCAGTTTCTCATCTTTAACCAAACCAACCAAAAATTCCAAATCTTTCGAGCCAATATTTGGCAAAAAGGGCACCAGTTGCTTCTTTGAAAAGGTTATTTTTTTCAGAGCTAGGGTGACAAAGCTCGAGAAACCAGGTGTGAGATCAATGACTTTTCCTTTTTCGCTCAAGTTCTTCTCGAAAACCGACCATGCGATCCCCACAGTGCAATGTACAACTGCATCGTACTTCTTACCACTTGGGCTTTTCAAGCTTTCTCCCTCGGGTGTTTTGTAATCCAGTACCTCATCAGCACCCAAGCTCTTAACAAAATCAATGTTGCGGGCCCCACATGTGGCAGTCACATGAAGGCCGGCCAGCTTTGCAAGCTGGACTGCAAAGTGGCCAACCCCACCAGAGGCGGCGGTTATAAGCACATTAAATGGTTTCCCAGTTCCGTCAAATTTGGCACCGACCGATTCAAGTGCTTTAAATGCAGTTCCAGCCGCGATTGGTAGACTGGCAGCCTCAATTGCGGACACCTCATGGGGTCGCTTAGCCATTCGGTTTGTCGGGGTCACTGTGTACTCTGCTAGACCTCCTGCAACCTGTTTGCACAACAGTTTGCTTGTTATTGTGATTTGTGTGCTATGTTCATAATTATAATATATATCTGGAACCTAACAGTACCTTGTAGAAAGGGTACTGTTAGAAGCCACTAAACCCTGATTCAGCCATAAGAGTGTCCAAAGGGAAAAAAAAAAGAAAAAAAAAGAAAAGAAAAAAAGAGTGATGCTATGGGACTATGCATAGCGCACTATGGTCCGTACTATGGATGCATATCTTCGTTTTCAAAGTCCAAAGAGTCGATTTGTACCATTCAATATAATCTCCATATGAAAATGTGCTTGGATGCCAAATATTAATTTTTTTATAAATTTTTTGCTATTTTGTTAAATAGGTACAAAATCACTTGATCTAAAGATTCTGGACCATCCAAAATTAGTGATTTTTTACTTATCTAAAAAAATATAAATTTTTGGCCTCCAAGTACATTTTCACATGGAGATCATGATGAACAGTTTGGATAGACTATTTTGACTTTGAAAATGAAGATATGAATCCGTAGTACGGAATAAAGTGCGATATACATAGTATCATAGCCTCACTCAAAAAAAAAAAAGAATAGCTACAACAGCACTTCAATACAGACAGTACAAAACACCACCCACAAACACTTGATAAATTTGAGAGTGACTAATAGGGCATCGACTGTTTCTCTCTCCAGAGTTCTTAATAAAGCAGTTTTTGTTTCTGAATTTGTTTGCTATTTCCTGCTGTTTTTCTCTCTTTTTATTTTTGCTCATTTATATACTTTTTCTAAACCATTTTGATGGGTGTCTGAGCAAATAAAATAAAGCAAATATGGAGAAGATAGATGGCATAGAGTCTTGATAAAGTATTATACTATCATTTCCAAACCATTAGTCTCATTTGTGTCTGTTTAAGGCCAATATAAAAAGTTATCAACACAACCACTGTAAACTGAACCCAACTCTTAAAGGAAGTAGATATCTCTCTTTTTTTTGTGTAAACACTTACCTTAAAATCAAGAAGAGTGACGATTTTATCTCCTGGCTGAAAATCATTCACTCCAGCACCAATATTGACGACTTCTCCCGCGACATCAGACACTGTTCCAATAAATATATTAATAATGAACAAGAATTAGCTCAAGCATATATTAGCGCACTTGAAAACTTGCAATATTGTATAGTAGATAGAAATATATATTATTTTTCACTACATTTTTTTTTTAATTTCCTATAAATTATATAAATGAGGAACAATTTAACATAACTGGTTCCAGATAAGCTATTTACTTCACCAAAGAAAGGAAAAAAAAAGTAAATAATTTTGTGAGTGTTTTTTAAAGAACATAATTTCAATCCTTTATGTAATTAACACATATTTATGCACTTGTTGAGTCCTTCATATCTTTTAGGAAATCCGAAAGCTAGAACTGTTTGGCGTGTGCATATCACGCAAATGCTTCTAGAAATATTCTCTTAAATTTCCGTTGAAGTTCTAGCAAGGAGTTCCCATCAAGAAACATGATTAAACTAACTTTGAGACGAGGACTGAATTTTGAATCAACAAAAGCACCTAAATTATGTTGAATTAAACTAACCCTGAAGGACTCTTATGACCCAAAGGCAAAGCCCAGTAACATTTTAGATCGATTTTAGCAGTTGTGGTTTGAAAGAAGAAATAAGACTTACATGGCACACAGGGAAATTTTGGGTATAAAGGCCGCATTACGCCCTTTTGAATTTTCCAATCCACAGGATTTATACTTACGGCTTCCACTTTAACTAAAATCTCCCCTTTCTTCGGTGTAGGTACTGGTATCTCCACTTTCTACAATCAAACAAGAATGAAATCAATAAAACAAAGCACTTTTGTGTTAAGAATATTCAAATAATAGTGATTTCATCACGGAGACCGACCTGTTCAGAGTTGGAATTAATAGCTAATTTTAAATTTGAACAATTAATCTTTTTAATGATTAGAATGAAATTAGGCTCCGCTCCCTGTTGTTAACTTTCTACTGATCTCTCAACAGAAGAAGTGAAAACTAATAATAAAAAGGGAAAACTGTGATTGTTTCTTCGGATGTGGCATAAACTTAATGAAGAATAGCTATATATCTAGCTTGAGTGCATCGATCAGTGCATGTGGCATAAACTTAAGAAGAATAGCTATCTACCTTGAGTGCAGCGGCGCCACCTCCGTAACCTTCATAGCAGAAGGCGTGCATAGATTTCGAATTCGAATTCCCGGCCATGGCAACTGGCAAGAGCTAGCTAGCGTGATTAATTAGGATGTAAGGGTGGTTTTGAAGAGCGGCAGAAATGCGTCTAGGTTCAGTGAGGCGATAGAATCATAGAAGCAAACAAGATATTTGTAGAAGGAAACGGATAAATTGTGGTCCGCTTTCTATCGTTTTCAATCTTCAGACGTCAGAACAGATTGGGACCCTTTGACAGGGAAAATCCTCATCCTCTCTCTCTCTCTCTCTCTCTCTCTCTCTCTATTGAAGTATTTAGCTCCGGACCGTCCGATCAGAATCCGGGCCAATCCGATCAGAATTGTCATGTTCTTTCGCTCCAAGCCTCCAGAGTCCAAGTTTGAATAAATTATTTTCATCTTATGCTGATCTGATGTAGCCCACATTTTTATTTTTATTCATTTTCTAATATATTTTAATAAAAATAATTAAACTTTTTTTTTTTTCTTTTCAGATCATGACTTTTAAAAGTCTCTGGCTGGGTCCCACGGTATGGCTGTAATTAGCGGTGCACTATAGTAAAAAAAAGGAAAAATTTATAGTGTACCCATCAAAACTTTTAAAATAACCAATTTTTCCATCAAAACATTGAAATAGTCAATTTCCCATTCTAATTTGAAATCATTTCCTATTTCCTATTTCCCCATATCTTAATTAAAATTAAAAACTTAAGCTGAATTCATATTATAATTTTATTTTAAAATTTAAATGTCTATTTCGCCCCTCTCCTTTCTTCTTCTCCATCCCATCTTTTACAATGCCCTCTTAGCTAAAAATGATGGTTTGAAAGAGAAAAAGAAATAGAACTTCGAATTTATAACTAAATAATCTAAAACATGCGTTTTCTAAACAAATTAACTTCTGACTACTCCGTGATTTGATCCAACCATACAATGACCTGTCAAATATAAGATTAGTATTTTGGAAAATAAATACAAAATCATGCTGGAGATACTTGATCGTAATCCAAACTGATGCGCATATCTGTGTGGATTTTATGCCTCAATAATCACTCTACTGCCAAGACGAAGCGGCAGCCAACCGTGCTTGCCAAATTCTGATTAGAAATAGAAATTCCACATTTAGCAAATTGCCTAAAATTGGAGTGGAGAGATCTGACCGGACACGAAATATCCTTGAGAGGTCAGTAAAGCATACCTGATATGAGAATTGGTTCAATTTGGGGCATTGAATTCAAAGTGGGAGAGACAGTGCTGGAAGGTTTACTATGGATTCAACATTACCAGAGGTAATGGAGGTGGTATCGGGTACTGCAGTGGTACATGTGATGCTTTTTTATTCTATATTTTAGTTTGATTGTATAGGGAAGTACGATGTGCTCTCATTGAGAGTTGTAAGCTACTTAGGTAGCAGTAATTGACAGCCTTTGTCAATCGTTTCAAAAAATAATTCAAAGTGGGAGAGAAATAAAGAGAAAACGAGATTGATTTGCAAAAAAATGGAACCAGGTTCGAGGCTTTGTTAGACGGTCGTTATTGAGGCTCTGACACTTAGTTTGTTTAGAAAAATTATGTTTTAGTTTATTTAGTTATGAATTCAAAGTTCTCTTTTGTTTTTCTTTCAAACCACCATTTATAACTAAGAGGAGCTTGTCAATGATAGAGTGAAGAAGAAGCAAAGAGAAGGGCAAAATAGACATTTTAACTTTTAAATAATATTATAATATGAATTCAGCTTAATTTTACCAATTTAAGTCAAGATATGGGGAAATAAGAAACAATTTGAACTTAGAATGGGAAAATAAGATATTTCAATGTTTTGATGAAAAAATTAGCTATTTTGAAAGTTTTAATGGGTACACATAAATTTTCCCTAAAAAAAATTGACGGAAAGATACTTGTAATTGTAATTAGCTGGGCCCCACGATTTTTTTAATTTCATAGAGTGCCACGTAGGTTTTTTTTTCACATTTTGTAAATAAAACCTTAAGTTTATGAGATTTATAAATAAGTTCATTATTATTTCAAAAATACTTATTGAACACTTTTTATAACTAAACCTTTAAGTATTGTAATAAATTGAAAAGCGTACGTGTAGACCGTGATTAAGAAGCAGCGGAACGGAAAGGGTTGTTTTGGAAAAGCGTAGGCGTAGGTTGAAGAGCGGCGGAAACGCGTCAGCGAGGCGATAGAAAAGTAGAAAACGATCAAACGGAGGAGATATTTGTAGAAGGAAACGGATCGATGAAGCGTGCCCGCTTTCTATCGTTTTTAATCTTGAGACGCTAGATGCCGAGTTGAACAGATCGGGACCCTTCCGACAGGTGCCTTGGTGGGAGCCGAATCCTCTGAGCCTGAGGTTACAATTAAATCGGACGATCCATGCAAGATTGGAATTTTTAACTTGACACGAATCTCAAAGCACAAATAATACTGCCCTCATCACCCCGAACAGGCACCGGCTGATATTAAATCTGGGTCGTCCGTTTCAATTTTTTTGAGTCAGGCTTCAGGTACCTGGGTTGATACGGATCCGCCTGAGCCTGTTCCTGGAAAATAAAAATATAAAGAAAATGATGATGCTCCTGGAAAATAAAAATATAATAGAAAGATAAAGAGCATAAATAAAAATATAAATCTAAATTAAAATGGTGATGCTCCTGGATCAATAAAATATTCAACGCAATTAACAAATGAAAAATATAACTGACGGATTTTAATTGCTAGTTGTGACGTACAGTGCAATATATAGATTCTACATAATGATATAGTAATTACAAGATATCTGGTCTGGGACTTAAAAGAGGCACGCTCGGCTGAGTTAATTTGAAAAGTAACGTAGCAAGATTGTTGGCAGCAAAAGCGCCTTCCTCTTATGCTAAAGAACGACCAGATATACAAACGAGACAGACAGAAATCGAGAGATATAGCCAAAAACTATATATACTAAAATTTTGACAGAGTTTGAGTGAAAATAATACAAATAAATTAAAATGGGGGACAGATACAGCTTCCTTCGTTGAATAAGAAAGAAAAGGTAAAAAGGAGATTTTGCATTATTCATGAGTTAGAATATTTAGACCTTTGATTTTCTCATCCCTCTTCTTTTCTAATATCTTATAAACAAATAAACAAAAAGGTCGATTTGAATCGAAAGTGACGGCATATTCGAAATAACTCATCGCTACTTCTGGACTCAAAGCACTTGGTGCGTGTAGGATGCCGGTTGAGCAAAATTACACAAACAATCGCTACTTCCGGACTCGAAGCACTCGGTGCGTGTAGAGTGCCGGTTGGGCAAAACCACACAAACACTTGCTACTTTTGGACTCGAAGCACTCGGTGCGTGTAGAGTGCCGGTTGGGCAAAATTACACAAACACTTGCTACTTTTGGACTCGAAGCACTCGGTGCGTGTAGGGTGCCGGTTGAGCAAAATTACACAAACAATCGCTACTTCCGGACTCGAAGCACTTGGTGCGCGTAAGGTGCCGGTAGGGTGATTCAATGGGCTCGAAGCACTCAATGCGTGTAGGGCGCCAACAAAAAAGGATCCGAAGCACTCGGTGCATATAGGATGCCACAATCATACTAATGACGAGTGTGAATGAGAAAAAAAATGCTGTCGAAATTTCCTCTTAATTAGATACGAAAAATTGTATTCAATTAAATCAAATTGAAATAGAAATGCTATTGAAATTTCATTAAAAAAAAAAGAGAATGCGCAGCTTAAAAAAAAAATATGACAAAGTGGATGAAGAAAAAAAAAAGAAGAATAAATATAAAAAGGATTGTTTGAGGTAACAAAAAAAATATTACTGAAGAAGTCTGTGCAATTGTATAACAGTAGTATACATGAAAATAAAATAAAAAAGAGAAAAAAAAAAGATGAGGTGAACGTGATTTATTTTGGACATACGAATTCACATACTGGTCAAATTTATTTCACCGTTGCAATTGATAGTGCATCAATCAATTTAAAGATGAAATTGGAGAGTTATAAATTCATCGTTGGATCACTTCAAAGAAATAATGTGATTATATTATCTATGCCGACCAATGATTCACGTAAATTACATGCGGATTCAGAGATGAAGCATCATAGAAGTCAAAACCCTTATTTTTAATACAAAATAAAGAAGTTAATTTCATTAAATTTGAGTAAGCAGTGACACGATGTATCAAACTAACTGTTCACTCGCGCTCTCATGAACATTCCTACCGAGGATACAACTACCCACACGTAGGGGTGATTAATGAGCGAGCATGAGCGAGTTAGGGTATGCTCATGCTCGCTCATTAAGTAAATGAGCGAGTTGTTAATGAGCGAGTTTAAATGAGCGGATAAATGAGCGAGTTGTAAATGAGCGAGCTTTTAATGAGCGAGTTATGAGCGGCTCACGAGTTATGACTTATGACTCATAACAAAATTATATAGTGTGCCCATGCATAACAAAATTTGTTAAAAGTCATCATAACAAAATCCAACAAATTGTCATAATTTATTTAAATGAGCGAGTTGTTATGACTATTACTTGTTTTGGGATTTAGGCGGAGGTTTTGGTTCTACCGATTTACAAAAAAAAAAAAAATATGAAACTATGAATATTAGTATATTACACACGATTAAATGTTACATTATGCTCACTATATTACACAGGATCAAATATGAAACTATGCTTACTATTTATCAATCTTAATGAGGCAAGGTTGATGTTACACAGAATTACATAGGATTAAATGTGGCAAGGATTAGATGTGGCAAATGCTTAATGAGCGAGTTATGAGCGAGTTGGGTCATGCTCATGCTCGCTCATTAAGTAAATGAGCGAGTTGTTAATGAGCGAGTTTAAATGAGCGGATAAATGAGCGAGTTTAGGCGAACTTTTAATGAGCGAGTTATGAGCGGCTCACGAGTTATGAGCGATTTACTCACCCCTACCCACACGTATGAGATCCGGATCTATTGTGCTCACCTACACCCGCACCCAAACTCAAAATAAACCGAAGAAAATTCATATCGAAGATGTAAGCGCAAAGACTACTCCAACTCAAACCAAATTCATATAAAATACAAGGCTCAAACCATACCCAAAAATCCACATAAACGCAAAACCATACCAAATAAACCAAACACATCCAAATTAACAGGGGCGGAACTAAAAAAAATTATAATAGATAGGACTAATTTATAAAATGTAATATGTGAAAAAGACAAAAAAGAGAGAGAAGTGATTAGTGGGAATTGAACCCATGACATTGCATATACCAATTAGAGCACAAACCACTAGACTATCAATACACTTTTGTTATTTTACGAGGGAGGCTAGATTATATAAAAGTTCAAAAATTTCAAATTCAACTAAATTTTAATATACATAATTACTAATTTTAAAATTATATGGTAGCTTATGTTGGATTTAATGTCAACATTGAGCATATATGTAATATAATTATGAATTGTTTACTATCATATATGATTGCCAATCAAAGTGATAAAATAAGGTAATAGACAATTAATATATTTATTATGATGTGATCCATAAATGTGTAGAACAATTTAGGCAAAGATCAAATCATTGATGGATTGATTCTGAAATTTGCAATCAAGGAAACCGATTCTCCAGCTGCTGCACGGATTTTGATGCAGTTGCACGCTTTTTGATGCACTTTTTTTAAAGTTGGTATGTGGCCAGAAAATCGGTTTAGGGTTAGAGTTTGGCAATATGTCGACTCTACATCTGTATATATAAGTATTGGTCCCTAAGACACATGGTAACCAAGAAAAGCACAGAAACTGAACATATGTTTTTCTCGAAAGAAAAATAAAGTTCTGTGTGCCTTCTCTTCTTCTTCCACCATCAAAGAATAGAGAAGACAAATTCATTAGAAAAATTTGGAGATGATTTCTCAAGGGCCACACCTTGTTGTCTTAGAAGACTTATTACTCGACCCAACGACAAAAGGCGAGAATGACTTCTTGCCATTGAAGACTTGTCTCGTGCTCACGGAGATGGCTTGCTCTGCTGTGGTTTTGGTTATTTCATGACAAACGACATGGAATCAGGTATTATGTTCCGCACTTAAGATTTATGTTTTGGGTCTCTTTGGCATAGGACAGTCCTTAGGTTAAGGTGGGGAACTGTTTATTCTTCCCCGGGGTGTAAGTGTTTGACCCCTAGATGAGATATAATTGTTTGATCTCTAGATAAGGCGTAATTGTTTGAACTTTATGATTCCCCAACAAGTGGTATCAGAGCCTTTCTATACCGAAGGATTAAGTATTTTAGGATCTAGAGAGAATAAGAAATTATTGATGATTTTTTCGTCGATTTTTTGTTTGATTTTTCTTGATTGTTTTAAATCTAAAAAATTTTGTTTGGAGAGCACAAAACTTGTAAAAGTTTGCAGCCATAATTGCCTATTTTTAAGTTATTAAGTTGGTTAAAATTTGCTAGAAGATTTCTAATTGAAATCGCAAATTTTTAATCAAAATTTCGGTCCTGGTAGATTTTGTACAACCCTCCATGTGGACTCACAGAGGCTACGCAAAATTCCGCATAACCTTTATTGGCAAATTTTAATAGACAGTTATGGATTTTCTTTTGGTTTTTGGTGAAATTTATTTTTGATAAATTTTCTAAAACAAAATATACATAATACAGATTTAGAATTAAATTTTCAAATTTATTTTTGGTGAAATTTATTTTTACTATTATTTTAGAATTTTTGAAAATCTCTAATTTTCAATAGTTCAAAATTGTCTGAAAACAACAATTTTCTACACATCTTAATAAATACTTTAAAAAAAAAATCAAAAAATATAAAATTTGGTCTCTTAGCACATTTTAGTATGGAGATCTTACTACATGGTTCGGATCGATTGTTTGGACTTTGAAAAATAACTTATAAGCATATGGTGTCAAGATGTATCACAATAAAATAGTGTGATTAGATCCCTCCTCTGATAATCATATAATATACCAAAATATACTGATGAATAACATAATTTTTCAATAACAAGTTGCTGAAGATAAATTGTGCTAGCACTGTGACTGTGATCATTTAACATTATACGAGGAGAGTTGAACTATACAAAAACTTTAAAGTTAATAAAATTAAATTAAATTTCAACACATAATGAATTTTTTTTTAAAAGTAGAGATGATTAAGCACCCCTTGACTTACGTTAAGATTCGCGTCTGACCACAATTTACTGTTTATTAAGCTTAAAAGGACATCTTGCTTCTTTATTTTATTTGGCAAAAGATAACCGTATGAGGGTTGTACCATTTCTTCGATCTCTTATTAATTGCTTGTTGGTCATGTTCAATTTGATTGTTTCTTATCCCATGTTACTTTTGATTTTAGCTGCTTTTCTTTTTTTTACTTTTTGCCTCGGAGATCTTAATTAATTATGATAATGACCTTTGTGCTGAACATCCTTTTTCTATAATTTAGGATTTAGGATAATGTTTTGACCGTTTACTTGGTTTAATTTTTCATGATGATTATTAGATACAAAAATTACAAATTTAATGGATTAAACTACAAATTTTTAAACTATAGGGAATGCTTAGTACCATTTTCCCACCACTATGTTCTGCCTCTGACTGTAAGAATCATCAACAATCTCATGATATCTTATTCATAACATAATATTCAGAGCAAATAATTAAACTGTTAATTTTAACTTTACAACTTTATGTATTGTATCAATTTGTTATAATTAATTGAATTTGTAATTCATGCCAACGTTCATAAAATTGCTTGTAATATGATTAAAAATACGACAATCCTCATTAGCACATCTTGTTACAATCTCAGGTACCTAGTTATTGTGACTGCCACATTAGCGTGTAGGGGACAGTTAACTCGCTAGCTGCAGGTCTACCAGTTATTGCTGATTGGAGACTGCAAAGAGGTTGCCACAATGCAAATTCATCTCGCCAGTACTATAAAATACATTACTAGGTGCTCAACGGACGAGCTTAAAAATACTCCAATACATACCATTTAAAAATATTTAAGCAAACATATCATATATAACAAACACATCTACCTAGCTAGCTAAGTATTTAATTCTACCATCACACGATACAACTAATCAACTGCTAAGACATACATACATACATACATACATACATACATACATACATACATACATACAATACATACAATACATACAATACATACATAATCTTAAATCCAAACAAGGTGAAAAACCCTCATTAAAAAAACTATTTCAGTACACAATGATAAGTTGAGAACAGATTCTTCGTAAGAAACTAGACTAGTGTTTTTTTTTCTCAGATCTCAATAACAATCTTGCCAGTTGCGTGTCCCTCCATACTCTTAGCCCACGCCTCTGGTGCCTTGTCAAATGGGTGTTTTGAATCAATTACTGGCTTCAGTTTCCCATCTTTAACCAAACCAACCAAAAATTCCAAATCTTTCGAGCCAATATTTGAAAAAAAGGGCACCAGTTGCTTCTTTGAAAAGGTTATTTTTTTCAAAGCTAGGGTGACAAAGCTCGAGAAACCAGGTGTCAGATCAATGACTTTTCCTTTTTCGCTCAAGTTCTTCTCGAAAACCGACCATGAGATCCCCACAGTGCAATGTACAACTGCATCGTACTTCTTACCACTTGGGCTTTTCAAGCTTTCTCCCTCGGGTGTTTTGTAATCCAGTACTTCATCAGCACCCAAGCTCTTAACAAAATCAATGTTGCGGGCCCCACATGTGGCAGTCACATGAAGGCCGGCCAGCTTTGCAAGCTGGACTGCAAAGTGGCCAACCCCACCAGAGGCAGCGGTTATAAGCACATTAAATGGTTTCCCAGTTCCGTCAAATTTGGCGCCGACCGATTCAAGTGCTTTAAACGCAGTTCCAGCCGCCATTGGTAGACTGGCAGCCTCAATTGCGGACACCTCATGGGGTCGCTTAGCCATTCGGTTTGTCGGGGCCACTGTGTACTCTGCTAGACCTCCTCCAACCTGTTCGCACAATAGTTTGCTTGTTATTGTGATTTGTGTGCTATGTTCATAATTATAGTATACTAGCAACGCCAGCAAGGAAGAGAGAAAATAAATCTGATCTGACAATGGGACCCGACTGGAAGTCTTACTATTCATTTTACAGTAGCACGCCATCAAAGATTTAAGTATATAGTAATAGATTTCTGGAACTTAACAGTACCTTGTAGAAAGAGTACTGTTAGAAGCCACTAAACCCTGATTCAGCCATAAGAGTGTCCAAAGGAAAAAAAAGAAAAAAAAAAGTGACTCTATGGGACTATGCATAGCGCACTATGGTCCGTACAATGGATGCATATCTCTATTTTCAAAGTCCAGAGAGTTGATCTGCACCGTTCAACATAATCTCCACATGAAAATGTGCTTCGATGCCAAATTTCACATTTTTTATAATTTTTTACTATTTTTTAAATAGGTACAAAATCACTTGATCTAAAGATTTTGGACCATCCAAAAGCAGTGATTTTTTACCTATAAAAAAATAATAAAAAATTCTAAAAAATATAAATTTTTGGCCTCCAAATACATTTTCACATGGAGATCATGATGAACAGTTTGGATCTACTATTTTGACTTTGAAAATGAAGATATGAATCCGTAGTACGGAATAAAGTGCGATATACATAGTATCATAGCCTCACTCAAAAAAAAAAGAAGAATAGCTACAACAGCACTTCACGAAACAGCACCCACAAACACTTGATAAATTTGAGAGTGACTAATAGTACTGTTTCTCTCTCCAGAGTTCTTAATAAAGCTGTTCTTGTTTCTGAATTTGTTTGCTATTTCCTGCTGCTTTTCTGTCTTTTTATTTTTGCTTATTTATATACTACTTTTCTAAACCATTTTGATGGGTGTCTGAGCAAGTAAAGTAAAATAAAGTAAATATGGAGAAGATAGTGATGGCATAGAGTCTTGATAAAGTATTATACTATCATTTCCAAATCATTAGTCTCATTTGTGTCCGTTTAAGGCCAATATAAAAAGTTATCAACACTAACCGCTGTAAACTGAACCCAACTCTTAAAGGAAGTAAACATCTCTCTGTTTTATTTGTGTAAACATTACCTTAAAATCAAGAGGAGTGAGGATTTTATCTCCTGGCTGAAAATCATTCACTCCAGCACCAATATTGACGACTTCTCCAGCGACATCAGACACTGTTCCAATAATATATTAATAATGAACCAGAATTAGCTCAAGCATATACACTAGCGCACTTGAAAATTAACTTACATTATTGTTTAGTAGATAGAAATATAAATTATTAAACTAACAAAATTAAGGACCTAAATTATGTTGAATTAAACTAACCCTGAAGGACTAGATCTTATGACCGAAAGGCAAATTAAGCCCAGTAGCATTTTAGATCGATTTGAGCAGTTGTGGTTTGAAAGAAGAAATAATTAAGACTTACATGGCACACAGGGAAATTTTGGGTATAAAGGCCGCATTACGCCCTTTTGAATTTTCCAATCCACATGATTTATACTTACGGCTTCCACTTTAACTAAAATCTCCCCTTTCTTCGGTGTAGGTACTGGTATCTCCACTTTCTACAATCAAACAGAGAATGAAATCAATAAAACAAAGCACTTTAATTAATTTGAGTTGGAATGAATAGCTATATATCTAGCTTGAGTGCATCGATCAGTGCATGTAGCATAAACTTAAGAAGAATAGCTATCTACCTTGAGTGCAGCGGCGCCACCTCCGTAACCTTCATAGCAGAAGGCGTACTGCATAGATTTCGAATTCGAATTCCCGGCCATGGCAACTGGCAAGAGCTAGCTAGCTAGCGTGATTAATTAGGAAGTAAGGGTGGTTTTGGAAAAGCTAGCGTAGATTGAAGAGCGCGCGGCGGAAATTAATTAATTAATTAATGAGTGAGGAGTTAGAATCATATATAGATAGAAGCAAACAAGCATACGAAGTCTTCAATCTTCTTCAGACGCTACTAGATGCATGTCGAGGCGGAAATGCGTACGTCTCCCATTTGTTTTGATTATTTCAAATACACGTATCGACCTATTTGTGAATTCTAATTAATTTTATGACATATACATATACGTACGTTTGAAGTTCCTATTTTTTCTACATCTATCATTATCATTGAAAAAAATATAAATAAATGAAGAGGTGCCAATAAAATACATTGGACTGGACACCGTAGTACGTGTTTCTCTCGAAGTATCTCTCTCTCTATATATATATATTAAAAGCGGAGCTTGAACTTGAAGCAGCAGAAATGCGTCTCGATCGGTTGAGACTTGAGAGAGGAGATAAAAAGGAATTAACCAGCTGTCCAACTCTCCGTAGAACTGTCAACTGATGAAGCGCACTTGTAGTTGAAAATAAAGTGGCGGGTCGTACCGTTGTAACATTAATTGCAACTTGCAAGTTATATGGTTCTAGACAGCTTCACGCACGCATAACTGGTTTTGTGGCGTCATGCTGTCCATATATATATATATATATATATACTTTGTTTGACTTGTCTCTTAATTATTTTAATAATCCGCCTCTCCTCGCTCGTCTGACTCGGTCTTCACTTTCTAACTTCTTTTTTTCTAACAACATCCATCACAAAATTCCACAATCACGACGCCTTGTGAATTGTGATACTGTAATTAAAGAGCAAATTAATTTGTCCTAACCTTAATTTCACGTTTGCAACAAGGCACAATTATTTACATAATATATTTCAATCTATGTATTTATGTTTTCTTTTCATTTTTCTCAATTAAATTAAATCTCCTCATTTTATAGAACAATTGAATTGTTGTGTGCATTCAAATTAATATTTTTTTTTTTTAGTAAATGTTAGATGTCAAGTCACCAAACTATTTAATACTCTTGTAAGTTATTACAACAAATGATTTCTCTATCTGAATTTCGAACACATGACTTCTCACATAAAGACTATGTGCATAAGTCATTAAATTTAAATTATTAAAATGAAAAATTTATAAATTTAAAAGTCATTTTTAAAAGAAAAGGTAATAAATTTGTCACACCCCGAGACAACCCGCCACGTATTTACACGTAAGGCGTACACACATCACATACATTATTAATAACATCCACAAATGCCACATTTAATTTCACAAATCAAGTCTTACAATAATAATAAAAGTACTCTAGCAGTGGTCACGACAGACATGGTTAGAATACGATAACAACCATGCATGTTCAAATGTACCAATTTTTATGGAAAATAAACACACGATACAAAAGCTTAACATAAGTGGCATTTCATCTAAACTTGGATCTTTCTGCTTGCTATTACTCACGACCTTTGCTCTAGCGCCTCTTCTTCATTACCTGGAACCCATATAAATATGGAACGGGTGAGAGATTCGAACATTCTCTTAGTGCGGGATTCAGTTCCAGCCCGGAGTTTGTAAAATCTACTTAGTTCTCACAAATATGATATGGATAAAATATGATAAAATAAATGCATAAATACCTCTGATGCAATGCAATCCTACATATTTAAACCATTATTCACTTTCAAGTTTCTGTTAATTCATTTTTTATTTGTCTCACTAGACGGCAAATTCATATTCCGCTAGATCTTGACTGTGATAGGACCGCTTCTACCTACAGTCACGTCCGTGACAGGACCGCTTCCGCCTACAGTCACGTCCATGACAGGACCGCATCAGCCTACAATCACGTCCCTGACAGGACCGCATCAGCCTACAATCACATCCATGATATGACCGCTTTCGCCTACAATCACGTTAACGAGGGGTCTAGTCGAACACCGGACCCAATGTATACATCCCGATACACAAGTATATCGGCCCTTGTTCACTTTAATTATCTGTTCATTTCACATTCATTCATTTAACACATCACTCATGTCATAGTCAACACATCCTATTCACATAAGTCCTTTGATCAAACGAATAATCCTATCTCAATATCTCTTAACAAAGCCAAATGGTTGTTCGAATCCAACATGCATAATTCAACTATATGAAAAATAAATGCACACAAAACGGTAAGTAATAATTTCACAAAGTCCAGGAAACCCGTACCTGTTATATGAGTAATTCCTTGATTGTCTCTTACGTCTTTATTATCCTTAAAAGTCGAACCTAAAACATAAGCATACCTTTAATTAATAATATTTGACTTCATTGATTCTCATTCCCTAAAACCTTTAATATTAATCCTAACTTTTGAATTTTTAATTAGTATACTATCTAGGCTAATTAGCGAGGATAATAGTTTGACTGTTTGGATTAAATCTATTGTTAGATGTTGTTTTGTTGGTTAAAAAGTCTGAGAATTGATTCGGCTTAAAATCTCATTTTGGATATCCTCTCTGCTTAGTATTCCAAGAAAGAAACATAATAATAAAAAGAATAATTTGCTTGTGTTATTTGATTCTTATCATAACCGAAAATAAATTAGATGTAATAGATTATATATACAATTATATAATCATAATTGAATATCTGGTTATATAAAAAAAAAGATAATTTCGGTTTTAAAATAACTAAAGAGGATAATATTAATAAACCTAAAATTTCAGATTATAATATATTAAAGAAAATACTCATTTCTAATATGAAATTTTCAGATGTTACTAAAATAAATACTAATAATCACATGGTATTCTAAAATTCCAAAATTAATCTTCTTGCTTATAATTAATATCCACTAACTTTATGTTCTTCAATAGATATCAAACTCGATGAATTAAAATAAAACTTTCAGATTTTAATTAAAAGTCTAATCATTCCTGAATTCATACAAAAAAATAGTAAAATCTATTCTAGCAAAATATAATAATTTAACATATTCTAATCAATTATTTTATGCACGAATGATAAAAAAATTCATACTTTTAGATCAGAAAATTCACTCTAATTAAATACATCAAAATAATGTATTCTAATCAATCAATCTCATCTAATAATATAAGTTGTTTCATACCTTTTGTGCAGATATTTTCCAACCTATTAAATAGAGATGTGTGGCAGCAGTTCTTGAGAGAGATATATATGGTACAGTGAGGAGCGGTTTGAATAATCGGGAGAGTAGAGGGGTTTAAATAGGGGATCAGAGGGATACGTAACTCAACAGGGATTGGAGTTTGAAAATTTGAAGGGGCGGCAGTGAAGGGAGGTTATGAGTTTATTATTTTGGTAAAAAGTGAAATGTGGCCTGATAAATTAATTGGGCTCAATCGGACTCTTTTGATGTTGTGATTTATTTAAATATGTTATAATCTACTAATTAAAATAATAAAACTAAACTTTAAATTAAATCGTTTTTCACTCTATTTACGTGGCGTTACATCCTCCCCCCTTAAAAAAAAATTTGTCCTCAAAATTCAAACATGAAATTATAATTATTTTTACTAAATGTCTAAATATTACATTCTCCCCCCTTCAAAATAGGAATTTTGTCCTTAAAATTTAAACATAAAATAATAAATACTTTGACTATACGCTTTCGTTGCGCTACTATGATTAAATTATCGTGGTGTTATATCATCCCCTCCTTAAAAATCATTTTAAATTAAATCGTTTTTCACATCAGTTCACTCCATTTACGTGGCGTTACAAAATTGACAAAATATAATATTTTTAATTTTGGAAGGAAAAATATATAATATTAAAATATTTGAAGAATATACAAAAAAATTCCTCAGAACCGTTGATCTTATTCATTTTAATGAGAGATACATTCAAGTAAATTTTACCAAATTTTTTTGTATATTTTATACTACATTTAAGATGACAAAATATTAATGCATTAAAATTAATCTATCATTGTTAATTAAATTTTAGATTTATTCATCCTCTGTTATCATGAACTCTTCATTCATATCATTTGGAAATCAATATCACAGTTTAGAGAAGATATTTGAATTTCGAAATTTAAAATATAAATAAAAAGCAATGCTCTTAACATCTCAGTGTCTCACTGTACTGAAAAATAAGGAAGCCAAAATAAAATAACCTAACAGCATTCAGTGTCTCACTGTACTGAAAAATAAGGAAGCCAAAATAAAATAACCTAACAGCATTGTGTAAGTTAACAAAATGGAGATGCGGGGGATCGAACCCCGTGCCTCTCGCATGCAAAGCGAGCGCTCTACCATTTGAGCTACATCCCCTTTTCTGATTCAGATATTCTATTAATGGAAATGATGTGATTTTGACGCCTCCAAATCCTCTCTTTCTTGTCCATCTTCTCGCTCTCTACCATTTGAGCTACATCCCCTTTTCGTGATTTAGATATTCTATTAATGAAAATGAGTTGAGGAGAGTGAGAATCGTTCCGTCTACGGTACCTGCGGAGCTGGATTCCCTCTTCTTCTGTCCTATGTTTTCTAAAGCCCCCACCCCCGGTGCTGCCGTGCAGGGTTCTTCGTGATTTCGACGCCTCCAAATCCTTTCTTTCTTCTCCTTCTTCTCCTTCTTCTCGCTCTCTTCCGATATTATAACCTCGTGGCACGCTGCACTTCACCTGAATCCTTGATTGGTTTGTCCTCTCTTCTCACTCAACTCACGTCGAATCAGCCATGAACCTCCATACAAAAACCCTTGCTTCCTTAATTACTCTTAAACCTTCTCTTCTTTCTCTCTATCTCTCTTCCCTTCTGTACCAATCCAGGCCTTACTCTGTTCAGGCAGTTGAATTCGATAAGAGAAACTTTGCCATTACCAATGTAACCGACTTCAATACAGTTAATGGATCTCTTGTTCAGAGAAGGTACATTATATAACTTTACTTTGTATAAAAATAAGCTAAATACTTGTGTTCTAACTTCTAATTCTAGTACTTCTCGGTTGAGTCCTCAGGATTGATTTTGCCTTGCTTATTACCTATTTGATGTCATACCTGATAGAAAGGAGTATTGTTTTCAAACCACTTTTGGATTGTGCTTTAGAATTATCAGTTTTCGTTACATGCTCATCCCAAGTTACTATTGGAAGTTACAACTTCAAATGTTACTATAACAAATCTTGAATATTTATCTACGTGTTATTTTATTCACCTTTCTCTTGGTTTGCAGTTTTGCATATTACCAGTTTGAGTGTATGATTATGCAATGTCACTTCAAGCCACTCAGGCTATTTGATCATGTGAACAGAGTTCTTTGTTTTTCAATTTTGGTCAAAGCTACTTCCTGAACTGTGTATCCACTTTAGTCATAGTTTTTGTAAAGCTTCTGATATTATTTATGGAAGAAAAATGCTTTTAATTTATTTTAAAAATCATGTGAGCAATTTGTTAAATGTTTTGGTTTTGGTTTTTGGTCAGAACTAAACATTCTTGCTTAAGACCAAAATTTTGTGGACTGCCAATTATGAGTCATTGTAGAGCTGTTGAATGTTTGCTTGCTGCCAATCATGTATTCTCGTTTGTAATTATGCATATTACATGTTTGATGATATGATTAAGAGAGAAACCATGTTTCATATTGTGACATTATCTTAGCATAATGGGTTAACCAATGCAGATTCATGTCAACAAGCAAGGGAAGGAGCACGATGAGTAAGGTTGAGAAGAGAATGCAAAGAGAAACAGGAAAAACGTTAAGGGAGATGAGGCGTGCAAAGAAACTTAGAAAAAAACTTATGACAGAGGATGAAAGGCTTATTTACAACTTAAGGAGGGTAAGATGACAATATATAAGATTAGGGGCTTGACCCCTATCTTATTTTCAAAAAAAAGAAGAAAAAAGATGACAATATATTATTTATTTTATTATTTCCCTTTTCTTTTGGTTTTTGTTTTGTACCCAATATTCTAACTTATTTGTTAAGTAATTACTGAAAAAGTTTGTGTTTGTAACTAGCTCATGAATTATTTTTTTGGTGATTTGCAATGAAAAACCTTGCATCCAAAAAATGATGCCAATAAAATGGCCAAAGTACCCATGGAGAAAGAGTAATTTATTTGTAACATGTTAACTAATGCTTATATTATATCTTCTATTGTTTTGAGGCCTTAGATTAGTTTACTTTGGGTTTGCCCCAATTGAAAAGGGAACCACTTATTAAGTGGAGAGGCAATATTAGTAATGTCTGATGGCATATACATTCTAACTATTTATTCCTATCTGCAAATAACACAAAACTGTCGGTCTTAATTTCAGGTATGGAAAATGTTTAGTGTACTAGCAAATATTATAGAGTACTGGGTGTTAAGCCCTGTTTTTGTGGTTGATGGACTACAGTACTGGAAGTTTCTTTTTTTTCTGGTACTCGTATGAATTAACTGAAGTTTCAGCAACACATTGTTTGTATACTACAATTTACTTTGATTTACCTTGTCTTTAAACCACTTATTTGTTCTTTTGATTTCTTTATTTATGACATCTGAGAACTCATTTGACAGTAAACACTGGGATATGACCCAAAAGCAATATAGCTGTGCCATGCAGGCTTGTCTACTCACAAATGTTTCTTATACATTCTTGTCTAGGCCAAGAAAAAGGTGGCTTTGCTTCTCCAAAAACTCAAAAAGTACGAGTTACCTGATTTACCCCCACCTCGTCATGACCCTGAGTTATTAACCGAAGAGCAGCTTCAGGCATACAAAAAAATTGGTTTTAGAAACCGAAATTATGCACCAGTTGGGATACGTGGTGTATTTGGAGGAGTGGTACAAAATATGCACCTACATTGGAAATTTCATGAGACAGTGCAAGTCTGTTGTGATAATTACCCAAAGGAGAAGATAAAAGAGATGGCTACCATGCTTGCTAGACTGAGTGGGGGCATTGTCGTAAATGTCCATGCTGTCAATACTATTATTATGTTTAGAGGGAGGAATTATAGGCAGCCAAAGAATTTAATACCTCTTAACACTCTTACCAAAAGAAAGGTATGATTCCCTGAAATACACTAACTTTACCAATACTGGTAAAAATATAATTTTCTATTGTGTATAATTAGCCTTCTATTGTGTATCATCATTCAAAATTTTTGGTTTATTAACCCTTTCTGGGATGCTTCACTATAATCTGTTTTGCCTTAACTTTCAATTGGAAATGGAGAAATCTTACCCTTCTATCATGGATTGTGCTTAGTTTAGGCTACACTAAGTTGTAATCGGCCTCAACTCGAAAAGTTAATCATCTCATTTATAACAAATCAAGTGCTTGTGTTATCTGCAATCCTATGTATTGAGAAGCTAAAGCCCTGGCTGCAACCTCCAATAACTAATTCTCTTGATTTGATCATGATACCACAGGCTCTGTTCAAGGCAAGATTTGAGCAAGCCCTAGAGTCGCAACAACTAAACATTAAGAAAATTGAGCAACAGCTAAGGCACAAGGGTGTAAACCCAGAAGATCCTGTACACATGTCAAGCATCCAACGGGTGGCCTCCACTTTCTTCCGTGCTATTGACGAACAGCAAGGCACTCCATATGTGTTCAGGCAACCTCAAGCTGTTCCTGAAGCAGGTCTAACAGGTCAAAATGACCTCGTGGTTGACCTGAAACCTGATAATCTAGAAGAGGATAGTGATCAAGAGGAGCTTGATAGATATATTAAGGAAATAGAGGATGCAGCGGGTCAGGAGTGGGAGGAAGAAGAGGCGGCAGATAGAGAAGAAGAAAATAGAATAAGGTACTGGAATACGGAGGATTATAGGAATAGACCGAGGGGTAGATTTGAGGAGGGTAGTGACAACTCGGGGTCCTCAGACGGGGAGGTGTGGAACAAGGAGGAAGATAGTGGAGATGATTTTAGTAACCAAGAGGTTAAAGTCGGAAGAGATGAGAGCGGGAAGTTCGGCCACACCAAGGGCTACAGAAGTAGGGAACTCAATGTATCAAGGAGAGGACTACAGGATAGATCAAGAAATGGGTCTTACAGAGATGACTATAGAGAGGACAGTTTTAACAAATCAAGTGGTAGGAGTCGAAGAGTCGAGTTCGATTCTAGCTTTGGTGAGAATTTTGGTAAAGAATTGAACTGTGCTGAGGGCTACAGAGATATTGGCCATAGAGGATCAAAAGGAAGTGGTAAACAATTCAGTTCAGGGTCAGACAACGAGTCCTGGGTGTCTGATAATGTAGAGCTTAGCCCCCCAGAGTCGAGAAAGATGAGGGGAAGTGCTGAGTTTGATTCTGACAATGAATTTAGTAAGAAAAATAGTGATGAGAGTTGGGACAGTGATTGAATTGATTTTATTATTGTCTTTTTTTAATCTTGGCTGGGGCTACCAAGGGTGATTTGATTACTGTTTTGGGGACAAGAAAGAGGTGAACGTGATAAAAAGAGAGCAAGCAGCGATTGTTAAATTGCTGTGCTGGGATTTTCTTAGTTATATCTTCTGGTATGATGAAAATTTTGAGGAAGAATGATATTGTTTTCTTCACAATATTGTGAAATTATAATTTGTAAGAGAAAGGTCAAGTATTTCATTTTTGAAATTTATTGAATTTCATTGAAACTTTTCTCTATCTACAGTAACCCTAGGAGTGCTCCGTTGGGATTTTTAAATTTTTATCATGTTGAAATTTAATTGAACTTTATTTTAGTATGTATTAGCCGAATTATTTTATTTTTTATCTTTGATGTCTTTAATGTGGTTGATTTTTCCTTTTCTACACAGTACAATAAAAATAAATTTTAAAATAATTTCTCTTTATGAAATCAAATAGTGAAGGATCTTATTGTCCTGTGTAATATAGAATCTATTTTTATTAAAATATTTTTTTAAAAACGATGTTTACGCCTATATCATTGCAGCTTAAATTTAATAAAGGTATACAATAATTTGTTTTTGTTTTCAAGAAATTTAGTGAAATTGAAGAAAGATATACAATAATTTCTGTTCATTTGTTTTTCAGAAATTCAATAAAGGTCTACAATAATTTCAATAGTTCTTGTACTGATTTGGTACAATTTTTGAAGAACTTTCAGCTATTTTAGTTGAATTATTATTGTAGCCATATATATGATCAGTGGTCAATCTGTACCCTTAAAATAGAGATAGCTCAAGCTGTTATGAAAGAGATTAGCTTCCTTTTGTCATCTTTGATAGTTGTTATATTCTTCTAATTTTATTATGTTATTTTTCTTGAGAGTAAACTAAACAGTTTTATTCGGTTATGTTTTTTAGCTAGTTAGGAACAAAGATGTAATGGTATGGAAATTGTCTTGCTGGTATTGGATCAGCCTCCTGGTATCATACCAGGCCTGCTGGTACTGTTTGTTTTCTGTTGTTGGTACCGTAACAGGGCTTGCTTGTAAATTTGGTTGTCTCTCTGGTACAGATTGGTTCAGATTAGTTCAGATTTGTAGCCTGTCCGACAATTCTTAAATCGCAGCCTTTTACCAATACTTGCATCTCTTCTCAGCCCTAGGATTATCTAGCTAGGTCGAAACCCTCTTCTTCATCACCACTTACAATGGAGTTTCTTGTAATCTTTTTCCTTCTCGTTGGTTTAGGAAACCTTGCTAGTTCACACTATCCCAAATTAATCTCTCTCTCTTCCAATATAAACCACCGCGCATTAGCTTTTCAAGAATTAGGAAGAGTCCAAGCAATCTAGAAGGAAGGATGGATGGATGGAAGAATGACACAGGAACAGGGTGAATCTAATTGTCTCACTCACTGATTAACATGAATTCAAGTTGCCTCTCTGCCTCTATCTATTTTATGTATTAATTCACGTATATATTATTGTATAGTTGAAACCAGACCATAATTATATATATATAAGATCTAAACAAATCCTTTATTATCATTAAATAGTGGGAATTTAATAAAGGTGATTAAAGAGTTCGTGGTTGATCGATCGATTAAACAGCCAACATGTTTCTTGCATCAATAGATAGAATTTGATTCAATATATATGCATGTTTCTGAAGATTATATATGATTAAGATTACAGAGATAATTTGAACAAATAATTTTGCGATAAGGTTAATATTTTTGTGTCATACTAATTTGTTTGAAGCATAAAGTTTTTGCATGCATAATTTTATACAAAGTTATTTCACTATAAATTATTCTTATTTCGTTGGACAAATGTGTAATTAATAAAAAGGGGATAAAATTCATGTTGTTGTAATGATGATTATATATATAACAACATTATAAAATTCATATCTCATTTATCTTCTCTAATCGTCAATTTAAATATTATTTACATTTGCATCAATTCTTATCCAAATTCCTAATCTTATGATATATTTGCATTGCAAATCTAAGGCTAAAATAATTCTACAGAATCTCAACTCTTCTCAAAGATAGAACCTAAAGCATCCTGACAATTATCCAAAACAGAAACCACCAATTTACCGATAATTTCTGATAAGCCCTCAAAAATTTGTGGAATCAAGCTGAACAACTCCTCAAGCCCCTCTTTAGATAACTGCATCAGCTCCGTAATTGCATCTAACATAAGATCAACAGATCCAGTAACAGCACCACTGACAAATTCAAAAAATCCAGATATAACGGACGATATAAAATCCCAAAGCAGAGCAAATACATATTCACCTATTGTGCTGAAGATGCTTCTTAAGTTGTCAAGTAACCCGCCGAGTGCAATCCCGGGTGCAGATAGCAATTTGAGCGCACAAATAATTAGACTTGGTGCACCTCTAAAGACAACAAAAGTTGCTACATCTATTACTGTTGTCAAACACCATACTATAAGCTTGACAATCATCTCTTCGTCTCTCTTTCTCTCTTTCTCTCTAAGCAAGAGAGATTTGGACTGGGTTTTATTGGAGGTAGATATATAATTGCTTGGAGTGTAAGGTTGGATATCAGATGACTGATGTTATCTTTACCATGTATTTTTCAAAGATGGCAATTAAGTCATAGCGTGTAAGCATGCTTGAATTTTCCTTTCATAATGTTTTACTTACCAAGTCTCCTCACAGACTAATTAGACCGAATTCGATTGTTTTGGAATTTATTTGGATGAAAATTTCCCAAATGAAAATTAAATTCACGGGAAAAAACAAAGAAACTTGGAAGGGGGAGTCCACTACAAACGACAAATTAATACGATCAACTTTTCTTTGTTAGTATGTTTAATTAATTAATTAATTAATTAGTAAAAGTTCGGTCAAGTTTTTAAATAAAAGTTTGGAGAGAATTGACTAATTATTTTTTTTAAAAATGATGAAATGATTGACTAGATGTCATCGTATAAGTGTTGTTTAAAACTGGCGGCAAATAAATAAGCCTCTAACCTAAAATGTGGTGACATCATGTGTGAACTAAAAATAATGATGCAAATACTACAAACCAAATATTTTTAAAATGAGATCATATTTCCCCGGTCCCCCCCTTACTTTCATTTTAAGAATTATCTCCCACGCGTTTTAATCGGGGCGGACTCAGGATTTTCGTCAGAAAGGAGCAAAAAAATATCGAATCGGATTTAAATCCATTAACTAATTGAGTACTCGATAAAAAAATAATGTTTTGACTTATATTTTTTAATACCCTAACTTATAATTTCTGATTCTATAACTTATAATTAATATTACCCAATCATAATTCGAGAAATTTATTTTGATTTTAACACTAAATTTAAGCCGAATTACAATTCAAACATCTAGAGGGGGGCAAAAATATTTCTAGAGAGGGGCAAAGTCGATAGGTACCAATAGATCACCACTAAAACTTGAAATTCAGGGAGGGGCGGCTACCCTCCTCTGTGTTACAATAGATCTGCCCCTGGTTTTAACATGACCCATTTTTTTTTTTTTTACCTTTTGGTTGAACTTTTTTTTTTTCTTCTTCCATCATTTACAGAAATCTGTAATCTGAAAATCCTTTATTTCTTACTCTTTAGAATTTTTATTTTCAAATTGTCAATTAATGTACAAGAGAAGCATATATTGTACAATTATTGTATAAAGATTTTAGATTAAGATATTTGTTCTCAAAGTTCAAATAGTCGATTTAATGATACTTGTATTTGTATCAATATTCCCGTATCAATATTGTGTCCGTTATGATACTTGTATTTGTATCTATGCAACATAAGCAATTAATGATAGAACCGAATTTTTTATAAATATCCAAAAATTATATTAAATTTTAAAAAATATCCGAATGGTCACTGTTTTTCGAAAAATACCCATTCCGGAATTTTTTTTTCCGGAATTAGCCTCTATTTCCGGAATTTTTTTTCCAGTTTCAGAGTCCAGAAATTTTTTTTCCGGAAATAGAGGCTCATTCCGGAAATTTTTTTTCCGGAAATACCATACCCTACATAAGCCCCCCCCCCCCCCCCCCCCGTCCCCCATCCCCTCTTCAAATTTAAGGTAATTTTTAATTTATTTATTCATTTATTTTATTTAAAGTGTAGAATAATTTAGAAAATATCGTAATGGTCCCGAATAATTTAGAAAAATACCAAAAATAGTCCCGAATAATTTAGAAAAATACTAAAAATAGTCCCGAATAATTTAGAAAATATCAAAATAGTGTAGAATAATTTAGAAAATACCAAAATAGTGTAGAATAATTTAGAAAATACCGAAATAGTGTAGAATAATTTAGAAAATACCGAAATGGTCTAGAATTGTTTAGAAATTACCAAATGGTGTAGAATAATTTAGAAAATACCGAAATGGTCTAGAATTGTTTAGAAATTACCGAAATGGTGTAGAATAATTTAGAAAATACCAAATGGTGTAGAAAATTACCTTAGTAATATAGAAAATTGTTCGATTAATTTAGAATCTTTTTAGGAATCTCTTTTCTTTTCGGGTTCCTTTCGGAGCTCTGATTGTCTGATCGATCGGATCTGCGATTCAGGTTTTTATATTTGTATTTTTTAATTTTAATTTAAAATATAATTAATTAGTTCATTTTAATGGTTTAGAATATTGTCTGATTAATTTAGAAAATACCAAAATGATGTACAATAATTTAGAAAATACCAAAATGGTGTAGAATAATTTAGAAAATTCCTAAATGGTGTAGAATAATTTAAAAAATACCGAAATGGTCTAGAATAATTTGGAAAAATTTAAGGTGATTTACAATATTGTTCGAATTTTGTAGTATGGCAGACCAAGTACTTAAGCATAGATTTAGCCCCTTGTTGTGGATAGTTCACGGTAATCACAGGATATCTGAGGCGTCTAAGGAGGTAAATATTTACTTATTTCATTTTTCATAACTCTGTAAGTAATCAAATAATATTGTAATTAATTTTTTTCTTATTTTAGAGTAAAGAGATTTTAACCGTGAGACATTATCGGCACAAATGCGAGTATAATGAGAGGTACGCACCATTTTTAATTCGAATGGGCTTAAATCAGCTCGCGACATTGCCCGATATCGCCCTCGATACGTCCCTCATTCATGGACTTGTCGAGCGGTGGCGTCCGGAGACGCACACTTTTCATCTTCCATTCGGAGAGATGACAGGTATTAACTAATTTAAATATTTTTTTTTATTCCTTACTGACAAGTCAAATATATTACAGTTACTCTGGAGGATGTGAGTTGTCTCTGGGGTTTGCCTATTATGGGGGAGCCGGTAACGGGAATTACAAACTCGTTGGTATATCCACAGAGTGCCGACCGGTACTAGGTCGGGATCTAACTGGTATTGGGTCTTGATCCACAGGATTCTGACTGGTACTGGGTCGGGTTATAACTGGTTGATCCATAGAGTTGCTACCGATACTGGGCCGGGGTCTCATTGTTCCATCCATAGAGTACCGACCAGTGCTAGGTCGGGATCTAACTGGTATTGGGTCGGGATCCACAGCATTCCGACTGGTACTGGGTCGGGATCGAGGTTCAGGTATATGACTGGTATAGTTCGGTTCCAATTCTACATATAACTCCAAAACCGGTAACCTTTGTGGAAAAGACGACACAATTCCTAAAATCATTTCGAATGATTGTTGGTTCATTACCGGTTCTAATTGGTAGTCATGTTGGCCATCGGTGGACATGTTAAAACCTGGCCTGGATTTCTAAATTTGCATGGCTAGAATTGTACCCAATTAATTTATAAATCTCATTCACAAGATAATCAAAACAGTGGTTCACAGTTAGTGGTAATGAGTATTTAGCTCGGGTACTGTAATAGACCCCATCATCATTGTATTGGATTTCCCCTCCAATATAAATTTTCACACAAATAGTTGTCATTTTTAATTTTGATTGGTCTGGCAATTTCAAAAATAATAGCATATAAGTAATTACAAATTGTGTTGCCATTAATAAAAATATTCTAGACAATTTTCAATAATTATTCTACACTATTTTGGAATTTCATAAATTAATAGGGCAACATTCTAAACTATATTGAAATTTTTTAAATTATTATAAACCATTTTGGAAGGTTGTAAATAATTCTAAATTTTTTGGACAATATTATAAAAAATAAAAAAATATTTTGGAATGAAGTAATTAATTATAAATTAAATTAAATTAAAAATAACATAAAGAAAATAAAATTACCTCAATCGAAAACTGATCGATCTGACAGTCAGAGCTCCGTAAGGAATCCGAAAAGCAAAAAGTTCCTCAAACAATTCTAAATCATTTCAGAATTAATCAAAATTATTTCAGAATTAATAAAATTATTTTAGAATTAATAAAACTTTTAAAATTATTCTGCACCATTTTTTATTTTTTTCAATTAATATGACAATATTCAGAATTTAAATAATTTAAAATTAAATAGTTACATATTTACATAATTACAAATTAAATACTTCTAAATTTAAATTATAAACAAATTAAATTTAAATTATAAATTATAAATTATAAGTAAATTAAATTTAAATTGTAAATTATAAATTATAAATTATAAGTAAATTAAATTTAAATTATAAATTAATTAAATTATAAATAAATTAAATTTAAATAATTTGAAATCATTTAAATCATTCAAATTAAATAATTAACTTTAAATAAATTTAAAATAATTAAATTTAACATAATTTAAATAAATAAAAATAAAATAATGATATAATTTAAATAACTTACTATGAGAGAGAAGACGCGCTCTGTGAAAGCAACAACACTCCGCAGATTTTATAAACGAAATCAATGCAATTTTGGGAAAAAAATTTCCGGAAATTCCCTCTGTTTCTGAAAAAAAAATTTCCGGTTTCTGAAACCGGAAATTTTTTTTCCGGAAATAGAAGGCTGAGTCCGAAATTTTTTTTTCCGGTTTTAGAAGCCATTTCCGGAAAAAAAAATTCGGAAAGGGTATTTTTCGAAAAACACTGCTGAGTTGGGTATTTTTTTAAATTTAATATTAAATTTGGATATTAATAAAAAATTCGGATAATAGAATGTGCTGTCGGATCGGGTATAGTCTGAATACTATTATATTTGAACTCATATTCTAAAAGTGTTTGAGTTTGAATTTTGATCCATATACTTATTAGTTTCAAATCGGGTTGGGTTCGGATTTGGATACTTATCTATTAGTAGATATTTCGGATCTAGTCTTTCAGTTCCGGGTAGATACCCATAACTTGTTTGTGGATTATTAGGTCAAGTTCGTATATGAGGCAGGTCCAGATCAAAACGGATACATGTCACAACCCACAAGCATCTGAAAAACTTTTTACGGTTAAGTATAATTATAATTTCTAAAAATCTCACGTAATATATCATTATAATATTTAAAATCTGCTCAAAAATATTGAAGTGAATATAATTTTAGAAACTAAAATATTGGAGATGGTGATTTCATTCTATAGTTCCAAAAGACCATGATAGAATATTAATACCAATTTGTTTCAATGAGCAAAATGAGTAATAAATTTCAATAATCATTGTAGAAAGGCAGATTATAGTAGACAAAGAGATCAATAAAAGAATTAGGGGAAATTGGTTCCATGCCACCCCAAAATGGTGAATTTAGAAAAATGTCATCCCAAAGTTTTCATTTTGCTAAATACCACTCCAAATCTCATTTATTAAGAAAAATGACACTCTTAACAAATTATTATACATTTGTAATAAAAAATAAACATAATATATGGTATTTTGAGTAGTATTTTTTGTATATTCCAAAAATATTCTTACCCTTTCATCTCTACACCCGTAATGGGTCCGGTCCGATCAAAAGAAATGGTCTAAACAGTATAATAAACCCTCACCTGTCTCCTCTCTTCCGTCTCTTCTCTTCCGTCGAGCCTCTCCTCCCAGTCGCAACCACCCCAGTCGAGCCTCTCCTCTATGTTGGGTTTTGTGGAACGGTTCAAACCCATTTAATTAGCTTAAGCTGCGGAAAGAGTAAAACAAAAATTTTTACATCTAACTTAAGCTACGGATTAAATGAATCAAGAAGATTCGTTTAATCCTATTTACAGATCTACTCCATAATTGATTTCCTAAAGCATTAAATCTATTTACAAATTAAATAGATTAATATAACAATTTATACCTTGATTCCAAATCTCAGTTGGAATGCAGACCGAGCGAGTAGAGCCTCACCAGGGATGGAATCGACTCGCAGTATCACACGTGTGATACCTCTATTGGTTATCCACCAGGACTAACCGGAGAGCGATTTACTTCTTCTGCCAGAAATACCGTAAACCACGGAATTCTGCAGAAACACTATTCACCGAGAAAATGATGAAATAAATATATTTGTGTCCCGAAGTAACTCGGTTTTGCTTAAAAGCTAAACCGCAGGATTACACAAAATATATTATTTCCTAATCTCGAAATAATCCAAATCAAGGAAGAGAGAAAAACCGATTAACGAAGTAATCAGATTAACACGTGAATTAGTAAGTCTTTCTCTCTACCCCTACCCCTCTATTTATAGAGTTTTGAGGAGGTTCGCAAAAGAGCAAAATACCCCTCAAAACAAATCTATTTACCAAAAGCCTTTGACACCTCATCCTTTTATCATGTGAAATGACCAAAATACCCTTGCCACCTCACATGACACATGTCAACACATGGGAAGTCGGCACCAAGGTAAAAATACCATTTTACCCTTGGTCCATTAAGGCATGAATAGTGTTGGGCTTTGATTTTGGGCTTTGACTTTTGGGCTTTTAATTTTAATTAAGGCTTTGATTATTTTGGGCTTTTAAATCCATAATTCAAACCCATAATTAACAAATTAAAATCCAAATCAAATATATATAATTGTCATATACAATTATATTTCTTTTCGGTTGTTGTTCGGTAACTTTTATACAACGTAACGTGTACGTTTATAAATTAACCGTTGTTTCTGCTTGTCATTCTAAATGACATTTATAATTTAATTATATCATGTATAATTAATTATAACCATCTTAATATTAATTATAATCAATTTATAATTAATCAGTAAGATTCTCCAAGTAGCTCCTATATGGTGTGACCCAATAGGATCTGTGTTATGTTGGTAAACAGAGTTAAAACTCTTTTAACTTCTATAATCATGGGTGGCGTCTGGCAACACATCATGACCATCCAATTACACAGATGATGCTGTACTATACAATATCACGATCCAGTAAACAATTTACTTGTGTCAGTTCTTCTGTCTCATAGCTATCAGATCAGTTTCAAGGTAGATGTGTGTCATCCTTGGTAACTGTATCTTTTCTTGATCTTGAGTAGATTATCAAATATAATTACTCTTGTAATTATACCGCATGCAGATAATCTAACTCTATCAAGGGGCCCAGTGATGCTATAGCTCGTATAGAGATACGAGGGACAAGTAGTATTCTTGGCAGACTATCACTTCCTCAGCTAAGTTATATATATGGAAATGCTACCGTTATGGCTGCTTTTTACGGACAGCGTTAGATAACACTTACTCATATATATTTCTTAGTGGGAATGATAAATACCTCATACTATAGAACTTTGACACTGAATAAAAACATAAATGACACGAACACAATTCTATTTAATGTTTCATTCGGGGTCTGTCAAATACCATGTTCCTAGAACATGTATCCATGTGATTAAAATGACATCTCATGTCAGGTGGTTTGTAAAACTTAACCATCTTTTAATCCACATGCTAACCTTATCGCGGTAATTAGTGTTCCTGCTAATTACCTTGGTCAGTGACTTTTAAGAGTATATATTATCTATATTATGGAGTTTCACAATTTCAGTCATGAACTCGAAATGATCCATAATTTCAATAATACTCAAGGCAACAAAATGATATATAAATAAACATTCAATTCATGAACAAAGCTTTATAATTAATTTATCGTATTATTGACTTCTAGATTATTACAAACTAACACTCTATGCATTGTCTCAAAACTATGTCACTATCAATTTTTTCCAATTGAAAACTTTGTCACTGTCAGTTTTTCTATGCACTGTCTCAAAACTTTGTCACTATCTGCATGTAATATCTTCTATTGTATTTGAATTAACAATATTGCTAAAAGAAGGGTCTAAGCCCAGATCTTTGCAACATCACTGAGTTAACAATATTGTTCATATCTTCCTCCGAAATTACCAGTATTTCAACTCTGTTGCATCATGTAATGAACCACAATTCTTTCCTCATAATTCATCTCCTACTATCAAGCACCTCTACAATGTTACCTCCCATAAACCATTTCATAACAGTTAATTATAAGGCTAGAAATCCGATACAAAAAAAATGCTTCATAAAAGACGATATTTCACACAAAAACTGATTCAGTTAAATTAACTCATCGAAAGAAACATAATTATCATATCAACATAAAAAATCAAGACCGTATGGAATAAAAACTGATTCATGCATGTTCAAAATCAATGTGTCTTCAAATTTTGAAACTCTTCAATAAAAACAAGTATTCTTCACATATTGCATTCTTCGACATCTAATTTACTGTGAAAAACTACCGGATTCTATCTTCAACTACATGAGAGGAGAGGAAGGCGGAGTGGAGAGGACGGTGGAGAGGAGGGCCGAAGGTGGAGGCGAATGGAGAGGAGGCGAGCGGAGAGGAGGCAAGGTTTAGGGTTGGAGAAAAAGAAATCAGTGCCACGGATTGAGAAATGGGGGAATTGCGTTAGAAGAGAAAAGAGGGACAGTGCCACGGAGAGACTCGCGTTAGAAGAGAAGAAGATCAAGGCTATTTCGGTCTTTTCAATTATACTATAAATTGTTTATTTAAGATTATAAATTAGTATGGTAGTTGTGGCATTTTTCTTAATAAATGAGATTTGGAGTGGTATTTAGCAAAATGAAAACTTTGAGGTGTCATTTTTCTAAATTCACCATTTTGAGGTGGTATGGAACCAATTTCCCCAAAGAATTAACTAGCTTCGAAAATTTATAAGCAAAAGGTGAACGTGACATTTGATTTCAATGATATGTACAAAAAGAACAATAAATTTCATTCAAGAAATTAAAAAACAGTACACATGATTGTCTTTTCATAGTTATTAATATATATTTTTATATTAAATAATTATAAAGATATGATATTATCATTTTATTGGAAATTTATACGGATATGGGGTCGGGTTTGGTTATGAGTCGGATAATTAAATCAAACCCGTATTCTATTCATTACAGTATCGGTTTTGGTTCGAATTTGGTTCAGATATTAAATTATTAATGATATAACTGTACTCATAATTTAACCAATATTTTTTAAACTATATCCTATCTAAATTAATCAGATCCGAATCAATTCCGAATAAGATCCGGATAATCGAATAAAAGTAACACCTCTAAAAAAAGGTTATAATATTGTGTTTCCACTAATTAATATTTAGCTTGACATTTTCTCATGTTGTGGATATTAAATTTGTACAACGGTATTTAAAAACGTTCTCGACAACAATATGGCATGTAAACACAATACGCCGTATTTTGCCGATTTTTTTTATATATATATAAAGTATGCACGTAGGACAGGTTGTTACTTTCACCCCGTCTGTATGATTATTTCTATTTTAGAAATTGATGACTTTACAGGTTTTTATATTTATTAAAAATGAATTATGTTTAAGTCGTTATGGTTTGAGGGATTGTGATGAAACGTGTACACTTGAGAGATTTAACATGAAAATTTTATTGAGAAGTGTAAATTAAGATTATGTACAGGATAGCATATATATGGATATGGTATGACAATGACATTAATAATTAATAATATAATATTACATCTCTACTATAATCTTTCCGGTTGCATGGCCTTCAACACACTTAGCCCATGCCTCCTGTGCTCGGTCAAACGGATACTTGGAATCAATAACAGTTTTGAGCCTCCCTTCTCGCATCAACTCACCTAGAAATTGCAAATCATTTTTTCCCAGAGACACAAGTATCATCTTAATTTTCTTTTTTGAGAAGCTCAACATCCCCCAAATAAACGCCACTAGGATTGAAAAATTAGGCTGCGCTACCGCCATCACCATACCTTCCTTGCTTAGGCTAGATTTAAGTGTTTTCCATGGAACTGCTGGGGCGCAATTTATGATGTAGTCGTATTTCTTGCCAGATGAGTTCTTCAGGCTTTTACCTAATATATATATATAATTACTAGGTTTATTTTTCTTGGAACATTTAATTCATTTATATATCAAACGGTATATATAATTACTGGTAAATATTGTAGCCTAAAATTAAGATTTTGAATTAATATGATGAAATTGTCAAGTTAAACACTGTGTTCTGTACACAATCTATTTGCTATATTTGACCTAAATTTGAATAAATGGTCATATAATATAAGTAATGTTAGGGGCATAATTGTAAAAATTGAACACCATGGTGTAAACTAACTAAATTACCTTCAGGGGTTTTGTAGTCAAGAACCTCATCAGCTCCCAAGCTTCTGACCAGCTCAACATTTCTGGCACCACAAGTTGCTGTAACATGGTGGCCCCCCAGCTTCGCCAGCTGGACCGCATAAGACCCGACACCACCCGAGGCGGCTGTGATGAGTATGTTTGCCCCTTTTCCAGTGCCGTCAAACTTGGTCCCGATCATTTGGAGACACTCCAGTGCTGTCAGGCCAGCTACTGGCAGCCCAGCAGCATTAACAGAAGACACTTCCTCGGGCCGGAGAGCAGTCTCTTTTTCTGAAGCAACAGCGTACTCGGCAAGTCCACCTGATTTCTGTTCATCAGCAATTCAACACAAAGAAAACCAATTAAATTAATTTTGTTATGTGGCAGTTGGAGTGATAAAAGACTTAACTTTTAGCTAAGAAGTATTAATTACATACCGCAAAACCTAGCCTGCATACAACCTTGTCACCAACTTTAAATGCAGTAGTTACTTCAGATCCGATTTGAATCACTTCACCAGAGATGTCAGTAACTGTTGCATAAATATATAGAATTAATGTCAATGTTAGTTAAAAAGATGGTGAATTCTGTAAGAACACCACTTGAAAATTAATACTGTACCACCTGTGCTTACCGGGGGTGAAGGGGAATTTAAATGGCAAAAATGGCCGAAGCTTCCCCTTTTGAATTTTGCAATCGGACAGGTTGATGCTTGACGCTCCTACTTTAACCAACACCTCATCTTTCTTTGGTTGTGGAATAGGAATTTCAACATTCTACATTCAAATTCAAATACACATGCATTGTAAATATATATATATATATATATAAAAGAATTGTATATATGAAGGAGATTGAGAAAGATGGAGATGATGTGCCTGAAGGGAGGCAATACCACCACCATAACGCTTGTACTGTATGGCATGCATGTTCATGTTCATGTTCATGTTCTTCCCAGCGACACCAGCCATGTATGATGTATCAAGAGAAAAGCAGAGTAATAATATAGAGAGATAGGAGGGTTAATTTGAAAATTCTAAGGCTCTCAAGTAATTTCAAACTTAACAACGTTCGAAGTGGATAATTGAGAGAATCAGAGGCTATCAGACGTACTATTTATAATATTTCGTTATGTGCATATTAATTTATCAGAGATGTAATCTTCGACACCAAGCAATTTAATTATTTGTTTATTGTCCAAGATTAAGTGTTTGACTGAATTTGATTATGTCACAGCAAGGCAAGCATATTAAAAGGTAAATAAATAAATTATCAGTTGAATTGACTTAATTTGTTCTTTTATTTATCATTTTCATATGTTTGGATTATTAAATATAATTAAATAACAGAATTAAATTAATAATCCTCTCTTGCTCTCCAAGAATACTTGTTTGCGTATCCAGACGTGTCTCTTTTGAATTTTCTCTGGATTTGAACAACTTTTGACCTACTTACTTTTTAATCAAGCAAGATCTGTGATGGCTTTTTCATTTTGCTCATCACGCGGATTAGTACGGATTGCAATATATTTTACCAATTAATGCTCAACAAAATTAAGATCGTATTATTAGGAGCAGATCTAGTATTTTTACCATTGAGAAGCAAAAAAAAAAATCGGGTTTAAATAACTAATCGAATTTAAATTCATTAACTAATTGGATACTCGATAAAAAAAAAAAAAAAAAAGCAATGTTTTGACTTATATTTTTCAATGTTCTAAGTTGTAATTTTTGATACTCAACTTATAATTCTAATCACAATTATAATTCAAGAAATTAATTTTGATTTTAACACTAAATTTAACCCGAATTACAAATCAAACATTCAGAGAGGACAAAAAAAATTTTCAGAGAAAGAGAAAAGTCGATCAGGATTGATAAATCACCACTAAAACTCAACATTCAGGAGGGCAGCTGCCCTCCTGGAACCATGTGAGTCCACCCCTACGTATTGTTATTGAAGCATATAATAGTTCATAAGTTACCTATCACATTCCGTGGTAGCTTTTACCAAGATTTAAAAGAACTCACCTATCACATGACGGACGGGAACTAGAAAATTTAAATAAGTGGAGAGAAGGACATCAAACATAAAATGCAAAAATAATATAATGTGGCACTTTTTGATAATAAATACCTATAAAAATATACTATATTTAAATTGTGTGAACAAATATTTATTTAAATTAAATATTTTTTATAGAGTAAAGATGTTGTCCCCCTTGAATCTGTCCCCTATCTGTCCCCCTAACAACTTTCCTTTTTTGTTCCCTCACGTGGTCAAAATCTACCCTCTTCAATCTTCAATCTTCTCACGTGGCGAGGAGAGCGTGGTGCACCGTCGAGATCTGGTGAGGAGAGCGTGGTGAACCGTCGAGATCCGGCGAGGAGAGCGTGGTGCACCTTCGAGATCTGACGAGGAGAGCATGGTGCACCGTCAAGATTCGGCGGGGAGAGCGTGGTGCGCCATTGGAGAGGGTCCATGCTAGCCCAGCGAAGGTTGTCACAATGCAACATATGAATACTTCATTAGTTAGATATGAATACTTCAGTTGTTAGATATGCGTACTTCATGTTACATATGAATACTTCTTGGAAGAGGTGGGATGAGAGAGATGAATCTGACTTTGAATTTTGAATTGTATAAATTATTTCGAACATGTATGAATACTTCATAATCGTCAGTATGAATAATTCTTTAGTTAGATATGAATACTTCATTGTTTTAGATATGCACACTAGTCTGTTGAGAATATTTCTTGGTCCCAATCTGGGCAAGTGTGAATATTATTAGTGTCAGATGTGAATATTGTTAGTGTCATGTGTGAATACTTTATTAGTTAGATATGAATAGTTATATATATGAATATTTCATTTGTTATATATTGAGTACTTCATTAGTTAGATATGAATACTTCATTTGTTATATATGCATACTTCATGTTAGATATAAATACTTCTTGGAAGATGTGGGTGAGGGATGAATTTGACAATGAATTTTGAATTGTATAAATTATTTTGAACATGTATGAATACTTCGTAATCGTCAGTATGAATACTTCTTGGAAGAGGTGGGGTGAGAGATGAATCTGACTTTGAATTTTGAATTGTATAAATTGTTTCAAACATATATGAATACTTCATAATCGTCAGTATGAATACTTCATTTGTTTAGATATGAATACTTCTATATTTAGATATGAATGATATATAGTTTCGCTGTAGTGGTCCCCAATCTTGGTAAATGTCGCTTTCAGACGATTGCGGTCCCCAATCCAGGCTGTCACAAGACGTCAGCGGTCCCCCTGGTTGTTACTGGTCCCCTCCAGCTTGTGTTTACATATGACAAATAGTTATGATAATAAGTATGAATACTATAAATTCGTAGGTATGAATACTATACGTTTTGACTATTAATAAGATAGCATTAATCTTGCTCTTTAGTGGTAGTTAACACGTTTTAACTAATTTTTTTGTCTTTTAGTGCGGGGGACAGATAGGGGACTGAAGTAGGGGGACTGTTAGTCGATCCCTTTTTTATAATGCCCTTTTCATATATCATGTTATTGTATATATAATTAATAATTTTTCTTGATATATCAATTTTTTTAATAAATTAACAACTCTTTCTCGTAACCATATTCATTACAACACGTTTAACTCTTTAACAATTCTCTTTGTACTCCTAATAAAAGGAGAGAAGGATTTGAGATCTGAAACATCTATATATACAACCATACTTTTAAGTTTTAAACAAGAGAAAAAAAAATAAAATATTCCAACTTCGGTAAGGACCTGTTCAGTAGCTCCTCATCTCATGCGATTTTTTAGAAAAAAATGACTATATTAGTGTTTTTTTTTCCCTTCAACTGTTCGGCAGCATCTTTTTATTTCCTATTTCATTTCTCTGTAAGGGTTTAGTTCCCTGCAGCCTTCAACTTTTACGGAGGAAAACAAAATTTAGTCTTAGCTCTGTATTTTTTCCCCCAACTTGCGTAGCTCTTTTCAACTTAATTAATTTGTAGTTTTCTCCAACTTAATTAATTTGAAGTTGTTCAAGCCCAAAAATTCCTGCTTCTAATAATGCTCCAATTATTTATTGCAATGGTTGAAACCGTATTTAATTATCGAATTTATTTATTTTATGTATTAACTATAATTTTCAAGACCAAATTTACTTTGAAGCTATTTTGTTTTTTCATAAACAACCATAGTTAAACAAACACAATTTAACAATATAATAGAACAAATACAACTAAACGAGATTTTCAATACAATTTGTGAGTTGTGTATGACAGAGATTAAAGAGTTCTTTGTAATTTCGTGGTGTTTATTTATATTCCCTCATTTATTTATTTTTGAGAATTTGATATATACAATCATATTTATCATAATCAGTTATTACTTATTAGTATCACTACATTTAATATAATTTAATTTTAGTATTGCATTTTCTATAAAAAAAACAAAGAAAAAAACAACATCCTAACAAATTTCTCATGCATTTGCCAAATACCTATATTGTAAAATTTCCATGAGTTAAATTACTTTAGTTTTGATAAATTGGCAATATTCTCATATTAAAAAAATTTCATTCCCACAAAATTTCCTTGCTGCCGAACATGCTCTAAGTCAGAATATATGACTTAGAAGGAGTCCATAGAACAAAATGCAAAGCAAAAAATTGTGCTAAAGTGAGAAAAAAGTGTAGATCCAAAACAAATATAGTATATAAGAAAATGAAAATAATCAACAAATATACATAAAACATGGATAATTCTTGCAAGATCAATTTACATCTCAAAATTCAAAAGCGAAAAAATTCCATCTGCATCTGTTCATAATCATTGTATGTGCTCATCCTAATTTTTATATATACAACAATAGAAACAAAAGCTCAAGTCTCTTCATGATAATACCCATAATATTATTATGATTATCCCAAGCAGCACCAATTTATTGTCATTTTCTGATAATCCTCCGAAACTTCCCGGTATCAAATTCAAACTGGACAAATCCACAAACCTGCCCTTAGGTAGATGCATCATCCCCATAATTGCACTAAATATAAGTCCAAAAAATCCTCTAACAATGGTGCTAAGAAACTTGAAAAATCCAGAGATAACAGAAGCTACAATATAAAATATTATCCTAATTACATATTCACCAATTGTGCTGAAGGTGCTCGCAATGAAATCTAGTAAACCACCAATTACAATTCCAGGCGTGAATACCAATTGCAAAGTAGGTGTTATGAGCAGAACAAGAAGTGTGGCTACTTGTGTTAATGATCTCAAAAACCACATTATAAGCTTGAGAATCATCTCTTTCCTAGTTCCCACTGTGTTCCCCCTCTAATATAATTTGGGTTTTTTATTGGGAACATTTTATTTTGGAAACTGGAAAACTACATTTAGGATTTCGATAATGTTATAAATATAGAGAGTTCATGTAAAAATGGAAAAGGTTTTTCTTTGACAGTTTTTTTATTTTACAATTGAGTACGATTTCCAGGGTACTTGCTAAATTTTCAACTGTCCAAAAATAGAATATTTTGTATTTGAAGATTGCAAGTCAGCATCCTTGATATACCTAATTTAGGTGGATAATATCCAAACGGCATAGATATATACAAAATTATATATAGTATTAAACTTGATATTTGAACATACAATTATATAATATTTAAAATTATGATGAGATTTATTTATACAATATTCTATAAAAAAAAAAATTATTAATTTATGAAAAGATTGATTTATACCACATCTTATATAATTTTATGAAATTAGCCAAAAAAAAATTAATTGGACCAATAATTATAAATTCTTTTTTATTATACAATATTATGTACATAGTATGTATTATACAATACTATGCTCTTTATATCCTCTCTTGTTGTTTTCCACATGACCCACTATTTCATTATTACAACTTACATCAGAAGTATTAGCAGTTGCAGTTAGGGGTGTACAACGGGCGAGTCGAAGATATTTTATTAAAATTTGAATCCAACCCGATTACACCGGGTTAAAAAAATTATTTACTTGACCCACCCATAACCTAACCCAACCCATCTTTTTTTTATATACGGGTTATTACGGGTTATGCGGGTTAGACGGGTTAAACGGGTTATAATTTTGATCGAAAATCTATTATATATCTTTTTACTATTTTTATTAAAACTAGGTACAAATAAAATTGACAAACATAAATAAAATAGAAATAATTTAGCATATAACATTATAACAAAAAAAAACATATCCAGAATGTAACATCCTAAAAAAAAAGACAACGATATATAACAATCACATATAAAATTCATGAAATAAAAAAACATAACAATTCAAATTCATGAGTAGCGGATCATCCTTTCAACAGATATCTTCTGTGATTTTTATCAAAGCTTAAATGAGTCCCCATCCCCTGGGATATCTCATATTTTGAGTGACCTACGTGTCCGGTGCCTATTCGGGGATAACACAGGGGCCCAGTATTGTTTAAGCTTTGAGATTCAAGCAAAACGTCTTTGAACAGTTGAGATTTTCCAAAAAGTCACGCAAAATATGAGATATCTCAGAGGACAGAACGTCTTTGAACAGTTGAGATTTTCCAAAAAGTCACGTAAAAAATGAGATATCTCAGAGGATGCGAATTCAGCCTAAACACAGCACTCATCCTTTCAACAGAGATCTTATGTGATTTATTACCCGTGCTGCTGTGATATTACCCGTGCCATGCCGTGATAGAAGCATGACTTTTTTACATCCTTATTCTTGAGAGATTTTTCATTATTTAGAAATAAAATAATATTTTATGCTGAAAAGAGGAGTTGGAATGGATTTTCGAAAAGAAAAGGAGAATCGGAGCAAAAATCCGATGCAAGGAGCTTGCATCTCAAGAAAAAAAATTCAGTGTAGCTCTGTTATAGAGAAAAATTGTTACACCGAAATTTTGATACGGTGCAACCTGTTTTCTGCCGAAGCTTTAGTGTCGCCAACTCTCTCTGACGATCCACCAACTTTGATACAAACAGATCCAAAAATAGATCAATATTTTGAAAGAGAAAAACAATAAAAAAATAAAAAAAACATCAGGTGTTCATCGGGCCGGTTTAATTGCTCCGGTTCTCTCTCTTTTCGTAAAATTCACCCCAAGCCTTCCCTTTTCAACATAAAATATTATTTTATTTCTAAATAAAAAAATATATATATCCCTCTTGAATATGCTGGCCTGAAACAATCTTTACTTTTTATCCTTTTTGGTTGAAAACTGCGCTAAATTTCAAAAGACAATCCAGCAGAATTTTAGGAATTCACTGCACACTATTCATCATCATCATCTGGAAAAAACAAAAAACAAAGACAGCCAAAAATATTAGAATTAAAATTTTGGGGTTTGAAGTTACATGAAATTCAATTTATAAACAATAGAATGAGGCCAAACTAAGTTCTTGGTAAACTTTCCATGCGAGCCCCTTCAAAATGCTTCTTATAATTGTAGTGTGCAAACCTTCTTGTTTATCCCCTGAACTTTCGAACTCTTTTGTATTGCCTTTCAAAATACTATCTTGCCTTAAAATGCTTTTCAATATATTTTTTTATTGTCGTTTAAACATATACCGTGTCTTTGAATTTTAAAAATGCTGTACCGTATCAGATACGATACAATACTTGTATCTGTATCCATATCCGTATAGCATAGTTATGCAATTTACATTAACAATACTTGATTGACTGTACTAGACAAATTCTCTTTATCAAAAGTTCACCCAGGCTTCTGAAACATCCAAAACTGGAGCTTTCAAATAAACTTTTCTAATATTTTATTGCCAGATATTGCAGATTGGTAGTCATTCACTTGGACAAAAATCAAAGTTGTAAATAAAGTTTTTGGTTTGACAATTTGAAATCTTAACACATACAAAATACTAATGGTAGTATATATGAACGGGGAACTTTCATTTGTGTCCCTGAAAAACTCTAGAGATCGCTGGTCCCTGCAAAGTGAGAAATATCATGCACGTGCCCCCGAACCGTAGAATATATAACATATATGGATGTACCGCAACAAAACATGAAGTTCTACCATCATTTCCCCCCATTACTCAAAGAATGGCCAAACTACCCCTCAATCCACAGTCTTGTAATCGCAGATGAAGGGAAAAGGAAGACAGCATAAGTCTTGGAAACAATAAAAGGAGGACAAAGTTTTAGTCAAGGCCAAACTACCCTTCAATCCATACTATCTTGCCAAAGAGAACACAATACTTGTCATAAAATGAGGACATAGTTTTAGTCAGGGCTTATAGGGGCATTTGACATACTTTCCTCATCAATAACCAAAAAATCTCTAATTTTGAAGAAGTTAATGTATACAAACTATGCCTCAATAACAGATGTTTTACAGCATTAGCGTTCTTACTTGTGCCCATTACCACAATGTACATAACTCTTCTTTTTTAATACAATTGTTAGTGGCGCAAAGCCAACTAACCTTAAAAAAAGGTATATTCCAAAGCAGAAGAAATAATTCTTCTCACTGCCCAAATTCATACTAACTTAATACAGTTCTTCATTACAAAAAATCAGCGAAGGGCTCCAATGTTCATGATTTTGGTGCCAAATTATGTCAATTTTTTTTTTTAATTTGAGCTTGAAAAAGAAAATCCAAAATGTCAGATGTATTCTATACATCTCACCAGATGCATCTAAACAACTGGGGTTTGGACTTCAGTCTGATAGGCATCGGAGTTTGCGGATTGTGATATTTCTGGGTTAAATGATTTTCTTGTTCTTAATACACATTCAAGTCATGAATATTTTTCTGCATATATTACACGATTGTTGTTTGAGATTGCTGTTTGTCATCTGAAAGTTCATAAGATTCCTGTTTGAGATTTAACTTCATCTGCACCAACTTGGCACCAAAACGTTTGGCATTGGATCTCTCTTCAAATCAAACCCTTAATTAAAAATAAAGCTTTCCAGTTTCCATGAATATAAATGCCTTAAAAGCTTATGAGGTGTTTGCTTTCCCTTGAAACTCAGTATAAGTAAACATGCCAAGCAAAGTTTTTGCAAACTAATGTAGCTTAGCAAAATTACTTGCAACTTTATGGTAAAAACTCAAATTGAAATAAACAGAAAGTATCACGGCTAAGAAACCTAGCTCTATATTATCACACAGGACAATATTAAGAAATTTCTCATCAGACTACATGATAATTCACAATGATTGACTGTAAACCAGATTAAGTTGTAAATATAAATACTTCCCCTCTTTTTGTTTGCTTCTAGCAGAAAATCCTAGTTCTTCACTCCTCAAATGAACCTAATTACTAAACTAGTTCTTACTTTTATATGCCATCAAATCAGAAGAAAAAAAAAATAGAGACAAATTATAGCAAAAAAGGGAGAAAAAATCTATTTAAAGGGGGGAAATTACCAAAGTAGCGGCGCTCGTTAGCAGCCTTGGCCTTGTCAAGCATCTTGTCTAGATCCTGTTTGAGCTGCACATCCCAATTGACGAGGCTGTTCACAAACACTGCGCCAAGCCCCATTCCGATCACATGTTCCCAAGGATCTAAAACGAAACCGTGCATCCCTTCGATCAGATCAAGACTAGAACAATTCGAAATAAAAAAGAGGTAGAAATAAAGAAGGAACGGGGAAAGAAGAGCAAAGCAAAGTACGTACGGCGCATGTAAGGGAGCTTGCGGAGAGCATTGGAGTACATCTGAGTGCCCAATCCCAGCAGCATCCCGATCGCCGTCGCCGTCGCTGGCATTGTTGCGAGCTCTGTGATTGAGAATTTGGGTTTGGTCGGAGAGAGTATGCTGCGCAGCCTGCGCTTAATCAATGGAGATGGCGATTGAGTCAGAAAACATGGTCGGATCGTTCTCGGCCTATTACGAAGATTTGGGCTTTGGGCTTTGGGCCTTAGTTGGACTACTTATCTCATGTTTTAATAGGCCTAACAAAGAAAACCTTTAAGCTTGCAACCTGGGTTTTTTTTATCACCTCGGCCTTTCCACTTTTGTTCGACAAATTAAATTGGTCACTAATTTGGAAAGAGGAAGATCTGATGGACTTCCATTTATTGGATTACGGATTTTAATGAGTCTGCACCTCTAAAACCCGCTAAAATGAATGAACTTCAGACGAACCCATTCGACCCCTCAGCTTTGTCACTAACCTGAGTAGGTTTTGTAAACTAAAATCCAATCGCAAAATGCGTCTGATAATAAATCCAACCGTCTGATACTCTAATATGAATAATTATTAATGTACATGCGCTACAGTAACTGCATTTATGCATTTAGAGGAATAATGTATTATGCTCTCCACTAATTATATTGTGTCCACTAATTATTATTCTAAAAAGATATTATATAGTCTCAACTTATTATTATTCTAAAATCCCAGCAGCACCCTTTCAAAGCCTCGGCACTAATTCCGTGTCAACATTTCTCTAACAAAAATAGTTGACCTCATAAAAATAAATACTTCAATGCATAGATATAAATACTTTCAATACTTAGATATTAATACTTTCAGTGTCACATGTAAAAAGATGAGATATCCAATTACAACATTATGGTAGTTTAGGTCTCCACAAGCAGTTATGTAAAAATTACAACATTGTTTACTATATAAATATAAATACTTGTGTTCTTTGAACTACATACTTCAAGATTTGACTATTAATTGATTTAAAAAAAAAGATTTGACTATTAATATTAAAAAAAATGTTATAGATCTGGAACGGTTGCGGACCCCACAAGCATTTATGATAGTTTAGGTGCGGGTACGACGTCAGAAATTTCAAAAAAAAGGTGCGGGTATGATTATTTAAAAATAATTAATTTATCATTTACATTGTTTACTATATAGATATAAATACTTGTGTTTTTTAAACTATATACTTCAAGATTTGACAATTAATATTTAAAAATAAAGTTACAAATCTGTAAAAGTTGCGGTCTCCACAAGCAATTATGGCAGTTTAGGTACGGGTACGACATCAGAAATTTCAAAAAAAAGTGCGAGTACGATTATTTAAAAATAATTAATTTATCATTTACATTGTTTACTATATAGATATAAATACTTGTGTTATTTGGACTACATACTTCAAGATTTAACTATTAATATTAAAAAAAAATTACAGATCTGAAGTGCAGTTTGGTCCCCACAAACAGTTATGACAGTTTAGGTGCGGATACTGTAGCGCGAGTACTCATATCAATTTCCCTCTAATATATCATAGCATCTTCTTACATCAAAGTAAAAAAGAAAAAAAATAGATATTCTATTATTAAAGAATTTGACACCCCATTGATAGGACTGGCAAAAAAACTCATGGCTCGTGGCCCGCTTGGTATTCACCCGTGACTCGATCGGTAACAGCTCGTTCGTTAGTGGATCGAGTTAAAATTAGCTCGCTCGCTACATACTTGAGCTAGAATTAATGAATTTGAGTTTGGTCTAGCTCAGCACGAGCCAGCTCAGTCGTTAACGAGCTATTTTATATACATAGTTTAGTAGTTTAATCGGATCCATTTACTTCAGATTGATGATATTATGGTCTATGGATGTTATAGCCAGTGTTATGACAATTACACTTTGGACTGTGTTTAAGTTGATTGGTAATTTTATATGAAATATGTGTGAATTAATTATAAGCAATTAAATTAATTTGTATGATTTTGTTTGATTTGGTATGCATGAATTTATTCTGTAAATATATTTGCATGAATTTAGGATTTTGATATATTTGTATGTATGAATTTAGATGTAAACTTAATTTATAGTAGTTGATTTGCTTAATTACAATTGAATTAAGAGTATTCTTCAGTAATTAGTCATATAAATATTATTTTATTTTAGCCATAATTAATTGATAAGATGTGTTATGAAAATTTAAGATATAGTAGGAAAGAAAATATACAAATTTATAAATTTACCAAGCTAATAACGAGCTAGCTCGACTCGCTCGGACAAGTCACGAGTCGGTCTTGAGCAATAGTTTTAGCTCGGGATCTAAAATTCAAACTCACTCACTCAGCTTGATTCACCAACAAGCTGAGTACGAGTGTGGACTAGCTCGCTCTTTAACAGCTCGTTGCCACCCCTACCCATTGATGATATATGCCATGAAAGGAGGCAAAACCTTAGGGGCATTTTCGACTTAGAATAAAGCACGAAAACTATCCTTTGCGGCCTGAAGAAAAACGCTATCACACTATTTCAATAATGAATTCTACATCCAAAAGAATAGCACTATTTCTAATCTAATATGTAAATTAGCAGGTACACTAGTACGGTGTCTTAGAATATTATTTTCATACAAGAGATGAAAAACCTCTTGTACAGCTTTCTTATGTACAAAAAACAAAGCAACTTAATCTAGGTTAAGAAAGCATTATTACATAGCATGCAAGCACAGCTTCCTCCCTCCATAATGGAAGTATTGATTATGTACCAGTTTTCAGAGTTTAAGATTCTCCATTTCTTTGCCTTCCTGTAATTCCCCTGAAGGACTAGGGTTAGTATTGGACCTCAAGCCAGAGCTGGCCTCTTCGCTATCACACCCTGGCCTCTCAGTAAGAAACTGCTCCCAGAACACATCATTAATTCTGGCTGGTGGGCCCACAGGTTCCCCTCTCTCTACTGCCTCCTCTTGCGACCCACCTGACCCGTTTTGACTACCTACCTTCTTTTCATTTCCTATTCCATTTTCAGTTCCACTCCTGTTCTCACTTATGATTCCAGATCCATTTTCAGTTTCACTCCTGTTCTCACTTCTGATACCAGTTCCATTGGTGTCTTCACCTCTCTCATCTACAGCACTCATATTTGCAATGTTTAAATCCCGACCCATGTCCATCTCCATAGAAGGGAAAGAAGCCAAGGTTAGATCCAGGTTGGAAGAGAAAGGCCCATCTCCAGCCAATTGTGTGCTCTTCAAGGGACAAAGTGAGGTATCCGAAATCCTGACATGCGGGCCCACATTGTCATCCTCTTCATTTGAGCTGTGTGTGCTCATAGCAGCCATTGCAGGACACAACCCTAATTTAAGCTTATCAAAACTCTGATTGATTAAACTAAAATCAGTTCTCCCGGAACTACTGCTACTGCAATGGTCCTCATACAAACTGCTGCTGTTGTTATTCGTAAAATTATTATTATTGTTGCAACTCTCCATCAGCTCAGGGGAGTATTGCATATCCTCCCCAGTGGGGAGCCGACGCTTCTTGTGGAGGGAATCAGTGACTGGAGAAGGATCCGGCAACCCTTGTAACCCAGGGCTGGGTACTGACATAGCTGTTGGACCTGGTAACCTGTTTGCCATCTTGATGAGGTTGTCCATGAAGCGGGGATTGGCAGTGGCCTTCTGCAGGAAAGTGATCATCTTCTGTTGGCGCTGCTCCATATATTGGATACGGCGCTCAATGTCTCCGATCTGGATTTCGGTTCCTGACTGCTGTTGCTGGAACCGCCAAAGCTCATTCTGAAAATACACCATTGTTAGTTGCCCATGCATGTATTAGATAAAGCATTACTCTAAGAACTTGTGTATCTTTACATCAAGCTCTCCTACTGGTCGGTACCTGCAGGTACATGCTTGTACTGGTCTGACCAATTTAATTGCCTTCTTGATTTTGTTGCCTTCTTTAAAGTTAAAACAGATTATGAGTGAATTGAGATTTAATTCACAATTGACTATTTTGGGAACGGTTAAATTGAGTAAATAATTCATCGCAGGGTGGGACAGAATGAGTGGGGCTTAACAAAAAAGACATGATGAAAATGTTCAAGGCATAGGCCAGAGTTTTTGGCCTAGATTGTCATAGTGACGTATGTCAGTCTTAACCAATTTGAACTAATATTGATGATAGAATGCAAGGTATGTTGTCAATTATAAAGAAGTGAGCTTGCACCTCAGATGCTAAACTCCTACAGTCTTTTTCTTTTTTAAGTATCTGTCCACAGTGATCTTAGTGGGTTGGACACGAATAAGATAACCACGCAACCAAGATTGAATTTGCAACTGTACCTGAAGGCCTGTGCGCTCACGCGTTAGACGATCAATCTCCTCCTCAAGTGCAGCTCGCTCAGCTTCTGGCAGTGGGCCTGCTGGTGGTTGGCTATGGCTGTGGATTGGCTTCCGTCTGTAGATGCTCTTTAAAAGGTGCTTCTTGCCTTTTATGAAATGGTCGTTTGCAAATTCCCATTTCTCTGGATCTATCTTTCGGAAACCCTGCATAACAGTCATAATACAAGATAATTAGGAATAACAGTTTTAACAATATGATGTTAACAACGTCATATTTAAAACCATTCCAGTTCCTTTTGTGCAGGCATGCAACAACTGATTTTTTTTGACATGCCACCTAATGATTTTGTATTTATTTTAATATAAAACTATATGGGATAGGTTACATTGGCAACAATATTATCTGAAATCACTAACAACCGACGCAATGCTTATCAAAACAACAAAAGCAAAATTTTAGAAATGTTCTCCATGTTTTAGACATAGAGTGCATCAAATTTGGTGTGCTTTGAAGGACTGCTCATCCATTGAGTGATTTAAAATATAGAGGAATATCATTTTTTGATTGGTGACCGAACAACTCTCAAAGTGCACCAAATTTCATGCACAGTCTGACTCCGTAATAAAGAATAGACCCGTAACTTCAAATTTCCATTTTTATGAATTTGATGAACAGATCATAAGCTACAGCAGCTTGTCTTTGATGACAATGAGCTAATTATAGATAAAATTGCAATTACTGCAGGATTGGATGTAATCTCCAACTTAGCATAATACTGGAGGTTATCTGGTCCAGTATTGTACCAGTTGGGTCCCTACAATATGATTTCAGTCCATAAAATCCTAAGAGATGAAAGCAAAAACGTAGAACCACATCTATTATGAAAGCTACAAAAGTAGCTAACATATGCGCATTATTAGTAGCCTAAATCAGAACAAAACTGAATTTTGCATAACCTGCAGGGGACCTCACTCAAATAAAAACCAGATCCAAAGCATCCTAAAAATAAAATCAACCAGAATCAAGGAATTAACCCAGTGAATAACACTGGGGTCTGGACTGGCATATGAAATCAGAGAAACTTCACATGAAACTCAGTGCAAGATGAATCAATTAAGCAAACGTTTCGAATCAACAACCTAACCTAATCTAACTTAACTTTTACAACGGAAACGATACCAGAAAAGAGAAGTTATGACACTCACATATGTATTGAGCTGGCGAATGAAGCTGGAGAAATTATTGTGCTTGAAGTAGGTGGGAAGGAGGCGGGCTGCAAATTCGGGCGGATCCCAGACCACAAAGCTCGCACCCTCATCGGCCCAAGCGACGATGTCGTTCGTCGAAGGATCGTCTATCATTTCGTAAGTTTTGACGAGAAACGGCGCCGGTCCTCCACCGCCCCCGCCTCCACCGTGCGCTCCTTCCATGAGCGAGCTATCTTATTCTGCGGTGCGACGCGAGGATAGAGAATAGATGGAATGGAATAGATCGAGGTGGGTGGGAGTAGCGATGACCGGACGACCTTCGGTTTCTAGAATCTAGGTTCTTCCGCTGTCCTGTCTGTGCTGCTATTTCTTTGGTCCGGTCGCTGACGCTGGCTTTTTCTTCTGTAAATCCTGGTCCGATTTTGTCCGCGGGCTCACAGTGTGGGGAATTTTTTTTTTAAACCATGAATAATTAAATAAATTTTATGGAACTAATATAATGATTTTTTTTTTTTTTTTGGAGAAATCATAAGAACCGTGGGGTTTCCACGGTCTCACAATTTCCTCAGACCGTAAAAACCCCACAATCTCAATTTTTTTTTTTCGATTTTCTCAATTCTTCGCAATTGCGGTACAATTTATGCCGCAGGAGATCCCTATTTTTTTTTCTCCTTTTTTCTCCAGACCGACTGGTCCACACGATCTACACAAAATTTACTCCAGACCGTGCGGACGGTCCGCTCTTCATTTTTTTTTTCAGTGTTCGGTCCGTTCTTCATAATTACAAAATAAATAATTCAAACAATACTACATGCATTTACACTAAAAAAACTACATGCACAAAAACCATGCATCTACATAAACCATGCAAATAAAAAATTCATTCAACAATTACTACATGCATCTACACTAAAACAAACTACGTGCAAATAAACCATGCATCTACATAATTACGAAATAAATAATTCAAAAAATACTACATGCATCATCTACACTAAAAAAAACTACATGCACATAAACCTTGCATCTACATAAACCATGCAAATAAATAAATCATTCAACAATTACTACATGCATCTACACTAAAAAAAAACTACATGCAAATAAACCATGCATCGAAATAATTACAAAATAAATAATTCAAAAAAAATACTACATGCATCATCTACACTAAAAAAAACTATATTATGCACATAAACTTTGCATCTACATAAACCATACAAATAAATAAACCATTCAACAATTACTACATGCATCTACACTAAAAAAACTACATGCAAATAAACCATGCATCTACATAGTTACAAAATAAATAATTCAAAAAATACTACATGCATCATCTACACTAAAAAAAACTACATACACATAAACCATGCATCTACATACAACATGCAAATAAATAAATTATTTAACAATTACTACATGCATACTAAAAAAAACTACATGCAAGTAAATTACTACATAAACTATTTTTTAATACTACAATTACAACATAAACCATTTATACTACTAAAAAAAATACACATAAACTATTTATACTACAAAAAGAAAAAAAATTACATAAATCATTTATTTATACTACAATTACTACATAAACTATTTATACTACATAAACCATTTATTCTAATCATTTATTCATAATTGCAAATATTTATATTAAAAAAAATTAGTCAAACTAATAATTATTGAAAACCGGATCGAACCATCAAAAAAAAAATGAAGACCGGACCGTCCACATGGTCTGGAGTAAATTTTGTGTAGACCGTGCAGACCACTCGGTCTGGAGAAAAAAAAAAGAGAAAAGAAGAAAAAAAAATAGGGATCTCATGCGACAGAAATTGTGCAGCAATTGCGAAGAATTGAGAAAACCAGAAAAAAAAAAAAAGGTTGAGACCGTGGGGTTCCCACAGTCTGGGGAGAAGGCAATTGTGAGACCGTGGAAACCCCACGGTCCTTATGGTTTTCCAAAAAAAAAAAGCCAACATATTGGTTCCGTAAAATTCATTTAATTATTTATGGTTTACAAAAAAAATTCCAGTGTGGGTCCCGATAATCTACAATTGTGGTGGGGACGAGTTCACAAAATTTTAATAAATCTTGGCCGTTTGATCTAAATGGGACCGTTTGATCTATTATCTTTGATTTAATTGAGCTTCTGGTTTTTGTGTTCACCTAAACCCCTAAATTAATTAAAATATTTCTATTAATTACCTGCCAAGTTTATGTTAGTTTTGTACTGAGAGCATCTACATTCCTAAAACTCAAAAGGATTTCTAAATAACTGTTAACTACTTTTTAGAAATTATGGTCTTTAAAGTTTCTAACTCTCACATCCCTGAAACTCATTTTAGAGTTTCTATTAAACCACGTCAGCAACAAATTAAAAAAGGAGAAACAATTTGAGCCAATCATTTGGCCAACATAGAGTTTATAAACAGTTTCTTAATAAGAAACTTTCATGCATAGTTTCTAAATAAGAAACTCTCCCACATTCCTGAAACTAGATTAGAAACTGCCACGTCAGATTAAAAATCTTAATAGTTTCAGGGATGTAGATGCTCTAAGAAACCGTTTATAAACTCTGACGTGGCCAAATAATTCGCTGAAATTCTTCTCTCTTGTAATTTATTTGCTGATGTGGCCATTAAGAAACTCTAATTTTAGTTTCAGGGATATGGGGGTTTAGAGACTTTCAGAGATAAAATTTCTAAAAATTAGTTAACAGTTATTTAGAAACTCTAAGAGTTTCATGGATGTAGACGCTCTGACGTGATATGAGTGAAATTGTGGTATTTTGCAAAGCACATATTGGTCTGTGCTATTTGTTATGGATTTATATTTTTATTTTTTAAATTTAAATAGTTGATTTAAACTGTTTGATATAATTTTTATGTATAAATATTAAGGTTCTAAATAGCGTGCTATAGCGTTTTTAGACCATAAAAGTTATGGTACTATTAGTGCTATAGCGGCACTATTTGAGGATAGCGCTGTTTTTTTAACCAATCCGTTATGACGCGATAAACGCTATTTAAACCTTTGATAAATATAATGAGATATAAATTTTATATATTTTCTAAAAAAATTAATATTTTTTATATAGATAGAAAATTAATATTTTCGAATGGTCTAAAATATTTATATAAAGTAATTTCTATCTATATAAGAAGATAGAAAGGAAACTTAAAAAAAAATTGATTTTGAAATACATTTTTATATATAAAGATATTAGACGGTTTTGATCGGTTGTCTGACTTATAAACACAAACATATTTATTTATCATATAATTCATTTTGAGATCCATAAAAAATAAACAATACAAGGACGGGCCTAGGACGGGCCTATTATTGTTTTCCATGGGCTAAATTTTCTGTTTACTCAATATAATTGGGCCGAATTGGGCTCAGTTCTACTGGCTCAGCCCGTGTGCAATGCACAACATCTATGTCATATAGATCTATAAAAAAAAAAGGCCTAAATCCATCATAGCATTATTTCTATGTCAAGAAAGAACGGATTGGTGACATAGAACCAAGGCCTTTGTTGAACCTTGGTATTTCTCAAAACGACCCTGGATGTTTTTCCTTTATTTCGTAGTATAATCATTCAAAATTACTATCTCAATAGTCAAAAGTAAAAAAATTCCTTTTTATATCTTTTTTATTATTTCTCCTTTTTAGCATGATAAAGATTGATTGTCATTCTATGTCTAGATCTCACTGTGCATTACAATCTCAATAAGAATTTGTTCGACTCTTAAAAATCATATTTTCTTAGTTATATTCGAATTAAGTCTTAATTAATTTGATTTAATTTGTTTTGCGTTCTTAACACCTTGATTTTGATGTGTATAATTGGAAACAAAATTAACTACTATCTCTTGAGAAGTGTACATATATAACTACATATAGTTCATCTGAATCTTTGGAGAAGTAAATAATTGAGAATCTCAAGAAAGAAAATTAATACTCTCCATACTTATTATATATAATTACTTTTCCAAAGTATATACTGTACATGTAAAAGAGGTTTTATTACAAACAAATCAAATAAAATGTCAAATTGTGCTTCTCATCTTAACGTCCAATTAATGCAAAACCTTAATAATTTACTGAAATTGGGACTGTATGTAATCGACAGTCTTCTTATCCAGCATAAACGCCTTGGCAAGAATATCATCTGGTATTGCTGGATGTGATCCAAACAACGAATCGGAAATCCTCACTACACCGGGATTCTGGCTACTCAAAACCGAGAACGCCTCAACGTGAACGTCTCCGAAATTGTATTGGAAATGAACCAACCCAATTGGGAACACAAACACATCTCCTTTGTTCAACACCTTAGAGAACAGCTTATTGTCTGTGGTGATGAAGCTGACGTACAACGACCCCTTGATTACTGTCAACACTTCAGTTGCACGCGGGTGGCTGTGCGGTGAGTTGAGACCCTTTGGTGCAAAGTCGAGGCGCTCTGGCATCACACCATAGGTGTTCAGGCCAGGGAATTTGTCAACTGTTACCAAATTTACCGAAAGCCCCTGCTTGTTTCTGGTGTCGCCGGCTATGTGAAGGCCGGAGAAGGTGAAATCATCAGCAGTTACGAGGCTCGGGTTCTTGCATGCAACTCCATTTACAAATACTGCATTGGAATGGAAGAGGAAATGTTAATATCGGAACTAGTACATATATATACATATGCAGAGCAAAGCAAATGTAAGTCATGCTATAAGTGAATAAAAAAAAAATTAACTAAATTCAATATTGTATAAATATGTGTTATAAACCTGGTGATGTTTTGTCAGCTACACAGAAATCTTGAAGGGGGCTTGGCTCGGAACCAAATACTAGCGAGACAGAGATAACCATAAAAAATGCGAACAGAAAGATGTGGGAAAGAGCCATGTGTGTGGCTTTAATCTCACAAGTGAAAAGAAGAGACAAAGAGATAGAGAGAGATGTAATTGATATAGAAAGAAATTTGGTTGGTTTTTGAGTTGTGAGATGTTGGAATTAGAAATGGACTTCTACAGAGTTTATATATATAGCGTCGAAAAGGCTGTTGAGAAAGGTCGTGCGAACTCATCATAAAATATTAAATGGAAGAGGTCTATACGTATGGTTTGTACGACCAAGTATAAATTGGGAAGGGAGATGCATTCCGAGAATTTATGAGAAGAAGTCATGTTCATATTTGTGAATGCATGTAGTAAACTCCTGCTCCGTTGCACATACGATATTGGCTACATCTTAATTTTATATTGTGTACAATAGCGATATTTTACCACATGGTGCCATCATTATCCACCTCCTTTTTTTTCGGGCTTTTCAAGTAATTTTAAATATTTATTTCTTCTTCATCTCTTAACTTATGAAATGTGCAGGTTGGTTTTTTAATGGCAAATACAGAACCTCACCTTAACCATTAATTTGCATTGTTTAGATGCCATATAGTGTGAAATATATATAATTAATAACTGTAGTGAAATTAATCTGTTCATGAAAATTAGGAGGTCAACAAAACTTGTTTATCCATTTATTCTACCCGTATCGTATTTGGTAATATATATATATATATGTCAGAATATTTTCCAATTAGTGTACATGTAAGAAAAAAAATTCATTAGCATACCGTGTAAGAGTACAGATAAGAGACATTTGATATATATTTGTTATCCTATCGGGTATATATAGATATATACAAAATTATATATAGTACTAAATTTTATATTTGTACATACAATTATATAATATTTAATATTATGATGAGATTTATTTACAATATTTTATATAATTTTGTAAATTATTAATTTATGACAAGATTGATCTATACCACATCTTATATAATTTTATGAAATTAGTAAAAATATTAAATTAATTGTACCAACAATTATAAATTCTTTTGTATTATACAATATTATGTAGATAATATGTTTAAAATAATAGATTTATTTGTTTGTATATGTTTGGGAGTAGAACTAGGGTGTTCCTAAGTTCACCAAGTTCCTTTGTGAACTGCATTCTAAAATCTATCAGATTGGCTTTAAACGACGAATTCAAACTATTGAAATCCTTCTACCTTACGAGTGATGCATCTACATGTGAAATTTTTAAAAATTTAAATTATTTTTTATATAGCCAAGTAGTCAAAAGACGTTCAAAAAATGAATACATTAAAATTAATTTATAAACCTTCTAATTTTGACCACTTGACTAAATACTAAATTAATCCAAAACTTTAAAAATTTCACATGTAGATGCATCACTCATTGTTGGCTTTTGAAACCCTCGACTTACTCGTTTGACTGAATTTGCAAAACATACATAATTGTATTTTACAGTTTTTCTTCTTAAGACATGTGCAGGTTCATGACAATTAGAGATACAATAAATACACATCGAGGATGAATTGATGAATTGCAATATAACATCAAGGATGTGGTCATGAAGCACAAGAGTATGGATAACAAAAGCATAACTCAAGATTAAGGACAATTAATCTGTAAAATTGGTAAAATAAGCTTGAAACTGAACTAAGTGAGGCTTACCATTGCAACAGTCCATGAACCGTTGCAACGGAATAAATTAGGTCGCAGAATGACTGCACCTCGTTAAATCAATTCACGCAGACCCAACCGGAAAATAAGTCAGAGAACATCCGTTGTGGGAACCGTTGCAACAGTCCTCTACAGTTGCATATCCAAACCTGTTCGAACTACCCTACCGTTGTAACGGTCCATGAACCGTTGCAACGGTCGAGATCACTTACTTCCTTTTTGACAGCTCTCAATAAATAGAAGCTATTCCAAGGTTTGGAGAGACACTCTAGCTGCCCCCAACTTTAATATTTCGTTTTTTTTTTCAGATCTAGAGAAAGTCATTATTGCTTGTGTCCTTAAACTTCAATACTCACAATCAATCTCAAGCTTATTCAATTAATTACACAACTCCTAGAGTGATCCTGCGTGATCAACCCATTTACTACTTTGAGCTGTAGTGCTCACCCCGGTAATCCTCGAGTTCTCGCGAATCAGATTGACCAACCTGAGCCTTTAGTGCTCCTTGTTCGGGCCGTGTGACTTCCCAGAAGATTGTAAGGGCTCACCGGTTCCACCTTGTATTCCTTTCTCATTGGGTAAAGAAAGGCGCACCATCTAGAAGGTCGCGGGCCCCAGAGACGTAGGCGTTAGTGCCGAACTCCGTAAACAACTCTCGTGTCAAGTGTCTCTAAACTCTACTATTTACTTTATTTATTTTATGCTTTTAGTTTAGGACAAAGTTATTCTAAGTTTCCGCCAAAAATAACTTTAGGACACACTCGACCTTTATAACTTAAATTAAAATTTAAAAATGCTCTATTCACCCCCCTCTGGGTGCCTTTGGGACCAACACTCATATGGTAAAAGGATTTCAACGATTTAAATTTGTCGTTCGAAACCCATTTAATGGATTTTAGAGTTGAGTTCACAAAGAAGCTTGATGCATTTAGGAACATCCTAGTTCTATTCTATATTTGGACTAAATATTATATTATACAAGTTATCAATTCTATTCAATAATTATTTATTATTCGTTTATTATCCTTTTGAATAAGAATAAGATATCCGCAAAACTAATTATTGTTTAACAAATAAGAATAGAGTACATATAAAAATAAAATATTGATAAAACTTTACTATTGTTTAACAAATCACTGTTTTCGAATAGTCCAAAAATATTATTTTTATACCTATCTTAAAAAATAGTAATTTTTTTTTCAAAAATTATAAAATTTCATACTCAAACATTCGAATCAACAACTTGAATTTTAAAAATAAAAATATAAAACATAAAATATGATGAGGTATAACCCTCTAATAATATACATAATATTACTATCACCATCTCACATTCCTACCCATTAACTCCCCTAAAATTACTCCATATTAATTATTAGGATCAAGTCAACGGGTCATGAGAAAGAATGCAGCTAAGTATTTTTTTTTATTTTTAGAACCTGGCAGAAGCTGCCATGTGTTAATTAGCAGTAAAATCATTGACTATTAATTGGAATTGGTCTATGTGCACAACTTGATTGGTCCTTGTCAAAGGCAAAACTAACTTTTTTTTATGTTATAATAATGTCGTTAGCATAGCTGTATACCCGGTTTTAACTAAAAAAAAATATTATTAACCCATCTGAACCGGGAAAAGTTGAAAGGCCTCCTTTTCAGAATAAATAAATAAATGTCCTCAATAATTGGTTACAAAAGCTCCTTTTTACTTGGAATGAAAGTAGTTTTTATTTCCTGCAGCTACCGGATTTTTTTTAAAATACCAAAAAAAAAATGATTTTATTAAAAATAACCAGTTTTCAACTAAAATTTTAAAAAATACCCCCCGCATAAAAAATCTGCGCTCCGGCCTTTAAATTACAGATCCACTGCACAGATCTTGAAGTAATTGCGCGGCCCGGAATTATTCTTTGGAAGCGCAAAAAATATATGCGCTTCGGATTAAATATTCTAGCCCGCAGAAATTTTGTGCTCTCCGACTTTTAAATTATATATCTGCTGCATAGATCTTGAAGCCCCCTTTCTTCTCCAAACCCCCTCTCTGTCCGTGAAATCCCTCCGCCAAACCGTACCTGCCGCTGTCGCTCCGCCCTGCTCCGTTCTTGCTCCGCCCCGCTCCATTCTTCTCTTCCCTTCCTCTCTACTGTGGAGGCGACAGTGGTGGCCGGTGAACCAGTAAATACCATCCCGAAATCAGGTTAGGCATTTCAATGTAATCAAAGGTATATTAATTGATTGTACCAGTAAATACCGAGTCATCAATTGTCCCCGTAATTAATTGATCTGCACAACTTTGAAATAATTGAACCAGAATGGGTCATTAGAAAACAACGCAAATGGATGGTACCGGTACAAATCAATGAACTTGAAGGTACCAACGCAAATGGATGGAAAACTAGGTTTAAATTGTGATTTAGATGTGAAACAGAGATGTCATGGCATGGTTAATCTTATATGGTCCTCAGTAGCCAATTTTAAAACAACATCTGAATTGGTTAGTGAAATTTTTTTCTAGGAATTAAGTGAAATTTCAGATTTTCTACTTTTCTGGTTTATTGCATTAGGCTAGCTTGAAGTATTGTTTTCTATTTCTCTAGGACTTGGGCTTATGCTATGTAATTTTTATTGATTAGTGAGCATGCCTCTGCTGGCCTTTCCCTAAAAAAAAAGTTCTATATGTATCGGTTTAGCAGCTAGGAGTAAAAAAAAATTCCTGAGGAATCTTGAATCAATCCGTGCATTTCATTTTTTCTGAAAAATTGCATAGTTGTTTTTTCTATTTGCTGAGAGACGTGACAGTACTGGGGCTGACAGAGCCACGCGAGGTACTTGGTCTAAGGTGATTTTATGGGTATATTGGATATTAAGGTGATTTTATGGAGATATTGACTATTTCAAAAATTTAGATGGACACCCTAGAAATTTCCCCAAAAAAAAAGTTATAGGTAGTTAAAATATTAATAAAAAAAATAAATTGAGTATAACTGATATGGCAGTGAATTTTAAAGGAACCAGTGGAAAGGGCAATTAGCGATCTGTTAATTTTGTTTATCAGTGCCCCCATATCCTGCTCACAAAAATTCAAGCAGACAGACCAAAATTTTCATGTCAAGCATAAGTAAATATATGATTTTAAATGATTGTAAGTTGCGAGAGCATTAGTTTAACCACCCAATTTAAAGCACCATCGGTTGGATAAGTTTGATGGAATATATTACATTACAACTCTCATCAATTTCTCCTTCTAGGAACCAGCAATTTTACTTGTTTATTTGATCCGAAATTATCGTATTTTACCCAATAGTATCATGTCTAATTTTCTTTTTAAAGTAGGATGGCGGCTAGGGGACGGGGACAGCCTAGGAAAGTACCACCACCGGACCCTGATCTTGAGCCAATTCCCGATAACAGCACGGAACATTTCAGTCCTCTATTATGGATGACTCACTCAGAGCACTGAGTCTCATTGACATCTGTTGAGGTACTTGATTGCTTTTTTAAGTTTAAATTTTGTCAAGTTCTCGTATTTTCAGTTTTTCATGTTGTTTATTTTTTTCAACGCAGAGTGAGGACACTGTAGATGCCAGGAGTCGGCATCCTGGTATACAGTACCACCCGTTGATGGACCAGTATCTGCAGAATTTGGGATTGCATAATTTGGTCGATATTATGGAGACGGAGATTAAGGCCATTAATGGGTCCCTCATTGCAGGACTAGTAGAGCGATGGCGCCCCCAAGACTCAGAAGTTCCACTTACCGTTCGGAGAGATGACAGTGACTCTCCAGGACGTGAGTGTCCTATGGGGTTTGCCCATCCAGGGCGAGCCCATTGGTGGCATATCTGACCCCCCCCCCCCCCCGAGGAGGGTGACGACATGATTAATGACAGACTCGCAGTGCTATTGGGAATGGGAGGAGATATACGGGATAATAGTGGGAAGTCCAGGTACGCTATGAAGAAGACGAAGCTGCGAGCTCTGTTTGCGGAAGGTCTGGATCGACATGCCACGGAGCTCGAGATTCAGAGGTACTCATCCAAACATTTATTTTTGTACTATATTTCATGTCCATAAATAAGTTGCTTTCTAATTTCAACATTACAGATACACACGGGGCTTCTTGATGGACCTATTTGGTTCTATTATGTTCTGTGATTCGGGCGGTGATACCATCCCGATGATGTATCTAGAGCTGGTGCAAGACCTTGAGCCGGAAAGAAAGTACAACTAGGGTGGAGCTGTCATGGCACATATTTACTTCAACTTGTTCCAAAGTTGCCAGGTCAGTATGTTCTTCTTATCTTATTTTAAATATTTTAACTTGTCTCTGATGGCTAATATTATTCAAATTACAGAGGAAAAATAAGATGATGTACAGGCCGGTGATTCTACTGCAGCACTGGGCATGGTCACGGCTACCGGTGGGAAAAATAAGTAATGCATCTAAAATAACACATTTTTGAACAACATGAACCTTTAAAATAACTTTTTTTTATGTAACCTTTTTTTTTAGCTTCTGTTAGTGCTTAAAGGTGCCGCGCGTGCAATCATTTGTCTTGGAAAAATAGGCTACAGAGCAGTCGGGCATGCGATGTTGAACTTGGTTGCCCCTTACATTAAGGACCACGGCCACGAGGCAAAGTTAGTCACCATGTTACGAGACGCCGGAGAGGATATTGATTGACGCAAAATACAACCGGACGAGCCTGACGCGCCACCTGTTCTGAACAGTGAGATGCCACCGGAGCCCTCAGAGCGGCCAGAGTGGGACCATCATCGTTTTGTACTTACCATAGCCGGTTGGCACGCCTACCGTGACGCTCACGGACGTCTATTTCTTCCCCCGGTATGTGATTCCTTATCTTATTTATTCCTTTATTTTAGGTAAAGATAGTTAAAATTTATTACATTATTGGTATCCGTGGAGGGTCCTGCATACATGCCGCCACCGCCTGAGCATCATGAGTCTCCAGAGATCCAGTCTGAGGAGGATGAGAGCTTGACTTTCAGCTTTGCAGATTTTGCTCCAGCTGGTCAGTGGGATACAGCCGCCTCTGCGTCAGCCGTATCCACCGAGGGCTCACGATTGCGAGGCCTCTGGTAGCGGGACTCAGCCGGACTATGCGTCCCAGCTTGCGGATTCCCTATTCCATACCCCACTGCCACCGCTAGCTACCTACGCGGCCGAGCCCACAGATCCATGGAGTGTAGCACTCACGATGAGCGCACGAGCTAAGCCTGTGGAGCAAGTTACACCAGCTCTCAGAGCACAGGATGGCGAACTACAGTGGGCTCCCTGGCGTGAAAGGAATTTCAGTAGAGAAAATAGGGGGCGACCACCTCGCCGATTTAGCCATTCGGATTTCGATTGAGATAGAGTTTATTTATTTATAGTTTTAGTTTATTTTAGCTATGTTATGTTTTATCATACTTATAGTTTTAGTTTCAGTTTAGCTATTTATAGTTTTAGTTTTACAGTTTTGTTTTAGTGTAGTTCGTTTTCGTTATGTTTTATTATGCTTTGGGTTGAGCTATGTTTTGTTGCTTCCGCTTTGCCTGTTCTGCCCCTTTTCCTTTCTTCTCTTTCTTGTCGTCTGACTGAGTCAAAATTGGATTGAATCATCCCCAAATCAGCTTCTGATTGTGACATTTCTTTATCTTCTCCTTCGCGACTTCTAACCGGGTTAGAATTGACCCGTGCGTACCTGAGACATTGTCACGAGTGCAGCTCAATTTGGGCGAAATTGCAAATGAAATTGGAGAAAGGGCTGTAGCGATAAAAGAGGTGAAGGAAGGGGGCAAGCAGGGCAGCGATGCGGTCAGTAAACTCAAATTATGTGAGAAGCTGCCAGGTGGGACCCAACAGGCCAGAAATGGAGGGGATGTTGAAAGGGGAAATTGAGGTGAATTAAAGAAAGAAGTTAGAGTTGTTGTGCGTTGTCAGTACTGTAGTTGGCATGGCTGCTGAGGTGTCAGACCGAGATTCAATTGGGAGATCGGATGAATAAGAATAACAGCAGGCTAGTTAGTTGGAGTCGCCTATATATAGGCTTTATCTTTACATATTGTTTTTTTAGTCAATTTTGTGATAAACTCTTGTTCTTTTGTTCAGAGGCGTTTCCGCCAATACTGATGTATCTTACGATCTTCATGAAATACACAGAAATTGTTCCTTTGTTTCTTTGATTGCTCGTTTATTAGTTAAATTGAGCTTGAGTACGTTTCAATTGGTATCAGAGCCCATCGAATCGCAGCTGGGACAGATTGATTGCACTACTATCAGCATGACAACCAAGGCAAGAACTGTGGCAGCTCTGGAGGAAGAGGTTCGATCTGATCTGGCGTTGATCACTGATCGGATCTTGCAATCTGAAACAGTGCACCACGAACTGGGCGCTCGAGTAGAACGGATGGAAGAGAAGTTGGCTGAGACTAGTCAACACATGGAGCAAATGATGAAAATGATGCAAGCGATGTTGGATAGGCAATCGCTGGAGTTCGGTGATACCAGCGGCTCGGCCAATAGGCGACCGGGTAAGGAGCGGATCCGAAATCCAGATCCAACTCGGATCCGGGTTGAGGAGGTGTTTCCAGAGCAAACAGTGATCAAAGAAGGCAAGCATGGTGACCAACAGGGATCTTATCAGCGTGTGAATATGCCGCGGGTTGATTTTCCTTCCTTTAATGGTGAAGATCCTCTTGAATGGGTAGAGGAAGCTGAGTTCTATTTTGAAATGTATCAGACTCCTGAGATGTACAAATCGAGGATGGCCTCGATGAGTTTCCTGGGGGATGCACGAGAATGGTACCGAAGTTTCAAGATTGCAAATCCATTTCCACCATGGCCGATTCTAGTTGATGAGGTTCTGTCTTTTTTCTCTAACAGTAGAGGGAAGCCAATCGATGAGTTTAAAAGGGTTCATCAGGTGGGAAAGGTAGAGGAGTACATCAGGGCATTTTTGAAGGCTAAAACCAGATTGTTTTGCAAAACCCAGATTGATCATGAAGAGTTTTACTTGGGCTGTTTCATTAGCGGCCTCAAGGAAGAGATAAAGAATACGATTGATCTGTTTGATCCTAGCACATTGAAACAAGCATTTGACTATGCGAGAAAGATTGAAACTACGCTAGAAGGGGCAGCCAAAAGAAATTCCTACCACTCAAAACCTCAATTCAGCAGTCAGCCGAAATTACTAAAGTACAATGAAGGGGGAGCACCGAAATGGTCAGAAGGGCAGAGTCAATCAAACAGAAAAAATGGGAACCCGCTGACAATAGAGCAGAAGAAAGCTTTAGGGCTGTGTTTCAAGTGTAATGAAAAGTACCATGTGGGGCACAAATGTTCTGGTAGAGGGTTGCATGCAATTCAGGCTGACAGTAGTGACACTGAATCCGAAGAAGAGGGTCCTGTTGAACCGATAGTCGAAGAGGCTGAAGAAGACCCTGCTGGTAATGACGAGGAGGAGCAAGGCATTATTACCATGTGCACACCCAACAGCAAAAATAGCCGAAACTATACCATAATCATCAAGGGTAGAGTGGAGCAAGTGCCCGTGTGCTGTTTTATTGATAGTGGGAGTACCCACTCTTTTATCCACCCTGCAATTGTACAAAATCTGCAACTCAAACCAATTCTTACAACTCCTCTAGCTGTTCGAATTGCTAATGGCACCAAGATGGTCACTAACACACTGTGTAAGGGTTTAAAGTTTCAAATGCAAGGGAACTATTTCGAGGCTGATCTAAGGGTGATGGCAATACCAGGTCAAGATATTCTTTTGGGTGCTGATTGGTTGTCCGACTTTGGTAAAATGGAGATGGATTGGCAGAAGGGAACGGTGGCTATGCAACACAAAGGCAAACGGGTTGAATTAGCACAAGAAGAAGTAGTGGCCCAGGTTCAGATTTGTGAGGGTACTGTGAACCCGAAACAAGAGAAGAAAAGGGGTAATCAGGTAATTTTTGCTCATCTTTTCTATGTAGGGCAGATTGAGCAAGGGGAGCCAACCTCTATAGAAAAACAGTCAACCATGTCTCATTGGCCCATTGTCCATCCTGACTTCGAACCAGTGCTAAAAGAGTTTGAAGATTTGTTTGCCGAACCAACTGAGTTACCTCCACCCAGACCTATTGACCATAAAATAGTTCTCAAATCGGATTCCAAACCAGTCAGCAGCCGACCCTATCGATTTTCTCATTTTCAGAAACTTGAAATCGAGAAGATCATAGCTGAACTCTTAAAGAATTCCTTTATACAACCCAGCACCAGCCCTTATTCCTCTCCCATAATTTTGGTAAAGAAGAAAGATGAGACTTGGCGTATGTGTGTGGATTATCGCAAGTTGAACGATGAGACCATAAAGAACAAATACCCTATTCCCATTGTTGATGATCTCTTTGACGAACTCAAAACAGCCAAATACTTTTCTAAGTTGGATTTACGATCGGGGTACCATCAGATCCGAATGCATGAGGAGGATGTGCATAAAACCGCCTTTCACACCCATGAAGGCTTATACGAATTTCTAGTAATGCCCTTTGGGCTTACTAATGCTCCTGCCACCTTTCAAGCGCTCATGAACTCGATTTTTAAGCCCTATTTGCGGGACTTTATACTAGTGTTCTTTGATGATATACTAGTGTATAGTACCACTCTTGAAGAGCATGTGAACCACCTGAGGCAAGCATTACAAATTTTGAAGAACAATAGGCTGTTTGTGAAGTTGAAAAAGTGTGAGTTCGGTTTACAAAAGATTGAGTATTTGGGGCATCTCATTTCCAATGGGGGGGTTTCCACTGATCCTAAAAAGGTCGAGGCAATGCTGAATTGGCCGATACCCAAAACAGTGAAGGAATTGAGGGGATTTCTTGGGTTGACGGGATATTACCGAAAATTTGTTAAAAATTATGGGACTATAGCTAGACCTTTGACTGAGTTATTGAAAAAAGATGCATTCAAGTGGTCTATAGAAGCACAACAGGCTTTTGCTGAACTAAAAGTGGCAATGTCAACTGCTCCGGTTTTAGCCCTTCCTGATTTTTCCAAACCCTTTGTGATTGAAACTGATGCTTGTCAGTATGGTATTGGGGCTGTTCTGATGCAAGGAAAGAACCCTATCGCCTATTTTAGCAAGAAATTGGGACCCAAAAACCAAACCTTATCTACCTACGAAAAAGAACTTTTGGCTCTATACACCGCTGTCACAAAATGGAGGCACTACTTGTTGGGGGGTACTTTTGTCATCAAAACTGATCAGTCAAGCCTCAAATTTTTATTGGAGCAAAGGTTGAACACGCCCATGCAGCACAAAGGGCTTAGTAAATTGTTGGGGCTCAATTACACAGTGGAGTACAAAAAGGGGATAGAGAACAAAGCTGCCGATGCCCTTTCCAGAAAGGAGGGGACCGAGGGTGATGAAAGCTTGAAAGAAGCAACCATGTTTGTGGTGAGTGAATTGGTTCCTCAATGGATGCATGAAATATGCAATAGTTACCAGGGAGATGAGTGGATTAAATCTTTGAAGAAGAAGCTAGAGGAAAATAGTGAAGGAAAGCATCAGCATCACCTTTCCATGCATCAGCAAATTTTGAGATATAAAGGGAGGATTTGTGTAGGAGGAAATGGCAATTGGAGAACTCAAATTCTCGAAGAAATGCATGCTTCAGCCATGGGGGGCCACTCCGGCATTACTGCCACTTATCATCGCTTAAAGAAGTTTTTCTATTGGCCAAAATTGAAAAAGGAGGTTCACCAATTTATCCAAAATTGCCACACCTGTCAAATTACGAAAACTGAGCATGTACCATACCCAGGCTTACTTCAACCTCTGCCTATTCCTGCTGAGGCCTTCTCTAGCATTGGCATGGATTTTATCACGGGTCTGCCGAAATCTGAGGGCAAAGAGGTCATTATGGTGGTAGTTGACCGACTAACCAAATTTGCTCATTTCATTCCTCTCTCTCATCCCTACAGGGCCTTCGATGTTGCTCAAGTGTTTCTTGACAGTGTGTACAAATTGCATGGTTTGCCTTGTTCAATAGTGTCTGACAGGGACTCGGTTTTCACAAGCACATTTTGGAAGGAGTTGATGGGCAAGCTTGGCATCAAATTGAACATGAGTACCTCATACCACCCTCAAAGTGACGGTCAAACCGAAAGGTTGAACCAATGCTTAGAATCATACCTCAGGAGCATGACTTACAACAATCCTAGAAAATGGGTAAAATTCCTAGCATTAGCTCAATGGTGGTATAATACGAATTATCAAAGTGCAATTAAGATGACTCCATTCCAAGCCCTCTTTGGATATCCACCACCCCAATTAGGCATGGGCAGTGTGCCTCGCAGTTCAGTGGAAGCAGTGAATGAAGTATTGAAAGATAGACAAGAAATGCTGACACAATTGAAGTCTAACTTGGTCAAAGCTCAGGATCGCATGAAGCGGTTTGCTGATTTGAATAGAAGTGAGAGGACGTTCGATAAAGGCGACTGGGTTTACCTTAAACTGCAGCCGTATCGGCAAGTGTCAGTGGGAGGCGTGAGAAGTCAGAAGCTCGGGCCTAAGTACTACGGGCCTTTTGAGGTGCTTCAACGGGTGGGTACTGTGGCGTACAGACTCAATCTACCTCCTGAGTCTACCATCCACCCGGTGTTCCATGTGTCCCAACTTAAAGCGCACATAGGGAAAGGAAGAGATTTGTCTCCAAGCATTCCGATGATAGGTCCTGAGAAAGAGGTACAGTTAGTTCCAAAAGCCATTTTGGCCAGGCGGATGGTCAAGCGTCGCAATGCGGCAGAGACCCAAATTCTCATACAATGGCAGTCCCAAGAAATTGAAGATGCTACATGGGAGAACTATGAGGCAATTGCGAAGAAATTTCCTCAATTTATCCTCGAGGCCGAGGAATCTCTTAAGGGGGCGGGATTGTCACGAGTGCAGCTCAATTTGGGCGAAATTGCAAATGAAATTGGAGAAAGGGCTGTAGCGATAAAAGAGGTGAAGGAAGGGGGCAAGCAGGGCAGCGATGCGGTCAGTAAACTCAAATTATGTGAGAAGCTGCCAGGTGGGACCCAACAGGCCAGAAATGGAGGGGATGTTGAAAGGGGAAATTGAGGTGAATTAAAGAAAGAAGTTAGAGTTGTTGTGCGTTGTCAGTACTGTAGTTGGCATGGCTGCTGAGGTGTCAGACCGAGATTCAATTGGGAGATCGGATGAATAAGAATAACAGCAGGCTAGTTAGTTGGAGTCGCCTATATATAGGCTTTATCTTTACATATTGTTTTTTAGTCAATTTTGTGATAAACTCTTGTTCTTTTGTTCAGAGGCGTTTCCGCCAATACTGATGTATCTTACGATCTTCATGAAATACACAGAAATTGTTCCTTTGTTTCTTTGATTGCTCGTTTATTAGTTAAATTGAGCTTGAGTACGTTTCAGACCTGACAATATCTCACAAGATATATTATTTTAGTCGCTACATTAGATGTGGTTCTCATTCTCTTTTTTTAAGCTTATACTATTTAATAAGATTTTTTAACGTGTCTTGTTCAAGAAAAAGTAAGACCTGTTATCAGCCGTGTGTTATACGATCTTGAGGAAATTATTAATCATAAATTACATCTGAATCATATCTGCTTAAAAACTGAGGCATTTCTATTGTGTCATCATCTCACAATAAATACATTATTGAAGCAAAATTCTTATTCTCAACTATATCAGTAACATCCTTAGTTTATTTCAACAATAGAGGGCCTTAATTGCAAAACTGAGAAATACATGGACATTTTTTTTTTAATTACGAATGATTTCTGTATGCAAAACTTTGCGAGATTTTTTTTTCTCTTAGAAAATAAATAATCAAGTCATTGAAAAAGAAATTAATTGTCTTTTTCCTTGAAAAAAAATGAAACCAAACCATTGGTTATGTTCTAGGGAGGTGGAACCAAATTAGTAGTTTAGTTTTACAAATTTATTTTATCATGACCACACTAACAAATACAAAATTCAAAAGTTACTGTGATCAATCCATTGGATTGATTTAGTCCAAGTACCTCTCTGACATGCACAAAATTTAAAGGTCAAAGCGCATAAAATTTATGCGGGCCAGAATATTTAATCCAAGTCGCAAATATTTTGTGCGCTTTCAGGCCATGTTTGGTTGTGGAGTAAGAGGTGGAGTAAACTCCTTACTCCACGCTTAAGGAGCCAAACGAGGAGTAACATAGGCGGTTTAAGATGGAGTAAGATTTGAGTTAAACCGGAGTAACTTACACCACCTAGAGAGGTGGTTTAGCTTACTCCACCAAACATGATTAACTTACTCCGGTTTAGCTTGGAGTAAGAAATTTAATCCGGTTTAACTTTACTCCACAACCAAACATGACCTCAAGGAATAATTCCGGGCCGCGCAATTCCTTCAAGATCCGTGCAGCGGATCTGTAATTTAAAAGCCGGAGCGCAGATTTTTTATGCGGGCGGGAATAAAAATTCTGGAGCGCAGATTTTTTATGCGGGGAGAGTATTTTTAAAATTTCAGTTGAAAACTGGTTATTTTTAATAAAATCATTTTTTTTTTTGGATATTTTTAAAAAATCGGCTGCAGCTACGTCCAGACTATCCTTAATGACAAGCTATTTTGATAAGGGCCTAAAAAAAAGCCCAGCTAAGGAAGCAAATAAAAAAAAATTTCTCAAGGAATAAAAGAAGCCGAATCAAGAAGTAAATAAGTACTATTTTTTTTGTAAATAAGTAACAAACTAGATAAATTTAAATCTTAAAAATTACCAAAATAAGCAAGATGCTGATAATACCAGCAGCCAAGAAATTATTTGGCATTACAATATTTACTTGTTCAAATTATATGTTTTCCATTTGAACTATAAAATTTTTAATGATCATCTTTAGGCTCTAAAAAAGATATAATTCGTTGACTTTCATATGCTACAATTTGTTTTCCTGAATTGAATTTTGCGAAAAATTTCTGTTATATTTTTTGAATGTACTAATTTTTCAATACAATAATTGTTTTATAGAATATAACATAAAGAGTCGTTATTCTGTTATTTATTTTCTTCACGTAAGGATATAGATTTGAAGGTCTTAAATTTAACGGATATCATGAATTGTGAATTTTTATACGAGGTAATGGGTTTTTTCATTTGGAGATTGAATAAATCTTATATATGTTTTTTGAAATGAGATTATGAAAGGTACTCTTTGATGTTCACCTGATGAAGCTTTTGAGAAGTTAATAAGAATATCAAGAAAGAAAACCAATACTCTCCATATTTATATATATACTGTCGTTTTTCCAAACTAATACTCTCCATGCATGTAAAAGAGCTTTTATTACCAAAGAATCAAAGAATCAAGTAACAAATTAAAGAATAATGTCAAACTGTACTTTACATCCTATGTTCCTAATGCAAAACCTAATTAATAATTTACTAAAACTGGGACTGTATGTAATCGACAGTCTTCTTATCCAGCATAAACGCCTTGGCAAGAATATCATCTGGTATTGCTGGATGTGATCCGAACAGCGAATCAGAAATCCTCACAACACCGGGATTCTGGCTACTCAAAACCGAGAAAGCCTCAACGTCGACATCTCCGAAATTGTACTGGAAATGAGGCAACCCGATAGGAAACACAAACACATCTCCTTTGTTCATCACCTTAGAGAACAGCTTATTGTCTGTGGTGATGAAGCCGACGTACAGCGACCCCTTGATTACAGTCAACACTTCGGTTGCACGCGGGTGGATGTGCGGTGAGTTGAGACCCTTCGGTGCAAAGTCGAGGCGCTCCGGCATCACACCATAGGTGTTCAGGCCAGGGAATATGTCTACTGTTACCAAATTTACCGAAAGCCCCTGCTTGTTTCTGGTGTCACCAGCTATGTGGAGACCGGAGAAGGTGAAATCATCGGCAGTTACGAGGCTCGGGTTCTTGCATGCAACTCCATTTACAAATACTGCATTGGAATGGAAGAGGAAATGTTAATACCAGAACTAGTACATATAATATAAAATACATATGCAGATCAAATTTAAGTCATGCTATAAGTGAATAATTTTTTTTAAGTAAATTCAATATATAAATATGTGTTATAAACCTGGTGATGTTTTGTCAGCTACACAGAAATCTTGAAGGGGGCTTGGCTCGGAACCAAATACTAGCGAGACAGAGATAACCATAAAAAATGCGAACAGAAAGATGCGTGAAAAAGCCATGTGTGTGGCTTTAATCTCACAAGTGAAGAGAAGAGAGAGAGAGAGATGTAATTGATATGTAAAGGAAGAAGATTAGAGAGAAATTTGGTTGGTTTTTGAGTTGTGAGATGGTGGAATTAGAAATGGAGTTGTACAGAGTATATATATATATATAGTGTCGAAGGCTGTTGAGAAAGGTCGTGCGACACTCATCATAATTAAAACATTAAATGGAAGAGGTCTATACGTATGGTTTGTACGACCAAGTATAAATTGGGAAGGGAGATGCATTCCGAGAATTTATGAGAAGAAGTCATATTCATATTCGCGTGAATTCATGCTTTCAAGTTGACGTAGTAAATTCCTGCTCCGTTCAGCAGCACCTTTTCAATTCCTATTTCATTTCCCGAAAAGGGTTTAGTTCCCAGCGGTCTTCAACTTTTATGAAGCAAATTTTTTTTGACTCTTAGCTCCGTTTTTGTTCCCAACTTGCATAGCTGTCTCTATCTTAATTAATTTGAAGTTGTTCAAGCTCAAAAATTCTTGCTTCTAATAATGCTCCAATTATATAGGACAAACAATACTTAAATAATTAAAACCATGTGGGCAATACGGAGCTAAGAGTCAATTTAAGTAAACAAAACTAAAAATAATTAAACAAAACATAATTTTAAAATATAATATAAAGGCTAAAATTAATTAAACAAGTACAATTTAATAATACAAAAATTATTACAAGCATAATTAAACAAGCATTATACAATTACATTGATCATAATCAGTGATTAGTATTAATACATTTAATATAGCTTAATATTATTATTACATCTTCTATAAAAAGAAAAACAAACAAACATCGATCCTAACAAATTTTCCATTCTTTAGACGAACACCTACATTTACAAATTTCCTATGGGTTAAATAACTTTGATTTTGACATTCCATATTAAAAATTCTTATTCCTACAAAATTCTCATGCTACCGTACAGGCCCTTAATTTTATATTCTGCATACAATAGCGATATTTTACCACATTACGTACATCATTGTCCACCTCATTTTTCTTCTGGTTTTTCAAGTAATTTTAAATATTTATTTCTTCTTCATCTCTTAATTAAGTTATAAAATGTGCTTGCTTTTTCAACGCGCGGCATATATATACATACAGAACCTCACCTTAACCATTAATTTGCATTGTTTAGATATGCCATAGAGTGTCAAATAATATATAACTGTAGTGAAATCAATCTGTTCATCAAAATTAGGGGGTCAACAAAACTTGTTTATTCGTTTATTCTAACCGTATCGTATTTGATAAAATATATACATGTCAGAATAATTTTTCACTAGTGTGACACGTAAAGGTACATGTAAGAAAAAACAAATCATTAACATACTGTGTAAGAGTACAGATAAGAGATATTTGATATTTGTTATCTTATCGGATATATATAGATATATACAAAATTATATATATTACTAAATTTTATATTTGTACATAAAATTATATAATATTTAATATTATGACGAGATTTATTTACACAATATTTTATATAATTTCTAAATTATTAATTAATTTATGACAAGATTGATTTATACCACATCTTATATAATTTTATGAAATTAGTAAAAAATATTAAATTAATTGGACCAACAATTATAAATTCTTTTGTATTATACAATATTATGTACATAATATGTTTAAAATAATATATTTATTTGTTTGTATATTTTTGGACTAAATATTAGATTATACAAGTTATCAATTTTATTCAATAATGATTTATTATTCGTTTATTATCCTTTCGAATAAGAATAAGATATCCGTAAAACTAATTATTATTTAACAAATAAGAATAGAGTAAGTAAAATACTGGTAATACTTATTATTGTTTAGCAAATAAGATTTAATAGAGTACACATGAAATTAATTTTAAATACATAAAAATATAGATAACTACCGCCCAATCACCATCCTACATGGCTACATCCTACCCATTAACGAATTCACATCCTCTCCAATACCTGATAAGGAAATCTTTTATAATTACTAGATCTGAACTGTTCTTTTTAACTTGACATGAATCTCAAAGCTCAAAAATACTGCCCTCTATTGCGACCCGAATCCCAAACCGATTGAGATTTAATCGCAAACTGTAAAATGATCCTCTGCAATACCGGAGAGGATACAGATTCCCCATTAACTCCCCTAAAAAATACTCCAGGCAATTAGGACCAAGTCAACGGGTGAGAAAGCATGCGGCTAAGTATTTTTATTTTTTAGAACCTGGCAGAAGCTGCCATGTGTTAATTAATTAGCAGTAAAAGCATTGACTATTGGAATTGGTCTTAGTTATGTGCACTAGCTCTTGATATGGATGGTCCTTGACTCCTTGTCAAAGGCAAAACTAACTTTTATTATGTTATAATAATGTCGTTAGCGTACCTGTATATATACCCTGTTTTAACTAAAAAAATATATATATTATTAACCCATCTGAACCGGAAAAGTAGAAAGGCCTCCTTTCGGAATAAATAAATAAGTAATTCGTTTTCAACAGACTATCCTTAATGACAAGCTATTTCATAAGGGCCTAAAAAAACAAGCCCAGCTAATTAAGGAAGTAAAGAAAACAAAAAAAAAAACAAAAAAACTCTTAAGAAATAAAAGAAGGCCGAATCAAGAAGTAAATAAGCAATCAAGCACCTGCTATTATTTTTTTTTGTAAATAAGTAACAAGCTAGATAAATTTTGAATAAGTGAGCAGAGTTCTCTTAAAAATCACCAAAATAAGCACGATGAATGCTGATAATACCAGCAGCCAATTAAGAAATTATTTGGCATACTCTACAATATTTACTTGTTCAAATCATATGTTTTCCATTTGAACTACTATAAAACTTTTAATGATCTTCAGACTCTAAAAAAGATATAATCGGCAGGGGCGGACCCAGGGTTTTCGGGGGGAGGGGGCAAAAAAAAATATCGAATCGGGTTTAAATAGTTTATCGGATTTAAACTCATTAACTAATTGAATACTTGATTAAAAAATAATATTTTGACTTATATTCGGAGAATTTTTGAGAAGAAGTCATATTCATATTCATATTTGTAAATGCTTTGTATAGTTTTTTGAAGGTTGGCGATAAATTGTCGCAATGCTTTGTATAGTTTATGTAGTAAACTCCTGCATGCTCCGTTGCACATACGATATTAATCTCAATTTTATATTCTGCGTACAATTAATAGCGAATTAGCGATATTGTCCACCACCTTTCAAGTAATTTTAAATATTTATTTCTTCTTCATCTCTTAAGTTATAAAATGTGCTTGCTTTTTCAACGGCATATATATACAGATCGAACCTCACCTTAACCATTAATTTGCATTGTTTAGATGCCATAGAGTGCGTAATAATAACTGTAGTGAAATCAATATGTTCATGAAAATTAGGGGGTCACAAAACTTGTTTATCCGTTTATTCTACCCGTATCGTATTTGATAAAATATATATATGTCAGAATATTTTTTATCTAGTGTAACACGTAAAGGTACATGTAAGAAAAAAAAATTAATTAACATGCCGTGTAAGAGTACAAATAAGAGACATTTGATATTTGTTATCCTATCGGGTATATATAGATATATACAAAATTATATATAGTACTAAATTTTATATTTGTACATACAATTATATAATATTCAATATTATGATGAGGTTTATTTATACAATATTTTATATAATTTTTTGAAATTAGTAAAAAATATTAAATTAATTGGACCAACAATTATAAATTCTTTTGTATGATACAATATTATGTAGATAAGATGTTTAAAATAATATATTTATTTGTTTGTATATTTTTGGACTAAATATTAGATTGAGGAGACTTACACCCTTTTTTTGGTAACACCGAATTACACTCTATATTTTCAAAGTCTAAACATTCGATCCAAACAGTTTAACATGATGGATATATTAAAATGTGTTTGCAGATCAAATTTTACATTTTTTTTTGAATTATTTTACTATTTATTAAGATGAGTACAAAAATTCAATGGTCTGAAAACAACATTTTTGTAAAATACTTAATAAATAGCAAAAAAAAATATAAAAAAATATAAATTTTGATCCGCAAGCATATTTTAATATATCCATCATGTTAAACGGTTTGGATCGACTGCATGTTTGGACTTTAAAAATTTTTAAAATGTAGAGTGTAATTTGGTGTCACAAAAAAAAAGATGTAAGTGAATCCCTCCTCTATTAGATTATGCAAGTTATCAATTTTATTCAATAATGATATATTATTCGTTTATTATCCTTTCGAATAAGAATAAGATATCCGTAAAACTAATTATTGTTTAACAAAAAACAATAGAGTACAGATAAAAATAAAATATTGATAAAACTTATTATTGTTTAACAATTAAGATTTAATAGAGTACAGATGAAATTAATTTTAAACACATAAAAATATATATAACATTACTACCGCCCAATCACCATCCTACATTAATTCCTACCGTCCCCTAAAAATACTCCAGGCAATTAGGACCAAGTCAACGGGTGAGAAAACATGCAGCTAAGTAGGGGTGTCAATGACAGCCATAGACGGGTATGGGTAAGTTTTTTTTTTTCGTTAGTTTATTGGGTATGAGTATGGGTAAAGATTTTTTTTCGTTAGATAAACGGGTATGGGTACGGGTAAAGGTTATTTCATACCCGTTGGGTAATGGGTAATTATATGAAATATATTATATATAAATATATCAATATTATATCCAATTTATTTATTTTTCTTCTTTTCATATTGTTGTATGCCTGTATCAACGCTAAAGACATATATATCAACGAATTCATTTCCTTGTTTTCTTCCTTATTCATCGTTATTGTTTTTTTCTCAATTCTACAAATGGAAATATTTCATGTTTCAAAGAATATATCCTCACCTTATTTTCTGGCAATAATGTATTGTTTGGTCTAAATAAGTAATCCATTAATGTCAGCTCAGGTGTTAGCGTCTAAATTTTGCATTACATGTCAACTTTCTCAAGGTTATACTATGAATATATATATTTAATAATTGAATGAGATGGAATGAAATGTTAGAAGAAATAATGTAACAAATGACAAAATTGACCATATGCTGTCCGAACCATTATATTGGTATTTTCGTTATTCGCCCACTACCGTTTCGTTACCCGTTAATCATAACGGGTATGGGTAGGGTAGGGTAAGACAAATTCTTAATGGGTATGGGTAGGGTATGAGTAAGGTCAATTCTTAGTGGGTATGGGTATGAAAATGGTTCCACCCTCCCCGTATCGTACCCATTGACACCCCTCACTACAACAGAAAAGACTATCAGAGACCGGTTTTCCGGTCTCTGATAGTTACGTCGCCGGTCGCTGATAGTGATCCCGGTCTTAGAAAGTTAATTCCGGTCGCTGATACCCCGGTCGCTGAAAGTGCTGTCGCAGATACTCAATCGATGACGTCACCGGTCGCTGAATGACGTCACCCGGTCGCTGATACTTTTTTTGCGACCAATTTGTTTGGTCGCTGTTATTTTTTGCTGACGTCACGAAGAGGAATCTGCGACCACAATTAACGGTCGCTGAATGTTAAATACGGTCGCTGATACTATTCTGTCAATTTTTTTGTTATTTACTTTTCTGTCAATTTTTTGTGTTTTTTTCATTTTATTTTTCGATCGATTCAATTGTAACATTAAATATCATACAAATTACGGTTTTATATTTGAGATACAACAGTAACAATATCCACACAACAATTCTAATTTTGCCATAGTATATATCAATTACAATTTTCTCAAAATGCTCAAGTCATGAAATGAAAAAAACAGCACATATTTCTCAAAATTCTCAATTCTAATTTTCCCAAATTAAGCTAGCCTATTGTTATTTTGCCAAATTAAGCTAACCTATTGTTATTTTCCCAAATTAAGCTAGCCTATTGTTATTTTCCCAAATTAAGCAAGATCATTCCATAAAGAGATCACTACAGTTTTGTTCCTGAAATTTTCAAACATTTTGAAAGGCCATTAGAAACAAAACGAGCAATTACATAAAATTAACAAAGAAAAAGAGTTTGTAAATGTCACTTACGAATCATCAGCTATAGTGATATCACGCTTAGGTATGGTTTCATTGTCACTCTTTCTTCTTATGCTAAGGGTCGATGACACATTTTGCACAATGCCAATTACATCTGAAAGAAGAGAGGATAACAGACCGCATTAGAAAAAAGTATAGCTAAACCAAAAAAAAATTGCAAGTACTTTCAAACATTTGATTTTACAATCGCTTGGTATGCATACCAGAAATATTGTAAATGTAGTATTCTTTTGATCGATCTTACAAATGATTTTGCATGCAAATAACAGAATTACAACACTAAAATACATACTTTGTGCAAGTAGCAGAGTTACAACACTAATATAATTAAATTTTCTAAGGTTGTATCACTAAAATAAAAGTTCCCTAGTGCATATAGACAACTACTAGCATTTACAAGGACATACTATACATGCAAACATTAAATTTTAAGAATATGAAAAAGTGTCCTACCACCCATTTTAAAATAAAAGTAATGCAAATGTTCAGCTTCTTATAGTTTTTGTCTAAGTTCTATGTACAAAATTTAAGAAACCGGTGAGCAGCATAGTTGTTAAAGTGCACTTACATCCTCATCAGTCAATTCTACATTGAAGACATGACTTTCATCCCTTGCATTTCTGTAAGTTCTCAAGTTCCCTTTGTTTGTGACCCTCACCTTTATGGTCAAGTTACCCTGGTCTCAGGTATGGACAGAGTTCAAAACCTTTTAGAGATATCAGATTTTTGCCTCAACGTAAGATAAAGAAATCTAATTCGGTTGACCGAACCGAACCAAATATACATCTTAGGTTGAGCTTTGGATCTCATGCCAAATATACATCTTAGGTTGAGCTTTAGAGGTATGGACAGAGTTCTAGATAACGTTAGCATTTGTTAAATCAAGTTGCAATTAATTCTTCAAAACAAATTTTTCTGATAATCCACCAGAATTGCTGTTCTTACACCAGTCAAGCGACGGTCCTCCAAATATTACTAAAGTTCACAATAACTTGCAACTCTTTCTCTAAAATTTAATAAAAGAAAATAAGTAATGAATTTAAACTACACCTTCACCAGCAACAATGAAAGAAAGTGCATGTCCGGAAGATAGAACCACCTCCTCCTTTATTCCTTCCACATAGGTCCCCTGTGTTTAATAATTTAAAACTTTCAACTTTAGTTAAGCAAACACCCCGCAAAAATAGTGAGTTCAGAAAGTTGTTGATAGTGAGTTCAGAAAAGCCTCTGATTAATACCAAACAAGTTCAATTATATCATAGGTGTTCGGAAAAGTAGAATTTAATTCCAAAGCAAATGGATCTTTCATTCTAACCCATTCTTTCTATAGCAATAAGGATTTAATTGCAAAATTTTCCATCTATTCCACCTTTTCAACTCAATTCCACTTAATTCAGTGTGCCTAACAAACTTTAAAAAGACAGCGGAGTAATGAAAGCTTATGCACCTGATGGTCTTCTCTCACTCGCAAGTTCTGACCAGTAGGATCAAGCAAGTCATTTATCACCGTTTAATCCGAACTCTGTCCATACCTGAGGGGAAAGATATCACAACTAAAAAAAATTAGAACTTACACTCAGATGCCAGATTTAGAGAGCAGAGAAGTCAAGAAGAGAGCTTGCTTGTGCCACGATGGGTCGATCTGGCGAGTTTGTGCTGGCGCGTCTGTGCTGGCGCGATGAGGGTCTGTGCTGGCGCGATGGTGATGGTTTGGTGATGGTTAGGCGAGAGAGCAAGAGAGAGAGGATGGTAAGGCGAGAGTGCGAGAGAGAGAGGATGGTAAGGCGAGAGTGCGAGAGAGAGAGGATGGTGCGGCAAGAGAGTGAGAGAGAGAAATCTAGGGTTTTGATTTGGCGGAGAAGGTTTTATTATGGCGGAGAAGGGTTTATTTTGGCAGAGAAGGGTTTGATTGCGCGTTCGATTTTTTCAGTAGCCGCGTTTTTTTCATTTTTTCAGCGACCGGTGTTGGCGCCGGTCGCTGATACAATTCGTCGCCTAATTTTGATTGAAATTTATTTTTTTCAAGAGAAATTGAGTATCTGCGACCGGCGTCAGCACCGGTCACTGATACCGGTCGCAGAAAGTCAATTTTGCTGTAGTGCCTACAGCTAAGTATTTTTTATTTTTTTTTAGAACCAGCTGGCAGAAGCTGCCATGTGTTAATTAGCAGTAAAATCATTTACTATTGGAATTGGTCTATGTGCACAACTTGATATGGTCCTTGTCAAAGGCAAAACTAACTTTTTTTTTATGTTATAATAATGTCGTTAGCATAGCTGTATACCCAGTTTTAACTAAAAAAATATATTATTAACCCATCTGAACCGGGAAAAGTAGAAAGGCCTCCTTTTCGGAATAAATAAATAAATAAATGTCCTCAATAATTGGTTACAAAAGCTCCTTTTTATTTGGAATGAAAGTACTTTGTATTTCCTGCAGCTACGTACAGATTATCCTTATTTTTTTGGAAATAAGTAACAAACTAGATAAATTTAAATAAGTGAGCATAGCTCTCTTAAAAATTACCAAAATAAGCAAGATGCTGATAATACTAGCAGCCAAGGAATTATTTGGCATGCTGTACAATATTTGCTTGTTCAAATCATATGTTTTCCATTTGAACTATAAAACTTTTAATGATCTTTAGACTCTAAAAAAGATACAATTCGGTGACTTTCATATGCGACGTACAATTTGTTTAATTTCCTGAATTGAATTTTGCGAAAAATTTATGTTATATTTTTTGAATTTACTAATTTTTCAATACAATAATTGTTTCATAGAATATAACATAAAGAGTCGTTATTCTGTTATTTATTTTCTTCACGTAAGGATATATATTCGAAGGTCTTGAATTTAACGGATATCATGAATTGTGATTTTTATACGATCGAGGTAATGGGTTTTTCAATTGGAGGTTGGATAAATCTTATATGTTTTTTAAAATGAAATTATGATAGGTACTCTTTGATGCTCACCTGATGAAGCTTTTGTGAAGTGAATAAGAATATGAAGAAAGAAATTTAACTCTTTAATTATATTTATAATCGCTTTTCCAAAGTATATACTGTACATGTAAAAGAGCTTTTATTACCAAAGAATCAAAGAATCAAGTAACAAATTAAAGAATAATGTCAAATTGTACTTTACATCCTAATTAAAGTTCAATGCAAAACCTAATAAATAATTTACTAAAATTGGGACTGTATGTAATCGACAGTCTTCTTATCCAGCATAAACGCCTTGGCAAGAATATCATCTGGTATTGCTGGATGTGATCCGAATAGCGAATCAGAAATCCTCACAACACCGGGATTCTGGCTACTCAAAACCGAGAACGCTTCAACGTCGACATCTCCGAAATTGTATTGGAAATGAGGCAACCCGATAGGAAACACAAACACATCTCCTTTGTTCATCACCTTAGAGAACAGCTTATTGTCTGTGGTGATGAAGCCAACATACAGCGACCCCTTGATTACAGTCAGCACTTCGGTTGCACACGGGTGGATGTGCGGTGAGTTGAGACCCTTCGGTGCAAAGTCGAGGCGCTCCGGTATCACACCATAGGTGTTCAGGCCGGGGAATTTGTCTACTGTTACCAAATTTACCGAAAGCCCCTGCTTGTTTCTGGTGTCACCGGGTATGTGGAGGCCGGAGAAGGTGAAATCATCGGCAGTTACAAGGCTCGGGTTCTTGCATGCAACTCCATTTACAAATACTGCATTGTAATGGAAGAAGTGTTAATACGAGAATTAGTACATATGGAGAGCAAATATAAGTCATGCTACAAGTGAATAAAAAAAAAAAAAAAAAAAAACTAAGAAATTCAATGTATATATATGTGTTATAAAGTACAAACCTGGTGATGTTTTGTCAGCTACACAGAAATCTTGAAGAGGACTTGGATCAGAAGCAAATACTAGGGAGACAGAGAGAACTATAAAAAATGCGAACAGAAAGATGTGTGAAAAAGCCATGTGTGTGGCTTTAATTTGTCAAGAGAAGAGAAGAGGTAGAGAGAGAAAGAGAGATATAATTGGTATGTAAAGGAAGAAGGTTAGAAAGAAACTGGGTTGGTTTTTCAGGTGCGAGATGGTGGAAGAAGTGGAGTCTGATTGAGTATATAAATAAATATAAGCGTTGAGGGCTATTCATGAGATGAGATTGGGTCGTGCATGCGATACTCATAAAATGGAAGAGGTCTGTACTCGTTTGTACGACCAAGTAATTATTAAATTGGGAAGAGAGACGCATATGGATATATTCTGACTTTCTGAGGGTTTATCCGTTTAATTATGAGAAGAAGTCAAGATATATATGCATGCATGAATGCTTTAATTGATGTTGATATAGTAAACGCCTGCATGGCAGCTTGATGAGTAAAATATGCATAAATTCTATTTTAGCCACATGTAGATATATATATAAATATATTTCCGCCCAATCAATTTATTACTCATTATTCATTAATTAACATCCCTAAAAACATTACAGGCAAGTACTAGCTCCATCTTATTAGGACCAAGTCAACGGGTAGGAAGGAAAGCATGCTGCTAAGTAAAAGCATTGACTATTGAAACTTTGAAATTGGTGCTCTTTAATTTATATATGCACTCTTCATATGGTCCTTGTCAAAGAAATAATTAACTTTTAATAGGATATATATAGCTGGAACCATTAACTAAAAAAATATTATTGATCCATCTCAACCGGGAAAGGTAGAATGACTTAATTAATTACTTTTCGGAATAAATAAATTAATATCTTAAATAATTGGGTAACAAACTCCTTTTTAATTGGAATGAAACTAGTTTTTATTTACTACACTACAGCTAGAGACTATTCTTAATGACAATCTATTTTATTAAAGGCCTATAAAAAGCCCAGCTAAAGAAGAAAATATAAAAAGAAAAAACTCTTCGGAAAAAATAAAGGCGGAATCCAATAGTAAATAAGCAATCAATCATCTGCTATTTTTTTTGTAAATAAGTTACAAATTAGATAAATTTAAATAAGTGAGTCTCTTAAAAATTACCAAAATAAGCAATATATATGCTGACATCGCCGATTTTTTTAAAAATACCCAAAAAAATTATTTTATTAAAAATAACCAGTTTTTGAGTGGAATTTTAAAAATACCCAGGCCGCAAATTTTTTCTGCGCTCCGGAATTTTTATTCCAGGCCGTGGCAAAAATTTGCCCCCCGAATTTTTTTTTTTTTAGATTTTTTTATTCCGAGCACAGATTTTTTCTGCGGCCCGGATTTTTTTTTTTTTTTTTAGAGTTTGGAGAAAGAAAATATCCATGATTTGATTTTTTTTATAAACTCATTTTTTTTAATAATATATCTGTATGTATATATAATATAATATATGTATATGTCTATGTCTATGTATATGTATATGTATATGTATATGTATATGTATATGTATATGTATATGTATATGTATATGTATATGTATATGTATATGTATATGTATATGTATATGTATATGTATATGTATATGTATATGTATATGTATATGTATATGTATATGTATATGTATATGTATATGTATATGTATATGTATATGTATATGTATATGTATATGTATATGTATATGTATATGTATATGTATATGTATATGTATATGTATATGTATATGTATATGTATATGTATATGTATATGTATATGTATATGTATATGTATATGTATATGTATATGTATATGTATATGTATATGTATATGTATATGTATATGTATATGTATATGTATATGTATATGTATATGTATATGTATATGTATATGTATATGTATATGTATATGTATATGTATATGTATATGTATATGTATATGTATATGTATATGTATATGTATATGTATATGTATATGTATATGTATATGTATATGTATATGTATATGTATATGTATATGTATATGTATATGTATATGTATATGTATATGTATATGTATATGTATATGTATATGTATATGTATATGTATATGTATATGTATATGTATATGTATATGTATATGTATATGTATATGTATATGTATATGTATATGTATATGTATATGTATATGTATATGTATATGTATATGTATATGTATATGTATATGTATATGTATATGTATATGTATATGTATATGTATATGTATATGTATATGTATATGTATATGTATATGTATATGTATATGTATATGTATATGTATATGTATATGTATATGTATATGTATATGTATATGTATATGTATATGTATATGTATATGTATATGTATATGTATATGTATATGTATATGTATATGTATATGTATATGTATATGTATATGTATATGTATATGTATATGTATATGTATATGTATATGTATATGTATATGTATATGTATATGTATATGTATATGTATATGTATATGTATATGTATATGTATATGTATATGTATATGTATATGTATATGTATATGTATATGTATATGTATATGAGGAGGGATCAAGTTACAACAAGCATTATTTACATTTTCAAAGTCCAAATTATCAATCCAAACCGTTAGATGTGATCTCTACAATAAAATGTGCTTGGAGACCGAATTTTACATTTTTTGGATTTTTTTTTTACTATTTATTAAGATGGGTACAAAATTCAATGGTATGAATTTGACTAGTTTTTGTACCCACCTTAATAAATAGTAAAAATTTCCAAAAAATGTAAAATTTGGTCTCCAAGCACATTTTATTGTAGAGATCACATCTAACGGTTTGGATCGACGATTTGGACTTTGAAAATGTAAATAATGTTTGTTGTAACTTGTTGTAACTCAAAAAATGTTGTAACTTGATCCCTCCTCATATATGTATATGTATATATAATATTATATGTATATATGTGTATATAATATATGTATAACTCATATTTTTTTATAATATATGTATAATATATGTATATGTATATAATATTTATGTATATGTATATATAAATAGAGGAGGGATCCGATTACACCATTTTTTTGGTGACACCGGTTACACCCTATGTTTACAAAGTTCAAACAGTCGATCCAAACCGTTCAACTTGTTGGATATGTTAAAATGTGATTGCAGATCACATTTTATATTTTTTGGAATTTTTTTACTATTTATTAAGATGGGTACAAAAATTCAACGGTCTGAATATAGCGATTTTGTTAAATACTTAATAAATAGTAAAAAAATTTCAAAAAAATGTAAAATTTGATTTGCAAGCACATTTTAACATATCCAACAAGTTAAACAGTTTGGATCGACCTTTTGGACTTTGAAATCTTTGAAAATGGAGAGTGTAACCGGTGTCACCAAAAAAATGGTGTAATCCGATCCCTCATGTATTATACATATATTATATTATATATACATACACATATATTATTAAAAAAAATGAGTTTATAAAAAAAATCAAACCATGGATATTTTCTTTCTCCAAACTCTTAAAAAAAAATGCGGGCCACAGAAAAAATCTGCGCTAGGAATAAAAAAATCTAAAAAAAAAAAAAATTCGGGGCGAAATTTTTTTTCCGCGGCCCGGAATAAAAATTCTGGAGCGCAGAAAAAATCTGCGGCCCGGGTATTTTTAAAATTCCACTCAAAACCTTGTTATTTTTAATAAAATAAAATTTTTTTTGGGTATTTTTAAAAAAATCGGATGAGAACCTCTAGAAGAAAATATGATAAAAAGAAGGGAGAATATTCTGTCCTCCAATTCTTACGTGCCTATCTATAGTCTTACTCAATTCTTACGGGCCTAAAATCAATTCTTACAAGGTTCGATTCTCTCTCTTTCTCTTCTTCATTAGATCCTTTGTATTGTATTGTATCGAGGTTGTTGTGGGTCAACCGGCCAAGCGACAAGAGCTCGGCGCGGGATTGTACTAGTGACGAAAACATTATTCAATCCCGATTCTCTTCATTGATTTGGCTCTTTTAACGAGGATCTGATCTCCTAATCAAAAAAAAAATCTTCCCTTCAACAAAAAAATCCTAGTAAAATCCCCCCTACTGTTTCTATTGCACCTTGCCTCGATTCCAATGCCTCTGGATCTAATTGTGGTCTCCGTTTCTCTTTGTTTCTTATTTGCTTTCTCTTCTCTCCCATTGCTGTAACAAAGACGAGAGGTATGTGAGTTTGACAAGGATGAAACTGGGTTTTCATCATACTTATGGTATTCCGAAGTGCAGGACCTCAGAAAGGCGTTTCTTAGCAATTGCAACGACAACTGCACTGGCTGTCGTCTTCCTTATTAGCTTCTACTCGATGGCCATTGCACCAAGTGTGTGTGTGTCTCTCTCTCTCTCTCTCTGATCTTCATTTTTCTATGTTTTGACTGAATCTTTTCTTGTTATCTACTATCTGGTTTCCGTATTTATTTTCTTACACCACACCGATTTTTTTTAAAATACCCAAAAAAATTTATTTTATTAAAAATAACCAGGTTTTGAGTGGAATTTTAAAAATACCCAGGCCGCAGATTTTTTCTGCGCTCCGAAATTTTTATTCAGGGCCACGAAAAAAATTTGCGCCCCGAATTTTTTTTTTTTAGATTTTTTTATTCCGATCGCAGATTTTTTCTGCGGCCAGGATTTTTTTTATAAAAATCTGCGCTTGGAATAAAAAAATCTAAAAAAAAAAAATTCGGGACGCAAATTTTTTCCGCGGCCCGGAATAAAAATTCCGGAGCGTAGAAAAAATCTGCAGCCTGGGTATTTTTAAAATTTCACTCAAAAACTGGTTATTTTTAATAAAATAAATTTTTTTTTTGGGTATTTTTAAAAAAATCGGAACATCGCAATATCTATAAAATGTTATTGCCACTGACAATATCAGCAGCCAAGAAATTATATTAGCATAATCTGCAACACGTGTGGCTTGTTTGATGTTCACGAAAGATCAATAAAAATCCTCAACTATATATTGAGAATGGGCGCGCCCCAAGCATAACAACCGGGCCAGAGTGATCGATGCACTGAGAAATATGGATGCGGTGGACGGTGGTCCTAAAGATGGTTTATGGCCGGAAGACCTCCGCAACTGTCAAAACCACAGAGGTTTCGTCCCAGTGGCACTGAATACCCCTCGAAATGATTACAGAGGAGCAGAGACGGAACTACAAAATTTTAATAGGAGAAGCTAAACATTAAAATACAATTTTAAAGTGTGATTAGTGAAAATTAACTTCAAACTCTTTCCAACACTACACAAACTCTTACCACTAGAGTAAAGTGAACATGTGATCATTTATGAGGAGGCTGGAGTATATAAAATATTATAAAAAATAAAATTTAATTAAACATTAGTATATATAACTAATATTTTAAAATCATAGGGGTGACTTAGTCATTTTTTAATTGACTTTAGATCCACCTCTGCAGAGGAGGGCATCCTCATGCTTTCTGATAATATCGATACTCCAATGTCAGAGGTACATGAGGTAATTAATGATGCCTATTGACAAATCACTCAAACAAAAATTAACTAGTTCTGCAACACCCAGCCTTGGGAACCTTTACCATCTGTATTGTATATGAAAGGTTAACCAAAATCTGTCTCTTCCGGCCGAAAGTCGGCCATGATCACTATATATCAGTGTTATCAGAACCGGATCAGACCGTTCTCATGAACCGAAAAAAATCGGAAACGGTCAACTGACCTCTGCAGTTGAACCGGAAAAACATACTTAATTATCCAGTTTTTGTTCGAAAATCATGCACTAGTCATAGAAAAAACCCGATTTTAAAGCTGATATACTTTTTCGCGCGTAACGAGAAAAATAAAGAGAGAGAGGATAACAGGTCCTAATTATAAATATCTTAATTCTGGATGTAAATGACGTCAGTAATGAACATGTACTATATGAGTGTAAATGAGTAAATTCGAGTCACATTTCAACATAAATTATATTCTTTTTATCTCATACATTTTTTGTAAAGAAACCTTGTTTTTAGATATTATAAAAGGTGAGTCAAGTATAATATACATAATACATCATAATTATTCATATAGACATCTTGAAACAATAATTGTTATTATTTACATATGTATAAAATTTGGTACTGTGAAATCCTAAATTCATCATACAAAATTTAAAATAATGGGATGCTATATTTTCTCTCCAAAAAAAATTATTTTGTCATTTCTTGATCAAATAAGTACTTTCAATATATTTCTGGGAGATAAAATTTTAACTAATCTATAAATTTATAGTTATTATTTTGTATGTGTGATTTTTACTAGATAAAAAACATATTTATTTTGATAATATATCTCATAAATATATAAATTTTTAAAAAAAGTCAACGGTCCAACCGATTGATCCATTAGTTCGACCAGTGAACCGTTAACCTGAAACTTTTTCGGGTCAACATCTGGTCCGGTTCTGATAATATTGATATAATGTGACCATATACTTCGGATTCAATTTCATCACTGTATTGTGATGACAGTAAAACATACTGTATAAATTCGCTGCTTTGGATAGGATGAAAAATTTAATTTCTGATAATAAGTTATATATATTTTAAAAACTAGTAATTGACTGGTTGAGCCATCGGTCCGACCATTGAACCATTAAACCGAAGCTTTAGTGGTCCGATGTCAGGTCTGGTTCTAATAACATTGCTATATATAATTGTGGTGACTGAATTCGCATTGAAAAACGATCCTATAAACGAACTTAAAATAGGCTTGTGCATGGATCATTTATGAAACATTGTTTTTTTTTTTTTTGAAGGTCAGGTAGCAATTACTACCGACAGATTCATTGAAATAAAATAAAAATTGCTATACATGATATTACAAGGTCCCCCTCTAATTAATTACACACACCCAGTATTTTGAAATAAAGCTCCGGAATTACAATGCACAACTGGCCAATGACCAGCACAGACAGGCTGAGTATATACTGTGCTTCTGAAGCTTTAATTTGAGAAGTAAATATGAATACATATAGTCCATCTGAAGTTTTTGTCAAGTAAATAAGAATATCAAGAAAGAAAACTAATACTCTCCATATTTATATATTGTCGTTTTTCCAAAGTATATACCATGCATGTAAAAGAGCTTTTATTACCAAAGAATCAAAGAATCAAGTAACAAATTAAAGAATAGTGTCAAATTGTACTTTACATCCTAATCAAAGTTCAATGCAAAACCTAATAAATAATTTACTAAAATTGGGACTGTATGTAATCGACAGTCTTCTTATCCAGGATAAACGCCTTGGCAAGAATATCATCTGGTATTGCTGGATGTGATCCGAACAGCGAATCAGAAATCCTCACAACACCGGGATTCTGGCTACTCAAAACCGAGAACGCTTCAACGTCGACATCTCCGAAATTGTACTGGAAATGAGGCAACCCGATAGGAAACACAAACACATCTCCTTTGTTCATCACCTTAGAGAACAGCTTATTGTCTGTGGTGATGAAGCCAACATACAGCGACCCCTTGATTACAGTCAGCACTTCGGTTGCACGCGGGTGGATGTGCGGTGAGTTGAGACCCTTCGGTGCAAAGTCGAGGCGCTCCGGTATCACACCATAGGTGTTCAGGCCAGGGAATTTGTCTACTGTTATCAAATTTACCGAAAGCCCCTGCTTGTTGCTGGTGTCACCGGGTATGTGGAGGCCGGAGAAGGTGAAATCATCGGCAGTTACAAGGCTCGGGTTCTTGCATGCAACTCCATTTACAAATACTGCATTGGAATGGAAGAAATGTTAATACGAGAATTAGTACATATGCAGAGCAAATTCAAGTCATGCTATAAGTGAATAAAAAAAAAAAAACTAATAAATTCAATGTATAAATATGTGTTATGAAGTACAAACCTGGTGATGTTTTGTCAGCTACACAGAAATCTTGAAGAGGACTTGGATCAGAAGCAAATACTAGGGAGACAGAGAGAACTATAAAAAATGCGAACAGAAAGATGTGTGAAAAAGCCATGTGTGTGGCTTTAATTTGTCAAGAGAAGAGAAGAGGTAGAGAGAGAAAGAGAGATATAATTGGTATGTAAAGGAAGAAGGTTAGAAAGAAACTGGGTTGGTTTTTCAGGTGCGAGATGGTGGAAGAAGTGGAGTCTGATTGAGTATATATATAAATAAATATAACCGTTGAGGGCTATTCATGAGATGAGATTGGGTCGTGCATGCGATACTCATAAAATGGAAGAGGTCTGTACTCGTTTGTACGACCAAGTAATTATTAAATTGGGAAGAGAGACGCATATATATATATATAGAGTTAGGCTGGGGTGCTATGGATAGCATAGTGGCCTCTATGTTACGGCTCAATATTCGAGTTTTCAAAATCCAAACGGTCGATCCGAACCGTTCATCTTATTCTCCATATTAATATCTGCTTGGAGACCAAATTTTACATTTTTCTGAATTTGTTTACTATTTATTAAGTATTTTACAAAAATTGTTGATCCAACGGTGGCTGCACAAAACAATAAAACCGTTGGATTAGCGATTTTCAAAGTGGCTTAATAAATAGTAAAAAAATTCAGAAAATTATAAAATTTGGTCTCCAAGCAGATATTAATATGGAGAATAAGATGAACGGTTCGGATCGACCGTTTGGATTTTGAAAACTCGAACATTGAGCCGTAGCATAGAGGCCACTATGCTATTCATAGCACCCCAGCCTAACTATATATATATATATATATATATTCTGCCTTTCTGAGGGTTTATCCGTTTATGAGAAGAAGTCAAGATATGCATGAATGCTTTAATTGATGTTGATATAGTAAACGCCTGCATGGCAGCTTGATGAGTAAAATATGCATAAATTCTATTTTAGCCACATGTAGATATATATATATATAAATATATTTCCGCCCAATCAATTTATTACTCATTATTCATTAATTAACATCCCTAAAAACATTACAGGCAAGTACTAGCTCCATCTTATTAGGACCAAGTCAACGGGTAGGAAAACATGCGGCTAAGTAAAAGCATTGACTATTGAAAATTTGAAATTGGTGCTTTTAATTTATATATGCACTCTTCATATGGTCATTGTCAAAGAATGTATACATGTATTATACATATATTATATTATATATACATACACATATATTATTAAAAAAAATGAGTTTATAAAAAAAATCAAACCATGGATATTTTCTTTCTCCAAACTCTAAAAAAAAAAAAAAAAAATCCGGGCCGCAGAAAAAATCTACCCTCAGAATAAAAAAATCTAAAAAAAAAAATAAAAAATTCGGGGCGCAAATTTTTTTCTTGGCCCGGAATAAAAATTCCGGAGCGCAGAAAAAATCTGCGGCCTGGGTATTTTTAAAATTCCACTGAAAATCTGGTTATTTTTAATAAAATAAATTGTATTTTTGGATATTTAAAAAAAAAAATCGGATGAGAACCTCTAGAAGAAAATATGATAAAAAGAAGGGAGAATATTCTGTCCTCCAATTCTTATGGGTCTAAAATCAATTCTTACAAGGTTCGATTCTCTCTCTTTCTCTTCTTCATTGGATCCTTTGTATTGTATTGTACCGAGGTTGTTGTGGGTCAACCGGTCAAGCGACAAGAGCTCGGCGTGAGATTGTACTAGTGACGAAAACATTATTCAATCTCGATTCTCTTCGTTGATTTGGCTCTTTTAACGAGGATCTGATCTCCTAGTCACAAAAAAAAATCTTCCCTTCAACAAAAAAATCCTAGTAAAATCCCCTCTACTGTTTCTATTGCACCTTGCCTTGATTCCAATGCCTCTGGATCTAATTGTGGTCTCCGTTTCTCTTTGTTTCTTATTTGCTTTCTCTTCTCTCTCCCATTGCTGTAACAGAGACGAGAGGTACGTGAGTTTGACAAGGATTAAACTGGGTTTTCATCATACTTATGGTATTCCGAAGTGCAGGATCTCAGGAAGGCGTTTCTTAGCAATTGCAACGACAACTGCACTGGCTGTCGTCTTCCTTATCAACTTCTACTCGATGGCCATTGCACCAGGTGTGTGTGTGTGTCTCTCTCTGTCTCTCTGATCTTCATTTTTCTGTGTTTTGACGGAATCTTTTCTTGTTATCTACTGTCTGGTTTCCGTATTTTTTTTTTCTTACACACCACATCGATTTTTTTAAAAAGACCAAAAAAAAAATATATTTTATTAAAAATAATCAGGTTTTGAGTGGAATTTTAAAAATAGCCAGGCCGCAGATTTTGTTTGCGCTCCGAAATTTTTATTCCGGGGCACAAATTATTTGTGCCCCGAATTTTTTTTTTTTATATTTTTTTTATTCCGAGCGCAGATTTTTTCTGCTGCCCGGATTTTTTTTTTTTTTTTTTAGAGTTTGGAGAAAGAAAATATCCATGGTTTGATTTTTTTTAATAATATATGTGTATGTATATATAATATAATATATGTATAATGCATGTATATGTATATGTATATGTATATGTATAATACATGTATATGTATATGTATATGTATATGTATATGTATATGTATATGTATATGTATATGTATATGTATATGTATATGGAGAACAAGATGAACGGTTCGGATCGACCGTTAGGATTTTGAAAAGTCGAATATTGAGCTGTAGCACGGGAGGCCTCTATCCAAATCCTATGTATATGGACTTGGCTACGGTGCTATGGGTTGCATAGAGGCCTCTCGTGCTACGGCTCAATATTCGACTTTTCAAAATCCAAACAGTCGATCCGAACCGTTCATCTTGTTCTCCATATTAATATAATATATGTATAATAGAGATGAGATTGGGTCGTGCGATACTCATAAAATGGAAGAGGTCTGTACTCGTTTGTATATATGACCAAGTAATTAAATTGGGAAGAGAGACGCATATATATATTCTGACTTTCTGAGGGTTTATCCGTTTATGAGAAGAAGTCATATGGATATATGAATGCTTTGAAGTTGATATAGTAATTAAACGCCTGCCTGCCCCGTTGCAAATGATATTTATTGTAAATCAAGTCCTGAAACAAATGCCAGTCAGGTTTTGGTCCAAGTGATTATATATTAAATGAGCGAAATCTTAGACTTAATTAGTCAAACGGGAGGGACGCATCACGCATGCAGTATAAAAGGAATCTTCTCTTCTTCAATAGAAATATATATATTAAATGCATGTGCTTGATGAGGTAGATTTTAGATAAAAAAAAAAAAAAATTCTACAAGCGAAAGATCGATGAATCGATCATGGCTGACGCGAGCTAGAACGGGGCACAATTTCCTTTTCCTTCTTGATGTGTAAAACAACTCAGCCTTCCTTTTCTTTTTCCTTTTTTTGAGGAATTTCATTATACTTCTCAAAAACTTTGAAATTACATATTTCTCTCTAAACTTCAAATTATCGTATTTAATCTTCTAAAATTTAAAAACTTATAAACCTATTACATATCCATTTCATTGTCTTTTATATTAAAACTCATTTTAATTTTATAAAGTATTAATTTATCATTTATTAAAAAAATAAAAATATATAACTTGTTTAATAAAAATGTAAATCTTGTAAATTATTAATTTTCGAGAACAAATAATTTATTGTTATACTTATTAGAACATATACACAATTGTATACCTAAATGTTAATGTGTAAACGCGAGGCTTCCTAGTTACTACTAACTAGCTAGGAAGGAATTGCATTTGTAATTATATCAAAAGGTTGTTCTCAAATATTTTTGAAATAGAAAGATGAAAATTTATTGTTCCAATTAATCTCTATTTAATATTTATAAAGAATTCATATTTAAATTTCGAACTGACGACTTTTCATATGAAGAGTGTTGCACGCAGGGGCGGGCCCAGAATTTTCTTCAGGAGAGCAAAAAAATATCGAATCTGGTTTAAATAGCTAATAAAATTTAAACCCGTTAACTAATTATGTACTCGATAAAAAACAATACTTTAACTTATACTTTCAGAACGTCCAAATCTCCACTAAAACTCGAAATCCAGGGAGGACAGCTGCCCCCCCTGAGACTACATGGGTCCCCCCTGGTTGCACGTAAATAGTTATGAAAATTCATCAAGATCAAGATTAAACACTAGTACAAACAATCCTTTCACTGACTGTTCAAATACCCTTACACCGACTGTTATAGCGGTGTCAGTAAAGCCGGCGCCAGTGAAGGTTACCTTTTACTGACGCTTGAAAAAGCGTCAGTGTTGAGCACAACACTGACTGTTTTTAGAGCGTCAGTGTTAGTGTGTAACAGTGACTCTTTTTGAAGCGTCAGTGTTGAACACCAACACTGACGCTCTAAAAACAGTCAGTGTTGGTGTTCAACACTGACTCTTTTTTAAGCGTCAGTATTGAACACCAACACTGACGCTCTAAAAACAGTCAGTGTTGGTGTTCAACACTGACGCTTGAAAAAAAGTCAGTGTTGAGAACTAACACTGACTGTTTTTAGAGTGTCAGTGTTGGTGTTCAACACTGACACTTGAAAAAAAGTCGGTGTTGATATTAAAAACGTCAGTATATATATTAAAAACAGTCATTATTAGCTTTAAAACGTCAGTGTTGATATAAAAATTTTGGCATGGTTCTGTTTATATTTGGGCTAGCCTCCATATTTTTGCTAGCCATATATTACTATTTAACATTTATTGATGTTAAACAATGTATCATACAAATAATTTAGACAACATAATATATTCATTCACCAAAAAGCACACAACATAATAGATTCATTCACCAAAAACACACACTATAAAAAAATTTACATGACAAATATGAACAAAATATACAACTAAACTATGAACAAAATATACAACTAAACTATGAACAAAATATGCAAATATAACAAAATTTACCAAGCATTACATGTCTTGTAAATAGATTAGTAGTTGTCCAAGAAAAATCTACACCATTGTCTTGTTATTGCATGAAGTTGCGTCGATGTATATTTTTTTGTCGGTAAATCACACTGCATGAGTACATATTAAGTTAATTTTATCCAAGTTATATGAAAACTGAATCAAGTTCAATTGTAAAATACATACATCAGGAAAAACATCAAATTGCGTAGTGACTAGGTCTTGCATGTGTTTCATGACGGAAAATCCACACACCTTCCCACCTTCTTGCTTAGGGCTCTGAAATGGTCAATTTAAATAAAAGCAAGCAATAAAATAGGTTCTTCACTATATATGAAGTTTCAGAATAAGTAAATTTAAACACATTAAGGGGCGTATAGAGAAAAAATAGAATCACAATTGCAGCTGATATCCTCAAGAAGACTTTTTAAACACCTGAATGGTTATTTATATATATAGAAAACTTTTTTTTTTCTTATTCTATTTAAATATGAAATGATATCAATAATCGCTCAACTATCAAAATCAATATATAAAATTAAACAAGATAGAAAAAGAGTACTGTGGGCTGATAAAAACAAGCATTGCAATGCATGACTGACTGAGCTCTACTCATTTGCTAAATATCTCATTTATGGTGAACCTTCTTTTTTATTTCTATTATTTCAAGTAACCTAGCTACATGACCTTTTTACCGTTAACAGAATGAGCCCCGCTTTGTAAAACGAACAATTGATTAGATGCCCAATTCCATACAAAAGAGCAATTAATATTTTTTAAAAACCGTCTGTGTTGAGAACAAACACTGACTGTCTTTTAAGCGTTAGTGTTGAGAAACAATACTGGCTGTTGTTTAATAAAAGAGTCAGTGTAGGTATAGCAACACTGATGCTTCGGTTAAAACAGTCGGTGATGAAGGGTCGGTGAAGGGATTTTTTGTACTAGTGAAAAGAAATATATATATATATAACCTGCTAAGTTGATCCAATGGAAACATATAAAATTAGTTAAAATACTAGGGAATTGTAAAATACGAAAGGCTAGCGTTATTTTGAAGGGGTAGCACAGCATGTCACTATACTATAGATAGTATGCTATAGCCTTAGTGTAACGCTCTGTCATTCCGAAAAAAATGAATTATTATTAATTATGGTTACAAAAATTTGTCATCGTAATATTTTGGCACAACTAGTTATATTTTATTGCAGTTGAATAATTTTTTTTGAAAAGGAACAAATGACAGGTCATTGTCAACCCTCTAATGACAATAGCCTATTTTATACCTCTAACTTAAGCATATAAAATAGCAACATGGGTCTTAGACACATATAAAGATAGACTCAGGATCAAAACAATTTGAAATATTCATGTAATAAGAGAGCGACGTTCAGTCAAGGAAGCCACTAAGAGGTTGGAGGGTGCAATATGGATCAAGACATCTAGAGAGAATCTTGTTCAGGGGACTGGACAAGGATTTTAAGAAGGGAGGGTTGTAATACTCTGTCATGTGAATATTTTTTTTATTATCAATGAATTTAGGAGCATATAATATTGAACGTAATTATAAATAAATAATAATTTGAATTTTAAAAATTATCTATGCAACACTAGTCGTACCCGAATCTTTGATTCATGCATGCAACAAATTCTATAACTATGTCATGATAATTTATTAGAAGTTAATATGATAATATATTAAAGATTTTTATGTGCAATTTGTATGTTAATGCTACATAAAGATAAGCTCCACGTATATATAGGAACCAGATAAACTCACCTAAAATAAAATAGGTCTAATATATATAATTATAAATTAATATATAAAAAAATATATAGAACATGATGAGAGATTGGATTTCGGACCTAGATTGAGGTCAATTAATTAACTAAAGAATGAGAATTTGCCGGAGATCTTCATTTGATATAATCTACGTATATATGGAAGGTCCTTTGCAAAATGTCCAGGTTTTACATGAAGAATAAAAGCATGCCACAAATTACTCCTAAATTTCTGTTGACTTCCGTAATTTCTCTGAATGAATTTGGCCGGCCAATTAGAAGGATACCATGCATGTAAAGTTTCTTATAAATAAATCATATGTACATAGGATGCTGTAATACCTAGCGCCTCCTCTTTTTAAACAAAAATAAATATTGTGGCAGCCACCCTTAACCAAGTCAGCAGCCCGCCGCAGCTTCGGCAGCCACTACAACTATGTGCTTCGACCATGATGCGTCGCCCCACTGAACACCACCCGTAACTGTCACCTTATTTTCTGCGCGTTCCGAACCTTTGAGGTAACCACAAGACCGTTAATTAATTAGATTCAAATATTTAAATTAGTGTAGTAATTCGATCACCACAAAAGTAATGACATATATAGATGAATAGTAATTAATAATCTTGAAGAAATTATAGTTTATCGTGTGTATAATTCTTTTCTTTCTTATATATTTCGTTCTTCTATGTTATTCTTATATTATTTCAAATCTTTTGCTGTTATAGAATTTATATTCAACTTTTATTTAAAGTGAAACTTATTTCTATTATATATATTCTACTGCCCTATTACCGGATACAATTATTTTAATTGTAGTAGATCAAAGACTCTGATATTTCATTTATTTATTTTTAATTGGCATCAGATACAATTTTTATTATCTTTATTTCTGTTACTAGATGATCAAAGTTTAGAAACGAATTTATCACATCTTCCTTCAATCAAAGTTTTCGGATTCTTATGAACTTATAAGTAATTAATAAGTTTCGGATTCTTATTAAGGTTTATATTGATATGATTAATTTATTTCTAATTCTAAAAAAAATATATATATAATAAGTAAATATGAAAATGATCCGGAACAGAGTTTCAAACTTACTTTGATTACTTTCTTGGTTTCTTTTAATTATTTGTCTTTACATAATAGTATTAAAATATCAAAAGATTTAACTCGTTTAAAATTTAGAAGAAGTCTAATAATCTGCAACTATATATGATGATAAATAGTATTAAAGAACTTCAGAAAATACGGATAAGTATTTATGTGACTTAGGTTCGAATTCTAAAGTACTAGAAGACAAGAAGATCGATAAACGGTAACAGGTGCGGGATTCCTAGACTTTATAAAACTATTTTACTTTCCTATTGTCATTCAATTGTTTATTATTATTGCATTAGTTGGAATTATGCATGCTGTTGTCGAACCATTCGTATGACTTGAGTAGACACAAATAACTTGCATGAAATGATAGGATTCATATATTGACCAATGGACTTGCATGAATATGATGTGTTGAGCATGGCATGAACTGTGTGATTGAATAAATGTGTGTTTTTTTTTTAAAAAGAACGAATATGCTAATTGAACAGGGGCCAATATGCTTGCATATTGGGATGTATACATTGGGTTTAGTTTCGACTAGACCCCTCGTTAATGTGACTGTAGGCGAAAGCGGTCCTGTCACGGATGTGATTGTAGGCTGACGCGGTCCCTTCACAGACGTGATCGTAGGTGCAAGCGGTCCTTTCACGGACGTGATTACAGGCGGAAGCGGTTCTATCACGCCAAGACCTAGCGGCATATGAATTCACCGTCTAGTGAGGCAAACGAACAAGATTAACGGATTTTTCTTTAAATAAATGAAAGTAGTAAGTAATGATAGAATATGCATTGCATTAGAAGAAGCATACGTGTTTTTATTTTCTTATCATATTTGTGAATGTAAGTAAATGTTTTATAAGCTCTGGGCTGTAACTAAATCTCGCACTGAAAGAAGGTTCGATCTCTCACCCGTTTCACTTTTATGTGGGTTTCAGGTAATAAAGAGGAAGGATTCGAGCAAGGACAAGAGTGAGGCTGAGCGGGAAGACTTATGATTGATAAATTGCCACATGTTGTTTAATTTTGTTTCCATGATTCAATAATTGATACATTGAGCAGACATGGCAGCGCCTGTGTTACTAGCCATGTCCGCCATGATCGTTTGTTTAACTCGTTTGATTTTGAAATAAATGTGGCTTTATTTATATTTTTATTGATAATGTATGTCATGTGCATACGCCTTATGTAGAAATACGTGGCAGATTGTCTCGGGATGTGACACTTAGTCTTTTTATTTTGAAAAATATACATGTTTATTTTTATGTTTAGTATATATGGTTTTAGAGGTAACACTAGTACAAAAAATCCCTTCACCGACCCTTAACCACTGACTCTTTTAAGCAAAGCATCAGTGCTGCTCACACTATACTGGCTCTTTTATTAAATAACAGTCAGCGTTGCAGTTCAACACTGACGCTTTAAAAACAGTCAGTGTTAAACACCAACACTGACTGCTTTTAAAAACAGTCAGTGTTGGTGTTCAACACTGACTGCTTTTAAAAACAGTCAGTGTTGATACTCAACAGTGACGCTTTTTAAAAACAGTAAGTGTTGGTACTCAACACTGACGCTTTTTAAAAACAATCAGTGTTGAGTACCAACACTGACTGTTTTTCAAGCGTCAGTGTTGGTACTCAACACTGACGCTTTTTAAAAACAGTCAGTGTTGGTACTCAACACTGACACTTTATAAAAACAATCAGTGTTGGTGTTCAACACCGACTATTTTTTGAAAAACCGTCAGTATTGATAATTTAGTGTTAGAATTCAGTTTAAAGTATGAGATTCATCGTTTATCTATCTAAATAGCAATATCGTAAGAATCAAATTTTGAGTTAGTGTAAAATACATCATTTTTTTGTGTGAAAGGTCATCAATTTAAATATTGGATGTGAAATCTTAATAAATAATGGAGTTTTGATGACCGTCTCTATTTTTTTCTAAAAAAAAAAAATTCTAACTAGCAATTAGATATAACCATTCTTTAGCTTGTGATAATTTTGGTGAGTCAATAAAAAAATGTTTGTGGAGAATGAAAATTCATTGGTATCTTGAAAATTATTGTTCCAATTAAAAAGTTCAATTTGTCCATTTTTATTGAATAAATATGACACGTACCAAATTTAGCTCAAATTAATAAAAAAAATTAACTTTTCATCGAATAACATTTTTAAACAATTGACTTGTCATTTTTGTGTGAAATATATCATAATTGTTAGATGTAAGCAAGAACTGTCCTTGAGTAAATGTAAACAAATTCAATGGTCATTGCAAAATATTGTTCGTACTTAAGATCTTTTTTCTATTGTGAAAACTGTATTAATTAAGTACTTAAAACCAGTGTAGTAAAATAAGGTTATATGCGGCGCATATGCGGCCGCATATGCGTATAAGGTCTCAAACCGCATAATTTTTTACTATGCGGTACTATATGCGGATTTGAACGCATATGCCAATAGTAATTAAAATTTCAAATCCGCATCCAATAAAAATACGGATTGGGTAACCGGTTTTAACAGAAACCCACTCATCCGAACGACTCCGTCCAGTTAAGTTATTCTCCAACCTCAGTCTCAAGCCTGTTTTATAAGCTACCGAGCGACTTATTCTATTTTATTTGGAGTGGTGGGACTACAGAGCTTCATTTCTCCAAACTCAGTCCGGACGACACGTGCGCACGCGAACAGCCAGAAGAGAAGTCGCTTCAATCTTCTAATCTTTTGTAAATCAAAGCGTTGGGCTGCAGCATCAATATTTATATATGAACACTGGGCTTTATTAATATGGGCTGTGTTTGTTGAAAACTCTAAAATACTCATTGTTGGGCTGTTGTATAAATTTGAAAATTACTAATAGTTTTGAAATTGTATGAATGGGCTGTTGTATAAATTGCAAATACTACTAAAATCCGCATATATAAATCCGCATAGAAATCCGCATATGCGGCCGCATACCGTATATGCGGTATGCGGTGCCCTTCCGCATACCGCATAGAAACCTAATATTACTACACTGCTTAAAACTCTAAAATATCATAGGAAAAAAACTAAATATTATATATTATTGTCGAGCCATAGTAATTGCACCTATCAAGAAAACTAAAAGAATTATAAAAATGAGTTCAAAGGGAATAAAAAAAATATATGTTGCTAAATGAATCCCAATTTATTGAACATTATTTATGAGATCATGTTTTATAATTTCATTTGAAGAATTAAGAATCACAAGAATATATTAACAAAGCTCCAATTCTTGACGGGAAGCTGGGGCACCAAAGCCTATGCCCTTCCATTAATTCCTTGCTTATATAGATAGAGGAGGAGGGGAGAGCTTTTGGTTTTTTTCATGTTGTCAAAGAGTTGGACGAGAGTATATATATATATGCGATCGATGGTATCAAAATTGTAATATATTAAGTTCATTATCATCATTAATAATATTTGTGCCGTTGTGCGGTACGTAGCTATAGTCAAATAGCACATGCGGTCAGGGCAAGAATTAAATTGTATTAACCAAGTCAAGATTGACGTGGACAAAAATCAAAGTATATATTTTCCGTGCATAAAGAAAGCAACAAGTATTAACAAACAATCAACAAGTACATTTTATCTAATCGTATACATATCGATTTGTTACATCACAATTGATAAATAGAAAAAAAAAAAAAAAATCCAAACCACACGCATAAAAAAGCGAATTCTTGTATCAAATTAGAAAAATAAAACAATACATATAATGCCTATTTAGTTCAAACTTTAGAGTTGATTACAAACAATACATATAATGCCTATTTAGTTCAAACTTGAGCTAGAGTTGCTTGTAATCATGAAACCTAGCTAGCTCAAATTAGTTTACTGGAACTGTGATTGGATGTAATCAACGGTTTTCTGATCCACCATGAATGCCTTCATCAGAACAGCATCCGAGATGGGTGGTTTGGTTCCGAAGAGTGCATCGGCAACTCTAATGACTCCTGGATTCTGGCTACTCAAGCCGGCAAAGGCCACAGCATTAGTAGTGCCATAATTGTATTGAAAGTGAATCAGGCCGATAGGGAACACGAAAGAATCGCCTTTATTGAGGACCTTGGCAAAGAGTTTATTAGCTGTGGTAACAAATCCGACATATAGCGATCCTTCGAGTACGACTAGTACTTCGGTGGCACGCGGGTGAGTGTGGGGAGGGTTGAGGCCATACGGTGCATAGTCTATACGAGCAAAGGAGATGCCAAAGGTGTTTAAACCTGGGAGCTTCTCCACATTGACTAGGTTTACCGCAGAACCCAGTTGGTTGCTAGTGTTCCCAGCCTTGTCCAGTCCAGAGAAGGAGAAGTCGTCCACTGTCACATGGTTTGGATTCTTGCATGCTACTCCATTAACAAATACTGCAAAAGAAAACAAGAGAAAATTATAAGAGGCTGGCTAATTATGAGAGAATATATCAAATTAATTTGATTCTTATTTATTTTTTCCTCTTACTAACATTGAGGTTATATATTGATCTGTTATATATATATATATAGTGATCTATATATGGAAACTAACAGGTAACATATACATATGTTGGTATTTACTCGTTTAAGAAACATGATAACGAAAGCATATATGCTACCTTGCGAGTCTTTGTCGGCCACACAGAAATCCTGAAGGGGGCTTGGGTCAGAACCGAAGGAGAAGGAGAAGGATAGAGCGAAGAGAGCAACCAGGAGAGAGATACGGGCAGTTGCCATGTATATATACCTTTGCTGATCGATCTCTTAATATTTAAGAAGTTTGGAAGGAGAAGCTTTGATTAATGGTTTATGATTTATATCGCTAGTCGAATACTAGATGATATATATATAGATCAAGAGGCTTTGCTTTCTTTGACTATTACAAAATTCAAACTGTTGGATTTGGTTTTAATCAAGTATTATATATAATTGCATCATTTGACTTTGGAAACGATATTCACATCTCAATTTTATATTCTGCGTACGTACGTACAAAGAGCGATATTTTACCACACTTCCACCTCTCTTATATATGTCTTCTTGCTTTTGAAGTGATTTATTTATTTATTTATTTTCTTCTTCTCTTATGTTTTCAGTTTTTTTATTTTTTTTTTGTTCTGAATAAAGTTTCAAGTCATTTTACTATTTAATATTCTTGTTATTACAATAAATAATTTTCTCATAGCTTCTCATATAGAGATCATCTATCTTTAACACTAGATCAAATGTTAGTTCTCTTCTCTTATATTATAAATTAAATTTGCTTTATATATATCTATACCTAAATCCCTAAAAATGCCTCACCTTAACTATTTGCATTTGTTTAGATGATAAAGTGTGAAGTAATAATTGTAGTGAAATCAACCTGCTCATGAAAATTAGGAATCAATAAAGTTGTTTGGTCTGCTTATTCAATAATCAGTATTATATTCGATAAGACAGATATTGATATAATTGTTTTTTATCATTAGCGTAATGCATAAGGGTACATGTAAAAAAAATCATTAACTTATCGGACATAAAAGGATATTTCGTATATGTTGATATGATTATGTACAAAATTATATATAATATTTTTTATATATGTAAATATAATCATATAACGTCTAATAATTATCGTGCGATTGATTAATTTATACAATATTATATATATTTCTTTAGATTAATTATTTATTATAATATTGATTCATGCCATGCACATCTTATATTATTTTATGTAATTAGTAACTTAATTATAATTGTTTAAAATTAATTGTACCAACAATTATAAATTCTTTTATATTTTATTTTATTTTGGAATTAAATAAGGCTTAAAGCCCGTTCCATTAGCATGAAACTAAAGTTACAAAAATCAGTGTTTCATCAGGTATATATATAGTGCCTGATATGATCGAGTTTCACACTTTCTCCCTATTCCCTAAGCCCGGAGGATAATTGTTCTGAAAAATGTAAAAACAGCTAAGTTTAAGCCAACATAGACTAACAATAATTTTTTTTTATATTGTATGATATTATGTACATGATGTGTTTAAACTTTAAAAATAATATATTTACTTGTTTGTATATTTTTGGACTGGATATTAGATTATTTAAGCTATCAATTTATTCGATAATTGTTCATTATCCGTTTATCAAATCATTAATATTAAATAATAAAGATATATAAAATACTGATAAATCTAATGCTTAACAAATAGGAATTAACAGAGTACCTATAAAATTAATTTTAAAGACATAAAATATAAAAATAGTACCGCGCCCAATCACCATCCTATAAAAATAGTACCGCTCCACATGTTGTAGGACCAAGTCAACGGGGTGGGAAAGCATGTGGCTATGTAAAAGCATTAATTGACTATTGGAAATTTGGAATTGGTCTTAATTATGTGCACTCTTGATATGGTCCTTGTCAAAGGCATAACTAACTTTTATTAGGTTATAATTAATAATGTCATTAGCGTAGCTGTATATACCCAATTTTAATTAAGAAAATATTATTAACCCATCTGAACCGGGAAAGGTAGAGAGACATCATTTTCGGAATAAATAAATGTCCTGAATAATTGGGTAACAAACGTACTCCCTTTTAATTGGAATGAAACTAGTTTTTGTTTCCTACAGCTACAGGGCAGGCTATCCCTAGTCCCTACTCACAAGCTGACAAAGGTCTGTCTATAAAAGAGCTCAATTCATCGGTAAAGGCCCAAAATAGCCCAACTAAGGAAAGAAACAATCAAAAATTGAACTTCAATACAAACAAAGAATAAGTTGGCACAAAATATTAGTGTCACAAACGGAGATATCAAATTTAGATGTGTCTATCTGTCTAAGAGTGTCACAAATAATTGTAATGGTGGCTCTTGCTAATAATTTTTTTCTTTTACAATAAAATAATATAAATTGAAACTTAAAAAACATTAGCGAGGGTGACTCTTGCAAATATATAGTTAACACATTCACAATAAAAAAATATAAAATGATACTTGAAAACAATTGCAACGGTCCCCCTTGCAAATAGTTAAGTTCTTCACAATAAACTAATATAATCTGAAACCTAAAATCAATTGCAATGGTGTCACTTGTAAATATTTTAGACTTTAATAATAGAATAATATTAAAGAAAATCGTAAAACATTTGCAACGGTGACGCTTGCAAATAGATATGACATTCACAACAAAAATAGTATAAACAACATCCTAAAAACTTTTGCAACAGCGACTCACTACAGCAAAATTACCCATCTGAGATCGATAGAGAACTAAATCCGACTGCAGATAAGCTGGCGAAATGGGGCAGGAGAATGAAATGGGACCTTCTACAATTTACTTTTCCTGCTCTGCCTAGGGATGTAAACGGATCGGATATTATCCGGATTTATCCGGATCCGTATCCGAAAAAAAGCGAATTCGGATATTCGGATACGGATATTTTCGGATACGGATCCGGATTCGGATAATTTTTTAACGGATACGGATACGGATACGGTTTCGAATATGAAGTCGGATACGGATCCGGATACGGATAATTATCCGTATCCGACATTTTCTTTATTTCGGATATCCGAATTTTTTAATGGCCAACTGTCTCTAACCCGCACAAAAGTTATAAATGAACCATTACATTTTGGGGCTAAGCCCACCGGCCTGTTAGAATAAACTTTCAAATATTTGGTTCTCTCTTGTGACTGTATACAACTTTACACCTTTGGATCTACAGATAATATATTTTAATATTTATTTTCTTACTTTACAACTTTACAACTTTCTACCTTCTTTTTACTTTTTACTATGACTCTTCGTATTTGTCTTGCAAGCTTCGAACTATCTTAGGTAATTTTAATATTTGAACTGGTATTGTTGATGGAGATAGTTCAAGACATTTTTTTATTTATTTATCCTACATGGTTGAAAGAATGTTATTCAGCTTAAATGGATATATTTTGATAAACAATATGACATGAATAGTATTTATTATTTTGTTAACATATCTTTTGTAACTAACAAACTTATGAAAAATATTAAATCTAATTTAAATGAAAAATGTTATATTTAGATGTTACTTTTTACTAAATTATACATTAGTATTTTATTTTTAATTATCCGAATTATATTGATATCCGTATTCGTATCCGTCCGAAATCCGATTCGTATCCGTATCCGTTTAATATCCGATCCGTATCCGTATCCGGAACTATCCGTATCCGTATCCGAAAAATTATAACGGATACGGTTTGACCACTATCAGATCCGTATCCGACCGTTTACACCCCTAGCTCTGCCCCTTTTTTCAGTAGGGAAAGCAAGGAGAGTGATTATTGTAATTTGCTTAAGGGCGTGTTCTAAGCAAAAAAAAAAAAAAAAGGATGGATACTGATAAATATGCTATCATATTTGGTAAGACGGATACTGATAAAAAATATTTTCATTAGCGTAATGCATAAGGGTACATGTAAACAAAATCATTAATTTACCGGATTAAAAAAATATATATATTTTTTGGAGATGGGCTACGGTGAGTTGCGAAGTAAAGCGACTATTTTACTTCACACTCATATTTTGCGATTTGAAAATTCAAACGACCGATCCGAACCACTCAACATGATCTCCACATTGAAATGTGCTTGGAGACCAAATTTTACATTTTTTGGATTTTTTTTTTTACTATTTATTAAGCAATTTTTAAAATCGTTGATCCGATGATCCAGAAATTTTTACTGTTTTCACTGTTCACAACAAAACAACAGTTTTCAAAATTGCTTAATAAATAGTAAAAAAATTCCAAAAAATGTAAGCTCATCTCATATTTTTTGTATATGTTGGTATGAATATATATGTACAAAATTATATATAATATTTTTATATATGTAAATATAAATATAATGTCTAATAATTATCATGAGATTGATTTATGCAATAATTTTTATAGTTTTTTAGATTAGTTATTTATGACAATATTGATTCATACCACATCATATATTATTTTATGTAATTAGTCACTTATAATTATTTAAAATTAATTGTACCAACAATTATAATTTTTTTTTTATTTTGAAAACGGGCTTAATGAAACTTAAGTTACAAAAACCAGTGTTTCATCAGGTATAGTGCCTGATATGATCGAGTTTCACACTTTCTCCCTATTCCCTAAGCCCGGAGGATAATTAATTGTTCTGAAAAATGTAAAAACAGCTAAGTTTAAGCCAACATAGGCTAAGTGGCTAACAATATTTTTTTTTTTATTGTACAATATTATGTGCATGATGTGTTTAAAAATAATATATATAGCTGTTTGGATATTTTGCACTGGATATTAGATTATATAAGCTATTAATTTATTCGATAATTGTTCATTATCCATTTATAAACCATTAATTTTAACTGATAAAGATAAAATACTGATAAACCTAATGCTTAACAAATAAGAACAGAGTACCTATAAAATTAATTTTAAAGACATAAATTAAAATATAAAAATAGTACCGCCCAATCACCATCCTATAACTCCCTAAAAATGCGGAAATAAATATGTTAGATTTATTTCCTAAAAATGCTCCAGCCAAGTACGTAGTCGCTGACGCTCCATGTTGTAAGGACCAAGTCAACGGGGTGGGAAAGCATGCGGCTATGCAAAAGCATTGACTATTGGAATTGGTCTTAATTATGTGCATCCTTGATATGGTCCTTGTCAAAGGCATAACTTACTTTTATTACGTTATAATTAATAGAATAATTATATGAAACCCCCCACTCTCATTCCTTCATTTTTCCTGCAATCTCTCTCTTCCTTAACTGTCATATATCCCCCACTAATTTCGTTAAAAGATTCCTTTTATCCCCGCATTAAATTAGATTGTCATTTAATACCAATCCCCGCATTAATTATGCATTCCTCTAATAACAATTCATGCATTAATTATTCCTTTAAAAACAATCTCCGCATTAATTATACTGTTATCTAATAACCAATGTTATCAGAACCGGACCGTACATCGAACCGCTAAAGCTTCGGTTCAATGGTTTATTGGTTGGACCGATGGTTCAACCAGTTTAATTACTGATTTTTTAAAATATTATTATCTGAGTGCCAAACTGATTATATGATTTTATATCTCCTAATTAGCTGTACTTGCTGCATGAATGTTTGACTCGGATTACCAATAAAGGATGTTTTGGTCTTTCTTGCCCAGTTCGCCAATTGATGCGCCTCTCTGCACACATGTTAGACCCCCACTCTATGTTGCATTTGTTGAAAACTCTTGATACATTGTGCCACAGTGCACGCGGCTTGCCAGTATGGTAATTCACTCACATCATTTTGCTAAATTGCTGTAACCAGGTTCTTACAATCTGAAAAAACTATGTACCTATCTTGTACCAGTCCTTGTGTTTCAATGCACACTAGTGCCCAGTTAACTGCCAAAGCTTCAGCCTCCAAAGGGTTGTGCGTCCTAAAAGAGCTTGCATGCGCCATCATCAGCATTCTTGATGTATTGAAAATCATCACCCCCATTCCAGCTTCGCTAGATTGTTCCCATGAACCATCAGTAATTATAATATGAGTGCAATTCGGTATCTGCACGCATTGTATCTGTTCGGTTTTTCCGGTGCTGTAACCAAAACCTGTTTAGGCTTAAGCTGCGGAATGACCGTAGAACAAAAATTTCTACAGCCAACTTAAGCTCAGGATTAAACGGGGTATGTCAGGAAACTTTGCAAGGCGGTCCACCTTCAGTATTCATTTGGCATCAAAACCCAATTTAATCCTTTTTACAGATCTACTCCATGATTGATTTCTAAAACTTTAATCCACTTACCAATTAAATAGATTAATATAACATATTTATACCTTGTTTCCAAATCACAGTTGGAATGCAGACCGAGCGAGTAGAGCTGCATCACGGGAATGATTCTCCTCGGAACACCAAACGTATGGTGCCTCTATAGGTTATCCACCAGGACTAACCAGAGAGCGGTTTATTTCTTTTGCCAGAAATACCGTAAACTGCGAAATTCTGCAAAAACACTATTCACAGAGAAAAAGACGAAAACCTGTAAACATGAATTTTCGGTTACTCAGTTTCACAAATAAGCAAAACTGACATACCGCAAAATTCGGTAAAACACTATTCATCAATCCCGTAAATATACTCCACAACAACCCGCAAGATTATACGTCAACTACGTATAACTTTCTTTTCTCAACCGAAACACTATTTGGGAGAGAAACCGAGAAAGAGAGAAAATACTGATTCGATTCTGCACGAAACGATACGTGTGAATTAGCGATTTTTCTCTCTACCCCTCCACCCCTATTTATAGGGTTTAGGGTCGGTTGCCAAAAGACCAAAATGCCCTCCAAGTTCGGCCTATTTACAAGATATGTCATTGAATGGATAAGGATGACATGTCATGTGGATAAGATCGATGATGTGTCATCTGGATAGGATCGATGACATGTCATGCGGATAAGGACGAATCTGAAAAGACCCGAATGCCCTCGGCCCGAACACAAATAATGCTCGTATAATTATTCTGAACAATTATATATATTTTTCTTGCGGTTGTTTGTTTCGGTATCGATGACGTGTCATCTGGATAGGATCGATGACATGTCATGCGGATAAGGACGAATCTGAAAAGACCCGAATGCCCTCGGCCCGAATACAAATAATATTCATATAATTATTCTGAACAATTATATATATTTTTCTTGCGGTTGTTGTTTCGGTAATTTATACAATGTGTCCTGCACATTTATAAATTAACTGGTTAACTTTTATACAATGTGTCACACACGTTTATAAATTAACCAATGTTTTTGCTTGTTATTTTTACATAACATTTATAATTTAATTATAACACGTATAATTAATTATAACCATCTTACTATTGATCATAACCAATTTATAATCAATCACAATAAGATTCTCCGATTAACTCCTATATGGTGTGACCCAATAGGATCTGTGTTATGTTGGTAAATAGAGTTAAAACTGTTTTAACTTCTATAATCATGAGCGGCATCTGGCAACACATCATGACCATCCAATTACATAGATGATGCTGTACTGTACAATATCACGATCCAGTAAACAATTTACTTGTGTATGTTCTTCTGTCTCATAGCTATCAGATTAGTTTCAAGATAAATGTGTGTCATCCTTGCTAACTGAATCTTTTCTTGATCTTGAGCAGATTATCAAATATAATTACTCTTGTAATTATACCGCTAGCAGATAATCTTACTCTATCAAGGGGCCCAGTGATGCTATAGCTCGTATAGAGATACGAGGGACAAATAGTATTCTTGGTAAACCATCACTACCTCAGCTAAGCCATGTATATCGAAGAGCTACCGTTATAACTGCATTTTACCGACAGCGTTTGATAACAATCACACATATACATTTCTTAGTAGGAAAGATGAATACCTCATACTGTAGAACTTGACACTGAATGAAAACATAAATGACACGAACACAATTCTATTTAATGTTTCATTCGGGGTCTGTCAAATACCATGTTCCTAGAACATGTATCTATGTGATTAAAATGACATCTCGTGTCAGGTGGTTTGTAAAACTTAACCATCTTTTAATCCACATACTAACCTTATCGCGGTAATTAGTGTTCCTGCTAATTTCCTTGGTCAGTGACTTTTTAAGAGTATATATTATCTATATTATGGAGTTTCACAATTTCAGTCATGAACTCGAAATGATCCATAAATTCAATAATACTCAAGGCAACAAAATGATATTAATCATCCAATTCATGAACAAAGCTTTATGATAAATTATCGTATTATTGACTTCTAGATTATTACACTAACAGTATCCCCCTTGGTTGATTCACCGACTTCCTCCAGCTATCGCCCATTGTCATACCCTTTGCTTGCCTCATGACTGCCTCGGGTTACTCTTTTTTCCTCGAAAAATCTCCTCATTATGCGATTTCCAAAGACACCACATCAAATTACACATGAGGGCTATCTGTTGTTCATCTAGGATTCTGACAAGGGATATAACTGGTGGTTCATTTATAACCAAACAAGTTGTAAGAATTGTGTTTTAGTAAACTGATTGTTTATCATACTTTCCATCTAATCTCTTGTCCACTGCTTCAAGAATTGTGTTTTTCCCATATAATTTTCATACCCATGGGATCAACCTGACCTTGTTTTTTTCTTCTTTGGACTCTGCTGGCCTCCTACCACATGTGATTTCCAGTGCAACAACACCAAAACTATACACATGAGATTCTTTACTAGCTTTACCAGTAGTAAAGCACTCTGGTGCCGAGTAACCTAAAGTGCCAGCCAATACAGTAGCTTGAGCAGCACCACTGTGAACCACTGTGATCCACTGCTCTCATCTAAAATTCTATTTTCATTTGAGCATTTCATCAAACACTTAAAATGCATGCATAAATTCAATAAAGTTTACTAAAAAATTCAACCATTTTACGTATTTTACATATTTGAATTTATTAATTAAATGAGATTACTTACAGTAATGGATGTAGACAACTTCTTTTACGATTTCATTTCAACTTTCAAGCTACTTGTGCCACTGCGAAATACACATAAGATCAACGATATTGAAGAACACAGCCAAATTGAGAATTGGGAGGTTGTAGGAAGAAGGAGATCCAATTTCCAGGTGCTTTTCATCTGGGGGATTTGAGAAAAAGGAAGAAAATTCTAAGATCCCAGAGAAAATCGCAAGAAAAAGAAAGAAATTTTTAAGATCGCAGAGAGAATCGCGATTTTATGAAATAAGTATTGAACCGGGTTTAAACCTCGGTTTTTTTAGGCGGTTTAATAAAAACTCATCCGGTTAAATGGGTTTTAACCGAGTCAGTTGCTTAGGCGATCTTTAAACATAACCAAACCGGACAGGAGACCGGTTCCGATTTTTTTTAGTTAAACCGGCGGTCCGGTCCGGTTCTGATAACACTGCTAATAACAATCCCCGTTAATAAATGCTTATATGTTAATTAATGTTCAAAAAAGTATTTATCATTATTTCTGAGAAGTATTTACCCTTGTAATATAGAGTATTTATCATTATGTCTGAGAGTATTTATCATTGATGTTTTACTGTAAGTTGCTATTATGTCTGAGAAGTATTTATCTATGTAATACAAAGTATTTATCAATGTAACATAAAGTATTTATCATTATGCATGAGAGTATTTATCATTGATGTTTTACTGAAAGTTGCAAGTATGCCTGAGAAGTATTTATTCATGTAACATAAAGTATTTATCCATATAATGTAAAGTATTTATCTATGTAACATAAAGTATTTATCATTATGTCTCAGAGTATTTATCATTGGGTGAGGGGATTGTTTATTTAATGGTCTCCAGTTGTGCGGGAACGATTCAAAAAAAAAAGAAATTTTGTGCGGGGACAATTAATGGATTGATTTATTCTTTCATAAACAGAGATCATTGCATAGGGTTTAATACCTAACAAATTCAAGTTAAATATTTTGATGCTTCAAGTTAAATACCCGCAGTTTTTTAAATGCTCATTAATGATTGAGCGGTCCCCCCATGTTTAATGGTCCCCAGTTGTGCGGGGACAATTAAAAAAAAAGGAAATTTTATGCGGGGACAATTAATGGATTGATTTATTCTTTCATAAATAGAGATCATTGCAGAGGGTTTAATACCTGACAAATTCAAGGTAAATACTTTGATGCTTCAAGTTAAATACCCGTAATTTTTAAACGCTCATTAATGATTGAGCGGTCCCCCCATGTTTTTTTTGACAGTATCTGCGGGGATAAATGCGGGGATTGTTATCACCGTCCTAATTAATAATGTCATTAGCGTAGCTGTATACCCAATTTGTTTTATTTATTTTTTTGATAAAAGTGACAAGACACCCGTTTCATTAGAAATATAAGAGTTCATATAGAGATAACATAAGAGTTCAGACAAAGCTGAAAAACTAGAAATGATCATAAAGATCCGTAAGGTGTGAAGCACCAAGAAGACATCTAAGGCTAATGTCATAAAGCATACGACATAACATGTTGTCAGGCTAACTAGAACTTATCAAGAAATCTAAGACAAAATACCACAAAACAAATCATAGACAAAATAAACTTGACAAGCACAAACTAATCAATCCTGACAATAGAACGAGTAAAGGCATTAGCAAAGGAAGAGCTAGAAGAACCAGAATCTACAGTAAATGGGTCAGCTGCCATAAAAGCAGCATCAATAGCATCATACTCAGCACGGTAATTAAGGTAATTAGAAATAACATAGCCCTCTAGACCAAGACATGGGTCTTTCTCTGACTGGCTACTTACCCTTTCCTGGGTATTTGTATCCGATAAAATTATAATGTTGTCTGCCTGATTCAAAAGATTAACATCAATGGGCAATATTTAAGTTAATTTAAAATAAGAATCATCTAAATTAGCTTTACACCAATAAGAAGTAAGTGTAATAATCTGAGACCCAAGTGATTTACTAGAAGGTATTGGTGCATAATTAAAACACACCTTATTTCGAGCTAACCATGTATACTACTCAAATGGTAATTGATCTAATTAGTTCAAGTAACCTACAATCTTTTAGTGGTATCAAAGCATCTAAAAGCCACAAGTCTGAGACAGTATCACAGTTAAAGGTAAAATTATTAAATTGTGCAATCCATGACCAGATAGAGTTAATTAAAGAAAAAGTAACAAATAAATGATTTGTTGTCTAAATAGAATTGCAAAAAAAAGACAACTAAGAGACCCTTGCCATCCCCTTTTTGCAAGGTTATGTTTTATTAGAATCTTATCTTCTTTGACGAACTACATAATTAAACACCTTAATCTTTAGAGGGATTTTAGTTTTTCATAGAATCGAATAAATAGTGTTCTTAATGCCCTCATATCCTAACCACATATACAATAAATGAACAGCAAAAAGTTATGACTGGTTCCATCTCCAAGTAATGGAATCAGAATTATTCAAATCAAGAAAAAAAAAATAGATAAGAAATACTAGATTGAAGATGGTGCAATTCAGTTAATATAATACTAGTCAACTGTCTATTAAAGAAAGGAGTTAAAGAAAATTGTGCTACAGCATCAGCAACAGTAATTTGAGGATTAGAAGATATTGTAAACAAGTTAGGATAACAATAGTATAAAGCACATTCACCAAACCATCTATCAAATCAAAAAGTAATATCATGGCCATTTCCAACTTTTCTATTAATGCATGCTAAGTCAACAATAAATTTGATGGACATAATGCTTGACCACAAATTAAGAAGAACATCTAAAAATTTCCAATCGAGAAGAACTATATATATTTATCTTGAAAAATGAATTTCCATTTACCTAGTACAGTAGGGTCCTTAAAACGAAACCACCACTTAGTAAGCAAATCAATGTTCATTCTTTCTAAATTTAAAATATCTAAACCATCTTGAAATTTACTTAAACAAAACTCAAACCACACTTCAAAAAATTAAATGATACTTTCTCTTGGAAGTGCTGCCAGATCATAAAAATATTTTCCTAATTATACGATCTATCATAGTTGTAATATTAATTAAGAAAATATTATTAACCCATCTGAACCGGGAAAGGTAGAAAGACATCCTTTTCGGAATAAATAACCCTGAATAATTGGGTAACAAACTCCTTTTTAGTTGGAATATTGAAAGTTGTTTTTGTTTCCTACAGGGTATAAAAGAGCTCAATTTTTCGGTAAAGGCCCAAAATAGCCCAACTAAGGAAGGAAAGAAATAAACAAAAGAGCCCAACTATGAAAACCTTATATCCAATAAAGGAGGAAAAATAAGGCCGAATCCAGTAGTAAATAAGCAATCAAGCATCTGCTACTTATTTTTTTGTAAAGAAAAATAAGTGAGCATCTCTCTCTAGAATTACCAAAAAAAAATCATGAATATCTATTAAATTCCAGGAGCCATGAAATTATTTTGGCACACTGTAAAATATTACTTGTTCAAATCATATAATTTTCATTTGAACTACAAATTTTAACGATCTTAAACTATAAAAAAAAAAAAAAAAAAACTAGAATTCGGTGACTTTCATATGCTATAATTTTTTTTCTGAATTGAATTTTGTGCAACTTTTCTATTACTATTGTTACAGAACACAATCATTGCTTTATATAAATAGAACATAAAGATTGGTTATTCTGTTATTATTTTCTTCACGTAAGGCCAGGGTATGGATTTGAATTTTATGATCTTTTATATAGATTAATGAGTTTTTCAATTGGAGATCGAATAAATTTTATATGTTTTTTGAAATGAGATTATGATAGGTACTTTTTCTTTCACAATAAATCCCTAGGCAATGAGAATTTGCATTCTTTGTATTAACTTATCGCGTGCGTTAATTTTTAGACCGTATAATCAGAATTCAAACTAATTCAATTCACATCTAGATAACGTACGAATCTTTAATATTAGTGCAGATTTAAATTGGACAGTTCCGACATTACCTCAAGAAGTCTGTAGGCGGCTTTTTAAGAGTCTGTATCTTATGCATTAACTCAAAAGAGAATCTTTTGAATTTAATGTATTTCGGTTGTCTAATCAGTATCGGAGCCAATTCGGCTCACACCTATTATGCACATTTATAACGTATTGTTTGAGTTAATGCATGTTCAGATTTATCAATGCACGTTCTGTTAATGTAGATGACGAATTTGAATTTTTTTTTTTTTTAGAAACCATATTTAGAAAAAAATTACTAAACCAACTTGGGTAGTTTTGTTTTCACAAAAATTATAAGAATCGAATTGTCATTTCGGTCTGAATTTTTTTTTAATGTACTTAATTGTCATTTCGGTACTAGATATTTTCATAAATTTTCATGTAGAGTAAATTAGTTTTTTTTTTACATTAAAACATCTTGTATCAAAATAACAATTTGGTACATAAAAAAAAATTCAAACCAAAATAGTATTTCAATTCTTAGAATTTTTGTAAAAAGGAAAATAGCTTCAACTTATTTTGCATCTCCCTCTCCATCGCTCTTTGCTGCTGGTAAATTATATTTTTAATTATGGTTTCTAAAAGAATTATACGAATTCACTCATTGAAGTTTCTGGAGAGGAAACGACCGAGACTGACACTCTGTACAATGAAGAATTTGAGTTTATCCTCGCATTAAATGCGCGGAAGCATGAGGCCCAGCATGTGCTACTCTTTGATCGCACAAGCAATGAAGCAAGTCACATTTAAGAATTAAGATGCAACGTGATCCGCATGCAAACAAAGCCGATGCCTTCCATTTCGCCGTTACATCATCGTGGCGCCATTTTATGTTTCGCGTGACAGCTACGGGTTTCCAATCACAAAAAAAAAAAAAAAAGACAGCCGGACGAATTCGTATTCTCTGAGATATCTCAAACTTTGCGTAACTTTACGGAAAATTTAAACCGTTTAAATAAGTTCTACACGAATCTCAAAGCGCACACAATACTGACCCCTACAACACCCCCGAATAGGCACCGGACACGTCGGTCACGCAAAAGTTGACATATCTCAGAGGATAAGCACTCACGCGGACCCCACACGTGGGTAAGACACGGATTTTTTTTAAAGTTGGCTGTGGCAGGAGGTGATGAGTCTGTATCCCCCTGTACCGGAGATACAATTGAAAACAATGGACGGTCCAGATCAATTTTATTCATATCAAACTCAATCCGGAGCATGTTGACGCTGTAGGGGTCTGCTTTGAGATTTCATGCCAGGTAAAATAAACGGTCTAGATTTACCACTTGCACCTCAGGTACCTGAGATGATGCGGATTCGGAGGTGATACATTCATTACTTGATAAGATCAAACGGTACATGAAACTTTGTTGACTGAACTTGACGGTGCCCTCATTTCTCACTGAGTCACTGGTCTTTCAGGATATCATATATCAATTAGAGGTGCTACTTTTATTCGATTACCCGGATTTGATCTGGAACCGATCCAGATCCAATTAATTTGGATAGGGTATGGTTTAAAAAATATAACCGGTTAAATTATGGATATGATTATAAAATTAATAATCTAATATCCGACCCGGATCTGAACCGGAATCGATACTGTAATGGGTAAGATATGTGTTTCATTTAATTATCCGACCCGATACCTGTATAAATACCTGATAAAACATTTATTAATAACTATTAATATATAAAAATACAACTTTGCATATTAATTTTTGCATAAGTCATGGTAAGTCTGGTACTTTTTTTAATGTGAGAAAATATAATACAGTCACATATTCACTATGTTTATACACATATATGGATGCCAAATTTATTACTTCCATAACAACCGCATTAGTTTTTTAAATAAAATTTATTACTATGAATATATCATTCAATATTTGTCTTAATATCATCTGCATAATAATGAAAATTTATTGCTCATTGATATCTTTTCTACAAATTATTAAAATTCCATTCATAGATTTTTTGAACCATAGAAAAGGAAATCCTCATCTCTAATATTTTACTTTTTAAAAATTATATCTCTTTTTTCAATATTTTTATTTTCAAAACTTATTTTCTCTCCATCCACCTGATTTTTTTGTGACATATACCCGCTCTGGATTCGGAACCGTTCCGTATCCGAACCGAACCGAACCCGATAATCTACAAACAAGTTATGGGTATCTATCTACCTAAAACCGAAAGACTGGACCCGAAATATCTACGGGTAGATAGGTATCCGGATCCAGACCCGACCCGAATTAAAACAGATAAGTGCATGGATCAAAATTTGGACCCGAACACTTTTAAAGTACGGGTTCAATATAATAGTATCCGGATCCGACCCGACTCGATAGCACCTCTAATATCAATATACATTTAAATCTTGATTATATTAACATGTTGGTCAATGATCACGGTGATCGCTTTATAATTTGATTTCATCCTCTAATTGTTATTTTTTTAAAGGGAAAATTTTCAGCGTGCCCATCTAAATGTTTCAAATAGCCAATTTTCCCATCAAATTATCAAAATAAACAATATCCCCGTACAAATTTAACATACTTTCTTTTATCCCTTTTAACTATTTAACAATTTAATTAATTATTATAAAAAATAAATTGACCAATATGCCCTTCAATTTAAATTGACATGTCCATTATTTATAAATATCTTAGAATTCATCTCTTTCCTTCTCACCATCTCCGCACTTCATCTTTCTTCTTGTTTCATAAAATAGAGTTAATATATATTAATAACAATGGCAAATACTTACAAATGGACACGTGCTGTTATTGGCACCCAAGCACTTTTCAACCATTTCTATTAGGACATTCATTGGTGAGTGATATGAGAGTTAACATTGAAGGCCAACTAATTACCACTAAAGCATTTCATCAAGCACTTTGTGAGCGTAAAATTTGACCCAAAAAAAACCAATTTTTTTGTTCCGAACCACTGTCAAATAGACGATCAATCAAAAGAAATTTGCAACGAAGTTTCACCCAGGAAATCTCAACTTGGTATTACAAGAAAATTCAGAATTAGTGACCACCAATACATGGAGCGAAAAAGTGTAATTCTTACAATAACAAAGCTGGCAGCTATTACATAAGTTTTGGAACAAATCAACAATATCATTGACAAGTGCTGCTAGGAAAATCAATTAGGACAGATGGTCGTCTCTTCCTTTGAAACCCCACACATGGATTGGAATAATGGGTCCGCTTGGACTTTGATCTAATTGACAATATCATTGACAATATCATTTCTATAAAGTCGTACAAACCAGCATTCGACGTAGAATTGGAATAATGGGTCCGCTTGGACTTTGATCTAATTAACTTTTAAACTGGACTACCACACATGGATGAGGGACGAGTTATCAGCTTGTTTGACTTTTTACGGCCTTGACCTTAAGAAGGTGTTGGGTCCGAATGGAAGAAATATTGTTATTTTTGAATTGTTGGGATCGGTAAAGGTAAAATTGAGAGAGGATGTTGTATTAACAAGGAACAAAAAGAGATGAATTCTGCAGAGGAAGAGGATACTCATGAATAATGGACATATCAAGTTAATATGAAGGGCATATTGGCCAATTTGTTATTTTAAAATAATTAATTAAAATGTTAAATGGTTGAAAGGGGATAGAAGAAAGTATGTCAAATTTGTATGGAGTTATTGGATATTATCATGATTTGATGGGTAAATTGACTATTTCAAATATTTAGATGGGCACACTGAAAATTTTCTCTTTTTTAAAACAAAAGTATGACATGTCCAATAATACGCTAGAGAAATGATAAGTAAGATGATATTTATAAAAGTTTTAATTTGGCATAAATCATTTTATACTTCCAAATAGTCCAACAAACTGTACAATGAAATGCGTATTATTTTTATTCAAGCTCAAAGCAAATTGAAATAATCAGAATTTCACACTTTAATTGTAAGTTTACCTTAAAATTGTTTCAAACTTGAGAAGTGATCCACTTACAACATCTTATAACATGATTTTTCAAAGTCCAAACAATTAATCAAAACTGTTCAACAATATCTCTATATTAAAATGTGCTTGGAGATTAAATTTTACATTTTTGTACTCATCTTAATAAATAGTTAAAAAATTCAAAAAATATAAATTTGATCTCCAAGCACATTTTAATATAGAGATCGTATTGAACAGTTTGAATAGACTGTTTCAATTTTGAATTTTTTTTTTTAAATATAACTATAGAATGTTGTAAGTGGATCCATCCTCTTCAAACTTTCATTATACAAATATTACATTTATATAACGCGGGCTTAATTTAATTTGCTAACTTCAATTTAAATTGCAAGAACACAGGAACACGCCAGTTTATTGATGTTTGATTGCAAAAAATTGAGAATAATGGAAACTTTTATGGATACTATCAGTTGCAGATTCGCAATTTAAAGGGAAAAAAAAGTGTATTATTGCAAACCTATATTTTGTGTGATTTTAGATAACATTATAATCAACTTATAGCTCTTTTGAATTATATAATAGAAAATCTTGAAGCTTGGAATACGGGGTCGATTATTATTTGTCATTAGCTTCTACTTGAGCTAATTCTTTTTTTATACTCAAATTTTAACTTCTCTGAATTGATCAGTTTCCTTAAACCCAAATTTTAATTTAACTTCTTTATTTTATTTTTGGTTTGAACAGTGAAAAGGTCATTTCTTCTGTTATAACATTGCCATATCTGTACGTGCGGCGGGTCAGAAGAATCAGAAATATACTATCAAGTATCAAGATGCATATCCATCGAAACCTGGATAGCTACACGAAACACGATAAGTTGAGCAGAAAGAATATCAAGAAGCATATTGAAATGCGTTGCTTTGAAAAGAATCATTAAAATGGCCGCATCGTATGCATTAACTTAAAAAGAGTATTTAGCATATCTTGACCATTTAATTTTAAGTAAAGCTAATTCATATAACATATAATTCAGAAGCTCTTTAATATTAATATAGATTTAATTTGCACGAATCTTAAAACATATCGAATAATTAAGATACATTAACTCAAAAAAATTATTTTTTGAGTTAATGTAGAGGATGCGAATTCAACGACGTATGGGGCCCAACAAATGAACAATGTCGGTGATTCTGTTGCCACTCTCAGAGTGTAATACTGTGAACTTTTAAAATTCAGATTTAATTAAAATAATAAGTGGTTAAATCGAGTTATATATATATATACGTATATACGAAATTAGTGACGTGGATGGTGAACAATAATTATACGATTAATTGTGTTAAGAAAGAGGAACAATAGGTGTTATATAAATCATTTAAACAATATCGAACAAGTGGAGGGTTTATTTTGCAAAAAGACCACTTACAAGTGGGGGCCCCTTGTCATTCCCTCCTCTTCCCCTCCTTCCTTTCCTTTCCTGCCCCCATCTCTTTTCTTCTTTTCCTTTGTTTCCGCCAAGAGAGAAAGAACGAGAGAGAGAGAGAGTGAGAGAGAGACACCCCGGTGACCATTTTGCCCGAAAACCGAGATCTAGGAAGAGGAGCTCAAATCTCGCACATCCATCCGTTCCATTGGTAATTCTCGTTTCTATTTCTCTCTCATTTCGTGATTCCTTGTTTTTAGGGTTTCGGTGAAAACCTGTAGAATCGTACCAAATTGATTATTCCGTGCCTTTGTTGTTTCTAAAGTGTAAATTGATTGATTTCGTGTTCCAAAGTGCAACCAAATTTCCAAATTACGGATTTTCCCAAAAAAATTGATTAGGGTTTAAATTGTAAAAGTGCCGGAACTTAATAAATTTACCTATGGATAGATCCTAACGAGCACGGCTAGCGGGATTGACGAGCTTACCGAGTCGCGAGATCGCGGACCCTCTACGTGCCCTACATAACCAGGTGCGGGGGTTCACAGGATCTGTTTTGGGGTTTATTCGTAGAACTAAATAACGGTGCATATTATTATATTTATGTTGATTGCTTGATTTAAATAAACTGTGCATAGCATGTTGAATCTCTGATTGAAAGCATTTGTTGCCGCATTGCATGAATTGTGATATTAGTGAAATTGAATTGTATAACTGTTATGATTCTCATGTTGGTACGGTTTATCGATTGTTGATCTGTCGTTTTGAATAAGTGAGTGGAACCACAGTATGACTTGGATTGATTGTGTGAAGTGAACAGTGTATCATAGTGGAAAGTCTAGGTAGCTACTAGACTTTCATCCAGGACCCTTATGCGCATCTGGAGAATGGCCCTAGTGAACCCAGTACCGGTTGGGTAAGGGAAGTGCAGTGTAATTTTAGGTAGAAATGTGGTTCAGTGGTTCAGTGACTCAGTGAAAGTGTCAGTGATTCTTTTTGAGAAAATTTATATTCTGTTGCATATTCGCGGAATATGCCCGTGTATATTTTAAGTGATGAATTGATGAAATTGTATGACTTGAAACCAGAAATTAGAACTGTTAAGCCGGAGGTGACCGATAGTTGATATCTGTACCTCATAACCAGACTTATATATATTATATCTGTGAAACCAAATCTTTCTGGAAATTCGTTGATTGATGTTGATTTTATGTAAATTGAAATCCGTTTGAATCTATTCCCGGTACATGTGCATTTATTATTATTGGTGAATAAATAAATAGATGCCCTATTGCTAGTGTATTTAGTTCTGGTGATGGATTTCTCACAAATCCAGTAGCCCTTTAAATTCCGCACTGAGAAAACGGATGACAGGTTTTCTCACCCCCTCCCCTCGGGGAATTTTTCCCTTTGAACTGATATGTGCAGGTAAACGCGAGTATAGGCCGAGCTAATAGGTTATGCCAAACCCTTTTTATGCCATTTTGAATGTGTAGTTGAAACCGTAGTCGGTTATTTTGATGTATAGGTTATTATCGAACCGTATTATGTTATAAAACCCTAACGGTATGTTTTAAATGGTTGTTATGATTTAAATGTTGAAATTGCATGTTAAACGTCATTAAAATTTCTAGTGAATGGGGAATAGTTGTTTAGTTATACGGGGATTTGATCGGGTTTGAAAACGGGGTGAAATTCCACGAAAATGGGCAAAGGGATGAAAAACAGTACCCTTATTGCGGGCCGCAATAACCCTATTGCGGGCCGCAATGAGAGTAGACAGAGAAAAATTCGCAGCCTAAAAAGCCAACCAGGTCATTGCGGGCCGCAATAAATTCATTGCGGGCCGCAATGAATGGAGGCAGAAGTGCTGTGCAGAGGCTGGGAATTTTGGAATTTGTTGCGGGCCGCAATAAATTCATTGCGGGCCGCAATAAATGGAGACAGAGGCAAATTTCAAAGGCTGGAAATTTTGGGAAGTGTTGCGGGCCGCAACAGCCCTATTGCGGGCCGCAATGGGTTCTGAAAAATGCTGTTTTAGGATATAACTTAGTCAAATTAAATCGGTTTTGAACAAAACTTGTTTTAAATCAAATCATATGATAATTTGACTAATCTGGGCCGTCGGTTAAAGGATTTTCATACCATTTGACTTCTCCAAAATAAAATTTTCCGTGCTCTATTGAGCGGTGCTTCGTAACCTCAGACAACGCTCGCAGGGGGCTGCCGCCCCCCTGCCACCCCCCGCATACTAATAGAATCAGGCCCACCCACATAAAAATATAATAATATAAATATAAATCCGCATGCATGAACAAAACCGCATTTTAAAACAAAACTGCGCGACCCCCTGTTCCGGGGTGTGACACAGAGTTATTGTTTTTTTTTTTGTTTGAATTAGTCACATGTCTATGAGCGTTAGTTACGACTTACGAGTGCATGTTTTCAGACGCCTATAGGCATGTGGCTGGTCCAAACAAGAAAATCAGCAATATATATATGTCACTATAAAACACAAATTTATGCGCAGGAAGCGAAGCATAAGATCCAAAATGTTGAAAAGAAGGCAACGTGGAACGCGTGTCGTCAATACGGTATGCAGAGAGCAGAAGCCGCATGTGAGGAATAAAATTATAAAACTAGTCCGATTTTTAAACAAAATAAAATAAAAAATATCAACAATAAAAGGATATTTTTGTTTCCGAGATATAAGAATAACGTTATAATTCATAATGTTTATAGGATGTCATAAACTATAATGTTTTGTTAATCAGCTCCATAAATCTTTAATTAAAAAATAGCGAAAAAAAAATCCGTTATGCTGCATAACATCTATAAATAGATGAAAAAAAATTGAAAAACACAGTAGACATAAAATCTGATATTACAAAATTACAAAGTAACTAAATTTTAAACTTATATAATTTTGTATAATTTTTAGCATACAATTTATGATCTAATATTCACTATTACAGAAAGATATAAAATTTGGGTGTAGCCATTTACTCACAATGATTTTTGAAAACTAAGCTGATCAGAAAAGGTAAAACTGTCAGTTCAGATCTGAACTTTGTATATGAAATTGACAATTAAGCATGTAAAAATCATAAAAAAAAAAAATTAAAGGCACGCATGTAAATATCCCATGGACTCTAAACCTAGAATATTATATATAGCACTAACAAAAAATTGATGAATAAACTAAAACCGTGAAGGCCAAATTGTAACATCATTGCATAATACTATGTCAGTATAATTTTCTTTCCTCCTTTATAGACATTATGATTTATAACGTCCCATGAATATGAATATTATGAGCCATGCCCATGATGTTCTTTTTATATTCCGAATTTCTACATAAATCTTCTCTATTGTTGATATTTTTTTTATTTTTCTAATAATAAAAAAATCGGAAAATTAGCAGCTGTTTAAGTGATTTTTTGTTTTACATCCTACGAAACCCATTGTGCAGCATGTACCTGTCAACGGCTTAATAGGTAACGACATGGTATTGCACTCGGAGATGTACGTGAGCTAATTCTTAAATAAATGGTAAATATAATATATTTACTCTTAAAAATATTCTCTCTCTGATAAGAGTCTTCGTTGTTCAGCCTCGATCATTCTTTAAGCGCCACTGCTCTTTCCTTTCTCAATCATTTTTCAGAGTACAACTGAGTTACTAAGCCCAAATTTTTATTAATATCCAAAAACAGGTTTTCGTCTTTTTTTTTTTTTAAATCTACTCAAATTGTAATTTTTTTATTTTTGCAGTAATTCAGTCTAAAACGGCAATTTTTTTTTTTTTGCAATTTAGAATTCCAAAACTACAAAAAAAAATGCAATTTTAAACTTTAAATTCCCAAACCGCAATAATTTTTAGCGGTTTTCAATTTTCATATTACTTTTAAAATTTTACAGAAATATTTATAATTTATTTATTTTTTGTATTGAAATATTAGAAATATTTTATTTATTTATTTGAAAATAGATGGAATACTATATAATTTGATTTATTAGAAAAACTGCTACAAATAACCCGGATCAACATTTTTCATGCCATATTTTTTGCAGCTGTAAGAAAAATTAAAATATTTATTTATGTGTTATTGAAAAAAAATAAAATTGTTTTGAATCTGAGTTATTGATTCCAGTTCAAAAGTCACTTCTAGATAAATACATAAAATATTTGGATTCTTTTATCTCTGAATTTTTTTTCAAAACTCAGAACTGTGTTAGAGCCAATTTGATAAAATTATTATTTTTTCAAAAATAAAAGAATCCAAATATTTTATGTATTTACCTAGAAGTGACTTTTGAACCGGGATCAATAACTCAGATTCAAAATAATTTTATTTTTTTCAATAACACACAAAGAAATTTGCAAAAACAGTGATTTTCTAAATATCTAAAAAAATAGTAAAAAAATTTCAAAAAATGTAAAATTTGGTCTCCAAACACATATTAATATGGAGAACAAGATGAACGGTTCGGATCGACTGTTAGGATTTGAAAACTCGAATATAGAGCCGTAGCACGGTACCAAATCGTAATATGCATAGTACCACAGACTCACTCAAATTATAGAATAATTATATTAGTCCCCCCTATTCTATCCCCGCACCATCCCCGCATATCCTAATTAGATATTAACTGTCATAACTGAACGGTCCCCCCCCCCCCTCCATTAACTAACTGACTGACCCCGTGATATACCGTATCCAACTTTCCTATTTTAAATTCAAAATTTCTGTTCTCCCCGCAATATCCTTTTTTGAAGCTCTGTCCATCTTGAGGCAATTTTTGTTATTTGTGCATTACTAGATCTATAAATTTGTCATTATCTTTTTGTTATTTTTTGATGTGCACAGAGATTAATACTTGATTGATATTCAGTAAATACTTTATTCAGATGCAATTAGTAGTACATAAATTCATATTTTTTGATGTGCACATAGATTAATACTTGATAGATATTTAGTAAATACTTTATTCAGATGTAATTAGTAGTACATAAATTCATATTAATATGTCTTTAATCAGCTTTCCTTTTAATATTCTAATATCATGTGCATGTACATTTTATCGAATAGGTATTAATACTTGACAGGGTTAGATATAAATCATATAATACAATAAAGTTATTTGTTAACACATATGTATATATCAGAAAATTACCGGTTAACACAATAAAGAATTTCTCATTCTCTCACATCTTTCAATTCAATAATAAGTGGTTGACAATTCCCAGAATTTATATTTTCAGAACTATATATGTTTGTTCTAACTAATATTTTATGTATAACTTGAACTTTTTATGACATGTAGTATTTTTAATACGATATTTTACAAGTATTTATGTTTGTATCTTAAAGTATTTATATTTGTATCTTAAAAAATTTATTGTGACATTTTACTGTGATTGTGTCAGTTATTGTCCCATTAGTTTTTTGTTTTTACATCAAAAGAAGTATTAATTTATGTTTCAAAAGTATTTGTTTGTATCCTATTTTAGTATTTATTTTAAATAAAAAACGACACCTTACTATATATATATATATTTCTGTATATATATATTATAATGTTTATTACTTACGTCCAGTGTCATTCAATCATTTCTGTCAAATGACTTGTTGGCAATTCCAACAAACTCTTTTTTCAAATTTTTTTACCTAATACGTGTCACTTGTCCAATCAGTTTTCGTTTTTCCATCAGTTGTCATATCAGTTTTAATTTATGGTCTCAAAAGTATTTATTTGGATGCCATTTAGTATTTATCTTGAAGGAATAATTGCCTTTAGTATTTATTTGAGTTGTTAATTATTTTCAAGTATTATACTTTGTAGTTATTATATCATAACAGTATTTTTGATTCTGGGCCGCGAAGTTTTGGAATATCCGGTCCATAAAGTTTCGGCCCACGTTGTATAATTTTACATTTGTAACGCCGCAATTTTCGGTTCATAATATTTGTCCATAAGTATTGCTATATTCGGTCAATAATTTGCGGGGACGATATTTGGAATTTAATGAAAAATTTGCGGAGATGGTTAAATGACGTTTCGGGCTTACAGAAATATAGTTCATTGAGTGGAGGTTAATACTTCGAAATGATGGGTAAATACCTTAAAGGTTCATGATAAATATTCAGATATTTGTTAATTATTGTTAGTGGTCCCCGACAGTTAAATGCGGGGTTAATTGCGGGGTTGATTTTGCGGGGTTAATTATCACCGTCCCAAATTATATAGTTAATTTTAATCACACATCGAGATTCATCACACAAAATAAATAATGGAATTACATGATTTTTTTTTTATATCATACTTGTAAAATAGTAAAAGAATCTGTGTTTACTTTCCAAGGTGATTTATTCCTCTGCAATATACCTTTATTTATTTTATTGAGACATGTTCTTTGTGTTTTCAGATAATAAGATAAAAAGTTATTTAATAATACCTTATTTGATAGGAACAAAACATTCTACCAAAAAATAAGATAGATATAAGCATTTTTCATTTATTTTGTTTGTAGGTCTTCAGATCAAAAAGTATCTATTAGGTGTTTAATATAGAGCACATAATATAAAAAGGATATACAGCTGTGCATGTCATTTCGTTTCTAACTAATTTGAAATGTCATACAAAAGTATGTATTTCTATTTATCTAATATTAACTCAGCGTTTTAGAAAAAAAAATTAGTATGCTTTTATTGTTGAAAATATCTTTTGTTTTATTACAGATTTTATAGTAAAAAAATCCCTTCTTTATTACTGGTTAAGTATACTTGTATTACTGTTTGATATTTATTCAATAAATTTTAGATTTATTTAATTTAATTAATTAAAACAAAAACAATAACAACAACCATCAAGCCTTTAGTCTCAAACAAGTTAGGATAGGGCCGGTAGGTTAGAAATGAAATTCAATCATAATCATAAAATAAAGATAAGTAATAATAAAAATAATAAAAATAAAAATAAAAGTGAAAGTGAAAGTAACAGTAATAATATTAATATCAACTATATTTAAAAAAAATAGTGTTTATCATTTATCAACTATATTTTATAAATTTGGAATGTATTTTAATATAAAATACAATAAAATGGGTAAATATGTGAGTTTTTGGAGTTTAGAGGGAAAAATATGTAATTTTAAATTTTAGAGAGGGAAATACGTAATATTGAAGTTTTTGAGGGGTATACGTGAAATTCCCCCTATTTAATTTTACAATTTATATACAAAAATTATATAGTTTATAAAGTAACTAAATGAAGCGAACCGCCGAAGCAGTTGGCATAAAAAATGGAATGATTCCTTTCGTATTCTCTCCAAGTCTCTCGAAGCGCGAACCCCCCAGCGATCGAGAAAGAGAGAGAGAGCGTGTGTATTGTAAATTTGTAATTTCGCTCTCTTCTCTCTTTCCCTTGCCCTGGCTTCTATTTTAGTACTCTCGAGCTCTCGGTTCCCTAGCACTCTGTGTAGTTTGTTGAATTGTTGCTCAACTTTTGCCACTTATAACTGAGCTTAGATTTAAGTTCGTTTCCCTCGAATTTAGTCACGGTTTCGGTTAATTGCACATAATGCGTGTTTAGGAGCACGACAAGCTACTCGCTTCTTTTTCCCGTAAGAGCATTTATCTTATAAATATCTCAGTTCGGATGGTGTTTTTTTAACAATAATAAATAATTTGTTTTTGTTTTTGTTTTGTGAGGGTAAGTAATTGTATATAACAGTGCGCGAACTGATTTTCTGAGAATGAAGCGATTTGTGCGCATCAATGACGATAGCTGCCGGGGGTATTTCTGTGACAATAGGATATCAAATACAAAATATACTCTTCTAAATTTCCTGCCAATGAACTTACGGGAGCAATTCAGGTTCGTAAAAATTCAGGTTCTACATCCCTTTTTGGATCCATACCAATAAATGCACCAAAAACCTGTTTGGCCAAAAGCCTTCCCATTCGGGCTTTCTTTTTTTTCTTTCCATGGTGCCTTTTGGTACTTAAATTGAAGCTTCAGGGAGGGTTGATTACACTACTGATGATTGAATTGAGGCTTCATAAGCGCTTAATTAGGTTAACTGGGGTGTGACTGAATAATTCAGTGAACTGGTATCATTCTAGTCAGTTCTGGACTTCTGGATTGGGCTAAATTTGTTTTACCAATCAAAATTTAATCACAGTATCCACCTCTTGGACTTACATGCTTCATATAAGACAGAGACAGATGAAGTTTTCTACTGTACTAATGCTCATGTTTCCTATCTACCAGGCGGTTTCTTAATCAATACTTCCTACTGATTGCGTGCCTTCAGCTGTGGCCTGAAATAGCTCCCGTAAGTCCCGCAACCGTGTGGGTCCCACTACTTATTATCTTCTCTATTTCAGCCATGAAGGAGGCTTGGGATGATTATTTTAGATACCTTGCTGATAAGAAAGCCAATGAGAGAGAAGTACAGGTTGTGAAGGATGGCATCCTTAAGCAGGCAATCTTTTTCTTTCTTAATTTCCATTTTGGGTTTAAGTTTGCGTGTTACTGTGCAAACAGTATTGGACATTGGGGAAAACCTGTAACTACCCATCCTATTGTTTTTGGATTGCATCACATGGGAGAAAAGAAGGATAGCATGGATATGTTCAGAAAAAATGTGTATATATATATATATATATCTATATATATAGAGTACGGCTAACGCGCTTCCTCTAGCATATGGGCCGAAATGCTTCCGGTGGAAATTTGAAATTTCAAAATCCAAAAAGTCGATCTGAACCGTTAATCTCCTTCTCCATATTAATATCTGCTTGGAGACCAAATTTTACATTTTTCTGAAATTTTTTACTATTTATTAAGCCACTTTGAAAATCGCTGATCCAACGGTGGCTTAACAAAACAGTAAAACCATTGGATCAGCGATTTTCAAAGTGGCTTAATAAATAGTAAAAAATTTCAGAAAAATGTAAAATTTGGTCTCCAAGCAGATATTAATATGGAGAAGAAGATGAACGGTTCAGATCGACTTTTTGCATTTTGAAATTTCAAATTTCCACCGGAAGCATTTCGGCCCATATGCTAGAGGAAGCGCGTTAGCCGTACTATATATATATATATATATATATATATATATATATATATAGTGTGTGTGTGTGTATCTCTATAAATGATAGGCATATGTGATATACCTTTTTCTTTTAGGAAAGATATACCCTGTTTTTCCAGTGTGCATGAGATATTTCTCATTTTGGGGCACACGATATTTATTCTTGAGGTGCCTGCATGAAGAAATCTTTTTCTTATTTTCTTGGTTTTTTTAAATCCCCTGCAAAACTTGAAACTTCTGTTTTACTTGGCGAAACTACAAGTTTAGATATACCCCTATCTGACCTAAGAATATTGCAGTATTCTATTCTGTTTATTCTAATTCCGAGTAAATTACAAATTGCTCCTACTGTCTCAGCATCCTTCCCCCATAAGAAATAAACTTTTTAATGAATGGAGAAGATATATAATTTGTGCTAATTCAAATGATATATGAAGGGAATTATAAAGAATATTTTTTTCAACATTGTGAGATGTTATTGCAATAATTTGAGTTATTTCAAGATATGTCAGAGGTGTTGGAACTGACCTGATTTCCTCACAACTCTGATCTACTATATTGGAATATCAGCATATAAAGTTTTAAATCAATCAGTTCTGAAATATCTGAATATGGTTTGTCACAGATTAAAGCACAGGAGATACGTGTAGGGGATATAGTGTGGCTACAAGAGAATAATGAGGTACCATGCGACCTTGTTCTGCTTGGTACTTCTAATCCACAAGGCATTTGTTATGTTGAGGTAGAATCGTTTCCTTTTCTTTCCCTTGTAATTATATCAAAGGGCATGACTCCACCAGGATGCCAAAGACCTATCAGAAAAGAAATTTAATGTCTTACTTGCTTGTTCCTTTGAATTGGTTTAATATTTAATACTATGTTTAAGACTTAACTCTTATTTGTTGGTTATATGTTTTATACTTCTGTTTCAAAAAAAAATTCAGACTTCTGCTTTGGATGGAGAAACTGACTTAAAAATAAGAACTGTTCCACCCATATGTCTTGGCCTATCCTTAGAACTGCTCCGGAAAATCAGGGTTAGCATATTCTCAACCTTAGTACAATTTTAAATGTATAGTTTTCTATATTTCTCAGCTTCCTTTTTTCTTTTTCTAATGTTATTTACAAATTTTAATACAGGGGGTTATTGAGTGCCCAAATCCTGATAACAACATACTGAGGTTTGATGCAAACATATGCTTGGACCCTCCTTTCATTGAAAGTGATGTTCAGCCTTTAACCATAAATAACACCCTTCTGAAGTTTTCTTACCTTAGAATTACCAACTGGGCATGTGGGGTTGCAGTTTATACAGGTAACTACTCCTGTTATGATGCCATCTCTGTATATGTATGTTTTTTCTCTTTAGTATTCTTTGATGGCTATTGTCATTTCCCTTGACTTGTCGAACATTTCTGGTACTAGTTGATTTGTTTCAAAAATCCTGATTATGCTATTACACCTTGATGGCTCCTCAGTTGTGCATGTATGTCTCAATTTAACCCAAACTACCATTTGTATTGAAATTTAGCACAATCATAAGAATACTTGAATAGTTGAACTGTTAGGACACTGGATCGAGTTTGGCAACCTTGGCCTGTAGTATTGTTCCTGTAAACAATGTGTTGATATTTGCTAACTTTGATTGTAGGTAACGAAACCAAATTGGGGATGAGTAGGGGCAGTCCGGAGCCCAAGCTAACTGCCTTGGATGCAATTATAGACAAGCTTACTGCTGCAATTTTTATATTGCAAATTTTTGTGGTTTTGATTTTGGGTTTTGCTGGCAACATCTGGAATGACACTCAAGCACAGAAGGTAAATCCAAGGTCCCCCTTTTTTTATGCGAGCTGATGTTGTAGCAACCTCTTTGTGTGCAAGCTGTCTATGAGTGTCATGTCACTGAGAATGTACAGATTACATTTGGCCAAGCAATGGCCATATCATTTTATATTATTTGCTTGTCATCATGTATTTGATAACTTGAATGGTGCTTTTTTCTACTCTTGACCTTTTTTTTTCCGTTTCTTATGTTGTCTAGCACTGGTACCTCATGTACCCAAAGGAAGGACCATGGTACAAACTCTTGGTGATCCCTCTTCGATTTGAGCTATTGTGTTCAATCATGATCCCGATTTCTTTGAAGGTTTATGCTCATTTTTTCTTCATGTACTCTGTTCTTCATAATTTAACCTTGCAGTTTTGCTATGTATTGTACATTATGATAATCTCAATCTAGAATAAGGGATTTAGCACCTTCAAAAATAGAATAATGGATTTAGCAGAGACTTTTCAAAAATATTTAGCGGGACTAATCTAAAAAAAAACCCTCTTACAAATAGGATCACGTTTTATGTTTGCTCTATTCTGCATTGAGCTTGATGTTATTTATATATTTTTTCTTTTATAGGTGACTCTTGATTTGGTGAAGAGTGCATATGCTAAGTTTATCGAGTGGGATGATAAAATGTTTGATCAAGAAACTAATACTCCTGCTTATGCGGCTAAGTGAGAAAATCTTTATTATTATTATTATTTATTATTACACTACTACTACTACTACTACTACTACTACTACTACTACTATTGTTCTTTTTGTTCTGTCTTCAATTTTGGCCAGATTTCTCTTTATTTTCCTAGAAGAGCAAGCACTGAACACTTTGGAAGAATATAGTTATAGTTATACCAATACAAAGGAAAATAGTTCAGGATACTTAGTATTATATTTATTTGGTTGAAATTTCCAATTAGGGCCATGTTTTGTCATTTTATTTTCAAAGCAGAGGTCAATTACCATTTTTGAAGAAAGATAAATCATTTCTTATTTGCTTTTTTACATATTATTCAACATTGTCTTGCATAGTTTCCGGTTGTTAGAGAACTAAATCAAAAGAACATAAGCTTTACGACCACTTTATGTAGATGAAAATTATGAATCAAGTTAAACAGTGACCTGCATGATTAAATGTAGAATATTCTGTATGAGGGTTCTTTTGTTTTGTATCAAACCTTTCATTGGAATAAAAAATGATTTTGCTTATTGGTAAGTTCTAGAGATAACGAATGGTCTCTTTCAGCTCGGCTATCAGTGAGGATCTGGGGCAAGTTGAATATGTTCTGACTGACAAAACCGGGACTTTGACCGAGAATAAAATGACCTTTAGAAAATGCTTTATAAATGGAACATTTTATGGCAACCAGAGTGGAGATGCGTTGAAAGGTTACCTCTCTCTCTCTGCTATTTGGAATGTTTAATTGGGGTCTAACAACGTTTCTCAAAAAAACACAGAACTAAGAAGGTACTTAATCTTAAATTTGTTGCAGAAGCTGCAAACTTCAATAGAAAAACAAAAATATGCTCATCTGTAAATTCAATTAAAAACTGTTGCAGTATGAGATTTTTTTTCTCTGGTAGTTGCAATATGAAAACTTAGATTTTGTTTTTCTGTTACAAGCATAAAACTTATCTTTGAAACATCTTGATCTTTGGATACTAACCATATTTCTGCATTAATGTATGTTTGGGTAAAAGTTCTAGTAAAGTATTCTGATAACTTTTACCAGTGATCATTTCATCTTTCTAGATGTTGAGCTGCTTAATGCTGTGAGTACAAGTGATCCTTATGTCATCAGATTTCTGACTGCTATGGCTCTCTGCAATACTGTTATGCCTATCAAAAGGCAAGTCCTAGTTGCAGAACTTTTGTTACTGGATACTTAATAAATGGAACTTATGTCTTCGTGATGCAAATATGTGTGGTCTTTTTCCCAAGGAGTAACATGCTCTATCGTGATGCTGTTACCAGTCAGATCAACTAGGCCAACTGCTATTCTTGTTCATTTCCTTTTTTAATTTTTAAAAAGGGGCGTGGTTGTCTGATTTTTAATTGTACAACTGAGGATATAAATTGGATACCTAAATTGCTGGTTAGCTGTCCTTAATGGCTAAAATGGGTTAGTTGAGGTTTAAATTTGAATTATAACATGACTGTAGAAGACTCCATTTGTATTTGCTGCCTCATTTGGAAACAAGTTGCCCTGAATGTTCCTTTGTAAACAAGTTGCCCTTAATTGGAATGAGAATGCCCATAAGGCTTAATTTTCAGGCAGCTTCTGCCATGAATTCTCAAAAAAAAAAAAAAAAAAGGAGAGAGAGAATGCCCATAAGGCCTAAAATTACTTTTTGTCCTACTACATTTTATATTTTAAAAGCTTGATTCACATTTTCTGTCCTTTTCTATGTTTTTTAGTGGCAATGGAGAAATTGTGTATAAGGCACAGTCACAAGATGAGGAAGCCTTAGTACACGCGGCTGCTCAGTTGCATATGGCTCTTATCAGCAAGAATTTTAGTATAGCTGGTATATGACCACTTCAGCAGTTTTTTTCAACTCTTTGCTTTTTGATACAATTGCTTCTGAATATATTGTTAAATTTGCTTTTTTTTTAACTCTTAATTTGTGCTCTGTTTTTTTGGTTAAATTATGTACACATCTGCAGTACTCAATTTTTGGGATGACAATATCCAATATGAGATATTGGATGTGTTGGAGTTTACATCTGATAGAAAGAAAATGTCAGTCGTAGTGAAGAACTGTAGGAGTGGAGATATTATGCTCCTGTCGAAGGGAGCGGATGAAGCTATTCTTCCTTCTTTTTCTGGTACTTTTTTTTTCAATGTTTATCTTCCGTGTGCTTATTGTTGTACAAAAGAGAATAGTAAACAAAATTCTTCTTAAACTACTGATATTTATCATATCCTATTCAGGCTCTTGGTCAAATTTTAGAATGGTTCCTTCTTGATTTATTTAATTTCAAAAGAATGACAAATAAGAAAGTTAAGAGATCCATGGTGCATCCTTTTGAAGAATTCCTTGAACTGCTAAGGATTCTTTGTCTATATTTCAGGACAAAAAACAAGAGCATATGCTGATGCAGTAGAGCATTATTCACATCATGGGTTGCGAACTCTATGCATCGCTTATCGAGCATTACAAGAAGAAGAATATAAAAGTTGGTCTCAAATGTATAAAGAAGCTAGTTGTTCTCTGGTTGATCGAGAGGTACATTTCTCTGAAAAAGTGTCAGGTATCCCTGCCAAACCCTAGGTTTCGTGTAGAATTACCATCTACATAGAAAGTACACGTGTACAGAGAACAGTCACTAAAGTTTCGTTCATGACTTGTCCTGCTTGGAAGATACATATCCTATATGCCCTTTTAAAATATACACGTGCAGTGACCTAAATTCCTTGTTTTATCTTAGTTTTTTTTTTCTGACCTCAAGAATAGTCAGTAAGGTCACCAGCAGCTGCTTTCCGAACAACAATGGTTTATCTTATGACTGATGCAAGAAAAGTCTGTGCGCCAAGAAAGGGCATTTTGGTTATTATAGGATCCATTTTTTAGCAAATATTGTTATGCGGAAAATTGCAAAAATCTAACAGTATATACTTTTTTTTTGTGGTAAAAGAGGAAAGTTGCTGAGGTTTGCAGAAGGTTAGAGCGTGACCTTGAAATCCTTGGAGTTGCAGCAATTGAGGACCGCCTCCAGGTACAGATATTCTTCTGTCATTTGTTTGGAAATAAGCATGAATGAGGATTGAAAGATATTTAGTCCCTACCCTATTCAAGTGGTGGAGAATTCCAATGACTATTATGGCCCAACCTGTGCCAAAGAATGCTTCCATGTCATTGTAGTTGGCTGATCTGGTTACTGTTCACAGCCAATTTTCAACACCTGCCATCAGAAAGGTTTTGATTTATAAAAATCAAACTGGGTCATATAATGTATCATCATTACATTTTTTTATTTAATTCTTTTCTTTTAAAACCAAACTTTGTATTTACATTATAATTGTACCATCATTTGGGTCTATCATATGATTTTCTTTTGGAGATTATGTATCAGATGTGCCCTTCAAGATCTGATGTGCTATCATGCTTCCTTCGTAGGATGGTGTTCCAAAAACAATAAGTACACTAAGAAAAGCAGGAATTAAAATATGGATGCTAACGGGTGATAAGCAAAATACAGCGGTCCAAATTGCTCTTCTTAGCAATTTAATTGCTCCAGGTACATCACATCAAAGACGTAGTCGAGTTCTATATCGGTCATTGTATCTTTCATTCAATTGGCATGATTGGTTCCTTATTTGACATAACTCTGTTGATTAGTATAGCTCCCAGGGCACTTAGTAGTTGCTGTGAATGTACCAAATTTAAGGTTCTCAGGGTATTGGTAGGCGGTATGGTACAATGTTACTATGGCCCTTAGGGTGACTTGAGGGTGCATTGTGCCAAATTGAAGGTCAACAATTTGGGTCCAGTGGAGGAATAATTCGTGTTTTGGTGTTTTGAGTTTGGGTGTGTTGTGCAATCAAGAGATTGAGGATTAGTTGCATACATATGGGATGGGGGAACACCATTGCATTCTCATTCTTGACACAAGTTTTAGGTGAAAGATTGTAATTTTCTGTTTACTGTTTGTATATCCTTGAAGCCTAATGGTAACATGAGATCTATTCCATGTATTTACAAGTTGACCATATTGTGCGTGGTATAAATATTGCACCTTTGCATTTAATTTACTATAGGAAATTTTGTAAGATAAATAGATAATTCTGTGTTCTGATCTTTTTAATTATGTTTTCAATTATTCTTGTACTTTCATTAGAACCAAAAGGGGAGATATTGTATATAAATGGAAAAACAGATGAAGATGTGGTCTTAAGCCTAGACAGAGCATTGCGAATAATGAGAATAACGGCAAGAGAAAACAAGGTACTTGACAAATTACATGTCCTTGGAATTGGACCTTTGTACCGGAGATTGTAATATACTAATATTGACCAATTTTATGGTCTTTGCTTTACTTTTTTCCTGAGTTGTTTTGGTGTGTCCTGAAACAATCTAAATTAAAAGTTAGATGATTATTCAAATGAATTCTAATTGCAAAATTAGGGCCTCTTTTTTCTATTTATTTTAAGTTGGCACCTTGGTGAGAATTAATATAAATATTGACATCAAAATTATTTGTATACCTGACAATCAACAAAATGCTTATGAAAATAAAAAAGCTAATTGCAGATATATTCTCTGTAGAAGGCTGTATATCAGATTACGTTTAATTTGTTTGGTCATCCAATGAGCAATTGGTAAATAAACAGTTCAACTGGCACTTGATCTATGACCAAACAATTCTCAAATTGCACCAAATTTTATACACAGCCTATCTAAACTATAGAGAACATAAGTACATTGCAGTCCGCATCAGTCTGCTATTAACTGAGGCTAAATTTTCATACATAACCGTTACTTGTCAATATATCCCTTCCTTTAACTGTAATATAATTGAAGTCCGCATCAGTCTGCTGTTAATTGAGGCTGAATTAGGCTGCATTTCCTTTCACTATTTGGGTTTACGTAGGTCAAACATTGTGGCTTGTGTTCCTCTGTATTGAGATAGGACCAATCCTGAAAAGCTTTATTATACAAAATGAAACAACAGGAGATGACATTTGTGGTGGATGGGAGGGCACTTGATATAATCGTCGAGAAGAACAAAGACACTTTCACTGAGCTTGCTGCTCTCTCTAAAACAGCAATATGTTGCCGCATGTCGCCTTCCCAGAAAGCGCAGGTTCACACTGATGGCCTTTTATACTTCGGAGGAATTTAATTCTAGACTATGCTTACATCATCTACATTTAACTAAAGTAATTTCTTACGGTGAAGTTTTGGTCACAATGTCAGTCACCCTGATTATTCCCTTTTTCAATGTTTGTAGCTCGTTGGACTCCTAAAATCATGCCACTTCCGTACACTAGCAATTGGAGATGGTGGAAATGATGTTAGAATGATACAACAAGCTCATGTAGGTATAGGAATCAGTGGTAGGGAAGGGCTTCAAGCTGCTCGAGCTGCTGATTACAGCATTGCAAGTAAGTTACACTAATCATAATTTGATTTTGTTATTATTTTATTTTGGTATTTAGCATGAACACCAACCAATCTTTATCATTTTGTCAGCATGTTTTCATGTTTATTTAAAAATAGAGCTTGCGGAAGATGCGGACTAACATGAGTTAAAATGAAACATAATTTCTTTAATTGAGGCAAATTTTGGTTAAATTAAATGTTACTTGTGGTTGAATTGCATAATTGAGGGTTGAATGAAGCTCAGTGAGCCTTAGTTTGTTGTTAGCTTCAAAATTGGGACACCACCAATACCATATCATATGGAGACTATTTCGGTAAGAGCCAGTATGGGAAGTACTGACCAAAATATTTGGCAGCACATCCAAACATTACATATCCTTGACACTGATAGAGAAGTTGATAGTAGTGAGTTAGCTTCTTTGGCAAAGGGAGATGGAATTAATGTCTTTGCAAAAAGAAACTTTTGGACATGAGAATATTCTGGTTGAACCCCTAAGCGCTTACTGACAGTCTGACAGATTGAGGATGGTGTTTTATCTTTACATGAAAACATACAGAGCCGTTGTAAACTTTCTCCATTATACTTAATTAATTTTAACAGTTCTTTAACACCTTGTTGATTGTTTTGTAGAGTTCAAGTTCCTTGAAAGATTGATTCTTGTTCACGGGAGATACTCGTACTGCCGCACAGCCTTTATTGCCCAGTATATCGTCTACAAGTCATTGCTAATTAGCTTTATACAAATACTGTGAGTCCCCCTCCTCTGTCCTGTATACAGTCTTTGTTTGTAAAGCACCGCTTAGGTACACCTTTTTCTTGCAGTTTTTCAGGCTCCTCGGGTCTTTCTGGGACAAGCCTGCTCAACTCCATTAGCTTGATGGCATATAGTGTTTTATATACAAGCATCCCTGCTTTTGGTAGTGTTCTTGATAAAGATCTCTCAGAGGACACTGTCATGCACCATCCACATATTTTCTATTTTAGCCAAGCTGGAAGGTGAAATACATAGATTTGTCTTTCAGGAAAGCTAAATGATTGGTTGTTTATGATAAGCAGAAGTAATAAAAATTATACAGAACAAATAATAGGCCTTCCAAGAGTTGGGAAACATTTTCTATACCTATCCTTTCACAAGTCCTTCAATTAATTATCTGGTATACCTTTACATCTCACTCTTTTGACACTAAAAACAATGGGGACGGAGGCAATTTTCAAAATTTTGAAGAAAATAGTGAATGAAGATGGGAAAAAAAAAAATCTGGGGATGATGTTTAGTGGTTTTACCACAAAAATGATCCCTCGTTATGTTGGAAACTGGCTTTGTTACTTGCTACCAAACAAATATTTTTTTTCTTTTTAGTAGATGCATATGCAGTTCCCCTAAATGAAACTTTTATCATGATTTCAGGTTTTTGAACCCGAGTACTTGTGCTGAATGGTTTGGCCGGTCACTCTACCATGTAGGTTCATTTGTTTCTCTGAGAAGTATGGAAAGATGTCCTAATTTTAAGCAGTTCTGAAAAAAAATTACTTTTTCCTTAATTGCAGTCAACTGCATTATTTAAGAAATTTCAAAAAGGTCCTCCAGAAGTTAAAATCATTAACTTTTGACCAAAAGATGAGATAAATGCAATAACAAAAATGACTGCTACTAAAATGCTTATCTTATATTTTTTTTTTCATCAAGCCTTAAAGAAAAGATTCATCATGCTTTTTCATATATCTTTTTTTTTTCTTGATTTGCATCAACGAGTAGGATTAGAATGAAGCTTCCTAATTGTAGCTTATTAGTGACTGGAAATTTTCTTCTGCTATGTCATTTTTCAGGCACTTGTGACATATGTAATAGCTGTTTGTTCTTATTGTGACAAAACATGTGATATGGAAGAACTTGCTATGGTAGCACTTTCTGGCTGTATTTTGTTACAGACCTTTGTTATTACCCTGGACACCAAGTAAGTCCTATCCTTTTATCTACTGGATAAGCCTTCATCAACGAATAGTTAACAAAGGTGTTGAATATTGTATAGTTAGATAAGGGTATTTAGGTAAAAGTGTGAATATAATAGTTATAGGGACTAAAGTGTAAGATTGTGTGTGTATATGTAGACAGACCTAAATCAATGAAAACTTCTAACAGTTTAGAAATCACCGTAACCTTTATGGTATCAGAGCGGGAGTCCGTCGCGTGAGCGTGAGCATCCGCCGCCGCCGCCGTGGTCCGCTAGTTTCCGCACGCCCAGCGCGGGTCGTGTCTCCAGTGCGAGTCGCTGTCGCCGCGTCCGCTAGTTACAGCGTGAGTCGCTGTCTGCAGCTCCAGCGCGAGTCACTGTCTTCGCGTTCGCAGCTCCAGTGCGATTTCCTCTTACTCATCTGAGCGTGAGTAAAGAGTGTGAGTGAAGGTTCGTGTGAGTCTGTTTCCCCTTCTCGTTAGCGTGAGCCATTTTGATCCGTTTCCCTTTCTCGTTAGTGTGCCGTTACTCTCAGCCCTAAAAAAAAAAATAAAAAAATAAAAAATTAAATTAAAAAAAAAAATGGCAGAAGACAGCAGACACTTCTCTAAACCGTCTCAGGTCATCTCAGTGAGATTGATTGGGGCTGAGAACTATCTGTTGTGGTCAAGGCAAATGCTTATGCATTTGAAGGGTCAGAGACTAACCGGGTATGTTACCGGTACAGCAAAGAAACCCGTAGCTGTGGGAGAGGAGAAGATAGAGGAAAAACCTGAGTTTCAGAAGTGGGAGGCAGACGATGGGCAAGTTATGTCGTGGCTGGTGAATTCGATGGAGGTGAGACTGCAAAATCAGTTTATGTCAGGCAGTCTGGTACAGGGAGCAGGCAGATCTATCACCTCAAAAGGGCTGGTGAATTCGACAGGTGTGGGATCAGGCAGCAGAGATGTATTCTCAAAAGGGTAATCATGGGCAGATCTATCACCTCCAGTCTAAGTCAGACAGTCTGGTACAGGGAGAAATGGGTGTGACTGAGTATTTCTCATAATTGAATAATATGTGGGAGCAAATGGATTTCTTTGATCCTTTGGCGATGACATGTTCAGCAGATGCACTAGCCTTCACAAACTGGTTGGAGAAAAGAAGGACCTTTCGCTTCCTTGCTGGCCTCAACACTGAGTTCGAGTAGATCCGACAGAGTCTCTGGCAGAGGAATCCTCTACCTGCTCTTCGTGATGCCTTTGCAGTAGCAGTTCAAGAGGAAAGCAGGAGGAAGGCAATGGTATCTTTGCCAGTGCAGGAGGGTTCGGCTATGTTCAGCCGGCCACACAGTATCCTCCCAGGGTGACAAAGTCTATGATCATTGCCACAGGAAGAATCACACTCGAGAGACTTGCTGGGATTTACACGGAAGACCAGCTAGAGGTCGAGGTCGTGATGGTGACCATGGCAGAGGACAAGGTAGAAGTCGTGGACCAGGACGTGGTGGAGGATACCAAAAGGCGCATATGGCTGACATCACTAGTACACCAGGATCAGGCACTAATGATATGGTGACTCAACTGGTGACTCAGCTTGCAGCTCGGTTCTTGTCCACTACCCCAGCTAGCAGTGCCTCGTCCACTGCTGCTCCATCTGGGGCTGACGGTTACACTCTCTCCTCTCTTCTTACCACTGTAGTTAGACCTGTTGGCACTGTTATAAAAGCCCTAATAGCCGAGTCTAGTCCTGAACGATCCTGGATCGTAGACTCTGGGGCATCTAAGCACATGACCCCTGACCCTACAATGTTCAAAACCTATAAGTCTATGTCTGGGAGAGAAAAGGTACAAACAGCCGATGGCTCACTTTGTTCGATTGCAGGAGTTGGGGATGTAACATGTACTCCAGATCTCCAGCTATCGTCGGTCTTTCATGTTCCTAACTTCACCAATAACCTCCTATCAGTTAGTCAACTGGTGGATGATCTTAACTGTGTTGTTTCTCTGTCTCCTACCCATGTTGTGTTGCAGGAGCTGAAGACAGGAAGAGTGATTGGTATTGGCAAGAGGAGTGAAGGCTTGTACCGACTCAAGCAAGGAGGGGAGGTTTTGGATCCACGAGCCTGTTTGGCAGAGACTCCAGAATTGGAGATGGTTTTGCTACATAGCCGTTTAGGGCATATATCTTTTACTGTGCTTGGCAGGTTGTATCCCAAGTTGTACTCTAAGTGTAGCAAGACTAAACTAGTATGTGATGCGTGTGAGTTTGCTAAGCACACAAGAACAATGTATCCCTCTTTTGGTAATAGAAGTTTTTCTTGCTTTGATATTGTTCATTCTGATGTTTGGGGGCCCTCGAGAATTACTGCTTTATCTGGTTCAAGGTGGTTTGTCACCTTTATTGATTGTTATAGCCGAATGACTTGGCTGTACCTGTTGAAGAGTAAAGAGGGAGTTTTGGAGTGTTTCAAGACTTTTCACAAGATGGTGGAAACCCAATTTGAGAAGAAAGTGAAGGTGTTACGCTCAGATAATGGCACAGAATACACCAACAGGGCAATGCAAGACTTCTTGCGAGGTAATGGTATTATACATCAAACTACATGTGTGAATACACCTGAACAAAATGGTGTTGCAGAAAGGAAGAACAGGCACATCTTGGAAGTGACAAGGTGCCTTCTCTTTGCCATGAATGTTCCGAGGTACCTTTGGGGAGAAGCAGCGCAGACTGCTACATATTTGATCAACAGAATGCCTTTGAGAGCGGTGGACTTCAGTACACCACTTGAAATGCTCACAGGGACCACCTCATTTAAGATACCTCCCAAAAAGTTTGGTTGTGTGGGTTTTGTTCATAACACAACTCCAGGTATTAGTAAACTTGATGCGAAGGCCCACAAATGTGTATTTGTTGGGTACTCCAGTGGAAAAAAGGGGTATAAATGTTATGACCCTGTCAAAAAGAGGATGCTGGAAAGCATGGATGTGACATTCCGAGAAACAGAACCCTATTTTACTCTCTCCGATGCACAATCCAATACATCTTCAGTCCCATTTCATGATCTTCTTGAGGTGGTCGTCACCCATTCCTCAGACCGAGTTGGTCGAGAGGGGGAGAGTAAGGAATCTGACAACAGTATAGCCAATGGTACTACGATCGGCCTGAGTCCAACAGAGACAGATCTGGACTCAAGCATGAACCAAAGCCTACCACCTCCTAATAGGCAGATCAACAAGGTTTACACTCGAAAACCTCGTCATGAGAACGTTGAGCAACCTCCGGTCCAAGGTCAATACCAATTACTTGCTCCTGTCGACGGCTCGCCCACACCAGAACCTTCAGGTAACTCAGAGTTACCCTCAGGTACTCCTCTTTTCTCTGATCTCGATCTTCCTATTGCATTGCGCAAAGGAGCTCGGTCAACTGTCCTAAAGAAAGGGGAAGATGCCTCAACATCACATCCTATCTCTCACTATGTCTAATTTGAGACACTTTCCCCGACTTACAAAGCCTTTGTAACCTCTTTACACTCTAACTCTGTTCCATGTGATTGGAGGAAAGCAATGCAGGACCCAAAGTGGAAGAAGGCAATGTTCGAGGAGATGAGAGCATTAGTCAAGAATGACACCTGGGATATGGTCCCTAGACCGTCCAACAAGAACACTGTAGGATGCAAGTGGGTATACTCGACAAAATATACTCCAGAGGGAAATGTGGACAGATTCAAGGCCAGATTGGTGGCGAAGGGCTACACACAGACATATGGTGTGGATTATGAGGAGACCTTTACTCCAGTGGCTAAAATGAATACTGTTAGAACCCTCATCTCGTGTGCGGTAAACTTTGGGTGGGATTTGTGTCAGCTGGATGTTAAAAATGCATTTCTTCATGGTGACCTAAAGGAAGAGGTATATATGGAGATCCCACCTGGTTTTGACAATGAACAACTGAAGGGTAAAGTGTGTCGTCTGAAGCGCTCCCTGTACGGGTTGAAACAGTCACCACGAGCCTGGTTTGACAGGTTTTCTATGGCAATGAAGAAACTAGGCTATCAGCAAAGCAGTGCTGATCACACTATGTTCATCCAAAGGAAAGGAAAGAAGATTTGCATTCTGGTTGTGTATGTGGATGATATAGTATTAACAGGTAATGATCCTGTTGAGATGAAGAGGCTTAAGGCCAGCTTAGCCACAGAGTTTGAGATGAAAGACCTGGGTGAATTGCGCTACTTTCTAGGCATTGAGGTTGCTCGTTCAACAAAAGGGGTAGTTCTCTCACAGCAAAAGTATGTTCTAGATCTGCTGAGAGACACTAGGATGCTTGGGTGTCGACCTGTCAATACACCCATAGACCCTAATAATAAGCTGAAGGGAGAAATAGGTGATCAAGTAGATAGAGGACAGTATCAGCGCCTAGTAGGCAGACTAATCTACTTGGCACATACTCGACCCGACATTGCATACGCTGTGAGCGTAGTGAGCAGATATATGCACGACCCTAGAGTTCCACATCATGAGGCCGTGTATCAGATCCTGAGGTATCTCAAGAGTTGTCCAGGAAAAGGTGTGCTATTCAGTAAGAATGGGCACACTAGGATTGAAGTATATACAGATGCCAATTGGGCAGGGTGTTTTGATGATAGGAAGTCAACTTCAGGCTACTGTTCATTTGTTGGGGGTAATATGGTTTCTTGGCGAAGCAAGAAGCAGAATGTGGTAGCAAGGTCCACTGCAGAGGCTGAGTATAGAGCTATGGCCCAAGGTGTGAGTGAAGGGTTGTGGTTACGAAGATTGTTATCGGAGTTGGGGTTGTTGGAGAACAAACCCATAATGTTGTACTGTGACAACAAGGCGGCTATAAACATAGCAAACAACCCAGTACAACATGATAGAACTAAACATGTGGAGATTGACCGACACTTTATCAAGGATAAACTTGACGAGAGCATTATATGTATGCCTTTCGTTCGAACCAAGGAGCAAATCGCTGATATCTTCACAAAAGGGTTGAGTGTCACGGACTTCTCCAATGTAATAGGCAAGATGAGCATGATCAATATCTATGCATCATCTTGAGGGGGAGTGTTGAATATTATATAGTTAGATAAGGGTATTTAGGTAAAAGTGTGAATATAATAGTTATAGGGACTAAAGTGTAAGATTGTTTGTGTATATGTAGACAGACCTAAATCAATGAAAACTTCTAACAGTTTAGAAATCACCGTAACCTTTAAAAGGCAAAATAATTTGTTGCAACTAGGGGTGGGAAAACTTCAGGTCAGATCAAGAATATTCTACTATCATCCTTTTATGGGTCAGACCCAACCGGCTACAGTGTTGAGATTTCCCAACCCACATCTGGCTTATCAGGTCATGGGTCAACCCGGTGTGATCAATATTGACTTAAAATATATATGTATTAAATGAGGTCAGTCCAGTTGGTTTGGTGTCCTGGCTTCCTAGCAAGAGTATGAAATTAATTTCAGCACCATAGCCTTGTCAGCCTTTTATCATCTCATGCTGACCAGAGAAGGGTGAACTCATATCTGATCCACTAACCCATCTTACCAATGTTGCATAGGATAAGGTCAGGTCGGGTTGACCCTTGGGTCGGGGTCATGATTATCAACCCTAATTGAACCTGTTATCTTCATTCTTAATAGAAGTATTTTTTACCACTTGAGAGTGGAAGTACTCTTTAGTGCCAATTACTCTGTACAGCTAACAGTTAAGAGATCAAAATTCAAGACACGAGTTCTACTGCTCACTGATAGCAGTATTAGCTAGACTGAGTGGGCATACTGGTTCCTTTTTTCCCCAAATTGTAGGATATTGTGGTTTTCACTTGTGTTATAATACCTCTCAACCTTTGGAACTTTTACTGTACAAATTCTTATCATAGACCTTGTAATTTACCATCTTCTTTGCTGCAGTGATTTCACTATGATACAAATTCTTGCCATTTGGGGAAATTTTGTGGCATTCTATGTCATAAATCTTGCAATAAGTTTGATACCATCCACTGGCATGTACATGATAATCCACCGGCTATGTAAACAGCCGTCATACTGGATGACTATTCTTGTAAGTATTATATCTTCTGTTTAGTTTTATATATGACTGCAACTGCAAGTCTCTAAAGTCCAAGATCCAAATCAGCCAGTGCTTTACTTTTACTGGTCAAGGAACTTATGTGGTCAGCCAGTTGTCACATTTATGGGACTCAGTTTGAATTTAAACACATTGATCTCAGTAAGGGTCTCTGTACTTTGATTGTACTTTATTTAGGCCCATTTTGGCCCCTGATGTTCAATTGAGGCCCAATAGGATAAAATGTCGAGTTCCTTTTTTTTTCACACTAATATTTTCCCCCTCTTAAGCTGATGGTGGCTGCAGGGACAGGTCCACTTTTGGCAATCAAGTACTTCCGTTACAAATACAAACCCAGTACCATGCATGTGCTTCAGCAGATGGAGAGATCTCATTGTGAACCCTTTACAGTGACAAATATTGAGTCTCAGCCATACCAACCATTGCTTTATGATTTGCAAGTTGCTACAGAATCAACAGGATTATCGTCCTTTGATCCTCACACTAAATTACAAAGATAATTGAGCGTTTCATTTTTGTAATTTCTCCTTGATTTCAGGCATTGTACAGTCTTCATTGCATAGAGCTTAATAGTTAGTCTCTAGTCTCGACAGGTTATAGGATCCAGCAGTCCAGCATTTAGGGCCTTCTCTAAACAAGGCAGTAAAGAAAGAATTAGCAAAAACATCTTGCATCTTGATTGTTTACAAGTACCAATACCAAAAAGAAAAGAAATAAAATAAAAAGGCAATTTGAATTTGAGAGCCAATTTTTTTTTAAACTGTTCACTTTATGTTTGCCCCCTTATCTTTATTTTTAGTTGTTCACTTTATGGTTGGCAGTCATCTTTATTATCGCGCCAGCGACCCACGCCGTTTCCCTGCACCTTATTCATGGATCCTTTCTCTCTCTTCTCTAGTTAAGGGCGTGTTCGGATGTCACGGGATTATTGAATGGGAATGAGAATGAGAATGAGAATTTACTTTTGAAAACGTGGGAACCCATGGGTACGGAATGCACGGGATTAATTATGGGAATATGAAAAAATGAGTGTTCGTTTGTATCATGAGATTAATTGTGGGAAATTTTTATTTATTTTAAAATATCTATATTTATTTAATTGTTTTAGTTTACTTTAGTTATAAATAATTTTTTTTATTTAATTATTGTTTTTGAATAGTATAGCGTTACGTTATGTATTGATTTTAACCAATTAAGTTAAAGTTAGTTTAATATAAAATTACAATGAAAAAAAAAAAACTGTCGTGCCACCATCTATTTATTCAGATCAATAATATATTGGAAATTTAATATTTTAATGGATTGTAAATTGTAACATTTGGTAAACATAATTTTTTTTAAAATTATATTAATGAAATTAAATAATAATAATATTAAAAAGATTAACCATTTCTAATGAAAAATATTACTAGAATGGTACAAATAAAATAAGAAAATATTTATAAATAAATTAAAAATAAGAAAACAATTAAATATACTTACAAAAAATAAACATTTAAAAACATTTACAAAAAAATAAACATTTATAAACAAACAAACAAGCAAGCATTTAAATAGTGAATATCCAAAATAACTGTCATCACAAATAAGTAAAGAGAAAAAGAAGACTATTTTATATTTAGAGTGAGTCTATGGTACTATGCATATTACGATTTGTTACTGTGCTACGGCTCTATATTTGAGTTTTCAAATCCTAACGGTCGATCTGAACCGTTCATCCTGTTCTCCATATTAATATGTATTTGGAGACCAAATTTTACATTTTTTGAAATTTTTTTACTATTTTTTTAGATTTATTGAAAATCACTGTTTTTGGATGGCCCAGAATTTTCAGATCAAGTGATTTTCTAAATATCTAAAAAAATAGTAAAAAAATTTCAAAAAATGTAAAATTTTGTCTTCAAACACATATTAATATGGAGAACAAGATGAACGGTTCGGATCGACCGTTAGGATTTGAAAATTCGAATATAGAGCCGTAGCACGGTAACAATCCGTGATATGCATAGTACCATAGACTCACTCTTATATTTATAAATCTCTTTCAAAATCATAATTGATAATTAAAAAAAAAACAAAGGTGAATTCAAGAGTAGATCATGTTTAGTGACAGACACTCCAATTAATTTAAGAAACAACAAAGAGGAACGAGAAGAATACAAATGATAGAAAATTTAACTAAACTAGAAGGTATCTTTGTTTGATCTTAATTGAAAAATAATAAAATGTGTTGAAAAGAAGCATTTACTTTCTAAAATCAGGATCAGGACTAATATAATATCACACAAATTTTTTTGGGATCCAATTCTCTATCTGTCAAGAGAAAATCTGAGCCGTTCATTATATAGATCTCAGTCACTCATCAAAACAGATCTCAATCTCAGCCATTAAAAATAAATCATGATTTTATACATATGTTTCATGTAATCAGACGTATAAAAGTCTAAATTTAATTCAAAATGTAAACGCCACATAAAAAACTACATAATAATTGCTTCACTTAAACAAATAGAAAAACGTGTTTCCTTTGTCTTCGCTTCTTCCCAACGCGAATACCCATCTCTTTTCTTTTTTTCGAACGATCGACCGTCTCCTTTTTCAATATGCCACGTGAGAGAGAGCAAAGAGAAGATGGCGCTTCTAGGGTTTCCATTTCGCATCAGGCGGAGCCTCTAGGTTTCCATTTTGTGGCCATGGGGAACGACAATGGCTCTGATGCGAGAGTTCCTCAGAGAGACGGCCACTTACTACCCTCCCTCAACGACGTGTTGCTCGCCTCGGCATCTGCTAGCTAAGATGTTGTTTTCGGAGCATACATGCAAGAAGCCTCTCGAAATTATGAAATCAGTAATTTGGGGCAAATTTGTCGCAGGAGCAAAGTATTTTCCCTTTGTTTCTCTTTTTGATTTCTCCATTTTTTTACTGGTTTCTTTTTTTTTTACTGGGGTTTTTTTTACTGGTTTTGTTTTGTTGATTCTTAGTTTGTAGCTTTTGGATTCCAATTTAGTTGTTTACGATTCTGAAATCCAAATAAGAATATGATCAGAAATCCAAATAAGAAATCCAACCACACAATTCAATAGAGGACACAAAAACAAATAAAATGATGGAGGTGGAATGATTTTGAGCATTTTCTGAAGTATAAGGATATGATAGAGGATTCTACAGGATGGTTATTGTATATTTGTGAGATCACCACTCATAAAACCTTGAGATTTTATTATCTGTAATTGCAGGGCAAGATTTCAAGATAGGAGATTGCACAGATATGCATAGCAGCGCTAGATAGCCCAAATGCTTGTGACAAGACTTTCATGGACAAGCAAATACCGTTACAAAGAAACTTTATAAGATTTGAGTATGGTGTTTCAGATATGTATATCTTGAAAGGCTAAACCTAACTGGAACTTTGTACTGGCAACTAGCTAGCTTAATACCGGTAGAAACAACAATTAAAAAACAAATGGTATGTTGTTGGAGGGTCATTTTTTAATATATTTCTACTCTCAACCACATCACTTTTCCATTGGGTGGTATTGGTTTACAAAACCTTATACCAGTGTTATATATGTTGATGTTATAAAGCATTTTGATTTTGGTATTTATTGATAGAAACTCCATAAACTGAATTGTGAATTACTTTCAAATTTTAGAAGGCCTTATCTTTATCAATTTGAAATATGTGGTAAATACTTCTTGTCAGAGGGGCTTAAGCACAAATTTGTATAATTGGCTTGGTATGGATTTGACTGAAATCAAATTGGTAAATTGGAAATATAAATGGTTGGGTCTATGCAAGTAGTTATAAATAAATTAAAACTGAAATGAGTCTTGACTGCTTTGATTTGAGACTTTAATTTAATTTAGTGGATTTTTGATAATATTTGTTTGGACAGCTTCTAAGCCGAGAATAAGAAAAAAAAATACTAGGCTTAGACTCTGTTCTGGTTTGGTTAAGAAAATGAAGAGAGATTTAATTAAGCATATCATTAGTATTTATAAGCATGTATAATAGAGTTTTTCTTTGTAAATTTCAGTATAAGCGTCTCATTAGTATTTATAAATAAATAAAAAAATGCATGATAATAGGGTTTTGCTTTGTAACAGCATGCATGTAATGCTATGCCCTTTGTTTAATTCATATTTTTATATCATATCTACATTCAGTCTATCCTCTTGAGTGTTTAAAGGCCAACCGATCGCAAGAAAATCAAAGAAAGTGATCAAAATAATATTTCAATCCCCGTTGCAACGCACGGGCACTTGACTAGTAACAAGAAAATTGTTATATTATTTGTATGGAATTGAATTTGTTAAAATGGATTTTACGAAAAAATTGAACAAAAGTGGACTGCTAAATAAGTATTTCTATTGTTATAATTAATAATAAAATAACATCCCAATTTAATTTGTTAACAAAAAAAAGTGTTGTTATCGTCCGGATTTTAAGGTCATCACTTAGTCCCACAAGTGAAAATTTAATTGAAGGGGAAGTATTTATATATTGGCATTTGATTGTTGAGACACGATGAAGGAAAGAGAAGATAGAAATATATAATTAAAAATTCAACAATTGGGAGATAGAGGAGGAGAGAGTGTGATTGGGGAAAAAATAATGAAGTCTGAGAAGATGTTTTTTTTCCTATCAAATTGAACTGATACAGGTTCCGAGACAGGAATTAAAATGGGTAGAAGTAGGAACAAACCTAGCATCCTAACGGCCTTCGGGAAAAAAAATAGGAAAAACCCAAAAACCTCTTGAATCCCATAGGAAAAGGTGCAGTCGAACAGGACCTAAATGTACGATTTTCATTTCTTATTTTTCTGCCCCGGGCCCTCTACTTTTTACCATGAAGTAAATTAAAATAGCCGTTCAAATGGATTATGGTGATTTGTTATTACTTAAAAAAATAAACATGCGACAGATAATAACAAAAATGATTTCTTATTAGTTTTACGTCCTTTAATGGTCTAATCTGTCATATTTCCAACTCCCTACGAAAGCATAGGCCGAGTAGACAAGGATCGAAAATATGGTTGGTGAATGGGTCATTCTTCTGGAAGCAATTGATCAAAATTATGCTTCTCTTTCAATGGTCTATTAAGTGGGATATAGGTGATGGCAAACTAATTTCATATTGGTACGATAATTGAGGAGAAGGGGGCTCACTAAGAGGCATTCGTGATCGTCAACCGAGGCTACCTTCACAACTAATTTCATTGAATGAGGCGATTTCAGAGGGCTCTGTTCTGCTGGACCCACTTACCGGTACGATACCGCTGCTGACAGATCGGGAAGACACCTTGATTTGGTGCTAGACGGATAGTGATCAGTACTCGGCATCCTCTATGTATAATTTGATCATCTCTGCTGGTAAGATTCGATGGAAGTACATGGAATTGTGGGTCTCACCTGCACTTCTAAAGTAAATTTTTTCACTTATTTGGTTCTTCAAGATAGAGTACTGACTCATGAAGTGTTGCAAAGGAGAGGCATGATTTGCGAGATGAAGTGTGTCATATGTGATACGTGCCCTATTGAAACTATTCTACATCTTTTTTTTGAATGCCCTAATGCTATCGAGGTTTGCGGAAGGTTTCAGCATCTCTTCCAACTTGCTGACACAGTGGAAGAAAATGGGATGCATCTTTGCGATGGCACTGTCAGACAATGGGTAAGAAGAAACGCAAATGGGCAACTATATTCATGGCAATCCTATGGGCATTGTGGAAGCAAAGGAATGAGGTAATTTTTCGGAGATCTAAATTGCCGACATGGTTAGTAGTGAATTGGGCAAGGAAAGATGTGGGTTTGTGGACCCGGTATTGTGGTAACTCCAATTTTAAAAAAAAATTAAAGAGTTAAAGAGTCACATTGGCCCCGCCGTCTATCTGGGCCTAATTGTGAGCAGCTGAATTTTAGAGCCGCGCCATTGAAGGCAAAATCTGAGGCATAACATTTCCCATGAATCTATATGATGACCAAACCAGAACTCTCAGCTAAAACTGCCCCATAACCTGTTTGACATAAAACCACCACTCCGCTCCCCTCTTGCTATCTAGAGACACTACTAGTGTGCTGTAAAGGCATTCAATTAGAGTGTTGTATTCAGTTTACAGCAACCATGTTCTCTTGCTATATGGAGATACACTACTCAAGTGCTACAAGAACATTCAACTAGAGTGTCGTATTGGGGTTGCAACCACCGTTTTCTCTTGCTATCTGGAGGCACTACTAGTGTGCTACAAAGACCTTTAATTGAAGTGTTGTATTAGGGTTTCAACTACCCTCTTTTCTTCCCATCTGGATACACTGGTAGAGTAATGTAAAGACCTTCAAGTAGAGTGCTATATTAGGGTTGAAACTACCATTTTCTCTTGCCATATGAAGACACTAATAGAGTATTGCAAAGACTTTCAATTGGAGTGTTGTATTAGGGTTGCAACTACCCTCTTCTCTTTCCATATGAAGACACTACTAGTGTGCTGCAAAGACATTCAATTAGTGTGTTTTATCCGAATTATAACTACCCTGTTCTCTTGCTATTTGGAGAGACACTACTAGAGTGCTACAAAAACATTCAATTAGAGTGTTGTATTGGGGTTGCAACCACCCTCTTCTCTTGCTATCGGGAGGCACTACTAGTGTGTTGCAAAGACCTTCAATTGGAGTGTTGTATTAGGGTTTCAACTATCATTTTTTCTTCCCATCTAGATACACTACTAGAATGCTGTAAAGACCTTCAAGTGGAGTATAATATGAGGGTTGAAACTACCTTCTTCTCTGGCCATATGGAGACACTAATTGAGTGTTGCAAAGACTTTCAATTGAAGTGTTATATTAGGGTTGCAACTACTTTCTTCTTTCCATATGGAGATACTACTATAGTGCTGCAAATACCTTCAATTAAAGTGTTGTATTGGTGTTGCAACTCTTCTCTTGCTATATGAAGATACTACTAGTGTGCTACATAAACCTTCAATTAGTGTGGTTTCTTTGATTTACAACTACCATGTTCTCTTGCTATTTAGAGAGACACTACCAGAGTGTTACAAAAATATTCAATTAGAGTGTTTTATTGAGGTTGCAACCACACTCTTCTTTTCCTATCTAGAGGCGCTACTAGTATGCTGCAAAGACCTTCAATTGGAGTGTTGTATTAGAGTTTCTACTACCCGGTTTTCTTCTCATCTGGATACACTTCTAGAGTGCTGCAAAGATCTTCAAGTGGAGTATTATATTAGGGTTGAAACTACCTCTTCTCTTGACATATGGAGACACTAATAGAGTACTGCCAAGATCAATTGGAATGTTGTATTAGGGTTGTTACAACTACCATTTTCTCTTTCCGTATGGAGACACTACTAGAATACTACAAAAACCTTCAATTCGAGTGGTGTACTAGGGTTGCAACTACCTTCATCTCTTTCCATATGGAGACATAACTACAATGCAACAAAAACCATAATTTGGAGCATTGTATTGGGTTGCAACTATCCTCTTCTCTTGCCATATGGACACATTACTAGAGTGCTGGAAAGATATTCAATTAAAGTGTTTTATTAGGGTTGCAACTACCCTCTTCTCTTGCCATATGGAGACACTACTGGAGTAATGCAAAAACATTCAATTGGAGTGTTATATTAGGAAATACTCTCTTCTCTTGCCATATGGAGACACTTATAGAGGTGCAAAAACCTTCAATTGGAGTGTTGTATTAGGGTGACAACTATCATCTTCTATTGGTATATGGAGACATTACTAAAGTACTGGAAAGGCCTGGAAAGGTTTTCAATTGGAGTGTTGCATTAGAGTTGCAACTACCCTCTTCTCTTTCCGTATAGAGACACTACTAGAATTCTACAAAAACCTTCGATTGGAGTGGTGAATTAGGGTTGCAACTACCCTCATCTCTTGCCATATGATGACACTACTAGAATGCAACAAAAACCATCAATTGAAGTGTTGTATTAGGGTTACAACTAGTGTTTTAAAATGCGATTTTGTTCATGCATGCGGAAGGCCACCGCATACCGCATATGCGGTATGCGGACGCATATGCGGATTTTCATGCGGATTTATATATGCGGATTTTCAAATAAAAATTCACGTATATATATATATATATATATATATATATATATATGTATAGAGAGAGAGAGAGAGAGAGATAGGCTAATGTGCTTCCATAAGCACTTGGCCCGAAGTGCTGCCACCCCATTTTCGATTTTTCAAAATCCAAAAAGTCGATCCGAACCGTTCATCTTGTTCTCCATATTAATATCTGCTTGGAGACCAAATTTTACATTTTTTTGCTATTTATTAAGCCACTTTGAAAATCGCTGATCCAACGGTGGCTTCCCAAACAGTAAAATCAGGGGTTCACCGTTGGATCAGCGATTTTCAAAGTGGCTTAATAAATAGCAAAAAAATTCCAAAAAATGTAAAATTTGGTCTCCAAGCAGATATTAATATGGAGAACAAGATGAACGGTTCAGATCGACTGTTTGAATTTTGAAAAATTAAAAATGGGGTGGCAGCACTTCGGGCCAAGTGCTTATGGAAGCACATTAGCCTATCTCTCTCTCTCTATATATATATATATATATATTCATATTCATATATTTGAATTTATTTTCACATAATAACATAATCAACAATAATTTTTTGATTTTTTTAATATAAATTTTAATTAAAATACAATCAAATTATCAAAACCGCATGGAAAACTGCATGGCCGCATATTTCAGTCCGCATGGCCGCATATTCAGACCGCATGGTCGCATTTTTAATCCGCATGACCGCATATTCGGACCGCATATGCGGCCGCATTTTTAACCTTTTATTTTTTTCTTTGCCATTTTTACATGACATTTATAATTTAATATAACCATCTTAATATTAATCATAATCAATTTATAATTAATCAATAAGATTCTCCGATTAGCTCCTATATAGTGTGACCCAATAGAATCTGTGCTATGTTGGTAAATAGAATTAAAACTGTTCTAACTTCTATAATCATAGGAGGCACCTGGCAAAATGCACTATGACCATCCAATTACACAGATGATGCTGTACTGTACAATACCATGATCCAGTAAACTATTTTACTCGTGTTAATTCTTTGTCTCATAGCTATCAGATCAGTTTCAAGGTAGGTGTGTGTCATCCTTGCAAACTTAATCTTTTCTTGATCTTGAGCAGATTATCAAATATGATTACTCTTGTAATCTGCATGCAAATAATCTTACTCTATCAAGGGGCCCAGTGATACTATAACTCATATAGAGATACAAGAGACAATAGTACTTTTGGTAAATCATCACTTCCTCAGCTAAGCTATGTATACCGAAGAGCTACCATTATAACTGCTTTTTACAGGCAGCGTTAGATAACAATCACATATACACATATCTTAGTAGGAAAGATGAATACTTCATACTGTATAACTTAACACTTAATGAAAACATTAATGACACGAACACAATTCCATTTAATGTTTCATTCAGGGTCTATCAAATATCATGTTCCTAGAACATGTATCTATGTAATTAAAATGATATATCTTGTCAGTGGTCTATAAAACTTGACCATTTTTTAATTCACATACTAACCTTGTAGCGATAAATTAATGTTCCTGCTAATTACCTTGGTTAGAGACTTTTAAGAATATATATCATCTAAATTATGAAGTTTCACAATATCAGTCATTGACTCGAAATGATTCATAAATGCAATAATACTCAAGGCAATAAAATGACAGTTTATTAATCACTCAATTCATGAATAAAGCTTTATATGATAAATTATTGTATTATTGACTTCTAGATTACAAACTAACAGAAACTACTATCTTCTTTTGACATATGGAGACACTAATAGAGTGCTGCAAAAACCTTCAATTGGAGTGTTGTATTAGGGTTGCAACTATCCACTTCTCTTGCCATATGGAGACACTACTAGAGTGCTGGAAAGAGATTCAATTGAAGTGTTTTATTAGGGTTGCAACAACCCTTTTCTCTTGCATTATGGAGACACTATTGGAGTGATGCAAAAACATTCAATTGAAGTGTTCTATTAGGGTTGCAAATACTCTATTTTCTTGCTATATGGAGACACTAATAGAGTGGCACAAAAACCTTCAATTGGAATGTTGTATTAAGGTTGCAACTATCATCTTCTATTCCTATATGGAGACACTAATAAGAGTACTAGAAAGACTTTCAATTGTAGTGTTGTATTAGGATTGCAACTACCATCTTCTCTTTCCATATGGAGACACTACTAGAGTGCTACGAAAACCTTCAATTGGAGTGTGGTGCAAAGACCTTCAATTGGAGTGTGGTATTGGGGTTGCAACTACCCTTTCTCTTTTCATATGGAGACACTACTAGAATTCTACAATTGAGGTTGCAACCACCCTTTTCTTTTGCTATCTGGAGGCACTACTAGTGTGCTGCAAAGACCTTCAATTGGAGTGTTGTATTAGGATTTCTATTACCCGGTTTTCTTCTCATCTAAATACACTTCTAGAGTGTTGCAAAGATTTTCAAGTGGAGTGTTATATTAGGGTTGAAACTACCTCTTCTCTTGACATATGGAGACACTAATAGAGTGCTGCAAAGACCTTCAATTGTATTGTTGTATTAAGGTTGCAACTATCCGCTTCTCTTGTCATATGGAGACACTACTAGAGTACTGGAAAGAGATTCAATTTAATTGTTGTATGAAGGTTGCAACTACCATCTTCTCTTATCATATGGAGACATTACTGGAGAGATACAAAAACATTCAATTGGAGTGTTATATATGAGTTGCAAATACTCTCCTCTTACCATATGGAGATACTAATAGAGTGTCGCAAAAACTATCAATTGGAGTGTTGTATTAGGGTTGCAACTATCCTCTTCTATTGCTATATGGAGACACTAATAGAGTGTCGCAAAAACGATCAATTGGAGTGTTGTATTAGGGTTGCAACTATCATCTTCTATTGCTATATGGAGACATTACTAGAGTCCTAGAAAGGCTTTCAATTGGAGTGTTGTATTAGGGTTGCAACAACCATCTTCTATTTCCGTATGAAGACACTACTAGAGTGCTACAAAAACCTTCAATTGGAGTATGGTGCAAAGACCTTCAATTGGAGTGTTGTATTAGGGTTGCAACTACCCTCATCTATTTCCATATAGAGACAAAACTAGAATGCTACAAAAACCTTCAATTGGAATGTTGTATTAGGGTTTCAACTACCATCATCTCTTGCCATATGGAGACACTATTAGAATGAAACAAAAACCATCAATTAGAGTGTTGTATTAGGGTTGCAATTATCCCATTCTCTTGTCATATGGACACACTCCTAGAGTGCTAGAAAGACTTTCAACTGAAGTGTTGTATTAGGGTTGCAACTATCCTCTTCTCTTGCCATATAGAGACACTACTAAAGTGATGCAAAGACATTCATTGTAGTGTTCTATTAGGGTTGCAATACATAAAGACCTTCAATTGGAGTGTTGTATTAGGGTTGCAACTACTCTCTTCTATTGCTATATGGAGACACTACACTAGTATACTCAAAACACCTTCAATTAGAGTGTTGTATTAGGGTTGCAACTATGCTCTTCTCTTGGCATATGGAGACACTACTAGAGTGTTGCAAAGACCTTCAATTGGAGTGTTGTATTGGGGTTTCAACTATGCTCTTATCTTGCCACATGGGGACACTACTAGAATCCAACAAAAACCTTTAATTGGAGTGATTTATTAGGGTTGCAACTACTCTCTTATTTTGTCATATGCAAACACTGGTAAAGATCTTCAATTTGAGTGTTGTATTGGTGTTGCAACCATCATCTTCTCTTGCTATCTAGAGACACTACTAGTGTGCTGTAAAGACCTTCAATTAGATTGTTGTATTCGATTACAGCTACCCAGTTCTCTTACAATATGGAAAGACACTATTAGAGTACTACAAAAATATTCAATTAGAGTGTTGTATTGGGTTGTAACCACCAACTTCTCTTGCTATCTGGAGGCACTACTAGTGTGTTGCAAAGACCTTCAATTGGAGTGTGGTATTAGGGCTTCTACTAACCTTTTTTTTCTTCCCATCTTGATACACTGCTGGAGTGCTGCAAAGACCATTAAGTGCGGTGTTATATTATGGTTGAAACTACCCTCCTCTCATGACATATGGAGACACTAATAGAGTTCTGCAAAGACCTTCTTCGATTGTATTGTTGTATTAAGGTTGCAACTATCTACTTCTCTTGCCATATGGAACATTGCAAGAGTGCTGGAAAGAGATTTAATTGAAGTGTTGTATTAGGGCTGCAACTACCCTCTTATCTTGCCATATGGAGACAATACTGGAGTGATACAACAATATTCAATTAGAGTGTTCTATTAGGGTTATAAATACTATCTTCTCTTACCATATGAAGACACTAATAGAGTGTCGCAAAAACCATCAATTGAAATGTTGTATTAGGGTTGCAACTATTCGCTTCTATTGCTATATAGAGACAACACTAAAGTATTAGAAAGACTTCCAACTGGAGTGTTGTATTAGAGTTGCAACTACGATCTTCTATTTCCATATGGAGACACTACAAGAGTGCTTCATTAGTGTTTCCCGATGGTAAGATAATAGGGTATTACAACCCTAACATAATACTCCAATAGAAGGTACTTGGAGCACTCTAGTAGTGTCTCTATATAGCAAGATAATAGGGCATTTACAACTCTAATACAACACAAAAATTGAAGTCCTTTGGAGCACTCTAGTATTGTCTCTAGATTCTAAGATAATAGGGCATTTACAACCCTAATACAACACTCCAATTGAAGGTGTTTGGAGCACTCTAGTAGTGTCTCTATATGGCAAGATAATAAGGCATTTACAACCCTAATAACTATTGAATATGTTTGGTTCACTCTAATAATGTTTTTATATGGCAAAAGAAGAGGGCAGTTACAACCATAATACAATACTCCAATTAAAAGTCTTTGTAGCACTCTAAGTAGTGTCTCTAGATGACAACATAAGAAGATAGTTGTCCCTAATAAAAGACCCCAATTGAAAGTGCTTGGAGCACTTTAGTAGTGTCTCCAGATGGCAAAATAATAGGGCATATACAACCCTAATACAACACTCCAATTGAAGGTGTTTGGAGTACTCCAGTAGTGTCTTCAAATGGCAAGATAATATGACATTTACAACCCTAACACAACACTCCAATTGAAGGTGTTTGGAGCACTCTAGTAATGTCTCTATATGGCAAGAGAAGAGCGTAGTTATAACAAAAATAAAACACTCCAATTGAATGTGTTTGGAGCACTCTAGTAGTGTCTCCAGATGGCAAGATAATAGGGCATTTACAACCCTAATACAACATTCTAATTGATAGTGTTTGGAGCACTCTAATAGTGTCTCTATATGACAATATAATAGGACATTTACAACCCAAATACAACACTCCAATTGAAGGTGTTTGGAGCACACTAGTAGTGTATCTATATGGCAAGATAATAGGGCTTTTACAACCCTAATACAACACCCGTAGTGAAGGTGTTTGAAGCACTCTAGATATGGGAGTAGAGGGTAGTTGTAACCCTAATACAACACTCCAATTAAAGGTGTTTGGAGCACTCTAGTAGTGTCTTGAGATGGCAAAATAATAGGGCATTTACAACCCTAATACAATACTCCAATTGAAGGTGTTTGGAGCTCTCTAGTAGTGTCTCGATATGGCAAGTCAATAGGACGTTTAGATCCCAAATACAACACTCCAATTGAAGGTGCTTGGAGCACTCTAGTAATGTCTTTATATGGCAAGATAATAGGGCATTTACAACCCTAATACAACACTCCAATTGTAGGTGTTGGGAGCACTCTAGTAATGTCTCTATATGGCAAGAGAAGAGCGTAGTTGTAACCCTAATAAAACACTCTAATTGATGGAGTTTGGGGCACTCTAGTAGTGTCTCCAAATGGAAAGATAATAGGACATTTACAACCTTAATACAACACTTCAATTAAAGATGTTTCCAGAACTCTAGTAGTGTCTCTATATGGCAAGATAATAGGGCATTTACAACCCTAATACAACACTCCAATTCATGTTGTTTGGAGCACTATAGTAGTGTCTCAAAATGGCAAGATAATAGGGCATTTACAACCCTAATACAACACTCCAATTGAAGTTGTTTGGAGCACTCTAGTAGTGTCTCCATATGACATGATAATAGGGCATTTACAACCCCAATACAACACACCAATTCAAGGTGTTTGGAGCACTCTACTATTGTCCCAATATGGCAAGATAATAGGGCATTTACAACTCTAACACAATACTCTAATTGAAAGTGTTTGGAGAACTCTTGTAGTGTCTCTATATGGCATGTTAATAGGGTATTTACAACCCTAATATAACACTCCAATTGATGTTGCTTGGAGCACTCTATTAGTGTCTCCAAATGGCAAGATAATATGGCATTTACAACACTATTACAACATTCTAATTGATGGTGTTTGGAGCACTCTAGTAGTGTCTCTATATGGCAAGATAATAGGACATTTAGAACCCAAATACAACTCTCCAATTGAAGGTGTTTTGAGCACTCTAGTAGTGTATCTATATGGCAAGATAACAGGGCTTTTGCAACCCAAATACAAGACTCGTAGTGAAGGTGTTTGGAGTAGTCTAGTAATGTCTCTATAGGGGAAGAGAAGAGGGTAGTTGTAATCCTAATTAAATGTATTTGGAGCACTCTAGTAGTGTCTTGAGATAGCAAAATAATAGGGCATTTACTGTTGTAATGCAATACTCCAATTGAAGGTGTTTGGAGCACTCTAGTAGTGTCTTGATATGGCAAGATAATAGGACGTTTATATCCCAAATACAACACTCCAATTGAAGGTGCTTGCAGCACTCTAGTAGTGTCTATATGCCAAGACAATAAGGCATTTACAACCCTAATACAACACTCCATTTGATGTCGCTTCGATATGGCAAGATAATAGGGCATTTAAAACCCTAATACAACACTACAATTAAAGGTGTTTGGACCAGTCTAGTAGTGTCCCTATATGGTAAAATAATAGGGTATTTACGACTCAAATTCAACACTTCAATTGAAGGTGTTTGGAGCACTCAAGTAGTGTCTCTCTCTGTATGGAAAGATAATAGGGCATTTACAACCCTAATACAACACTCCAATTCAAGTTGTTTGGAATACTCTAGTATTATCTCCAGATGGCAAGATATTAGGCATTTACAACCCTGATACAACACTCCAATTGAAGGTGCTTGGAGCACTCTACTAGTGTCTCCAGATGGTAACAAAAGAGGGTAGTTATAACCCAAATAAAATACTTCAATTGAAGGTGTTTGGAGCACTCTAGTAGTGTCTCCAGATGGCAAGATAATAGGGCATGTACAACCCTAATACAACACTCAAATTGCTTCGAGGACTCTAGTAGTCTCTATATGGCAAGATAATAGAGCATTCACAATCATAATACAGCACTTCAATTGAAGGTGTTTGCATCACTCTAGTAGTGTTTCTATATGGCAAGATAATTGGGTAGTTGCAACCCTAATACGACACTCCAATTGAATGTCTTTGCAGCACTCTACTAGTTTCTCCTGATGGCAACATAAGTGAGTAGTTGTAACCCAAATGAAACACTCCAATTAAAAGTGTTTGGACCACTCTAGTAGTGTCTCTAGATAGCAAGATAATATGGCATTTACAACCCATAAACAACACTCCAATAAAGGTGTTTCGAGCACTCTAGTAGTGTCTATATATTGCAAGATAATAGGGAATTTACAACCCTTATACAACACTCTTTGTTGAAGTTGTTTTTTGCACTCCAGTAGTGTCTTTAGATGGCAAGATAATTGGGTATTTACAATCCTAATACAACACTCCAATTGAAGGTGCTTCGAGCAGTCTAGTATTGTCTCTACATGGCAACATAATAGGGCATTTACAACCCTAATACAACACTCCAATTGATGTCGCTTAGAGCACTATAGTAGTGTCTCCAAATGGCAAGATAATAGAGCATTTATAACCCCAATACAACACTCCAGTTAAAGGTGTTTGGACCATTCTAGTAGCGTCCCTATATGGCAAGATAATAGGGTATTTACAACTCGAATACAAGCACTCTAGTAGTATCTCAATATGGAAAGATAGTAGGGCATTTACAACCCTAATGCAACACTCCAATTGAAGTTGTTTGGAGCACTCTAGTAGTGTCACTATATGACAAGATAATAAGGCATTTACAACCCGAATACAACACTCCAATTGGTGGTGTTTGGAGTTATTTAGTAGTGTCCCTATATGGAAAGATAATAGCTCATTTACAACTCGAATACAATACTCCAATTGGTCTTTGCAGTACTCTAAGTAGTGTCTCCAAATGGCAACATAAGAGAGTACTTATAACCCTAATAAAACATTTCAATTGAATGTGTTTGGAGCAGTCTAGTAGTGTCGCTCTATGGCAAGATAATAGGGCACTTACAACCCTAATACAAGACTCCAATTGATGGTGTTTGGAGCACTCTAGTAGTGTCTCTATATGGCAAGACAATAGGGAATTTACAACTCTAATACAACACTCCAATTGAAGGTGTTTGGAGCACTCTAGTAGTGTCCCTATATGGCAAGATAATAGGACCTTTACAACCAAATACAACACTCCAATTCAAGGTGTTTGGAGCACTATAATAGTGTCTCCAGATAGCAAGATAATAATGCATTTACAACCCAAATACAAAACTCCAATTGAAAGTGTTTGGAGCACTTAGTAGTGTTCCAATATGGCAAGATAATAGGGCATTTACAACTCGAATACAACACTCCAATTGAAGGTATTTGGAGCACTCTAGTATTGTCTCCAGATGGCAATATAATAATGCATTTACAACCCTAATACAACACTCCAATTGAAGGTGTTTGGAGCACTCTAGTAGTATCTCTATATGGCAAGATAATAGAGCATTCACAATCCTAATACAACACCTTCAATTGAAGTATTGTATTAGGATTTTGAATGCTCTATTATCTTGCCATATAGAGATAGGTATTTGCATCACTCTAGTAGTGTTTCTATATGGCAAGATAATTGGGTAGTTGCAACCCTAATACGACACTCCAATTGAATGTCTTTGCAGCTCTCTACTAGTTTCTCCAGATGGCAACATAAGTGGGTAGTTGTAACCCAAATGAAACACTCCAATTAAAAGTGTTTGGACCACTCTAGTAGTTTCTCCAGATAGCAAGATAATATGGCATTTACAACCCATAAACAACACTCCAATAAAGGTGTTTCGAGCACTCTACTATTGTCTTTATATTGATAATAGGGAATTTACAACCCTAATACAACACTCTTTGTTGAAGTTATTTTTTGCACTCCAGTAGTGTCTTCAGATGGCAAGATAATTGGGTATTTACAATTCTAATACAACACTCCAATTGAAAGTGCTTTGAGCAGTCTAGTACTGTCTCTACATGGCAACATAATAGGGCATTTACCTCCCTAATACAACACACCAATTGATGTTGCTTAGAGCACTATAGTAGTGTTGCCAAATGGCAAGATAATAGAGCATTTATAACCCCAATACAACACTCCAGATAAAGGTGTTTGGACCACTCTAGTAGCGTCCCTATATGGCAAGATAATAGGGCATTTACAACCCTAATACGGCACTCCAATTGAAGGTTGTTGGAGCTCCCTAGTAGTGTCTCTAAATGGCAAAATAATAAGAAATTTTCAGCTCTAATACAACACTCCAATTGAAGTTGTTTGGAGCACTCTAGTAGTGTCTCTATATGACAAGATAATAGGGCATTTACAACTCTAATGCAACACTCCAATTGAAGGTGTTCGGAGCACTCTAGTAGTGTCTCCAAATGGCAAGATAATTGGTCATTTGCAATCCTAATACAACTTTCAAATTGAAGGTGTTCGGAGCACTTTAGTAGTGTCTCCAGATAGCAACATAAGAGGGTAGTTGTAACCCAAATACAACACTCCAATTGAAGGTGCTTGGTGCACCCTGGTAGTTTCTCTAGATGGCAAGATAATAGGTCATTTACAACCCTAATACAACACTCCGATTGAAGGTGTTTGGAGCACTTTAGTAGTGTCTCTATATGACAAGATCATAGGGCATTTACAACCCTAATACAACACTCCAATTGAAAGTGTTTGGAGCACCCTAGTAGTGTCCCCAGATGGCAAGATAATAAGGTATTTACAACCCTAATAGAACACTCCTATTGAAGGTCTTTGAACCACTCTAGTTGTGTCGCTATATGGCAACATAATAGGCTATTTACAACTCGAATACAACACTCCAATTGAAGGTGTTTGGAGCACTCTAGTAGTGTCTCTATATGCCAAGATAATAAGGCATTTACAACTCTAATACAACACTCCAATTGAAGTTGTTTGGAGCACTCTAGTAGTGTCTCTATATGACAAGATAATAGGGCATTTACAACCCGAATACAACACTCCAATTGAAGGTGTTTGGACCAGTCTAGTAGTTTCCCTATATGGCAAGATAATAGGGTATTTACGACTCAAATACAACACTCCAATTGAAGGTGTTTGGAGCACTCTAGTAGTGACTCTCTATGGAAAGATAATAGGGCATTTACAACTCTAATACAATACTCTAATTCAAGATGTTTGGAATACTCTGGTATTGTCTCCAGATGGCAAGATATTAGGCATTTACAACCCTGATACAGCACTCCAATTGAAGGTGTTTCGAGTACTCCAGTAGTATGGCAATATAATATGGTATTTGCAACTCGAATACAACACTCCAATTGAAGGTGTTTGGAGCACTCTATACTGTCTCTATCTGGCAATATAATAGGACATTTACAACCCAAATACAACACTCCAATTGAAGGTGTTTGGAGCACACTAGTAGTGTATCTCAATGGCAAGATAATAGAGCTTTTACAACCCTAATACAACACCCGTAGTGATGGTGTTTGAAGCACTCTAGTAATGTCATATGGGAGGAGAAGAGGGTAGTTGTAACCCTAATACAACACTCCAATTCAAGTTGTTTGGAGCGCACTAGTAGTGTCTCCAGATGAGAAGATAATAGGGCATTCACAACCCAAATACAACACTCCAAGTAAAGGTGTTTGGTTTACTATAGTATTGTCTCTATATGGCAAGAGAAGAGGGTAGTTGCAACCCTAATACAACACTCCAATTAATGGCCTTTGCAGTAAAGTAGTGTCTCCAGATGGCAACATAAGAGGGTAATTATAACCCTAATAAAACACTCCAATTGAATGTGTTTGGAGCACTCTAGTAGCGCTCCAGATGGCAAGATAATATAGCATTTACAACACATATACAACACTCCAATAGAAGGTGTGTCGTGCACTCTAGTAGTGCCTCTATATGGGAAAATAATAGGGCATTTACAACGCTAATATAACACTACAATTGAAGTTGTTTGAAGCACTCTAGTAGTGTCTCTCCAGATTGCAAAATAATAGGGCATTCACAACCATAATACAACACTCCAATTGAAGGTGTTTAGAGAACTCTAGTAGTGTCCCTATATGGAAAGATAATAGGGCATTTACAACCCTACTACAACACTCCACTTCATGTTGTTTGCAGCTCTCTAGTAGTGTCTCTATATAGCAAGATAATATTGCATTTACAACCTTAATACAACACTCCAATTCAAGGTGCTTGTAGCACTCCAGTAGTGTCTCTATATGGCAATATAATAGGGCATTTACAACCCTAATACAACAAATTCAAGGTGTTTGGAGCACTCTAGTAGTGTCATATGGCAAGATAATAGGTCATTTACAGCTTGAATACAACACTCCAATTAACGGTGTTTGGAGCACTCTAGTAGTGCCTCTATATGGAAAGATAATAGGGCATTTACAACCCTGATATAACACTCCAATTGAAGGTGTTTGGAGTAATCTAGTAGTGTCTCCAGATGGCAAGATAATAAGGCATTTACAACCCTAATACAAGACTCCAATTGAAGGTGGTTGGAGCACTCTAGATGTGTCCCTATATAGCAAGATAATAAAGTAGTTGCAACCCTAATACAACACTATAATTGAAAGTCTTTGTAGCAGTCTAGTAGTGTCTCCATATGGCAACATAATAGGGCATTTACAACCCAAATACGACACTCCAATTGAAGGTGTTTGGAGCACTCTAGCAGTGTTTCTATATGGCAAGAAAATAGGGTAGTTGCAACCCTAATACAACACTCTAATTAAAGTCTTTGCAGTAGTCTAGTAGTGTCTCCATATGGCAACATAATAAGGCATTTACAACCCTAATACGACACTCCAATTGAAGGTGTTTGGAGCACTCTAGCAGTGTTTCTATATGGCAAGATAATAGAGTAGTTGCAACCCTAATACCACACTCCAATTGAATGTCTTTGCAGCACTCTAGTAGTGTCTCCATATGGCAAGATAATAGGGCATTTACAACCCTAATACAACACTCCAATTGATGGTGTTTGGAGCACTCTAGTAGTGTCTCTATATGGAAAGATAATAGGGCATTTACAACTGTAATGCAACACTCCAATTGAAAGTGTTTGGAGCATTCTAGTAGTCTCACCAGATGGCAAGATAATAATGCATTTACAATCCTAATAGAACACTCCAATTGAAGGTGTTTTGAGCACTCTAGTAGTGTCCTAATATGACAAGATAATAGGGCATTTACAACTCTAATACAACACTCCAATTGAAGGTGTTTGGAGAACTCTAGTCGTGTCTCTATATAGCAAGATAATAGAGCATTTACCACCCTAATACAACACTCCAATTGAAGGTGTTTGGAGCACTCTAGCAGTGTTTCTATATGGCAAGATAATAGAGTAGTTGCAACCCTAATACCACACTCCAATTGAATGTCTTTGCAGTACTCTAGTGATGCCTCCATATGGCAAGATAATAGGGCATTTACAACTCAAATACAACACTCCAATTGATGGTGTTTGGAGCACTCTAGTAGTGTCTCTATATGGAAAGATAATAGGGCATTTACAACTATAATACAACACTCCAATTGAAAGTGTTTGGAGCATTCTAGTACTCTCACCAGATGGCAAGATAATAATGCATTTACAACCCTAATACAATACTCCAATTGAAGGTGTTTCGAGCACTCTAGTAGTGTCCCAATATGACAAGATAATAAGTCATTTACAACTCTAATACAACACTCCAATTGAAGGTGTTTGGAGAACTTTAATCGTGTCTCTATATAGCAAGATAATAGAGCATTTACCACCCTAATACAACACACCAGTTGATGTTGCTAGGAGCACTCTACTAGTGTCTCCAAATGACAAGGTAATATGGCATTTACAATCCTAATGCAACACACCAATTGAAGGTGCTTGGAGCACTCTAGTAGTGTCTCTATGGCAAGATAATAGGGCATTTATAACCTTAATACAACACTCAAATTAAAGGTGTTTGGAGCACTCCAGAAGTGTCTCTAGATAGCAAGATAATAGGGCATGTACAACCCTAATACAACACTCAAATTGAAAGTGTTTGTAGCACTCTAGTAGTGTCCCTATTTGGCAAGATAATAGGATATTTATAACCCAAATACAGCACTCCAATTGAAGTTGCTTGGAGCACTCTAGTAGTGTCACTATATGGCATGATAATCGGGCATTTACAACCCTAACATAACAATCTAATTAAAGGTGTTTGGAGCACTCTAGTAATGTCTCTATATGGCAAGAGAAGTGGGTAGTTGTAACCTTAATAAAGCACTCCAGTTGATACTGTTTGGAGCATTCTAGTAGTGTCTCCAGATGGAAAGTTAATAGGGCATTTACAATCCTAATACAACACTCCAATTGAAGTTGTTTGGAGCACTCTAGTAGTGTCTCTATATAGCAAGATAATAGGACATTTACAACCCTAATAAAACACTCCAATTGATGGTGTTTGGAGCACACTAGTAGTATTTCTATAAGATAATAGGGTAGTTGCAACCCTAATATAACACTACATTTGAAAGTCTTTGCTGCACTCTAGTAGTGTCTCTAGATGGCAACATAAGAGGGTAATTGTAATCCAAATAAAATACTCCAATTGAAGGTGTTTGGAGCACTCTAGTAGTGTCTACAAATTGCAAGATAATAGGGCATTTACAACCCTAATACAACTCCTATCGATGGTGTTTGGAGCACTCTAGTAGTGTCTCTATATTGCAAGATAATATGGCATTTACAATCCAAATACAACACTCCAATTGAAGGTGTTTCGAGCACTCTAGTAGTGTCTCTATATGGCAAGATAATAGGGCATTTACAACCCTAATACAACACTCCAAATTGAAGGTGGTTGGAGCTCCCTAGCAGTGTTTCTAAATGGCAAAATAATAAGGCATTTTCAGCTCTAATAGAACACTCCAATTGAAGGTGTTTTGAGCACTCTAGTAATGTCTTTTTATGTCAAGAGAAGAGCGTAGTTGTAACCCTTATAAAACACCCTAATTGATGATGTTTGTAGCACTCTAGTAGTGTCTCCAAATGGCAAGGTAATACAACACTCCAATTGAAGGTGTTTGGAGCACTCTAGTATTGTATATGACAAGATAATAGAGCATTTACAACCATAATACACTCCAATTGAATGTGTTTGGAGCACTCTAGTAGTGTTTATATATGACAAGATAATAGGGTAGTTGCAACCCTAATACAACACTCCAATTAAAGATTTTTGAAGCACTCTAGTAATGTCTCCAAATTATAACATAAGAGTGTAGTTGTAACCCTAATAAAACACTCCAATTGATGGTGTTTGGAGCACTCTAGTAGTTCCTCCAGATGGCAAGATAATAGGGCATTTACAACCCTAATACAACACTCCAATTGCTGGTGTTTGGAGCACTCTTGTAGTGTTATATGGCAAGATAATGGGGCATTTACAACCCTAATACAACACTCTAATTGAAGTTGTTTGGAGCACTCTAGTAGTGTCTCCAGATGGCAAGATAATAAGATATTTACAACTCTAATACAAAACTCCAATTGAAGGTGTTTGGAGCACTCTATTAGTGTCTCTAGATGACAACATAATAGGGCATTTGAAACCCTAATACAACAATTCAATTGAAGGTGTTTGGAACACTCTAGTAATGTCCCTATATGGCAAGATAATAGGTCATTTACAACTCAAATACAACACTCCAATTGATGGTGTTTGGAGCACTCTAGTAGTGTCTCTATATGGAAAGATAATAGGGCATTTACAACTATAATACAACACTCCAATTGAAAGTGTTTGGAGCATTCTAGTACTCTCACCAGATGGCAAGATAATAATGCATTTACAACCCTAATACAATACTCCAATTGAAGGTGTTTCGAGCACTCTAGTAGTGTCCCAATATGACAAGATAATAAGTCATTTACAACTCTAATACAACACTCCAATTGAAGGTGTTTGGAGAACTTTAATCGTGTCTCTATATAGCAAGATAATAGAGCATTTACCACCCTAATACAACACACCAGTTGATGTTGCTAGGAGCACTCTACTAGTGTCTCCAAATGACAAGGTAATATGGCATTTACAATCCTAATGCAACACACCAATTGAAGGTGCTTGGAGCACTCTAGTAGTGTCTCTATGGCAAGATAATAGGGCATTTATAACCTTAATACAACACTCAAATTAAAGGTGTTTGGAGCACTCCAGAAGTGTCTCTAGATAGCAAGATAATAGGGCATGTACAACCCTAATACAACACTCAAATTGAAAGTGTTTGTAGCACTCTAGTAGTGTCCCTATTTGGCAAGATAATAGGATATTTATAACCCAAATACAGCACTCCAATTGAAGTTGCTTGGAGCACTCTAGTAGTGTCACTATATGGCATGATAATCGGGCATTTACAACCCTAACATAACAATCTAATTAAAGGTGTTTGGAGCACTCTAGTAATGTCTCTATATGGCAAGAGAAGTGGGTAGTTGTAACCTTAATAAAGCACTCCAGTTGATACTGTTTGGAGCATTCTAGTAGTGTCTCCAGATGGAAAGTTAATAGGGCATTTACAATCCTAATACAACACTCCAATTGAAGTTGTTTGGAGCACTCTAGTAGTGTCTCTATATAGCAAGATAATAGGACATTTACAACCCTAATAAAACACTCCAATTGATGGTGTTTGGAGCACACTAGTAGTATTTCTATAAGATAATAGGGTAGTTGCAACCCTAATATAACACTACATTTGAAAGTCTTTGCTGCACTCTAGTAGTGTCTCTAGATGGCAACATAAGAGGGTAATTGTAATCCAAATAAAATACTCCAATTGAAGGTGTTTGGAGCACTCTAGTAGTGTCTACAAATTGCAAGATAATAGGGCATTTACAACCCTAATACAACTCCTATCGATGGTGTTTGGAGCACTCTAGTAGTGTCTCTATATTGCAAGATAATATGGCATTTACAATCCAAATACAACACTCCAATTGAAGGTGTTTCGAGCACTCTAGTAGTGTCTCTATATGGCAAGATAATAGGGCATTTACAACCCTAATACAACACTCCAAATTGAAGGTGGTTGGAGCTCCCTAGCAGTGTTTCTAAATGGCAAAATAATAAGGCATTTTCAGCTCTAATAGAACACTCCAATTGAAGGTGTTTTGAGCACTCTAGTAATGTCTTTTTATGTCAAGAGAAGAGCGTAGTTGTAACCCTTATAAAACACCCTAATTGATGATGTTTGTAGCACTCTAGTAGTGTCTCCAAATGGCAAGGTAATACAACACTCCAATTGAAGGTGTTTGGAGCACTCTAGTATTGTATATGACAAGATAATAGAGCATTTACAACCATAATACACTCCAATTGAATGTGTTTGGAGCACTCTAGTAGTGTTTATATATGACAAGATAATAGGGTAGTTGCAACCCTAATACAACACTCCAATTAAAGATTTTTGAAGCACTCTAGTAATGTCTCCAAATTATAACATAAGAGTGTAGTTGTAACCCTAATAAAACACTCCAATTGATGGTGTTTGGAGCACTCTAGTAGTTCCTCCAGATGGCAAGATAATAGGGCATTTACAACCCTAATACAACACTCCAATTGCTGGTGTTTGGAGCACTCTTGTAGTGTTATATGGCAAGATAATGGGGCATTTACAACCCTAATACAACACTCTAATTGAAGTTGTTTGGAGCACTCTAGTAGTGTCTCCAGATGGCAAGATAATAAGATATTTACAACTCTAATACAAAACTCCAATTGAAGGTGTTTGGAGCACTCTATTAGTGTCTCTAGATGACAACATAATAGGGCATTTGAAACCCTAATACAACAATTCAATTGAAGGTGTTTGGAACACTCTAGTAATGTCCCTATATGGCAAGATAATAGGTCATTTACAACTCAAATACAACACTCCAATTGATGGTGTTTGGAGCACTCTAGTAGTGTCTCTATATGGAAAGATAATAGGGCATTTACAACTATAATACAACACTCCAATTGAAAGTGTTTGGAGCATTCTAGTACTCTCACCAGATGGCAAGATAATAATGCATTTACAACCCTAATACAATACTCCAATTGAAGGTGTTTCGAGCACTCTAGTAGTGTCCCAATATGACAAGATAATAAGTCATTTACAACTCTAATACAACACTCCAATTGAAGGTGTTTGGAGAACTTTAATCGTGTCTCTATATAGCAAGATAATAGAGCATTTACCACCCTAATACAACACACCAGTTGATGTTGCTAGGAGCACTCTACTAGTGTCTCCAAATGACAAGGTAATATGGCATTTACAATCCTAATGCAACACACCAATTGAAGGTGCTTGGAGCACTCTAGTAGTGTCTCTATGGCAAGATAATAGGGCATTTATAACCTTAATACAACACTCAAATTAAAGGTGTTTGGAGCACTCCAGAAGTGTCTCTAGATAGCAAGATAATAGGGCATGTACAACCCTAATACAACACTCAAATTGAAAGTGTTTGTAGCACTCTAGTAGTGTCCCTATTTGGCAAGATAATAGGATATTTATAACCCAAATACAGCACTCCAATTGAAGTTGCTTGGAGCACTCTAGTAGTGTCACTATATGGCATGATAATCGGGCATTTACAACCCTAACATAACAATCTAATTAAAGGTGTTTGGAGCACTCTAGTAATGTCTCTATATGGCAAGAGAAGTGGGTAGTTGTAACCTTAATAAAGCACTCCAGTTGATACTGTTTGGAGCATTCTAGTAGTGTCTCCAGATGGAAAGTTAATAGGGCATTTACAATCCTAATACAACACTCCAATTGAAGTTGTTTGGAGCACTCTAGTAGTGTCTCTATATAGCAAGATAATAGGACATTTACAACCCTAATAAAACACTCCAATTGATGGTGTTTGGAGCACACTAGTAGTATTTCTATAAGATAATAGGGTAGTTGCAACCCTAATATAACACTACATTTGAAAGTCTTTGCTGCACTCTAGTAGTGTCTCTAGATGGCAACATAAGAGGGTAATTGTAATCCAAATAAAATACTCCAATTGAAGGTGTTTGGAGCACTCTAGTAGTGTCTACAAATTGCAAGATAATAGGGCATTTACAACCCTAATACAACTCCTATCGATGGTGTTTGGAGCACTCTAGTAGTGTCTCTATATTGCAAGATAATATGGCATTTACAATCCAAATACAACACTCCAATTGAAGGTGTTTCGAGCACTCTAGTAGTGTCTCTATATGGCAAGATAATAGGGCATTTACAACCCTAATACAACACTCCAAATTGAAGGTGGTTGGAGCTCCCTAGCAGTGTTTCTAAATGGCAAAATAATAAGGCATTTTCAGCTCTAATAGAACACTCCAATTGAAGGTGTTTTGAGCACTCTAGTAATGTCTTTTTATGTCAAGAGAAGAGCGTAGTTGTAACCCTTATAAAACACCCTAATTGATGATGTTTGTAGCACTCTAGTAGTGTCTCCAAATGGCAAGGTAATACAACACTCCAATTGAAGGTGTTTGGAGCACTCTAGTATTGTATATGACAAGATAATAGAGCATTTACAACCATAATACACTCCAATTGAATGTGTTTGGAGCACTCTAGTAGTGTTTATATATGACAAGATAATAGGGTAGTTGCAACCCTAATACAACACTCCAATTAAAGATTTTTGAAGCACTCTAGTAATGTCTCCAAATTATAACATAAGAGTGTAGTTGTAACCCTAATAAAACACTCCAATTGATGGTGTTTGGAGCACTCTAGTAGTTCCTCCAGATGGCAAGATAATAGGGCATTTACAACCCTAATACAACACTCCAATTGCTGGTGTTTGGAGCACTCTTGTAGTGTTATATGGCAAGATAATGGGGCATTTACAACCCTAATACAACACTCTAATTGAAGTTGTTTGGAGCACTCTAGTAGTGTCTCCAGATGGCAAGATAATAAGATATTTACAACTCTAATACAAAACTCCAATTGAAGGTGTTTGGAGCACTCTATTAGTGTCTCTAGATGACAACATAATAGGGCATTTGAAACCCTAATACAACAATTCAATTGAAGGTGTTTGGAACACTCTAGTAATGTCCCTATATGGCAAGATAATAGGTCATTTACAACTCAAATACAACACTCCAATTGATGGTGTTTGGAGCACTCTAGTAGTGTCTCTATATGGAAAGATAATAGGGCATTTACAACTATAATACAACACTCCAATTGAAAGTGTTTGGAGCATTCTAGTACTCTCACCAGATGGCAAGATAATAATGCATTTACAACCCTAATACAATACTCCAATTGAAGGTGTTTCGAGCACTCTAGTAGTGTCCCAATATGACAAGATAATAAGTCATTTACAACTCTAATACAACACTCCAATTGAAGGTGTTTGGAGAACTTTAATCGTGTCTCTATATAGCAAGATAATAGAGCATTTACCACCCTAATACAACACACCAGTTGATGTTGCTAGGAGCACTCTACTAGTGTCTCCAAATGACAAGGTAATATGGCATTTACAATCCTAATGCAACACACCAATTGAAGGTGCTTGGAGCACTCTAGTAGTGTCTCTATGGCAAGATAATAGGGCATTTATAACCTTAATACAACACTCAAATTAAAGGTGTTTGGAGCACTCCAGAAGTGTCTCTAGATAGCAAGATAATAGGGCATGTACAACCCTAATACAACACTCAAATTGAAAGTGTTTGTAGCACTCTAGTAGTGTCCCTATTTGGCAAGATAATAGGATATTTATAACCCAAATACAGCACTCCAATTGAAGTTGCTTGGAGCACTCTAGTAGTGTCACTATATGGCATGATAATCGGGCATTTACAACCCTAACATAACAATCTAATTAAAGGTGTTTGGAGCACTCTAGTAATGTCTCTATATGGCAAGAGAAGTGGGTAGTTGTAACCTTAATAAAGCACTCCAGTTGATACTGTTTGGAGCATTCTAGTAGTGTCTCCAGATGGAAAGTTAATAGGGCATTTACAATCCTAATACAACACTCCAATTGAAGTTGTTTGGAGCACTCTAGTAGTGTCTCTATATAGCAAGATAATAGGACATTTACAACCCTAATAAAACACTCCAATTGATGGTGTTTGGAGCACACTAGTAGTATTTCTATAAGATAATAGGGTAGTTGCAACCCTAATATAACACTACATTTGAAAGTCTTTGCTGCACTCTAGTAGTGTCTCTAGATGGCAACATAAGAGGGTAATTGTAATCCAAATAAAATACTCCAATTGAAGGTGTTTGGAGCACTCTAGTAGTGTCTACAAATTGCAAGATAATAGGGCATTTACAACCCTAATACAACTCCTATCGATGGTGTTTGGAGCACTCTAGTAGTGTCTCTATATTGCAAGATAATATGGCATTTACAATCCAAATACAACACTCCAATTGAAGGTGTTTCGAGCACTCTAGTAGTGTCTCTATATGGCAAGATAATAGGGCATTTACAACCCTAATACAACACTCCAAATTGAAGGTGGTTGGAGCTCCCTAGCAGTGTTTCTAAATGGCAAAATAATAAGGCATTTTCAGCTCTAATAGAACACTCCAATTGAAGGTGTTTTGAGCACTCTAGTAATGTCTTTTTATGTCAAGAGAAGAGCGTAGTTGTAACCCTTATAAAACACCCTAATTGATGATGTTTGTAGCACTCTAGTAGTGTCTCCAAATGGCAAGGTAATACAACACTCCAATTGAAGGTGTTTGGAGCACTCTAGTATTGTATATGACAAGATAATAGAGCATTTACAACCATAATACACTCCAATTGAATGTGTTTGGAGCACTCTAGTAGTGTTTATATATGACAAGATAATAGGGTAGTTGCAACCCTAATACAACACTCCAATTAAAGATTTTTGAAGCACTCTAGTAATGTCTCCAAATTATAACATAAGAGTGTAGTTGTAACCCTAATAAAACACTCCAATTGATGGTGTTTGGAGCACTCTAGTAGTTCCTCCAGATGGCAAGATAATAGGGCATTTACAACCCTAATACAACACTCCAATTGCTGGTGTTTGGAGCACTCTTGTAGTGTTATATGGCAAGATAATGGGGCATTTACAACCCTAATACAACACTCTAATTGAAGTTGTTTGGAGCACTCTAGTAGTGTCTCCAGATGGCAAGATAATAAGATATTTACAACTCTAATACAAAACTCCAATTGAAGGTGTTTGGAGCACTCTATTAGTGTCTCTAGATGACAACATAATAGGGCATTTGAAACCCTAATACAACAATTCAATTGAAGGTGTTTGGAACACTCTAGTAATGTCCCTATATGGCAAGATAATAGGTCATTTACAACTCAAATACAACACTCCAATTGAAGGTGTTTGGAGCACTCTAGTAATGTCTTTATATCGAAATATAATAGGGCATTTACAACCCTAATACAACAATCCAATTGAAGGTGTTTGGTTCACTCTAGTAATGTCTTTATATGGCAAGAGAATTGAGTTGGTCCAACTCTAATACAACACTCCAATTAAAAGTATTTGCAACACTCTATGTAGTGTCTCTAGATGGCATCATAAGAGGGTAGTTGTAACCCTAATAAAACACTCTAATTTAAGGTTTTTGGAGTACTCTAGTAGTGTCTCTATATAGCAAGATAATAGGGCATTTACAACCCTAATACAACACTCCAATTGAAGGTGTTTGGAGTACTATAGTAGTGTCTCCATATGACAAGATAATAGGAAATTTGCAACTCATATACAACACTCCAATTGAAGGTGTTTCGCGCACTCTAGTAGTGTCTCTATATGGCAAGATAATAGGGTATTTACAACCCTAATACAACACTCCAATTAATGTTATTTGGAGCACTATAGTAGTGTCTCCAGATGGCAATATAATAGGGCATCTACAACCCAAATACAACACTCCAATCGAAGGTGTTTGGAGTACTCTAGTAGTGTCTCCCTATGACACGATAATATGGCATTTACAACCCTAATACAACACTCCTATTGATGGTGTTTGGAGCACTCTAGTAATATCTCTATATGGCAAGATAAATGGGTATTTGCAAGTTGCTACCATAATACAACATTCCAATTAAAGATCTTTGTAGCACTCTAAGTAGTGTCTTCAGATTGCAATATAAGAGGGTAGTTGTAACCCTTATAAAACACTCCAATTTAAGATGTTTGGAGCACTCTAGTAGTGTCTCTATATGGCAAGATAATAGGGCATTTACAACCCTAATACAACACTCCAATTGAAGGTGTTTGGAGTACTCTAGTATTATCTCTAAATGGCAAGATAATAGGGCATTTACAACCCAAATACAACACTCGAATTGAAGATGTTTCTTGTACTCTAGTAGTGTCTCTATATGGCAAGATAAAAGGGCATTTACAAGGAACTGGGATCGAGCGGTGGTGGCAAAGGTTATCTCTGATAGACATGTCATCCCTGCCCAATTCTCTATGCTCATGTTTATAGTCTGGGGGGTGCACCTGGGCACCCAGATAAACATGATTGGTATTAATACCTTTCTTATAGATTTTTTTTCTGTGTGGAGGAGATAGAAAAGGTGCTCAAAATGGGTCCATGGTCATATCGACAGGATCTAATTGCTATGGGAAGGGCGAGATGTCAGTCGGAGGTGTCGGTTAACCATGTCACACACATAGGGATCTGGACACTAATACACAATGTCCCACTTGAAGTTGTGTCAGCTGAGGGCATAGCCATTACGTTGGGTCCTCAATTATCGGAGGTGCATAAGATAGATGCTAATGGTAGAGCAGTTCTCAGAGTCAAAGTCTCATTTCTGATCAACCAAATGCTCAAAGATAGGTTGTTCGTCGACCACCCAACGTTTAATCACAGTCTACTCGATTTACGAGAAACTTGGCTGTGTCTATACATGTTGAGGAGGAATAGGGCACAAAATATCAGACTATGATACATATGTAAGAATCCTACAACTTGCAAATGATCTGCTTTATTCCAACAGGCCTGAAATTATTGTACTCATGGAGAAAAGAAAGGGGGCCTGGATTAATGCTGCAAGCCTTGTACCCAGGCCGCAAAAGTTAACAACTGGGCTTCAAGAAGATGGGAACTAAAATGGGTTTCAGGCTGATCGCAGCCCTCACTACTATCAGTCGAGCTCGGGGCAGGGGAGTGAACAGTATGGGCCCTAACATTATGGGCCTGTCGGGAGGCCGAATATGGCGGCAGATCTGGGGATGAATGCTGATGAGGGGATGGGTTTTACACACTGTGAAAGGGGAATACAACACAAAACTGGGTTCAATCTGGAAGAAGCAGTCTTAACGGATCTAGCTATATCGGAGTCGTCAACAAGAAGGCACACAGTGAGGAGAGCAAAGGCTGCTGCCGAACAACAAAAAAGGAAAGGTTTAGTAGCAGGATACTGCTATAAAGGAGAAGGATCTAAGGGAGGGATACTTGTGGTTAATGAGGAACAAAAGCATCTTGCTACCACACCTGCAAAGAGGCCTAGGGCGGCAAGCCGTTTATCATCGCCCCCGGCCCATTGAGTTACCTATCGTGGAATTGTCGCGGGAGTGGAGGCCCGGCGATAATTCAAACACTAAAAAGGTACCTCCACAGTACGGGTGCGGCAGTAGCTTTTATCTCGGAGACTAGATGCAATGAGAAAAAGGCTAGGAGAAGCATCGCTAAGTTAGGGGACTATATTTTTTAGATTGTCAGATCGGCTGATCAGAGTGGGGGACTGTGGGCTATATGGAGAAGTGATCTGAAAGTAAGTGTGCTTGAGAAATATTTCCACTTTATATTTCTAAGAATTGAGGATCCGGATAGACCTACAGTACTGGAAATGATCTATGGTGACCCTCACCACACGCTAAACGGGTATATTTGGGAGCGGATTCAGTTCTATGCTGATCAACTGAACCATTTATGCCTAATTGGTGATTTTAATGCAATTTATACCCTCACGAGAAGCATGGGGGGTCTAGAAAGTTTAGGGCAAGTTGTTTTACACTTAAAATGTGACACATAAAATATAACATACAGTATGGCACGCTAAAATGGACCTAACTTAGCATCAAGGGCCAATGGTAGTCCAACATTAGCCAAAATGTGCATCTCTGTGATTTGGAATGCCCCGACACCTGTCATTGTTTTGACCATAAATGAATCACATCGGGTCCAATTTTAAACAAAGTAAAATTATGAGAAAATAATACAAAGATACCTTCAATTCTTATGTTGGAAGTTTTCTCATAATCATGATGTAAAATATGGTAAAGAAATGAACAAAACAATGATGCAAAAAGATATTTTTCCCGATAATCCATGTAGGACATCCTTGGCAGCAACCAGTGTTCAGGCCATAAGTTTGTCATAATGAGCCGAATTGAGATGAAATAAATTATCTTAAAAAGTTCATAAAAATATGCACGATATTTCTGTTTCAAGTCTGGGCAGAAATCTAGTGTATCATGGAGGGATGATTAAAATTAGTATCCCAAGATCAACATGAGCTGGACAGCCTCGACAGCTGTTAATATTTCAATCATATATCGGTCATCCTTACTCCGATTTGGGTGATCTAAATTTATATGAAACTTAGACGACGATACCTACAAGATTCATGAAATAATGAAACCAAAAATCTGGACGGATCATGATCATAAGGTTCGTACAAAATGAGGTACAAATATTGTCGTTACAGCTTGCTTTGGAAATCTGGACCGCCTGGAGTAAATTGGTCACAGCTGAATCATATCAACTCCGATTTGGGCACATGAACATGCGTTGGAAAGGTGAGACTAGAGGTTTGCTAAACCCGTTAGGGGTTGAACCCGTTTTGCCCGGCCCGTACTCGTTACCCGTGGTACCCATACCCGTTGCCCGGGTACAAACGGGTAGACGGGTACGGGTAATAAACGGACCGGACAACATAATTTTGAAAAAAACCCGTTGTACCCGTACCCGTCTACCCGCCAACCCGTACCCACCTACCCGTACCCGTTTACCCGCATACCCGTACCCGTACCTGACCCGTTACAAAATTTGAATTTCAAAATTTTTTTGGCGGCACCCCTATAGAATTCAGATCCAGTGCAATACCTGACTGAGTAGAATGAGATCTGAGTCGTCAATTTTAATTTGGCATGAATCTCAAAACAGACCCCTATATCTAAACGGACTCCGAGATATGTCCTTTAACTTGGCACAAATCTCAAAGCATAAAAATTCAGAAAAAAACAGAAAAAAAAAACCCGCCCGTACCCGTCAACCCGCAACGGGTACGGGTAATAAACGGGTAGGGTAGAGGTTTTGGGAAAACTACCCGTCTACCCGTTGCGGGTTGTACCCGTACCCGTCCTACCCGTTACCCCTAACGGGTTACCCGGAACGGGTCACGGGTAACCTGTTAGCAAACCACTAGGTGAGACCAATACCTACAACTTTTGTGTTGTACAAAAGTGCAGGTTCAAAAGATCTGATGAATGACTTCTCAATTAATGTGTTGCTTTTAAGGACTGATATTAATATGGCATGATTCATGGCTAAGATCCATGCCATTACTTTTGGACAGCTAGGCCACATCAAGGCACCTTCTCCATCTATAAAAATACCTCTAGAGCATGGAGAAAGAACACAACCCCCCCCCCCTCCCCCCCCCCAAAAAAAAAAAAAAACTATACCAAAATTCTACTCAAATAGTCACTCGTGCCTCTCGCTAAAACCCTTATACATAAACTAACATCGTACCCATGCGTTGCAACGGAAACAGATTATTTCATTATAAAATATTATAAAATGAAGAAGATCAAGCGTTTCATTATTTGCGTGACCTTTTCGAAAATCAACTGTTTAAATACGTGCTGCACAAATCTCAAAGCAATAATAATACTGATACGATACGAATACGGTGATACGGCAATTTTCAAAAATGAAGGATACGATACGGCTATTAATATATATATTTTTTTATTATTTATATATGATATTTATATAATTATAATTTAAATCAAATTTGTAGAGAAAAATAGTTAAATAAATTTATCTACAATATAACACAAGTGAATTCTAGTGTAGTGGTAAGAATTTTGGCACCAACAGAACCCAGGGTTCGAATCCCACCTTCAGCAGAAAAAAAAAGGGTGCGCAGTGCACAGGCTCGGTCCGCAGGCGCCGTGCGTGGTTCAGAGGCGCGGTCCACGGGTGTGGCGCGCGGTCTACGGGCGCTGGGATCATATGCGACACGACCAGTGCATGCTTAAGTGTTGAAGCACATAATTTGGAAAATTCGTCTATGTGCGATCTGGAAATTCAACGGCTGAGTATCCTTCCGAAAAAAAAAGTAAATCAGGACTCTTGCAAGATCTAGACATTAAGCTCCTTAATAAGGAGAAGAGATACACGTCCAAAATCTGGACAAATGTTCTCCATGAAGATTGTAGTTCCCTGAGTCTTGAAACTACAGCCACCGAAATCACCTAAATCGGAGTTCCGAGCGTTGAGATCTGGCGAAAACTGTACTGTGACTGCTGCCTATACTCAAAACTGAAATCAAACTGAACCAGTCACCTTATTTCCACAGAAGACTGCAAACCGTACGTCCAAAATCTGAAAAAATGTTCTACACGAAAGTTGTAGTTACCTGAGTCATAAATCCATAGAAACCAAAATCCTCTAAATCCGAATTACCTTCAGCGAAATATAGCAAAAACAGTGACTGTTGCAGATTCCTTCATAAATCGCAAACTCCACAAACAATCAAAAGCCAAAACGAACGTTAAAACCTTCCACCACAAAATACCGAAAATCCTAAACCCCAAATATACAACCACAGACACCACTTCACAAATGAACCTCAAAACATAATCACACAACGGCAATATTCTAAATAACACTCGCTACTTCCGGACTCGAAGCACTCGGTGCATGTCGGGTACCGGTTGGGCAACACCATCACACAAACACTCGCTACTTCTGGACTCGAAGCACTCGGTGCGTGTAGGGTGCCGGTTGGGAAAAATTACACAAACACCCGCCACCATCGCACTCGAAGCACTCGGTGCGTGTAGGGTGCCGGTGGGATGATTTAATGGGCTCGAAGCACTCGGTGCATGTAGAGCGCCAACAAAAAAGGATCCGAAGCACTCGGTGCGTGTAGGATGCCACAATCATGCTAATCATGAGAACAAATGAGACAAAAATGCTGTCAAAATTCCCTCTTGATTAGATATAAAAAATAATACTTGAAAGAATAAAATTGAAGCCGAGGTGCTGTTGAAATTTCAAATGAACAACAAAAAGTGCTTAGCTTGAATAAAGTGATAAACAAATGGTGTTTACAGTAAAATTCAAATAAAACATTGCTGGATATAAAAAAAAAAAAAAAAAAGGTGCCAATCAAATAGAGCACTAACAGTACATGAGGAATACCAAGTTATGGATATACGTATATGTACGTAAAATAAAATAAAATAAAAAGCATAAATGACATGTAACGTGATCAGGTGATGCTCTGTGCTTTGAGTATATCATAATCGCATCAATTGAAGTCACTTGATTTGGAGAAATAAATAAATGTGACTAGAATCAATTAATTTAAACATACATGTCAGAGGCCATTATTATGGAGATGCCAACTTTGACCACTTTTTTTAATCAAGGTGGTGTAAATATTATTCGATGGCATAATTTCTGATTAAGGCTTGCGGTGACATGGAACTTGCTACAAAACCCATCCTTAGCATGTTAAACTGACCAAAACATCAGAGTTTATGCTTGCTCAATCCTAAACCAAGTGAGTCTATATATCTTCATACGGACCACAATTCCTAGCAAGTTCACTCAAACCTACAATAAATATGAGACAAGTCCATATCAAAGACTCAAACCAAAATGCAAAATTAAATCCAAGACCAATCCAAAACCTGTACTAATTAACCAAACATATCCAAATAAACCGAATAAATCAAACAAGCCAACAAACTCAAAGCGAACCGAGGAACCGCAATCAAATCCAAGACCAATCCAAAATCAAATAAAACCAAATACAAATCGAATCCAAGTTTAAACCCGAACAAGCCAAAACATAAACCAAACACGAGTAAACTCAACTCACTAAAGTAAACTCAATCCAAACCAAACTCAAAGGTTTCCACGCCAACTAAAATAAAAGGCTTTCACGCCACTCTAAACCAAAGGCTTCCACGCCAACCTAATCCAAAGGGCTTTCACGCCAACCCAAGTCAAAGGCTTCCATGCCAACTCAAGTCAAAGGCTTACACGCCACCCAAATTCAAAGGCTTCCACGCCAACCCAAAAACAAAGGCTTCCACGCTAACCCAAGTCAAAGGCTTCCACGCCAACCAAATACAAAGGCTTCCACGCCAATCCAAAACCAAAGGCATCCACGCCAACCCAAAAGAAAAAGGCTTTCACGCTAACCCAAAATAAAGGCTTTCACACCATTCAAACCAAAGGCTTCCACGCCAACCCAAATAAAGGCTTCTACTCCACTCTAAACCAAAGGTTTCCACGCCAACCCAAGTCAAGGGCTACCATGCCATCCAAACCAAAGGCTTTCATGCCAACCCAAATCTAAAAGCTTTCACGCCAACCCAAATATGAAGACTTCCATGCCAACTAAAATCAAAGGCTTCCACGCCACTCTAAATCAAAGGCTTCCACGCCAACCAACTCCAAAGGCTTCCACGCCAACCCGAGTCAAAGGCTTTCACGCCAACCCAAATAAAGGCTTTCACGCCTGATACGGGCTATGTAGGGTAGCAGGCCGTATGCTGAACTTAGAGTTAAACTGGGCTCGTCCTACTATGGTCACAGGCCGAAAGAGTCGAATCAGGGAGATCAAGGGATGATCTCGGATCCCAAACCCCGGAAATTGGTAACAACCTCGGAGATAAGGGAATAAGCCTCGGAGATATCGTATTCTGTCCTATCTGATATCTCGGAGTATGGATGCAGAAAGTAAATGTGTAAGGGAATAAGTGTGTCTTTTTTCTTGGTCCCCTTTCCCTGTGAAAGGGATGGCCTTATATAGTATGTTCTACGTACCGCCTTCCCCCTGCCAGGGTAAGGCAGAACGTGAATCAGTTATACAGTTATGTGAGCGTGACCACTTACGATCGTGTGATCATGGCGGTTAGGGAGACGAGGTCAGTAACCGGCGTGGCTGCCAGTTATAAGAGGTTACTGCCTCGATAGGGACTTTGAGGCCTCTATCCTCAAGGCGTAGGCGGTCTAAGCCTTTTATTGGGCCGGTCTATAGTGGGCCTCAATCACGGACTTTGCATTGCGTCCCGGGTTGGCCTCGCAGAACGAGGTCCTAATCCCGGCCTTGTTTATGGCCCAGATTGAAGCTATATGGGCCGCGGAACATGGCCCTATCATTAGCCCCCGAAGTCAAAAGGTATCGCATACAGATGCTTTTGGCTTGAAGTAGTCATTCATGATCACCAAAGCTAAAAAAGAAAAAGTATCTCGGGACATAAAATAATTTATTCTTATTACCTTTTCCATCGTACATTTATCGATTAATACTTCACATAAAAAGTTACAATAGATCCCTAAGTCATAGAAACTTATTCGGAATCGGACTGCCATTGTTTGTATTTCCTTTTCGGAGTGTATTGTCGTTTAGATAAGTATTTTGTACAAGGCTGGCAGAAGAAGGTTCGCCACCTCGGGTCATTTTCGTCTTTTGGCAGGTACTCCGTTATACACGGGGGATGCCATGCTTCCCTACACTCCAAGCATGTAAACATGTCCTGTCGTTTCCCATACTGTTGGCACGTCGGACAAAAATCTACCTTATCTCGGGAAGAAACTTTGTCGTCCGAATTTTGTCCGGGGTGGGTATTCATGTTGTGTTTTCGGAAGTTATCGGCATATATCCGGAATCATATATAATAGTATAGACGGACGCGGTAAATTTATTAGTTTACCCAGATTTTGCCGCTCGATACGCTTTATTTTTAATATATAAATATATATTGTCCCCGTTTTTTTTTTTTTTTTTTTGCAAGATTATCGCGTGAAAGGTAAGGGAAAATACTGTGAGAGACGGCGGAGGGAAAGGATATGTTATGAATCAATACGCATCCCGGGGGAGAGCCCCCGAGAAACAAACATCACAATGCGACAAAAGTAAAATATTTCATTCATAACTTGAAACATCTTACAGGATCATATTAGTCTACAACAAAAGTAAATAAATAGACCTATTAGTCTACAACAAAAGTAAGAACATTTACGCCCCGCCTGCATTTCGGTTTCCATGCTCGGCAAATAGTCGGGTGTGATGTCGTTTTTGGACAACAACAAACGTCACAACCGACTAGATGAGCCTAACAGGGGAAGGAAGCATGTAAGCGTGCTATCCCTCCAGGAACCAGACTCAGGGGGAGGTGGACATTGCCACAGGAAATGTCCCGGCTTGCGAGGGTCTTCCCGGGCGATCCACCTCAAGCACGAGGTATGGGTCTTCTTCCCACAGTACCAGCAAGATGTTATGCGGGTGCCAACATCTAATTTCCTGCATACCTCACAGGTTAAGAGGGGAACACCATACACATCCCGCGGGCCAGTGTGCAGGTCTTCGTCATCCGAACTACTTTGCTCTAGCTCGGCCCAGTTAATGTCGTCCTCCTCGGGTGTCTGTTCTAATTTGATCCCCATCTCGAGGAGGTCACCGAGGGTGAGTTTTTCGTTATCAATAACCCACTCTAAAGTCCAGAGTGGGGTAAACCGGAAGGAATATCAGGGGGAAGCTGCGAGGTGGAACCCTGGGGCTTCGCCTCCAGCATTTTACGTTTAAAGGCAGCTCGTGTGAGGGGCATAGTGGATAAATCTCCGATATAGAGAAGCGAAGGGAAAGCGTATATGTGCCTCTGCTGGGAGCCTCGGGAGGATATTTATAAATGACTAACGTTATACTGGTAATAAATGTGGTGGGACCTATCACATCCGTCCCGCCTCGGGAAGGCGAGGCATTCCCTTCCCAAGTTCCCTAGGCGGCGTCATTAAAGCGAATGGACAGCGTTTCATATTTTCGAGGTTTGACTGGAACGCCCGTCAGAAGACATTAAATGTCCCCTGAAACTAAGAGGCGCGAATTTTAATAATATAGAAAAGCGGAAAGAGGCAGGCAATTAAATTATCAAGGCAAAACAACACCATGAACAAGAGATGAATCTTTTCATACAACCCTCATAAGAATTACATCAAAGCAAAATGTAGTCCTTCCATAGTTCCTACATCGGGGACCGAAAAGGAAATACAAGATTTTTAACCTCATACAATTACTCAAGACTATAAGGAGGGAAGAGATGACGATGGGAGATGCATGTCGGGCACAAAAAGGTATCGAAGCGAATGTCAGTCCTATCCCGGGGTAGTTGATCAGAAACACATCCGGGATGAAAGCTTTCCTCACACCCTTCGCAGCTGAACATGTCCAAATAATGTCCTCTTAGTGCACATAGGGCGCACTTGTCCTGGGACAATGGGTCCACTACCTCCGAGGTGGTATATCGCATCGATTCTCCTACCCGGGAAGGATTTGACGGAAAACGAGGCGACCTAGTCTCATTTTGTGGAATGGTCAATTCAGAGTGACCTATCTCGTGTAATACATTGAAAGCTCGTTGGCAATTTTCGTTAAATTATGCAAGAACAAGATCAAAGAAGGTCTTCCATTTTCCAAAGTCGTTGGATTGGGATTTGAGGTTACTCATGTCGCACACACGTATTTCATATGGGGGGAAGGTTGGGTTGGATTCGACCGACGAAAACAGGTACATATAACCTTGGCTCGTTGGTAGTTCAAAGGACGCGTGAGGTGGTCTTCATCCAATCAGGCGTCAGTCAAACTTACCAAGCCGCGCGAAACGGAAGTCGAGGAAGGGTCATTAGTGTTATGGGCGTAACGGGTTAAAAAATGTCACGTGTCGGGTGGCAGTAATGACACTGATGGGACAGGCATACACCAAGTTCACCACGAAGAGACCGCCTTCCTAATCCTCGGAATTAGTGCCCCTGGTGCATAGCGCGGCTATATAAGGCGCCACACCCCCTCTCAATGGTCACTTTGTGAACTTGCTTAGGGTTTATCTCGGAACATCAGCCTGTCAAGCCCAGAATACGTACATCGCGCGAAACATTTGACCCCGGAAGGAAAGCACTCGAGGTAATTCTTTTTGCATTAACTCGCGTGGTATAGTTTTAGCTTTCGTACTGGTTACGGCCTTTTAGCGGGCTCGGAATACCTAACCCAACTTACATAACCCTTGTACTTGACCATCTGTGCATCCAAGTAAACCTATTCCTCTGCTGTCTTATAACCCGTAGATATGGCCGATCCATCTGATAGTCCCGGGGCATTTTCTGAAGAAACCTCTCCACCTCGGTCGGCTGAGGGAGTTGTCCCCGAGCGATCCATAAGCCCAGGTTTACCTCGCCCTCGTTATGGTGGCGGTAAAGGTCCGATGATACCTCCTCCTCACCCCTTGCGGGGTCAAGTGAGGGAAGCTCGTAGTGGTACAGATTCCGAGGAAGATAGCGAAGCAACCACTTCGGGTAACTCAAATTTTTCGGGAGAAGACGAGGACAGAAATCCCGAAGTTGAGGAACAACTTGGCGGGGAAGAGGGAGAACCGGAGCAATCGGAACCCCCTCGTAAAAAGGTTAAACTATCCACTGGGGCCACTTCTAGCAAGGCCTCAAAGAAGAAGGGGCATGACCCCGTAGTCCGCCCGGGGCACGCAAATGACCTCGCTTTTCTCGAGTCAGCCAGAATTGGTTCTAGATCGGAGGTAAGGATGGAGGGGTTCTTGGATGACTTGTATCAAGCCCTTGTCCCCGAAGAGCAAAGGACAGAATTCCCGCGAGACAAAATTCGCTTTTGTGTTCCCGGCCCAGATGATCGGGCACATGACTCTGGAAAGGGGGTGGCCATTTATTGGAAGATGCCCCACTGCGGTTTTAGGATGAAGTTGTCATCATTTGTTAGGAGGCTATTGGCCGACCTCGACGTTGCCCCGGCACAAATCCCGGCCGCGGCGTGGTGCTACATCTCCAGCTTTGAGGAGATGTTTAAACAATTCGCTCATGAACTAGAGAATCACAGACCGACAGTACCCGTGTTCTGGACTTTCTTCAACCAGATGTGGATGAATGGTTGTTATGTTGGGATAAGGAGGCGTACCCCCAGCCCTTGTCTTTTTGACACCACAAGGGCTGCGAAATGGAATAAATTTGACGAATGGAACCATGCGTGGGTGTATCTGGTAAATCCGAATGATTTTGGCTGCTGGCGAGGGGTGCGGACAGAATGGAGGCCTTTGGAGAAGCCTCGTCCGCTTTCCAAAAAGGCCAAGAAAGAGGCAATGGAATCGGTGTTTACTCTCTCTTCTGCCGACAAGGTCCGAATGGACCTCGTCACTGCCTTTGTTAAATGTTAGTACCCCCTTCGTTTAGTACCAAGTCTGTAGGTATTTGCATATCATTTACTACTGTCATCCTATCATGCTCCATCATTGATCCCCCCTCTTCTCCTTTGCTTATTTTTGCAGTGTTCGGAAGCATGCGCCCCGCGTTCCAATTTAAATCCCCGCTCCCATTGCCACTTGATCCGGCGAACAAATTGTTCGCGGGAGCTGTGAAGGATTCTTCTCGGACAACTCCCAAAACTCCGTCGTTGACCCCGAGTGCTGCCACTTCAGAGCCAAAGGACGGGCGAGGTTCATCTCCCCGAGCTCCCATCCTGAAACATAGTGCAGCAGAGAAAGAAAAGGGTGCTGCCACAGAATCCTCCAAGAAGAGAAAGTCCTCAGAAGATCCCTCCACCAAGAGGCCGTCGCCGAAGCGTCCTCCAACTACTCTGACCCTAGCTCGGGCTACTCCGAGGACGGGTCCTACCCCGGCCCCTATTGGTGTAAGTCGACTCCCCTCCTCTTCCCTTCCTCCCGAGGATTATCTTGCAGAGCTGCCCGAGGAACTCGAGGGAGAGTTCCGCAAGCAACTCCAAGCAATTATCCCTGATTCTGAAAAGGGGAAGGGGACGGTGTGGAAGACGCATCTTCCGAAAGAGTACCCCGATAGTCTGGGAGTCTATTTGCCGGGTTTTAACGATATGCAATGGAACCTTACTCCTACTGACGAAGAGCGTGCGCGGTTTGCACGGGAAGCTTTTCGTGTAACCTCGTCGTTGGAAGAGCGACGACTGGTCGAGGTAGATCCTCGGGCCGCCCTTGGCATGGCGATGTTTTACAACCATCACGCCGGGGTTATCAACGGGTGTCTCTGGGATAAACTCAAGAAGGAGGCCCTTCATCTGGAGGCTCCAAAACCCGGTGTTCCGCAGTCTACTTCGGCTATTATCGAAAGGGATTTTTACAAGGACCAAATATTGAGCCGGAACCGTCTGGCCAATATCATATTGGAGGAAATTCGCTCCTATAAAAGAGAAATTGAAAACTTCAAAGGAACCCTCCAGAGGCAGCAATCTGCGCTGACTCAGAAGGAAGAGGAGCTGGCGAAGGCTCATTCCCGGATTGCCGAGCTAGAGAAGGATGCGGCTGCCTGTTATCACATTATTAGACCTATCATTTCGACTTGTTTCCATACGAAAATCTATGTTTTGAACCAACAAAGGGTGCCTTTTACATTGAACATCCATAGAATGTGGTACTGCTAAGTTTTGGTTCTTACTTTGCAGGAATCAGGCGAAATTGGGCAAAATCAGGCAATTGGCAGACTTCAGGAAGCTCTGATGCGAGTCGCATTCATCTGGTGCGAGTCGCATCCAAGCCCAAAGCGACCTGCGATGCGACCCTCACTGCTCTCTCTTGAAGACCATCTGATGCGAGTCGCATCTACCTGATGCGAGTCGCATCAACTGTTGCCGCCCAGTTCAAATTAAATCTGACAAGCCCAAAGTCAACTCTGTTGCCTATATAAGGAGGTCCTATGCCAGAATTCGAGGAGCTTTTTCCCCCTTTACATTCGAGTACATTTAGAGAGCAGAGATCAAGAGAGAAGGAGGAGATTGGAGCTTGATTGAAGAAGAGGAGAAGAAGGGAAGATTTCAAGATCATCTCCAATCCACCTTGGATCTTCGAGCTTCATTATGATCTGCCTATTCTATCTCTCTTTTATGCTTTCTTTTGCTATGCTTGAGTAGATCTCTAGTTCTTAGGGTTAGGATGTAGTCTCTAAACCTTGTCTTTGAGTTGCATGATGATTCGATCTAAGTTTGAACTTGTGTGATTGTTGTTTGAGTATTCATTGTTTGCTTGATTGTGATTTCTTGATTGATTCTTGATTGTCTACTGTTAGATGTCTATAGCATCTCTTCTAGTAATTTGGCCTTGATGTATCTTGTAATTGTGATTGAGCATTTGAGGTAGATCTAAGATCAATAGTAGCCGAGAGGTGAAATTTCTATTATCGAAAGGTTGTAGATACTTCTAGTTAACCAGACAATCAATTGAGGTTAGATACCAGTAGGCGAGAGCCACAGGTTGAAGCCTCGCACAAGAAATCAACTTAGATACGAACACATGTCAGCTCTGCTCGAGGGCCATGCGACCCGCATCAGAGATGATGCGAGTCGCATCATACGGGTCGCATCAGAGATGATGCGAGTCGCATGATAGGTCCAGAGAAGGCAAAGTTTGGGATGAAACCTGAAACCCTAGGAACGCCTTTTATCATTGTTCAAAACCAAAACTTTTAATTGCTTTCATTTACTGTTAATTGAATTGACACCCGAAATTAGGAAATTGAAACAAATTCAAACCAAACCCTTCACACTTCTAGTACTTAACTCGGATTTGTAGAAATTTAGAATCGAATTAAACCGTGCCTGAGGATCGATACCTTAATATACTACACGGATAGGGTTGTGCACTTGCAACCTTAGACGAGAGTAAATTCAAGGTTTAAACTGGTACAACTTGTTGTACCTGAAACTTTGTAAGCACACTCTGAGAAGCGAACACTGCCCGCAATGAAGAGTTGGGCGAGATGAAGGAAAGCGTCACACGTCGGGAGGAAGAGATATCCCGAAAAACTTTGGATGGATTTCTGAACAGTAGGGCCTTCACCGATGCTGCTAGGATTGCTACAGGCAATCTAACAAAATCGGCCATTTATAAGGAATTGAAAAGGTTGAGCAAAATTTATCCCTTCGATCCCCGTCGTTGCGGGTTCGTGCCTATCAAAAAGGCAGATAGCTACGCCTCTGCTCTTCCCGGGTTCACCTGGGACAAGAAGAAGGACAAGATGCGAAATCCCTTAGGGCAGGTGGTAAAGCCTTGGGATCATTTCTTCAGTGCCGACCCCTGCGACATTGCTTGTCCATGGAGGGGTGTCTTCCAATGGCCCGTGGATGTTAATGATCCAAGCGCCGGATGGATAAGGGAGACGTCACCAGATGAGCAGGAATGCGCGGAACATCAGGGGGATCAACGGGGGGAGGCCCCTAGCGAGATGGACCCCACAGATCCTATCGGCTCCTTGGCTCAACCTAATGAGGAGGACCCTATCCCGCCCGAGGACCTCGCGGGTTCAGGGAAAGCTCAGGCCGTTATCCCCCCCGAGGAAGGGACCTCATCACCAGCCGTGACTACGGAAGGAGAATTGGCCGGTAACGTTTCAGGACCTCTTGGGGGGGACGCCTCTCCCACTCGCTCTGCTGCTCCCTAACTTGACTATGTAAGTTGTTTTCGATGAGTTTTACTTAACTATACTCAGAGTACCGTTATTTTCTGATTTTTACTTTTCTATGGTTGTAGGGGTCCGCTGAGGTGCCTTCGCCTGGTCAGAGTGGATGGTACAAAGAGTCGTTGGATTCATCATGGTTTCGTTTAAATTTTGAAAGTCATTTGAGAACCCCCGAGATGTGGGGGTGACAACAGAAATAGCTGTAATAATTAAACATGGCCCTCCTGCTAGGAGGGTATAACAGAAGCTTGCGAGATTGTTCCCCGGGTTGTGGGGATATAACAGATATTTGTGTAACTTATTATCTTTTGCCTTGTGCTTGAAATTGTGATGTATTGTGTGATAAGTTTTTGTAAAGGGGGAATACCTCTCTTTCTGCACTGCAGCTATGTTGATCCCGATGAAGTATCCCCTGGTGCTTTGTGACGTAGATAAGCAGTATTGATCGTATTGATCCCCGGAGTTCATTCCATTCGTTGTTTTATTCATTTTTCATGTACTTCGTTATGATTGAGTATGCGAGGTCCGATCCGTTGCTTCGTGAGCCTTCGTTGTTTACAGACCTGCGTGTTGCGAGGTTCAATTCGTCGCCTGTAGGGCTTTCGTTGTTTATGAACCTCGTTATTATTAAGTATGTGAGATCCGATCCGTCGCCTCTTGGGCTTTCGTTGTTTACGGACCTCGTTATAGCGTATATTGCGAGGTTCAATTCGTCGCATGTAGGGCTTTCGTTGTTTATGAACCTCGTTATTATTAAGTATGTGAGATCCGATCCGTCGCCTCTTGGGCTTTCGTTGTTTACGGACCTCGTTATAGCGTATATTGCGAGGTTCAATTCGTCGCGTGTAGGGCTTTCGTTGTTTATGAACCTCGTTATTATTAAGTATGTGAGGTCCGATCCGTCGCCTCTTGGGCTTTCGTTGTTTACGGACCTCGTCGTTTAGTTATATTCACAGCATTATTGCATAACTGTTGCTTATAAATAAACAAGATTGAATAGTACAAAGTACGGCACATGATGCCTATCACCTATGGAGGCCCAAGGTTAGGCATACATCCCCTTGAAAATAAAATAAAAATAAGATAAATAAGAAAAAGATAAATCATTCAGAAAACTTCAAAAGATACAACGAAATAACCGAGCACTGCGATATATTTCGATATGGTGCAACTCTAGACGTAGAACTTGCGAATGTGGATTGCGTTCCATGGTCGGACAAGATTTCGTCCTTCCATATCTTCTAACTCATACGCCCCTTTTCCTCGTGGGCATACGACTCGGTAAGGGCCTTCCCAATTGGGACCGAGCTTGCTGACGTGCTTTCCTGAGGCTTCAATCTTCTTTAACACTAGGTCCCCGGGGGAAAAGTCCCGGGGTACCACTGTCTTGTCAAATGCACGCTTAATGCGTCTCTGATATTCTTCTGTGCGAACTCTTGCTTGCTCCCGTACTTCTGTCACAAACTCCAAATCAGTGGCACGGGTGTCCTCATTGTCAGGCAACTTATAAGTCATCACTCGAAGGGAGGGTTGAAGGAGTTCTATCGGGGTAACAGACTCCATCCCATACACAAGGTAATATGGACTCTGTTGGGTTGCTTCCCTAGGCGTGGTGCGGTATGCCCACAGCACTTGATCAAGCATGTCGGGCCAATTCTTCCGATTGGCTGCCACCTTCTTTTTCAGGCCGTCTAAGATTGTACGATTGGTTACCTCTGCGAGCCCGTTGCTGGCGGGGTGACTAACACTCGCGAAGTTGTTGTGGATGCCAACGTTGGCGAGGATTTCCATCGTGACGGCTGCGTTGAATTGTGTGCCGTTGTCCGAGATGATGGCATAAGGTACGCCAAAACGACAGATAATGTTTCGCCAGATAAAGTTTTTTGCTGCTACTGCTGTGATCTCAGATAAGGCTTCCGCTTCTACCCATTTAGTAAAGTATTCAACCGCGACTATAATCCATCTCTTATTTTGCGAAGCCTTCGGGAATGGGCCCACGATGTCGATCCCCCAGAGGTCAAAGGGCCAAGCCCCCGAAATAGAAACCTGGTCATACGGGGGAACGTTGCTAAGCTTGCAGTGGAATTGGCATTTGCCACATTTTCGGACTAAGTCCGCGGCGTCTTGTTGCATGGTTGGCCAGTAAAATCCAGCTCGGATGGCGCGTTTGGCGAGGGTCTTGGCGGCCTGGTGACTTCCGCATAATCTGTCATGAATATCCAGCAGGATCCGTTTCGCTTCAACTTCAGGTACACACTTCAGCCATGGTCGAACATATCCTCGTTTATAAAGACAGTTGTTAAAGATGGTGTATAGGGGTGCTATCCTCTTAAGGCGCCGAGCTGCCAGCGGGTCTTCCGGTAATGCGCCCGAGGTTAGGAACGAGAACATTGGTGTCATCCAGGATTCCGTAGCTTCCACCAATAATGTTTCGCGGCTTTCTTCCCCTATACTCGAAGCGGGAACCTCCAGTACTATGATTGGTCTGTCTCTATCGAGGTTTCCTGCGGCCCCAAGTTTGGACAATGCGTCAGCTTGGTTATTTTGCGTCCTCGGGACATGTCGTAACTGAACCTCGTCAAAATGCTTCTTTAGAGTGTGGAAATGCTCATGGTATTTACGCAGCTTGTCATCGATCGTTCGACATTCCTCGTTAAGTTGACGCACTGCTAGCTCTGAATCGCTGTGTAGGCATATTTCTCGAGCGTCCACTTCTTTAGCGAGTCTCAACCCGGCGATTAGTGCTTCGTATTCAGCTGTGTTATTGGTTACTGGGAACTGAAAATGCAACGCGTAGTTCAACAACTCGCCCCGCGGTCCAATCAGGGATACTCCAGCCCCTGCCCCTTGTAGCGAAGAGGCTCCATCCACGTATAGTTTCCATTGCCCTTCCAATTCCGCGGGCGCGCCGGAGTACTCAGCTATGAAATCGGCGAAAATTTGTGACTTGAGTGAGCTCTGAGGGTGGAAAAAGATGTCAAACTCGGATAGTTCTAGGGCCCAAGCCAACAATCGTCCGGATGATTCGAAATTTGCGAATGCCTTTTTTAACGGTACTCCCGTGTATACTTTGATTGGGTGGGATTGAAAGTATGGTCTAAGTTTCCGGCCTGCCTTAACGAGGGCGTACGCTGCTTTCTCAATGTGGGTGTACCGTGTTTCCGCATCCCGCAAGATGTGGGATACGAAGTAAATAGGCTTCTGTTCCCTACCTTCTTCCCTTACTAACGCGGCACTTACCGCGTGTCCTGTTGTTGCGAGGTATAATACCAGGGATTCCCCCGGTGAAGGTCGGCTAAGACACGGAGGGTTAGCAAGGTATTCCTTGACTCGTTGGAATGCTGTTGCGCACTCTTCTGTCCATTCGAACCTCGCAGATCGTCGCATCGCTTTGAAGAACGGAAAGCATACGTCGCCCGACCGCGCTATGAACCTGTTAAGGGCGGCTAACCTGCCTGTCAATGCTTGAAGCTCTTTCAAGTTCCTGGGAGGCTTCATGTCCAATATCGCCTGAGACTTAGAGGGGTGGATTTCTATACCTCGCATCGAGACCATGAATCCTAAGAACTTGCCCCCTATGAGTCCGAAGAAACTCTTCTTGGGGTTGAGTTTCATGTCAGCCCCCTTCAATGTCGCGAATGCCTCCCTAAGGTCCTCGATATGCCCTGTTTCGGACATACTTTTTACGAGCAAATCGTCTACATAGGCTTCCATGTTACGCCCAATCTGGTTAGCGAATACTCTATTAACCATACGCTGGAACGTAGCTCCGGCATTGCGCAGGCCGAAGGGCATCATCTTGTAACAGTATAATCCGGAGTGTGTCGTGAATGCAGTTTTCTCCTCGTCTTCTTTGCTCATTCGTATCTGATTATACCCCGAAAAGGCGTCCATGAAACTCAAGAAGGCATGGCCCAAGGTAGAGTCTACCAATTGGTCAATCTTGGGTAGCGGAAAAGGATCTATGGGACACGCCCTGTTCAAATCTGTGTAATCAATGCACATTCTCCAGTCCCCATTAGATTTTTTGAGTAAAACGAGGTTAGCTATCCATTCCGGGCAATCGACATTCCGGATTACTCCCGCATCGAGCAGTTTTGCTACTTCCTTTGTAACTGCCATGCGCCGTTCTTCTCCCATGTTGCGCTTCTTTTGTCTTACCGGCTTAGCTTCCGGTTTTACATGCAGCTTGTGCTCGGCAATATGCCGCGGGATCCCGGGCATGTCGGCAGCGGTCCAGGCAAACACAGCTTGGTTTTCTTGGAGGAAGGCGATCAACTCGTTTCTGGCCTCCCCTTGAACTGCTTTTCCTATGTTTACCAATTTTCCTTTTCCTACTTCGATCTGTTCTATCTCGTCTGTCAGTTCTAACTGGGTTTTGGACTCGGTGACGTCCACAGGGTCTAGCGGGAACTCGGTACCCGGCGGCATGAAGTCTGCACTGGATTTTAACTGGAGTTCAGTTGACGATGAGTTTCCTGCAGATCTCTTGTCTACCTGATGTATTGCTTCCTTATGTTGGGAAATGGAAGAAAAGTAGCATTCTCGGGCTGTGCGCTGTTGCCCACATTCTTCCCCAATGTCCTGATCTGTGTAGAACTTGATTTTTAGGTGGGGAGAAGATATGATTGCACCTATCCGATTTAAGGTCCCGCGACCGAGTATCGCATTGTATGCCGAGGGGGCATCGACGACCAGGAAATCTACCATTGTTTCAACAGTCCTTGGCTGGGTACCAAAGGCGACTTTAAGCCGTATCATGCCTTTTGGTCGCAAGGTATCTCCCGTGAAACCAATCAAGGGTGTGGTGACCTTTTGGAGCATCTCGGATTTTAAGTCCATTTCCTTGAAGGCGGGAAAATACAAGATATCTGCGGAGCTACCTGTATCGACCATGATTCGTCGAACCCGGTGTGTGCCGATTTTCAAACTGAGGACGATCGGGTCGTCATGTGGCCCAATTATATCCCCTTGGTCTTTTTCCGAAAAGGAAATTTCCTCGTCGGCTCGAGGTCTCTTCCTGCCGGGAGGTATATCCGAGATCAATATGGTCGGGAACGGCTTGGCTTTGTTTCGGGATAATCATTTGCGCATGATGTGTACACTTCCCCCACTAATCATGTTAATGACCGGACTGGGTGGCCTCACTGGCTGACGAGGTCTCTCATTGCCGTTATTTCTATTTTCTCCTTCTGGTCTCCTATCTTCTGTTTCTCGTCTGTAGGGTATCTTCTTCTTAAAATCCCGTGCCCGGCCGTTATATTGCCACATGTATTTCTTATAGAAGTCGGGGTTGATAAACTCGGTCAATTTCCCTTCGCGTGCCAGTTTTTCCAGCACATCTTTGAGCTGGAGGCAGTCGCCCGTGGAATGGCCGTCAGAGTTATGATACAGGCACCGCTTATTGATGTCTCGTACTTCGAACAAATCTTGGGGTAACGGGGGCGGTAGCTCAAACCTTTCCCTCACTATGTGGAACATTTCGTTTCTCTTCCTGACGAAGGGGGCATAGCGGGTAAAATGCGGGCGGTACCTCTCGTCTCCCAAATCCCTCCGTCCTCCATCTCGTTCTCGCGGCATAACCCGGGGGGGGTTCTGGCCGCTTGTTCTTTCTTTCTTCGATCTATCAAATGCGACTATCTTTGGAGGGGAGCGGGACCTCGGCCGCTCGAACCCGTCTTCATCTTCTTCAGCCCGGATGTACCCTTCTGCGAAAGCTGCGAATTCCCTGAGAGTCTTGACATTCTTACGGCATGCGTCGTATCGTAGGGTGCCGGGACCACCCTTACGAAGTCCTTTCTTAATCGCGGCCACGGCAAATTCTTCATTCAGGTTTTGGATCCTTCGCGATTTCTGTATGAAGCGATTGACAAACGTCCTGGTTTTCTCCCCAGGTTCTTGTACAATATCCAAGAGCATCTCACAGGTCACCTGAGGGGGTTTGATAACGGTGTATCGCTCTAGGAAACGCTTGGCGAGGTGTTTGAACTTTCTGATGGATCCACGGGGTAGTCCCATGTACCAATCCCACGCTTCGCCCGATAGGCACGTGGTGAAGACTCTGCACATGATCGGGTCAGTGGCTCCAACGAGACGAAGTCGTTCTTGAAAGCTATGCACGAAATTATGGGGGTCCTGTGTATCGCCGCTTCCTCAGAAATTTGGCAATGTAGCGGGATACTTGAAGTCCGCCATAGATGCCTGGTAAATACGTTTAGAGAGTGGTCCCTTGTTAACTCCGAAAGGTTTATTGCGCTTCGTGATCCTTCCGACTTCCATCCCAGCCAACTCCCGAGCAACTCCCTTCTTTACTAAATCCCGGATGGTCGCCATGTCAACCACTGCTGATTGAGCTTGTGTAACGGAAGGTCCTTGGTTAGTACGTCGGGTGAGGGTTGGACCGTGATTAGGTGCCGTGCTGCCAGTGTCTGAGGTATCCCTTCCGGTGTCGTAACCTTCCCCTTCGCTGTCCTCGGACCTATTTGCACTCCAGTCTTCGTCTTCTTCATCGTCACCGTCGCTATCGCTATCGCCCCCGCCCTCCTCCGTGGTTCGGGCTTCATGCCCATCCTTGTCCTCCGACTATTCTTGATCGAAATCAGACAGGAGGTTGCGTCCCGTATTCAACTGTAGCCTCCTGGCGGGGTCATTGTCCATTCGGTTATTACGGAGGGCGCTGGTCGTAGGGTGATGGGGTTGTGAAGGTGGTAGCGAGGCAAAAGGATAAGGGGTCGCCATTGGGCCCGGCCGCGGGGTAGGGTCCGCGGGAGGGGTCATGTAAGAGTAGTGGTAGGGAGAAGGGTACCAAGGTAAATAAGGATGAGGGGGGAACCAAGGTGGCATGTTCCCCTGGGGTGTATCGGCCGTTTTGCGAGGTGTGGGCTTCACTTTCACTCTTCTCGAACGGCGAGTAAGGTTGGCTTCCTGAGAATGACCTGCAGGGTGGGTCACTCCATCCTTCGATCGGTCCGGATTAAGGACAGGAACTACCCCCCCGGGTCCTGCAAGAGGGTCCCTGTCCCCTGCTGGGTTTTCAGCGTCCCTGGGAAGGGAGGCGGTATCACCTTGAGCGGACTCCGGCATCTTCGAAATGAGATCAGAAAGCCGGTTAAGATCATCGGTGTTGGTGGGCGGTTTGCGTGTGTTGGTTGCCATGTCGCTCTTTGGTAAGGCGTGCCCCACGGTGGTTGATACGGGCTATGTAAGGTAGCAGGCCGTATGCTGAACTTAGAGTTAAACTGGGCTCGTCCTGCTATGGTCACAGGCCGAAAGAGTCGAATCAGGGAGATCAAGGGATGATCTCGGATCCCAAACCCCGGAAATTGGTAACAACCTCGGAGATAAGGGAATAAGCCTCGGAGATATCGTACTCTGTCCTATCTGATATCTCGAAGTATGGATGCAGAAAGTAAATGTGTAAGGGAATAAGTGTGTCTTTTTTCTTGGTCCCCTTTCCCTGTGAAAGGGATGGCCTTATATAGTATGTTCTACGTACCGCCTTCCCCCTGCCAGGGTAAGGCAGAACGTGAATCAGTTATACAGTTATGTGAGCGTGGCCACTTACGATCGTGTGATCATGGCGGTTAGGGAGACGAGGTCAGTAACCGGCGTGGCTGCCAGTTATAAGAGGTTACTGCCTCGATAGGGACTTTGAGGCCTCTATCCTCAAGGCGTAGGCGGTCTAAGCCTTTTATTGGGCCGGTCTATAGTGGGCCTCAATCACGGACTTTGCATTGCGTCCCGGGTTGGCCTCGCAGAACAAGGTCCTAATCCCGGCCTTGTTTATGGCCCAGATTGAAGCTATATGGGCCGCGGAACATGGCCCTATCAACGCCCAACCCAAATAAAGGCTTCCACACCACCCAAATACAAAGACTTTCATGCCAATCCAAAATCAAAGGCTCTCACACCAACCCGAAACCAAAGGTTTTCATGCCAACCCAAAACCAAAGGCTTTCACGCCATCCAAACCAAAGGCTTCCACGCCACCCAAATAAAGGCTTCCACGCCATCCAAATAAAAGACTTCCACGCGCTACCACGCCAAGTCAAAGGAAAGGAAAACCCTATAGATGCCATGTAACAGGAACCCCAAGGGAAGGAAAACCCTATAGATGCCTTGGGCATATGATATGCCCTGGTCTAAACCCTCTGCGCCAGTTCAACCCGTAGGCTATCGAAGTGTTTCAGACACCCACTCAAGTAGTCCGGTGTCACCCATGACATATAAATTCAGCTAAAGCCCTTGCATATAACAGGCACCCCAAGGGAAGGAAAACCCTATAGATGCCACGGGCATATGATATGCCCTGGTCTAAACCCTCTGCGCCAGTCCAACCCATAGGTTATCGAAGTGTTCCAGACACCCACTCAAGTAATCCGGTGTCGCCCATGACATATAAATTCAGCTAAAGCCCTTGCATGTAATAGGCAACCCCCAAATTAAACAAAAGCCCTAGAAAATCCTAGGCATACAGCATTAATATGCTCCTCGAATGTTGAATCAGTACTACCCCTCTGATTCAATATCACCTTCTCTTCTAAAAAGCACTTCATGTCATTTCGTCTAGCCTCTTAATCGGAGGTTCCTGGATATTATCCAGGGTAATTAACGGCAGGGGCTTGCACTTGCCGGAAGGAAAAGAATCCCCATAATCAAATAATAAGCTTCCTCCCCTTTACCTACTCAAGGGAGGGAGTGTATCTGCAGAGATGTTCGTGCCGGTCTACACCAAACTAATAGGCCGACAAAAATACCTCAACACAAGTAACATGGCTTTTAGGCGAATGACGGAGGATGTAGGCCTGGTGGATCTAGGTTACCAGGGGCCTGCGTATACGTGGACAAATAGAAGAGAGGGTGCAGGTTTGGTGCTCAAGAGGTTAGATAGGGCAACGGCAACTGTTGGGTGGACGGGATTGTTCCCAAAAGCTGCGGTATATCATCTACCACGTTTCAACAGTGATCATAACCCTATTTTATTAAGGACAAAGGCCAAGCCAGTTAGAAGGAAGAAGACTTTTAGAGTGGAGAATTGGTGGATGCAATACCCGGAGTTCAAGGAGAGGTGTTCTACCATAATTGCCGAGTCAAGTGATTCCTGGGAAGAGATGGTCACATACATCAGGCAAGGGATAACCAAGTAGAAGAAGGAGATACCAAAACCTGACATGGAACTTAAGGAAATTGAGACTGAAATGGTGCAAATACAGCAGCTAAGCCCGAACCTGTTGCAGAAAGAGGAGGTGCGCCTACAAGAAAGATATAATGAGGCTCTTTTGCGCATAGAATGTGGAGGTGCTAACGGAAGCAATGGGATATTTAAATATGGTCACAATCATAACCGAAGTTAGGATCAGACAAACAAATGAGAGGGGGGGACAAAATCATGTTCAAAGGGGCGCGAAATGGGTTGTTCTCTATAAGAGTGCGTACCAGTCAATCACAGAACAATCGCTGGTGTGCAGCAAACGATTAATAGAGATAGCAAATTCTAGCTCTCAATTTGGAATATGAAGGATGTTGCCCCAAAGGTGTGTTTCTTTATCTGGAAAGCGGTACAAGGAGCAGTACCGATGGCTGGGGAGATAGGGTGCAGGATAACAGTTATGAGCAGAGCTTGCAAGTTGTGGGGTGCTGGTGATGAGACGGTAATTCACACACTGTTTCATTGTACCATTGCGAGATTGGTATGGTTCAGGTCACCACTCTCGCTTAGAACCGATGGGATCCAAGGCAGTTTGGAAGAGGTGCTACTGATAAGCCAAAATTGTATCTATTTAAACCTAGGGTTAGGTATGTAAATTAAGCCAAGTTTTGGTTAAATTAGTTTAAATTAGGTTTAATTAGGTTAGAAATGTCCAAAAGTTCAAGTTACTGCCCTAGTTATGTTTGTTTTACAGGTAATCAAGTGTTTGGACCTTAACGAAGCAAAACGGGTGAGTTAGCACGAAGAAATGAGCTTCTGCCAACATTTATTGCGGCCCGAAATGGAGTTATTGCGGCCCGCAACCAAACAAGTCAGAGCCTCTTCATTACAGCACAGTTATTGCGGCCCGCAATAAAGTTATTGCGGCCCGCAACACACTGTAGCAGTCAGCCAAAAATAGAGTCTGAACTTAAAACGGCCGTAACTTTTGACTCGTAACTCCGATTTAGGCTTGTGACCACTTTTTGGAAAGCTAACGAGAAGATCTACAACCTGAGAATATAAAAGGATTGTATTGCGACCCGCAAGGACTTTTATTGCGGCCCGCAAGGACCTCTTCAGAATTTTTCTGCGCAGTCTGTTAACTGCTACAGTACATTGCGGCCCGCAATTAGGTCGGTTCAGAGTCCGAATTTGCTATTTTTGGTTGGTTATTTCTAGGTTTTAGAGGGGGCTATAAATAGGAACCTGTAGAACAGATTGGGGGACATTTTTTAGGCAGAATTTCTAGGTTTTTAAGAAGGAAAAGCAAGGAATAGCAAGAGAAGAGAAGAAGGGAGGAGAGATCATTGATCAACCGGTTTTATTATTTTCTTTTCTTCCTTTGGAACTCTTTTATTCTTTTGATTTCATTTGTGCTTTAGCCATGACTGGCTAAAGGCTTTTCTAAGGTTGATTAGGGTTGTACTTGAAACTTTTGTTATGATTTAGTTGGGTTTATTCTATATATTCTTGTTCTTTGTTATGATCTATTCTTTATTTTAATTGATTGTGAGGACTTAATCGAAATCACATGAAACCCTAGGATTTGGTATTTGCAATTGAGAAATTGAATATTAGGTCCAGACCATAAGGAATAGGGTATTTGATAGGCTAAGTACCGAGAGGTGACGCGTGTCTTATACGGGCTTTACCTAATAGTTTAGAGAATTATGCCAAGTACCGAGAGGTGAAAGATAGTTTTCTAGATTTATTGGGACAGTAAGAACTTAATGACTTTAGATTAGAGTAGCCAAGTACCGAGAGGTGACGTTTATTCTAATCGAAAGATGGTATTAATATAGAGATATCACTTTGTACCTACAACACCCAACTGTGCCATCATAGATAAAAGAATAAATTTAATAAACCAATTAGTCGTAACACTAGTGGATAGGAACCCTAAGAAACCCTAATTTCTCATACTTGTTAAAAATCAGAATTTCTCCTTGAGACTTAATTTAATTTAATCGCAATCAAACCAACCAACTGAACAAACACAAAAACCTCTTTACTTTCTTTCACTTTCTTTTACTAAATTAAATTGTTAGGTTAGACTTAATATTCCGACTTGTCCCTGTGGAGACGATCCCTAAGTACTACTTGACAAGGTTGTACACTTGCAACCGAATTGAGCGTAAATTAGAATTTATTACTTGCATTGCATAATTCACATCAGCTACGAAATTTGTGGGAGGAATGGATCAAAGTCAATTGGCCGTGTTTGCATACACACTGGGGAAAGTCTGGAAGAGCCGATGTGCATGTCTGTATGGAGGGAAAAAACAGTCGGTGGTGGGTGTATTAATTGCGACCCTAGCAGGGGTAAAGGGGGGCAAGAAATAGTGGAGTGAGGGCTGTGGAGGGGGTGGAAACAGGTCGGATTAAGAGTTATCAATGAGACGGAAGACGAATGTCAATGCTGGTTAACAAATCAACAGGACCTCATACAGTATGGACTCAAAACCTTTTGAAGCCTTCTCCGCTTTTCAAATGGAAGCAACGGCAATGCTATTGGCAGCTCAGGGTGTCAGGGAAAAGGGTATTACAAAATGCGTTTTCTGTACAGATTCAGAGGAACTGGCACATACACTACACATGGATGAGAGACCACAGGCACCGGACTGGAGGGGCCACTAGAAAATTGAAATGTTAGTTAAGGGAAAATTGTAAGAGATTTATGCAATTAGTAGAGAGGAAAATGATAGGGCACATAAACTTAGCATATTTTGCCAAAACTGACAAGGTCAATTATCAAGGGTATACACTACCCTCTTTCTACAATATGTAATCCCAGGAACATGTAATCTGTTTATTATATGAATGGAAGCCTACGGGCATTTGAGAGAAGATGTACCAACAAGAGAAATCTGAAGTAATTTGAACACCATCACCAAGATAACCAATCTTTTCCAGAAAGACGACCAAATTGTACACAAGCCAGCCTGGTACGGTGCCAACAACAGAAAACAAACAGTACCAGCAGGCCTGGTACGTTACCAGGTTGCTGATATGATACCATACCAGCAAAGACGATTTCCTTCCCACTACAGCTTTGTTTGAATCCATAACGGACCAGAATATATTAGTACAAACATATATATTTGATTGAAACAGCACCAGCTGACAACTTATATCAAACAATTCATCAAATTAGCTATTACATCAGAGACTAAAACCAGCACTTGGAGGTTGAAAATAATTCATACAAAAAAACAACTGTCAAGCACCAGCATTAGAGGCTAAACACATCCATACAAACCACATGACATGCATATATTGTCATATTAGTTCAAAACTCTTTAAGCAGCACTGTCAATTACCATAGGCTGAGCATCCTGCTTTTTATCCCCCTTCTGCATTTAACAAAAGATTGTACTCAATTAGGTTAAGAACTAGAAAAAGGGTAAATGAGATGGGACAACTAATTCCCTAAACATGAAGGAACTAACAGAAAATGTCAAGCGGCCTCAAGCGGTTTTAGATAAAAGACAATAAGTCAAGCCAGGTCTGTAATTCTAATTCCCTAAACATGAAGGAACTAACAGCAAATGTCAAGCGGCCTCAAGCAGTTTTAGATAAAAGACAATAAGTCAAGCCAGGTCTGTAATTCTAACAGGTTTGATGCTATATATTAACCCTTGCAAGGTCCAGATATAGTTATCAAATAAAATAAAAAATCCTTCCCAATATATTTATAGAAAAAAAAAAGATCCTCCGAAGTAAAATAAAGGTCATCATCATCATACAAAGCTTTTGTTTAAGCCCTAAACAGTTGTGTTCTATGTATCATAAAAATTGGGAGGAAGATTTTCACTTACATTAGCCTCCATGTGCTCTACCTTGCTCCATTTAGCAAACATATTGCCATAAAATTTGGCATCTCGTTTGTTGTATTCCTTCACCTTTTCCTTCAAAACCTTGTATTCTGCCTTCACATCTCTGAGCATATTCAACAATACCAGTTTTCAGCAACCAGAATCACACAATACGCTAAAGCCATGAAAAAGGATTAAGCAAATAGATACCTATTATTTGGATCGATTTCAAGTGCTCTCTTTATGTCCAACTCCGCTAAGTCAAAATCTGCAAGCTGTATGTATGCCTGAGCCCTTCTGTACAGGGCTTTAACATTTGTGCTCTCCATCTCCAAAACCTGAAAGAAACAGTTAATCAACAATATAACTATTTGTACCAAAGCATCTGGTAGTACTGGACATACCTTCACTTGAAATAACTTTCATTATTAATCTGAGGTACTCTTCTATCTTATTCCCTATTGGTGCAATATCTCATTGCATTTACAGTTATACAAAATTTATAACTTTTTTGGTCCAGTGTTCTGTTTTCTCAGCTGAGAGCTAACTTCCTATTTAGAAAAATTCTTTCATTTGATCTCGCAAATCAACTTATCATGTGCATTACTGCAGCAATCCCATAAGTGATGGACCACCAAAAATATCCTTGCCATTGCAAGAAACTCTACTACCGCACAACAGGTGCACACAATAAGTTGTAGTGAAATCTTGTTTAATGTTACAACTACTTGATACTTCTATACTTACCTTAGTGCACAACTTCTCAGCTTCCTTGTATTCCCTGAGCTTGAGTTTGCATGCAGCATTATTAAGCTTGCAACTGATTTTCAATGCCTTGGATTGCTGCTTCTCCTCATCGCTAAATGAGCTATCATATTCTATGTATTTTGCCGCCTGTCAACAACACATTGTATTGAAGGCTCAACACAGAAAATAAGCATCTTTCCCTCTAATATTGAGATACAAACATTATTTTCTTCCTTTTTTTAATGCACAAAAAATAAAACATAAAACACTTTTCTTATCCTACCTCAGCATATTTTTTTCTTAAATAGGTATACATATAAGAATGGCTGATGAACCATTAGTCTACTTTCCCCATCTTTTTGTTTGGCTGAGATTGTCTAGAAAAGCTCAAGGAGAACATAGGAGAAAAAAAAAAAAAGTTACAGGGAAACCACCCTTTGCACCTAAACACCAAAACTGCAATAATTTAGAAAGATCATTATTTTAAACATTATAGTACTAACCTTCTCGTATCTCTTTGAGGCTCTAGCAATTTTGCCAGCTTTGAATAATGCATTTCCTTCCTCTTTTTTCTTTCCAGCAGCCTCTATCTTCTCTGACGTGTTCATGTCCCATGATTCTTTTTCCTAAATAATAAAACAAAACATGCATGAGGAAACACATTTTGGTAGGCTTCACCCAATCTTCAAAGCAAAACAATTTGTTGTAGGCCTTCGAATTCATACACGTCAAATCTCTTTCAGAGAGAGTGGCAAAGAAGAATTTTGTTCAGAAACATCTTATTAGGGTATCCAAGAATAATGTGGGAGGTAATTTATCTATATTCATGCTAGTAGGTGCAGAAGAATAGCAGGATACTTCTCATAATTTATAGTCCTTTTTGGCAGTGTGGTAGAATTGTAGGGTAACTGCAACTTGGAAATTGTTACTATCTAACTTACCTTGTCAAATGAGACTAGCTCGACCTCATAGTAGACAGTGGAGTTCGGTGGCACCACAGCCATATCCTGCTTTGATTCATTTGAACTAAAAGCATGCTCAGGTGGAATTGTGACCAAAGCCACTTCTCCTTTCTTCATTGTGAGTACAGCTTGATCAAGTCCTTCAATAACTTGTTCTGACAAACAATATTGAAAACCTCTTCTATTAAATACCAACCATCTCAAGTATGATATGAAGAAATGGAATTACCAATTTGAGATTTACATTTCTAGAAGTCATTCTTCGTTATATTAGAGTTCAAAAGAACCTTATTTAAGTGTCTTGTAAGCATATTTCCATAACAAAGTTTGTGTGTTGTTAAGATGTCCTATTCATGGTTCGACTAACTTAACTTGCAGATAGACACATAAAGAGAAAAAAAAATAAAAAGCATAGCTTGCATAAGAGAGAAAAAAAGATTACCTTCATCAGTCTTGAACTCTAGAGGCTCATCTCCATCATGGCCTTTTTTCACAAACACAGTTCCATCTTCTAACTTCCCAACTATTTTTACTGCAAAAGAACAAAAACTGCAGTTAGTTCTAGCATTTAAGCATCCAATCAACCAAATAGAAAAACTACCTTTACAATACCAATTTGGTCCTGAATGCACTTGCCAGATTTTCTCTTGGATGTTTAATTCTTAATTCAGAAAGAAGAATGGTAAGTTTTCATTCCATTCAGGCCCAAAATACCCAAGTATGGTAAAATATACCAACCACAATGTGTACTAATATCAAGCAGAACAAAGGCCTCACTTTCAACTCAATCTACTTTACCTTTAACAACAGCACCATCATTAGGGCGCTCATATCCTTCTCCTTCCTTGAGTATCTTCTTTAGTATCTTCTTGTCATCTCCAATCTCCGTGACAGTTTTCCAAGATACCAATTCAAGATCCACATTGAGAGTGGCATTAGGTGGCACAAAACTTTCAGCTTCCGAGGCTTGTCTACCCATCTCACCAAACCCATCTGTCAAATTTTAGATACAAATATTAGATAATATAAGATATTTACAGATTAAAAGTAAGTTATATTAATACAGTTTAAAGCAATATTTCTACAACTAAAGACTTAAATTGCAAGTTCATTTTGCACCATTCCGAATTTTATGGTGCCCGGTTCACGTAATATATAACAGTGGTCCTGCTTACCTTTCTACTTTGCTGCAGAACTCGCTGCAGAATTAATGCTATTCTAGTCCAATGAAAACTAAAAAATAGCTTAAATTTGGTCATTGCAGAGTTGGGATTTAGCTTCGGTTTAAATGAGCAAAATGAGAATCAAAATAAACTCAAGTCGATGGGCAATAAGAACGCTGCATCACTTAAACTGGTAGGTTTGCACACAATTAAATATTCTGTGAAACTTGCATTGTGGCTTGACTGTAAGGAGAACCTTCTCGCCCTTCTTCATTGTCTTCACAGCTTTTGATATTGCTGGGCAGAAATATCCTAGACAATATATAATACAACAAGGAGGTTCAGTAATAGTCCGCTCAATCCAAATTCTGAATGTATTAGATATGATCGAGTTCCAGTCAGTCCATACCTTCTTTCACAGTGAACTCAACACCATCAGATTTGGATACCACAGTTCCATCCTCAAGTCTGGCCTCATATTTAACTGTACCAGATCACAACAATAAAATAAATCAATATCAAACCCTATAACAATAGAAAAATTAAAAAAATGTTTGTCTATTTTCTTCAGTTAGCACTGCAAATATATAATTTATTAATGCTGGCAAAGAAACAGTAGCTGCTTTTGTAAATTGTAATGCCATAAGCTACTTAATACAAACAAACTGCCAATTGAGCTCACGAAAGATTGAGTAGGCATATAAGAAGGCACACCGGTCCATACGTTGGGCAATGTATCAAGGTCACCCACGTCAATGCAAGAGGATTTTATAATCTAAATATATTTACCCAAAATTTGATGATTGCAAAAATAGTTGATAGAATTCACTCACCAAGAACTTCATCCCGGTCTTTTGGGTTATCCCACTTTTCACCTTCCACCAAAATTTTCTTGAAAATGCCACCATCCTTGCAGATGTCCTTCACGCTAGCCCAAGAGAGCAGCTCCACATCAAATTGCAGAGTAGCATTGGGTGGAATTGTGGGAGGGGAACCCGATTCACCATAGGCCAGCTCTGGTGGGATGGTTAAAATTGCATTCTCTCCTTTCTTCATGGTCTTGATCCCTTCATCCCATCCTTTTATCACTTGACCTGAAAGGTTTTTAGTTTTAACAGCATGGTCAGTTACATGTGACACCCACTTTTTGCATCAAGGCAGCACACCTATTGGTCTTAGCTTCCAAATTTAACTAACTTCTTTTTACATTAAATGTTTATTTTCTAGTTTCGTGTTTTTGCTCAAAAAATTACAGGTTTCTGAGGTGCAACATTCATATATTTGCATTCCACTTGATTAATTAGTCATGGTTTAGAGAAGCATTCCACTTTTTGAAGTGCTCTGTATCTCTTAAAGGAGTTCAATTTTTAGAAGGAAAATAATATGAGAAGTGATCAAGGAATAAAAGCCAAACCTTTGCCTAGCTTAAACTTGAAGGGTGTGCCACGATCACGGCTGGAATCGAACTTTGTTCCATCAAGCAGTGTCCCAGTGTAGTGTACTACAAACAAAATCAATTCCGTTTGTTTAAAATATGAACTAAAACCAAAATACAAAGGAAATTATGAATTGTTCAAATTGCCTTCTACACTTTCATAACAGTAAATTAAGACTGTTAACAATAGGATCCGTGTCCAGACTTCACCAAAATCCTATTTATCTATCTTTTCTCTTTAATTGGAATTGTTGTTGTCAGATTAGGCAGAGGGAGCATTGAAATCTAGTTAGCTCAATTTGAGGTATAATTTAAAAATGGTGGGTTTACTGAAGGCTTGCTATGATCTATAATCATTCATTTATTGCGTATGTCAATTACATTATATTTATATTGAGCCAACTTGGAATTACTGAAATTTAGCTAAATCAAAGAAAACAACAAATTTGAGATGTGACGGCAATACCTTCAACCTCATCTCCGGTCTCTGGTGTCTCCCATCCCTCCCCTTCTTTAACAAGTTTCTTCTTCAACCCTTGCTTTCCAATCTCCTTCTCCTCTCCTACCTTCATTAGTGGACTATCGACCTCATCTCCAATCTCCATAGGTTCCTCCTCTCCGGTAGGGAACTCAAAATCCTCCTCCATTGCTCAAAAATTGATTTGATTTTTTTGCTCGAGAATTGCAAGGTTAAGTGAAGATGACGAGAACTCTAAAGCTTAGCAAGTGCTTGATCGATTTGAACCCAAAGGCAAGGAACGGGAGGAAAAAAGATGGTATTTATAAGCGTAGGAGCGGAGTCTAGAGAGTTCGCAGGAGACGAAGGATCAAGGATGGATGGTAAAAGATTGCACTGTTACTGTATGGCTGTGTGGATGGATGTTTCTGGAGAAATGGAGAAGCGGAGTTGCAAGTGGACCCGCTTTTGTTTCCAACTTTCCATTGTCATTGGCATCAAGAAGTCTCTAGAACTTGGAAGATCGCTCAGTCTCCCCATTAATTCCCGAGGGGCGAGGGGCGAGGGGCGAGGGGCAGAGGAAAACAAACCTCTCTAAAGCTGGATATTGTGCGGCACTGTGGTGCATCTAAATGTATTTTATTAGACTGCACGTGTCCTCTGCCTATTCGATTGTGGGGATGCCGCAGGGCAGTATTATTTGAGCTTTGAGATTTGTGCAGAACCTATTTCAACGGTTGAGATTTTACAAAAGGTCCCGCAAAATATGAGATACCTCAGAGGTTGAGAATCCAGTTAATCCGTCGGTCGTCGGCATTATCGCCATCCAAACTCCTGTGCTCCCCAGTACCTGCTGAGATATAATTTGAGAAAACGAATAGCCACATTATCCAGAAGTGAAAACAGAACGGATACGGAAAGAATAGCGATAAAATCGGAGGCAGAGAGGGATGACGTTAGCCAACATCAGCGTAAAAAATAGACAGAACCCTCCATATCCCATCCGACGGCACAGAGAAATAATCAGATCCGGTCCGTATTTGGTTTGATTCTTCAGAATAATCTATTAAGTTAAAGAGTGAGTCTATGGTACTATGCATATCACGGGTTGGTCCGTAATACGGCATAATATTTAACTTTTTAAAATTCTAACGGTTGATCTAAACCGTTTATCTTGTTCTTCATATTAATATGTATTTGAAGACCAAATTTTATATTTTCTGAAAAAAAATTTACTATTTTTTCAGATATTTAAAAAATCACTTGATCTGAAAATTCTGGACCATCCAAAAACAAAAAAAAGTGATTTTCAGTAAATCTAAAAAAATAGTAAACAAATTTCAAAAAATGTAAAATTTGGTCTCCAAACACATATTAATATGGAGAACAAGATGAACGGTTCGGATCGACCGTTAGGATTTTGAAAAGTCGAATATTAAGCCGTATTACGAGCCAAATCGTAATATGCATATTACCATAGACTGAACCCGTCAAATCCGATTTATTAAGCCGTTTTTTATTAAAAAAAATTGCTGAACCAAACTGACAAAAACCCGGATTCAAAACGAATTCGTTTCTCAAATCTCATTCTATTCCAATTTGTTGCCTTTTCTTCAACAGTAACGACTTCAAACTTCCTTCTACGTCAATCTCTCTATGTTGTGGCTCTTTTCTTCCAAACTTGAATTATTCTCAAGACTGTGACTCAATCGCATTCTCAATACTTTGTTTGAAACATAATCACAAAAGAAGCTACTAAGATAAAGTACTTGGCAATTTTATGAAAGTTTTGAGTTAATTTTATTGCATTGATTCATGCATTTTGATGACATGCTCAAACCAAATTGCATTTTGGTCATATATATATAGGGCCTGTCTAAATTGCTGCTGGCAGCATTTCAGCAGAGGTGCTTCCGGGGCTATATTTAGCCGTGTGATGTTGAAACAACAAATTCAAACCGTTAGATGTTTAATCTATATTATAATCTACTTGGAGACCAAATTTTACATTTTTTGGAATTTTTTTACTATATATTAAGCTGGTTTGAAAACCGCTGATTTCAGTAAATTTCTGCAGCATTGAAATCAGCGGTTTTCAAACCAGCTTAATGTATAGTAAAAAAATACCAAAAAATGTAAAATTTGGTCTCCAAGTAGATTATAATATAGATTAAACATCTAACGGTTTGGATTTGTTGTTTCGACATCACAAAACAGAAAAATGAGCGGCAGCACCGCCGGCATAAATGCTGCCAGCAGCAAATTAGCCACAGCCTATATATATATATATATTATCAAATAGCAAAATTGACGTAGAACCAAGGCGAATTAGGTTCAAATCAAATAGCTACATTACTGGGCAGGTTCTAAGTTGCTTCACTTGGTGTTTTTATTGCAGTATGAAAAAGTAATTTCTCTTTAACAAATTGAAATGGTTGTCTTATTACACATGGAGGCAATAATAGTCAAAATTATCATGTTTGCAATATACACCTAGGGTTGTTTGGTTATTAGAAAGACAACATTTGTCATGTCTTGTGAAAAAAATTGCTCGTGTAAAAATTGGCAGAACTATCTTCACCTTTTCATTAGTAAATAAAGAGACTAAAATATTCATACCTTAAAAAAAAATGATGTCACTCGTGAAATTGCTTGAACCAGTTCATATGAACACGGAATCAAACCTGAGATTTTCCATCACAACAGTTCAAATTAAATTCATTGGTAGATGCCAAAATATAAAACGTAAGATTCTATATATTGCAATACAACTGGATTTTGGATTTTAACGGAATGTTTCTTAAGATTTGTAAATTTTTAATGAGTCAAGAGCCAATAGTCTCTATTGTCCTTGTTAAGGTTTTCAAAGAACTAATTTTTTTTTAAATAAAAGAACTTGTAGTTCAAGGCTATTTTTTTAAGTTTATATGTAACTACTATGTTAGACATTTTTTTATAACTTGATATATGAAGTTCGCAGCAGTTCATATCTAACTACTATTTTAGACATTTTTATATAAGTTCATATATGAATCCTGTAGAATCATAATAACTTTTTATTTGAATTGTACTAGAATTTGATTCTCTATTGACAATACAGTTGAATTTTACGAATAAAAACTCAATCCATAATTTATATATAAAAAAAAGTTGCCTGAATTAAGATTTCATTTTTTTCATGCTCCATCCCCCTCGTTACGAGCATTTCCGTAAATATTCATGCAATAAAAGAATACCACCGAATAGTATTTTTTTTCTCCGTATTTTATATATTTGTGTACTCCTAATTTCTTATAAAATGCTAAAATTACACAGTTTATTATGTGTTATTCAATAAATTATAAAGAAGTAATGCATATCTAGTTATCTACGAATATTCAAAAAATTGTCTGAACTTTTTGGCACCGTAACCACTTGGCATATCTAGTTAATGATTTTTGAAGTTAGAACGACTTTTTGATACTGTAACAACTTCACAAAAAAATAGCATGCAAAGAGCAATTATCTTGTATTTTTAGTTATCTCATTCTCATATCGTACGATATATTTAAAGGTCTTACATTTTATGAAATCTTGACTCAATCGTCTTTCGAACGTGTGATTTGTTCCTGGATGGAGCACTTGCACAATTCTGAATAAATAGCCGCAGCTTTTGCCAAACGGCAAGACAGCGCTTGGTAAATAAGATTCATCGGTTATTTATTTTGAGCGACTAATTGTGTGAAAATTGCAAGTTTACAAAAGTCACCGTTCTCTATAAAAGAATAGGTTGGATTTGTCACTGGTAAAATACTACAGGAACTAAAAAATATTAATCAACATGGGTATTTAACAAAATACTCCATTCTAAATTTACAAATACACCAAGCAAAGCATCAAATGCCGACGAATCTTCTAAACAAAGAGCCGCTACCTTCTCTTCTATTTTACGAAATTATAAAATATTTCTCAAAGAAACAACATTATTATTGGCAAAGCAACATTGCTTTGCTTCTTAAATATTGCACCGGTCATAACCAAAGAACCATGAATTTGGATCTGTCCCTTTCGACACCTCACCTGACCCATCGATACCGCCAAAAGGCTCAAACTCCTCGCGCCATCTTTGATCAGAGAGGCTATCACTTGCATCATACTTAGCTGCCACATTGGAAGGGGTTTCTTCCTTTTCAGGTGTATTTTCCAGAGCATCTTCAGGTAATGGAGACTCAGCCTGAAGCACAACAATCTGTTTGTCATAGTTCTTTTTCAGGTTCTCCATCTCTTGGTATACCTTTTCTGTCTCTTGTTCAGCAACACGAGCTCGTTTCTGTTAAATATTAGATACTGGTTATATTAAAACAGTTGCAGCTAGAGCTACTTTATCTGATCTAGAATTTCTATACTTCAATCATATCAGTAAGGAGTTCAAACTGAGTCTGCAGTTCAATTCTACTTCCAGACAATTAGACTCTGACCAAAAGAAAACTAAAAGCTAAAAAATTCCAATTAACCATGCACAGTTGTACTGAAACACACCAATATCTAAAAGCACCATACCTGTGCACGTTTGACTGATTCTTCGGCCTCTTTTAATCTCACGACCAACTCACCAGCCGCTTGAACCGCATCGGCCATATCTCTCAACTGCGCTTGAAGCCCTCTACTCTCATCCCTCCAATATCTCCTCTCCTTCTCCCTCTCAACCCGCAACACTGAAATTTCTGCTGCCAGAGAGTTAATAAACTTTGACTCGGGCCGGCTAACCCCTGCCTTGGTGGCCGCCTTCTTTACATCCTCTATCCCATCACTGATCTTTCTATTCTTGGCAAGCAGGGACATGTGCTTCTCCTGTAAATCAGCATACTGTTCTAGTATCCTAGCATGACCTTGCACTGCCATTTGTAATGCCTCCTTTAGTTCCTCGGTGCACCGCCTCTCTGAGTTGAGTTCAACTCTAAGGTGCTCAGCTTTATTGCGATTCGAATCAAGCTCCATCTCAAGTTCCTTTGTAAGGGTTATCCATTTTCCCTCAGATTCAGACCAGCTCTCCCTTTTGGTATCATTTTCTTGTTCCTCCTGTTCTGGGATGGTGCTGAGTGGACCCATTGGTAGAGGTACTGGATTCCTGAAGCGAAAAGAGGCGGAAGGACAGGTCAGGTAGTAGTTCAGCTGTGTCTTTAAGTCTTGAATCTCTTCCATTAGTACATCTCTCTCCCCCAGCTCATAGAAGTTGTGGTACTTGTCTAGCTCCTCTTGCGCCCTCTTGAGCTCAATATTTATTCGTAGTATCTCAGGATGGTTGTCATACACACTTCGAAGGTGCTGCGATATGAATAAATAAGTGAATCAATAGCGGTCAAAGAATATAAAAAATACTAAATGCTTCTTCAGCCAGAACAGAATAGTAAACAATTAAACAAAGAAAATGTGACATAATATAGCCATGTTTTTAACTTCAGGTCTGTCAAGCAAAGGTTAATATTATAATCTATAACCATGTATTTAACTTCAGGTAGTAGTTCATGCCTTTTCCCCCACCAATCCATCTTGATAATTTGCACTTAAAGAGTTAATTTCGGAATGTTTGAAACGACAGGACATGTGTTTGAAAATAAAAAAGAGAAAAAAAACAACCTTGTGCTCATTCTGCAAAGCTAGAAACTCCTCTTCCATGAACTCTTCCACGGGTAAGATGCCATCCATTAAAGTCTCAAGGCGGGATATCTTATCTTCTCGTGTTTGTGCAATAACTGCATTGCACTCCCTTTCATGCTTGTAATGCTGGACCTGCTCAGGTGCAACAAATTGTCGCTATTAATTGTATAGAATAATTAGAAGGCACACCATTTCATTTATGAGAATGATTTTTTAGACTAGAACCATTTACAAGCAAGAAAGTTGGTCGAGTTCCATTATGAAAAGACTAAAATATGATAGCTGTTTCACCCACGCAAGGATCATAGCATGACTAACAATTGACCCAATCTAACAGATTAGCTCAAACCAGAGTGCTACCAAGTCAGGTTTGTGTCAGGAGTTATTAGCCTTTCTGTCGGCAGGTCAGGTCGCCCCAACCCAAATAATACGTTGAGTTATTTTTTTCATTTCTTATACAATAAATAAAAGGAGAGAAATTAAATGTCTAAAACCAAAATTATTTGCCAATTTAACATGTCACCGGTCCAATGGACAAGTAGAATACTTCTAAATACATATTATATTTCACAGATTGCAATACCTGCCTAACAGAACTGGCTGCAGCCATCTAGAAGCTGGCCTTCAGAAACCCAAACATGCATTAATAGCATGCTGGTCGTGATTCAGAACCATCTTTTTCATAGGGCAATCAACAGCAGTAGGAACATAAACAATAAAAACAATAAGACAAGTACATACCAATCTGTTCAGTTGTTGAATCTCAGCAGCTTGTCTTGCATTTAAAGTCTCCAATTCCATTTCTCGCCTAATGGATCCAGCTAAAAGCTTCTTCACAGCCTGTACAGTTTACAACAAAATAATTAGCACCTAAAATAAGTGAAGTATCAGAAGAGCCACATATAAACCAATCAGATTTAGTCTTACTTTTGGAACCTTCTGCATCTTGGATTTCTCTGTAGGTAAAGGTGCATCAGCCGGTACCAAATCCAAGCTGGGGTCTTGATCCATGGCTAAAATATCATCTCCAGAAGCACTTACTGAAGAATCATCATTCATCACTTCCTCCAACTCTTCCGGAATAGTCTGTGTACCAGCATCAACTTGACAAACAGGCTTTACCTGTAACGAAGCTGATACTGATACTGACTCCATAGCCGATGGTGGTTCTGGACTAATTGGCCTAACAAAGAAGCTAAATGACGCCCTCCTCAAAGCATTGTTGTTTTTCTTGGGGCCATTATCAAAAACTTGGAGCCCACGGTGTATACTAGCAGCTAGACTCTCAGCCTTTCGGTTTGGTAAAAGGGGAATGTCTAGAGCACTAGTAGCAACCTCAGTGCTCTCTACTATAGCTCTATGAGATGGAGAGATTGTAGAAGTGGTCCTAGGGCTTTTCCTGATCTGGCTTTCTGACAAAGACGAATTGCTAATCTCTGGCACAATGCTAAGTTTTTTATGAGATGCAGATTTTAGAGAGGATGATTTTCTCTCCATGGAACCAGAAGACAAGACAGGTCCAGTGGGCACCCCACTGGAAGACGAATCCAGGCTCTCTTGGCTTGTTTTGGAAGGCTTCTCAACATCATTTTCATCGATCTCCATTTCTTCGTCACTGTCATCTTTAATGGAGGGCATAGCAGTGGCACAGGTGAGGCTCATTCGAAGGAGGTTCAGCGTACGTCTGGCGTCCTCTGCAGTGGAATAGCCATCTGCAATTGTTGCCCCCTTATTTGACTTGATGCGCACGAGCTCATCCTGAGAACCAAAGACAAGTAAAATAATGTTGCTTTCAGGAATATCTGAAAGTAAGCCGTGTGAAATACATACATGCATCTCAGTGACATAACCAAAAGAATTGACACAGCAAATGGTAATGCGCTGCTACAAGTGCGCCTTCAAACAAAACAACAATTGTCAATCATCATTGTTTGTGTGAATTCTCTTATGCAGCTTAAGTTGTGTATTTCAGGGCTTATAAATCATTATTTTTTAATTGGGCTCTTCATCCAGCTTTGCAAAATGCAAATCCAAAATATTGTGTGCTTTGTCTTTCCCATTTTGCCTATTTGAGAAAATGAACGCTTTGAATGTTATGTTTTGGACAAAAAATTATCCGAACTGACTGGTACCGAAACAGAAATCCTTTACTTTATCTAAGACAATTTAGCATAAGAATAGGCAAAGACTGTACCCTAAGTAGCCGCACTTGCTCTCTTAGCATGTTGACATCATCTTGTGTTGTCTCATTCACAACAGCTTTGTTTTTAATTGCCTTTGCACGCTGAGCAAATCTGAGGGTGCTTAAAGTCTCATTCTTGCACCTGAAAATAATATAATATCAGGCTTTACAGTTGAATGTCACGAAAAGAAACATCTGTTTACCATTACTAATTCATTTATCATCTACTTTTTTTTTCTTATCCTCCAGTTTCTTTGTATTTAACTGAAGCATAAGCCCACTCATAATTGGTGCCAAAATATCAAGATGAGAAAAGCAGAATGGTGAAGCAGAGTATGAAAATCATATACCCCGCTGATGGTGAGACTGCACATATCATGGCCAGCTTGGCATTACCACCAAGAGATTCTTGAAGAAGGAACGTAAGCTTGGAATCACGATAAGGTATATGCCTTTGCTTTCCCGACTGCGAAACCTCTCCTAGTATATTGATCAAGTTCCTAAGCAGGAAAATTAAAACTTATTCTCAAAGTCAAATATATACTATTCAAAAGATACAGTACATAGAAAAATTAATTCTTCAATCAAGTGCATGTGATTTTTGTGCCGGTCCAGCCCAATACAGGTTGTTTCATAACTTACATAGTTGCATTAGGTTCTGGCACCCTGTAAATTATATATGTTCTTTTTGTCATCAATATTTGGGAACCTATTAATTAAGTTAAATATCTATCATTCTCTTGTAATTAAATTTACTTGGACCATGCTAACTTTCCCCAACGGAGAATTACCAAAACAATCAATTCACAGTCATCCATGGGTAACTATAAACATGCACGCACATATACAAACGCCGCATGAAAAAAGTAGAAAACTAAGCAAAATAAACTTACCCAAGTTGGGAAAGAGACTTATTTATATTTCCTGCTTCCTTTAAACGGTCTCCAGCAGCCTTTGTTAGTTTTTGTCTCTCAGATCCAGCAAGATCAACCAAATTTATCCTGCTTGTTCTAGCAGCGTTGAGCCCATCTTCCACATTCTACAATTTTTAGCCCAAAAAATTCCATGCATTAAAAAGAGATTCGAGGAGGTTACTTCTAATACTGGGAATGCACCTTAACCAGCCACAACTAGTATTTCAATTTTGGTTTAGCAAGGATACAATAACTTTCTTGCTTCCAAACCTCAATTTGGCTCAGAAAAACTTTAGAAGTTAACAGCCTGGCCCAATTAACAATGATCAGGGGAGGTTTGGTTTCAATACAGGCAGACTGAACCTGAAGGTACCCAAGGTAACCTGATCTAGGTATCTGACACCAAAAAGGCAAAATGCAACTCCAAACCAAATTACAAATATGACAAGAAGGCAAGAAGCAACCAGAACCCAAATGAATCTGGAACTGGCTCAGACCAAAATCCAAACCAAATTATAACAAATATGACAGGGTCCTTTCTGCTCAACCTGATACACTATATGACCTAACCTGAACTGTCAAGATGTCAACTACTTCTTATCAAAAAAGATGCAAAGTACCGACCTTAAATTGGGATCTTATTACACAGGTGAACACACAATGTGATCGTGAACTCTCCAAATTTACACTTGTTGCACCGGTCCTTCTATTTGCTAGCCCCTGCACCAAGAGCAGAAGCAAAAATGTGATGCTACTCTCCTAGTCAATAATGAATCAGTAGCACGATACTACTCAAAAGCATGAGTCAGGGCATGACTGATAAGGTAGTAGCAGTGAAACATTTTTGGAGGTTCGCATGTGGGGCACAAACTAATTGTTGGCAAGATATCATTCAACTGTACAAAACCAATCATGACTGAAGAATAATTATTTCTGTACTCTTTCACTCATTATTTATTTTTCCTCTCTTTTTGTTACATACCTTCATTAACAACTGGGTGACATCTTTCAATGTGTAAGCAAACTCCTCCGTTAAAGACTCCACGTACACACCTGTCCCCACATCTTCTCTAATCTGAAATTTTAGTCAGGTGTTATAAAATTAAGAAGAACAGAAGGAAAAATTTTAAGAGGTTCTAGCACAAATTAAAAGTTCACAAGTTGAAGTGTCAGATATGTTTACCTGAAGGTTCCTCTGTGTGGGATCCAGCAAATCAGTAATTTGCTCATTGTATATCTGCATGCAACAACATAAAATATTAATCTGGAATCTACATAGTGTACCAAAACAAATCAAGAATATGAACACAACAAGAGACACCACATTTTTTAAACTGACCTCTAGAAAAGAACAAGTACAGTTATACGTCAACTCCTTGCTGGAGTGCTTGATTTGCTCCTGTAAAATGGAGAACAATTACAACTATCATTCTTATATAATCTAAAGACAAGGATTACCATACCTCCGATCTGTATTGTTTTGGATACAGCCAGCATGGCCAATTTTAAGACCTATTTGTTTGTTGTTTTATTATTTGTGCTTGCAGCTTGTTCATTGTACTGTCAAGCGTCTGAAGTATATTTTCAAAAATGAGATTTAGTGGCGACCTAATAGGGCTTCCAGTACAATCTGCATGTCATGCTAACTTAAGTCTACAGCAATCTTGTTTAAAACAGATAAAATAAAAAATAATATTAGTACCTCATTAATACGAGAAAAGAGTAGCTCAAAGACCCGAGGAGTCAGTCCTCTCTCACAGTTAAGCAAATTCTCATCTGACAAGGCTGCTGCTGGGCCCCACATGGTGTAAGTCTTTCCACTTCCAGTCTATTCAGACAGAAAAAAAAAAGCTATTTTTGTTCATATACTATATTTGTTGTGCATGTTATTTTGAGGTCTTCAGAGCATAACATGAACATCTTTATGAAAAGATAATTTAAGCTTATTACCTGGCCATAAGCAAATATGGAGCTATTGAACCCTGCTAAGCAGTTCTCCACTAGCGGAAGCCCGACGAGATGAAACACATCTTCCTGCTTAGTACAAAAAATTCAATTAAATTAATGAGAAAAAAATAGGCAGCAAGGTAACATTTTTTTTTTTTTTACAAAGTTCTAAGAGATTAAAAATAACCTGACTGCAACCAGTATCTGCAACTGAATCAAAGGTAAATGTATGGTCAGATATTGAGACAGAATTGCCAGATAGTTTCTGCACAACAGATCCTCCTTCCTCCTCGTCTTTCCTCGGAGGCCTTATTCGCACAATTACCTGAAAAGATCCTAAATTATCTCCAAGACCAATAACAGTAGTTACCTTTTGCATATAATTATGATACTTGCACAGTAAAAAATTAGTCACGCGTGGGTGCAAGAGCCCAATAAATGAAGTATGGGAAGGTGTTGAGAAATCCTAGCAGAAAATTCTTACTATTACCAACCATAAGAACAAAATTTATCTAATAGAAAAACATACAAAACAGTTTTGAAAGGCATATTATTCTTTAACATACTCGTGCAAAAAGTTTATTGGGGGAATATGTTTTTAATAACAGTAATTACATAAGATAAGCAAACTAAATTAGAAAGGTGCAAATAAACTTCAGAAGGTATTCTGAATTCTTTATTTTCCAACACTATTATATAAAGACTTTAGAAAACCACCCACTCTACTGACACAACATACCCAAATTGAATGATTTAGCAGGTTAGGTATGGGATCCCAGATGTGTAAAATTAAATGAAACTACCAGAAATGTTAACCAAGTATAAGAAACCACTAACATGTCTATTCTATAAAAAGGATAAATATTAAACTCGCCTGAAAAAAGAAAGCTACATAAATCCAAAATGTAAGATATCATGTGAATACCAAATTCAAGGATATTGATGCAAAAAATAGATATATTCTCTTTATATATGAAATGCAAAAGAAAAAAAGTAACAATTGACAAATGTTGCACAAAAGCGCCAGAATCAGAAACAGTACGGATCTCATTTTGGGTTTCAGATGCAAAGTCCGCATTTTGTAACGGTTTAAAAGTAAAACCCTATTTTTCCACTCATCATTTCCGAAGAGTAAATAATTTAACCCAAAAGGCAAAGAAAACCACCTGAACGCCTGAATCAGACGCAGTAGAGATTGAAGATGCCGCCTCCAAGGTTTCTGAGCTGAGCTTTCTCTTGAGAGGAGGTCGTGGTGGTAGAGGGCTCCGACATTTGCCAGAAAATAGTTTACTAAAACCAGGCGACCGGTACGGCGACGAATCAGACGGTGTAGAGTTTGGATCCAAGTTTTCCTTAGGGACCTTCGGTGGTTTGTTTTTTTGCGAGTTAGGGGTTAGTGTTTTTGGGTTGAAGAGAGCCTTCATGGCGATCTAGGGATGAGTGGCTAGGGTTTGAAACGGAGAGACTGAAACCCTAGGTGAGCGTAAGAGGGGGAGGAGCAGAGAAGAAACGTTACAGAGAGGGAAGCAAGATTTGAAATGGAGATCGGGAGATTTTAAAAAATAAATAAATAAAAGAAAAGAAATGGAGGGGGAATCAAAAAATTTAATTTTTAATTGGGAGGGCTTTTGAAATTTTGGCCTCGCTATTGGCGATGGGATCCTGATCCTCTAAAGTAACTTGAATTTTGTGTTTATATCCGGACCGTCCGATCATAATTCTGCCAAGCATGTAATGCACTGGTGATTTTAATATTCGTGCAGATTCTGATCGGACCGTCCTGATCTGATTCCAAAATATGAGTTACTTTATAAATATAAATTCCTGGAGACGGGAGAGTGAGAAACCAAGTATTGGTTGGTCTTGGAGCACCGATCAGCAGCGAACTCCAAAATCAGATAAGAGTAGCTAATTTTTGCCTCGAGAAATTCTGAAAATTGAAAGCCGATGAATCTATCTTGACGGTAAGTTTTCATGAGGTGTGGTTTTACAAAGAAATTGAACTAATAGCAAATTATCTGATATAATCCAATTGCGAAAATGAGCTAATGGATACAATATTAGAGCTGCATGCAGCATAATGTGAGACGATTAAAAGATATTTGCAGGGCCCGCATGGGTGCGTATCCTCTGAGATATCTCAACTTTTGCGTGACTGACGTGTCTGGTGCCTATTCGGGGTGATGTAGGGGGTCAGAATTATGTGTGCTTTGAGATTCATGCAGAACGTATTTAAACGGTTGAGATTTACCATAAAGTCACGCAAAGTTTGAGATATCTTAGAGGATACGAATTCCGCCCGCATGGGGTTTTTCTATCTTTTTGGGAGGGTTGGGTGTTTCGTGGCGTGGTGCTCCCAGAGCAGAAAGAAATCTACTCGGCGGGTAAACGGTACAAATTGGTGCTTGGAAACTGCAGATCGTTGAGATAGTACGTATGGGTATTTGACTAAATCGGACGGTTCGATTTGTGACCTGTAACAGTATGTCTGTATGTGGGGCCCAGTTGGAAACCATTTCGAATCTGTAAAGCAAGAGGAGTCCCTACTCCCTGATCCTGACATAGTCGGGAATCTCCTTCTCCTATACCATCGTCAATGAATGCATCAACGGATAAAGCGGATTGCTGTCGGAGAGGATCAGAAGAGAGTATAAATGTATAATCCCAATAACTAAGTTGCATCTATGCTCAAATGACCGAAATTTTTATTAATATCTAAAATATTTAATTAATTTCAAAATATACTCACTTTTTGATGGGATTTTCAGAAATGATCAAACCGATCAAAATATTACTAGTTTTAAATCACCTTTCTGGACAAAATTTCACTGGTTAAAAACCAAAAAATTCACTTTTTTCACCGGCCAAAATTTCACTGGTTAACAAAAGTCCACTTTTATTTTTTTACAAAACAGAAAATTACAAGTGTTTAATATATTTCTTTGAAAATAGATGTAATACAATATAATAAATCCTTGATTTATTGATAAGACTGCGATAAATAATCCGGATCAATATTTTTCAGGTTGAATTTTTTGCGGTTATAAGAAAAATTAATATATTTCTTTGTGTTGTTGGAAAACAATAAAAATACTGCAATAAATACTTGGAATACAATATTCAAGAATAATCGTCAAAATAGATACAACTTTTTAGAAATTAAATGTATTACAAGGAATACAATATTTTTTGTATTACCTGAAAAATGTTGATCCTGGTTATTTGTCACAGTCTTTCTAATGAATCAAGAATTTATTATATTGTATTACATTTATTTTCAGAGAAGTATATTAAATATTTCTAATCTTTCAATGCAAAAAATAAATAAATTATAAAATTTTATGTTTTGTAAAAAAAACGTGGATTTTTGTTAACCGGTAAAATTTTGGCCGCTGAAAAAAGTGGATTTTCTGCTTTTTAACCGGTGAAATTTTGACCAAAAAGGTAATTTAAAATCGGTAATATTTTGGCTGGTTTGGTCATTTCTGAAAATCCCATCTAAAAGTGGGTATAATTTGAAATTAATTAAATATTTTTGAATATTAATAAAAATTTCGGCTCAGATGTGTGCTGATTTGAAGTTTTAAACCAATGCATCCCGAGTACATTTAAAACATATTTATATGTGTTCATTAATTAGGATAGACTTTGAAATTTAATAATCATCAAATCGACAAATATAATATATATTATATATACACTAGTCAGAATGATGTCTCGAATATTAAGAAAAATAACGAGCTCAGATGCAATTCCAGCACATCATTAATTAGGTGTGTCGTGTGTGATCAGTTCAATAATCACGTTACGTAACGTATAAATACGTGACGTATATTGTGCAGATAATGAATATGCTCAGATTTATTTACAGCGTACCGACTGTTTGTTGACATTTTCAATATGCGGGATTTCGTTTCCAGTCCTATAATAAAAAAAAAAACACGCAAGTACCGAAGTACGTATACTCTAAATATTACGCACCATGTATCAGCTCGTGAATAAGTTCGCGCAAAGTATAGTGCATTTTAAATTTTATTTCTTTTATTAAAATCTTCTAGTTTCATCTTACTTGAGATAAGCAACTGTAGAGATGCGTCGATGTTCAAAATTGCGAGTGCCAACGACCTTCTGAGAAACGGTCCCAATAAAAAGTCACCCATTGTTAGAATTTAACATAAAATTAATATTGATGACTATATATCACTAGTTGTCAATAGTATCTTTTTAATTGTTTTTCTATTCCTACCGCATTCGATAGAGTGGGTATGAGTAAAACAAAAAAAATTATTAGCTTATCAGGTATGGTATGGTTAACGGGTTTTTTCGTTAGATAAATGAGTAAGAGTATGGGCAAAGAGTATTGCGTATCAGGTAATTCTAAAGATAAAGTTATACGATAATGTTTGAGCAATAATTAGTGATTAATTTTTTGTTATTTAGTGTGTATTTGTGTTGTAATAAAAATGTTAAACATATTACATTATTTGCATGTCTTGTTATTTAGTTAAATAATTTAATATGCTCGAATAATTATTTGTGTTTTTTGATTCACTTGATTTATACAAAAAATTAATTATAAATAATTGTCATTTGCTTTTTATTTTTTTTATTAGTAGCGTGATTGCATGTGTGTGAAATAAATGAGTTTTGATGTTTCATTTATAAAAAAAATACAACTAATTATTATATTAGTGTTATTCGTTATTATCTCAATACAGTTTTGTTATCCACTAATTTTAACGGGTCATAATAGAATAAGATAAGATCAATTCTTAATAGGTACGAATAGAGTGTGAATAAGATAAATTTTTATTGAGTGTGAATAAGCAGGAATTTGCGACACCTCTACTATTACGTCCCTGTTTAATGTATGAAGCAGTATTATCAGAACTAAACTGGACCGGTCGGTTCGATCGGAAAAACGGGACCCTGTTACCAGTCCGGTTCAGTTCTCATGTAGAATCGTTTATGTAAATAAACCGGCCAAAACAGATTATATCGGTTGATTTTATTAAAAACTATTGACCCAAAACGTAAAAAAAAAAAAAGATTCAAAACAAGTTCATTTGTGTTTTTGAGTTTGTACAGTTCTCCTCTCCGTTCAATCTTCTTGCATTGTCTTTGCTCGTCAACACGAAAAGCAAAGCGTACTGTTGGATTATATAAAGAGAATTGGTTTGATTTCTTTTCCCTTTTCTTGATTTTCTAATCTCCCCTGCACGAGACTCAACCTCAACACCTCAGGGTTGCTCGTTCTCGAGGCTGATTTTGAAACGAAATTACAAAAAAAACTGTTAAGATCAAATACTCCAGGAAGTCTCATGTAGTCAATGTAATCAAATTGGTAGAATACTTAAAAGGTTAATATTTGAGTTAGATTTCATTGAATAGATCAATGCATTTAAGGTGTTTGATGAAATGCTCAAATCAAAATTAGATATTTTAGAAACGAAAACCTTTCATAACTGGTAAAAACCCTGAGGTGAAGGAAGTTCTGTCAAATCAAGAACATTTCAGCACTTAAAACTAAATTTTGCTCTCCTCGATGGAATTGCTCGACCAATAATAGGTCTTAAAATGAACAAGAAATAGTACTTGTAAACAAAGGTTTGTTTGGACAAGACGGCGATGAATTGTACACATTTGAACTACAGAGAACTTAAATAGAATTTCCTTTTAATTACTACTAGTTAAGTAACAGGACAAAATATATTCCGAATGAGCTTTTTAAAACTTCGGGTTGTTTTTGTTTTGAAGAAAATGAAGTTGGTGCTGAAGGGTTTCGAGTAGGTCGTATGTGCAACAATTCGATTTAGTTCAAGATTTGTTCACTATCCGAAAATTAAAATTCATGTGTAAAACTAATTCCGAGATAAATAGAGTTTACTACTAGACGCGTAGCGGAAACTTCAAATCCTAGCAGTAATCTTCTTCACTTCGTACATCTCGTGTCAGATCCACGCAACAGTAACCACAACCACGTGTCTACCTGTATCCACACGAACAGGTTGACAAGCAACTACGAGTCGGAGTGCTAGCGCCAACTGCCAGTCAGCTCTTAGTCTTTCATTCTCTCTCAGTTTATGAAGTGGTGCGAATTCAGACAGATCAGATTTTCAATCTAATCCGATAAAAAAAAATACCGTTCTTCTATATTTCTATCTCCTTTTCTCTTTCTGTGTAGTTTCGGATAATTAACTGAACATCCAAAAATGAAATACTAACACACACACGTATAGACTAATACACCAATTCGCTTGCACCATACATTCACACCTAATCAGATAGATCTTATATGATCATATCAGATCGTAGAGAGAACAAATATTCTGGGCTCATATTTTGATGCAGCCTAATAAAACACAATCCATATTATCAGTTAACTATTAATTACAGCTCAAAAATATTTTGACATGTAAGACATTTATGTTCAAATTGATAGAGCTTTATTTTACTGATGAATCTGGTCATAGTTGTAATCAAGCTTGAAAAAGAGAAAAATGGGACGTATGTGCCGATTTTTTTATTAATATCCTAAAAAATAATCAAAATATCAAATATGCTCTAACCGCCCAACTGAGGGGCGGCCAGCTTTCAGCACCAAATTGCCCCCCAGTGGGGTAGTAAACTTTTTTTTAGATCTTAATATTTTCATTTAAATAATTTTGTGGAGTTTTTGTTTTCTTGTTTAGGGTGTATGTTAAAGAATAAAACATTTGATATATTGATCAGTGATGTCGTAACTCTTTATAACTTTGACTTGATTTGTAAGTTTGATATCATAAGTCTAAAGATAACACTAATTAAGGACCTGACATTGATTCTTAATAATTTATTTTATTTAAATATACACACGGAAATTTGGTTAGATTGCCTCAATGATGTCAACTTTTTTTTTTTAGATCTTAATATTTTCATTTAAATAATTTTTAGAACAAGATTATGAAATCATAAATATAACTACTAATTTTTTATTCCAAACAGGATGCTTTCGATGATTTTTGAATCATAAATATAATCATAATTCATGCTTTCAATGATTTTTAAATCATAAATATAACCATAATTCATGGAAAACATCAACAAAAAAGTTTAGAACATGATTGTGAAATCTAAGAGGAGACGGTTTTGAATTTTGAAAATAATAATAATTACCGTGTAAATCACATATATTGAACAATCATAGATAATTTCAATGATCTTTGAATAATAAATCGTAATCCATTAAAAAAAATAAACAAACACACATAATAAATAGTAAATACATTTTAAAGTTATGGTCATTTAGAGAGCACTTATCATGGGATCATCCCCGGGTATTCGATGGAATTAGAATTGAAAAAAAACATCGTTTAGTGTCTCAAAAATTCAGTTTAATTTTTCTATCAGCGGTAGACATGGAATGACCGATATTAATTTTTTTCGAAAGCTTAAAAGATTATTTAAGAATTAACCATATAATTATTTTAAAATGCATTTACTGTTTATCGTATGCGTTTGATTATTCAAGCAAATGATACATGTTAACAATAATCAAATAATTCAATTATTCTCTAAAAAAAAAAAAAAGAAATTAACCGCCCCACTAGCGGGTGGTTTGGTCCAGTTGAGCAGTTAGGGCATTTATAAAAAAAAAAAATTGAGGACACATTCATTAATTTCATTTGTTTTTAGAATATTAATGAAAAAATCGGTACTAGTTAGATCTTGTATAAGGAGCAGATTTGGTACTGGTTAGATCTTGTGCAAGCTGCATATTTTGCTCTATAAATATTAAGAGGACACTAATATTAATATGAAGTTATAATTGTTTTAAAAAACTAATAATTAAACTGATTAATTCACCGGTTCGACTATTGAACCGTTGACTTGAAATTTTAGTGGATCATCAATATCTGATTCAGTTCGGATAACATGGATAAATTGATAAGCTAAGCGCCAACCCAAAGCATAAATCAATTTCATTTCCCGGGCATCCTCTATTCCTCTCTCGTGACTCGTGAGTCGTGACGGCCCAAACTAGATGAATGGCGGGAGCCCCAAAATCTACTTCCCGCGCGCTCCCAATCCCTCGCCTCTTTTTCTCTACTTCCATGCGGGATGCGCCTCTCCCCCTCTTATATCTTATAAACTCTCTCTCTCTCTCTCTCTCTCTCTCTCTCTCTGTTAATTTGTCGCCTTTAATAAAAAAAAGTAAATAAATCTGTCGCTCCTAATTTTCTCCCCTGCGCTGCGCGTAGCTCTCCCTCAAATTTTCTAAATAATCATTATCAATTTTGCTGAGGCTCTGACTGAAATCGCTCTCCTCTCTCTCAAGTATCTGAAGTCGGAAGCAACTTCGACTCTCTCTCTCCGCTGAAGCAATAAAGGTCAGAAATCAATGAGGTGAATTACCACAGTAGGAGAAGTGCAAAACTAGTTCTAATTGAACTGGTTTCGATTCATGCTCCCTCTATTATTTTCCAATTTGGTATTTTTTTTGTTTTCTAATTTGTAATTGGATGAAAGTTTGAAATTTCAAATTAGGTTTAAATTAGAAGTTAAAGAGAATTGTAATTTGTAAATTTGGAATTAATTATAGTTATATTTAGGGTTTAATTTGTAACCGATTAGTTAATGGGTTTGAACCCGATAAGCTATTTAAACCCGATTCTTGCCCCCCTTCTGGCAGAAATCCTGCGTCCGCCCCTGGGCCTGAGCCTCTCACAATGCCTACACTAAGAAGCGCATCAAGAGGCCTTCAATCGCCTAAGAAGAGATCAGAATCTGACTCAACAACACCTACAAAGAAGAGATCTAGTCCAAGATCTAAAGAAACAGATACGTTGGTATGTTCAAGCCCAGCCTCACCTCCATCCGATGATGTCAGTCGATGAATCTTTTAGATCTTGATCTCGTCAATAGTTTTTCTTTTTTTGGTTCCCATGTAATTTCTGGATTTGATTTCATTGACTCTGCAGGTGTTTGGGAAGGTCGCAAAATGCAAGATAATATCTTCCCCAAGATCTTCTAGAAAAAGATTGTACGGCGACGAACCAACACAGGGAAACAGATGGAATCCGAAAGGTAAATTTATATTTAATGCTGGGGTTAGGGACTTAGGTGTGCTTCGTCTAATTGATCTGGATTTTGGAAACAAAAAACTTGCAGGCTCTAATGAATTAATTCATCCCAAGTCAGCAACTTGTTGAACAGTTCGTAGTTAAGGAATAAATAAGCACACAGCAGAATCAGATAAATATCGGAGAATAAAAAAATTGAAGAATGTGAATTACTGCCATTTTTTGAGATGATTAAGACGCATTTTGTACACAGTCTTCATGAATTATCCGTAATAACACAGCAAAAACTGTAGCAAGTGAAAGTATAACAGTGTTTCCTCAATTTTCTTAGTTATTTAGGAATTCTAAAATTAATTTTGGACCTGGTTAATAAGCGCCACTAAATGATTTCCTTTTTACTTTAGATCCAGCACAAATGAAAGCGGTTAAGGAAGCATTGCACTTGGCTACTGTACCAACCAGTGTTGCTTGCCGAGTGGGAGAGCAGAATAAAATTTTTGACCTTTGCAAGGAACATTTTGAAAAAGAGAGAGCTGCCAGTTTGTATGTTTGTGGTTGTCCTGGCACAGGAAAGACACTCTCTCTTGAGAAAGTTAAGAACAAACTACTCACATGGTCAAAGGAGGTATTTTACCACAATTTTGCACTTCCTTTTTCTTAAGTTTGTATTCCAGTAAAGAGGGAATCCAACCTTAGCCCAGCAAAACCTCAATATTAGGTACCCCTGCAAGAGAAAAAATATCAAACATTTCCCTTAGCTTCCTATAAATGCCCAGATTCTGACCTTTTTTGTTTTTTCTACCCTAGATAAATTAGTGAGAAAAGAAGGGTAGCATGGGTATTTTCAGAGCAAGGAGGGGTAGAAGTTCTTTTTACCATGTTTATCGGTTCCTTACTATGTGGGGTTGGAAATAAGTATGGTCTTTGAACTTTCATAATGGTCAACATACCACTACCAGTGTGTATTTTTTATAGTTTCTAATGTATTTTGTTGGTTCTCCGTAGATGGGGTATGAAGAGCCAGATTCATTATCAATCAACTGCACTTCTTTAACTAGTACTTCTGAGATTTTCAGCAAGGTAGTTACCTGATATAATATAATATTGTTTTGTTCCACCACTAAATAGATTGTTATTTTTGCTGATTTTCTATTTCAAATTCAGATTCTTCAAATGTTCAAAAAGACATGCAATGGTCTTACGCCCCTCCAGCGACTGCAACATATTTTCTCTCAAAAGCAATCTTCACCACGTAGAATGATGTGAGAAACATGTTCATCTCTATCTTTCCAAATCTTTATGCTCAAAGTATCTGGTTCAGCTAGCCTCAACCAATTATCTGCATAACAAAATGATTATAAATAATGTACTAATATTTACAAGTAAGCAAATTGAATTGATTGCTTGTGACAGGTTGATCATAGTAGACGAGATGGATTACTTGATAACAAGAGATCGGTCGGTTCTTCATGATCTTTTCATGCTTACTACTCTTCCTTTTTCTCGATGCATACTAATAGGTAAGATATTTTGAGGATTTTATCTATAACGGGCTCAACTAAATTGACATGAAAAACAACAACCATGATTTGTTAGTTACCCCAAAAAGGATAATCGGAGTCCATAGTGCCAAAATTGAATGTTTGTTTATATTGTGAATAGACAAAAGTAGGTGTAATTGGTAATAAAAGGCCTTTTGTCCCATTTTCAAGTTCTGAGAGTGAGTTGTGTACAGGAATAGCAAATGCAATCGACTTGGCTGATAGGTTTCTTCCAAAACTTGCATCGCTAAATTGTAAGAAACTATTCTTTCTTTCTATCATTATCTGTTCTATTGTAAATGCTACATTCTTTGTGTGAGGTTCAAGGTGTTCCATTTTATTATAGGAAACTGATAACAATATGCATATTTGCACTTTTCTCAGGTAAGCCCCCTGTAATAACTTTCCGTGCTTACAATAAAGACCAAATATACGAGATCATTCAAGAAAGGCTAAAGGTACTCATCGTTCTATCTTACTGTTTTACTGCTTAGCTGAACACTCCTGACACCCCAGTTCTTAGTAAAGGAAAGGTTGTTTTTGCTGCCGTATACATGTGATAATCCAGCAGAGCTATTTATATTAATTTGCTTGATTGGTGGACTTGACTTTGCTGAACAACTTTATAAATGAAAATTTAGGTAGAAATAATCAAGTAAAAACCTCTTCAATCAAAAATCACTTTTATTAATTACCGATTAACATGATTATTCCTGACAAGTACCAGGATAAATCTGACATGGACTTGTATTTTAGCCTGTGTAATAAGCTAATCTACTAAGCTTAATACTATGGTGCCTGGACTTTGAACTGATATATCATAAAATTTTCAGGGTCTTGGATATGATGTCTTTGATGCTTTGGCTCTAGAATATTGTGCCAGAGTAAGTCTATACTTGCATTGATTTTTTCCCTTTTCAAATACTTGAATCTTGATGATAAATTTTGAGCTTCTTGTAACAAATGTTTGAATGCTTGACACTTTTGATATAAGGATTTTATATAATCCTTTTGCTGCTTGGTGCATTTGACTTGCTTGTAAATTTTCTTATTTTTTTGTTTATTCCTTTGAGCTGAGCACATATGATTTTAATAATACCAGTGAAGGTTTTAGAAATTTTCTTTATTCATTTTAAGCATGACTTTTGTTGTTCCTCAGAAAGTAGCAGCTGCCTCTGGAGATATGAGAAAAGCACTTGCTGTTTGTAGGTAAATTACTATTATTGTATATTTTCTTCTTGATCATTTAGACTTCACCCTTCATCGTAATAATTTGACCCCTTGAAGTATCAATTAATTCTAGGGAATCCTGTCAAACACCAAAGTTAATCCTTGTAAAAAAGCTGACTTGTGATGTCAAAAAAGAAAGCTGACTACATGTAGCAAGTAATATTTCTAAATTCAATCCATGACTTGCAGCTTATGTTCAAAAAGAGAGAAAAAAAAGTCAATCTTTGGTTGGTGTTTTCAAGTCTGAAAGGTTTGCATAATAACTAATGTGTATAGAGATCAGTTGTCAAACCGACCTGAAATTAGTTTTAGTTGATTAGTTAATCAATTGACTGCATGCTTCTAATTTAAGTTAATGAGTTTTCTATTATTTGTTAATTGATATTTTCTTTGCAGGAGTGCTGTAGAACTTCTTGAAGCAGATTTAAGGGATTCTTGTGAGCTTCAGGAATTTCACACCGTAAGTGTCATCTTACTTTCTGCACCACATCAATGTCCCCTGAAATTATAAAAGAAATTCCAATTAATCTCGAGTAAGGATGTCCATAATAGCCATTGCTGATATACTTAGTGGCCCAAAGTCAATGTTGAAGCTGCAAAGTAGGCCTGGACCCATGCTTAAAGTTCTGTCCCGAACTTCTAATATGTTTTCTGTTTGTAGGTAACATTTGATCACATGGATAAAGCTTTATCGAAGGCATTCAAGCCTAAAATTGTAGATACTATTCTATCTCTTCCACTACACCAGCAGGTAACAAAAATTAAATAGATTGTATTTAAGACACGATAATATATTAGCTTAATCAAATTGAAACTTTGTAATTAAGTGTTGCAGTTCTTTTTTCATTATAAATATAATATAAGTTAGGGCGTTGACCCCTATCTATTTAAAAAAATATATAAAGCAGAGTGTTGCAGTTACCAGCATGCTTGAGCCTGTAATAAGGAGTGCTGATGTACGCGTGATTTTTGCATATGCAGATAATTTTATATGCAATTGTCAACCTATTTAGCCAAAGTAAGAAGAGCTCTACTACTGTAGGAGAGGTATGCTCCACTGATTTATTCTGTACTCTTTTTTTTATTCTCCCAGTGATTGATGTAAATGATACTTTTTTGGTCTGAGGCTAGGAGCATTTACTGGTACAGTACTTGTATAAGGGCCAGTGTGAATGATAGGTTGGCTTATTTTTCCTTTTGTTCACAGGCTTCTCTGATTTATAGTTCCAGTGGTGAGTAAATGTGCCTGTCCTCCAACCAAAACCATTAATTGATGACTTGTTGTGCATCAACAGTTATTTTAAAGAACAAAGTTATCTAGATGCCTTGGACTGTATGCATGAACAACATGGCTGGGAACAGTTGGAATCAGTAATCTTTCAGCAGCACTCATAATTTCTTACATGTTTTATCATAAACAGCTTAACAGGACTTATAATGAAACATGGAGATCTATCCATAGAAACAAAAGGACAGCTATTGGTGCAGTGGAATTCACCAACATGTGTCAAGGACTTAGTGATCAGGTTTTAATCTTTGAAAATATAAAAATGTGAATGAGTTACCTTTGTTGCTTTTAATATCAAATAACTTTTTGAAATGAATTTTCTTGTCCCCATGATGGAGAGAAAAAGGAAAGGGTGCACACAGTTACATTTTTTTAGCGTACAGGTTATTTTGAGGATTAACAATAGATGTCTTTTGTTTTGATTTGCAGGGGCTATTAAAACTGGGACAATCCAAAGAAGAGAAGTCAAGGAGAATAGCTTTAACTGTTGATAGTTCTGATATAGCTTATGCTTTCAAGGTTCCATCTATATTTGCAAAGTAACCTTCTCTACGATGTATTTGGCTATGGAGCATCAGGGCTAATATTCTCTGTAATGCAGGGAAATCGGTTCTTTCAAGATTGCAAAAACTCAGAAGAGTGAAATTTCGGACGGAGAAACCTAAATTTTTTCAGAAAATGAGGAAAAATAAAAGATTTACTTTTTAACAACAGTAATTTATGGGTTCATTTTAACCCTCAGCATGCTGTGCTCTGCTAATTAGGTATGTCTTTAGTTACTTGACTATCTTGGTATGATTCTTTTCATTTTGTGCAGAGGTGCCATGCTTTCCCAGTTAATGCATTTACAAAGCTGATAGAAAGCCCAAACTAAACATACTGACAAAAAAAAAGCATACTGACAAAAAATATGGAACAATTTTGCACTAGTATCCTGCTGGCAGGCAAGTGATCACCTTGTATCAATGATATAGGGCTGTATTAAAGTTTATTAAATTTTGACATGATTGTCATTGCATCAGGTGCTTCTGAGAAAGGTTGCACAAGCAGATGGCAAGGTACAGCTGGTTTGGCTGCTCCTGTAACAATTTATTTTTTGTCGATACTAGATGAAAATGAAATTGAAGAAAATAGAAAGTTTTGTTTTAGGCTCAAGAACAGTGCAAAATGTTTGTATCTATCAATGGATTAATTCCTCAATCCCTCTGTTGTTTCTGTAGTGGGGGACATTTTGTACCTCTACTAAAGTAAGTGTTGGTCTGTCCAAGTGGCTTAGCCCTAGGATAAAAATATTAACAGTTTAAATTTCATCAAAATATTGAAAGTACAAATTTCACCCAAATTGATAAAAATTCTAATATAATATTTTTTTTATAAAAAATAAATATAGTAATATTAAATTTTCTAGTCGATGAGTAAAGTTATCGCTGACTTCGTAGGTCAATTCTATTAAAAGTACGTATTCGCTTCTGTAACAATTTCAGTGTTCATTCATTCTAATGAATCTAATGAATCTAATCGCAGACTTGAAGAAAATAGAAAGTTTTCTCAAGTCACAGTAGGTGCTAGGTCAATTAAAGTTGTAATATTGAAGAATCATTCGCTTCTCATTTTGGTCCTCGTAAGTTTTCTATTAAATTAGTCCACAGTTGAGGTCTTATTTCCATACCATCATGATATGTACATTGCACGTATTGCTTTAGCAGGTATAATATGTAGGGGTGTCAATGGTACCTTTTTAGCCGTTTACCTGACCCGTATCGTATTCGATAAGGCGGGTATGGGTAAGTTTTTTTTTTCGTTAGCTTATTGGGTATGGGTATGGATAAGAATTTTTTTTCGTTAAATAAATGGGTAAGGGTATGGGTAATGACTATTTCGTACCCGTTACCCTATAGGGTAATTATAAAATTCAAATATATATTCAATTCAATTTCCAACTCACTTAAATGTATATTTAATTCAATTTCTAACCCACTTAAATGTATATTTGTGTTTTTGAAGTTTTATTCTTTATAAAAAATAATTTAATTGGAATTGATTGCATATTTATTTTATTTTTTTATTAGAAATGCAATTATATATGTGTTAAAATGAATGAGTTTTTGATGTTTAATTTGTAAAATATAATAAAACTAATTATTATACTAGTATTATCCATTATTCACCCGCTACCGTTTCGTTACCCGATAATATTAACGGGTAAGGGTAGGGTAGGGTAAGATCAATTTTTAATGGGTATGGGTAGGGTATGGGTAAGGTCAATTTTAATGGGTATGGGTGTGAAAATGTCTCCACCCGACCCGTACCGTACCCATTGACACCCCTAATAATATGGCATAGTTGTTACCACAGTGACAAATGAATTATTTGGGTTCGGTTCGGCGAGATTAAAAATTTGTTATTCGGGTATAATTCAAGAATGATTTGGAATTATTCGGACCAAAGACCTCAGTTCTTCAAGATAGCAAAAAAAAAAAATGTTATGGGAAAAATTAACGAATAATTCAAAAAATTCAGAAAAAATTCGTAAAATTTGCGAATTATTTTTGTTTAATTCAATCAAAGTTCGGTCAACCGAATAATTAGGCATTCGGTTCGACATCACCAAAAAAAAATATTAGGATTTAATTTGACAGACGATGGCATCTGTGTGACCATATCTAAAATGAATGTTTACATGCACGTCAATAAGTACTGGAACAGATTATGATTCCACCCATGGTCTTGACTCTTGAGCAGTGTAAACTACAAAGGCCAATTTGGTACACTTCCAAATTCTAAATTCGGAGCTTAAAAGCTTTTATCAACCAAAAATTTTAGTGTGTTTCAATTTACTCGACAAAAAGTACTAACAAAGTCGGACCTGTCAAGATTGTGCAACTATGAGAGTGTTGAGAAAACACCTGAATAGCCAAGGAGAGAGAACCACAATAACTAAATATCAATTATACATAACTTTTGCCTGATCTAAAATTGCAACATAAGCTTCATTGTCTTCAAGCCACTCAAAAGAGCTCTATAAAGTATAAATGGTACGAGATTCATGCATCCGTCCATATTCACTCTCGAGCCCTCTCCCAGAACTAGTCTAGGTAGATTTCAATTTATAGCTCCTCAAATTAACCATATCACACGGTAACGTCGGTAAGCCATCTAATAGTAAAAAATGAGACATACAAAATCAACTCCAGGAGGAGGTGATTCCTGAGCCCTCTCCCACATACAAAATAAGACATGCAAATGTTATCTAACAGTTTTAACAAAGAACCACCCTACAAAGTGCTTGGAGGAGGACCTCCTTGTGGGCCAGGAGGTGCGGCAGAACCTGTTTGTGGTGCTGGCCGATACATCACCGGTACAGGTATAGGAGGCCGAGGGAGACTAGACATTTGCATTGGCATGGATGTGGCACCTGGTGGCATAGTTGGATATCCGCCAGGATAGCCTGATTGATTTGACAAAGTGATATGAATTACTACAAAATATTATATAATATCCCTACACACAAGTGATCCGACTTCACAAGTGATTCTCTACGTGCAATGCCAAATGGAAGTTTTTTTAAGGAAAAAAAAAAGATACCAATAAATATTAATACAGAAGAAGTACACAATAATATTTACGTTTTAAGTTTCACCTCAATTCATACTAATAGTAAGCAATGCAAATCTACATCATTCATGAAGGGACCAAACCTAAAGATACCTTCAAACACTGACAGTAGAGACCACCCTGAATAAATGACCCAAATAATTCCAAAACAAAACAGAAAAGATAACAAAAGAAAAAATGGTTTCAGTACATGTTCTTTCAGTTATTGACCTTTGGGTAAGAAAATGAGGTCACTAACAATTAGGTTTCTCTTTCCGAATTTCTTGTTTCAGAGAATACTTTCTGAAGATTTTTTTTGCATATTACCTGCAGCACCGACTGTTGGGGTAGACAAGATAGGAGGTCTCATGCCGGGAATAAACGGCATAGACATCATAGGCAAACGGGGCCTTGGAATAGCTCCTGGTAGAGAGAGAAGGTGCTGATTGAATTGTGCACCGACCTGCTCATGTAATCAACAAGCCATTTTTTTTTGGTTAATCCAGTAGGCATCAATAACTTGTATTTGTTAAATGAAATATGCAAAATTTTGATCTGAGACAAATAAATTTGGACCAAATCTAAATTATGTTTAACCAATTGGTAAATCAGTAATAATCAAGCTGATCTTAAGAAAGCTTCATTAGGAATGCTTGGCTATTGTTCTTATATCAATTTCATTCCAGCGTTGAAATTTTGTGTTAAGAAATCTTGTGGCCTGGAAAGCAGCTACCTGACCTAGATGCTCTTTGATCCTCTGGTCAATTAGGCTCTGCGTCTGCTGCTCCTCAAATTGCTGGTAGTAGCTCCTTACATTTGCCTGTTATGCGCAATTGTAATGTGTAGAGATGCATAGAACGTGCAGAGATAGAAAAACATAGATTGGCTGCATCTAGACTGTAGAATCAACATGGTAACACAATGCATTGATTGGTAACAACCCCTTTATCAATCACATAAACAAACAACCTTTTCTTTTCTTTGTTGGGGTCAAAGAATGGGAGGCAGTATCAAGCGCTCTTAACATTGAGTCCATAAAAAAAAAGCAATGAACAAGACAACTGAATCATGAACAGGCCAAGGCCAATTTACTGGTCTGATCTGATCAGTACTGCAAAGTTCTGATGTCATCGACAATATTGAATAATCCACGGAACCATTTTATTTTACCAGGTGGACCTAGGACCAATACAAAACAGTTTAGCTTCCATATGAAAATATTGGGTTACATTACTAAATCAATTGTTTGATAGAAAATGGTACCTTGTGCTTGTACCCAGCATTATGTTGCTTTCTGACAGAGGGCTGCTCCAAATCAAATTAAAAATTAGTCAAATACTACGAAGTGGAGTTTATTGTTGAACAAATGTTAAGATTTAAGAATAATTGAATATGAAAAGAAAGGAAATTAAAGAAAGGCACACTGAATCGTGGGTCAGATAAGTGTCGCAGTAGTCGCAATAACACCGAGGCATGGTGGTAAAGGGAAAAGGGAGCGAGCGAATGGAGATCTCTAATCTCGATAAATTATGACAAGTAAAGTACGAGTGGGGAGAAAGATTCAGAGAAATTGTTGAAAGGCGGCGACCGGCGAAAGTGTGATTTGAGTGTTTTTTTTGGAAAATCTTAACCGTTCAAATACCTTGTGCTTCTGCACGAATTTTAGAGCATAAATAATACGGAAGCCCCCGTTCCATCCTCTGAGATATCTCATATTTTGCGTGACTTTTTGGAAAATCTTAACCGTTACAATACGTTCAGCGCGAATCTAAAAGCTCAAATAATACTGGCCCCCTACGTCACCCCGAATAGACACCGGACACGTCGGTCACGCAAAATATGAGATATCTCAGAGGGTACGCACTCCTCTAAATTTGGACCGGCTATACCTTAATGGGCCGTTTGATTGTGAGACTAAATTAAAATACTTAATTCCGAAATAAAAATGTCTTCAAATCCGAACAGAAATTAAAATTTCACGTGAGATGAGATTAAACAAAAAACTGATTGAACAACTCATCTGATGGAGTAGCCAATTTGCGAAATGATGTTCGATTAGTCGTATTAAATGAATTAGGTACTAAACTGTGATATTGGGTCTTCAGATGTTGTCGATTGCTTTCAGTTTGTATCGGTAATTATCAATATAAAATACTTGTATTTCCTGTGCCCTGGCAATGTTTGATGAATTGCTACTCAGTGGCAGAACACTGTAGAGACTAGGGGTGTGCTCCACAAATCTTATAAGAGAGGGAAGGGAGGGGACATGAGGGTGTGGGGATGGAAGGGAGGGCGATAATTTATAGTCTTTTACTTGCTCCAGTAAAAGACACGGAAGGAAAGGAAGTTGGATACAATTTGTTATTTTGTCTTCTACTTTATGTAAATATGACTATTTTGCCCTTACATTACATTCAAAACAATCACAGAAGAGATAAAACAAAGTGGAAAGATCACAGTCATATGATCAAAATAAAATAAAACATCTATGCTTATTCTAAGATATTCAACTCTTGTTTTATCTATGGATAGTGGATACACGTGACTGACAAGATGAACAAACGATTTTTTTTAACAAGTCCCTCAAACATCTTATATTTACAAGGATGATCAAAGTGACTATGGACATAAAAAACAAAAAAACAGTAATCATATTATTTTTAACAAAATAACTTCTTAATACATTTGATCTATGTTTCTAAGAGAATCACATCAGAGATGCTTTCGTTGTTACGTGCAGGTTAAAGCAAATAACAATCCTTATAGCTGTTCTTTGTTTAGAAAACATGAAGTACTGATATCAAAATTTGGTTTTTCTTTTTCTTTTGGTATCAAAATTTGGTATAAACGAACTGTAAATAAATCTGCGCCGGAACATAAATTAGAGTAAAAAAAGAAAAACGTAAACATGAAAACGAAAGAAAATTAATCCACTCTTTATCATGAATCCAGCATCAACCAAATAATACTTTCCTACAAAAGTTTTTAGAAATAAACATTACAAAACATAAATTGTGCAATTCTTTTAAAATATAATTGTCTTACAAAAAAATTGTTACCTTGTGGTATTTTAAGAGGATACCTCTTAGTTAATGCATTTTTAATCATTTTTGAGTCAGATACCGTCCCCTCCCAACCCACCAAGACATATGTAAATTTTAGATCAAAGGTACACGCAGCCAATGCATTCATTGTTGGGTTGTATTTTCTACCACGGTATTTAGGAGCTTCTTTGTCATCAACTCTAGCCCTAACATGTGTACCATCGATAGCACCGACATAATCTTGTCATTGAAAAAATTAAAAAGTAATGACGAGTGAGTATCACATTGCATATTTGATGAATTTTACGGGCTTACAAGTAAATTAGAGTATACCTTAAAGTATGGATAAAATTTTTCATTGTTGAGTATTTCTCAAGGAGTTCTTGATCCATCAGGTTGGATTAAAAAATCTTGTTCTAACTCTAATACTGCTCTCATAACTCTATGAAAATCACGACTCACTGTAACTCTACCACGCCACCAATAGAATGCTGTTGGACAGTGTTTTTCATTATGACCAACCGCGTAGAGAAACCTTGCAACAAGCTCGTGGATGCGCACACGTCTACTTGGTCTAAGACCACCTTTTTCTTCTAACAAAGAAGACAAGTTGAGAAAGGAGCGAGCAACCATTCGAACTATGTCACGACATTGCCCGCTATGAAGAAGCCTATACATCAATTTATCTCTTTCGAGATCACAATCTGCTTTCAACTCTCGTTGAATGATGTCGCCATATTCAATCTATTGTTCTGACCAATTTGAATACCAAAACATGTATTTAGAACCATCAAATAGCGTCCATTACATTGAATTTATATAGAATGTGGTACTGCTGCGTTTTTATTCTTATTTTGCAGAGAAATTGGCAAAATCAGGGAAGTTTCTGACATTTTGAGATCTTGATGCGACCCGCATCATGGCCAACGCGAGTCGCATCACACCCTGGAGCTACCACAAGACGCGAGGCGCATCACGCAGGTCGCGCTGCCAATTCACGCGAGGCGCATCAGACAAGTTCCAACGCGGGTCCCATCACTGGTGATGCGACTCGCGTCGATGTTTCCCAGAGCATGAAGCGGAGGCCTAATGACAGCCCAGCAAAGGCCCAAATTTGAAGGATCGTTTGGGGAAAGCTATAAATAAACCACCCTCTGCCACTGGAGGGGGAGTTCAGAAAATTTAAGAATTCAAACCTCAAGGCCTTTGAAGTATCGCTCAAGAAAGAGGAGGAGCTGAGGAGGGAAGATTGGAAGATTCTTGCTAGATCCATTTCTTCATTCGGTTTTATCATGATTTCTTCTCTTATCTCTTTCTTTATGATGTTTGAGTAGATCTTTCTTGTTTCTAGAGTTGATGTAATCTAAAATTCTGTTTGTATGCATTGAACTTGAATTTGAGTTTTTCTTGTGTTTGATTGCCTGAGTATTATTCTTCCATTGCTTGATTGTGATTGTTTGAATAAATCTTGATGTCTACTGTTAAATGTTTCTTGCATCTCTTCTAGTACTTTGACCTTGATGTTTCTTGCAATTAGATAAAGTATTTGAGGTAGATCTTAGATCCGAGAGGTGAGATCAATAGTAATTGAGAGGTGAAATTTCCATCTATTGAGAGATATTGGATACCTTTAGCAAACCAGACAATTGACTTAGGTTGAACACCAGTAAACGAGAGTTTGAGGTTGTAGATCTAAGAAGGTGAAGTTGCATATCCTTACTAGGTTCATTAAGCCAATAAACGAGAGTTGAGGTTTAGGAATAATAGGTACGGTCAACAGATCCTTACACAAGCAGATAACTCAGAAACAGGTCAAATGCTGCATTCACTCGAGGACCACGCGGGTCGCGTGGGAGACCACGTGGGTCGCGTCACAAGGGTCGCGTGAAGGTCTAGAGAGGCAGAGTTGAGGATGAAATCTGAAACCCTAGAAACTTCGTTTTAGAATCAAAGTAAAACCAAACGTTTAATTGCTTTCCTTTTCTGTTATTGAACTTAGGAATTTAAACAAATCAAACCAATCTTTTCTCAAAATCTAGTACCTAAGTGAGACAAGCAAAGGTTTAGAGTTGAACTGTACCGTCCCTGAGGATCGATACCTGATTGTACTCTTGAACGAAAGTTGTGCACTTGCAACCTAATTCGAAAGCTAAATCACGGTTTAAAAGGGTACAACTAGCTGTATCTGAAACTTTGTGTATACACTTGCGTGTGAACATTGAACTTGATTAGCTTTCTCCCTCATCGTTGAATCATTAATTGGTAAGCATGACAACAAATGTATGCAGCTGCCAACATCTTGTTGAAAGTAACTAGCTTATTGTTTCTTTGTTCGTCCATCTAAGAAAAAGATAAAATTACCGAGTCATTAGTACCAGTACAAGTTACATTGAGGGAAAGGAACAGAGAGTGGTGAAATTACGTCCCTTCCTTAATATCAAGTAAATAAATTGAGTTGTAATTTTACAGTTAAATATGAAAATGGGAAAAAAAATAAGATTAACTTACTTGGTTAAACTGCACTATTCTCTTCAATATAACTATTCTTGTAAAGAGGATTGGGGCAGTAGGTCCAACAAATACAATATGACCCTACACATTCTCAAGTGTTTTCCTAATTTAATTAAATCTGCAATAAAATTTGTTTTATTGCTCTGTGTGGAGGAAGTTATAACATGGCCTTACATGTTGCATAAATTTAACCATAACTAATTTCAGGATTATATTATCACAGTACTATGCAAATTTATTTTGCTGCTTCGTATCACAGGTGCCAATTTGCTAGCAACTAATCAATGTTATTTACACATTATTAGAACTTAGAAGGCAGGACAAAATAAATACATAGGAAAACTATGTGTAAGTTACTACAATTTTGCAAATGATTCCGTGAACAAAAGCAAATGTTGTATCATAAAAAGAAAAGAATACAACACCACAATCTTGAAACTGATCAATTACTCTCTTGGTTGTTTTTTTAACTCTTGGAGTTAAAAATTCCAAAGAAATCAGAGAAGAACTTACCTGGCGACGCTGAGAAACTCATTGAGAGAAAGAATCGCACCAAGAGGAAGATAGCGTGGAAACTAAAAAGTGATTCACTTTTGTTTATGGAGGGAAAACGAAAATGAGAAGTGTCGACGGAGGCGGGAAAAAGGGCAAAATTGGTAGATCCGTTGGTGGGCCCGTTTTTTCTTCATCTAAACCCCAATTTAGGAGTAACCATTTTCAGTCGCGTAGGGTTAACTGCTAACTCTCTAACCATTTCCCTTCCTTCCGTATTTACATTGTGAAGTAGGTGAAACTCAAAAATTGTCGTCCCTCCCTTCCTTTCCCCTTTGTTCCCCCTTTCTAGAGCACACTCTAAGGCACGAACAATAGAGATGAAACTAAAAAATAGAGATATTTTATACTTTAGTCCATTATATTTTGTAATGTATATATATTAATACATTTTATTCTTTATAAAATGAAATTACATTGCATTTGATTTTTTGGCCCCCCGTCTCTATTTATATGTATTAATACATTTTAGTCTTCTTGATGTATATGCTTCTTCATAGCGGGCAATGTTGTGACATAGTTCGAATGGTTGCTCGCTCCTTCCTCAACTTGTGTTCTTTGTTAGAAGTAAAAGGTGGTCTTAGACCAGGTAGATGTGTAGGCATCCACGAGCTTGTTGCAAGGTTTCTCTACATGGTTGGTCATAATGAAAAACACCGTCCAACGGCATTCTATTGGTGGCGTGGTAGAGCTACAGTGAGTCGTGATTTTCATAGAGTCATGAGAGCAATATTAGAGTTAGAACAAGATTTTTTAGTCCAACCTGATGGATCAAGAACTCCTCGAGAGATACCCAACAATGAAAAATTTTATCCATACTTTAAGGTATACTATAATTTACTTGTAAGCCCATAAAATTCATCAAATATGCAATGTGATACTCACTCATCATTACTTTTTAATTTTTTAATGACAGGATTATGTCGGTGCTATCGATGATACACATGTTAGGGCTAGAGTTGATGACAAAGAAGCTCCTAAATACCGTGGTAGAAAAGACAACCCAACAATGAATGCATTGGCTGCGTGTACCTTTGATATGAAATTTACATATGTCTTGGTGGATTGGGAGGGGACGGTATTTGACTCAAGAATGATTAAAAATGCATTAACTACAAGGTAACCATTTTTTTGTAAGACAATTATATTTTAAGAGAACTGCACAATTTCTGTTTTGTAATGTTTATTTCTAAAAACTTTTGTAGGAAGGTATTATTTGGTTGATGCTGGATTCATGAAAAATGTTGTTCTAGCAATAATCTTTTTCGTCTATTTGACTAATTTGTAAAAATATACAATTATTGAATTTTACGATTTCTTCTATTTTTGAAAGCTATGCAGGTTCAAGTCAAATGTAATACTTGAACTGAAGAAATCATGAAGACACTTATCAATAATACAAATTGTAAAATCATAAACTTGGTAAAGTAAGTTTGTGACTGTTTAAACAGGGAACAAACGTTGGTAACGTTTGTAAAACGCTGTAACGTTTTCAGCCTGTCAGAAACGCTGAAGTAACAGCTTGATCAAACTCAGAAGTAATTGAAAACGTTGTAACATTTATAAAACGTTATAACGATTTGAGAATGTCAGAAATGCTGAAGTACAGCTGAATCAAATTCAAAATTGAATTACAAGCGTTGGTAACGTTTGTCAATCGTTATAACGATTTAATTAAATTAGCATTGTAATGTTTGACAAAGTTTTAACGTTTTAATTAAATCTGAGCTTCAGAAATTTCTTTTTTTAATCAATATTTTATAGTATAAAATATTACATAACATTTTATAATTGTTGATAACGTTTTATTGAGCTGTCAGAAAATTGAAACCCCAAATCGCATTTTGAACTAAAATTTTGTAACGTTTTAAGTCAAACAGCTCATTTTTGAGCTGTCTCTATAAATAGGGCTTTCTTCCCAAAGCATCTTAGCCGACCCTAAACTTTTAAAATGCAATTTTACGAGAGTTTTGCTTACTCCATTGTTGTGAGAGCTTAAAACATCAAAATCTCTCAAACAACCTCAAACCCACTTCACTAATCTTGAGTTAGATTATGTTAGAGTGATATTTTGAGTGTTTCTCTTGAGTAGCTTAAACTTTGATACCTTGTTCTTATCTCTAGTTGGCCGGTTGACTTCCCGCTTGGATTGTAAGGGCTCAACGATTCACAAGTTGTAATCCTTTCGTATTGAGTAATAGAAAGACACACCTAGAAGAGGTTGCGAAGTCCCGGAGACGTAGGCCTTTGTTTTGCCGAACTCCGTTAACATCCCGCGTGTCAAATTTCTCTAAACTCATTTATTTTACTTTCAATTGAATTTATTTCAGTTTTTGAGTGATTAACGGTGCATTTAGTATAACAATAAATAGTGGATTGATTACACCATATAGAGGAGAGCGATCCTTAATTTTATTTAATCTGGCCGATCCTTAATTTTACACCGTGACTGCTTTATATATAAAAGCATAATCGCATTACATTTTGATTTGATGCTAAATGCATATAAAATACATAAAATATTAAATCGAAAAAAATCAATTGAACCTTGTATCGGTACAGTATGTTTCCTAACTCAACGGTATCTACATTTGTGCGGTTACCACTACGAATACATATAAGCATTTAATCTTTTATAAGAGTAGCTAACTTATATAAAAACATAAAAAAAACAAAAAAATCAATTAAACTTTAATATACATAATTAAAAATTAAGAATTATGGAGGTGGTTTAGCTATTTTTGGAGTACACCGAGATATGTCCTTGTAAGGTGATATATACGTAGGGATCTCAACGGGTACGATAATGGTTGGGTGAAAGTATTTCCGTACCTGTATCCATTATAAATTGTCCGTACTAGTATCCGTACCCTTACCTGCTACGGATTACCTTATCTGTACCCTATCCTTATCCGTTATGGTTGTTAGAAAACGAAACGGTAGTTGATAAATAACGGGTAATGTTCTTCTTCAAAAAAAAATAACGGGTAATGTTAGTATAACAATTATTTTTATTATTTACTAGATAACACATTAAAACACATTCATTTCACACATACATACGTGTTATGAAGGTCTAAACTTTGTCGGGATTTGCTGAAATTTATTTATGTATTTTAGTAGTTAATAAAGCGTAACACAACTATCAAGACTAGTTGGAGAATAGATATTTATTGTTCATTAATATATAATTACTCGATTAGATAACGGGTGAGAAGAGCCTTTACCCTTATCCGTTTAAATAAGTAAAAAAAAATTATTCATACTCAATAAATTTATAAAAAGAAAGATAAGTCCAGCATGGATCAGATAAATGAATAAAAGGGTGTCATTGACATCCCTATATATACGTAATTAAGCTATAACCATAAATTAGAATAGATGGACTAAGTTAACTAATGTAATTGTGCATTGTTATTGAAGATTATTCATCATGCACTTCGTCAAGAAATAAAAATTTCCAAAGTAAATGTAAAAGCTATATGAAATGCTTGACATACAGTTTATTTGGATTACTGGACTGCGGATTGCAAGTTTGCTGCACTATTTATTTATTTATTATTTTTCTGCTAATACGACGTCCACAGGATAAATTTTGCAATTTTTTTTTAATAGAACAATAAAAGCGAATACCTGACCGAGAGATAGTATTTGCGTTTTAAATACCCGGAATCGACGAGAAAAAGTTGGGATTCCTTTCCTCTTCCGGCAGCGCTTGTCGGCTTGTCGCTTGAATTTGATGTCCAGATGCTTCCCCCTTTCATTCCGAGTGCGTATCCTCTGAGATATCTCAACTTTTGCGTGACCGACGTGTCCGGTGCCTATTCGGGGGTGATGTAGGGGGTCAGTATTATTTGTGCTTTGAGATTCGTGCATAGCGTATTTAAACGATTTGGATTTTACATAAAGTCACGCAAAGTTTGAGATATCTCAGAGGATACGAATTCTTTCATTCCTGCATTTACTTTTCGCCGCACCAACTCTCAGGCTTACTTCCCTAGACTCGGCCTAAACTAATAAATGAACGAACGAATGTACAAGGACCATATATTCTATTATCTTATAATTCTATACAGATAGAATCTCGCTTATTGTTTGGTGGAATTTGTTGATCTCAATGAGATTGGTTGTAACACTTTAGTTACATGTACATACATGTTTAATTGAATATAAGTTAATCAGTTATAAAGTGAGGAGTATTTTTATAATACTAAATTAACAATATTGAATTTACAAATATAACAAGAAACATATATGATCTTCTTTTGTTATTACGTATCATGATTATTTATATTGTTAAGTATTACGTATCATGATTATTTTTAACCGCGCTATAGATCTTTACATATCGCTCTATCTGTTTATCATCTTTAATGTTAAACAAAACGTCCATTTACATGTTTCGAACAACACATAAATCTTTTTATTGTGTTTAGAATATGCATTCAAGTTTCCAAATTTATTCTTTAGTATATAAGTATATGAAAAAAGATATTCCAACTCAAAGTCTTAGGATTATAACATATTTCTAAATAAGTTATTTTATGTTATGTGTATATTTTGTTGATAGAATGACTAAGCATAAATATAATTATGCTGTTAAAGCATTTTCAATCCTACGATTAGTTACAATCATAATATTGATCTCCACTATTTACCTATCAAATCAATTTTTTGCAACCATGCAAGGTGAATTTAACTCTACAGTTTATTTCAATTTTTATTTATAAAATCCATTCAATATTCTAATATGTTTTATTCCCCTGCAATTGTCGTTGAAGGTGCTATTGGTACGGATAAACCAGAACCAAGTAACGATTTACAAAACAGGAAAGTTCGCAGAGTGCGGATCCTCTGAGATATCTAACTTTTGCGTGACCGACGTGTCCGGTCCCTATTCGGGGTGATGTAAGGGGTAGTATTAAAGTCTGCTTTGTGATTCGTGCAGAACGTATTTAAACGGTTGAGATTTTCCATAAAGTCACGCAAAGTTCAAGATATCTCAGAGGATACGAATTCAAGTTCGCACAGGCATAGCTAAGCCTAAGCAGGCTTACAGTTCGAGAATTTTCTATTCCATATTTCTTGTCTCTCATCGGCGTGCTGCTCCCCCTCTCTCTCTCTTACGCGTCACCTCGCGTTTCGCGCGATCAAAGCTGGAGAGGCTTCGCGCCTTCGATCCTGGTCGTTAGATCTAGGGTTTGGCCAAAATATGCTATCCCGGGAGACACCGGTGCAGCCTCCGGTCGGCGTTGCCGACTGGATGAGGTGCGGTGGCGCGGAGCTCGAAGGGAGATCTGAGACCAAGGCTCTACTCCTCAACAAGCCACACGATCGTAAGAATTTTTTCCGTGGTTTCCTTTTCTGAATTATGGTTATGTAAAACTTTCTGTTCCAGTACCATAATATCGGTCAATTATGATATCACAGTTACTGATGTCTTACCATGTGTTTTCTCCGCATAACTATTATTTTTTTTCAGCTGCAATTACTAATTATTGATCAAAAAGTTTTCTCATTCTGTAGTCAAATCGATGCAGTTAGTCTTTTCAGATATTATTTTTTTTGGTGAAAACGAAGTCCCGCAGCCATAATTTCTACCCGGGAGGGGTGGGGGGGTAAACCTAGCACCCTGCACCTAAACCACTAAACTATTTACCCATTTTTATATCGATTGATTTCATTTTAATTGCTGATTAACGCGCTATTATTAACTGGTTTACTTGTGTTTATAGTAGCATTTATTCATGCTACTTAATTTAAACTGAATTCCATTTGAATGGCTTGTAATTGTAGTGAATGAAGAGACACTATTGTCGCTTGCACATCAAAATTACAAGGTGGGAAAGTACTCAGAGGCTCTCGAGCACAGCATTGCTGTATATGACACAAATCCTTGCCGTACTGACAATCTCCTCCTCCTTGGCGCCATTTATTACCAGGTCAGCTCGCTACCAACTCTTATTCGAAATATATTGCTTTTTTTAAGACAATTACGTACAGCGAGTGTGCATGCCTGCCTCTTCATTAGAATGACAATTTTTTGGGGACCCTTGACAAGCGGGAACTTGGTCTGCAGTTCTATACATCACAGCTGACTAGCCTTATTTAATATGAGAAGGATCTTTTGTGCTCTAGTTTTTTTGTTTGGAATTTGCTCCAAATATTTGTTCCTCTTAGGTTTAAGTGTAAAAGGATATTGTGTCTTATTTTCTAATGGTATGTGATATTTTCCTTAAGTGCAAAAGGATATTGCTCCAAATATTTGTTCCTCTCTGTTTGCATTTTAGTCTTTAATCTTTTGAGTTTTTGAGCTGCATTGATATTTCACCTGAAAAACCCAAATTTGATAGTCAGAAATGAGAAGAAGATTGTACTGATTGTTGTTCTTGTTCTGGATGTTTGCACTGGTTTGTTTTAGTCTTATTTTATGTTTGTTTCATGTAGTTGCGTAATTATGACATGTGCATAGCAAAAAATGAAGAAGCAATTGCCATTGATCCTCGATTTGCGGAGTGTTATGGAAATATGGCGAATGCTTGGAAGGTATTTGGTTATTGTTATTTCTATTCCTTTGAGCATTTTCTTCTTACTGTCAGACTTTGTTAGATATTCTAGCAGGACATTTTATTTTGTTAACAAATGGTTGATAATTCTTATATTTATTGCTGCTGCTAAAATTTTGAGATACATGGAGAACTTTTGGTATTCTTCTGTGCATGCCTAATTGCTATATCCATTGTTATGTCATGCAAAATGCTAATTGCAACTCCTCTCATTTCAGGAAAAGGGTGATATTGAGCGTGCCACCCGTTATTATTTAACTGCTATTCAGGTTTCCTTTTGGAACTCATCTCCCTCTTTCCCCTCTTGCATTCCATCTTGTTCATGTTTCGTTGGCTGATGTTACTTTATTTTTATTTCCTAGCTTCGGCCGAATTTTTGTGATGCTTGGTCTAACCTGGCTAGTGCCTACACCAGAAAAGGAAGGTTAACAGAGGCAGCTCAATGCTGTAGACAAGCTCTAACATTAAACCCTCATTTGGTGAGTTCTCATCAATTTCAGTTTGCAAGAGATTTGAATTGACTTTGTAATAGGTTTATGTTGGAATTTGAAACTAATTTGAGCATAAAATGTTGAGCTAAAAATATATATCTTAAAGAGTTTAGATGTAATTGATAAACTTGTTTAAAAAAAAGGTTAAACAAGTATTCTGAAGTCAGAAAACTGAGCTTTCAGAGCTTACATGTTACTGTAGAAACCAATGTTATTAAAACCAGACCGGACCGGACATCGACCCGGTAAACCTTCGGGTCAACGGTTCACTGGTCAGATTGGTGGGTCGACCGGTTCAACTGCATTTTCTTTTTTAATTATAAAATAAATGGACATTGACATACTAATACATGGACCCTAACATACTGTAATTGGATTAACTATTAAGTAAAGCTTATAATTAACTTAATAAGTAGTTTTGATATGAAATGGACTAATACAGTTTGGTTTGACCTTAATATGTTTATTTACATATGTTGCATGAACACTGGAAAACAGCTTCACATAATTTAGAATATTGAGCATTTCATCAAACATATTGAGAGCGTTAAACTATACAATACGAATAACGAAATTATGAGCTCGTCAAACTTCCAAATTCCAAATGCTACTTAGAGCAATGGAAAATGCTAAATTATTTGCATCCAAGCAATCTAAGGCACAACATAACATTTTGCAAATCTCATAATAGCATGTAGCCATATGCTCCAAGTGCTAGGCTGCTATGCATACACAACAACACAAGTAATGATAAGATTAAATTAATTTTTGAATGAGATTACTTGTAGGCTACAGCTTGGCTTAGAGCGTTGAACCAATGAAGTTAAGACTTGAGGATTCTCTTTTCATGCTTCGGTTTAAACTATAAATTAAGATTTTATGTTTTCCTAGTAACACGGATGGATATGTTTTTCACTTCCAAGGCTTTGTAAAAAGAGCTTTGCAAATCCAAAGATTATTACCTTGTAATAGCTTGAGGGCATTAAGCTTCAGTAAAATGTAAAAGAAAACCAATTATTTTCATAAAACTGCACTAATAATTTGGTTTGAACATTTTATCAAACACATTGAGGGCATTAGACTCTTACACTATGGGGTTAAATATCATCCTTCTAGGTGCCTTTTACAAACTGAAATGTCACAAATCATATGAGATACATTATTTGCTTTTGACTGCGAATTCTAATCACTAGAAGATGATGAGGATAAGCTTCTCTTTGATTGAATGATGAGCCCTTCACTGTAAGACTGGACGTGGGAAGATTTTGAAAAAAGATCAACACAATTTCTCCCATTTCCATCGATCTCTCCAAATTATGACAACTTTTCAATCCAACTAGAGAAAAGATGGGAAAGAGATCGAAAGAAAAAGGGAATCCAGAGAAAGAAAGAAGCATCGATAATATAGTCTGTAGACGCGAAGAAAACTTGGGTTTTTTTCTTTGAACGGTTCATCGTTTTTTCAAAAATATCGTTCAATTAACCCGGGCTTTGACCGGTCCAATTACTTATCTGGTCTATTCAGCAGACCGAACCGGTGTAGCCTCCGGGTCCGGTTTTAATAACACTGGTAGAAACTAAGTTTGCAGATCAGCAGAATTAAAAAAAAAACGTCGGATGTAAAAAAAGTGGGATTTGAAATACATCAGCTTATGTGCTTTTTCAATGGAATGTAATAACCAAAAAGTGAAATTTAAATTTGTACAGTTAAGAATATCTAGAATTTAACTGGTCCCTGAACTTAATAGTGTCTCAAGACCAAGCCAAGAATGAAAAGGGAGGCCAAATAAGCCCTGGCCTCCTCCTCCTCTCGCTCACTTCTAAACTTTAATCCCTGCCCACGCGTCACTTCTATGCGAGAGAGAGGGAGGGAGGGTAGCCACTGCCAAGATTTTTCAAAAAACAAAAGGGAGGGAGAGAGAGAGAGAGAGAGAGAGACGATGTCTGGATTCAGAGAGGCAGGCACTACCTTTTGGCCAAAGCCGAATCTACGGAATTTGGTTGCCAAGCAGGAGAAGCAAAAGGAGGGAGGGGAAGGTTGGGTAAAGAGAAGGAAAGAGAAGGGAGAGGAAAAGGAGATTTGCTGGAGCAAGAAAGAGTACAAGGGCTGTGAGCCCTATCCTAAACCTCTGTTAAACGTTACGTGGAATTTAAACAAAATGCAGATAGGCTTCAGTACTTTAATTGTATTGTTTACGACCCTGTTAAGTTTAAATTTAATTATCAGTATTTTATTTTTTTTTAAGTAGGGGCAGTTCTTTTCCTCTTTTGGAACTAAATTGGGCTGATTTTGTATGCTGTTATTTAAAGTATTAACATTTGTGTATAAATTGGCATTAACCTTATAAATTGGCATTTCTATATAAAACAGGAAACGACCCTAACTACACTACGATTCTAATTTAATAGCACAAGTGACCTAGCATATTTAGAACTAATCAAACTCTACACTGTCGCAACTGATGTCTCCATTTTTATTCGAATCAAGAGGAACTAGATGATGGTGAGACGTGCCACACTATCTTTCAATAAATTAATAAATGGGGAAAGTGATTAGGGTATTAGACGAGGGAAGTTCACAAAGCAAAATTAAGTGTTGTTGTTGCTCTTCTTCTGTTTGTCTTGATTCCTATTCTAATCGTCAAGATTGCTTCCGCTAATTGAAATGTCTTGCTGATGTACTCTCTATTATTCTTCTTTTCTAATTAAATTTAGTAGATAATAATATTTACCTGCTACTTTTCCTTCATTTCAGGTCGATGCCCACAGTAATTTGGGGAACGTAATGAAGGCCCAAGGTCTGATCCAAGAGGTAAGCCAATAATCATTTGGATACTGCTATTCTGCTTATTTCTTTTATATTTGTGTTCATCGGACATTAATAGGATGAACCCAACCTTTTTTCCCGACGTAAAACCTCAATTAGAATGTTTAAAAATATCTATAATTTTTTTTGCTGCTGAGTTTTAAGGAAAATTATAAAAAACATATAAAGCATATTTCTTTTCCAATGCAAAAAGGAGTGCCCATGAAAAAAAAATCATGGGCAATATTGTTATTGCACATGATTATTGCTGTGTAACCAGAATTGGCAAATTATAAAACAAATTAATGCATATATTTCCTCAAATTATTGCCGGGTCACCATAATTAGCAAACATCTTATTCCTCGTTAAACTATTGTGCCCATCATAAGAGCCTGTACACTGCAACCAGGTTATTTTTCTTTTTTCTTATTTTTGTAATTCACGGGGCAATATGTTTCAGGCTTATAACTGCTACCTTGAGGCATTGCGCATTGACCCCACCTTCGCAATTGCGTGGTCTAACCTAGCTGGTCTGTTTATGGAGGGTGGTGACCTTAATAGGGCACTTATTTACTACAAGGTTGTATTTTGTTTGTATTCCCTTTCTCATATATCTAGCAAGGATATCATACCGGACAATGCCCCTCTCCGCAAGTACCTGCTGGTACTTCCTAGCCAGAGATTGATTCCGGATGAATCACAATATATTTTATTTTTTGTTTGTTTTGCTTTATTGCTGTCATCTTGTTTAATTGGTTTAATAATTTCTCGATGGTTTAGTTGCGCCTAAAATATCAACCCATTATATTGGACCCATGCCACTTTGGTGCTGTGGAGCTTCATTTATATATCTGATTGTGCATTTGCTCTTCTTACTATATATTCTTTTCATCATATATAGTAACTCATCTTTAGTCTTATGATATGGCATAACTTACCTTTGTTAATTAAAGAAGTGTTCCATTTTCCTAGGTGCCTCTACTTTTTAAATCCTTAATAACAGAAAAAAAATCTAAAGTCAAATAACTAAATAGATCCCATCTAACAGTTCTATATTTGTTATTTGAGTTCTATAAATTTGCTATTAAGTATTGAAAAACATGAAGACATGGCAAATGGTATCATTTGAACCATCTTCAAATTATTTATACTTAAACTTGTATAGCAACTGGCTAATTTTTATTTGACTCTCCGTAAGGACACCAGCTAAGATGTGTCTTCTTGAATGGCGAGAAGCAATCTTGAATTTATCAGTCAGATATCCCTAACAATTTTCCAAATTCTGGTGTTCGCAGGAAGCTGTTAAGCTTAAGCCGTCCTTTGCTGATGCATACCTTAACCAGGGAAACGTGTACAAGGTAAGTCTCAGGAAATTGTGGCAAAAGATAGAAAAAGCCATTGTTAGATGTTGGGAATGGGAATAAAACAATATACATCTCTTTTTTACTTTGTTCAGGCAATGGGGATGCCTCAGGAGGCCATTTTATGCTACCAACGTGCACTCCATGCTCGCCCCGACTATTCAATTGCTTATGGTAAGTGCTAACATGTTATAGATGATTCTTTTGAGGATGGTTGAGAAGTAAATAGAAATACAAAATCTTTAGTGTCTTCTCAAGTTTTAAGGACATGGGACCGCATTCATATGCTTATACATGTCTTGTTGCATGTATGCTGGTATGTGCCCAGTACAGGTACTGTGACAATACTGTACTAACTAGTGCCAGTTGGTAACCCACACAGCACTGAGCATATGTGAAAACAATTGACGGTTTTATCTCGTTACTTATTCCTCAGGTACGAAAAGTTAAAAGAGTTTAAGCACTGGTTCAACCATGAGAGAATGAATAGTGCCTTTCCTCTTTTTCCCAATTTGAAAACTGTGTGGGGCCCGGTAAAAACAGTAGTATAATAGAAAGGTAAGGGGGCCACAAATTTACATGCAGGTAATCTTGCGAGCACCTACCATGAGCAAGGACATCTTGACTTGGCAATTGTACACTACAATCAAGCTATCATCTGTGATCCAAAATTTGTGGAGGCATACAACAACCTGGTACGAAATTTAATTTTCTGCTTGTAGTTTGAATTTCTTGTATTTTTGTTGGATGATACACCTTTATACTCGTGGCTTGCATAACATGCTATCAACTTGCGTTAACGTTTAGAATTGGCTGACATTTTATGTGATCCAAATGGGGTCCATAGAATAACATGGAATTGCTTTACTAACTCTTTTAATTTTGCTTGGGCCTTTTGTCGAGAAATGTGCATTCTTATACACCTATCCAACATGGAAGCATCTAATAGCTTAGGAAATCACAGGGAACAAAAATATGTTTAAGTCGCTCCTCCAAAGGGAGACATCTTATTCAAGGGAAAGAATAGGGATGCAGGGTTGAGATATTCCTCCTGTCTTGCATGTTTTATAGGAAATTGTTGTTTGTTTATTTATTTTTTCTTGTTTTTTGGGGGTTCCGAGGACAGATATATGATACGCATATGGTTCGACTTTAATTTCCTGAGGACAGTTAGCACACAATAACTTTTGCTTCTTTATTTGTTTCCTTCCTTTTTGGCAATTTCCACTGTAACTCTTGCATTTTCATATTTCTACTACCTCAAGATTTTAATTTTGGATAAATCCTGTTTGCTTGGATATTGTGAACCAATGTGGTAAAGTATCTATTTGAACATGCAGGGCAATGCACTAAAAGATTCTGGCAGAGTAGAGGAAGCAATGAATTGCTACAGAGTACTTCTCTCTCTCTTTTCTTTCTCTCTGAAGTAGCTTATATGTGGCAAGCTAATTCTTTCTTTTTTACTACTGTGTATAGTCTTGTCTCGTCATGCAAGGAAATCACCCACAAGCACTCACTAATCTGGGAAACATTTATATGGAATGGTAATAGTTCTATTTTTGTTAATCTATATCTTCAGGAGGTTAGTGCTCAACAGTATTATCAACATAAGATATTTTCCTGGTTCAACAATCTTTTGGAATCTTAAAGGTCTATTTTTTTAGTTGCCAATAAATGAAAAGATGTATTATACCTGATTTTCATTCTAGTCCAGTGATATTAGTTCCGGTACTAAGCTGGATGTAGGAAGGAGCTACCTATACTGCATAGTAGCATTCTTGTTTTGTTTGACTTCTCTACCTTCTGTATTAAAGTGCGCAATTTAATAAGAATTTGTGTAAATTGACATTTGATCAAGGTTTGTTTGTATAATCTTTGGGTGGTTAGGGTGATAGTTGGAATAAATTGGGTCTTAGCTGATAATAAATGGAGGCATATATTGTCTCTCATTTTGATTACAGTCCGGCAATACTAGTCCCGGTACAAAGCTGCATGTAGGCAGGCATTACCTGTACTGCTTAATTGCTTTATCTCTTTTATTTTAGCATTTTATTGACATTTTTACCTTCTTTTAAAAGCGCACAGATTAATATGAATTTGTGTAGGTTGGCATTTAATTAAGGGTGACAGTTGGAAAAAAATTGGTCTTATTTACTATTTGGGAACATATTACTATATCAACTATGTAATGTCACCAATATAATCCTTGGTTAAGAATCAGGACCTTTCTGCTGATTCTTCGTGATCATATCCTGAGTCATTTTGAAAAATTTGATCAATTTAACTTGGAGGATATTTGTTTGTTACTGTAGGAACATGGCTACCTTGGCAAGTTCGTTTTACAAAGCAGCGATAGCTGTGACCACTGCACTGTCTTCTCCGTTCAACAACTTGGCTGTCATATACAAGCAACAGGTATTTGTTGACTTGCATAATTGCTTCTCCACCATGTATTTGGTGATTCCAGTAGCAGAACTTCAGATATGCAAAACATTTTCCTAGATGAAGCTTGAATGAATGTTGTGGAGCACACGCTGGAGTCTAGAAACTTTCCTTTTATAATGGATATCTCTGCATTGTACATTATGCAGTGTGTTTAGTAATTTATTTTTTGGACAAACATCATTGAATGAGGCTTTAGATTATGTACAAATGTTGGTTTGATCTTCTTTCTGGGCCATATTATAAAGATGAAAAATATAGCATTTAGTATTTGAGGTGTGATGTTGGTTCTGCCCTGAATTTTATCAGCTTAATCACATGATTTCCTATTGGAGGTATCAGTTCAACCAATTTCATGTCATGATTTGACAGGGAAACCATGCTGAGGCTATTCTATGCTACAACGAGGTACTAAGAATAGATCCGATGGCGGCGGATGCATTGGTCAATAGGGGAAACACATTGAAGGAGGTTGGTCGTGTCAGTGAGGCCATTCAGGATTATATACGAGCAGTTACGGTTAGGCCAACCATGGCTGAAGCCCATGCAAACCTTGCTTCAGCTTACAAGGACAGGTAGAACTACATTTGTTTTTCTTAGCTACAATTCTGTTTAGTAAAAGTTCAATCCTTGTTTAAGCTGATTAACTTTAGATGGTTTTTATACTGGCCGTCAGTTTGAGTCTAATTGCCGTCGAGTCTTTCATTTGTGAAATAATTCATGCTCTTTGCAACCTGAACAATACCTTTGTTTCCTGGATTTCTCAGAGTTGGTTTTTCAAGTCATGTTGTAACATAAGGCAATTAGCTAAAATTAAGGTGCAAGTTCGAATAATAAATTACTTTCACTGACCAAACTATATCTTCTGTCTTGGCTACTGTGGGGGGGTAGATTCGCAGGGAATGGACTTTTGCTGCATTAGTTTTATGTGTTTAGGTTGTATCTGTGGTCTGATTTTGTGAGATGCCTTCATTTGCAGTGGATTAGTGGACCCAGCTATAACTAGTTATAAACAAGCTTTGTCACTGCGACCCGACTTCCCAGAAGCTACTTGCAACCTTCTGCATACATTACAGGTGAGCTACTGCTTTGTGGTTATTTGAAGTCAGCTTTTAATACCCCTTAAACTCTTTTTATTGACTTTTTTTTCTGGTGAACTGTCAGAATATCTTGATAAACTCCTTTATTTGTTTGCTTGTTTTGCCTAACCCCGTTTCGCTAAAACAATCTTATGATTTGCATTAATTTAGCATCTAAAGTGATATCCTCCATTAATTGTTGGCTTCTGTCAGTTTACCCATTCCACTAAAGTGACTGTAATGTGTCTGTATGTTTGATTAACAGAATAATACTTGTTTTGCTTCAAGAATTCTGAAAGATTCATTATTTGTAGCACAGTTCTGAACTAGTTATGTTCAAACATAAATTGATTGGTTTTGTCTTGATAGGGTATTACATTAGTTTTCTCTGTTTTTCTATAAACAGTAATGAGAGCATGGAATTAAAGGTAAAATAAAAGAGATACAACTTAACCCCCTTACTGCGGCGAAACAGAACTTTTGAAGGTCTTGAGTAAACAAAAATGTTAAGGGAACCTCAGTAATTTTATCCTGTTCTCACGTACTCCCCCTTGTCTTTGTTTTCTTGGCGTGCAGTGCGTCTGTGATTGGGAGAACAGGGATCAATTGTTCCTTGAAGTTGAAGATATTATCAGACGGCAGATCCAGGTTATAAATCATTCAATTCTTTTTAGATATTCTGCTTCAGCAGTTGTAGAATGTCTCAAATTCTAGTGTAGTTTAGTAATTGGCACATCTATCATCTTAAGTATTAAGTTCTTTCCTTTCAAAGAGACCGGCCATTATTCTGGTGTAGTAACAAAAGGATCTCTTCTTGGGGCTTTTCTTGTATTTACATCTTCTCATAGGGTTTTCATATCTGGTACATCTTTTTTTATTAATTTCTTTTGTATTGGATGGCAAATGTAATTAAATATTATTCTACGGTACAGAATAATATCCTCCCAAGTGTGCAACCATTCCATGCTATTGCTTACCCGATTGACCCCATACTTGCATTGGAAATCAGGTACTAGACCTTTACTTATCAAAATGTTTAATTTTACTATAAAAGATCACATAATTTTGCTTTTGGCCCCAGATATACATTTCTCACTTATGGTATTATTACATTTTGTAAATTTCCATGAATGATCGGCATAATGTGTTATTCAGTTTAATTTCATTCGCTCAGTTCTCCAAGGAATTTATCAAGGTTTACTTTCCTATAGCAAGACATTAGTGAATAGAATAAGTGAGAGTTATATCAAGATTGAAGCATGTTCTGGAAAGACCATGTACATACCTCCAGTGAATCCAAAACAAACAGCAATGATTAGGGGGAGGGACAAATGGTCTTTACCTGTAGAACATAACATTTTTCTTTTATAAGCATAATTATGGTTGCAATTGAATGGAAACAATGCATTTTCTTGTTTTGTTTCAGCTGCAAATATGCTGCTCATAGTGCTTTGGTGGCCTCCCGTTTTGGGCTCCCTCCTTTTGCCCATCCACCAGCAATTCCTGTTAAAAAAGGTCAAGGTCGTTTAAGAGTTGGGTAAGTCACATTTCAATTCTTATATTTCTTCGTTTACTGGAAATAGAGTTCATGTTCTGTACCAGTTAAGTTAGGTCCCGCCGAAGGCACACTGGGTTAAGATCAGAATCTTGGTTAAGGCCAGGTGGCAGATTTTGAAAGTGGCATTTATGTCATAGTGGAGGGTTGGTGTCCGCTGAAATCTTGAATAGGTTCAACTGAGTGCAAACTCTGTTCATATTAGATTGGAAACATAGTTGGGTGCTAGCTAAATTATTGAAACTTGCTTCGATATGTAATTACAGTCGTGTCAACAAATTAAGTCTCAAGTGTAAATTGATGATTAATATGTCTCAGTTTTACATTGGTGCTCTCTTCATACCTACTTGATCACAAGTGTTGGTTTACTCAACTGGTTAAATTTGGTTGTCTTGTTGAATTTTTTCAGGTATGTTAGTAGCGATTTTGGTAACCATCCTCTTTCACATCTCATGGGATCCGTTTTTGGGTTGCATAACAGAGACAACATTGAGGTTATTAACTTAATTCAATTCTTGTATGTGATGTTCACTACCTTAGCAGTAGCTGTTGGGTTCAGAAATTCATATCACCAGTATAGATTGAATTCTGTGATTGCTGAACTTTCTAGAGATGTTTCAGTACCGAAGTTGGGGGTATTTCTAAAAGTACCATTAAATAGGGTGTGCAACAGAGCTTTGAGATTCTTTAAGAGCTGTATTTGATTATTCAACAAGCTCATGAAGAAGTAATGAATAGGAATTTAACAAAATCTGAAAAGCTGAGATAGTCAAATTTGTGTTTTGGATATTTACTCACGCAAGGCTAATACTTGTAGGTATTTTGCTATGCTCTTAGCCCAAATGATGGTACTGAGTGGAGGCAAAGAACCCAGTCTGAAGCAGAGCATTTTATCGACGTCTCTGCCATGACATCTGATATGATTGCTAGATTGATCAACCAAGACATGATCCATATCCTAATTAATCTCAATGGTTATACCAAGGTTAATTATTATTCTGTATAATTTTTGGGCTATATACATTAAGCACTGAAAGCTTAACCGGAGGCTTTTTGAGATCTTTGGCTACTTGTGCATTTTTTTTTTAAAAAAAGAAAAAGAAAATTACCTGCAAATAGCATCCAAGATTTCTCGTAGTCACGACTAACATCAGATACAAATAATAATTAACAATAGCCATTAAGAAGCGACTGCCATTAAATACTTTGTCTGTTTCCGAATACATTTTATTATTCTCATGATAGCAACAACCATTTAATCCTTGTTTTCAAATAACAAAGCTAGTGTTGTGCTAGTTTGATAAAAAAAAAGGGTTATTCTGTTTAAATGTTGACAGCTTTGTCTCATTGTACGATCTTTGATTTCTGCTAAAGCAAATTGGGCTAAAATTATTCCCATATTACTGGGACATGAGATCACAAAATTGTATGGACAGTTGTTTGATTTATTTGACTGGCGATGAAATGGTTTAGGTTTAAAATCTTTTGTTTGTTTTGCTTGACATATTTATGTTGGATGCATTGCTGATAAGCTAGAAGATAATAATAGTTGTTAGAAAATGTTGGGGGTGTTACCTGAGAATTTGTTAAGCAATTGGGTGCAATTTCTACAAATTAAAACTGAAACAAGCAACATGGATGGCCACTGTTATTTAGTGTGGTCCAATTATGGGTTAGGGATCCAAAACTCTAATAACCAGTGTAAATTAAAATTTTCCTGCTGAATTATCTGCTTTCTTATTTTTCAGGGGGCAAGGACTGAAATTTTTGCGATGCGGCCATCTCCAATCCAAGTTTCCTACATGGGGTTCCCTGGGACTACTGGTGCAACATATATTGACTATTTAGTAACTGATGAGGTTGAACATCTGATTTTCTGACTTCCTTTCCAGTTTCCACTTTCAAGTATGAATTAGTTATTTAATATTTTTTTCTTTAATTTTTTTTTGCAGTTTGTGTCACCAATGCAGTATGCACATATTTATTCAGAAAAGCTTGTACACCTTCCACACTGTTACTTTGTGAATGACTACAAGCAGGTAAATTATCGAAGTTCTTACTTCTATACTGATGTTGGTTGTTGAGGGAGATTTTGTCCAAACCCCAGTAAGAGGAATAATTTGAGGCAGGTCAAAAATGGATAAAGTAGGTCAAGACCAATGGGTCGAATAGGTCATACAACAAAAAATTACCACAATTGCTGCAGCATTAGACCTAATAGTTGCTGCACCAATCTGGTGTGCTATTGTTTCGACATTTTGTTATCTCTCTTGAAATCAATTTTGTCACGTCTTCAATTGCTTATTTCCAAAACCTCATTTGAACTCCAAATTAAAGAGAGAGAAAGTAATGCAAGATAGAATAAAACAAATTAGCGGTCTGTCTGTGACCCTGTGATACAGATCTGTACTGTTGCATGTCCTCACTTGAACACTTTTGAAGACATTTTGTGCATACAACTCTGAGATAACAGCAAGTAGGATGAAGTGCTTGTTTTTAGTAATAATAGATTCTCTTTTATAAATGACAGGCTAACCGGAATGTGCTGAGCACTGTGTGCCCTCATAAACGGTCAGATTATGGGCTGCCAGAGGATAAAATTATTTTTGCTTGTTTTAGTCAGCTTTATAAGATGGATCCAGATATATTTAACACTTGGTAAAGTTTCTAAATATACATTTCCAGAAATCATGCATGACATTGATTTTGTTTTTTTTTAACTCAGAGATCGCTGGGCCAACATATTATATTACAACAACTTATAAAGTTTTCAAAAAAATCATTTCAACAGATGAATTAAGCATCCCAATGGAACTTTATCAGATAGTGTTCAATTACCATTTGCTCGTGAAAGCAATGATGTCAACATTAAGATGCCTTTTCTTTACACTTGATTAGCAATTTTGACATAAAAAGCCTCATGCTCCTCTTATTATTGTTTGCAAGGTGCAATATTCTCAAACGGGTTCCAAACAGTGTGATGTGGCTTCTTAGGTTTCCAGCGGCCGGAGAGATGAGAGTGCGTGCTTGTAAGTATTTAGTAGCAAACAAAAAGAATATTATTTATATTACATATTGATAGACGGATACCATTTTGGACATTCAGTTTAAAATTTCAATCTTGAAATTTGCTCCATTTACTTGTTCATTTACAAATAGATCTTAAGGGTGAATTGGGGCTTCATTGGGGTTTAAGTTGATTCAGGTCTAAATTGGGTGAAGTTGGGAGCATTTTTTAAAACTGCCAATATTGAGGTATAAACGTTACTCTTAGCTTTCATACATCATTCTTAGATTTTTTTTGTGTGTGTGTGTGTGTTGGTAGATGCTGCCTCGAAAGGTGTAAGGCCAGAACAGATAATTTTTACGGATGTAGCTGTGAAAGATGAGCATATAAGACGGAGTGCCTTAGCTGACCTTTACCTTGATACGTATGAATTCATACTTCTATTCTTATTCCCAAATTCTTTCATATTTGAACTGTGATAATTTACGCCTTTTGATTTGATCCTGACACCAAGCTTGGTTATTACATTTTAATCTATTTACAAAAGATTAGTGACTACCCAGCCATCTTCAGCATGTTAATAGAAGTAAAAAATAGTAGACTACATGACACTTGCGCTGTTGCTATCATTAAAATGATTATTTTATTATTGTTTGCTTAATGGTACAACTAATTGTCACTTGCCTATTTATTTCTGTTGGTCAGACCATTATGCAATGGGCATACTACTGGTACCGATGTTCTGTGGGCTGGTTTGCCTGTGATAACTTTACCTCTGGAGAAAATGGCTACTAGGGTTGCTGGTTCTTTGTGTATGGCAACTGGCCTTGGCGAAGAGATGATTGCTTGGAGGTAGGTGTTATAATTCTATTTGATTTATCGGTGCAGAATGCCATGCTTCTATAATCATTATAATAGCATCAAGTACTTCAGTACTTGTTTAGAGTCAGTTAACTTGTACCAGCTAGTTTTTGACTTGCTGTTTTCTGTTGCCTTTTTTGTTCTTTGTTCTTTTTAGTATGAAGGAGTATGAAGAGAAAGCAGTTGCTTTAGCTCTCGACCCCTCCAAACTCCAGTCACTAAGAACTAGGCTCATGGAGGCCCGTCTGACTTGCCCTTTATTTGACACTCATAGATGGGTTAGTTTTCAAGTATTGTCGTTTCTGGTTTGACATATTAACCATTATGCAGTTAAAACAAAAAAAATACTCTAGTGCAATTAGCACCCAATTCCTGGTTGCCTGTGACAACGTGAAGCATTTTTAAATCACCTCAAATATGAATATTCTGCATTTGGCAACAGTAGTATCCAGCGTTTCAAAATGCGATCGCATATACGAGTATTCGGCCGCCTGTCTGTGGTTTGCATATACGGGTGTTCGGCTGCCTGACACAATATGCAGGGCACATGTGGCCTTGTCGTGCGTGTCTCTGGCTTGCATATACGGGTATTCGGCCGCCTGACACAATATGTAGGGCACATATGTGGTTCTGCCACACGGTTTGACTTTGAGGCAAGCCACAGATAATCAGCGCACACGAGGCATACCTCAAAATTGGCTTTAAAAGGCTGCTATTCTGTGATTCAAACTGTGGACTTGAGTGTTCTTATCCAAGCGTTGGACCATCAAGCTTGCTCACGCTCATGTGCACACACTTTAATTAATTAATTATATTCTTTGTATGAAATACATTGCAAGAGAACTGAAATCCATAAAATTAAGTTGCACATATGTATCTGCATATAAATCCATTTTTATAGCTTTTACAAGAAAATTCATTGTTCTTGTTTTCATGGGGGGGCATTTCATTTTTTGAGTATTTTGCATGACCTGCCATTGTCCTATCAAGCCAAGGATACAGACTTCCTTGCACCTTGAAGAGTACATAAATATTGATGTTGGCTGATGGTTTCAGGTTCAAAATCTGGAAAGGGCCTACTTAAAAATGTGGAGCTTGTACTGTGGTGGCAGCCACCCTCAGCACTTCAAGGTGACAGAGGATGATACTGAGAGATAGAAGCATACCGGTTTTGTATAGAAAGCAAAGAGCTGTGTGCTACCATGGTGTATCAAGTGCCGTGCCCATAGTGTATATGTTAGGTGTATCTATATTGTATGAGTATTAATTTTAGTGGGTATTTGGGTTAGCTAACTTATTGCTAGTTTAAAAATGCCGGTCTATTGTAGAGTTGTATCAAGCTTTTTTTAGAAATGGTCAGGACTATTGCTCAGGGGCTATAGATGATTGTGAGGTACCCAAATGCATAGTTTAGGTTCTGTTGTGCTTATTTGGTTGGTCTGTGTATTGTGTTCTATTAGATATTTTGTTGGCTGTTTTTTAGCCTTTGATATGTTTTCCCTAATACCATATTGTTGTGTTCCCATGATAGGCAGCCCTCCCCGATGTAAAAAGATCTGAAATTAAAATTTTCTAACTGAACTTTTAAATTGAAGCACCTGGTTTTCACTTCCTAGCATAAATTTTGGTTCGCATACGGGTAGTGCGGTTTTTAGTTTCTTAAAAAAATGTTTAAGCTCCTGCAGGAGGGATAAAAGAAGGTAAAATTGCTTCGTAAAAGCTTTAATGGGTCAAGAGAGAGCAAATTGGTTTCCCATCTAAAGCATGAGGTCTTCAATTTTTTGTGAAATAAATAGCACAGCTCGAAACATCAAAGAGAATTCTTTCCAGACCAAAGAGCTCTTCAGCGAAATCGGCAAGTTGACTTTAATTTGTTATTCTAACTATCTTCCGTCCGATAAGCAAAAGAAATCACACTTCTCATATTATCCTCATCTTGCTTTTCCATAAAAAGGGTGGAAAAATAGAAGAAAAATGAAATGAAATGGAGCGCTAATATTTAACATATCAAGTAACATTGAGAAGTTGCAGCAGCGATGGAGCTAGAGAGCGAGCTGCGGTATTTTAAAGTTTGCTTGAAATGCTGTGTACATTATGAGTCATTAACCAGGGAGTCCCTTGGTTTTGGGTAAATTAGACTAGGGATTCTTGTAAATAAATAACCATTTTAACTTTTATTAATACAAATATTAGCAAGCCATTGCTTGCTGACCTTAGAAAAAATTAGAGAAGTTTCGAACAGGGAGAAATCTGCGCAGTATTAGGGGCCCGGTTTTTTCTCTGGTTTGTCAGTGATGAAAGTTGTATTTTGTGAAAAAGACTGCTCCCCCGTGATTTAACAAGTCGAAAATTAATATTTTGGGGATCCCATGTGGCCCCGTTAGAATACTATCTATCATAGAACATCCTTCCCCAGAAAGGATCAAAGGATATGGATAAGTTTTAGTCGAACTCGACAATTGAATTAGATTTTCTGGATTTAAGTATATATATATCCTTGCAACAGGCAATTGAATAAGATAAAAAGAGTTCATGGATTCATGTCTGGTGCTTAATTTCTATAGTTGGGTAACCTTCGCGTGCAAGCAACTGCTACCTCTAGTACGCAACGTAACTAGGCATGTGGGCTAGCTGAGACACTGGTCAAAATTCTGCTGACGCCTGTCATGTGTGTTTAGTCGTTTGCTTAATTACCAACGAGAAAATGGTTAATTAAAATGATGACGTGTTTTCAGTGGAAACATGCATTATCTCTTTTCTGCATTTTTTCGATCGGATCGGTTGACTTTGACAAGGATGAATCAGAAAGTGTATTTTTGAGCTTGGTATTTGATCGTATATATATTCGATCACATGTGACCAGCTGGGTTTGATACCAAGTGAAGTCACTGCACAGTGCACACAGTACCAGCTGGACTGTGTACTTTTGTTGATGCTAGCTAGTCTAGTACTCTAGTTTAGTCTCTAGCAAGTAAGAGTAAGACTAACATTAATTTAATCACCGATTTTCTAATAACCTAACCTTGATTCCGGAAAACTAGGGTAAAATTAACGTGTTGGTGCATATATCATATATGTGACCTCTATATATTCTGGAGTCTCTGGAGTCTGGACCATCATTTGAGATAAATGGACGTATCCAGTCGGTCACATAATGGAGACCAACACATGATTCTACGTACAAAAAGCATATTTCATATTTAGGATCAATAGTTGTCGGTTCCGTTCAATGTTTTGAGCTCAATAGTCCATACCCAGCGGCAGCGGGGACTAAGGTAAACTTATCAAGTAGTGTCACGTGGCTAACGCGGATCCACATTTAATTATTACGTACTAAAGACTAAAGAGTAGATCCTTCTACGTACATTGTAGTTTTTTTTTTATTCGAGTACGTAGATTTCGATAAACCCGATTACCCGAAGGATGGTTTGACAACCCAGCTTTGAGAAAGACATGCAGTGACGTCGGTTCTTACTTGTTATTTTGTGATTTTTATTACATATATATATTAATTTCTTGTCTTCTAACTTATAATTAATCGTTATATAATGGAGCCTCCACAATCATATAGTCAATTGCTAACGGGTAGGACGGGTAAAGGGGTAGGTTGGGTACGGATAAAACCCGTAACGGGTAGACGGGTAATTAGGCCAAAACCTATATCCGGTCCGTTTATTACCCGTACCCGTTGCGGGTTGACGGGTACGGGTACCGCGGGTACGGGTCCGGGTATCCGGGTACGGGTCCGGTCCGCCCGTTTTTTTTTTTCTGTTTTTTTCAAAAAAATTCAAATTTTTTTGAAGTGAAACGGATCGGGTACGGGTATCGAGTACGGGTATGCGGGTAGATGGGTACGGGTATGCGTGTAGATGGGTACGGGTAGGCGGGTACGGGTTGGCGGGTACGGGTACAACGGGTTATTTTTTAAATCATGTTATCCGGTCCGTTTATTACCCGTACCCGTCTACCCGTTTGTACCCGGGCAACGGGTACGGGTACCACGGGTAACGGGTATGGGCCGGGCAAAACGGGTTCTACCCGTTCCGGGTTTAGCAAATGCCTACAATCATATCACTTATATATACTCCTCCGATCCACCATAAGTACCAGCTTAAAATATATAGCCTCCATTAACCTCCAACCCCAACCCAAATCTCCTCACAATGTCGTACACGCATCACTATTATCCCTTCTTCTTCTTCTCCTTTCTCTCCACAATCTGCCTCCTTGCATTCCTCACTGCTGCATCCTCTGACTCATCTCCTGCTCCAACCCCTGTCGTCGGTGGCCGCACTGTCATACCTCATGTTGAATCCAACAAGGAGGTGCAATCCCTGGGTCGATTCTCTGTAGCGCAGTACAACAACCGCTTGCGTAGCAGCAATGCTACCGCTACACTTCATCATCATGCCAAACCTCTCACTTTCTCCCGTGTTGTCAAGGCCGAGCAGCAAATCGTCTCGGGTGTGAAGTACTATTTGAAGGTTGTGGCAAAGGAAGGCAAGTATAGCAGCACTGAGAAGTTGTTTGATGCGGTGGTGGTGGTGAAAGCTTGGCTCAAGTCCAAGGAGTTGCTCTCCTTCACTCCCTCTCCTAAGTGAAAAATTAAATTAATGATTCATTGTTTTCTTAATTAATTTGCTCCTTAATTAATGTTGTCCCGTTTAATAAAATTACTTCTATTTTTAAGTAATGGTTTTGGGTTAATTTCTTCTTAGTTATATATTACTTATTAGTACTCTCACTAAGGAAGTTGGGTGTGGAACTGGTTTCTGCAGAATAATCCGGAGCTAGCTCCATGAGTAAATTATAGTGTAATATGTTCTTAAGTAATTATAGTGTAATATGATCGCACTATAAAATTTTGTAGTGCGATCATGTGCTCTTCAAAATTTTATTTTATTTTATTTTTTATTTTAAGTTGGAGTCAAGTTACTTGACTATTTTTAATATCCACTAGAGATTCTCTATTCAGATTTTCAGTCTACGATCTCCGCACGAAGAAATTCATATCCTATGAAGTAATATAATATTTTGTTTGGATCACGGTTTTCTGATCGGAATCCGGACCAATTCGATCTGAAGTAGAATGCACGAGGCTGCTTTAATAGTCATGTAGATTTTGATTGGACTGCGTACAGATCCAAACATAAATATTATGTTTTCTTAGGTATACGAATTTCACGGAGGATATTACTTTTTGCCAATAGATCAAATACATTAATTAGTGGATTAATTAAAAGGGTTAAATGTTTGGCATAGTTAATATCAATTGTTTCATTTATAGGTCGTACCCGAAATTTTTAAATATAGCATAATCCATAAAATAATAAACCAAAATATCATTTTTTGGTGGAAATTATAAAAATGACATGGTCGCATCTACGCAAAGTGGCCACTCTTTTGGTGGCCGCATCTAGGGAAAGCGGTCCGTATTTTGAGTCGCTTCTACGGGCTGCGGCCATGGCCGCTTCTAGGGGATGTGGCCCGGCGATTTTTTTTTGTTGGTTTGATTTTTTGTTTTGAATATTTGTAGTTATAGCTGTGTATGGTGTTTAATTTGGAAGAAGAAATATTATGTTAGTTTGATTTTGTTTTTATTTGAAAATATTAAATTAAGATACGCCTAAATAAATATTCCATACAAGTACTACTAAATAAAATTCTTAAAACTATTACAACAAACAAGCAATGCAATCATAACATAAAATTGACTATTAGATAAAAATACACTGCTTGCCTCTCTCTCAACCTGAAAATTGACAAACAAAAATGTATTGTTATTATTAGTTTTTTTTTTAAGTTGGAATTTAATTTAAAAATATGAGTTAACTACCTCGTGTATCTCGAGCAGCTATGTTTTGTTGTTCTTGTGTATCTCGGCGAGCCTGATGTCCTCTCCTTCTATTATGCAGTAAATCAAGCCACATCGGAATCCTATTGACTCACCTTCAACCCAAAGTAATATTTTTGTCATTTGGAATAAGGGTTGGGCCTCCGTTTTCCGGCCAATCAGACTGATTGTCATACACATGCCATTCACCCATCCATGTGTTGATCAGTGTCTGGATGTGGTAGTAGTAATGTACGAACCTGCCAGGGTCGATGCCTCGGAGACGGCACACTGCCAGAACATGAGAACACGGTATTAGGCCAACAGGAAACAGTTCAGGAGGGGGATTCAGAGATAGAGGTCGAGCACCCTATGCTGACTCAAGAAGATTTAACCCATATGCTTGGGTTAGAGTTTCTAAATGATTAGGAATTGTTTGTTGTCTGATGTTGTTAGGAGTTTCTGTTGTTGCCTGCTAATTGTTTTTGATGTTTCAGTCCTATTCTTTGGACGTTTATTAGCCTAGGGCTGTTTCTGTAGACCAGCCTTTTTGGATTTTTTTTGTTTGTTTTTTCTTGGTACAAACTGTATGCGTTTCCTCCTCCAATTGTTTTGAGATTGGAAGCAAACAATATTATGGTTTCTAATGAAATCGGTGGGTGACCACTTTTTCAAAAAAAAAAAAAATGTTTAATTGCGGCTTCTGGCATGTGCATGTAACCGTGTTATCATCCATGATTACCACCATGTATTTGTAATTGGCCTTGGTAAACCGGGTAGAAGCGTCAGACATGTATGCATTAACTTTCTATTGTGTGGATGTTACCTCAAACTCGGTCCAGTTGCCAAATCCACCGAGCGTTGTCATAGATTGTGACCTCCAGCACCGTTTGTTAATCAACTACGAAAAAATTGATGATATTAATGTATTAAAATAATTGAATGAAAATAGAATAATTTACAATTAAAAAATAAAATAATTTCATGAAAATAAAATACCTTGTGCACACGATATGAGAACTGTTGACCCTGGCTTGCTTCAAATTGCGCTTTTGCCCTCCTTTGAGAAAACCATTGCTGACATTTCTAAAATATGTCCTCAATTATTGCTGCTACCGGTAACCTACGAGATGACCTAAAGACATTATTAAGCTGCTCGGACCCATTTGTAGTCATAATTCTCCAACGGTAACCCCCATCCAGCGCTTCGAATATCTTCTATGGTTTTGGACACTCATTCTCATCTTGATCCAGATACTTACCCACACCGTCCAACCAATTTAAAGCACGGTCACATACATCCCCCATTACTTGCATTCCTTGCTCATATCTCCTCATCTTCCTCTTTGCCACACATATCCTGAAGTACTTGATTGCCTGGTCATTGCAATGGTTCTTCTTCATATTTTCTGCTATATAAGTAGCACAAAGATGGTGAACGCACTCATCCTCGTCTTCCTCATTCCATCCCAGATCATCCTGTCTAAACACCTTTTTTATTCCCTTGCCCCTGTCAGTGATGACACACGCAAACCTGGAGCGAACTACATTGCGCTTCCACCATTGCATGAACCATGCACAGTCTTCAAAATTCTCCGTATCTACCAAAGAAAAAGCCAACGGAAGGAGCTGATTTTCTGCATCATACCCGGTTGCAATCAACATTTTACATGTATTAAACCATAAAAAAAAGTGACTAAAAAAATGACATATCAATTTCGACTACATTTGAATAAATAAAATGACATATTAATTTCAAATTTTATTACCTTTGTACCGGCTTGATAAGAAACATGCATCAACACTGATGACAGGTCTCAGGTGTTGAAAAGCCTCTATGCACGGTCCAAATGTCCAAATGCACGGTCCAAATGCATCAACAGGCCAAATGCACAAACGTACAACGGTCAGGTACCTGCGTATAGGGATGGCAATGGACCGAGCCCACAGGTATTTTACCAATCCCATACCCGGCCTGCCTGATAAAAATCTATACCTGACCTGTCTGGCCCATTATAACGGGCCTAAAAATTGATACCCGGCCTGCCTGTGGGCATTTTCTTCAAACCTGCACCTGCCTGTGCCTGCCTGTCGCAGCCCATGGGCTGCCTTACCCGGCTTGGCCCGACCATGCCTGGTCTCATTTAATATCCCTAAATATCCCCAAATATCCCCAACAACAATTTAACATTCAAATATTCACAACAGCAATTTAACAATCGATTATAACAGCCAATTCAGCAAATATAGCAAATATAACAGCCAATTCAGCAAATATAGCAAATATAACAGCCAATTTAGCAAATATATAGCAAATATAACACCCAATTCAACAAATATATAGCAAATATAACACCCAATTCAGCAAATATAACAGCCAATTCAGCAAATATAACATTCAAATTACAAAATATAGCAGCCAATATAACAGCCAATTTAGCAACCAATTCAGCAGCAAAAACAAATACCTTCACTTCAAGAGCTGATAGCCTCTAACTGCAATTGATCAATTGATAATCCATTACAAAATTACAAAATCATACTATACAAAAAATAGGGAAAAGTATATACCTCAACATTATTATCAGTAGCCGAGCTCTCACTTTCGGTTGCATTTTCACATTCATCTTCACCTTCATCTAAATCATCACAATATGTCTTAAACGGATTACCATTACTCAGATCTGAAAAAACAACAACTAAGAGTTAAAATATGAGCATATATAATCAAAATACTACAAAATGAAATTACAATATTTATACCTTCAAATTCAGTCCTTAACCAATTTTGTGCACATGCTAGAGCTTCAACAAGTGAAGGATGAAGTCTATTTCTTTGTGGACTAACTATTCGTTCGCCCATACTAAAAGCTGATTCAGAGGCAACAGTTGAAACAGGTATCGCGTATATGTCTTTAGCAATTGTTCCCAAAGTTGGAAATTTGTTTCCATTAGATTTCCACCAAGCTAGCACGTCAAAGGATCCTGGCCCACTTGGAAGCAATGCTTCTTCCAAGTAAAGTTCCAACTCCGTGGTATTATCAAATTTCATTTTCTTCATAGTGTGGGCAAATCTCTGAAAACCAATTGGGAGGTCGCCACCTTGTTTCCTTTCCATCTGTGGTTCCTCATCTTGGGGTTTCTCAACTCTTCTTTGATACTCGCGAAACAATTGATGGCTCATTTCAACAACTTTTCCAACTTCGCTCTCAAAATCATTACCATAAATTAACTTATAGTAATAGATTATGACAGCCATCTTACACCTTGGATCCAAAAGTGTGGCAACACCCATGATAACGTGTATGTTACTCCAATATTTATCAAATTTTTCAATCATTCTTGATGCCATATTCGCAATAGTTGGGTTATTATCTTGCAACCAAGTTCGCAAAGCTAATCTTATTTCACAAATGTTTGAAAAATAATGGTTGGCTGTTGTGTATTTTGTCCCCAAAAATAATTATGTTGTAGTGTAAAAAATCTTTAATTTTTCACTTATATTCTTGGCATTCTCCCAATCAGCCTCAGAAGGCACGGTTTTGTATTGCGTATCACGTATTTTCTCACGAAAGAAAACATCCTTATATGTTAAAGCTATTTGTAACATATTATAGGTTGAATTCCATCGTGTTTTCACATCATAACACAATTTTTTGGTATTGGTAATACGCAATTGCCGGGTCGCCTCTTCAAATTTTTCAATTTTTTAGGAGTAGAGGACCAATATACACAACTAGCACGATTTTTTTCTAAACTTGGAGCAATTACATCTAACCCATCCTTTACGATTAAGTTCAAGATATGCGCACAACAACGCATGTGCAAAACTGACCCACCAAGCAAGAGTTGTTCAACGTCTAGTTTATGGACTAAACTTTCAATAACTCCATCATTAGTACTACAATTATCTACAGTTATTGTAGACAATTTACTATCTATATTCCAATCTAAAAAAACATTCATCAATTGTTCCGCAAGTACATCTATGGTGTGGGGAGAAGGTAAGTGTTGGAACCTACAATTAAATTTCAGCACATAAATTCAGCACCTAACTGTAGATTTCAGCAATGGTCCATTCACTATATGATTCAGCAGCTAATATACCATAAATTTTACTATCTAACTTCAGCAGCTTACAGTTCAGCACCTAACAATTCAGTAGCTAATTTAGCACCTAACAATTCAGCAGCTAATTTAGCACCTAACAATTAAGCAGCCAATTCAACAAATTTATAAGCACTTAATTTCAGTACCTTAATAGTCGTTGTTGTAGATTCCATGAATCATCTACAAAATGTGTCGTCACCACCATATAGGACTTCTTTTGATTGTCTGCCGTCCACATGTCGGTTGTAATAGCCACTCTCCCTTGATTGCTCTCCAATAGGGCCATAGTCTTATTCATTCGTTCCTTGTATAGTTTTAAAACATTGCTTCTCACAGTATTAAGGGTTGGACAATTGAATAATGGCTGCAAGGTGTTGACAAAAGCCTTGAATCCTACTTGGTCAACAATTGAGAGAGGGTGTTCGTGCAACACTACCATCTCCACAAGTGTTCTTCTACATGCTTCTTGATCAAAAGTGTAATTTGTTATGGTAGTTTTCCCCTCTAGTTTTTTAGTAACTAACATTTTTTGGAAAGCCAAATTTAACAAATCTAACATAAAAATATAAAATAAATCTAACAAATCTAAATATCTAATTACTTAACATCCAATAAATCTACATAAACTAAATTTACTCTACAAAAATAAATTAATCTAACATGAAATAAATGTAACCTTTAAATCTCGCGGAAAAAATTTGCGGGAGGTGCCGAACTTCGTAATTTCGATACCTTCGTAATTTTGTTTGCGTATTTGTAGAAGGAATTAAATTTACAACTATATATTATTTTTAAACAATAAATTTAAAATTTGAGAATAATAGAAATTTAGATTGAGAGAATGAGAATTGAAATGGAGATGTGAAAATGAAAGGAGGAAGAGGGGTATTTAAAAAAATTTTGATTGGAGGGATAAAATTTAAATTTAAATTTTTTAAAGAATAACAGAAAAAAAAAACTTTACATCCCATCCGATCGATCCGGTCGGGTCCGGATGGGATGGAACCGGTGGGACATTGGGAGGGAATTTTGGGTTTTTGAATTTTCAATTAAAGTATACGGGTATCGGGTAATGGTAGTCGGGTAGTCGGGTAAGGGTAGTCGGGTACGGGTACGGTTGGGTACGGGTATGGTCAGGTATTTGTCCAAAAACACCGGTCCGGCCCGTCCTTTGCCCGTACCCGCCTACCCGCGTACCCGACCTATACCCAGGCTCGGGTATCGGGCACCCCGGGTATCGGGTACGGGCGGGCAGGGTAGGGTATACCCGACTGGGGCAAAATCAAACCACTAGCTGCGGCAGGCAGGCACAGACAGGTGCAGGTTTGAAGAAAATGCTCACAGGCAGGCCGGGTATCAATTTTTAGGCCCGTTATAATGGGCCAGGCAGGTCAGGTATAGATTTTTATTAGGCAGGCCGGGTATGGGATTGGTAAAATACCTGTGGGCTCGGCCCATTGCCATCCCTATACGCAAGTACCTGACCGTTGTACGTTTGTGCAACCGGGATTCTGACAGCATTGATACTCAAATCCACGTCATTTCTCATGTGCGCGGTGATGCAATCAGCAACCATAGCAGCCGTCACTGTGCATGATCTATTCTTTTGGCATCCGTATGACAAACATGTTTTGTTGGGCACCTGGATACTTTCCATTGTGTACCAAAACCAGTGGCCCTTGCTAATATGTACCAACCACATCTGGGGTCCCTGCACTTGAACCTAAGGCGTTGTTTGTTGGTGTGTGTATTTTCAATCTCTTTATTACAAAGAATGTGAATCTTGTAAATTGCAGCTTTCATTTCCTCCTTTGAATTATAGCATTGCCCCTCTGACAATTCATTCTCAAATTCTGCATGTCTACCAAACAACCCCACATTTGCTTCCTGAAATCCTCATAGGTAATTGAAAGCTGCAATTGGGAGCTGAACCCCGCGACCCATTATCCGAAACCCCTTATCAACATTGAATTTTTTTCTTTGCCCGAGCACATACCCGGTATCTTCCTGGTCACTTCGATCGCTCATGCAATTAGGATCAACATCGCCCCAATTTTCCCCTGCCTCTTGTATTTCCGGATCCACCGTCTCCTCGGTTTCATCCGGATCACAAGGCTGACTCCAATGAGCGGTCCGACTACTACTAGCAATTTGGTCAGGTTGGGGTCGGGACCGACATGAGGGTCGACTAGTAGACCGTCGGCCCTCCTGAACTGGGGCTGACTACTCTCAGGCATGTCAATCTGCAAAGGAGTTTAGGACCGACGGGAGGGCCGACTAGTAGACCGTCGGCCCTCCTGAACTGGAGCTTGACTACTCTAAGGCATGTCAATCTGCAAAGGAGTTTAGGACCGACGGGAGGGTCGACTAGTAGATCGTCATCCCTTCTGAACTAGGGCATTACTACTCTCAGGCATCTCAATCTGGAAATGGGACACTGGACTTGAGGAGCTTGACGTATTACCCCGAGTAGCACTCCGGATTAATCTCGCAAGGGGGTTGGGACGCTGGACTCGGTTAATCTCCACATAGAGTTCAATTACCTTGTATCAACCCCTAGGAAAACTAATGGTCTGGTTGTACAGTATCTGCCAGACTCCATCATTCTGAACAAGAAATAGTTGGAACAAGTGGGCATGCTAATTTTGGCCTGAATATCAAGGTCATATCAATCCTGATTCAATCACAGGTTTTGACAAATAATTGATTTCAGAATCAACAAATCAATACCTGGCATTACCGGTATCACAGAAACAGGTCCGATACTATAATAAACCCCATTAGGGCCTGTTAGAACCTCACCACCAGTGTAAACATATACCATAACAGCCATTTTAGTCTGACTATATAAGAAAACCTAAAATTACAAATTAACTAAATTAATTACAAATGCTGAAAAATAATTTGAAAAAAGAGAGAGAAGAAAAAAGTTACAGTTCAGCTGAGAAGAAGAAGAGGCTCAGTGAAAACGACCTGTGAAATGAACTCTCTTTCCAGAAAATGAGATTTTATAGAAATGTCGGTTTGGGCCGCATCCGCTAGAAGCGGCCCAAAATACGGGCCGCTTTTCCTAGATGCGGCCACCAAAAGGGTGGCCGCTTTGCCTAGATGTGACCATGTCATTTTTATAATTTTCACCAAAAAATGTTGTTTTGGTTTACTATTTTTTGAATTATGCTATATTTAAAAATTTCGGGCAATGTACATTAATGATTTGAAAATTTAGGAATTTGAGCTATTGGTGTGGATAAATTATACAAATAATTTAATTGCTTGTTGGTACTAAATGATGCTTTAATTTATTTTTATTATGATATTGCTATAGAAATTATAATATTGGTAGAGAAAACTAATTTACTTTCAGTATCTTTTATGATTCAATATCTAAAGAGAATATTATCGATGTAAGAATCTAGTAATTAGTCTATTTATAATTTAAAAATTCTCTGTGTAACGATAGCATGGAAACATTAAAATTGAGAAGGCTTCTGCAAAGGTTTTTAAAAAAAACATTAAAATTGAGAAGCATCTTCTCTCTCTCTCTCTCTCTCTGCGCTTCACCAGCCGAATTAATCCCAACATATTTTTTTTTATTATTTTTATTTCGGTTTTATAAATGAGTTACAAACTTACAATGATATTTCCGTCTCAAATAATATATATTTATTTTTTAAACACAAGCGATCACAAATAGTATTATACACTTTTACTTAAATTTTTAATTTAAGTTATAGCGGTTAAATTCATGCGTTCATAAAATACTTCTGAGAAACAAGTCAGAGAGCAGCATCTGTTCTACACGCTTCATGGCTTAAAAATAAAATAATGAGAATATTTAAAGGATGAGAATGACTAAACATACTTTTAGATATTATTTAATAAATTATAAAAAAGTTGAAAAAAAAAAAAAAAAGACGGACTGAATATTGCCAAAAGTATAAGAAATGGAATCAACGGAGAGAAAAATGTTACATTGAAAAGGCTAATATTCTCAAATATATATATAACAAATAACAAATGGAGAAGGATTATTAAGTTTCTTCCCTTTTTTCTTTAATATATATATGTAACAATTAGTGTTATGATGGTATACCACACCACCCCTTAATTTGTTTTCGATGTATGGTTTTACAAACACTTTACTTGCAACCCCTGAGCCACTACTATATCACCATGCTAAGCCTAAGACCTCCAAAAATCCTTAAACAAAAACAAACAACTAAATGCCACCTTTTTATACGAACATGCAAAATTTACATCCAAAACCCACAAAATATGCATGAGAATGATGCTTGGGATCGAAGGTGCTCTGATCTGTAAGCAAAGGAAAGCAACACCACAACTTCCTCGTTTATCTTTAAAAGAAGCGGTTCCGATGGTAAATTCAATTGCACCACAATTGATAGGGGGTAGAATACACTATACACTTGGAGGAGATCAATTGGATAAGTTTGCGCCAATCCTAATTGGATGCGGATACTGGTTCATTTGGAAGCAGAGCAAGGAAACAATTTACAGAAACAAGACACTTCCTCCAGAGAAACTTGCAGAGAAGGAATTGCTAGATTGTTTTTGCTGTTGAGGAGGATCTCTTGCTATTTATTTGATGAGTATAGCTATGGTACTTTGCAATGTCCGGATTGTTCCGTGCTTTGAGTTTATATCTTTATTTTCAAAGTTTAAATAGTCTATCCGAACTGTTCAACATTATTATCATATGAAAATATAATTGAAGACCAAATTTTATATTTTTTGGAATTTTTCTTTTACTATTTTTTGAGACAATTAAAAAATCACTTAATTTAAAAATTCTGAACCATCCGAAAGTAATGATTTTCTACCTACTAAAAAAAAAATAGTACAAAATTTCAAATAATATAAAATTTGGTCTCCAAGTATATTTTCATATGATAATAATGTTGAGCGGTTTGAATCGAATATTTGAGCTTTAAAGACAGAAATATGAATCCAATACACGAAACAATCCGCGCATTACAAATTACTATATATAGCCTCACAGCCTCACTGTTGTTTGGTAGTGTAGGAAGTAGCTAGATGGATGTAATTTACAGACTTGTACATCTTAGCCGCCACTGCTAAGTTTTAAAAAAAAAAAAAAAGCAAAGCATATAATAATAATAATTACAACACAAAACACCTTCGATCCCTGGTCTTGGTATAACAAATAAAAAACCTGATCAAGGCACTGCTGCCCAAAACAGATCCAATCAGAAAAGCTATTTGTTACCATCATTGGCATAATATTCGTTCTGAACGCATGCCCCCAATAGCAGGTATGGTACAATACTTTTGTCCCTGGCAAAGATTTGTCGTTCTTTACACCCCCTAAAATCTCTCTCAAAGAGAAACAAAACACCCAATTGCCCCATTTTTTTATTAATAGAAAATAAAAATAAAACTATCGAAATAGAAGTACATATTTATAAAATGTTGATATATATGGAGGAGGGAATAAACATTTCTATTTTGCTACAGTATAGGGAATGTCTATTCCGTATTTCCGTTCTTTCAATATATCAACATTTTATGAAAATGTACCCCTATTTCCTATTTTGATATTTTTTTTCCATTAATAAAAAATTTGGCTCAATTGCTTACGTCATTGAAGACCAGCCGTTCTGTTGTTTCTTTTTTAATTTTTTTTGTAGCAGGTTATCTGCTACAAATTTCGCTAAAACAAATAAAAAAATATATATTTGTATCATTAGTTTTAGTAGATCTCATCTGGCATCCAATCTAAGGTGATGTCAGCATTGTTGTGCTACATGAGTATTGTATGAAACAATAAATCTAAACTTGATTTCTTTATAGGGATAAAAACGGTATGAATAAAATTTGATTTGTATTTGATTCTTATTTGAAAAATTAGATGTGGATATGCAATATCCAAATATCCGTGTGGACAATGATATTGATATAATTTTACATTTCAATTATATGTATCCAAATAGTTGATATATATTATTCAATGTTATAATTAGATAAATATTATAAACTTTAATATTTTTTAATAAATATCTGATATGTTCCAGATTCGTATCCGTACTCCATATCCGTATCACGAAAATGAAAAGAAGAATATGGTATGGTTTTACCACACTATCCGGTCCGTATCCACTCCGTTTTCACCCCAATTTCTCTATCAAGAATATCCAAATGAATTACAACAATATCCTAACTGCTAATTGGTTGACAACACTTCACCTGGTATTCTAATATTTCCAAGGAGATAGATATTTCGCCTATATACGCATCACAGCAGAGGAAAAAAACGATTCTAAAGAATGCCCTTGAACGTCCAAAAACGTTCCAAATTTGACGAATATAGCAAGTTATATATTACGCAATAAAAAATAACGCAAACCAAAAATACCATTCCAGTAGGCAAAATTGGGTGGTGTTAAGAGTTAACTTTGTTTAATATAATAAGGCATGAAAAGGAAACCATCAATATATTTTGGAGCAAAATTTGTAGTGAAAGATGATCCACAAGGCAAAAAGATTCAACAGGTGACAGATTTCGAGTTCATATGGGCTCAAAGCCTAAAATCGTTTCAACACAATCACACAACAAGTTCAAAATCTAACTGCAAAAATAAAAACACTGGTTCTAAGTCGCTCTGGACCTCATCATTTAGGCAGCACTCTTGCCCTTCTTTTTCTGGAGTTTCTTCATGTAAAACTCCAGCTCTTTACCTTCTAGTATATACCTATTACAAAAAAAAAAGTTGAGTTACAATTACAATAGATGCAAAATCTAGTAAAAATATAAAAAAAAATATATCCATAACTAAAACACCCAGTGGAGAACACTATGAAAATTTCATAAGCAGCACAAGTCAATCGTGCAAGGCATCAAATAAAACATACCATCTATGAGAAGACATTATTTCTAGCGAAGGCAACCTGCTAAGGCACTAATGTAATAATAGCAATACAAAGGAAACAGAAGCTTACCCATCGGCACGGCCACACTGACCGGGGCGGGAGGAGATGCATGCAAGCAGACGGCCACTGCTGAACTGCTCCTCAATGTGGGCATCAAGGGTACGTTCCTTTTGCCTCTTCTCTATTTTCCTCTGAACATGGTTGCTCTTTTTTGCTTCCTCTGTGGTAGCAGCAGCAGCCCCTTCAGCCTCCTGCCCGTTTGCACAGGTAAAAAGGTGAGATGAGCATCACGACTTGATCAGTAAATCAATCAAGCAAGCAATGCAATAATAAGAAAATAGTCTGCCAGCTTGCAAATTTTTGGTGTCATCAGTCACTGGAAAGTTCAGCATAATTCAGCAAGTCTGAGGCAGTCTGGTAACTAAGTTGAGGTTTCAAGATGCACAGGCCAGAACCAATACACTATAACATACAAACAGCACTCAGTCTAAAGCACCTATGGTCTGATTGCATAGTACAGGATTTTGAATGATGAATAGTGTAATGCAATAAGCAATACCTCAGTGCCTTCCTTCTTGCTGGCTGCAGCCTTCTTCTTCCTACCAATATCTACTCCATAGTGCTGGAGGTACCATTGCTTGAAGGGAGCAGCATCCACCTACACAAATAGTTAGAAAGCTTGTATTAGCTTAATTTAATCAAGGTCAGTACCAGCTTCTGTTACTTCAATTTTCCATTAACTTGCTTATTTGTAAACAAGATATTAAATTGTTAGGCAACTATCTTTTGTTTTTTGGATGACAGATTTCTACAGAAGGGGAATAGTCATTAATTACAAGTTCTCTACATGAAAATTATCAGTTTTGTTTTTCACTATATTCATTCTTTTGGAAGAAACTTGAGACAATAATAATCATAAATTAACTTTTGAAAATTATTCATAATAATACAGAAAGTTTATCCTCACAAAGCAACTATATCTAAAAGAAATTATAGGCAGTCTACCAGATTCATTTCACAGTTTCACAAATATAATCAATTTTCAACCAGTGTTTTACCAAGAAGATAAATTTAACTTAAAATTAAATAAAAAGAATAAAAACCTGCACAATGGCGCTCTTGACTAGCGTCTGAGTTCTAACAAGCTCATTGTTGGAGGCATTGTACACCACATCAAGTAGACGGGTCTTGCGGGTCACAGCCTCACTACCCCATGAGAAATTGCCTGTGTCAAGACGCAGAGCCCTCCACTTAACATTGCCTCCCCTGACACGCACGCGCCTCACAGTCTTGTTACTTGACAGCTTGGTGTTTGCTGGCTGCCTTCCCAACTCGTACCTAATTTGTTTACAGAAGGTATTAAATTTGTGTATAATTTAATTACCGATCTTGATGCTTTGCAAATATTGACATGCAGAGATTTAATGGGGGTCCAACAATTGCTTGCAGGTGGACACCACTATATAACCTATATAAATCTTTTTAATCCTCTCAAGCAAGGTCACTGTCTCTCACTCTAAAGAGCAAAATAAACCCTCCTGAATTTGTTTAAACTATCTAAACTTCTCTTGATTATACCTTATTTGTGTAGAAAACATAAACCCAGGAGATGTAGCAAACACCTTCTGGCACCAATACGAAAGTCATGCAAAATAGTTTTCGTACCAAAAGAGATGGGGATCACAAATTTTCTATATTCCAGATCAATGCTTCAATTTCCCATGCTTTGAAGGCAAGAAAAAAGATGAAATTTTACTAACTACATAAATTTGGTTTCAAAAACAAACTACATAACCTATGATAATTGGTCAACAGTACTTTCGCTGTTGAAAATTACATCATTATATTAAGCATCTCAATTCTAGATCCGTTCCATTAGGTCCGTTCCATTAGGTGATGACACCTTAAAATGACCATCTAAAATCTCACCCATTACACGGTTGATTTTTTCAGTTTCAGATATTTAAATTTGAAGGCATGATGAATTCTGGAACACCTGACCGAAGCGATGCAAAAAAAAAAAAAGCTTACTGAAAAGATAAAAAAATAAAGATCGAGATGCTTACTTTCTCTTCTTCCTCCATGCTTTCTTCTTCCCTCCAGTCTCCCTCCTCTTGTGCATCGAATCACGTGAGATACCTGATCATAATAAAACCGAGCTTCAATTAGCATTTTTCTACTTTAAAAACAAAAGAAGCGATATTTTTCTCGGCATTGAAGAACAATCGTATAATCAATCTAGCGTTTCCTTCCCGTACCCATCTTGTCCGAGCAGGTTTAGCGACTATCTCCTCTCTCTCTCCCTCTCTCGCTGTGAGCTCCGCCGCTCTCTTGTTAAAACCCGAGGATTTAGAGAGAGGACCAAATGCAACCCTAAGTTGTATTTATATGCATGGATCGGATGAATGATCGGACGGCTGGTTTTAGCTGATCATTTGCGGGGCTTCGGCTAGGGTTTTCGCCACAAACCTTTCTTCAATAAACAACCTTAAGGCCCGGACAATTGGGCCTTAAATGGGGGTAAGGCCTTCTGTTCAGGGTGGGCTAAATAGCAAAGGTAACAGGCCGGCTAATAGCTGAAACTATAATTCATTATCATTTTATTAAAACTTAATACCCTTTATTTTTTCTTAGAGTAAAATGGAGAGATTCAATATTCATGTTCGTAGTGCTCCATTACCACCGCAAGTTTTTTCATTAATAATTCAATTTAATTCACATATAAGAATTGTGAGTTATTGTGTTAGTGGTTTTGTTATATTTCTAAATTCAGTTTAAAAATATAAATATTTTAGCTTTATTTTATCTGTATGATCCAGAAGTTAAAAAAAAAAAACCACAGAACGACTTTACCACCTTCCGATTTAAGAGGTTTTAATAGGGAGGAGAGTTCAAATATCTCAATTTGTTGTGTCTCCGTTATATCTCTACAACAATTTTCTTTTAAATTTATATGTCAAAATATAATTATTAGATGTAATTTTTGTATTGTCTTTTGGACATGCATAGAAACATTTATCAATTTTGATTTGAAATGAATTAGTAAGTTGAAAAATCAATAGACAAAATTTATCCACATTGGTATATTTTGCAAAATCTTGATATAGAGAAATAATATAGATTATAATTACAGTTTTATTTTAATATTTAAGTTTTAATATTAAGTTATTTTAATATTAAAAACGAAGATATAACAAGGACAAAAAATAAAATATTTTGAACTCTTCTCTCTAGTAAATCTGGTGCAAAATTCTGTTTTGGTCCATTGTCTTTTCTAATACTCTATTTGGTTCACACAGGATAAAAGGAAGGGAGGCAAAAATCACCAGGGGGAGAAATGAAATGGAAAGTAAGGTTAATATATTTCTCATTGTGTTGTTTGATTCATCTTGTTTACCTCTGTTTAGGGGTGTTCAAACTTTTCGATTTGTTTGATTTTCAACTAAAGTACTGGTATTCTGCGGCCTGTAGGCTGGGACCGCATCAGCAGAGTGTGGACCCTAGTTTTGGAAACCACACCGGTACTCTACGGTTAGGGTAGAATTAGAATTTCCCAAAAAAATGAAGCATTTTGGTTTATTTTTTTTTAAAATGGTAGAAATAAAAATTTCGAAAATGACATATTACATATCAATAACAAAAAGATAGCAGCAGTAACTAAACTTTAAAAAAAAAAAATTGTATCATGTTTTAAGCTTTCAAATTTACATCAAAAAAAGAATAGCTTAAATCATAATATAATTTTAGACACAATCAAATACAAAAATTTAGACTAATTTAAGTTGAAATAATAAATTTAAACTTCCTTAACTTTAGGAAGGAAGGGGATAGAGCGATGGGGAGACAACCTTCGAACAGTAAAACCTACATCTCAAATTAGAGGTGACAAATTTCATCAAAATTTTCTTGTCGCTCCCCTTCGAACAATATATGCTCCCTTTCGTTCCTCTTCACTCCCTCTCTAATTCTCCTATCTTGAAGTAGGTAAGCTCGTTTGATCAATTCAGATCTCACAAGCTCTCATCTCTGCACAGTCCCTCCCTCTGCATCTCCCTTCTGAAGCTAGGAAGTGTATCCTCTGCGGAGCCAATCTTTGCGGAGCTATGTGGAACTTTTAATCTGGTCCGTTCATTTTGGATCTAATCTGGTCCGTCCAATCTGAAATGAACGAACCAGATTAAAAGCTCTGCAGAAACCAGATTAAAAACTCGCACAGCTCCGATACACTTCGTCTGATGCTCTAAGCCTCAGTCTACAACCAAAAACCACCTGTATTAAATATTCAATCAAACGAGAATTATTATTAACGAAATTTTCTTTTGCTTCCCTTCCCTTTCCTGTCTCCACTCTCCATCCAAATTCCAAACAAACAAGGTGTAAAGGAGATGAAAGTGGAGAGAATTTGAGAAATTCCAAGTAGCAATGCTTCGCGAATCGGTAGTTACTACGCCTAAGGGCTTTTCACTCAAAAAAAAAAAAAAAAAAAGAATCGGTAGTTACTAGTTAGTACTTGCTTGCTACCCCGTTCCCCAAGTCCAGGTTTACTTTTTTGTTTTCACCGGTGATTGATTAGTTTGGCGGCGCTTTCCCTTTCCCTTTCCCTCTCCCCTCTCTCGCGCTTACACCATGAATCCAACCCATTTCCCTTCCCGCGGTTTCCCCTCAAATCTCCAGCCTCCACCACCTCCTCCCTCCGATCTCCCCGCTGCAATCTCGCACCTCAAGTCTCTTCTCTCCTTCGCCTCCTCCACCTTGTCATCTCTCCCCTTCCCCTCGCCTCCTCTTTATTCCCCTCCCCTCCTCCCTTGCCCCTACAACCCCCACCATTTACTCCCGCCAGAATCTCTTTACCGCCATTTCCTCAAATGCCCTACTCCTCTGCCATCCCTTCCATCCGTAGCCCCTCCCAAGCCCCAATACCAAATCCAACAGAGTCAAACCACTTCCCCTCCTACTTGCTCTGGTTCTGATTCTGACACCGATTTTATTTACACTCTCGAGTCTGAAATTGGCGATCTTGGGTCTGCGTTTTTCTACAAGGACTGTCCTGGTGTGGTTACTTCTGTACCACACCTGGTCAAGTCGTTCCCACTACCAGGCTTTCTCTCATCGGAGCGTGGTGTTTTTACCACCAGTGAGAATGACACAATTTCTGATAAATTTGTAACTGTTCTCCCATCAGAGTATTGGGTATTAAGAAGTGAAGTAGAGGCATGGCAAAGTTTTCCAACTTCATACTCTTACACGGCTCTTCGTGCAATTTTGGGGTTTATAACTGTCTCAGAAGGGGATTTGAAGAAATGGGTTATTTCCAATTCACCAAGATATGGTATTGTAATCGATGTGACTGTGAGAGACCATATATGGTTTCTACTGAAAGTCTGTTTGAAGGCTGTTAGAAGGGAGGCACTTTGCTATTTGGATACATTTTTGAGAAATGGTGGGGTATTTAATCCAAATTTTCTCATTAGTTGCCCCAAATTATCCGGGAGCTTTGCTTGGTTAAGTAATCAGCTTTCTATTTTGTATGGTGAGGTTTGTGCAAGATCTTTTTCATTGGGTATGATCAAAGAAGCTATAGTAAGATCCGGATTTTGCATTTTGATGAGTAACTTCACAGAAAGAGGTGAGGAGAGAGATAATAGAGAATCTGATGAAGTGGCTAAAGAGGGTGCTTGTAATGGAAATGTGCTTGTTTCCCAAATTGCTTGCGCAATTGGTGCACTGCATCAAAGGGCATTTTTGGAAGAAAACATCAGGGCTTTGAGATCTACTCAACCGGTTCCCAAACCTCATCTGTATGCTCTGTTGCTATTAATGTTCTTTACATTTGTTTTACATTTCAAAATTGACATCATAGTGCCTATATGACCAGTCAGTATGATGGAATGGCTGATGTTAAGTGGTATGGTACAATTGTTCAAAAAGGGTACAAGGCATTAATAAGTTAAAAAAAAAAAAAAAAAAAAAAACAAAAAAAAAAAAACAGAAAGATTTCCATACCTGTCCCACCTGAAAAAAAAAATACTACAAATAAGCAGGTAACAATTTAATATCCACTATGAACAGGACTTCTATTGTTCATGTAGTGTATACTGTAACCTTGCATGTACCTTCAATAAAATGTAAAGTGCTTTACTATATACACTTCTCTGTGCCCCATGATTATCTTACCAACGATTTGATATTGAACACAGGCTTATGGAGTATGCATATATGTCATCTAGAGCTGCTGACGAGAGATCAAAGCGCCCAAATTATAGACCTATTTTGGACTATGACAGTTTGCCATCAAATAGAGGGCAAAATCAGGTAATTAGTATAATGCTTGGCATGGTTGATTTAGTGCTTATGTAGTTATGCAATGGTGTTTAAATGATCATTTTAATTTTTATATTTGCATTTGTTATAAGCAGGGTCCAAGGAACATTTTAGTATTTTAATTTTATTTCTATAAATCCAATTATTATATAACTTTTTTTTTTTTGGATTTCGGTAATACTTGTAGTATTTAGGTGACATAAGATTTTTTAAAGGGGATCTTATATAAGCAGCTTTTAGCAAGTAGAATCATTGTTTTTACATAAAGTACTTTTTTAAATTTCTTAAAATTTATAGGAAGGCGGTAGAACAAAGTCAAAAGAGGAGTTATTAGCTGAGGAGAGAGATTACAAAAGAAGACGTACTTCATATCGTGGGAAGAAGGCCAAGCGGTCTCCAACTGAGGTTAGTCGAAGTCTATTATATATGCAAATCCATTGGGTCAAAGTAACAGATACGTATTAGTAATTTATCACATAATCAGGTAACCTATGTTTTTTTTAGTTGACTAGCCTGTCATCTCCTTGGGTTTTAATTCTGACTGCTGAAGTGTACAAAATGGTTACAAGCTTAGTGGTTACTACTCTGGACTTTGGATCCAGAGACTTGGTTTTCAATTTGTTTCTTTCTGTTTTGTTTTCAATTCATATTAGTTTTTATCAAGATGGTGATGTAACTAAAGCTGGTAAGATTAACCCCACAAACCCCAATTTAAACCCCATCTATACTGGAGTCTGAGAATTTTCAAAATTCAAATAACTACCTTGACTAAACCTTGATCTGGAATAGATTTCACCATATCCTTCCTAAATTAGGAAATAGAAGGTAAAAACTGAAATAATTTTAACAAATTGCAGAGATGTTTGTTAAATTGGAACTGGGAGCTTCCTCTTTTTTATTCAACAAATTTATTGATCCTTTGATTTTCTTTATGAATACATTGCAATATTGCATCACTGTCGAATGAGCCTTAAGAACTTTCCGCCAATTTAGGAGTAGGACGTTTCTTGAATTTGTAGGTAAAGATGTCATGGGTTCACATGTGTCGTAGTAAAAACCAAGCTAATCATTACTGATAAACTTGCTGAATCAACTGTTTTAGATTTTGAGAGACATAATTGAAGAGCACATGGAGGTCATCAAACAGGCTGAAGGGTTAGGGTCCCACCAAACAAGCACAGAATATGCTTCTTCTAAGCCTGACAATTCTCAAAAATCAACTGCTTCAGATAATTCCCCGTTTCATAATTCGCCATCACCTAGTCACTATAAATCATATAAAAGGGGTAGTAGGTATGAAAGAGAAGACGATGCAGGTACTGGCTATTCCAGGTCTTATAAGGAGCATGATGATCGGCATACGGGCCCAGAAAAGAGTAAAAATGATGCAGATTGCTATGCGTCTAGATCTTACAGTGAACATGAAGATCGGTACAGGAGTAAAGAAAGGGGCAGAGATCACCACAACCGTGGGTCGGAGTCTGTGGTCCAAGATTTATTTGATGACAGGTACGATATATGTCTTGTTCTCCCTTTTTTTTCTGATGATTTTTGGTCAAAATTATTTACGAATAACCAAGGTCATCATAGATTGCAAAGCAAACATTGTACCAATTTCAATTTCTGTACAGAATCAAGTATCAGTTACATTTTTGCCTTCCCATGTTGTTTTGGTTGGTTTACAGTTGTGATTTTAGATTAATTTAGGAAGTGATTCAAGCTCTAGTTTAACTTCCTGTGTTACCATCCTTGTTTGAATTGCTGTTCTATTCAGATCCATTGCTGCTATGAAAGAAATCGTATGAATGATTCTTAATGCCATATTTTGTTGGTGATAGGTATGATACATATAGAGATAGAGATAGAGAAGAGAAGAGATGGAACCACCGATATGATAGAAGCAGATAGAGGCCTCTTAATCTTTCTCAGTGTAGGTTCTGTCCTTTGACTGTTTCTCCTCCTTAAAATAGTCCCATCAATTATTTTGTGATGCAACTTCGATAAGTTTTCCCTTTTTTGATCAAGGTAATTTTTTGCAGTCGACTTCTGGAATTATTGTCCTTGGACGTATCCTTTTAGTATCCTCACAGGAATGGTTTATTCTAGTTCAATTCTTTTTATATTTTTTTTTCTAAATAACAGCCACTTGCTATAAGGCATGATTCTACAATTGAACAACTATGCTTTTACTTTTAGTGTGACCACCCACATACAAAAAGTGACTGATAAAAAGAAAAAAAAAAAAGAGTAAAAATAATAAAGGAGCTATGTTGGCAAGTACAAAAATTTGCAAATTCCAACATCTTTGGCTGAAATTTTTAATGATTGGTTTATTCATACATTGAATAGATACTTTTTCTCCACTTCTAGACTTCTCCCCACAAACAACTGTATTATTATTTCTAATAAGTGTATGTAAATGACCAAATTGCAACGCATCTAGTTTTCTTCGATTGAAAACTCAAAGAAAGAAACTACACAAGGAATGTAAAAGGTATGTTGACCTTGAGCACAATGAGTGGAAGCAATGCTGTGGTTTACGGTCTAATTAAAGGACAGTTTGGGCATTTTGGTCCCTTCCGTTTTATTTTTGGGATTATTTTAGGCTGTTTATGAAATTTTTCATTATGCAAGGCCAAAATTGTTCTATAATAGCTTTTGGTTGGCTCTAGTGAAATTTCACTTCAAAAAAGGACTGCTCACTGCTTTATAAATTAGTGCTGCTAAGATTAGGTTGTACAAAATTTCACTTGCAAGAAGTTTTGTATCCATCCCTATCTTTATAAATTAGTGCTGCTAAGATTTGGTGATGATATTTTAGTTTGTTTGCATTTTCTTTAATATGAAGAAATGAGGCCAACTTTGTGGCACGTTTGATTTTTTTTTTTTTCTGTTTTGTTGGTCGCCTGAGTATTGTTGTTTCATTTTACCTTCATTTTTGTTTCTTTACGGTGTAAATTATAGTTGCGGTTGAATTATATAATCCGTGAAAAGTTTTCAAGCATGCCTATAAAACTTATTAGTAATTTGCTTGCTAGTTCAATATTTATAATTATATTGTAATTTGCAAACTTGGACCTCCAACTTTTCTTTATTCATGGAACGAGTCACGCTGGAAAAGTTGTACATTTTGGGTTAATCAAGCGATTTTTGGGTTAGACAATCAAACAACTGTTCCTGCATATGCGTCTGTCACCATTGTTTTGTTTGAAATTATAGAGAGCAAGTGAGCAACTGTGGAGTGGAGTGAATACCTACAGATCCTGCACTTCTTAAGCTGAATCCACTCACCATTTCAGTGGGAAGAACAAGCTACACTGGTAGATTTTGAAGATTAAATTGGTAATCGACAGTGCACTTCAGTCAGTATTGTCTGCTTGATCTATATTCTATGGTGATCGTGCAAATGCCGCTGCCTTCCCTCTTGCAAACTTTATTTTTATTTTGTCAGCACCACGACCATTTTTGTAGGCCATAATGCTTCTCTGTCACCGCTGCTTCCCACAACCTTTGCCGGTCCGAATGATATGTTAGGAAAGAGAGCGCTGGAGTTAACAGGGAGGAAAGAATTTGGTCCAATGATTCGCCAGAATCAGCTGTGTGTACTTCTCATGATCACTTCGCTTGGTCAATTTCCCTCCATGCAATCTAACTTCTCCGCTGGTATCTTGATCTACCAGTCCACAAGACTTATCTTTTCTGTGTCCTCTTTCAGCTCATCCAGGCGTTCAGCCACCTGGGGACACGCGTGTTTGCTTTTGTATCCTTAAAATGGACAAGAGGTAGCTTTTCTGAGCTGGAGAAAGGCCTATTTTGATGGACAGACTGACATGCAAAGCTTGGGGTTCATGGATGAACTAGCTTTTGACACTAACCATCCTCTATTTCGTAAGAGAGGAATATATATATGGGCAAATGCAAGTTTTGAACAAAGCGCAAACAAAAATAGAAAGTATGAATTGCTACACATTCCATAATCTCTATCAAGCATCAACCTTGGTTTGCTTTCTGCAGCAGATAGATATCTTTTCCTGCCTTCCTGAGACATGTTTTAGGTAGTTGTTGACAAAGCAGATTTTTATGTCGGTGTATTATTTGCCAAGTCTTTGCTGATTCTAATAGATTCTTGTCCCTTGCAGTCTAGATCTGACTGCTCAATCTATCACGTTTGATGAAATTACTAAAAGAAGGAAATCACCATCTATTTTGAGCATACGATGTGGTATACTAACCTGTTTCTTGTATGAGAGTTTTGGACCGCAACCTTCCTTTTGTACCAGTCTATTGCACACCTTATAATATCCAAGATAAAAAATTAAAAAAAAAAAAAAATTTGACATCTACAATGCTCCAAAACATCAAGTGAAATTAAATTGCGTACTAAAAATATATATATAATATAAGTGGTGCTGTCCAGTGGATGACCAAAATTTAACTTTTATTTTCTTCTTTTATTTTTCATGGTAGAAAAAGCTATTCAACAAGTTCAGCTATACAATGGAAGTTACATCAAAGGTATGCATGCATAACCCAAGTAAACGCAACAACCAATGATGTGTGAAATAATAAAAGGCCAGCTCCTTTGCAAAGAAACAACAAGTGATTAAGGTGGAAGAAGCCTTGGACCAGAGTTAGCAGCCATCCAGGCTGAAATTACATCGACCAAAGAATTAACATCCTTTGAGATCTGTGCACGCAGCACACCCCCGGTATCTGTGGTGCCTAATGTGTTGCCTACTTCCTTGGCCACTTCTTCCCATGGGGTCCCTGCCGTCAGATTTGCTAGCAGTTCCCCTCCTCGGTTCACAGCATCAGCCATTGCCGGTGGAACATCTGGCAGCAGCTGCACATGCCAAATGTTGTTCATATCTTGGTTGCCAGTATATAAAGGAAATTTATCAATTGACCCAAAAGTGGTACAGGATTCCTGACTGGTAGTCTGGAGTGAGAATGATTGCTGGTGGTTGAACCTGACCATTGGGTTGACCCAACCCATTTAGCAGTTGGCAGTTTTCTTAATTTTTAACTAAAAAGCACAAGCTCGCAGTAAAACCAACTTTTCTCAAAAAAAATTTATTAAAAGCCAGATCATGTATATACGAAACCTATTGCCAGTCCATATTTATACTAAGGATGCATATTCTCGTAACACATGTATGTCAACTCAATCATTGCTAGAATTGAAGGCAATGAGCCGAGCTGAAAGTTATAGACGGAGAAGTTGTAACCTGTTGCAAGGGGAGACCATGATCACCCGGGACAGTGCGTATGGACATGTCAAGCACAGAGCTAATAGCAGCTTCTGAGCTCAGAACTTGTGCTAGTGTCGGTGTCTCATCAATAATATCATCCTTGAACTTCACTAATAAGTTGCGGGAAATACCATAGTATGATTTAATCTGCATGTGCATCACGATGGGTTACTAAAGTGGGTACTGCATTATAAGTACACTATCTGTGTTCAAAATGCCCTGTAAAAGGATAAAAAAGTATTGTTGTAACATACCAACTTGCGGGTTTCCTCTGGTTTAGGTATGAAGTCTTCTCTCCCTTGAACCAAATCCATATACAGGGGAGGAAGCTGCTCTACTAGAGGTAGAACCTGCTTCATGATTGGAGGACTCAGGCTCTGCAATTGCTTCATGGCCATCTCAGCCTAACAAAAAGAGAGAATAGAACATGAATGAAGACCAAGGAAGATAAAAGAGATATGAGAAGAGAAAAGACATTATGCACCAATTATTTTGGTTAGTAAAAGGCATGCAAGATGATAAAAAAATTGTAAACATAATTTAAAGTGGCACCACACATTATATAGGTATGAATAAGGGAAGTAAAATTCTAACCCCCATACGAATAGTAGGAGAAGAGCTGAGTTGGGATAAAATGGGGCCAAAACTTTGTGCCATGGGAACTATCACAGGAGAAAACAATGGAATCGCCGAGCTTGCCTCCTACAACACCAAGCATTACATTAGATACTTCCATGCAAAAATCAGTGTTTCTTATTATTTTTTCTCAATTTAGGACTAAAATTGAAATATTGCCAAGTAAGACTATCTGTACTGTTTGTTGGATATTTCACTTTTCACAACTGAAAACATTTTAGGTGGTCCTTTGAACTATAAAGATTGGTACAAGCTCAAAATATTCTTCCCTGTTTTCAAACTGTGCTCCAATACACAAGCCAACTTAATGAATTCCGTCAGAAATGCAAGTATTATAATCGTTATCCTTTCAAAGCTTCTTAAAAATAAAAATAAAAACAGAGAGTGACCATACCTTGTTATTGAAAGACATTAATACATTCCCACTTCTTTGCACAGCATATCTGGACCCTGATACATATTATGCGAACAAAACTTATTCAGTGCCTATGTAAATTGGAGCTCTGAAAATGAAGACAACAACACTCACCTATTAGAAGGTGGATAACAGATCCCAAGGAATGACCAACACCAAAGCTCGGTAGTTCTTTCACCTCAACAAAATGTAAAATGTCACCCCATTAAGTATGTTTTGGGACTCAAATAGAAAGAAAGGAGAGGGAGGGGGAGAGAGAGAGAGAGATAACTCACTGGTTGTTGCAAGTAACGCAAGCACCTATCAAACTTGAACTGCGCCTCGTCTGCAATCGAGAAATGGTCAAACCCACTAGCGTAGGGTGTTGCAATCACCAAAGCTCCCCTTGAAATGAGCACCATAAATTTAATTGCAGATTAAATTAGAGTAAACAAACTACAGTGGCAAACAAGAGGACCAAATTACAATGCATACTTCGGTGGATAACTTGAAGAATAATTTCAGGGGCCAGATTGAAATATAAAAAAGGTGTGGACCCAATTGCATACTATACACTAGGGCCTAAGTGTACAAAGAAGCAAAAAATGATAAGTTCAAAAAATTACTTATCTGCAAGACGCTCAAGAAAATAACGATAAGTAAGTTGAGGAGCTGCTCCTACAAAGATACCACCAATAAAGTGAACCACTGATGTAGGCTCTGACGATTTTGACCTAAGCACCCACGCACCCTACCCAAAAAGTAAAATACTGAAATATCAATGAAAAATTGTGCAAGGATCAGTATTACAAATTGTCAGAGGTACACCAGTACTGTACCAAGGTTCATGCAATTCATGCACCATAAGGTTCTTAAAAAATACAGAACATGCAGTTTGTCAACCTACTTGGTGGACGGTAGAACATACTGCTCATATGAAGAGTCAATATCTATGGTATATCACCTCCAATCGTTAGTTCCAATATAAGAATCTATTAACAACAGTTATCAATGATTGTCAATTTAATGCATTCTCAACGGATCCCATCTCACATCTAATAGCCAATCACAAAATGAATCCTACTCAACTAGATGTATGACACAATTACAATACTTAATAAGACTAAAAGCGAAAATTCTAAAAGTAAAAAACAGGAAGTACATTTCTGGCACAACATGTTCATTTAGTATCCTTCATGAGCAAATTATAAGCAGACAGCTTACAAGATTCTAAGATCAATTACAATACTTGTGGTAAAACTAAAAGTGAAATGCTCAAAAACCCAACACTAGAAAGTTCTGCTATGGTTCCTAACCTGTTTCATTCATTATCTTTTATAATCAACAATATAATAATAATTGTAAGATATTAAAATCAACGAGCAGTGATCAGGAACCAAACTAAAAAAAAAAAAAAAAAAAACTTGCTTTTTTATGCAAACTCAAACAATTTATTTAAAAAAAGGGGGTAAAGCCATTGAGCATGAGGTATTGACCTCAATTTCACTCCAATCTCCTGATGAAGCCCAACCACCTTGTGACTGCCTCGCTGTTTCTGTAATTATTCTGCAAAAAAAATATTCAAATCAAACCATCTGACGCTGCTTTCCTTGAAGGAATTTCAAAACATAGAGATTAATTCAAGCGGATCAAATAAATATCTGAACTACCATTTTAAAGCACAAAAGCTAAAAAGAAGCAGTCTATTTATGGTGTTGAACTCACTTTTCAATCTGTGAATAGACCTGGATTGAGGTAGAGTCAGTGCTGGTACTGGCATCAGTACCAGGTTTCTTTACAGGTTCTTGAGAGTAGCTGGCACAAACCATACTACGGCCATTCCAACTACTTCTCCTGCTTATCCGTATTTGTTGTTTATAGCTCTGCTGTGGAAAGAGAACTAGTTTACTGTAGGAATGAATGCGTGAACATCGGGGCTTAATTGGTGGTACTGTAGTTGTCATTAAACTTGAACTGCCCATTTATGAAATGGCTCACCAGTAGACAATTTCCACAGCTCTTTCTTTCTGTCTTGATTGAGCACTGCAAATAGTTCAATACTCATTTCATCAAATAACCAATTATGAACAAGTTGGAATCATCCGAATTCATTCTTTCCTTGACCAATAACATAAGAATTATGGGCTAAAATTATCCAAAATAAAAAAGAACTGAGACACAACGGACAGCCACCCACCCACCAACACACACCACACACACAAATAAGCATACACGTAGAGAGAGAGAGAGAGAGACCCCCCAAGGGAACAAGCTAGGCGAGGACAGTGGAGTGTTCTCACGAGGCCAAACAGAGAAAGAGAGAAAGAAGAGAGAGGAGAGGGCTATGGATCGGGGGTTCCTTGGGAATTCGCATATATCTCAACTTTTACTTGTGTTATTAGAAAATCTCAACCGTTCAAATACGTTCTGCACGAATATCAAAGCAAAAATAATACTGACCCCTTGCGTTATCCCCGAATAGGCACTGGACACGTCGGTCACGCAAAAGTTGAGATATTTCAGAGGATACGCACTCAGGTTGCTTGGGGAGTGTGCTGACGAGGACGGTTACTGGTAGATATCACTTGCGACTTGCGAGAGAGATGATACAAGCAGCAACCAAACGCTGAACTTTCTCCGGCCCATTATCGCTCATTTTTCATATTAAAGCCCATTCTCCTTTTACTGGGCCATAAGTCCGTAATATAAGTTTGGTGTGGTGAGTTCAATTTGACTATTTGACTAATATTTAGTATTGATCTAGCAGCCCGAATTGCCCCTTTTTATTTTTATTTTTGTGACTCGAGTCCAGGATTGCTAGCTCCAATTTGACGAAACTTTTTAAAACCTTTGGAGTTAATAGGTACATAACTTGTGAAGATGTCAAAATTTGGCAACTTAGAACTGCGTCCTTGAGGTACCTACCTATTGAGCAAACAACGGGAACCAACTCTGAATTTTTTGTTTTGTTATATTTTTATGTCCGATGTAACCATGTCAAGCTTTCCATTCCAAGTGTAATCTGATTTGCAAATACGCACTCAGATTTTTTATCATCCTTGTACTCAAATCTTAATTATAATATCTCGTATATTTATAATATTGATTTGCACGAGCAATATGGCAATGAATAGCTCAATATAATCATTTTTGCTTTAATGGTTTTTCTATAGGTGACCTTTGGGAGTTAAGAGGATTGTATTCCATTAAAAGACTCAAATATTGTTGAACTTATTCGAGGGGCTGTGTTATGGAATTTGTGGTTAGACAAAAATAGAATTATTTTTAATGGGGAACAGGTACAGGATGTTCATATTTTAGGGAAAAAAAATTTAGCTGTTGTTAGATTTTGGGCTTTGAATCAAAAATCATATCTTACTTCTAAATTATACTTATTTTTTTCTTGTGATTTGAAGGAACTGATAGGGTCTACACTGGTAGTTTCCATGGTGGATACACGGGCTTCAATCCCTATGTTTGGAGCTGGGATCAGTTCCAGTGTTAGTATGGTATATTATGTTTGTTTTTGTTACTTATCAGTGTATTTGTATTGTGCTTGGTATCATTGGTACTAGTTAACTTTGTAATAGTTTCTTGCAATGGAAATCGGTCGGCCCATTCAAAAAACAAGGTCTGGGCCTTCATTTGAGATTTATTGGAACAGACAAAATAGATAAAATAGATAATAATCACACTAATTCCAACAAAATTCCCTTCAGATTTGAGACTCTCGTTTCATTGCAGGACTACTCTTAATGTTGAAATTGCACTGTAAGTTTAAATTGGTTCAAATTAATACATCATTTTATGTCAAATTCCATTATGCTTGTATTACAACGCAGTGTACTACTGTTTGCAATCTTCAATTTGGGGATTGTTCATCAGTAAATAAGTACAGCAACATTCACATAAAAGCGTAATGACAGAGACGGATTAATGCAATACACCATTTTACCACGAGTGGAAATGAGATTATAATATATTATAGGCCATTTGTAATGGCAAGTGACTTTGTGTGGAAATTTCAGATGAGACTTGTATGAAAGTGTTCTGTGTTCAGAATGCAATAATTGTATTGTACTTGTTTATGGTGAGTCTTTTCTTGAGTGCATATTTCGACAACTGGTCTCTCCTATTGTAGATCATTTTCTATGGTTGTACTTGTACATATCCTCTAGAAAAGTAAACTTCTAAGAGGATATGCTTGACTATATTATTTAGAGCCTTACGATCTAATTGTCTTTTATTATCATCCATTTACTTGGTGCCAATCTAAACGCACCGGTCAAAGGTGATTGCTTGCCTTCAATTCAATTGACAACCAAAACCATGTCAGCGTACACAATTCATCACTGAGCTAATAACAACTTTTTTAACCTCAAGACTCTTTTCATATATATTCTCATGTTCTCTATAAATTAAATTGGGGTAGGGTAGTCTTATCTGCAATGCTCCATATTGCTGAAAGCTTCTATTATTATTATGTACCAAAGCAAAATTGTCTGATTATATATCTATTCAAGTATTTACAACCAACCCATCACCAACAATACCCTTTTACCTCTCTAATGATCCCTTTTACAGATTTTTGCAGCTACACTAACACTTTTGAAACCACTTATTAGATTTGAATTGCTTAAATGCGCGGTCCTTTTTGCAAAAAACCCTTTTTCATCAAAAATGTAATCATTGGTTAACAGGAATATGGAGTCTTCGGCATAGTTCTCTTAATCTTGTCCAGTATTCCGGCCGCCTTTCTTTGCGCCCGGGAGGTGCCGTTTAGTGCAAGCCATTCCATCGTACCGTTCAATTTCTCATCCTTCGCAACCTCTCTCAGCATCTTTCTATTGTACATACAAACTGCAAACAGAACCACAACCGCATTCTCTTTATTTCTCTTGCACGGGTTCTCTCTTATCACTTTCAGCAAACAGTGAACCCCATTCTCTTTTATTTCCTCAACTGCTTCCTGGTCACCACACAAGAGTGCAAGTATAGCCAACGATTCATCTACAAGTGTCTCTTGTATAATATGCTGCAAGACCACATCCACTACGCCACACTGTATCGCTCTCCCCCTGTTTTCATGGACCATGCAGAGGCTGAAGATAGCTGCGGCTGCGTCCTTCTGGGCTTCCAATGTACCGTCTTCAAGAAGGTCTACCAAAAACTTGATTGCACATAAGCCCCCAATTATCACCTTGTTCGAATCCAAGGCCGAGAGGCTGAACAAGGCAGCAGCTGAGTTTCTACGGGTCTCCATGGTACCGGTTCTCAAGCCTGTTACGAGAATTGGTACCGCCTCACCATGTTCTCCCAATATCTTCTTATTACTGTCATGTATGGATAGGTTCAAAATGGTCGTCACAGTATCCTCCAGCACTTCTGGGTTGTCTTTCAAGGTTGGTACTGATAAAACTGAAAGAAATTGTGAAATGCCCCCTGGCTTTTCACCAATTACTGCACGAAAAGATTTGTTTCTCTTGGTGAGCAATCGGAGGTCCTTGATGGCTTGCTTTTTTACAGAAATTGGAGAAGACTGAGAGGAAATGTTGTCCAAGAGAGAGGTGAAGGTTGAGCGGTCATTTCCTGTCACTAGGTCCAGATCAGTGTCAGAAGGAGGGGAGAGAGAGATGCCATTTTTGGTGCACCAATCAAAGATCATGCCACGGACGAGATGATTGGGGGTTAGAGTTATGTGCGAAAGGACTTGCTGGGTTCGTGGGCAGGTGCGGTTGCCAGTGCTCAGCCATTCTTGGATAAAACACCGTTCATAAGTCTGCAAAAAGTAAAGAAATTTTGGTTGAGATTCAGTCAAAATAGGGGACCCCGTTAGCGGAATATAGAGCTGACCTGGCATTATTATTAAAGAAATTGGTAACAGCAAAAAAAGTAAGAATGCAGGGGAGAGAGAAAAATTAAAAAACTGTAGTGAATCAGAGTCGATGAGTGCATGACTGAGTATTTGGTAGATATTACGATGAACCTCCCAGTAGAATAGAAGAGAAGCATAGTCCGCATAGCTCGTTTATTAAGGAAACAGATTGGGAGAGAGAGGGGAAGGGGCAAAATCATAATTTCAAGTAGATAATTGCAAATATCCCATTTCTGGAAGGTGTGCTGCCATTTTAAAAGTTCAATTCATGAAGTAAAATAAAATAATGAGAGAGTTGTATTTTTCTTGGGTAAATGTAAGCACAAATTTATAAATTAAATGATTTTAATTTTTATCTCTATCTTATTAACTTGAATAAATTCAAATAACCATGAGATAGGAAAAGGAAGGAATAACCAAACACCAATTGAACCTGACACTTTACTAAGAGATATTAGGTGGATTTGATCCATGACAGTCAGATATTTTGAATTCTTTATTTTTATTTTTTTATTCAGTTATTGTTTTATCCTTAATTGACTGTACTATTTGGTGGCCAGCTATTGCCATACAATCTATCACTATAATACAGCCCTTTTACCAATTGCCCAATTCTCATTTAATAAACAATCCTAATGTGGTCAAATGACAAAAATAATATTAATTAAACTGCAGTATTCTTCTATACTGATTAGAAAATTTAGTGCAACTTAGAAGTTGCTTTTAAATGACGCCCCTTATAGTTCAAGTTTTGAAGATTCCAGCGGTTACGATAAAATAGTCAAGGAGACACCCTTAAATGCAGGAGTAATTTGGCAAAAGGAATGGATAAAGAAAGTAAATTGCAAGTATCCAAAGAAATTGAATAATTTTCTGCTATTTAAGCAATACACTATTTGAATTCTTCTTTTAGTATAATATCATATATAATGCAGGATAATAATATTGCAATTATATAGAAACACGGACGGCAATTCGCAAAGATTTATTTGGAAAAATTGTGCATGTATTTCCTTGAAGAGCAAATGGCATATATTTGTAAGCAACTAAGGAAGGAAGGCAAAGTCGAATTGTAATCCAACAACTGTAAAAAGGTCAAGCAAACCTAAAGAAGTTGTTAGTTTTAGAAACCCTTTGTTAGAGGGGAGTTTCCTTTGCTACTCAGTAGTGAGTCCCCACCTAACCCCACTCTAAAAGAAGCCCGAGATAGAGAATGAGAAAGGAAGCAAGTTTAGTAATTTATTTCTTTATCTAAATTAGAAAAACGAGTAGTCATGCTCTGGAAATGGTACAATACAATTGTAGATGCAAATTACAAAAAAGGCTGTAAACTCTCCTGCTTATTATCCAAAAGAAATTAACAAAAATGCAAACCCTTAAATGCAGGTGCTGGCAAGAACTTAAAGAATCGACATAATAATATCCTTCAATAAGCGAATTCAAGCAAGAATTCTACTGATCCCAAGTATATCAAAATTGAAAAAGAATTGTCAAGAACAAAAAACAAAAGAGAAATTGATATTGATATTGATATTGATATACCTGACCCGACGAAAGAAGAACAGGATCCCTCATTAACTCCGACGAGAGCGGACACAAGAAATGTTCAGGAACTTTGACAACCGACCCCTCCTTCTTTTGAAAATTACCTCCTCCTCCTTTCCCATTCCGCGCTGCCCCAAATTTCAAATCCCTGATTTCCAGAACTAACCTTGCCACCTCATCGTACGTCTCCAACTCGTCGCATCCCTCGCCTCCATCGGCGATCGCATCAACCAACCGTCGCAGCTTCGTCTTCAGACCCTCCGCACCTTTATCCATCTCCTCAATGACTGGGACCGCCACAAGAAGAATTTAGGAAGTGGTTTTTAGTTTTTTTTTTATTTTTTTACTGGGGTTTTCGTGTGTTCTTGGTTAATGTTCTTCTTCTCTTTATCTTTCTCTTTCGTGAGGGGTGGGTCGGTTAAGCATTGTGAAATGAAATGAAACGGAGGAGTGAGAAGGGATGAGGGAAAGAGAGAGCAGTTTAAAACAAGCTAGCTATTCAATTTTGATTAACATAACATGCATTACGTGTACAGTTTACTGTTTAATACACGGTGGATTATGGATAACAGCCTTAACAGGGTCCCGGTCCGGAGACGTCACTCTCCTTGTTCCGCAGGTACAGCTTAGACGATGATAATATTAGTATGATGATTAGTAGTATAATTATAGGGTAAACAAACACCAATTTTAGCAAAAAAAATACTTTATCATTTCTGCTCGCTCAAAATATTTTCAAATTTAAGTGATTGAATTTTAATGGTTTCAGATTACATTTCACGTCGCGTCATTAAGTGGTGATTAAATTTTCAATAGTTTGACATTTATCTATACATTTATATTCTGAATTTCTACTTGAATTGATTTCATATATATTATCAAAATCATTGTCAAGGATTCCTTCCCATTAGATGTGTAAATTTATAATAATATTCATCCAGATAAATAATTATACTTTTTTAATAACCATATTATTTTAAGGTTTCATTTCCTATTTTATGTAATGATTTTTTTTATTTCATAAAAAAAAAGTATATTTTGCTATGGTGTTCCCTTTGAGCAAATATATAAATTAATGAGCTTTAAATGTGGTATTTATTATTGTAGATTTAAAGGCTGAATTAGTCATTTTTCTTTGGTTTTGTAAAGCTCGGCAATGACTTTTATAGCAGCAATTTGAAGACGATGTATTCTTTGCATTAAATGTTATTGTCTTTTGACTATTTTGCCCTTTATTACGTCAATGCTTCAGATTTCATATATGAAAAATCAATCATCGTTATGGTGGAAAACAAAATTGTAAGATCTCATAAAAAAAAATTAAAAAGGCACAAAATAATATGACAATTTTATTGTTTTGTATGCTATATAATACAAGGCTGAACAAGTATTTATTATTTTTGTTATAAAAAAGACCTTGTATTGAATAAAGCCCGGAATTTTTATTAATATTAAAAAAATATATCAAAATTTACAAATTTGCACAAGTTTTGCAAACATTTTAAAAACTGCTCAAATCAGAGAATTATTTTCCGGATCCAAAAAATAATTCTCCAGATTCTCAAATCCTATTTCCCAAAATTAATCTCCCGGCTTTAGGATTTTTTTTATTTTTTTCATTGAAATATTATATTGTGACTTTTAGGAATTATTCTTTTTTTTTAGGATTTAATTCTTCAGATTCCCAAATATTTTTTTTATTTATCCAAAAATAACTTTTGAACTCTACAACTCGGATCCAAAATATTTTTAATTTTTTTCCGATAACACACAAAAAAATATTTTAATTTTTTGTACAGACGCAAAAAATCCGGCCTAAAAAATATTTGATCCGGATTATTTTGTCTCAGTCTTTCTATTAAATTCAATTATCTAGTATTTCATCTATTTTTAAAGAAATATAAATATATTTCTAATATTTAAATAAAATAAATATATAAATCATAATATTTTTTATTTTATTTAAAAAAAAAATTCAGAGAATTATTTTCCGAAACTCCAAATCCAGAAAATAATTTTCCGGAGAGACCCTGTAGATCCGAAAAATTATTTTTCAGATATAGGCCTGAATCGAAAAACAATTCTCCAGTTTGGGCAGTTTCTAAAATATTTGTGAAGATTTGTAAATTTTGAATCTTTTTATAGTAATACAAACCTAAGGAATAGCATATAGTCCCTCAACATAACTCTCATTTTATATAGTGGTCCTTTGAACTTTGAAATTTTCATCAACAAATTTGAGCAGTAAATTTTAATTTCTTTCGTCTGACGTGACAGACCAAAATTCATCCAATTAACTAGCTAATATTTTACAAGTCATGAGTTGCCATAGTCTTTCAATACAACTAAGTATTCAACGACAAAACCAAAATTGAATATATGCGCACGTGTAAATTTCTACGAAATCAATAAATTTGTGGACCGTCCGAGAGTAGTGATTTTTATCTACCTAAATAGCAGTAAAAAAAAATAATTCCAAAATATATAAAATTTAATCTATGGATATATTTTCTTATGATAATAATATAGAACAGTTTGAATTGATTATTTGAATTTTGAAAATAAAAATATGAATTCAATGTACAAACTTATCTGCACATTGAAATGTACCATAGCCTCACTCATCTTTATATTAGTTCACGATGTATTGAGAGTCAATAACGTTAGACCGTCGAAAATTTTAAATTATTTAGTAATTAAAAATAACATAAAATCGGGAGCTTTTAAAGCGTTTGATTTTTCTAATAATTGTCGAAGCAAAAAAAGTATTATCGAATTAACTTTCTTTTTTTAAATATATCTTATGCATAAATATAGAAATACTCGTAATACAAAAAACAAATTCAGTACCTAATGCACCAAATTTATTTTAGTTACCACTAAAAATATATATAGAGTTGCCATATCTTTCCGGAAAATGTCAATTTATCTAGTACGTACATAGATATTATTATATGCGCATAGCGCACATGTATTATTTAGGTGTACTGATATTCGGTGATATTATTTGGTGTGTAACTTGTCAACATTTGCGTAAATAATAGTGGTGAATATATCTATTTTTTTTTAAAAGATATAACAACTCTGTGTATTTTTTTTTTCAACGGTAACTAAAAAAGTTGGGCCTAATGCAAGAAAAGAGATCTGTGTAAGTTATTCCGCAGGAACAAGTTAGCAAAGTGGGGTCCGGTAGAAGGCAAGGACCAAGGAGGAGGAGAGGAGGAAAGGGACCGACACGTCACCAGTGCTGGCTCCTAAATCGTTATCATGGAACCCGTGTCCGGACAGCTGGCTCAAAATATTTCCTTCCTTCCTTCCTTCCTTCCTGTTCTCAGAATATAATTCAATGAAACTTGTTCTATCATCTATGATCTATATGTGCTTCCTTCCTCAGGTAACCTGAACCCATGTCTTTTTAGTTTTTACACTGCGCATTCAACGTTCATGCAGAGGATATAATGACGAATTCATTCAACACTCCTAAATCTATCCTGTGGCTGTGAGCTTGTCTCAATTCCAATAAAAAAAGAATTAAAATTGGAGACAAGACAATTGTGGTGTCGTTTTGGAGACGCTGTCTAGGTTGAGCCGTCAATCTCACTCACATCTCTAGTCCTCAGGTCTCTGTCGCGTTTAAACGGTTATAGCGGGTAGTTTATGTATTTTAATTTACCTGTTGTAGAATTTCATATAGAAGTCATGCCACAGATAATCTGAAACAGCCAGTTTCCACTTTCCACTTTCCAGAGCGCCGCCTCCTGCATTACATATTATTTAGATGAGGTACCCCTGTTTCCTTTGGCATTTTGAACTTCTGAATTCTGATTCTTCGTACATTGTTTATTAATTAGTCTACACACTTAAATGACCAGACTGGGAAGGTAATGGTGTGAAAAGGGTGCTTAGTAAAATTTATATGACAGTCAGAATCAAACAGAAAAGAAACAACAGTTCATAACTACATCTAGGGAAAAGACAATATAATTAATAAAGAAGAGAAAATGCAAGTTTCACAAACCAAGGGCATGTAAGCAATATGATTAGACAGAAAGGGATAAAAGAAAGCAGCTTTGAGTACGTGTATAATTATATGTTTCTTTTTCTTTTCTTTTTTATCTCTTTTGGCATTGAGAGTTTCAACTAATTATAAATTTGCCTACGGGCGTGAAAGTTTGCATAAAAATTTGAACTAATTATAAATTTGCGATGATGTGGTCCAAGAAAGATGATGACATGGCCTCATTATATAGGTCCCAATCAGGCTCAGGCTCCTGTTGGAGAGAGAGTTCCATAAAATATCTAGACATCCAAATTAAAATATCCTTCTTTGTCTGTCAAATATCAATGACAAGCATCTTTTGACGACAGCAAACAAAGTCATTTAAATCACCACTCACTACTCAGAACTCTAGCTGCGCATACAACTCTTAGGATGAGTAATGAGTTTGGATAGTAAACAAATGCTACAAATTAAGACAATTGCTAATTACTGTGTCGGAAATCGGAATAATGGAAAAGGCGTGCTAATCGGATTGATTTGGAAGTCTAGCTCTGCTACTGTGTAACGTGAAAGATGAAAATATGTTAGAATTATTGTTAATGAAAGTTTTCAAATACAATGCACGTGTCCTTAATAAAAAGAAGAAGATAAAAATAAAGATTTATATTTATTAACGGCGTGTTATATAAGTTTAAAAATCCAAATAGTAGGATGCAGTGAATATGCATGATATCTTGGAATTAAATAAAATTATTGTCGGATAATAAATGTATTATTAGGAAATCCCTAAATATATATAAGGTACATCGATCATTCAAAACGAAAAGAATTTGGCCACAATTAATCTTCTTTTAATGCAACAATATATATAATTCAGACCTGAAAAGTCATACAGTAGAGGTGGGGTCCGTTTGAAAAATATCCGAACAGAACAGATACAAAAAGGAAAATTGAAATAAGACTTTAAGTAAATTTTTTAAAGTAGAAAGGGTCTCGAAATGGTGATACAAAAATATTTCCATCTACCGTACGTATCAGTATCTATAAAAAAAATATATATATATTTCTATACAAATTCAACCCGATATTTGATTGGAATCTTTCTAGGTATCAAGTATTAAAATTTTCATAAACAACTTTAAAATACATGCTATACTTTGACCTTAATTTCTTATAAAAAAAAAGTTGAAAATATATGCAGATTGCGTGCACATAAATCTTGATACGAAACTATTACAAATAGTTTGGAGCAAACATTAGATTAAATTTAATTAATGTGATTATATATTATCGTATGGGTAATGGGTATGGCCTCTCACTCCTGAGGTGATGATGAGCTGGTTAAAGTTTATATTCGGAAATGAATAATCTAGAAACGAAAAATAGGATGTGATGATGAGCTGGCTGCATGACCATGACCATGACCTGCGTGGAGACTCAGACGTGGAGTCCATCCAAACTAGTTTCAGCACAGATTGACAGTATCAGTATGACATCATGCGAATTTTTGCACAGTGCCTCCTCCATCTACCATCTTATTGGAGATTTCGATTCTTTGCGACCAGAGTTGTGTTATTAAGGCTAACAAATTATCCTTAATAAAATAATATAATTAAAGGAATCTTATTGTAGATGTAGGCTTACTTGCCACAAGCGTGACGTGGATCCTTGTTTCTCAAGTCACTTTCTAAGATTCCTATATATCTTTTGGTGCTCAATAAATAAAATAATATAATTAAAGATAAAATGAAAATTCTAGAAGAGCTAACTAACAATCTGACCGATCGAGGATTTAGGGATGGATGCCAGATCGACTTCCATCTTTTCTTTTTCTCAAATCTCAATTATTAATTATGATGGCTCAGCCTCAGCATAGTCAGAATCATAATTTATTAATTCACAAATAATTCATTCGGATTTAAACTTGTGGCAAACCAATTTCTATTATTTGCTTTCTCAATTTTTTCTTAAATTGTTTATAAGTAATTCACAAATTTTACGAATTGACAAATTATTATTATTATTATTATTATTATTATTATTATTATTATTATTATTATTATTATTATTATTCTCTTGTGGGACTAACATTTTCGGTATAAATTCAATGTACAATTGCGAATTATTCTCAAATTATATTTGAATTATTCTTCAAATCATGAATTTATTGTACCATTATTTTTTTCCCGAATTATTAAGTCATCGCTATAGTTAGAACTGATATTATGTCCTAAAAGTTAAAATTCTTATGCTAGACGCATAATACTATTTTGTTAATAAAATATGCAAATAAGTTTTAAAATATTGTATAAATGTATTAACAAATTTTTTTTTTTACTTTATATAGCGTGCAACTCGTATATTTTATTTATTTATTATTATTATTATTATTATTTTTGTGTTGCGTTCAAAATAATTTTGTTAGCATCTTTATTCAAAATATCACCAATTATTCTTGTATTTTAAGCATCCACATCTCTCGTACTATAAAAGTTTTTAATCTGATGTGGCAGTTTCTAATCTAGTTTCAGGAATGTGGGGAGTTTCTTATTTAGAAATTATGCATGAAAATTTCTTTTTAAGAAATTGTTTATAGAATAATCATTCAAGAACCCGCGTTTCCGTCCCCGCAGCGTACCCGCGCGTATCGTGTGGCGATTAACTGCCATAACTGGATCGGTGGGCCCCACAAACTACCGACCTAACTAACTATCTCGTCCCCACATTCCATTTTGAATTTCAAAATTTCCATTCTCGTCCCCGCATTCATTCTGAGGCGATTTCGAAGCTGACAATTTGGAGGCGATTTCAAAAATGAAATAATGCTATTTTGTGCTGATCTAAATTTTATTTGCGATTTCGTTGTGTAATATGCGTTGAATCACGATTTCTGACAGGTGATCATCGAGCTTTATTTCATTTTTCTTTCGTTTTGATGAATTGATTTTTTTTTTTTTGCGAATCAATTTGATAGATCGTATCGATTTTTTGAAATGAAATCGCTCAGCAATTTGGTTACAGAATCGTTTTCTGTTTTTATTTTCAATCGTTTAGCTATTTCTGGTTATATTTGAAATTTTGAGATGTTTTCTGACAATCTGATTTGCGATGATTATGTTTTGATGGAATGTGTGTGAAATTGATTTATTTTGTAAGAAATAGTTAATAAATCTTGTGTTAATACTTGACATTGCATGAAAGCGCTGTTAATACACATTTATTTGCGTTATTTGTAATTATTAGTTTTGCAGTATAAAATATGTAGGTTAATATATTTGTTTCTATAGTGTAATTGTACATATTTGAGTTGTCAAGTGTTATTATTATAATTGTCAAGTATTAACATAGTTATTTGTGTTATTTGTGTGAATTTATTATATTAATTTATACTTGATAGATTTGGTATTAATACCTGATAGATCTGGTGTTAATAGCTGATTACTTGATGGATCTAGAGGTTTGCTAAACCCCTAACGGGTTGAGCCCGTTTTGCCCGGCCCGTACCCGTTACCCGTGGTACCCGTACCCGTTGCCCGGGTACAAACGGGTAGACGGGTACGGGTAATAAACGGACCGGACACCCCTATTTTGAAATAAACCCATTGTACCCGTCTACCCGCCAACCCGTACCCGCCTACCCGTACCCCTATACCCGCCTACCCGTACCCGTACCCCTTTACCCGTACCCGTATTCCTTTACCCGGTTGCCCGTACCCGTTACCCGTTACCCGTACCCGTTATCCGTTACCCGTACCCGATCCGTACCGCAAAATTCAAATTTTTTTGAATTTTCCGCCGGTTCAAGACGGGGCCCGGGCCAGGTCAAATCAAACCCGGCCGGACCCACCCGGGTCACCTCAACCGGTGGTTTTTTTTTTTTTTTTTTTTTTTTTTTAATTTCAAATTTTATTCCCTCTCCAATTTTTTTCTTTAAATACACCCCTCTAATCCTCTTCCTCTCCACACTCAAATTTTCAATCTCTCAAACTCAATCTCAAATTCTCATTTTTCATTATTCTAAATTTTTAAATTTATTGTTTGAAAAACATATGGTTGTAATTTAATTCATTTTACAAATACGCAAACGGAATTAGAGGTTCGCTAAACCCGTGACGAAATTACGAAGGTATCGAAATTACAAAGTTGTGCACCTCCCGCAAGATTTCTCCGCGAAATTTAAAGGTTAGATTTATTTTATGTTAGATTAATTTATTTTTGTAGAGTAATTTAAAATTTCATATTAGATTAATTAATTTTTGTAGAGTAATTTATTGTTGTAGATAAATGTATAATTTAAATTGAATGTTAGATTTAGTTTATGTTAGATTTGTTACATTTATTTAATTTATGTTAGATTTGTTAGATTTATTGAATGTTACATTTATTTAATTTATGTTAGATTTATTAGATGTGATTATGTGAACTTGTGAAATAATTAGATTTATTTTGAATATGTTAGATTTTATTTTTGAAATTCGGATTTATTTTTAATAGGTTAAAAAAATATGTTAGATTCATTTTTGTGAATATGTGAAATATTTTGAATATGTTAGATTTATTTTATGTTAGATTAATTGATTTTTGTAGAGTAATTTAAAATTTCATATTAGATTTATTGTTGTAGATAAATGTATAATTTAAATTGAATGTTAGATTTAGTTTATGTTAGATTTGTTACATTTATTTAATTTATGTTAGATTTATTAGATGTGATTATGTGAACTTGTGAAATAATTAGATTTATTTTGAATATGTTAGATTTTATTTTTGAAATTCGGATTTATTTTTTATAGGTTAAAAAAATATGTTAGATTCATTTTTGTGAATATGTGAAATATTTTGAATATGTTAGATTTATTTTTGAAAATGATAGATTTATTTTGAATAAGTTATATTTTTTGAATATGTTAAGTAATTGTATTTATTTTTGAATATGTTAGATTTTTTTTAAAATAGATTAGATTTTATTTTTGTTTTTTCAAATTCTTTTTTTTTCTGTTTTTTCCGGATTTTTTTAATTTTATTTTTTTCTGTTTTTTTTTAAAAGAAGTTGTATTTGAAATTCATTATATAACTAGGTTAGATTTATTTGTTGAATATGGTAAGTAATTGTATTTATTTTTGAATATGTTATATTTATTTTTAAATAGATTATATTTTTTTTCTGTTTTTTCCAGATTTTTTTAATTTTATTTTTTTCTGTTTTCTTTTAAAATAAGTTGTATTTGAAATTCATTTTATAACTAGGTTAGATTTATTTGTTGAATATGGTAAGTAATTGTATTTATTTTTGAATATGTTATATTTATTTTTAAATAGATTATATTTTTTTCTGTTTTTTCCGGATTTTTTTAATTTTATTTTTTTCTGTTTTTTTTAAAAGAAGTTGTATTTGAAATTCATTATATAACTAGGTTAGATTTATTTGTTGAATATGGTAAGTAATTGTATTTATTTTTGAATATGTTATATTTATTTTTAAATAGATTATATTTTTTTCTGTTTTTTTTTCTGTTTTTTCCAGATTTTTTTAATTTTATTTTTTTCGGTTTTTTTTAAAAGAAATTGTATTTGAAATTCATTATATAACTAGGTTAGATTTATTTGTTGAATATGGTAAGTAATTGTATTTATTTTTGAATATGTTATATTTATTTTTAAATAGATTATATTTTTTTCTGTTTTTTTTTTTAAATAAGTTGTATTTGAAATTCATTATATAACTAGGTTAGATTTATTTGTTGAATATGGTAAGTAATAAACCTTATTTTTGTGAATAGGTTTACATTTTTTAAAAATGTCATCTCATCGTGATTCGGTGCAAGAAGATATCGCGAGAATGTCGGCCGATATTTTTGGCCCCGAAATACCAACTACAAATTATCCACATCCACAACCTTATTTTGATAGTTCCTCTCAAATGCCGCCACCTAATTATCCACAACCTCCCCAAAATTATCAAAGAAGAGACCAAATGCTACAAACAAATTATCAACTCAACCCCCAAACGGGTGCACCGTATTATACTTCAAATGATCCAAACATATTCATTCCACAAGAATCACATCAACTACCACCACCGTATGCATATGGAGGCACTTCTTCTGTTGCATCATCGAGTCAACTCAACCCCCCTATTTCAGGTACTCCTTCGACAAGTGTCACTGAAATTCAAGAAGAAACTCTCGCTCCTCCTCCGCCCGGTTGGTCATTCGGGGGTGTGCTCAACCAATGTACAAGAGGATGCATCATAGAAAGTTGGTTGGTGAAATAAAAAAACAGTTTACAACCATAAAAGATGACCTCAAAGGTACATTTGCATATCAATCCAATAAGGTCTCAATTACCTCCGATATATGGACTGCTGGTAAACATGGCCTTGGGTACTCTTGTATTACTGGGCATTGGATCGATGATCAGTGGATATTACAAAAGAGGATATTAAGTTTTCGAGTGTTAGATTCTCCGCACACCGCAAATGTAATTTTTAAATCTATTATTGAGGTTTTACAAGAGTATAACCTTAAGAGGGATATGGCTAACAAGGTTTTTTCTATATCTTTCGATAATGCTAGCAACAACATTGCTTCCATTGAAATTTTTAAACGGTCACTAAACCCGATTATGAATGGTGAAATGTTTCACCAAAAGTGTGCTTGTCATATACTTAACCTCGTCGTGAAGGCGGGACTTAAAACAGAAGCCATAAAATTATTGATAATTAAATTTAAGGATGCCCTCAACCACATTGTTTCAAACCATGAAAGAAGACAAGAGTTTGCGAAGTTGTGCGTAACCTATCGAGTAAGCAAGTTGAAAGTACCTTGGGATATAGATACCCGTTGGAACTCAACTTATAGGATGTTGAACCGATGCCTTCCTTACAAAGCTGTCATAGGGGAGTTTTTGAGGGGATCCACCCCTGAGGGAATGCAATTGGAACCCACCGGCAGGGAATGGGACCAACTAGAAAGGCTTTCAGCATTTCTAGGAACCTTTTTTGAAGCAACCGTCAAACTATCCTGCTCGTATTCACCGACGGCATTTGAGTTGTTGGGGCAAATCTATCAAATTTCCAAGATTTATCGTAATTTGGAACAAGCAGAAACTCACGATAAATCTCTCACACCGATTGTAGAGGCCATGAAACTAAAATTTCTAAAATATTGGGAAGATGTACCCCTCTTGGCCATTATTGCAAGTTGCCTCAACCCGGCATACAAGAAATATTACACGATAAAAATGGTTGAAGCGTACAAAGATAATCTACATTTAGTCGCAACCGGGGTCGAGGCATACGTGGATGCGAAGTTCGCTGAGATGTTTAACATATACAACTCAAGAATTAGTGGCAACCAGAACCCCTCTTCGTCCCGGGCTGGTCCTAGGTATGAATAAATATACATTATGCTTTTAATCTTTATTATTTATAATATCTACATTATTTGTCCACTAATTTTTTTTTATTTTTTAATAGTTCCACTTTCAGGAGTACTAGCAGTAGTGGATTGTTAGCAGATTTTCAATCAGATGGCGAACTGCACGCATCCACAAACGAGTTAGTGAGCTATTTGAATATGCGCAACGAAAATGAAAACGTTGACATCATGACGTGGTGGAAGAGGAATCAAAGGTCTTATCCAACACTGGCGATGATGGCCCGCGACGTCTTTGCCGTACCCGTGTCAACCGTCCCTTCAGAAAGTTGTTTTAGTTCGGCGAACAGGATCCTCTCCGACAAACGCAGTAAATTGGGTCCACATGTTTTTGAAAGACTTGTGTGCTTGAAAGATTGGATTAATGCTGACGAGCGCAACCAACATCAAGCTCAAGAATCATCTTCTGCAGCTGATACTGAAGAAAGCGTTACCGAGCCTCAGCCTCAACCTAATTCAGATTCAGACGGTGCGGAAGAAAACGAACAATGGTATATGAATCCAAACTACTAGATAGGTAGTGTCGGTATAATTTTCTAACCTCTTTTAATATTTATGGTTATTTTAAAAATTATAATTTCTAAACATTTCAATTAGTTTTTAAATTATTCATTTTAAAGAACAATTACTAACAAAAAAAAAAGTTAGAACTCCGCCTATGTTATTTTACATAGCCGGTCCCAAGCCCGGAATAAAGGAGGAGGGTAACTTTTATTTTTTAATCTATTGTTTTCAAATTATTCATAATTATTTTTAATGTAATAAATTAATTTAAGATATTATTATTTATATTTTATTGTTTTAATTATAATGAGAATTTGAAAATAAAATAAAATGACTTGCTTAAAGAAATAAATAAATAGATTTGTACTTAGCCGTATAAATATACAAATTTTCGTACGAATAATTTTTATATATAAGGTACAAATTTTATTCATTTATAAATTATAAAGACGCGAGTTGATAATTTCATGTATATATATACTCTATTTGATATCGAACTATTCATATTATAAAAATTGAATTATAAACACGTAATAATATTTATACGACACTGTAAAAAAAACAGAAAAAAAATATTAAACAAAACAGAAAAAAAAAACAGAAACAAAGACAGAAAAAAAAAAACGGAAAAACAAAACAGAAAAAAAAAAAAAACAAAAAAAAAAAAAAAAAAAACAAAAAAAAAACAGACAAAAACCGGAAAGAAAAACAGAAAAAAAAAATGGAAAAAAAAACGGAAAGAAAAACAGAAAAAAAAAAAAAAAAACCGGGCGGACCGGACCCGTACCCGCGGTACCCGTACCCGTCAACCCGCAACGGGTACGGGTAATAAACGGACCGGATATATGTTTTGGGAGTTTTACCCGTCTACCCGTTACGGGTTTTACCCGTACCCGTTGTACCCCTTTACCCGTCCTACCCGTTACCCGTAACGGGTAACCCGTTAGCAATTGACTAGATGGATCTGGTGTCAAATACACTGTTTATTTTTTGAATGAATTAGTTTACTGTTAATGAGGGAAATATATCAGTTTTATTGTGTCATTTTTCATATTTTTTTGACAAACATTAATACTACGCTCATAACATGTTAATACTTCTGTTGTAGGTCTGAGATCAAATTAATATTGCGTGATTTTCTCCTCAGGTAATATTTCCATATGTTTATGTTATAAATTATTTTTTTTTGTAGTTGTAAATACTAGTTGTATGTAGTTTGCATGTGTTCTAACATTTGTTGAATATAATACTTCATTAATGTATAGTTAATACATCAGATGATATTTATTCATATTGTGGTATCATATGTATGAATTCTTTTATAATTTCATATGCTACTTTTCATGTTGTTTGTATATATAGTAGATATTAATGCTTGTATATATTGTTGTTAACATTTGAGTAAATGCAGAAGTGTTGTTTGTACATATATAAATACTTGTGTACATATAGTAGATATTTTCATGTTGTTTCTACATACATATATTAGATATTAATGCTTGTACATATTGTTATCAATAGTTGACTATATGTACATATGTATTAGATATGTAAATACAACAAGATATAGATATAAATACTTAATATTTTAACAATATGTAGATATTAATACTTTATATTTTAACCTCAATGGATGTATACATATAAATACTTCATTTTTTAAGATTACATTAGTTGCAAAATGAATTAATTTGATATTGTTATATTTTTATAAGTATACAACTTACGTGTTAGTACTTTATTAAGGTTTTAGTACTTTATTAAGGTTATGTAAATATGACAACGTATACATATAAATACTTTATGTTCAAATATCGTAGGTATATTATCATAGGTATATTATCGTAGTTAATATTTGTAGTCAACATTTTCAGTCAACATTGCGTGACCAATTTGAGTGGTCCCTAGTGCGGGTACGACGCTAGGAATCTTAAGAAAATATGCGGGTACGCTTTGTTTATGTATATTTTTTATTTTTGGTAACGTTCATTGCATAGATATGTATACTTGATGCATTTATAAAGAATACTTATATTTATAGTTATAAATACTTTAATTACAGTTATAGAGTTATGGCAGTTAAGTGCAGTTTAAGTGCGGGTACGCAAGTGCGCGTACTCATATCAGCTTCCTTGTTTATAAACTCTATGCTGGCCAAATAATTAGCTGAAATTATTTCTCCTTTTAATTTTAGAGACGAAGAGGAAGCACATCAATTCAATAGTTTAAAGTAGATAAACTTAATAATAGCGTTTTGTTTTTTTGTTTTGTTTTTTTTATCAAGGTTATTGTTCTAGCAATAATCTTTTTCGTCTATTTGACTAATTTGCAAAACATACAATTATTGAATTTTATGATTTCTTCTATTTTAGAGTTATGCAGGTTCAAGCAAATTAGAATTGCAATATAGATTACTTGAACTGAAGAAATAATAAAGACATTTATCAAGAATTTAATTTGTAATATTTTAATTTTGATAAAGTGTGTTTGATATTGTTTCAACAGGATACAAACATTATAACGATTTAACATGTAAGAAAATACTGAGGAACAGCTTGATCAAATATAAAGGAATAGAAAACGTTACCAGAACGATTTAAAACGTTGTAACGTTTTAATTAAATTTCCAAACCTCAGAATCCTTGTTTTTGATCAAGTTTCTACAGAGTGAAATCGTTGGTAACGTTTTGATCAATCTCGCAGAAAAAGAAAACCTAATTTGAATTTTGAACTAAAACGTTGTAACGTTTTACAAAACGTCTGTAACGTTTTTAGTCAAATTGTTCCTTTTGGAGTTGTTTTTATAAATAGAGCTTTGAGCCTCCGTCCCAACCTCTCCCAGCCGACCCAAACTTTCAAAACACTGTTTTTCTGTGAGCTTGGTTTCTCCATTGTTGATTGAGTTTAAAACTTCAATATCTCTCAAACAACCTCAAATCCACTTCACTAATCTTGAGTTAGATTAGGTTAGAGTGAGATCTTGAGTGTTTTTCTTGAGGATCTAAATTTTGAGACTTCGTTCTCTCTTTGAGTTGGCCGTGTGACTTCCCGTTGGTTTGTAAGGGCTCACCGGTTTACAAGTTGCAAACATTTTTCGTGGGGTATAGAAAGGCGCACTTAGAAGAGGTTGCGACGTCCCGGAGAAGTAGGTCTTTGTTTTGCCGAACTCCGTTATCAACCTGCGCGTCAAATTTCTCTAAACTCATTTATTTACTTTTTAATCGTAATTATTTTTTAATTTTAAGCGATTAGCGGTGCATTTAGTATAACAAAGATAGCAAGTTACATTTCGCATTTAAAAAAAAAAATATGTGTCAAGGGATATTTGAGAATAGGAAATTGTTGTTGGGTAGTGTCACAGGAAATGGTCTTATCATTTCAAAGAAATAATTGAATTGGGAAATAATGAAATCCCCTTTCCATTGTAATTACCCATGGCCAATATGCTTGTTTCGACCAATTGTATTATAAGCCCAATCAAATAAATTTAGAACAGATGTTCAATTTATAACTCAAAGTATGTGTACTATATCAATATGTATAATGTTATAACGGTAATACAATATTTTCTAGCATTGTGATTTTATTCAATTTTTTAATTGTCAAAATTAAATTAAAAAAAATGACTATACACTTTATAGTGTATGATCAGTTCACTCATTTATTAAATTACAATGTATAGTCAATTCACCATAATATCATTTTGCAGTGTATAGTCAATTCACTTGAAATTAAATTACAAATTACAAAAGTAAATTTATCACAATATTTAAGTCGAATCGAACCGAATTAAACTAAATGAACTGAATCATTTTTTTTAATTTTTTTTTGATAAAAGGTCAAAGTCGGTTTCATTGCAGAAACAAGGTTAAGTTACATGATGACGTCTTATGAAAAATATCTCATAGCAAAATGATACTATGCATGTGTAAACAAATGCCTCATACTGGCATCTGGAGTAATACTTAACCACCAACTGAAAAAAAAAAAAAAAAAAATACTAAGCCTAAGCCACACACAAGAGCTGCAGAAATTAAGCAACCAACAAGGAGCAGTGAAGTAAGTTTGCAGAAAATTAAAAGTAAACGTAAGTTTGTTAGCGTTCATTGCTCTAAAAATTAATTAACAAGCTAGAGTGGTATCCCCTGAATAGTCCACCATCATTTGGAATTTTGGATGCCAGCTGAGATCGATTTAAATACGGCGGTTATATGTCAGTTAGTTGCAAGGTTGCCACCTGTTCCTCTCATCCTACGTAGATATCTTAACAACTACACCTTAATTTTTTCTCGAAACTTGACAGAAACTGTCAATTCAACATTAAACAAGCAAACAACTATATATAGACTATAGTCCAATAGTCCAATATCATATTTTTGTTTTCTTCTGGTAATTGCTTTCCGCCAAACCACTTTCTACAAAAGCTACACTCGACGCTCGACACTCGACACGATAGCAAATATTGCTCCTTCCATTCAGAAAAAAACATTTCTACTCAACATTATTTAATTTAATTTAATGTACATTTTTTTGGCAGAGTACAGTTTTTTTTATTCAGAAAGTGTATAGACAATAACGTGAAAACAACTCTGTATATATCTTGTGTTCGGTTTCTGTATAAATTAAAAGCGCCTCTGTCAAAATAGGTACACTTAATTTGTGACTTTATCTTTTGTCAGGATATAACAGGTCCAGAGCAAAAAGAGGCAGCGTGTCATTCACTACCAACAATTTATATTCTATAACTCACAGGTGTAAATGGTTATAAATGTCAAACGTATCATTTTTTTTATATCATATGTGAATTACTAGATTTAAATTTAAACCATTAACTTTATATTAACTTAATTAATGCCAGGTATATAAAATATTAATTGTACTATTTTGACCACACACACACACACGCATATATATTTCGATAGCCAATCCAATCCTATGTAATTACATGTAGCACTAACAAATTAATTATCAATCATCAGACTATAAAAGATAAGTGGTTGGCATATATATGGGATCGAATCTCCTGCCCCCCTGGAGCAGGAATTTCCTGTCCCCAGAGTCACTGTTAGTGGGCCCCCCTAAACTCTAAACCCTAAACCCGGTCCCATCCATCCTAAATCCGACCCCACCCCACAGTGACTGAGGGGGCAGGATTTTCCTGCACCCCAAGGGGCAGGTGATCTGCTTCCCATATATATACGTTTCTCTTATTGTGGGAACGGAACTTATATATATATATTGAATTAATCAATGATGGTCAGCTCAATCCAAATTATCCAATCAAGCACTAACACGCTATTCATCAGGCAATTGATTCCGAACTGAGTTTCGAATCATGAGCTTTTTGTCACAACATGTCATTTGCTCTGCTGTTTCTCCCTCTGCAAAACGTCCCAATTTTTTTTCATGTCAGTGTTCTCTAACTATTGAATTGTACATCTCACTAAATAATTCATTATATGCTAGTCATACAGTTTTTTCAATGTATAATTAAGAAGAGGAGAGTTCAAATGCCTTCATTTTTTGTGCCTCCATCATGCCTCCATTTTTAAAAACTTAAATAACTCAAAGTTTAAAACTTAAACGTCAAAATAAAACCGTTAGATGTAATCTATGTTATTTTCTCTATGTGTCCATAAAAAATTATCACATTTTGATTTTGTTTTTTTATGAATCAATAAGTTGAAAAATCAACGTCTAGAAATTATCCACATTTGTATACATTTTTACAAGCTCAAGATGACAATCAAAACAAAGTTGAAATGCCATAATTTTTTACATGTGTATAGATAAAATATAGTTCATATCCAACGGTTTTATTTTGAATTTTAAGATTTAAATTTTGAGTTATTAAAGTTTTTAAAAATAGAGGCATGATGGAGGCACAAAAAATGGAGGCATTTGAACCCTCCTCAATTAAGAAACCCCCTCCCGCATAATCAATCAATTTTTATGATCGACTTCTTTTAGTTACCATTTTAAAAAAAAAAAATTATAATAAACAAAATTGTTATGAGTTTTGGAAAATTTTCATTCATACAATGAAATCAAGCTATGCCAGTTTTTTCAACCTCCTAAAATTCACCCCATATATATAATCCATTCAGGAATGACCGACTGTTATTCAAAATGGAAAATATTATACATCTTATCTTAGAGCACGTTCTAATTTTTAATTTTTAATTTTAAGTTACCCACGGTTTCCTATAAGGAAAACAACGGAAAGACGACTCAATTAATGCTCATTATTGAAGACGAATAATTGTCAAAGGAGCATTTATTTGGATAAATTATTTCGGAGGGGTAGGTGTTGCCGTGTTGGAACTCGTGTCCTCCGAGATATCTCAAACTTTGCGTGACTTCATGGAAAATCCCAACCGTTTAAATACGTTCTGCACGAATCTCAAAGCACACTTTAATACTGCCCCCATACATCACCCCGAATAGGCACCGGACACGTCGGTCACGCAAAAGTTGAGATATCTCAGAGGATACGCTGTTGTTGCAAAATCGATGATTCAATTTTTTTTTTTTTATTATAAATGTCTTTATGCAGCATTTTTCTTAGAGATATTTAGCGTTTATTTTATTCCATATATTCTGCTACGGTACAGCAGAAAAAAAAATTGAAATAAAATATTATCCAGACAAATTATTGTTCCCCTTAACACGTCATATGATTGGTGACGTGGAGCGATAGAAGAAAGGGACTAAGAGCATCTCCAATTCAGCAATTGAAATTAATTGCTAAATTAACAATTATAGAAATTTTAAAAATTAAGCAATCCACTCTTACACTGGTGCAATCAACCAAACAATTGAAAATTAAACATTTGACCAATAAGAATTAAACATTTGGCCAACTCATTTTTAGAAAATGATTTCTTATTAAGCAATTTTTTCCAACAATTACTAAATAAGCAATAGCCATACAACCCAGCAATTACAAAAACAATTGACATATCAGCATAATCAATCCATAAGCAATCACTGTTGGAGATGCTCTAACTAGCTGTTAAGCTTTTCTATTCACACGGATAAGCACATCTACATCTCTAATAATTCAGTTTCTAATCTGAGGTGACAGTTTCTAATTCAGTTTTAAAGATATGAGAGAGTTTCTTATTTAACAATTATGCAAAAAAAGTTTTTTTATTAAGAAATAATTTATAAGTTCTACGTTGATTAAATAATTAACTTAAATTATTTCTTATTTTTGATTTATTACTAAAGCGGCTTAATAGAAAATCTAAAATTAATTTCAGAGATGTGAGAGTTTAGAAACTTTAGAGAATTTAATTTTTAAAAAGTAATTAACAATTAGTTAGAAACTCATTTGAGTTGGTGAGATGTATATGCTCTAAGTCTTGTAGAGATATTAATATATAATGTACAGTGTTGTTGGGTCAATGAACTGATTTTTTTTATTAATATCCAACATTAAATATAAAATAACACAAATGCCCACGATTTTTTGGAAATTTTTAAAAATGTTCAAACCGCCAGGACGGTTGGCGATTCACTTTTTTTTCTTCAGAAATGTAAGGATTCCTGGCAATTCATAAAAAATAATTGGACCGCCGAGATTCCTGGTTGTTTTTTTTTTTAAAAAAAAAATGAAGTCTGGTGCTTACTTCCTCTCGGTTCACAAGTACCGAGAAAATTATATATTGATCAAATACAATTTAGATTGTTTGTGCAACAAAATCTTCTACAAGTAAAAGTTCCTTGAAATTATTTATTTTTATTATAAATATAACATTTATTTTTCTGTTGGAATCAATTTTTTTGAAATTTCAATTGCAGTTTTAAAGTCATAAACGATATTTTTTTTTGCAATTTTGAGTGCGCGGGACATTTTGTAAGGTAACCCATAGTTTAGGGTTTAGGGTTTAACTTCAAAATCCATATCTCCTCCTCTCAAGTTTTCTGAAAAGTGGTTGAACGCTCAAAACAGAGTTTTGTACAAAAAGTTATAGTGTCATATTAGGTTTTGATCACTAACTGTGTGTCATATTAGGTTATGATCAAGAAATAATAGATTTAATATAAATGGAGAGGAAGTAAGCACCATATCTCAATTTAAATAAAAAATAAAAATAGGACTACCAAGAATCTTGGCTATTAGAGTATTAGGGGTACAAACAGATCATATATTATCTGATCGTATCTGGATTAATATATGAAAATTAGATATAGATATCTGATATTCAAATATCCGTGCAGATATGAATACAGATATAGTTTTAAATTTTAATTATCTGTATTAAAATAGTAAATATATATATATAAAATTATGTTATTCACTGTTATAAAAAACAAATATCCAACATGTATTCGTATCTGTCTACTATCCAACCTATATCCGTATTTGAAAAATAAAAGCGGATACGATAATCTATTTTCTTCTTGGACCGTCAATTTTTTTGTGATTCTGAAAGAAAGTGGATCGCTGATATTCTCGACGATTTGAGCATTTTTATAAATACCAAAACAACATTAACATTTGTGTTATTTTTTTATTTAATATTGAATATTTTTTAATTAAAAAATGGGATCAATGTATGGCCACTTTTAAATCCACCAACTGACAAGTGACGTGTCGGCATAAACGCGGCTTACACCTGTGATAAGTGATAACCACCTCCAAAATTGGTCCCATTTAGAAGTCCACATGACGGTCTGGTCTAGTCCATATCCTCTGAGGCTCTGACAGAACATACTATTTCTGTTTTAGTTCTGATCGTCCGATCAGAATTCCAACCAATCTTATCTTATTCTTGTGAAATGCCAAGTATTACGGGTGCATGATGAGGAGCTATTTAAAAACATAATCACTTATGGATATGAAATACGGTTGGTTAATTAAATTAATGAATTGATGTGCGATTGGATTAAGATTGATTGTTCTTCTGTGTGTGTATGACATTATGACCTACCCATTTATTCCATTTGACGTATATACTGTTATGCTGTCACTTCAAACTTCAAATCAAACATCGGCTAAAGTACCAACGGATTAATATAATATGGGTCCTTTCTGATTGTGACATTACACTAACCTCTTCTCTTTTATTACATTAATATGATCACGAGTTAGTAGAGCGTCAAACCAGATATCTGATGCTCTCGGTATATCTATCTATTAAAAAAAAAAGGTTTTGTTAGACTGCTTCCGACAAATTTTATTCAAAGTCGGATCTAAATCATTCAATTTGTGTGAGGATTCATGAAACTCAAGTACTTATTAAAATTGACTTCAAATGATGAATCTAAATTGTTGAAACTAATTTACTTCATAAATAATGTGTTTACATGCAAAATCTATAATTTTTTTAATTAATAGTATAAAATCAAGCTGTCAAAAAATAAATGCATTGAAAAAAAGGAAAAGGAAAGAAAAGAAAAGAAGAAAATATATATACTGATCCAATGTACATTTATGTTGTCCCTTTCAACTCCTAGTCACTAGTGCTACAAAAATATTACTTTCAAGATATATATACTTAGAGTTAGAGCCAATATTCCTCCGAATGTTCCGAGAGGATTACTTTAAATATAAAAAAACTTTGTGCATTTATGATCATACGAAACCTATGACTAAGAACTTGATGTTTTACTGTTGCAAATAAAATGAAAACAGTTATCATTCAACATATAAAGGTTAGACTATTAAAAAAAAAAAGAGATTTCACTTTTGATAGTGTAGCGGCCCATAGGCCCAAAAAGCATGTAGAACTTAGGCCCGTTAATTGAGAGAAACGCTGCCAAAGCAGCAATCTAATGGGGATGGGTGGAGGAACGAGGATCGATAAGATAAACCCTTGAAAAACCTTGTTAAGAAACAGAATACAATTGCAAGGAACGAAGGTCGACACGACAATCGCCAGTTGAAACTTGAAAGCGACAATGGCCAACGGGAGCGCGAAACCAAAATCTCCCAAAATTAAATCAAAGCTTAAAGTTAAACCCCAGAAATCCATCAAGCACAAGAGAAAAAACAAAAACCCTAACCTTGGCACTGGCACTGGAGCTGGAGCTGAGGAGAAAGAGGGGAAAAAGGAGGTAAATACCAATGGCGGATCCGGATCTGCCTTGACATTGATATCTGCAGGGCCTGCAGATCGGCAGCTGCATTTCTTCCTGCACTCTTATCAGACTGCCACCAAGTCCAAGCTCTCGCCTCTTGAATTAGAGACTTATCAAGGTACTACAATCTCTATTTTATTACTTCTGCCATAGCCCATAGCTACAACTGACCAATATGCCAGTTAATTTAGAAACTAAGCTGCTGAAGCTACCCAAAATATTTACTTGCTTGATTTATTTGGTGCTCTTTCTTCTCAATTTATTTTATGAATTATATGCAGAGCGTTGTATGGTTGAGTTGGCTGAAGGGGTGGATCAAGATGTAGACAACTTTTCTGACCATATAAAAGAGGCCTTTGGTGTGTTATGGAAGGAAGAGCTTTGTCAAGCAAAGGAATTAGGAAGTTATGTGGAAGTCGGCAGCCCAACATTACTTGTTATTAGCATATCTGCCTTGAGATCACTGGAGCTTCTTAGGTTATTCTCATTTTTTTAAACAAGCCTCTCTTATGCAATCGTTGCCAACTACACAAACTACAGAAATATACCTCCAAAAGTTTTTTTAAATCAATCTGTTTTAATGCCTGTTTTGTTATCTGTTTTACTTATATCATTTGCAAACAACAACCTCCCCCAAAGAAATGTCATGTCAACCAAACTAAGCCACTGCTGGCATTTCCTTTTTCATTTTGTAAATTTGTAAACCAATTTAGGGGCTGAATGAATAATTGGTTTTATTAGGGGCTTAAAACCGTTTACGAAAGAATGCCGTCCTGCTAAGCTTTTTGCCAAGCACTTGAAGGTGGAGGAACAGGTATTAGTGTTTTCTTTTCTTTCTTATGAGATCTTCGGTATCGGTATTTCCATTTGAGCAATTATACAACAACAACAACCTAACTCCCAAACAAGTTGCGGTAGGCCATTTAAGCAATTACAAAAATTTTAATTGTTGTTTTCTTTGTTCTATAATGCCCAGTTGGTTTCTCTCTCAGATCTTTCTTTTGCCAATCCCTAAATCTTTCTACCGAGTCATGTACTGGCTTGTACCCATTGCAAGTTCAGTCTTCCAAATGGTTTGGAAAGTATAAATTATATGAGGCACTAAATGCTACCTTTGTTCTTTCACCTTTGATCTTCATCTTATTAAATAGGTGAACTTGCTAAAGGTCCAAGTAAATATTGCGTGTGGCACGCCAAGCAGGTTACTATTATTTTCATTTTTCCATCTAATTTTTTTCTTTTGCTCACAATTTTGCCCAATGCAAGTACAGGTGCACGTACTGGGTGACATGCTTAGGTTATATGTTATATGCTGTAAGGATATGGGTAAAAAATAATCCTTTTTGGATAATAAAGCTCAGAGGGATAAATATTTGATGTAAACCAAACCAATTAGTACAACTGTACAAGTCCATACCAGTCAATATATATATATATATATTTTTTGAAAGAAGTGGCCATGCCACCAATTTCCATTAGAGTGAAAACCAAACCAAAGTATTACAAAGTTTTACTGGTACCACCAATCTGGTACCAATGACAAACGTACCAAAAACCTACACAGTTATTAAGCAAATACCGACAACTACTAACCTGCAACATCCATACCAGTCAATATTAAATATTAATTGATCTTTATACCTTTGTGCGCTGTGCATTGTGCACAAAAGAACATGCAGTCAAAATCCAGAAGTATTATTCACTTCTGTTAAAATTTGGAGTATATTTCCAGATAAGTTTTGGTTCTCATCAATTTTTGTTTTTTTTTTGAAAAATAATTGTATGAACAGGATAAAGAAATTAATTGACATGGAAGCTTTATCACTGAAAAGGTTAAAGCTAGTTGTACTAGACATGCAAAGAGATGCCAAAGCTTTCTCATTGTTTACTCTTCCTCAAGTCAGGTTAGATACCAAAGTTTTGTCATTTACATGTTTGTTTTGAAGGGAAATTTTCTTACATAGACTTGAAAATAAGGAAAAAATATGATTAGGATCACATTATAATTTTTCCCCAATTTCCTGAAGAAAGGCCCACCCCTTAATTATAGCTCATGAATGAGTCATGAGGGGAGGACCACTTTGACTTTGAATTGTATTTGATGAATGATTGATGAGGGGAGGAGTAAAAGAAGGTACCGACCAGCTTTTGTTGGGGCATTTTTTTTTTCATTTATGTGGGGGTCTATTTAGGATATTATGAAGCCTATAAATGGATATGTGAATTTTTTTTCCATAAAAGTTTTGACTACCTAAAAAGTTCTCATAATTGCAAACTGAGGTGGCTCTTTTGTTCTTATCTTTGTAGTGCTGAATTTTGGGACTTGTACAAGACCTGTTTGGAAGAGAAGGTTACTAAAGGTAACACAAGAATCTGTTTTTATGGTGCCGTATCCAATAAAGAAATAAACAGAGCATTCAAGGAATGAGTCACTGGTTTTGTACCATCAATTGAAATTTTGTTGTGCGGTGACATTATTGTACTCTACATTTTTTCTAGTTAAAATTTTGTTTTTTTTAGTTGTTATATTATAGTCTCGACCTTAAGAGCCTAGTTTCCAAGTTCCAGGCTCTAGTCTCGACCTCACCACTTTTTTGCACGTTCAGTTTTATTAATATTTTTCTGGCTGCTTTCTTGGGCTATATGATGTTTTTCATGTTTCATATAAGGTATTCAGATATTTTTATTTTGCCAAGTTTGTAGTGGGGTCTATGAACAAGTTTGAGTGGTTTTACAGGGTATCTGTGATATCTTTAACTTATTACTGTTAATGTGGGATCGTATTGTTCCTGAGTTACAGAGAGAACGCCTGAGATTAACTTTGAGCCGAGTTGTTTGATCGTCATCTAATTCTAATAGATACAGCAGAGAACGCCTGAAAAGGTATGAAATGTCAACTCAGTACAAAGTATTTTCTAAATCGTTCGATCGGTAAATTACTTATCAGATATAATTTGAAAAATATTTTCTAAACACCGTTCGACGTATGTTATTTTATCCATACTGTTTGAGTAGAATTTGAAACCAATTTCCAAAGTAATAATTGTCATAGATTAGATTATTTTTTAAATCACTCGTTCGATTCTTGTAAGTTACATCCATAAATTTTCTAGCTTGTGCTAGGCTTAACAAGATTTTTAATGAGCTTAACTTCAAATTTATTAAATTGAGTTCAAAGGAGCAAAATCAAACTGTTAAACCAAACTTCAAATTTATTGAATGAAATTCATTTAATATAAAGTCAAGCGGTCAAACAGTAATTTAAAGTAATGTGTCTACATATAAAATTTAGAAAATTTTGATCAATCATTACAAAGTCAAAGCGGTCAAGTGTTTTTTAGCTCTTTGACTTTGTATTAATTGAATCCAAAAATTTCCAAAATTTTGAAGAACACAAATTACTTGTGAAGAATCATTGAAAACTCCTCTTGTTAATGAATGTAGTAAAAGCATTAATAGAAGTTTAAGAAACCATGAATTACATAAAAGGTAACCAATCAAAATTGGAATTTACATGCTTTTTTTTGTTTTCACTTTTTAGTGCATTAGTTTACAATATGGAATACCAGAGTCAAGTGAATTAGTGAAATATGAAACCAACTAATTTGACACTTTAATTGCTACCTGAAGATATATTGATTATTCCCACACACAGAAAATAAGGAAAAGCATCCATTCATCACTCCCCAGTCCCCACCCCAGTCAGGCCAATGACCGATGGAGTTCCTTTCTAAAGGGGGAAGACAAAGACCAATGGAGTTCTCGCAACACCTCGGAGAAGAACCAGAAGGATCCCAGCCTTACACGTGCGCTAAGGGCCACCGCTCCTCTCTCTCCCTCCTCACCCCTTCCGACGGTCAGATCTGCCTCGTCTGCCTCACCACTCTCCTCTCTGACCCCCATTCCCTCTCGCATCACCTCTCCTTCGCTCTTTCCAACCTATCCCTTGCCCTTCGTCTCCCTTGCGATCGCATCCCCTCCACCCAAACAACTTCCTTCATCGCCTCATTACGCACGTCCCACCCTCACTTACTAGTGGCTCCCCTACTCCGCGCCCTTTCCTCAGCATCCGACAGGGCCGACGATGCTCTCGCGCGACAGGTGGCGGAGGTGGTCATTCAACTAGCTGCGGCTCTACAATCAGATACTTCAGTTGTAGGGGATTTTGTTACGAGGATTAGCGAGATGCTTTGTTTATCAGGATCTTTGATAAGACAGCTCCACACGGTCTCTCTCTCTTTCTCTCTCTGCTTGTGTCATTTCAAAAGTTAAAGAAATCTGAACATGGATAAAAGGTGAAACATAGCAGCAATACAAAAGGTATCAAGTTCTGTGGGGGGCTCACATTTCTCAAATGCATACAATACCTGACCATCAGCGGCACTTCTGCAATTTATTAGTGACCATCAAAACGTGCTTCTGGTCTATAAGTTATAGTAGGAAATATCAGCCGATACCGATCCGGATCGGCCGATACGTATCGGTATCGGCCGAGACCGATCCAATACCTTGCCGATATTTGCGGATTTTGTGTTTTTCATCCAATTTCTGTCATTCTGGTCCGATTCTGGTCAATATTCGTCTGAAAACTTGAATTCGTGATCGATTAAATAGAGTATAAACTATGCACATGCTGAAAACTTGTCACATTCATTGATTAAATAGAGTATCAAGTATCAACTATGCTGAAATAGAGAAATATGAACCCGTGATTAAAGATGTTAACAATCTTTCATTTGGGTTTACAATGTTTTTTTTTTTTTTTGTTCCGGACAACAATATCTCCATTTTTATCATAATACAATAGACGATAAAGTGACCAGCCAGCACGATATAGTTTCTGGCAGTGAAAGAGTGTGTTTATAGTTTTAATGCTTGTATTATATTGTATTAGTAGATTATTTAATTGTAATCATTTATCTAAATATAAATTATTGACAAATTAATTTTTTTATCAATTTTTTCCCCTTTTTTTAGTGTAAAACAAGCTTCTGGCCAAAAAGTCCCATTTTCTGATCCGAATCGGTCGGACCGCCCGATCCCGATATTTCCTACTATGTCTATAACTTTACTTTTTATTGAATCCATATGCCTCATCATGTGGAAACCTTATCAAATTTTCTTACACATCCTACTTTTTCTTCTTTTTCTCCACCATGTAGTTACACTGCTTTGGGCTGTTGCTAGCTTCACATCATCATTGTATCTCTGCAACAAGTATTCGGGACAAATATGCTCTCTTCTCAAAACTTTTGGATGGACTCCAACTCCCAAGGTGAGAAATTATCAAAATGGCCTTCGCAAATCAGTATTTGCTATTTTCTTTGTCCCACCTTATATGTGGTATGTGTATGTTTAAATAGCAAGTATACTTCATATTGTTATTTAATTATGCTAATTATATCTACTTACCTTTCTCTTAACGAACAAGTTGTGGTGTTAGGTGGTAATTATTGGTGCCGGTAGGACCAAGTGCGCTTGCTTGTTACTGGTAACTATACCAATGCATATACTTTAGTAATTATGCAAGATGGACAAAATCTTTATTAATGTTCTCTACTTATGCAGTGAAGAGGTACGTGGAGAGATACTATTTATTCTGTTCAAACTGTCACAGTTGCAAGCATCACCATGGGATGATGATGATGATTACAATATATATAATGATGATTCATGTGGCAACTACATGGCTGATCTGTTGACAGTCGGGGCACTATTGTTACGCCACTCTCTTAATGTTCTTCTCAAGACTCAAAGTGATGATGTTCGATTAAACTGTATTGGTATGCACCAGTGCCTCTCTATGCAAGGCTAAGTTTCTGTGTGTCCCTCACAAGTACTGGGCAGTACCGGTCCGGTACTGGTAATAGAATATATCTACTAGGGACTTGGATTAGATTGTACTGTTGAGAGCCAAACTACCAAATGGTTCCAAAAAACAATGACTCTGGCACAGTTAAGCAAAATGGTAAACACAACTATAAATTTTGATGTTGTACCAGAAAAATAGGGAAATTGTACGGGTCTAAGACCAGACCTGCATATAAACTGTTGTGTAAAAATCAACGTGCAATCTAAAATTGTATTTCAGCATTGCTCCTGGTGTTAGCTAAAAGAGGCGTCTTTGACAACCTATTGGCAAAAGACCGCAACTGCATTGGTGCAAGAGAAGAACACAATTGTACTGATACGTCAAATGAGACTGTGGCCTGTACCCCTCTGGTGAGCCTATTTGCTGATGCGGTCAAGGGGTCTTTGCTTTCTTCTAACACTGAAGTTCAAGCCGGTGCACTTGACTTGATTGCTCATTTCCTGTCATGGGGCCCGGGCTGTGTTGACCAGATCCAAGCTTTTATTGAGGAGAATATTGCTGATTACATATTTGAAGTGCTTAGACTATCAGGTAACTCATAAATTATGTGTAATTGGATAGATCTTCAAAACCAGCAGTAAAATTCTGGCGAGTTACTGTTTTTAGCCACAATGGGGTCAACTTATCACCATGGACATTTAAAGCCATTTTTGGTTATCTTATTTTTTGTTTTTGTTTTGTCTGTTCACTTGGTTCTTTGGTCTATTTCATAACTGAAGTGACGTAAAGGTTACTGCACCAAGGTAAATTTTGGTTGGGATGTAGTTTCATTATCAAGGGTAACTAAAGGGAAGAAGTGTTTATTGAGGTTCAATTCAGATAAATGAGGTACAAGAGGGCAAGTTTGAGGTTAATTCTGGTTAATTGAGGCATAGTCAAGGACAATGTTTTAAAATGCATTTTTTATGCAGTATATGCAGTCGCATGTGCGGATTTTTATGCGGACTTATATATGCGGATTTTAAATGAGAATTCATATATATATAAACAAGTATGCGGTAATATGCGGTCGAAAATGCAGAACCGCATATTTGACCGAATACATATTTTCTATTCGGATTGCAACCGAATAAGAATATGCAGCCGCATTGACCGAATTTTAATAAACTGGTCAAGGGTACATATGCACAAAAGGTTAGTTAGGCCAAGTCGGGGGCGAGGATTATTATCGCACAATATAAATTGAGGCTTACTTGCAATTTATGCTGCTCAAATGTGATAAGTTAGACAGGACTTGCAGTTGAAAGTTGAAACTTACCACAGTGGTCTCTAACCATACCAGCCAGCCCTGATTTTGGTGTATTAAATGAAAGTCAAAATCCACAATTGATGCTGAGGAACTGAACTATTTTGAAGGATATAGTGACTGACTTGTCGTTTGACACTTCACAGAAAACAATTAGTCTAATTATTCATCACTGTTCATAGGGAAAAATGATGCGTTGGTTATCTCTTGCATCGAAGTTCTCTCTCTCCTGTCAACAGCTGAAGATTTCAAGCAAAAGCTCGCAATAGGGTTCCAAACGGTTCTGTCTGTTCTGCACTATGTTGCCGAAATACCATACCACCCAGTGCAACCTGATGTGCTCAAGCTCGTTTTTAGCTGTGTGACATACTGTACTGGTATAATGTCACCGCACCAAATGAAGGAAATAGCAGTAACTTTGACCCAAATCTTCAAAAGCCACAACTCTGGTAACTTGGGGTTGCATTTGGAGACATTTGTCCTTGCATCTCTAATATACGTTGAGATCTTGAAGTCTCAATCAGCATGTGATGTGAAGGAACTGCCTTCATTAATTAAAGAGGCATCAAATCATGCAATCTCTTCTGTTTTATCAAATTATGAGGCCTCTGATTCGACTTTACTACTGCATTCACTTTATCTTCTGAAGGAGGCATTACTGTATAGTCATGAAGGAGAAACTGCAATAGACAAAAATAATGAAAAAATAAGTCTCGAGACTGGTATTGTAGAAACATGTGAAGCATTCCTACTGCCTTGGATTCAGAGTGATATCCAAGATGAAGATGCGTTGCTTGGAGTTCTAGAACTATTTCATACAATCCTACTTAATGGATCACCGAAATCAGCTAGCCTGTTTGCGAGTTTACTCGTCTCATCATCTTGGTTCAGCTTGTCATTTGGGTTTCTGGGTGTGTTTCCTGGAGAGAGTTTAAAGTCAATGGTGTACATGTTACACAGCTTGGTAGTGGACCGGGTGTTGGGGGCTGAGTTTGGAGACAAAATTAGAGATGTTTATCTTCATCTACCATCTGACCCACTTGATTTGTTGTACCTACTTGGTTTAAAGTGTTTGCTTGATTTTGACTTGGCTTCATGTCAACACGCTGTTCTTGTTTTATTGTATGCCAGCTCATTGCATGGTGAGAGGTAAGATCTGTCACCTAATTAATTTATTATTTATGTACCACATTTATTAAATGTGGTCAACCAAGCAAAGAGGGTACAACAATATTACTGGACTGTAATTACTTACCAGTATTCATTGTGACAACCAAAACTTCTTTATCTCCGTTTCAGGTTAATATGTGTGCTTCTATTGACTAGATCCGAATGGATTTACTGTTAAAATAGTGCTTATTGGTATCCCACTGTTTATAGTCGGTACCAGGCCAGTCCTGCTGAATGATTTACTATGCCTACAGTATACTGTAATTACCATTCTTTCTCTTTTATTTTACTTTGTGGTGTTTGAGCGTGTCCTAATTGTCCCTTTCTTCCAGTGCTTTTGCAAGTTTTAAATGTAAGTTGAAAACCATTTCCAGTTTGTCATCTCACTGAACACAATGTGTAACTAGGATTGCAGATGAAACCCAGACACTCGCATCTCTGGAGCAGTACATATTAATAAACAGCAGCAACTTCACTCGTGGGCGAACTGATTGCATGATTTTGACTCTACTAATACTTCTCTACAGCGGCATCAGGGGCACACTCTCAATGTGCCAGGCCCCATACAGCCCAGAAGCAGAGAAAACTGTTTTCAACTTGATAACCTACAAAGAATGGGATTTGCTATCTATGCGGGTTGATCCCGTGGCACTAAAATGGCTCTTTCAACAGAATGAGATCATCAGCCCACTTTCAAACCAGATTTTAAACTTCTGTCAGTCAAACTCTAGCAACTCAACTGTCTTGCAACTTGACAGAGTTCACTCGGTAATGGATTTGCAGACAATTGCTAAGCTAGCAGTCACTGGGGACAATCACTTAATTTCAGTTCTTGTGTTGATAATGGGTCAGGTTGTGGAAACGGGTCAGGAGGTCGATGCGCTATGTGTGTTGAATGTCATAAATGAAATTATAAGGGTCTTTCCAGAAAGTTCAAACCGGTTTTGTCTATGTGGCATTGCAAATGCATTGAATAGCTTATGTGGTGCTTTGAATTCTTCTGTGATACTTGAGGCAAGCTCTGTTATAATATTTAATATTTTGTACTCAGCTAGTTACAAGGAACTTTCTAATGAGGAGGGGTGGATTGCGCTTACTCTCAAGGTTTGAACCCTTTCTATTTAGAACAACCTCATTTGTTGTCCTGAAAGATCAAAGTATCATATATGCCACTGCAATATGATATTTGCCAGATGCCCTGCAAAATAGCAAATATCATATCTCCTGCAATATATGGAACTTTCCATATGCCTTTCGAGAACTATCAAAATATCAAGCACTCTGGTTCTTTTCAATTTGTAGTTAGAAGCATCTAAATTAATCCTTTTTTGTTCAAGTAATTTGGAGATATCACCGAGGAAGGTGCAGTTTATCTTCAAATTATTCTGCAAGAGGGTACAGGATATTTATCTATATTTTCTAGGGTTACATATGAATTGTCTATGTTTTGCAAAGGTGTGCATGACGCTGTTTTGTAGGGTTAAAATAATATGTTAAGTATCTTTTACCAGCTATATTAACTTTTTAAGACATTGCACCAATAAAATATTGGAACTACCTTTTGCTCTCAAATTGGTATATGTTGTACTCATACTGGCTGGTTCCAGCATGGGATTTATGCACCTGCTAAAATTTCTACCATTGTTGATTGATCCAGCTCACAATCTTTTTTCTATTTTTAAAAATTCTTTTCTTTTGTTCTTTTCCTCTTAATTTGTTCAAATGAGGCTTAAATTGAAACTATTATCATGACATAATGAGCTAATGTATTATAATCTTTGTAGCTACTAGAGAAACTAGAAAATTCGCAAGACTCGCAACTGATAGTTGAACAAGAGAATATTCTACTGGGAATATTCTGTCTAATCTTGCATCACTCGACAAGACAAGTCTTAAAAGTTGCTGCAAAAGCTGTGATATTCAGTCGATCCTTGGTTTCCTTGATGGATCGGGTTGTACAGGAGGCCTGTGCCAAAGGACCAGCCTTGTCAGAGCATGGCGAAGAGACTCCTTTGGGGGAATTGCTGATTTTTGTTCTCTTGTTATCCTTCTTTTCTTTGAGAAGGTGAGTACATGGACTCAAAACAATTAGCCTGGCCTTAAATGGGTTACTCAGCCTCTTTGTTAAGACAATTGCTGGTGATTAGTTTCAATCGCACAGATTATCAAGTTATAATCAAGCTATCAAGGGATCGATGCACAACAGTACCAGATTTCAGTACCTTTTTTACCGATTATCCTTAGTACTGGTTGTCAAGCTACCAATTGAAGCTAACTTTTTTTCCCATGTCTGTTCTGGAGCCCCATTACATAGTTGTGGGTAGGCTGGCTTAATTTGGCTACTAACTGAGACATACCTGCACAACTGAGGGTTAAGGCAAGTTTTGGTTAATTAAAGTATAATTGTAGATCTTTTGAGGCATCGGTCAAAAGCACAGATTTCACAATTTATACTTAGAGAAACAGGCTCAACTGGCTAACGTCTCTTTCTTACTTTCTGTTCCAGTTTACGTGCAATCTTAGAAGCAGAAGTTGATTGGCAAGATTTTTTCCAAAGTGGCACCGACTCCCATTCCACTTTGGTTCTTGGCATACCTTGCCATGATTTATGCAAAATTCTCAGCACCGGTTCATCTCTTATCAAGCTTGTCTCCTCTCAGTGCCTGACTGAACTATTTGACCGGATATCTGAGCAGAAAATGCGCTCAAATGAGGAGCTTAAATGCTCTCCTAGATACCTCCAATCCATTATTTCTGTAGCAGAAGGTTTCGTTTTCCATGAAAATGGAATTGTTTCCAGAAATTGTGGTTCAATATTAGCTACCATCTTGGGCTGGGAAAATAGGGTTTTGAGGGACTGTAGTAATAAATGGTGCAAGTTAATTGTTGAGGAACTTGTGGTTGGTTTAGGTACTGCTTCTGGTCTATCCTCGAAAGGCTTTGCCTACAGGCAAGAGGGTTTGGTTGGTGTAGTGGTGTCATTGCTGAGATGGGAACCTGTACCCATCTGGATAGGGAAGTTGTTCCGGGAAACAGTTGTAAGTGGAATTGTAAATCAACTTACAGCAAGGAACGTAACTGGAGAGATTGTGAAGCTTTTTCGGGAATTAATGAAGAGGAACTACCTAACACAAGAACATGTTTCCATTCTACACCATTTGTTTCAGGTCATATTTATATTTGAACTTGTGATTTTTTATTTTCTTGCATATTTGGCATTTTTCCTATATTTTATTGAAAAAAATATCAGTCAGTGGTCGTGACTTATGACCCATACGGAGTTTACCAGATCAAAACAAGACAAAAGTATAACTAAGACATTTTGGCAATTTACATTTCAGATTTGTCGGAGGCAGCTATACGGTGAAACTGAAGCAAACCAACTTGATCCGGAGGAAAATGAAAAGTTCGCCATGGGCCATGATGACAGTGGCGAACTGTGGATCCAGCTTATTCACTTAATGCAGAACCAAAGTAAAGATTATGAAGCAAGTCGAGTGAAGAACAAAAAACTCTTGGATGAGATTGATTTGTTCTTTCAAGAGTCCGGAAAACAAAACTAAACTAGCTCGAGTCCTTGGTATTAATATATATTTTCCTGCTATGGGTGTATCACTGGTGGGTTATGAATTATGATAGCATACTTGAAATGCATGAAAGAGGGATATGCAAATAGGGTTTTCAAAGAGTCTTTCTATGCAAACTTTACTTGCTTTCTGCTGCTCCAACTGTTCATCATTAGAGAAGTGTCTTCTCGATTTGTCTGGTTAGACAAGATTGATAATCTCTGATCAAGTCACTTCTGCTTGGCTATAATTTGACATACTTAATATAAGAGGGATCCAATGTTCATGTTCATGGTGCTTAATCAGTGCCAATGAAATTAAATTTTCGATAATTTAAAAAAAAAAAAATTAAATAAGATAACTAATCGATTAGATATGTATATATCATGCAATATGTGTACGCAAAGGTTTATACTTTATATCATTTCAATTTGTTTTCCAATATACACCGAGAGTCGAAAAAATGATATAACCCTCTTTCTTATTGCTATTAAAATGAAATCAAAATGGTATTATATACATGTAATTGAGATGATTTAAAGTATGTCTAACTGTTTATATATATTAATTTAAACACGAATTAAAATTTTAACGTCGTTTGATACTAGTAAGTAATAATCATGAACATTGAATCTCTCCTCTTAAGATACTAGATAAACTCAGAATTTGGTACTGGCGAGAATCTGACTGAGAAATATACTCAGATGATTTCCCAAGTTAAAAAAATTGAAAATAAATCTGCTGTGATTCTTCAAGAATCACAAGACCCTGCTATTCCAAATCCAATCCTTTATTTTATGAGATGTACAAATCTCAAAATCAGTAGTTTTCTGTGCACGAATCTCGAAATAAATGAAGGGATGAATTTGGAATAGCAGGGTCGCAGATTTATTTCCAAAAAAATTATAGTATGGTCGTGGGCCAGGTCTGTATGGAAGCCAATTTGCTCATTTTCTTGAGAAAAGGAGGACCTTTCTATTCTCCAATCCGAACATGTGACACAAAAAAAGAGATAGGTTTAAGTTAGGTCGATGTGGGAAAGAAGCTCAGTGCTTTGGGTATGTATAAATTTTTGTCAGAAGATACGGGTCATCCTATGGCAAAGATCATTTTTTTTATGGGGATCTATGGCCAAATTAGGGGTTATCACTCCAATTGACTAATAGAAAACGTTATTTGATACTTGTATACTCGTATAGATAGAACCGGAGAGAGAGAGAGAGAGGATTTTGAATGAAGGGCAAAATTGTCCATCTATGTTTTTTTTATTGTTATTAAAATGTATTTTTAAGTAATTAAATTAAGGAATGAGGGTATTAATAAAATTGTTAAGATGGGAAAATATCTAAATCTCTCTTTAATTATAGTGTTGAAATTTTTTCAGATTTAATTAAAAAATGAGAAAATAAAAAAAAGTATTTTAATTTAAAATTTGAATATTTAATTGAAAATTAAACAATTTAGAATGTTTCCAGTTCTTTCTATTTTATATAGATCTCAAATATATAAAGTATAAACAAACAGACAAATAAGGCTGCTGATGAAGTGTTGTTGTAACTTAGGACTCCATTTCCGTGCGCTTATTGCAACTCAAATATTTATGTAATTTTGCTTTGTTTTTTTTCTCCATTCTTTACTATCTTAGATCTGAGAACTGAGAACTGAGAACTGAGACTCTCCCAAATTTTGTTCCGTTAAGAAATGTCTCTTTGACTAAGCGTTATTTCGAGAGCACTACAACATACGGCCCAATTTCAGAAAAAAAAAAACAAATTTCAGATGACTACTAATATGGGCTTGTCCTAGAATTTTGACTTAAAAATTGAACACTAATATTCATTTACTTACAGTTGAGTCAGATTTTCAAACTATATAAATTAAATGCATATAAAATCAATTATATGATTTTTTTTAATAAAAACAGAAACTAATTTTGCAATATATGCTATTTCACTATAAATTATATAGAAAATCATATATAAATATAAAAAATAGAGGTGAATTGACCTCCATTCCTTCTTCTTCCCTCCGCCTCGGGTAATATCACCAGCGTTTATATTAGATCGGAACGTTAGTATTATATTGATTTGAAAATTGAATGCTAACTTTAGCAGTGTTTTTAGTTTGAATCTGGACGTTAATATTGTTGATGTCTATGTTATCAATATATATATTTTAGTTTCATAAAAAATCGGTTACAGGAGAATTGGAAATGAAATATTCATCGCAAGTACAAAAGCTATATATATCATGTGGAACAAAGCTAGGGTGTGATGTGCTCAATCGTGTATAATGTTTATAAATTGAATAGAATTGGACAACAAAAAGTTTTTATAATGAGGATACATTCTGATTGAAATCGGCTTCTGTTAGTGTGATCTTCTCACACACGGATAGTATGTGATTGTGATGCATTGTCTTTTATCACTAAATTAAATATTGGTTCTAAAATATGCTTGTCTTTGCCTCAAAGAATTGTTAATTTGAGAAGCTACAACAGCAATTAATGATTTAAAATTTAATTAACGTAAAGCATTTAATTATAGTGTTAAAATTATTTAAAAAAAGAAAGTAAAATTTAATTACTGAAACATTAACCGTTGTAATTATAAAAGATGTCAATTTTGTTGAGTACAGGATTCATTGGCAGCAGCTTTGATGGTATGCATTGCATTTTACTTGACCGTTTAATGTTCGTGTTCAATAACTAACATGAAATCATCAATATTTTTGCAATAACAAAAAGATGCTGATGGTAATAGTCTATAACTATACATGAGTAAGGATTGGGTGCTATGGATAGCATAAGGTCATCCGTGCTATGACTTCGAAAACCTAACACATAAACTTCAAACTTCAGTTTAAGTAGCTCAATAAATTGGTTATCCAATAAATTTGTAGAATGCTAATTTTTACTATTTTTGAATTTTTTTTTACTATTTTTTATAATTTATGAAAGATGACAAAAAATAGCTTAAAATATTAACAATTTTATTTTATTTTTAGGTCATTTTTGGCCTTCTTTTATAAATCATACAAAATAGTAAAAAAAAAAAAATCCAAAAATAATAAAAATGAGTGTTTTACAAGTTTATTATATAAACAATTTATTAAGCTACTTAAATTAAAATTTGAAATTTATATGATATATTTTTGAGATCGTAACATGAATAATAGCACCCAGGCCTTACTCACTATCATAGTGACAAATGAAAAATTCGGGTTCAGTTCGGCGAGATCAAAAATTCGTGGGTCGGGTATAATTCGGGGATGATTCGGTACAATCAGAACGCAAAAAAAAAAAAAAAAGGTCCAAATTCAAGTTACCATACAAACTTTATATAATTCATGAGCACAAAAGATCCTAAAAGCCATTCAAATTGTATAAGTGGGAAATCACGTGGGCATGGCCCACAGTTCAATTACTTTTATCTCTCCTCATGCTTATTCACGCGCTTATTCCCAGTAAAGCAGACGAATTTTTAGTGAAAAGAACGGGTTTAATTCGGAAAATTCATCAAATTCGCGTTTTATTTGTGTTTTATACGGTCAAACGTTCGGTCAACGTAAAATACGCTGTTTGGTTCGGTAATAGCAAAAAAATGAATTATTTGCGAATTAAACGCGTACCTTGTCACTATGCTCACTATATATATCACACGTCCAGTGTGCAAGTATAGATGAAATTAACATTGTTCCCACCTGCTCTCGACCTAGAATCCACCTAACCAAATTGTGCACAAACACTTTTTAATCAATTTGTTTTTCAAAGACATTACATATCACTTGTACAGCAATCACACCCGTTGTTCCATCATTTTATTTTAAAATATGATAGGTCCATGTAAACAAGAGCCTTAGAAGAATGGATTTGGACCATGAATAACCCGGACTAAGACTCCCTTAGGAGACTAGACCGGGACCAAGAATAAGGCCCCTATCCCCAATGAATCAACATGGCATAACTTAAGGCCCAAGACCCGCATGGCGCAACCCTGGGCAAGCGAAAAGGCCCGAGGCCAAGCCCGACAAGAAGGCCCATCTCGGCATGGCCTGCCCGAGACATCCGCAGGGGCAGCGCATAGGGCGGTTACACAACGCTAACCCGCTCTCGTACGGTCTCTGACAATCCTGACAACGCGGAATGATTGTCGGAGGATCACCTATATAAGTCCCAAATCCCGAGGCACTCGGGGTTGAACCTTTAGACAATAGAAGGTACCAAGAGATTAGAGTACGTGTACCTTGACAATCACCCTGGGGCTGTTCGGCAACACCCCTTAATCCTAGTTAGGATTAAGTCCTAAGGAAACTTAAGGAACCGGTGTTCGGTAAGCTAAAGAAAGGGACAACGGATTAAGGAAGCTAAAGGAGGGGGGAAGGTGCCTTAAGGAATGGGCAGCGGATTAAGATCCGGGCAAAATGAGACTAAAGGAGGTAAGCTTAATCCGTGCTAAGAAACCGGTGTTCGGTAGGATTAACCGGCTAAGAAAGCTAAATGAGACTCCTTTAGCCTTAAGGAGGCTTAATCATGTCCAGTCGAATAGCGCCCCCCTAAGTCTTTCCGCGAGACTCGGACCGGACTCATTGAGCCGGGACGAGTTGAGCTTCTGTAACCTCCGAAACATTACGATCTCGTCCCCGGGACTTGATCCGTATCAAAATAAAATTTACATTATAATTTATTATTATGAAATTTCATATTCTGAAACTAAAGTTTTGAAAAATACACTGATAGACAAGGAGAAATTTGGGGGTTGTACGCCGATCTGGATATTCTGGCCTCGGTGCTCGCAGATCCGGATCTTCTTCATCTCATGTTCTCACGGAAACTGTTAACTTGAGCATACAAAGTTGTGTGGAACAAGTCCATTCACGAGTGACTTGCTCCATTTGTATCGACTCCATAGACGCCGCAGAGAGAGAAATTGGATTTGTTGTATGTACTGTACTGGCTCTTTATCGAGCAAAATTAATGCGGGATGCCACAGCAATAGCATATAGGCATATAGGCATATAGCTAGCTACCTTTTCCCTCTCTCTCTCTCTCGAGTCTCGACTGTTTCCCCGTTCTCTACAAAAAGACTACGTAGAATGCTATCTTTGAGGAGCCGCGTGGAGACGTGGATAAGGGATCAAACGGCGAGCATTGAGGCCCCGTGGCATAATAATCCAGTTCTTCCAGGACTAGGACTGCCTACGTGGAGGGGATGGCAATGGCAGTGGCCTCCTTGGAAGGGAAGGGAGGAGGAGAAGCGCCGGATCAGGGAGGAACTCGATTTGCGGCGAAAACACTTGCAACAACTCTGTCGTGCGGTGAATGTAGAGTCGGTGGCCGAGTTACAGGATGTGCTTTGCTCTATGGTGCTAGCTGAGTGCGTCTACAAGGTACCTACTACCACCTTCTAATTCTAAATTAGTTACATATATGATATGGATATGGATATGGATATGGGGCTTAATTATATATAGTTATTGCTTCCCTGCTTAATTCTCTATTTTTCATTTCATGATCTAAGAGGCCATCTTCTGAGATGCTCAAGTACATAAACAAATTCAAATCTGATTTTGGAGACCAGGTTGTATCTCTTCAGCGGGTTCAACCTTCCCTCGATCATGTGCCTCATCGGTCAGTCACTTTCCTCTTTCCCTCTCTCTCACAACTTACCATATTTCCCCTTCCTCCACCGACCTCACACAATCATTCTTTCCTTCAAAATTATACAGGTACTTATTAGCCGAAGCCGGTGACACATTGTTTGCATCATTTATTGGTACAAAACAATACAGGTATGCACCAGCCAACCAATATTGTCTTGCCAAGACCTATTTCCTTCTTTAAAGTCCTCGGGTTATTGCTTTTGCATAATATAATCTTCATGATCCACTTTGAAATGAGTTTGCTATTTGCCGATCTAAAATAAAGAATGCTACAAATAATTCACTTATTTTTTTGTAAGGGTTCATGTTGATTAGAGGCCATAATTTGAAATAGCTAATGTCTTTTGGTTGATAACTGCAAATACAAGAACTATTGGGTGTTATGTGCAGATACTGTAGAATTATTGGTTTTGATTTGCAGAAGGAACAATTGAGCAGCTTTTGTTATTCTTACTAGTTTTATTATCATTCTTTTGAATCGGAAATCTTTTATAGAGATGTGATGGCTGATATAAATATACTTCAAGGGGCTGTTTTTCATGATCATAATGAAGATTCTGATATGGTTGAAATAAATGAGAGGGAAGAAGAAAGCCCTGCAAATTTACCTCAAGGAAAACTGAAATGGTCAAAGAAATCAAAGCCAGCTGCACATAAAGTATGACTAGTCTCTTTGAGTATTCTCTATTGTTACTGTGCTAGTAATGATCAGTATCTATATTCTGTCACCAAAGAATTGTTTTCTATCTCAAAAACAACATTACAGAACTGTACATGATGAAATTTAACCCATGAAAAGGGATAATCAGCACAGGAATTTCTCATATAGCATGACAATGTATTTGTACTTTATCATGAAGATGATTCAGCACCCTGTGCTGCTGTACCTGTATATAGTCACTAGTATTGCTACATCCAAAACTTTACAGTTTGTCACTAGTTCCTTCAATATCCAAATCCAAATTGAAGTCTTAAACAATTCATTACAGGTACATCCATAAAGATTTATTGCTTTTTAATTATAATCAGAAAACACGTATTTGAAGCAACAGTTTCAGATTCTTACTTTAGGATTCTGATTCTGTAAATATTTCAGGGTTTCTTAGCTCGTGCAAAGGGCATACCAGCATTGGAGCTGTACAATCTTGCACAGAAAAAGAATCGGAAACTTGTTCTTTGTGGACATTCACTAGGTGGTGCGGTAGGTCTCTAGTTTCAGTTGTTAGCTAAATTTTGGGGACTCAGTAAGCTGATATCTCAAGCTTCTGTAGTGCTCAGTAGTGCAAGTCAATCTCAAATCATGCAACTTTGCTTGGATTAAATATCAATTTGGCCATACAAACTTAATTGGCAATTGAGCGCAAAACATCACTGAAAAGAAAACTAAATAGGAAACCAGCTCTCAAAAAGAATATTTTTTTTCTCTTTTTGGCTATGGCAAAGTTTTACAATTTCTTTGGAAGTTCCATTTCTAGACAAAAGCCCTCAATCTGACATGAAGAAATGCCTATGAAAAGCCAATTATTTACATATGAAGTGACCTACTCGCTAAATCATTTATATGTATTTGGGGAAGGGATATTTTGACAACCGTGACAACCAACAGAATCACTGTCAATATTTTTTAAAAGAGTAAAGTTTTGGATATGTTCTTTATATCGTATATAGGTTGTGTATCAATTTTGGTGGAACATTGGAGTCGTTTGGTTGCCGATCAAGTGCTAATAGAATCTACTGTTAATTTTCCGAATGCTCAATGGATGATCAATTTGTTTTCAAATTACACCAAATTTGATAAACAACCTACCTAAACTACAGAGAAGAATATCTGCAATTTTACTCCATTTTATTTTGATGACCATTTGGTCAGCTGTCACGGACTCATGTTGTCAGACAAAATTTGTTGTCAATATAACATATCCCATATATTTGGCAGGTAGCTGTCTTGGCCACACTTGCAATTCTCAGAATTGTTGCCTCATCTTCTCAATCAAAGGAGAGTAATGGGAAACTCCAAGTGAAATGCATCACCTTTTCTCAGCCACCTGTTGGGAATGAAGCTCTAAGAGAGTAAGTCATGTTTGAGATGTGTTATCTCATGTTTGTGGTTAAGTGCTAACCCCTGAATGCCCTTTCTTTGTCAAATTATCTTCCTTCCTTTACTTTTGGTAGAACTATTCAGAGCTAATAAGGAATATTTCTTCCATTTGTTCAAACAGGATAAGTATTCATGAAGAAACAAGTCCCGTAATTGATCTGTAATCCCTACCTAATATTAGTTGTGTGTCTTAAATAAGCTATATAACTTCTTATTAACAACTGCTTTGTAATACTAGTGTAAAGTTCCTTCCTGGGCTCTGAATTAGTTTCTTTTTGTCATTTTTCTTCTGCTCCCTCCCCCTAGTTATGTACACGAGAAGGGATGGCAGAGTTACTTCAAAACTTACTGCATGCCAGAAGACTTGGTGCCTCGTATTTTATCTCCTGCCTATTTCCACCATTATAACAACACTCAACCAGCAGAATCGACGGTTGGAGAGAACAAGAAGTCAGTGAATTTTAAAAAAAGAACAGAGAATGGGACTGAGCCACAATTGGTTCTCGGGATGGGCCCTGTTCAGACCTCATTTTGGAGGCTGTCAAAGCTTGTGCCAGTAGAGGCGATCTCTAAAAATCTGAGAACATTCTGGGGCAAAAGTCAGGAGGATAAAGGGTTACCTGATATGGCAGATGATGAGTCAGTGGAGGTGGGTCAATCCCTTGAGATCCGTGAAAGGCCCGATGGGATATGTCTGACCCCAATTCCTGACAAAGTTGGTCAAAATGCTAATAGTAATGCAGCTGAAGCTTCTAAGCCATGGGGCAGAGTTCCTTCTTTACCGTCTTATGTTCCTTTTGGTGAGGTAAAACATCTTTATTACATTTTCAGTCCAATTCGAGATATTTATGAGATTTTTTTTTTTTATCTTTTTACCAGTAGCAATTGGTCGGGGTTAAGTTCAATTAGAGTTGCTGATTTTGGTCCAAAGGAGTGTAAGTGTTGGGTCTGACCTCAAGTGAGCCAGAATTACTGATTCATGTTTTATTTATTTTGAGATATGTGTTGCATTCTGCTCATTTATATATTTCAGCCAAAAGTATTGGGCTAAAAAGTAAAAAACAGTGGACCGTTTGGAAGTTTGGTCTAATATTTTCCTTTAATAAAAAACAACAAATAAGAGTGCAAATAGGTTGGGTCAGACCTGATCCAACTTAAGCTGGTAAGCAACCTGATCAGAAACCCAAATCCTATCATGGTAATCCCGACTGTTTGGAAATTGTAATATATAATTTCTTTCTAAAGATCTGTACTTTTATGCATCCATCATGGGTTATGTTGCTATGTTTCAATTATAAGAGCGAGAAGCGAGAATTCATTTATAGAGTTTGTTTGAGTTCACATTCTATATGTAGAAGATTTCATCTTTCTTTTTCTTGATTTTTGTAGCTATACCTCTTGGGAGATTTGTCAGTCAAGTCGCTCTCAGATTCTGAATACTCCAAATTGACGTCGGTACGTTTGATTTAAATTAGTTGCATACTGGAAATGCATGATTTTATGTCTAGCTCAAGGATTGCAATTCTGCAATTGGTACATGCTGTTACCAGGCCATAGTTGTAGAGGTAAGCTTCAATTACTACATGTTGGATTCAGGTAACCGAATCCCTGCACTGTCTTGGTTGGTGCAGTTTCTAAATCGGGCACTGAATCCTAAGCACTTCTTGCTTGATTGTTAATTTTGTTTATAATCACTTCTTTTGCCATGTTCTTCTCACCATAATGCTTTCACGTTTTGGCCTGGCAAAGGCGATTTCAGGTCAGGTCAGTCATTACAGAGATGAAAGACTTTTTCCGATCTCACTCCATGAGGACTTATAGGTCCCGGTTTCAAAAGTATATCTTTATATCTCAGCCTTTTGTTTCTCATTTATATATTTAACAAACATAAATATTAGGACTATTAGCTGTTGTTTCATATTGCATGTCGTTTTTTCCTTGGTAGAAATCACTTTTGGACTTCGGGATTCCCTAATTACATTTTCTGGTTGTGTAATGCCGTAACTGAACCTTTGTTTAATTAACATTGACAAGTGACAAAGCGACACTCTATACTTATAAATTTGTGTGTTTATTTTTATTTTATTTTTTCGTCATCCTGTTTGTAGAATATATGACTCGTGCATGTGCTCGGACATATCCCCCTTTGGAGGCATGGATCAACTGGCCCAATTCTCTCACCTCCAGCAATTGTTGGGTCTCTCTACTGTTGAAGCAGTTGAACTAGGCAACATCGTGGAGCCACCTATTGTTCGGACAGCAACCACTGTTCTCCCTATAGGGTGGAATGGCGAACCTGGTCATAAAAGCTCTGACCCATTGAAAGTTGATATAATGGGCCATGGTTTACATCTATGCACCCTTGTTCAGGCTTATCTTAATGGAAATTGGTATATCCTCTTTATATTTTTATCATTATGTAGGGTAACAACCATGATGTTTGATCAGGTTCAAGTTGTATCAGCAAATTTTATTGGAGATAATTAGATAATCACACTCTACAAAAATCACTAGCAGCTCATAAATTCCAACCCTGAACCGACCTCTTAATATATTAGGTCTGTATAAGGTGGTTGATCAGATTGGGCCAACCATAATTCTCAAATAGGCTCCTGGATAGTGTTTTTGGATATGTCTTAGATGTTGTCTTTCATTATGTATTTGTGAATGAAAAGCACTGGTCTTGCTTGAGAAATTGGCTTCTGTTTTTATCTTGACAAAAGCTTGTATAGGTTCTATTTCTTCTCTTCCTGTTTATTTATTTACTTGTGTTTATATTCCATTGAAGGTGCTCCACAGCTGTTGAGTCAGTACCTTCAGAGCCTCCCTACTCATCAAACCAGGAAAATACAACACCAGATTTGCAAAAGATGCGTGTTTTGGTGGGCCCGCCATTGAAAAAGCCTCCTAAATATCCCATTGCCCAAGAATCCTTGCTCCCCATATATGTTCCTCCACTATCTGATTCCATTGCACCTAATTTGAGGTCCTTTTTCGAGGATAGAAGAGGCAGTGCTGATGGCTTGGAGGGTTTTGTGATATACTGTACTAGTGATTTTGTCACGGTGCAGAAAGAGGTACATGTCAGGACGCGTCGAGTACGTCTCCTTGGACTCGAGGTGATTACCCATCTCTGTAACTAACAACTTGTTATGAAAAAAAAGTTATATTGTTCGCTAATATGATTGGCTACATAACTTTTTGGGTACCCAAAAAAAGTTACTAAAAATGCAGATATCCGAATTATAGATTGTTAGTTTATGTATAACATTTATGATTGTCATAGATATTTGTATCAAATAAGTTGCTTCACAATAAGTTCCATTTATTTGTATAAAATTTAAGCAAGTTTTGTTTAAAGATCCAAATTATGTCCGTATCCGTTTAAAATCTGATTTGTATCTTTATCCAGGTCTATCTATATTTAAAAAAATAAAGATGGGTATGGATACGGTCTAATCACTATCCAATCTGTTTTCAGCCCTAATAGATATTATATTGCTGATATATTAGGAAATACAAAAGATATCTAGTTGTAAATTAAAGTTTTGTACTTTTACAGGGTGCAGGGAAGACTTCCTTATTTAGAGCATTATTAGGTCAGGTAGGGGAGAAAAACTGTGCTGCATTTGACTCCTATCCAAATGCAGACATTAGAGAAGGCGTGGCAGGTGGTTTGTGCTATGTCGACTCCCCTAGCTTAAACTTACAGGTCCTCTCCTGATACCTAGTTCTACTTGCAGTTTAGTCCCGTGTTTTTTCATTTGCTATGGATAGGGTTATATTTAAGTGTTCTTGCAGTGATACTGCAATTATCCACAGTCGTGGATACTGGTACCTTTACCTAACAGAGGTTGCTGCTAATGGGACTTTGACTAAATGCCAATCCTTAGCTATTTTAAAGCACCAAAAATCTGATACCCTGCCAGCGAGCCTAATGACCTGTATGGCACATGAATTCTATTCTCACTGTGCTTCCTCATTTACACTACTAAACAACATTTAGTACTCAATTTCAAAGTATAGGATATCTTTCCGTAGACCTTCACATTTTTTTTTTTCTCATTTAAGAATTTTCAATCCGAGGTGACTCGATTCAGACAAGAACTCCAATCAGGGACCAGCCATCTCAGCAAAAAAACTGACCTCATTATCTTAGTGCACAACCTCTCCCATAGAATCCCCAACTACCCGATTTTATCGAGCCCTTCTTCACCCCCGCCACAACCAGCTCTCTCTCTCCTCTTAAATGAGGCGAAGGCTTTCAGCATCCCCTGGATTATGGCCATAACAAACAAGTTCTCAGTTAGCACACACCAGCAGAATAGACTAATCAGCTCCTCCATGGAGGCGTACATGGCATCTCCAAGTGTCACCAAGGTGGTAAATTCGTGCCCATTTTTCATGCCAAATGGCTCTCTGAGGCCGTTTGGGAGGAAGGAGGCTGTAATGCCTGTGGAGGGGGTGAATTCGCTGCGAGAGGTTGTTCATGGGGTTCTTCGTGATAACGAGGAAGCAACTTTTCAGGTTTTTGCTTGCTTTTGATGTTTGGTGCAAATTTTTACATTTTTGTCAATATTTATTGGATTTTGAATAGTACAAGTTAATTGGGCACATGCTTAGCCCTCTCTTAAAATGCAATTTGCAAAAGCACAGCCCCTAAAGTACCCGCTGCAGAAAGAAAATAATCTGGAACGGAATAATGTTATCAACTTAGATGGCCCTAGGTTGAAAGTAGTCAAGGTTAATTTATTTATTTTATTTTTTTTGAAAGAGGCTACTGAAACAGAATATTTACAGAACTGCAAAAACATTCCTAAAAAATATTTATCCTTAGAAAAACTGGACGCATCTTATGGCCTCAGATAAATGTTTTTTCTTAACATAGCTTGGTCTTTAAGTGTAAAAAAAGGTATTTTCTAACTGAATGGTGAATCAATATCTTAAACAGTAGTGCATATTTTTGATACTTTTAATCACTGGTTTTTGTTTGTTATTTTTTCTTATCTATTGCTTTGCTTTGCTTTAAAATAAACAGGAATTAGCAGAAGAGAGATTAGCAATAGAATTGGCAAGAGAGAAAGATGCCTCTCTGAGCACAGGCCAGAAGCCTCCACAACATGATAATTCGATCACAGCAGCAGCTGTAGGTGCATCAGTTGGAGCTGGACTCGGTCTTGTAATGGCCATTGTTATGGGCGCTGCTTCCGCTTTGCGAAAACCGTAGTATTGTAACTATTGTTAACTTAAAAGAGATTGATTAGTGTCAAATTGTCTTATATTCTTTGAGTTGCAAAGTATATTTATATTTATTTTGGGCTTTTGTAGTTTTTAGACTTAAAGAGTCAATGCATGTATCACAATTCACAATAGCAGGTTTATTTATTTTTATGAGAATTAATTCACACGAAGGGCAAGTAAAATATGACAAAATTAATTCACACGCTTTCCCTCCGGACGGGACAAGAGTCACAAGAGTGAAGAGTCCTCATGCGATTGATGATGTGAAGTAAAGCAACCCTAGTTTAGAGTTTAGAGTTTAGAGTTTGGAGTTTGGAGTTTGGACGATGGCGTCAATAACCCCAGCGGCAGCGGCCATAGAAGGCCTCTGCGCCCTCGCCGAAGAATCACGTCTCTACCGTGACTTCCCTGCGGCCATCCGCTGCCTCGAGGCCTCTCTCTCCTCTCCCGACGCCTTCCCTCTCTCGCCTCTTCTCGAGTCCCAAATACGCCTTCGTCTCGCCTCTCTCCTCCTCGACCACACCCACAATCTCCATGATGCCAAATCTCATCTCGAGAGGTCGCTCCTCTTGCTCACCCCCCTTCCTTCCGCACCCCTACCTCTCAAGCTTCTTGCATACTCCATGCTGTCCAGCACCTACCATTTGGTCGGCGCAATACGCCAACAAAAGCATATTTTGTTCAAGGCCATTCAGCTCGTCAATCACTCCTCTGGTTTGGCTTTAACCAGGGACCAGGCTTTGATGTGGATGTGCAATTTTCAGGTAGACTTTTTAAATACTCCGAAATCTTGGTAGCCATTTCCATCCTATTCCTATTACATGGAAAGATTAAAAAAATAAATAAATAAACTGAAATTCAACTTATTTAGCCGAGCATGATTCAGTTGTATCTTACACCTTTTTTGGGTTGATGCGTATTATGGTTGTCAATATTCAGTCACAGATGGCATCAGCACTGGCAGTGGAGGCAGACTATCCTGGTTCCCTCGAGGCGATAGAACATGGAAAGGTGGCGGCAGAGGGGACAGGAAGTCCAGAGCTCAAGGTTTTCTTTGCTGCGTCAGAGCTGCACATCCATTTGCTACACTGGGATGACTCGCAAGTCGTTGACTCTGCTGTGCAGAGATGTGCTGGTCTATGGGAGGAAATTCCAACTTATCAGGTGGGTGTTATTGCACATTTGATTTCTTTGATTGGGATGGGGGTTCAACAGGGGAGGAGTTAGCATGACCATGTGCTAGGGACTTAGGTTGAAGTTTCATAATTTTGAAACCTCTTCAGTTGTGCTGATTTCATGTGATGACATTCTGTCTTGCCCAAGTTTGATGTTGCTACCATATCAATTTTCTTCCCCTTGCTTTGGGTTTGGCAAGTAAAATATCTTTATATCTACAATTTTTGTGCTTTGGGTTAACACTTAATATTTTCTGATTCAACTTTACGGAATAAATTAAAAATTCTAGTATAAAGCTTGTGGCTTAAAATTAAAAAACTTGTTATCCGTTGATGTTTTTGCAGAAACCACGTTGCACTGGCTTGTTTCTCTACGCTGAGCTACTCCGCACCTTCTATTTATTACGAACTTGTGACTACAAGAATGCCTCACAACATGTAGAAATGCTTGACTTGGCCATGAAAAAGGAAATGCAGAGGCTTCAAAAGGTCAAAGAGATAAACTCAGAGCTCCTATCCATTCAACGGAGCCTCTCGCAATCTGATCTGCACCAAATGGATAGATTCGCACTGGAGGAGAAACATGGCAGGTTGTGTGAGCATCTAAAGGCTGAGACAGGGTTGGATGCAGACTTATTGGACTTGGACTACGAAGATAAGTTGTATTTGGCGCCCCAGCCAATGGATGGAGAGTGGTTACCTAGAAATGCTGTTTTTGCCGTTGTTGATTTAATGGTGGTGATGGTGGGGAGGCCTAAGGGGATATTTAAGGAGTGCTGCAAGAGGATACAGTCTGGTCTTCAGTTAATTCATGGTACATTTTATATTTACAAGGGTATTTTAGCTCTTTGTTTTATTTTTTATGGAGTTGAAAATATGTAGTTACTCCATATTTAGAATTCATCAAAAAGTCTGTGCACTAAAATACTAATTCTTTCTGTTGTTCTATTTTGATTTTACAGGAAAAAGTTCAAAAGAAAATTTTCATTGAAATTTCTATAATAGATATAAGACTAATTTAGAAAAGGAGATCCAGTTGGTGTAGAAAATTAAAAGGATTGCCACTCAGTCTCCTTCCTATAGCAACTCTTGACTTTAGGCTTGACTGTAACCTCATGTGTTAATAATATAAAAATGATCTTTCTAAAATACAATCAAGGTTATTCATCATTGAGCAGCATAAATCTAGCAGTCAGTGCTGATAAATTTTACCTTTGTTTTCACAAGCGACGTTCCAACACTATAAAATTGTAAGCTGCGTGAAGTTTTGTTGGTAGATACAACGGAAGTGTCATAACAATCAGGAAGCGAATATGTTAACATGTTGATTTCATGAAAAAACTTAACCACTTTAACCTTGTAAGCTGTGTAAAGTTTCATGTTTTATTAACTCGTGAAGGAACTCTTATGACGAATAGTTAACAGAATTGTTAATGTTTTGATGCTTCAAGTGTTGAAATTTAGAAAGCATAATATAAATTAAAAAGTGAATTTAAACATAACTAAATATTATAGTTTGGCTTGGTTTGATTGATAATGATAATGATAGCACAATAAAAATATCTGGGAAATAGGTTAAGATCGGGGCAGCTTGTTACGGGTTGATGTAAGCCTCGTTGTCATGCAGATAAAGCCATTCCACATAGGGGAAGAACAACATGCTTACATGAAATAAACACAAAGTAAGCAATACATCGTGACATTCTCTTCAAAATATTTCAAATTTCATATATCATGGAAAACTTTCTAGAAAGCTGTAAACATAAGCTAAAAATAACTATAGGAGAGGACTGAAGATTGATCACCTGGGTAGGTCTCAGGGCAATACGGAGGAGGGGATTTTTTGAGAGATAAAGCTGCAGAAGGTAGGGCATGTCGTGAGAGAAAAGTTGTTGGCTAAGAATTTCGGTATACTTTTGGGTTAATTATGAGCAAAGGGAGAAAAAGTAAACTATTTGGAAAAAAATAATTAGTGAGAGTAGGTCAACTAGCTGGGATAAGAGAAAGCAGGCCTTGAAAGGAAGCTTCTTTTTTGGTGAGATTGAGAAAGAGAGCCTGTAAAGACAAGTTTTATGATATGGTGGGGATATGTTCATGGGAAGTGATGTAAGGGGAGCAAGGCAATTGGAATGATGGGACAGGGATGAATGCGGCATGGCAGTGTATCTTGGTGGGCAGATACTGTATTCTTGTTTGAAGAGTATTTTTGCATTCTGAACCAAGTTGCATATGCGCAGCCATAGTTTCTATGCTCAATTAGTTAACTTAAACACTAAAGATAAATAAGATTTTATGTTGACTTTTTTGTTCAAATGAGCTGTTAAGAAGTTATACGAATGAGTTAATAACCTAAAACGAAGAAGTCTTAGATAATATAATATTTCCTTACCTTGCGTATAGTTGCTCGGTGTTAGTTGCAAATTGAATATGGTTTGCAAATTAATCCTGTATCAAATGAATATGAGAGTTTAGGCCTCAGAATAATAACTATAGCATGCAAAAAAATTTGTAATCGTTCACAGTTTATTTAGTGAGGAAAATCAGTTCTCATCTGCCCCCAAGTGAAAAGAATGTAACAAAAAGAGGCGAAAGGTAAATTCAACTACAAAAATAGTGACGAGAAGAACTTAGGTCTGTAAACCCCTGTTTGCCAGTTCTTATGGTTGCAAGTACTGAAATTCTTCATTGCTTGTGGTTAATGTTGCTTATTCTATTGCACTTCTCTCATTTTCTATAGGGGAGCTTGTGAAGCTTGGGATAGTGGATGGTGTGACAGGTATGTATTGAAGTTTTAATCATTTTTTGTCTACTAAAACTCTAACTAGGTTTCTGCTTTGGAAAAAAGGTAAGGGGTAAAACCAAATCACATTTCTCTATTTATTATTTATCTCCAGGGTGACAGGGATTTTTGCATTTAATTACTACCGACCAGCACAGGCATGAGTAGTTACCAAAACTCCATTTATTAACTTTTTTTTTTTTTTTTAAGACTTCCTTTTGTGCTTTCTTGAATTTATTGGCTGTACTTTTTTTTTCCCTTGTGGTTTTACTTTGTCTATGTATTATTCTTTTAACTCTATTTAGGGAGTGTCTTGTGTTTCTATGAGGTTCTATTTTTATTTTTATGATTTTTGTACAACTATGATTCTACTTAGTAGTCAACACTTGAATGCAGAGGTGAATTTGCAGCAGTCAACAATATGGATGGCAGGGTTGTATCTAATGCTGCTGCTGCAATTTTTAGAAAACAAGGTGGCAGTAGAGCTCACTAGGTCTGAATTTGTTGAAGCTCAGGAGGTAACTGACTATTATTTCTATTTGATTAGATGTGCAAAGGAGTTTGCTAGCTAACAATAGTTGGGCACATGCTTTGCAGTGTATAATTGCATACCCAGGATAACTGAATTTTAGTTTCTTATTTAAAGTTAAATTGGGTTAAGTAGAGAGATTAGCTGATTGAATGCTGAAATTGCATTTTTGAGAGATCAGCTGGAATACTGAATAATAATATAACACTGAAATTTTTGTTTGCTGATTGAAATCTGAACTTTCTATTCTATCTAATCTAATTTGGAAATTATAGTATACCTAAACTCAGTTCTATCCTTTAAACAGTGAGTTTAAATATCTCATAATGTATTTTTAAGTTTGACCTGAGAGCTTGGTTTTGACCGACCCTTTTCTTTTTCAAGGCACTGATACAGATGAAGCACTGGTTTGTTCGTTTCCCAACAATCTTGCAAGGTTGCGAGAGTACAATAGAGATGCTTAGAGGACAGTATGCTCATTCAGTTGGATGCTTTCGTGAAGCTGCTTTCCATTTTGTTGAAGCTACTAAGGTACAATATCCTTGAAAGAGTTTCATGCCATGCATGCCCCTACAAAACCTCAAATATTGTATTTACCCCTGTGAGATGGTAATTATCTCATATATCACTATGAAACATGGAAAAGATGAACCTTAAAAAAAACATGGAAAGTATCACCAATAGCTCCTGCAAAAAAGAACCTTGTGCTTTTTTCTGGGTTTGTGAACTTTATTCCTGAAAAAAAAGATTGTTTACAGAATTGGCATACCTTAGGCTTTTGCTGCTACTGGTATTGGCAATCTTTGTATTTTGTTTTGAGAACTCAGCCAGTTCTCTGTTGGATTTGCCAGCCAGGTTTGACCTAAATTTCACCTATTTCAACCAAGGATTAATCCATAGATGAGATCAAATTCCAAAATTTTCATTTGAACTTTTTAAGCTGTCAGTTTTTGTAGAAGGCATAACGGGTAATGGCAACCCTTGGTATTATGTTGGAAGAATTTGATTTAGAACTTCCTGTTTATACAATTATTTTCTGATTTGAGTACTTGTAATCTCCTTTTTTATCTAATTTTCTAATTTGTAATCACCTGCCAGACTTTTGTCAGTTCTTGTTTATTTATATTGTACTGGAGAAGTATATTAGTGTAATCCATTTTTTGGCAGTGTTTAGATACTTTTTTCTTTCTGTCTTTTGATGCATAAAAGTTATTTTCTATGAAAAAGTTTGGAATTTGGTCCAGGTTGGCTGATTTTGATGTACAGGCTACATGCCTATCCTGATACTGAGTTTTAGTAATGTGCTTTTATATTTCTTGTTCTAATATTCCTTAATGAGTTAAACAAAAATATTGAATTTATGGCAGTTGACAGATAGCAAATCAATGCAATCTATGTGCCAGATGTATGCGGCCGTCTCTTATATCTGTTTGGGTGATCCAGAGTCCACTTCGCAGGTACTCTCTCTTTCTCTCGCCCTCTCTCTGTCTCTCTATCTGCACGACCCATACTATGGTTCTTTTTTAGTTTAGGTCCAAAATCTCTTTACTTGCTGGCATAATACTGTATCAGTTAGACCAAATTACGTCCTGCATTTTCCCCTTGGTTCTTTTTGGTATTTAGCTGCAGAAGTGAGTTTATTGAGGAGAACTGTGATAAGTGCAGGTTTAATGACATTGTAGTTGAAGAAAATTGGTTGAGTCAGGCTCCTACAATTTTAGCTTAAGTTGCTTTACTGATAGGGCAGGTGAAATTTGGTCAAATTATCTCTGGTCATGTTTGGTTGTGGAGTAAAATCAATGAGGATTAAATTGCTTACTCCATGTTACTCCTCATATTTTACACCTTATTTGGTAGTTGAAGTTATAGCTTAAATTAATCCACTTGGAGGAGTAAGATGTTGGGAAATGTGTCTTTGCTTATGAAAGTGGGCCATACAAGTGGATTAAGTTAATCTACCTAGAGAGTTGGAGTAAGTTACTCCGGATTAACTCCCTTCTTACTCCTTCTTACTCCATCTTACTCCTATTTTACTCCTCATTTGGCTACTCAAGTATGGTGTAGGAGGTTTACTCCACCTCTTACTCCACAACCAAACATGACCTTAATTTTTGGAATTAAGTCTTTTGTTGCTGAATGATAGAGATGTTATGTTTTATTAGCAAAGTTGGCACTTTAAGCAACAATCTTTTGTAGCTATTTAACTGTATTGATCAGGCTTTCTACCTTCCTCGCTGGATGAAATTGCAATTTGCTCTAGTGTCTTATTTCAACCTCTGTTGATTTAATCTTGAAGTTGCTGTTCTCTTTATCAGGCACTTGATTTGGTGGGACCCGTTTATCAGATCATGGAGTCTTTTGTCGGTGTGCGAGAGAAAACATGCATTATTTTTGTATACGGTCTCTTGCTTATGAAGCAACAAAATTTACAAGAATCAAGGTTAGACACTTATTTTATATATTTTATAATGACAGTAAATTTTGTTTAAAATACCTTTGTTTTCATGCTATTTTAGTGTTGTATCTTGACATTATTTAGTCAACTGAAAAGTTGGTACTCTCCTATGTAGAATTTTTGCAAGGAATCATTAAATGAATGTGGGATTAGGGATTTACATATAAAATGTATCTAGATCATTTTAATTGTAATCCACCTGAGTATAATAATTGTAATTATTTTTTGATGGAAGAATTTGCACATGATAACTTAAATTCAGGAACCAATTATCTTAAAATTATTGTTCTTTTTTCTTGTAAATGTTACATGGAAACGGATACGAGAATTGCATCTCTATATGATACGGTTATGGTGATATGCCATTTTCAAAAATCCTAGGATACAACACGTTTATTATGCATTATATTTCTATTTCTAATTTGGCACGAAAACAAAATATACTTCTTAAAAAAAATATAATAGACATCCTATTTTTATTTTTGAAATGTTACCTTTAAAAGTAAAAAAAAAAAATGTGTCTCAACAAACCTTTTTTTAAATAGTGTGATGTGAAAATTCATGGACTATATGTATGCATTAGAAGGAAAGTTGGAACCTGAGAGGAAACAATAGAAACAACAAATTGATACAATTTTAGGAGCTAAAGATAATTTCCCCCATTTTCATTGAATTTGAAGAAAGTTCAGGGTAAAACTGTTAAGTTAGTTTTCAAATTTGATCCTGCATGGTCCTGTCGATCCGTTCCATGGATGCATAAGACTATCCAAAACCTACTTGGTGCTGCCTTAATTAGCTTAGTTGTCTTGGCATTTTTGGTACTTTGCCATAGGATATGCAGGAATACGGGGACAGCTGATGATTAAACTTTCAAGTAAGGCCAAACAGAAATGGAGTTAACTTTTGTTTGAAATGCAGGATTAGACTAGCTAGTGGTTTGAGAATAGCACATCAGCAACTAGGAAACATACAACTAGTTTCCCAGTACCTGACTATTTTGGGTACTCTAGCACTTCAGCTTCACGACATTGCACAGGCCAGAGAGATACTCAAGTCTTCTCTGACCCTTGCAAAGACGCTATATGACATCCCAACTCAGATCTGGGTTCTTTCAGTTTTTACAGGTAAGAATGTAAATGTGTAGTTTTTTATGGGAGGACTGCAAATAAGAAAACTTTTAGTTAGGATAATGGAAAAACATTGTTGAATGTTGACAATTTCACCCTTGATTATCTTCCGTATCATACCTGAGACTTATGTGATCATCACATAATTAATGAGGTTATACATATCTTCCATATCATACCAAAAGCGAAATAAAACAAAATCAAATATTGAATTGGTAATAGTTGTTGAAAAAACTATTTTTATTTCTGTTGGACATACCCACCAACTGATTGTTTGTATGAGATCAACATTGTTCTGAATCTTTTTGCTATAGGATTGTTTGCAGTATCCCTTCAATTTTGTTGATCATTTGAAGAAAGAAAATAATTCACATGTCAGACTTGCCAAACTTTTTTTATTCAATTCAAACAAAAGAAATTAATACACATGTCAAATGCTAATCTAGATGTGTCGGTTTAAGGCTACTAGCAGAGTTCTTTATGATTGCACTGTGCATGAAGGCTAATCATGGTAGATTTTAAATTAAACTAAAAGAGCAAAAACAATTTAAAGTAGTTGTAATTACTTGTTGTAGATTTATATGGAGAATTGGGTGAGAAGGAAAATGAAAAGGAAAACTCGGAGTATAAGAGAAAGAAAGAGGACGACTTGCAGAGAAGACTTTCTGAGGCCCATTCACAGGAACACCACTATGAGCTGGTATGTACAGTTCCTCTTTTTAGTAAATATGTAGCTTATTTAACAAGGGAATATTATGAGACTAGTAAATATGTACAGTTCCTCTTTTTTCTTACGAATCCTTGTACAAAGGGACTTGTATAAATAAATAATCAGTGTAATGTCTGAAGAAAAGAATACAATTGTTAAACAGATTGTTATGGAGAGGATCAAGGTGCAGTCATTGCATGAAGTTGTATTGAAGAAAATTGAAACGACTCCATCTGTAAGGACGGATTTGGACATACCTGAATCCGTTGGGCTTCCCCCTACTCAACCTGCATCTGGTTCTCGACTGCGCTCCGGTAAAAGGAGATAGTCATTATCCATTTCTTTACCAATCTTTTTTATTATTAACTAATATTCTATTTAGCGCAGTTGGTTAGTTTAAGAAGTAGCGTAGCATAGTTTTGTTCAAATGTTTATTTGTATATATTTTGGAAACGAAATATGATGAGATGACCTTTATATATACTTGTATTGTGCCCGAGTTTGTTTTACTTGAAATGTTACTACCACTTTTCTAGTGCAATATTAATATTTTTTTCTAGTCGTTCTTTCTTTTCCTCGTCTTCTTTTTACTTTTTGAAAAGGAAGCCTTTAATTGTTCAGACTTTTGTCCATCATTTGTCTACATAATTAACTGACGCAAATACTGTAAAACTACTTCTACATGCTGTATAATTATACAATATATCACATAAAATATATCAGTTAATCACAAAACATCAAGTAACTATTTGAAATGATCTCATGATATTTAAAAAAAGATTGCAACTTGCACAACATGACAAATAATATATACTTTCAAACTGTACTTTCGGAAATTGCAGTTATAGGAAGTTATTGGCAGTTAGTGTTAGTTATTAGCGGTTATTTTGACAAAAAACATAATAAAAGGCAAAATTAAAATTTTCGATTAAATTTGTTTTTCTTAATTTAATGAACACAACTAAATTCTCAAAATAATGAATATTGTAAAATTGACCACTTTAACTATAAAAATAAAATGTACAAACTATAAAATTACAGACATGCAAAATTCACAGATGAAAATGATAAAATAAAATGTTGAAAAATATAAATTTTCAATACTGTAAAAAAATTAAGTTAAACTGTGAAATCAAAAGGTAAAAACTATAAAATTAGCAGATTAAATAAAAATTTAAAAATGTCAATTTTTAATACTGTAAAATTGTAAACTTACACTGTGAAAATAAAAATTATAAACTATAAATTTACAATAATGTAAAATTAGCCGATGAAAACGATTAAATACAATTTAAAAAATATAAATTTTCAATACTGTAAAATTGTTAATTTAAACTGTAAACAAAACGTAAAAACTATAAAATTTCAATAATGTAAAATAAGCATATGAAAATGATAAAATAAAATGTAAAAAATGTAAAATTTCAGCTTAAACTACAACCTACAAAGAATCAATACTGTAAAAATTCTAAATCTAAACCATAAAATGAATTCCATATATACTATAAAATTTCTAAATCTATACATACATCCATCATCTGTTTAACAAAATCATAATATTCACCACACACAACATCTGTTCAACATAAACCACAATATTCACCACAAAAATAGCAAACCTAATTATATCATTCAATATTCAGAATAGTATAAAAAAAACTATGGAAAAATAACATCTACATTAAAAACCTCATGTATTCATTGTTGGAATGAGTAAGAAGTCTCATCACAAGAACCACACGTTCTTTTGAGATATCATCCTGCATAAAAATAAAATAAACAATGAAATAAATTGAATTTATTACAAATAAGAATTACAAAATAATCTTACAAGTTATTTACCTGAGTGAAAATCATAGGACTGTTTGTAATAATACTGTACACAAAATGCAAGAGAAAGATAGCACAATCTTGTGATTTCTCTCCTTGTTTTGGGCAGTCCTTATAATCCACAGCAACATCTACCCAATCAGGTTTGGCTGAAAGGAATTTGATATCAGCAATTTATAAAAACTTTAATTCTTAAACCTGCAGTTAATTGCCACAAGAAAGGAAAACTAGTGTAGCAATACTGTAAAATATTTAGAAAATGAAAGTATAATAAAATAAAAAACAGATCCTATAAAATAAAGAAAAGAAAAACAATGCATAGATCTTGTGAACTTTTGTATATATCATATAAAATTGTTAAGTATATCCTATAAAAGACTCTACATAACCTTCAAACTTGATTGGTAAATCATGTAAAATACTGTATAAATACTGTAAACTTATTTGATAAATCTTGAAAATTTAAATCAGAAAAATATACAAAATCAGACCAGATCAATAGCGAATCTATAGATTCGATCAGATAGAGGATTGTCACAAAAGACACTAGTAAAAACATTGATTGTCAAAACATCAGATTGCTCAAATTGATAGCGAGCAACCTGTGATAATCACATTATTTTTAAAATCACATGCTAATCATGTCACTTTTAAATCAGAGACGCATTCAAAAATATATGATTCAACTAATTTGAAAAAATCCTCGTCAGTGAGGGCCTACTTATCTAATTTTCCAACCAACGAAGATCTACTAGGAATTGATCTTATCCAAATGGGAGCAACGAAGCATAGAATTATTTAGATCCAAGCAACGTGAGCCCTGGAGAGAGTCAAATCCATAAGTTTAATTTCAATCACAAGTATCTCCAGCGAAATAAGGCTTTCAGCCTGTGATTCGCGATACGATCAGTCGGTTCAACGGGATCTGTTCAACGAGATTTATAGATTGAAGATAAATCTGAATTAAAACTTCACGATACGATCAGTCGGTGATTCGCGATCGGTAAGGCTTTCAGCCGGCTCCTCTGACAATCTAATGCGGCCACCTCCGGTGACAACGATGAGACAGTTCTGGTTGATTTGGCGAGTGGTGACGATGCAGTTGGATCGCGTCAACGGAATTTTGCGATTTATAGATCGAAGTTGAATCGCGTCACGGTACGATCAGTCGGTGATTCGCAATCGCACCCTCTGCTCCATATTCGTACCTCCCTATTTGAGAGATAAAGGGGGACAGCGAGACAGAGGCAGAGAGAGAGAGAGAGAGAGTGCGAGTCAGCAGCCTGTGGTGGCGCCCGGCTAGATCCGATCAATGGTGTCCATGCTCAATTGAGATCAATGGAGGCGGAGGGATATTGATTAGAAATTTGTATGGGAGAGAGATTAGGAGAGAAAACAATACAGCGATATGGGGAGAGATATGAAATTTTGAAAATTGAAATTATGTTGACAGTGCGTTGGAGAGACGGTTAAGCAGACTTATGCAGATTTATTAAAACAGTTGAACCGGAAGTCGGATAAAACTATAGACAAACAGTGAACAAAATAGGATGGACGAAAACTTTTCTCATAAAAGGTGGTTCACTACTCAAATCTTACTGTCCTAATCAATCTCCAAACAAAACATTCTTCTTTGTCCTTCCTTATATCATCATCACGTAATCATGCCTATTTTTACGCATAAAGAATTAAATCAAGATACCATGCAAACAATTTCATTAATTCATTTATTCAAATAAGTGCTCCTTTTTGTTTGTTCTTCACAATTTGCATGATATCAGTTCATGAAAAAATAAAAAAATGCACTCGTATCCCTGCAACTGAAACTCGTGTATTGTTTACTGTTTTGTTGATTTAGACGATAAATCTTCTGTTAGCGAACCAGAAGGGAATGCGTAATTACGAGATAATACTACTGCTTGACAACGACCATAATTTTATCATGACCGTCTTTTTTTTCTCTCCTGCAATTCAAAGTCACTATTTAAAGCTTGACCCAGCAGCTGCCGATTCTTTTTTTTAGAATTTAAAAAATAAAATAAAAAACATGCTGCGTAATTGGGGAGTTTTTTTTTTTTTTTTTTTAAATTATTGAGTTGGAATTAGGCCATCTAACACACTTTTAAACTTCTGTATATACTACAAAGGATTTATCCACTTTGTGGATTTCAAACCCATAATTTCTCAAATAAGAGCCATATGTTTTTGCTACTAAATGAAAGATAGGTTTTTGATTGAGGTAAAACAATGTTATTGACAGTCTTTCAATCTTAGAGAAACAATGGCAATAATTATTTTACCATAAAAGAAACATTACTTAAGAAAATAGCTCTGCCCAGATAATGACTGAGGAGTCGGAATCTGTTGTTGTTTATTTTATTTTTTTTGGAAAAACCTGAATCTCTTTTTCTTTATCCAACCTTTCAAATTTTTTCATACACGAATTTCAATAAAATTTAAGAAAAAACAAATTCTTGTATTTCCAAAAGAAAAGGCAACGTGTTACATTCGATGACTGAGACCTCATTATCATTCATTTGTCGTTCTATATTCTTCGTTTATTTTACTTTTCTTATTTTATTTCCGTTGAAATTGTAAAGCTCAATCGATGGCACTGGGAGAAATAGCTGACTATTGTTCAGTGCCATCTAATGCTTTTCTTGGTGAATATTATCTTTTCAATCTGAATTTTTTTTTTAATTGGTTTTTATTGAAATGAATTGAAGTCGTCTGAAAGCTTGATATGTGAAGAAAAGGGAAATTTGAGACAATAACAGTGCGCACTGCTGTAAGCCTGTAATAGTCATTTTGCCGAACTTTTTTTAGTTAGCATTTAAAAACAAAAAAAATACAAAATTAACATACTTTTTTTTTTTTTTTAAATTTCAATTTTGGTCAGCACACGGGTATTATCTGCGCGCCTGCGAACTGCAAGAGTATTATTATTGGGTGATGCGCAGATAATAGAAATTTAAAAAAAAAAAAAAGTATGTCAATTATTTATTCTTTTAAAAATGCTAACTAAAAAGTTCCGGTCTGCTCAAAAAGTAAAAACTATGCCAAAAATCAGATTCTGGTGTAGGGGTCTAAACGGATTGGATATTATCCGATTTTATCCTGATTCGAATTCAAAAGATTATTTAAATTATCTGATTCGTATCCATATTCGAGACTATCTGTATCTGTATTCGAAAAATTATAATGAATAAGAATACGATAAGACTTTTAACTATCCGTATTCGACTATTTACACTATTAAACCACAACAAATGTGCTATATGTTCTTAAATTGATTTATTAAATTGCATATAGTGTTAGTTTGTAATAATCTAGAAGTCAATAATACGATAATTTATCATAAAGCTTTGTTCATGAATTGGATGATTAATATTATTTTGTTGCCTTGAGTATTATTGAATTTATGGATCATTTCGAGTTCATGACTGAAATTGTGAAACTCCATAATATAGATAATATATACTCTTAAAAGGTCACTGACCAAGGTAATTAGCAGGAACACTAATTACCGCGATAAGGTTAGTATGTGGATTAAAATATGGTTAAGTTTTACAAACCACCTGACACGAGATGTCATTTTAATCACATAGATACATGTTCTAGAAACATGGTATTTGACAGACCCCGAATGAAACATTAAATAGAATTGTGTTCGTGTTATTTATGTTTTCATTCAGTGTCACGTTCTACAGTATGAGGTATTTATCGTTCCCACTGAGAAATATGTATGTGTGATTGTTATCCACCGCTGTCCGTAAAAAACAGTCATAACGGTAGCTTTTCCATATGTATAGCTTAGCTGAGGAAGTGATAGTTTACCAAGAATACTATTTGTCCCTCGTATCTCTATACGAGCTATGGCATCACTGGGCCCCTTGATAGAGTTAGATTATCTGCTAGCGGTATAATTACAAGAGTAATTATATTTGATAATCTGCTCAAGATCAAGAAAAGATTAAGTTAGCAAGGATGACACACATCTACCTTGAAACTAATCTGATAGCTATGAGACAGAAGAACAGACACAAGTAAATTGTTTACTGGATCGTGATATTGTACAGTACAGCATCATCTGTGTAATTGGATGGTCATGATGTGTTGCCAGATGCCACCCATGACTAACAGAAGTTAAAACAGTTTTAACTCTGTTTACCAACATAACACAGATCCTATTGGGTCACACCATATAGGAGCTACTCGGAGAATCTTACTGATTAATTATAAATTGATTATAATTAATATTAAGATGGTTATAATTAATTATACGTGTTATAATTAAATTATAAATGTTATGTAAAAATAACAAGCAAAAACATTGGTTAATTTATAAACGTGTATGACACGTTGTATAAAAGTTAACCGGTTAATTTATAAATGTGCATGACACATTGTATAAATTATCGAAACAACAAATAACTGCAAGAAAAATATATATAATTATTCAGAATAATTATACGAATATTATTTGTGTTCGGGCCGAGGGCATTCGAGTCTTTTCAGATTCGTCCTTATCCGCATGACACGTCATCGATCCTATCCAGATGACACGTCATCGATACCGAAACAAATAACCGAAAGAAAAATATATATATAATTGTTCAGAATAATTATACGAATATTATTTGTGTTCGGGCCGAGGGCATTCGGGTCTTTTCAGATTCGTGCTTATCCGCATGACACGTCATTGATCCTATCCAGATAACATGTCATCAATCCTATCCACAAGGGCAAAATGGTCATTTCACACCTATGCCACCTTGCATGTGTAGAAGCATGGAGAAGAATGTGGAAGGGTGTGGAAGGGGTATTTTGGTCATTTCACATATAAAAGGATGAGGTGTCAATGGCATATCTTGTAAATAGGCCGAACTTGGAGGGCATTTTGGTATTTTGCAACCGAATCTAAACACTATAAATAGGGGTGGAGGGGTAGAGAGAGAAACATATATTCACATATATACATATGCACATTCACATGTATCTTTTCGTGCAGAAACGAATCGGTATTTTCTCTCTTTCTCGGTTTCTCTCCCAAATAGTGTTTCGGTTGAGAAAAGAAAGTTATACGTAGTTGACGTATAATCTTGCGGGTTGTTGTGGAGTATATTTACGGGATCGATGAATAGTGTTTTACCGAATTTAGCGGTATGTCAGTTTTGCATATTGATAAAACTGAGCAACTGAAAATTCGTGTTTACGGGTTTTCGTCTTTTCCCCGTGAATAGTGTTTTTGCAGAATTCCGCGGTTTACGGTATTTCTGGCAGAAGAAATAAACCGCTCTCCGGTTAGTCCTGGTGGATAACCGATAGAGGTATCACACGTGTGATACTCCGAGTCGATTCCTTCCCTGGTGAGGCTCTACTCGCTCGGTCTGCATTCCAACTGTGATTTGGAAACAAGGTATAAATATGTTATATTAATCTATTTAATTTGTAAGTAGATTAAAGTTTTAGAAATCAATCATGGAGTAGATCTGTAAAAGGATTAAATTGGGTTTTGATGCCAAAGGAATACTGAAGGTGGACCGCCTTGGAAAGTTTCCTGACATACCCCGTTTAATCCTGAGCTTAAGTTGGCCGTAGAAATTTTTGTTCTGCGGTCATTCCGCAACTTAAGCCTAAAAGGGTTTCCGGTTAGCACACCGCGCAAAACCCAAAAGTGGTATCAGAGCGCAAGGCTCTCCCGCTGATTGATTTTCTAAAAGTTATAACTTATGCAAATTAGGTGCATATACCGCATATCAGTTTAATTCTTATATTTGCAGCTTAAGTCCAAAACCGATTAGAAATGAGATTTTCTTGGATCGGTTCTACCGACTAAGAAAGTTAAATTAGATTTAAGCTTTCTTTATGCTCTCTTATGAAATGTAAACTTTTACATTTCTTGGATCGGTTTTCCGACCGAGAAAGATAAAATAGGATTTTATGCTTTCTTTATGTTTTTGTTTTTCAAAACTTTTGATTGCGTTAAAGTTCATCTAAGAATGTGATGAAGCAATAAAGTACCTGAGTAAGAGCTGTTAATCTCCACCCGTAAAAGACAAGGTTAATGATAAGAAAAGTCTTGGCTTTTCGTTTAACCCTCGTTTACGTGTCCTGATAGCTGGCCCAAAGGGGACTTTGTCACGTTACCAAATTTCTTTAACGCTTTTGAAATGGCAAAATTTAGTGTAACTCTTTTGCCTTTTCGAAAACCTTCGGATAAGTAAAGTTCATCGAAGAATGTGATGAAGCAATAAAGTACCTGAGTAAGAGCTGTCATTTCCACACAAGAAAGAGATGGTTCTGTCTAGGAAAGATTGAGTCTAAGCGGTCCTCGTGACCCCAATCTTTCCTGGGAGCCCCTTTCACGTGTCCTAATGACTGGCCCAAAAGGAACTTTGTCACGTTACCAAATTGCTTTATGGACCGAAAAGAATATCTGATTTTAAAACATATAAATTGTTTATGTGCTTTAAATGGTATAAATAAGAACCGAGCATAGCTGCAAAATAAAGAATTGGTAACTGATAGATTATATACCGACTTGGTCCCGTATATAAGTAAATTAGATTTACTGCTTTAAAATGAAAAATGAGTAAAATTAGATTTACCATCTTTCTAAGGAACCGTGAAAGAAAACTTTCTTTGAAGAAAAATATGAATGTGGGATCACATTTGACATTGTTTCTTTCTGACTTCCTTTCCACGACTGCTTGCTGAAGCATATGAAAGAGGTCTTTTAGGAAAATGTAAATGAGATCATATTCACTATTCTTTCTGTCTGACTTCCTTTCCACGACTGCTTACTGAAGCATATGAAAGAGGTCTTTGAGGAAGATAGGAAGTAGATCACAATCGGTATTTTTCTGACAAGCAACTTTCACGTGTCCGTAACGCTGACCAAGGTCAACATTACGAACTGAAAGAAATATACGTGACTCGATCACATATATAGGTAAATCAGATTTACTGCTATCATATAAAAACGTATAGATTAGATTTACCGTTTTTATAAGAAATCATATAAACTACCTCTACAAGATAGACGGTAGCTAAAGTCAGTTACAAGAACTGACTGCTTAACAAAGCTAAGCATATCAAAGAGGTACTGATAAGAACATAAACTAATGGAGATCACATTTCGTATTCAAGACTTCCTTTCCACGACTGCTTAATGAAGCATATGAAAGAGGTCGTTATAAAGATACGAATAGAATCACATTTAGTTATTCTTACATATGCTGAGAAAAGAAAGTAATGGGGATCACATTCGATATTCTAGACTTCCTTTCCACGACTGCTTAATGAAGCATATGAAAGAGGTCGCTATAAAGATACGAATAGAATCACATTAATCGTTCTTTCTAACATAAGATAAGAAAAGAAATGGAGATCACATTCAGTATTCAAGACTTCCTTTCCATAATTGCTTAATGAAGCATATGAAAGAAGTCGCTATAAAGATACGAATAGAATCACATTAGTCGTTCTTTCTCACATACCCCTTTGGAGATTGCTGGCACTGTTAAGCATAAACACCAACCCATTAAATACTAAGTAGTATGCCCTTCCCACTCTATCCTCCTCAAACCATTGTTCATTGGTTGATGGGTAAACTACTCAGTAGACATCGCCTTTTACCTTTGGTGGTCGAGGGTTATGTCCGACATATCAAACCAAATAGAGTGAGGTTACTTACCGATGATTTCCAAAACAGTTTTGGGCTCGGGGCAAAGTCTTCGTTAAATACACGTGATGTTTTAACGAAACCAAGAATCACAAAGAGATGTGATTAGCAAGTTTGCTTACCTAAGATAACTGATAGCCATGATATGCATACACTGCCTTGGTTATTAGTGAAAATATGGATCTTGGTCCTACTGCAAACGGGAATAGAACAAATTTGCAGTGGGAGTTTTATTATTGGAATAAAACATTACATGAACAAAGCTAAAATCTTTACTTTAAATGTTGTAGAAATATGGCTAAAGAAACGTCTTTCTCTTTACGCTCCCTACTCGAAAAGGTAGACATACGTGAGAAAAAGGAATATATCCTAAATACACCGGTCCCTGCTGAAATAGTAGAGAGCAGCTCTGTCAGTATTCACACGCTTCGTATGACAAGCGATGATGAGAAACTGTAAAAGCTTAACTGTCCGTTGAGCCACGAGTTGGCCACGGAAGTTATCCTGAACTTATTTCCTCCCAGCTATTCGGAGTTCATTGTGAACTCCCATAAAGCAAGGGTTGGATAAAAGCTTGCAGGAGCTCCAAGGGATGCTGAGGATCACTGATAAAGACATCGACAATAGCTCTCATGTCCTCATGATCCAAGAAGGTGGGAGGAAGATCAAGAAAGCAAAAGGGAAAAATGGCTATTAAGTACAAAGGCAAAGGGAAGTTGGTTCCAGGAACGAACTCTCCCAAGATAAATGTTTCTGCTAACTCTGACTGCTATTTTAGCAATAGCAAAGGTCACTGGAAGAGAAACTGCCCGGAGTATCTTGGAGATATGAAGTTTGAGAATGTCTCAAAAGTCTCAATCTCAAGTATTTATGTTATTGAAATTAATGTTGCGACCTCTCTTAATGATTGGGTACTGGATACCGGATCATGTGCTCATATTTGCACGAATATGCACGCACTAAGAGAAAGTTACGCAATAAGGAAGTACAACTCCGAGTTGGAAATGGAGCACAAGTTGCAGCCGTTACAGTCGGTAGGATAAAATTGTACTTGCCTAGCGGGTTTATTCTGGAACTAGAAAATGTCTATTTTGTTCCTACCATTTCTAGAAATATCATATCAATCTCGTGTTTAGAGATGAATGGTTTCTCGTTTGTTATAAAGGACAATAGATGTTCTATTTATAAAAATGAGACATATTATGGATCATCTTACTTGTTAAATGATCTTTATATGCTAGAAATGGAAAACCCCGTGTTTAACATCAATAACAAAAGACTCAAAACGTTTCATGAAAGTATTGACTTACATGAGACATAAGTCTGAATCCTTTGACGAGTTCAAGGAATTTAAGACTAAAGTAGAAAATCAATTGAATAAAAGTATTAAGGCATTACGGTAGGACCGTGGAGGCAAATACTTGAGTTATGGTTTTCAAAACGTACTTAAAGGAATGTGAGATAGTCTCACAACTCACACCTCTAGGAACACCGCAATGTTACAGTGTTGCCAAGAAAATGAAACAAACCATGCTGGACATGATTCGTTCCATGATGAGTAGCGCCACCCTTCCCAAAATCATTTTGGGGACACGCACTAGATACTGCCGCACTAACGATAAATATGGTTCCATCCAAGTCAGTTGAAAAGACTCCATACGAGTTATGGTTTGGAAAATCCCAAATATGTCTTATCTTAAAAATGGGGTTGCGAAGTATTTGTCAAACGTCAGACGTCTGACAAACTTGATCTCAAATCTGACAAGTGCTTTTTCGTAGAATATCCTAAGGAAACAAAATGATATTACTTCTATTACCAGTCCGAGAACAAATTAGTTGTTGCTCGTCATGGTATACTTTTGAAGAACGAGTTTCTTGCAAAAGGAAGTAGTGGGAGTAATGTAATACTTGAAGAAATTCAAGATACATCACACAATACAATATCTGAACTAGATCAGATTAACCCACCTCTTGATTTTTTGGCTAATGAGCATCTGGAAGTACCAAGTCCACAAGTAGCTGTGGATGAGGTTCTAGTCCCGAGCTCAAGTGCTTCGATGCAAGTTGAAGTAGAACTGGATCCACAGACAGTTGTGGATCAAGTTCGACAGCCTGAAGAACAAGTGCTACGTAGGTCAACGAGAACAGTCCATGCACCCGAGAGGTACTTGGGACTGCACGAGGTCTCAGTTTTTGACACTGAAGATCCTCTGACCTATGCGGAAGCAATGGATAGGCCTGACTCTGATAAATGGCTGGAGGCCATGAGATCCGAAATACAGTCCATGTATGACAACACGGTTTGGAACCTAGTTGTACCACTTGATGGGGTGAAGCCCATAGCTAACAAGTGGGTTTTCAAAGGAAAACAGACATGGATGACAATATGACTATTTACAAAGCACAGCTAGTAGCGAAAAGGTTTTAAACAAATTCTGGGAATTGATGAAACTTTTTCACCCGTGGCTATGTTTAAGTCAATTCGGATACTCCTAGCAATTGCCGCATTTCATGATGATGAAATATGGCAAATGGATGTCAAAACCGCCTTCTTAAAAGGAAATTTAAGAAGAGGATGTGTATATGACACAGCCTACGGGTTTTGAAGATCCAGAGAATGCTGGGAAGGTATGCAAGCTTCTTGAATCCATTTATGGATTGAAGCATGCATCACAGAGTTGGAATCTTCGATTTGGCGAAGAAGTCAAAAAGCTTGACTTCGTCAGATGCGAAAAAGAATCTTATGTGTACAGAAAAACTAGTGGGAGTCCCATCGCCTTTCTTAATCTCATATGTAGATGACATACTCTTAATAGGAAACGATATTCCTCTATTGCAATTAGCCAAGTCTTCATTAAAGAAAAGTTTTCTCGATGAAGGACTTGGGCGAGGATGTCTATATACTAGGCATAAAGATCTACCGAGGTAGATCAAAGAGACTTATAGGATTAAGTCAAACACGTACATTGACAAAATGCTGAATCAGGTCAGCATGCAGGATTCTAAAAGAGGATTCCTGCCAATGAATCATGGTACACAGCTTAGCAAGACTCAGTGTCTTTCGACAACTGATGAGCAAAGAAAAATGAGTAGAGTACCATACGCTTCGGCTATTGGCTCTATCATAAACGCCATGTTGTGCACTCGCCCTGATGTCTCGTACGCTTTGAGTGTGACGAGTAGATATCAGACTAATCCAGGCATAAAACACTGGAATGTTGTAAAGAATATCCTTAAGTTCTTGAGGAGAACTAAGGATATGTTTCTCGTCTACAACGTTATCACATAATACTAGAGATCATAAACATAATAAGATGTTTATAAATAATTATAAAAGATATAATTAATATAAAGGTGATGTAAAGATATGTAGAGTTGACACAGTCAGCAACACAGCTGATCCACTTACAAAAACTCTTCCTCAAGCCAAGCACGAGATGCTTAATGCTTCTATGAGTTTGGAACACATAGAAGATTGGCTATGTGATTTTCTCAGGATCTGCGAGATCTCAGAGAATATAGAATTTTGTATATAAGTAGGGCCTACGATGATTGGCTCCTAGCTTAAGTGGGAGATTGTTAGTTTGTAATAATCTAGAAGTCAATAATACGATAATTTATCATAAAGCTTTGTTCATGAATTGGATGATTAATATTATTTTGTTGCCTTGAGTATTATTGAATTTATGGATCATTTCGAGTTCATGACTGAAATTGTGAAACTCCATAATATAGATAATATATACTCTTAAAAGGTCACTGACCAAGGTAATTAGCAGGAACACTAATTACCGCGATAAGGTTAGTATGTGGATTAAAATATGGTTAAGTTTTACAAACCACCTGACACGAGATGTCATTTTAATCACATAGATACATGTTCTAGAAACATGGTATTTGACAGACCCCGAATGAAACATTAAATAGAATTGTGTTCGTGTCATTTATGTTTTCATTCAGTGTCACGTTCTACAGTATGAGGTATTTATCGTTCCCACTGAGAAATATGTATGTGTGATTGTTATCCACCGCTGTCCGTAAAAAGCAGTCATAACGGTAGCTTTTCCATATGTATAGCTTAGCTGAGGAAGTGATAGTTTACCAAGAATACTATTTGTCCCTCGTATCTCTATACGAGCTATGGCATCACTGGGCCCCTTGATAGAGTTAGATTATCTGCTAGCGGTATAATTACAAGAGTAATTATATTTGATAATCTGCTCAAGATCAAGAAAAGATTAAGTTAGCAAGGATGACACACATCTACCTTGAAACTAATCTGATAGCTATGAGACAGAAGAACAGACACAAGTAAATTGTTTACTGGATCGTGATATTGTACAGTACAGCATCATCTGTATAATTGGATGGTCATGATGTGTTGCCAGATGCCACCCATGACTAACAGAAGTTAAAACAGTTTTAACTCTGTTTACCAACATAACACAGATCCTATTGGGTCACACCATATAGGAGCTACTCGGAGAATCTTACTGATTAATTATAAATTGATTATAATTAATATTAAGATGGTTATAATTAATTATACGTGTTATAATTAAATTATAAATGTTATGTAAAAATAACAAGCAAAAACATTGGTTAATTTATAAACGTGTATGACACGTTGTATAAAAGTTAACCGGTTAATTTATAAATGTGCAGGACACATTGTATAAATTATCGAAACAACAAATAACTGCAAGAAAAATATATATAATTATTCAGAATAATTATACGAATATTATTTGTGTTCGGGCCGAGGGCATTCGAGTCTTTTCAGATTCGTCCTTATCCGCATGACACGTCATCGATCCTATCCAGATGACACGTCATCGATACCGAAACAAATACCGAAAGAAAAATATATATATAATTGTTCAGAATAATTATACGAATATTATTTGTGTTCGGGCCGAGGGCATTCGGGTCTTTTCAGATTCGTGCTTATCCGCATGACACGTCATTGATCCTATCCAGATAACATGTCATCAATCCTATCCACAAGGGCAAAATGGTCATTTCACACCTATGCCACCTTGCATGTGTAGAAGCATGGAGAAGAATGTGGAAGGGTGTGGAAGGGGTATTTTGGTCATTTCACATATAAAAGGATGAGGTGTCAATGGCATATCTTGTAAATAGGCCGAACTTGGAGGGCATTTTGGTATTTTGCAACCGAATCTAAACACTATAAATAGGGGTGGAGGGGTAGAGAGAGAAACATATATTCACATATATACATATGCACATTCACATGTATCTTTTCGTGCAGAAACGAATCGGTATTTTCTCTCTTTCTCGGTTTCTCTCCCAAATAGTGTTTCGGTTGAGAAAAGAAAGTTATACGTAGTTGACGTATAATCTTGCGGGTTGTTGTGGAGTATATTTACGGGATCGATGAATAGTGTTTTACCGAATTTAGCGGTATGTCAGTTTTGCATATTGATAAAACTGAGCAACTGAAAATTCGTGTTTACGGGTTTTCGTCTTTTCCCCGTGAATAGTGTTTTTGCAGAATTCCGCGGTTTACGGTATTTCTGGCAGAAGAAATAAACCGCTCTCCGGTTAGTCCTGGTGGATAACCGATAGAGGTATCACACGTGTGATACTCCGAGTCGATTCCTTCCCCGGTGAGGCTCTACTCGCTCGGTCTGCATTCCAACTGTGATTTGGAAACAAGGTATAAATATGTTATATTAATCTATTTAATTTGTAAGTAGATTAAAGTTTTAGAAATCAATCATGGAGTAGATCTGTAAAAGGATTAAATTGGGTTTTGATGCCAAATGAATACTGAAGGTGGACCGCCTTGGAAAGTTTCCTGACATACCCCGTTTAATCCTGAGCTTAAGTTGGCCGTAGAAATTTTTGTTCTGCGGTCATTCCGCAACTTAAGCCTAAAAGGGTTTCCGGTTAGCACACCGCGCAAAACCCAACATATAGATATATATTTTATGAACAATATAACACTATGACATAATTAATACGGAGATTGCTTCGTGACTGATTCAAATCCGATTTTTTTTTGCAAATCTTGTCACTATGGCTGTGGTAGAGGGAGTGGAGTGCATATTCTCTGAGATATCTCAATATTTGTGTGATCAACGAGCATAATGCCTATTCGAGAGGGAGAGGCCGAGAGGGGGAGGAGCAATAATATTTGTGTTTTAAGATTCGTGCAGAATATATTTGAATGGTTGAGATTTTTTGAGATATCTCAGAGGATGCGAATTCGAGAGAATGGGGGTTGTTTGGTCTACTTCAGTAGTAGTAGTAGTAGTAGTCATAGTAGTCAAGTAGAAGCTATCCGCTTCACATCATAATTCGTGAGTACTTGATTCGCTCTTCAAGTTTGTCGTGCGTAAGCGTACCTATAATAATAAGGCTAAAGAAATTTGACGAGATACTTGAGCACAACAGGCCTAAATTACAATTTATGTTGCACATGCAACTATGCAACCAATGTTTTATCTTGGACTCATGCCAACAGATTTAAAAAAAAAAAAAAAAAAAGGTCGGGCCCAAGATTCCAATTTATTTTTCCTTCCATATGAGATATGACTATGGTCTTTGATTGATGTATAAATTTAGACAACTAAACCACTATTCTGCTTCTTTTCTTCTCTTCTCTTCCTGTTGCCGTTGCGTACACTCCCAAGTGGACCAATTTTCTATTTAAAAATAAATAAAAATAAAGAAGCGGCACCATAAAGAAATCCACTCCATAATACCACAAACCTTCTTTTTTTGTTGTTGTTAAAAATTCTCATAATTAAATCGCTATTCAAACAAATTCCTAAATAGACTTCATGACTATATTAATAATTTTTTTATCTATCACAAAATTCAATCCCAACTGTTGATCACATAATCGATCGATCAAATTCTCTCCTTTTCTCTCTTTTCTCTTTTTTTTTTCCTTTGTCGTTGCGCGCCTCTCAATCTATGTCTCTATCCTCGATACCTCTTTCTCATTTTCTCTCTTTTCCTTCCCCACGCCTCCTTTTTTTTTATTGATCACTCTCTCTCGATCTCCTTCATCCTACCTACGAAACTATCTTATCTTTAGATGTGAGGTTCTCAACTACTCTTTTTCTCTAGCTATGGCAACAGCTGCGTAAGTTTCACAAGCTATCTCTATTACCAATCCGGTTGTTGCCACCACTGACCCCACCGCTTTGGTTGCCACTCTTGCGATCCGTAGCTTCATCTCGCACCTCATCAACATTATCTGCTGCTCAACTTTAGATTTATGACCATGGCCAGAGATGATTGACCTATATCCATAACCTAAAAATAAATAAAATCTAAACATAAGCTCAGATTTCTGAAATCTCGGATTGTGTACCTACCGCTGGCATTGATAGCGGTGCCCTCTACCTCCTACCGCTGGCATTTCAAACAAAATTAAAATTATGGTTGAGATCAATAACTCAGAATCCAAGCATTATTATTTTTTTACAATAACACAAAGAAATATATTAATATTTCTTACAGCCGCGACAAATTCGGCTTAAAAAATGTTGATCCGGGTTATTTGTTACAGTATTTCTAATAAATCAAATTATATTGTATTTCATCTATTTTTAAAGAAATATATTCAACATTTCTAATATTTCAATTCAAAAAATAAAAAAATAAAAAAAATTCTATTTTGTAAAAAAAAAGTTGGAACCGTGAAAAAATTCCACGGCTTGGGTAGTTTTAAAAATGTTCTTAAATCATGGTTATTATTATTAAATTATTTTTTAAATTGGGTAAAAATAAAAATGTCGGTTCAAACAACAAGCAAATTTATCTACAGGTTTCACTAAAAAAAAACAAGCAAATTTCAGCATCTATATATAGAGACTCGAATTAAATTGACTTTAAGGAGTATGGCTAATATAACATCAGTGTCATTTTAGTCTATAACACAAACTTCAAAACCTATCAAATCGAGTTCAGATGGTGAATCCAAACCGATCTACTTCATTAGTTGTACGTTTTTATGTAAAATTTATAAGTTTTTGAGTTTATTTGGTATCAAGTCAAGCGGTCAAATGTGTGAGTTTTTAAGTTAATTTTAATACATTCACTTTTCAATTTTTTTGCCGCTTGATTTGATACTAAAATAACTCAAAAATATAAAAAATTTGCATGTAAACGCATCACTCATAAAGTAAATTGGTTTGAACGGTTTGAATTCACCATTTGAACTCGATTTTATAAATTTTGAAGTTGGTGTTATATAGACTGAAATGATATTGATGTTATATTAGCCATATTCACTTTTAGATGTGGGACTAACTTGATAAGCTAAGACACCTGATTAACATTTTCCATTTGCATGTGACTATGGGTCCCAATTTTCTTTATCTCAGATTTTATGTGCCCATCCTCCAAATGAAGTGTATTTTATTTATTAGTATAACTTCTTTTACAATTTAAAGAATAATACTTTCACCAAAGGATGAAGGTAGATAAAGGACTAATTACTTTTGTTATATTATTATGTTATTATTTAAAGATAAAAGACTAATTATTTTATTTGTATCCATTTCAGCAATAATTTTTAATACATATTTTACATATTTATTTGTTTTCTAATTTTTGTAATTACATATTTTTAAATATTTGTACCATTCCAGTAATATTTTTTATTTGTACCATTCTAGTAATATTTTTTATTAGAAATGGTTCATCTTTTTAATATTATTATTTAATTTCATTAATATAATTTAAAAAATAAATTATATTTACCAAATGTTACAATTTACAACCCATAAAAATATTAAATTTATAATATATTATTGGTCTAAATAAATAGATGGTGGCACGACAGTTTTTTTTATTGTAATTTTTTATTTAATTACTTTTTTATATTAAGCTAACTTTAACTTAATTGGTTAAAATCAATACAGAACAGAACGCTATACTATTCAAAGACAATAATTAAATAAAAAATTATTTATAACTAAACTAAAACAATTAAATAAATATACATATTTTAAAATAAATAAAGATTTTCCACAATTAATCTCATGATACGAACGAACACTTATTTTCTCATATTCCCATAATTAATTCCGTGCATTCCGTAACCGTGGGTTCCCACTTTTTCAAAAGTGAATTCCCATTCCTATTCCCATTTCCATTTCGTAATTCTGTGACACCGAACACGCCCTTATAGATAGTTTTAACTCTTAAATACTTTTGTTTCAAACCAAAAAAGGAAAGATTTTTTTCATCCTCTTTTTAAAAAAAAAAAAATTCTCTAATCTTTTTAATCAATTTTCCCGACGATTCGTGATGAATTTTAGGAATCTAAAAATACAAACGTTTTATATTCGATTTTATCTTTCAAATAAGATCCATGAAGAAATGTTTTTGATTAATTTTGAAGTCATTTATTTTTTTTAAAGTAAAACTCATAAGTACTTTAAATTTTCAAATTTTTAAATCTTAGTCTGCAATCATTAAAATTTTTAAGGCTTTGTACATGAGGTTTATATGTTTTGTGCATGCAGTGTTATTGTTGAGGTTTATATGGAAGATTTGGAGGCTTGTAAACAGAGGTTTAAATTATTTTGAAGCAAAATAAAAAACTAAAAGTCACAGAGATTTAAAGTGGTAAAAAAAAGACGATACACATATAACTCGGAAGTTATTCTTCATGGATCTCATTTGAAAGAGAAAATTGAGTAAATTTTTTTGTATTTTTAGATTCGCAAAATTCATTACGGATCGTCGAAAAAATTGATGAAAATGATCAGAGAAAAAAAAAGTTGGTGAAATGAATCTTTATTACTCTTTTGGCTTAAAGACAAAAATAGTTAGGTGTTAAAACTATATAAATTTAAAATTTTAATGATTTCAGATAGAAGTTTAAATGCTTATGGGTAACATTTTAAGATGTTATAAACAAAGCTTTAAATGTTTGGATATTAGCGCTGGAAATAGAAGTTATACAATATTGAAGTTTTTTTTTTCTGTTAAACTACTTGGGGACACCCATAAATTTTGTTTGGGGTACAATACAGTTATCATGCTCCTAAATTATAATTACCAAAAAAAAATTGGAAGAATTTTTTTCATCAAATAACAGTCATTCGATCAAATCAATAATGACCATTCATTTTTTTTGTGCGTGTAAGATTCGCCTTTTACTTATTTTGTAGCGAAAAATTAGATACCTATTTTGAAAGAGATTGCACCATTTCCACAAAACTACATCCAAATTTTATAAGCGAATGGAACAATGCATGATATATTAAATTAGTTCTTACTGTTGTGCTGTTGAAAATTGTTGATTAATTTCATTACTATCCAATTTAATGAACTTTTACCCTAACAAAATAAGTGCGTGATTCATATATGACACAAACAGATCACTACCGGTGATTAAAACCATTTTACTATATTAAAATGTATACATTATATTGAAGCACTAAAATTTATAGACCAATCCTGTCGCCAAATTGAAATAAACGAAATATAAAAAAAATAATGGGCATATTATATTATAACTGAGTAATGAAGCTACTTGGTGATTCTTTTTGAGTGGTCGGAAGCATTTTTCTTTTTGTCTTTTACATTTTTTAGGTCATCCCAATATTTCTAAAAATTCCGCGTAATAAATTCCATGAATGACCATATTAAATTAAATTAAATTTCAACTGGGGTATATTTGGAATTAATGCAATCGCCGATTATTATACTATATCAACAACAATAATGACTGAGGCTGCTTTTGAGAATTTCCAAGCACTAGCAATATTTAATTCACCGTCACTTTTTCTTTGGGTACCCCTTTAAAAAAAAAGATAAACCAATGCACATTATGGAGAATTTCATATTTATACGAGCCGTTAAGTCAAATAAAATCTATTTATGAGGAGTTGCAATTGCATATTGATTTACTCAAATTTAAATATATTTAATATGTTGAGTCTTTCAATATATGTAGTTTTTAGTAGGTTTAATTTTGATTTGATTTGATTTGATCTGAAACAGTCGGATTCGTAAAGTTAAACCGTAGTGCACTACTAATTTTTGATAGTAAGATACGTAGCGGGTCTGGAATAGAATGAAGTTTGACCCGCTGTATGTAATTTATGTGGGAAGTTTGGGTGTGTGGCGTACGCCTACTACTGGGCAGTCTGGCGTCCTTTCCTCTTACCACGGTTATTTCATATTTATTTATTTGGCGACAGAGAAAGAGAGATAGAGATAGAGAGAGAGAGAGAGAGATGGATGGAGCCGGAGGTGCATCTGACGTGAACGGCGGAGAGAAGGCCGTGACTTTAGAAGATTTGGGAAAGAAAATGGCGGAGTTTGCTAGAGAGAGGGATTGGGAGCAGTATCACAGCCCAAGGAACCTCCTCCTTGCACTGGTTGGTTGGTTATCTTCTCTACCACGCCTAGCCTAGCCTAGCCTACCCTTCTTTTTAGTTTTTCTTCCATATTTTCCAATTACCTTTAATTAATTAAAATGGTTACGTGTTTTCATTCTTAATTAGTTTGCTACAAACAATTCAATTTCTTCCTTGGCCTCCTATTTACATGGATTTAGTTCAAATTTGAAGGCCTAGGCTATATATTTCCCTTGCCCATTCAGTAGAATGAGTGTTCTGTTCCCTTCAGTGGAAACTGGCTCTCCAGCTCTCCAGCTCTCCAGCTCCAGTCCTGTGTTGGGTTTCTTTCTGGCATTGATTTGATTTGCTAGTTGTGTCTTGTGTGCTTCCTTGCAAAGGGAGAGGGACCCTACTTTTTCGCTGTATTGTGTAAAGTCTCAAACCATTTCCTACCATGTGGCGTACAGAGACAATTGGATTTGGAGTGCCCAAAATAGACAAACAAGAGGGGGGTGTTGGCATGCCTTTTCTCTCACTTCTTTACTGTGCCTTTGGCTTGCCCTTCCTTTTATTCCGTTCATAATTTCATATGGGTTTTGATTTCATGGTTCCGGGGATTTTTGCCTCCTTAAAGGGGCCGGGGCTTATTTCTCTAATCTCGCTCTTCTTCCACTCTTCCTTTTTCTTTTTTTTGAAAACTTGGTAGTAGCTACCAAGGTTCGTGAGGGGGAATCGAACTCTCGACCTTTGGGTATAACAACTCTAGGATATTTTCCTAGCCAATTGTGCTGCCTCTCCTTTCTCTAATATTGTACCTGAATACAAGGTTTTATCATTGTTATCCTCCTCATCGTCATCATAATTATTTGTTTTCTTATTGTAACAAATATTTTTGTATATAGGTAGGGGAGGTAGGGGAGCTGTCAGAGGTCTTCCAATGGAAAGGTGAGGTGCCGAAGGGTCTGCCAGGATGGGATGAGGCAGAAAAGGTGCATCTGGGGGAAGAACTTGCTGATGTGTTGCTTTACCTGGTGCGCCTTTCTGACATGTGTGGTATCGATTTGGGTCAGGCTGCCCTTAGAAAAATGGGCTTCAATGCCATCAAGTATCCTGTTCACCAATGCAAGGGATCTTCTAACAAGCACACCCATTATGGCAACACCAGTGCTGAAGAACCGGACAACGGGTCAGTTTAGATATCTATGGGGTTTTTAGGATTTTGGGTCTTTAGATTTCTTAGAAAGAAAATATAGAGTTTGTTGCATAGGGTTATCTTTTTCTTTAGTTAAATCACATTATGGTCTGTTTTCGGTTGTTATTGTGTTGAGATCTTGAAGGAGCTCATTGTGTGATTGGTATATGAACGGCTACATTTTGTACTGATGCTATGGTATTACATTGTTTTCTTTTACTACATCTTAAATGGTGGTAGTTGAATGATTTAATTAATACATGTACCTTTTGTTGGTCAGAATCTTATACCCTTATTAATTGTGGGAATATAAATCAGATATATTGCATTGCCTCTCTCAGAAAAAAGAAATTACTTTCTTTCCTCTTGATGTATGGTAACATTTTGTAGACATAGACAGATTCTGCTTGCCAGGTAATTAATTAGGTAAATAACGAAGGTATTATTTGGCATACCTGTCAACGCTCTCAAAGTTAGAAAAATTTGAGCGGTTGAAATTTTCCAAAAAAAAACACTAACTTAAAAGGTTTGAGATATCTCGGGGAGGGGAGGGGAGGGGGGAGGCCAATCACCGAACTGAGTTAGTTTAATTTGATGTCCAATCTAAATCTAGATTTTAAATAGATTCGGGCTAATGGGTTTAATTTTGTATAAATCTAAATTCTTTGTTTTGTACAAATTTATACGAATCGAATTGTATAGACCAGGCATTGCACTGATAACTTGTAATTTTATATCATTCGGAAATTAAGAGTATATATATCAAATTTTGATATACACCATATTTTAAACTGTAGGATATATAAATAATTTTATTTCATAAAAGAAAAGATAAAACTTTTTATAACAATCTTGTTCATTGTTGAGATGAGATAAGTTTGATTATCAAGAGTCTGTACTCTGTAATTAGAAATTACATATCGACTCCACAGTCCACACCACCTAGTCATTTGGTAATTGTAATTAGTTAATTACTAATTAGGAATGTCTTTACCTCTTCAGTCTTCAGTCTTCAGTCTTGACTCTTGAGTCGGACCGCATGACATCATCTCCCTTGCAACACAATCAATCAAGTAGTCATCTCTCAATCTTTACCCTTTTAAAAAAAAATAATAATAATAATTTAAAAATAACATAATATAATATGTTGAAAAGAAAATGGTTGGAGACTTGGGAGTGAGATTCGTAAAAGAATGTAGAGAGCTTGCTCTCAATAATTTGGTGTAGGCGTCAAACTTTTTTCCCACCCACATCAAAGTACATATGCAGTTTTACTACGATTTGTGCTCATTACCATACTTTCTTAGATCATGGATTCAAGTCTTTTCCGGTGCAATTCTTTCATGGACCTTTCTGTATGAACTGCATTTGCGACTGTATATTCAAATTCGTATATGAGAAACTGCATGAAATTTTAAAAAATCTGCATTTTTTTTTTTAGATGTGGAGATGTTGCATTGAAATAATTTTTGAAGTGCAGACTCTCTGCACTGAATTTTTATTTGTTCTCATCTCTATCATCCTCTTTCTATTATATTATATTATTTTATTTCTATATACAAATAATTGAAATCCTTAACTATTGTATACTCTTTAGTCTTTATTACAGTTTATCCAAGAGCTTAAGGTTATATGATTCAAAATTGCTCTTGGTTACTAGTTTACCATCAAAGTATAGAAAAATATGTGTCCAATTTACAGAATTAATAAAATAATAATTTCAACTTCTTAATGAAAAATGAATTTTCAAATAAAACCATGAAATGGATTTAAAAAATATGTTTATTTTAACGAAAATACAAAAATTTGAATTCTCACTCAAATTTACAGTGCCAGAGAAGGTGAACACACATTTTGATTTGGTTAGGTACTGGAAGTGAGCAACGTAGGTAGCGAATTAAGTCACTATCATTTTTTCAAAGAGAAAAAAAATGAAGTCATCTTATCTTATCTTTTTGGTGCGTTTGGATTGTCAAAAATAGTATGGGGTTAGTGACTATTTTTTTTTTCACTATTCTAAGTTCGAATCACTTTAAATATAGAAAAGATCATTCAAACTTCAAATATGATATGTGAGCTCAAATATTATCTTTAATCATTAAATTAAAAACTGATTCTTAAATTGTTATTATTTACATATATATATATGAATCTAGTAAGAGGAATGGTTGGTTGGTACTTGGTACTTGGTAGAGTAGAGAATTTTTTTGATAAACCATAATTAAGAAAATGATTTTTACTGATCCAGCATGACTGCTTTTTTTTTTTCAAAAACCAGAAGGACCGGAGGAGCCCTCCGGTCTCAAAATTTTCCTTTACTCAAGACCGGAGGAGCCCTCCGGTCTCCCATAATTTTAACCGATTTGGTTTATTACAATTGCATTATAATTCGGGTGTCACATAAAATCTAAAATTTATGCATAAATCAAGACCGGATGGCCGGTCCGGTCTCTCCAAGAAATACTCAACCAAGACCGGATGGCCGGTCCGGTCTCTCCCATAAATAATTTCGTAACTGTCTGGTTAACAGTGCAAGTGCTCTAATATATGTTATGACTGTGCGAAAAGAATAAAATCCATGTAGTAACATCCAACTTTGATTTTATAAGGGTATTTCTAGGCTACATCCAACTTTGATTTGTGTATATATTTAAATAATATTACTCAAATTAAGAAAATTAATATTATAGATTTTCTCAATTAACAAGATGGGGTGTATATCAAAATAGATTAATTTGAAAGACGATCAGTCTTCCATCAAATAATTTAAATTTTTAACAGTGGAGCTTAATAATTTTATGATGAATAATCATTCAAATTTCAAATTGACTCCAATTTGATATACATCATATCTTAAATAAATGAGATGACATATACATTTTTATTTTATTTTGAGCAATATTTCTAAATATACTTACCATAAAAGTTGAATGTATCTAAATATTATTTTTGTTTAATGAAACATATGAACAACTTGAAAACTTAGTATATTTATAAAATAAATTATTATCTTGTTGTCCAGTTAATTTTGATGATTATTATATCTGCTGGAAATTCGTGATTGCAGTTTAGAGTTAATAAACTTCTCTTTTTGAAGGCCAAGACTTATGATTAGATTAAAAATAGAAAAATATACTTATGATTAGATTAAAAATAGAAAAATATTATTGCTCAAACAATAGTATATATAGAAAATCAATTACTAGCTATATAGTTGAAGTTTCATTTTATTCAATTCCAATGATAATAATTTGGCTGTGGCTAATTTGCTGCCGGCAGTGCTGCCACTGTTTTTTCTATTTTTTGATGTTCAAACGACAAATCTAAACCGTTAGATGTTTAATCTATATTATAATCTACTTGGAGACCAAATTTTATATTTTTTGGAATTTTTTTACTATATATTAAGCTGGTTTGAAAACCGCTGATTTCAATGCTGCAGAAATTTACTGAAATCAGCGGTTTTCAAACCAGCTTAATATATAGTAAAAAAATTCCAAAAAATGTAAAATTTGGTCTCCAAGTAGATTATAATATAGATTAAACATCTAACGGTTTGGATTTGTTGTTTGGACATCACACGGCTAAATATAGCCCCGGCAGCACCTCTGCCGAAATGCTGCCAGCAGCAATTTAGACAGACCCTAATAATTTTACTTCATATAGAAACTTTCATTAATTGATTTCAAATTTCTTTTTAAAAAGGGCAAAAATACCCTTTTGATTGATTGAAACATTAATTACAAAATCGTCACAAAACCAATAGATTTCAACTTAGCCATGCTAATTTATGTGCATATTTAATTTACATGCCATTTCGCCTAGACAGTTAATAACTTAGCATAAAATAAAAAATCTACTACCTCTGTCAAGAATTTTACAAAATTGGTGAGAATGGAACCTCCCGGTCTTGAAAAGAAAAAAAATGAGTTGCTACACAGTCCGCCGCACCACATCAATCAAAAATGTGAGAAATTGTCAAGACCGGAGGAGCCCTTCGGTCTTGAGGAAAGGCAAAATTTGAGACCGGAGGAGCCCTCCGGTCCTTCTGATTTTTGAAAAAAAAAAAACCAATCATGCTGGATTAGTAAAAATCATTTTCTTAATTATAGTTTATCAAAAAAATTCTAGAGTAGAGCATCGGGCATCAGCATAGCACATGTCAGAATTTTTTGTTTGAAAGAGGATGATCATCAGGTGGGCCCGTATTTGGTTGTTTCCATGTAGCCTAACTCTTTGATCTCTTGAACCTGTGGCTGTGTTGGGTTCATTTCAGGGACATTTAGACTTGAATCATTGCTCCGAATTTTTTTTTTTTTTTTCTATCTTCAAATGTTAAATGCCAAAACGAGAGTCGGCAGTAACATATCACCATCTTATCTTTAAAATTCTAATTTCAATTTGGGCGTAATTTATGTGATTAGTTAAATCATGTGTGTGAGAATTATTGAGATTTGATGTCAATTCAATCATTATGAAAACTTAATGAGACTTCATGTCAATTTCATTATTCATTGAAGGACCTAAAAGTTTTCAATTGTAGTAAGTAATCTTTGATAAATTATCAACATAACCTTAATTTTTCTTGCGGATAATAAATAGTTGGTTAAATATATCTCTAATATTTACTAAAAGAAAAAGAAAAAAACCTAAGTCGCATTATTATATATGTGATATACGAGCAGAATTGGTGTGGTCTTGAACTTACCAAATTCTTTGTGAGCTTAACTTTAAAACTTATCGAATTGATTTTAATTGACAAATTCAAACCGTAAAAAACAATCTACTTTATAAATGACTAGTATCATACCCATGCGTTGCAACGGAGATATATTATAAGAAATGAAAAATATATCAATGAAAATAATAATTATCCAAAAATTAAGACACATGTTAATAGAAAATTGATATGATTATGTATTTTTAATTAACTTTAATCGTGATCTCTAATAACAATTTGATGATGTGATGATTCTTTATTTTTTAAGTTCCAATGATATCAAATAATAGCTCGATTCAAATCTAAAATCAAATATCATACAACAATTCAATATCGACATATAATATGATGTCAAAAAATATAAATAAAAAGTGTTATCGTGTGTATGTATAGGATATATATATACACACATACACATTTTAAAGCATATAAACATGTGTTTACAAAAAATTAAAAAATATGTGTTACAAACATATAAATCCGTGTTTACAAAGACATTTTAAAGCTTATTCTTCAAACACATTTTAAAGCATATAAACTTGTGTTTACAAACATTGAAAAATCTTCATTTAATGGATTACTTGTTCAAAATGGAGACTGTATTTTTAGTTATTAAATATCAAAAGCTGTTAATTTGCATAATTAAAATTAGAACCAATCCCCCATCACGTCCCCGAGCTAACTGGGTTTAAATTGTACTTTAAAGTACGTTCAATAAGTAGTTAATTAATAATTACATGACTGTTAATAAGCTGGGGGACTAGCTCGGAGATTAGTAATTACAACTCCTCCTAACAGACTGTCCACGAAATTAAAGCGTAAGACAAAACCGTGCAAAGCTAACATTTAAAGCAATCAACGTAAAATAGCAATGCGTTAAAACATCGATGTGTTAATTAATGGCAAATTAACAAATTTTCGTTATTAGCGGACAGTTAAACTCAGTTAAACCAGTTCGAGGACGAGTTCGAGTTTGATGACTCGGAGTACAGAACATTTCTCTATATTTAAAATCTATAATTCAAAAAGTCTGAATCTGCTATCGTATCGTATGTAACCTTATAAGTCCATAATGTCCCTTATAGTTTCACAAACTTCTTAACTTAATGATTAAAAGAAAAGTTCCGAGTTATTATCAAGCAATACTATAATAGTAATTTTCTCTGCAAAGAAAAAATGAAATAAAAGTCAATTGACTTTCATTCAATACGAGTGGGATCCGCATCCGCTATTGAGTCGAACCGTATTTTTGTGTACGTGATAGCACGTGTGTTGGTGGAAGAGAATATACTGTTATTCCTTTGAGATAACATGACCCTGTTATTCTTCATCTAACCATTCAATTTTTTTCATGTGCGGATCTCAACAAAGATACTTTATCACACACGTATCTCAACAAAATTTAATATTGGCCGGATTAGAAATAACAGGGTCGGTCATGTTATCTCAAAGGAGCAACAGCAGATTTATTTCTGTGTTGGTCCGGTATGAACTACGAAGATTTTGTTTCTTGGTTTCGCTACAAATTAATTCTTTCTTCTTGTTTTTTTTTTTTTTTTTTTTCTAAACCTTTCCGTATAAAGTTTCAAAATTCAAAGCTATAATAACAAATCCCTTCTAAGAGATATCGTTCTCAGACTCTTCAGTTGTTAAAATTAAGCTCGCAATCTGTAATTTTAACATCCGTGTTATAAGATCAATAAGTTGGAAATGCATGAAGAAGATTTCGTTAGTGAAAATGGTCTCTCGTGGAGTGTATATATATATATAGTTCATCATTTTTTTGTTTTATAATTCATACATAACACACTCTTTAAAACGTATAAGATTCACTTTTTTTGTTCATCAAATTTTCACAGACGAGACGAGCGTTTGCATTCCCTAAATTAAGTACACAAACCTTATTATAATATAACAAAATTAAGGTGTTTTAATTCACATGATTATATATATATATATATATATATATATATATAGAGAGAGAGAGAGTTAGGCTGGGGTGCTATGGATAGCATAGTGGCCTCTATGCTACGACTCAATATTCGAGTTTTCAAAATTCAAACGGTCGATCCGAACCGTTCATCTTATTCTCCATATTAATATCCGCTTGGAGACCAAATTTTACATTTTTCTGAATTTTTTTACTATTTATTAAGTATTTTACAAAATTGTTGATCCAACGGTGGCTACACAAAACAGTAAAACCGTTGGATTAGCGATTTTCAAAGTGGCTTAATAAATAGTAAAAAAATTCAGAAAATTATAAAATTTGGTCTCCAAGCAGATATTAATATGGAGAATAAGATGAACGGTTCGGATCGACCGTTTGGATTTTGAAAACTCGAATATTGAGCCGTAGCATAGAGGCCACTATGCTATCCATAGCACCCCAGCCTAACTCTATATATATATATGATTTAGACTTGAAGGTTTACAATTTTTGCATATGTTCGTATACGCCAACTTGTGATAATAAGTGACACCAAATTCGTCTCATTTTTATTCTGCTCGACAACTAAGTAGCTAGTGTGATATGAAACAGAATATATATCTATCTTTGCTAAAGCAATTCCTCTTGACAATGCGCGCTGTCACAAAAAGAAGTGTTCTTACCGCTTGCTTTATTCTAATATACATGATATATATTTGTTTCTAAAATTGTTAATACTTGATTCTAGATTTCTAGTGCAATTTTTGGTGAAGCAATAACCTCGAATCCAGAATCACGCGTTAGACAATACAGTACAAGTATTTTAAAAACCGAATATCTTTTTTGAATGTCATGTTAGCACTTGTTTCAATGATGATGCAAAATATTCAATATATATGCCCCCCCCCCCCCCCCCCCCCCCCCACACCAATTTGGGTGTGTTTGGATAAAAATGATGGAATAGTCGGATTAGCGGCTAATTTAAGCTAACCCAAAGCTGCTAAACTAATACTAATTCAACATTTTGTTGAAACAGTGGAATAACCACTAATGCAAAAAAAAAAACTGTAATGGAAAACGCTATTCTGAACCATTCTCAACAATTCATCATTATGTAATTTTTAACTATTAGTAGCTATTGAACAACATATGTCAAGATTTCATCAAAGGTTTTATTTTTTTTTTCCTTCTAACATTACTATAGTTTCTTTCGTTTCTCTTTATTTAATTGTTGGTGCATTTTTCACCTCGTCAAGTCCTTTGCTGCTAATTCAATTATGGGCCTATAACCATTAGAAGCCCAAGAGTTATGAGATAGAGCCCAATTATAGATGCACAAACCCAAATCTTCAAGTTTGTTTCGGCTCTGAACAGTTCTATGAGAGAGAGAGAGAAAAAAAATAGGACAGATCTCAGATTTTTTTTAAAATAGAATTATTGAAAATTATTTCGTTGAAACAAGCCTTGTTTGGTTTGATTTTCGAAAACTAGCCTCCACCGATCCGTAGGATCGGTGGAGCAAAAAAATTGAATTCTACACCGGTCCCTAGGACCGGTGGAGCCTCTTTTGGCCCTGCCACACACGGTTGCACGAAAAGCCACAAAATTGACCCTACACCGGTCCTAGGGACCGGTGGAGCCTCAAAATCATCTCTGCATCGATCCTGTGGATCGGTGGAGAATTTAGGTCTATTTCAGGTGTGAACCGCACCTTTCTTCTTCCCTCTTCTCTCTTCTTCACTTCCCGGCCACCATTCTTCTTTCGTTTTTTTTTTCATTATTTCGTTTTTTTCAATAGAATAGAGGAGTTGCCATATGAATAGATCGCCACCATCATTGTATTCAGCATCGTCTCCTGATTATTATTGTGAGTTTTTTTTTACTCATATGTTTATATTTAGTGTTGTAAAATTAAAAAATATTTGGAGTTAATTTAGTGTTTGATTTTTGTTCAGCAAAATGTCACTGCTATTGATCAATGTATATTATGGTGGTAACCTCCAAAGCACTTCAACAGGTGTTGGTTATGACATAGGGGCTGCATTTACCTTTACCGTATCTGATTCTACCAGTTTTGCTATTATAAGACGGCAAATATATGTTGGGCTTGAATTGCTTCCGAGTCAAGTCAAATTGACAATCAGGATACGTATGAACACAGCACAACCCGGATCGTACCATTTCTCACTATTTTTGATAGAAAATGAGGAAACTTGGGATGTCATTAAACAAACTGCAGCTCAAGTGGCTGGATTCAAGGTTATAGAATTGGTAGCTGAGGCGCACCAGGCTAGAAACCAAACCAGTTATGATCCATGTCCAGATAGTTTGCCTGGAGGTAGTAACACACCGTCGGTTCAGACCGGCTTTCATCCTGACTCGGGCAGTGTACCTGTACCCACCTACACACCTCCGGTTCGGACCGGTGATGACCCTTGTGAGCAATCAGATCAAGACACAGAATCTGATACAAGTTCTTTTGATGATGACGATTCGGCTGAAGCATGGGATGCAGATATGGATGAATATGAGGCTGAAATGAATGCTCGAGAAATATTGAAGGATTGGCACAAGTCGATCCCATTCCTCAATCGAGGAGATAGACATCCATGTTCATCATTCCACGATGAATTGCCAATGCCATACAAGGATCGTGCATTTTTTGCAAACCCCGCCCCCCCCCCAGGTTAGATGAAAAATTTGCTGAAGGTCAAATGTTTGAATCCAAAGCCAAACTAAAATCAGAACTTGCTAAATTTCACCTAACCAAAAACACAGAGTTAGCCGTGCTAAACAGCAGCAAAACTAAGTATAGAGTTAAATGTAAATCTTCAAAATGCCAATGGAAATTTTATGCAATTGTAGTACCAACAGGTGCATGGACAATTTCCACCAACCCGTTTATCCACACATGTTTTGGAAGTGCTGAAAGGTTGGATAGTCATCAAATGACTGTCAGAGTAATTGCTGATATTATTAAACCGGCTTTGAAAGATGATCTGGAGTTAAGCATTAAAATGGTCAAGCATTTGGTTAAAGTTAAATTTGGGACAGTAGTGCCCTCGTATAACAAGTTGTGGAGAGGTAGGGAACTTGCAATTGCGGACTTGTTTGGGAGCTGGGAGAAGTCTTACGAGGTGCTGCCATCGTTTTTGGCTGCCATCAAAGCATCTAATCCAGGTACACAGTACCTACTAGAAAGTGAACCATCAACCAAGTTTAATATCAATATTTTCAACTGGGTTGCATGGGCATTTGGGCCATGCATTGAGGCATGGCCTCATCTTCGACCCGTTATCAGTGTTGATGCTAGGTTCTTATCCGGAAGGTATAAGGGTAAATTTTTTATGGCTTGTGCTTACGATGCAAAGCAACAACTCTTGCCACTTGCATTTGCAATTTTTGAAAAAGAGTCTATAGAAAATTGGGGTTGGTTTATGAATTGGTTGCGTATCAATGTTGTCGGGCCAGGAAAAATATGTGTTGTCTCAGACCAGCATCTTGGTATACGAGGGGTGTTTGAGGCTCCTAAGCTGGGATGGTGTGAGGAAAAAGGTGAAGCTGTCCACCGATTGTGTTCATAGCATATTTGTGAAAATATTTGGAAAAAAATGCCCTCAAAAGTGGATCAAAAAGGTATTCAAGAAATATGTTGAGAAGAAAAAAATATGGAGATTTGAAGAGGGGATGGATATGATTAAGCAAAGAAATGCAGTCTATAGAAATATTTGGCCCGCAACCATTTCAGTCTAAGCGCATAAGCAGAGACGGACAATCGTTCTTTCGATGTGTTAGGATGATAAATCTCATATTTATATGGCATTGTCTGATTGAGGTTATCGTAAAAAAGAGCCGGATCAGCCCCCAGATCATACTCCAAGTATGGGTTCCAATCAGTATCGCTGGTGGCAGTAATCGGGTCACCTGCAAATTAAAAGAATTATACAATCAACAATTCACCTTAAAAAATAGTTATTTAAATTAACCGATAAACAACTTTAATTAGTTAATTACCCTTAATCGGTAAGCCCCATAGACATGCAACATCTTTCAACGTCACTGTCATCTCACTGACAGGTAGATGAAATGTATTGGTCTCCGACCTCCACCTCTCAACCAGAGCACTAATCAAATGCGGATCAATCTTGCAATCATTAAGGCGAGCAATTTGATACAACCCTAATCTCTTCAGAGCATCATCCATCCGACTGTTGTAAGTAATACTAGTCTGATGTGAATTTACTTGGTTCAATGAAGAGGAAGTATGCCAAAAAGAAATAAACATTATAAACCCTTCAAATACTTCATATAATATTTATTTGCAACAAATAATTAATAGATATAATCAAAATTACCATATCACGAACTTTCCATGCTTTGTGGTTCTGTGGTGCTAATTTCAACAGCTCCGAATAATTCACATTATCCATTGACTCTGTTAGAAACTTTGATAAACAAATATTTTTGCAACTGATGAGAGTCATCACACATAATTATATAAACAAATATTTTTTCAAACATATGCCTACAATAATCAAAATTTATGTAAACAACATATCATCTAATTTTGATTTTAATAATAAACTTCATGAATATTACTAATTTTACACATTTATAATTTTATCTAATTTTAAACTTCATGAAACTCATCACACATTTATCTAATTTTACACAAATTATAATACATATTACTAAAAAATTACATTATACTACATGAACACTTAATTACTCAAATTTATACTACATAGAGATGGGCTATGGTGCATTGCAATGCATAGGCCATGGTGTGCATTGGACCATAAATCACCGATTTAAAGTCCAAATGACCGATCCAAACCGTTCATCTTGTTCTCCATATTAATATGTGCTTGGAGACCAAATTTTATATTTTTTGAAATTTTTTTACTATTTATTAAGCCACTTTGAAAATCGCTGATCCAACGGTGACTGTTTGGAACAGTAAAATCAGAAGCCACCGTTGGATCAGCGATTTTCAAAGTGGCTTGATAAATAGTAAAAAAATTCCAAAAAATATAAAATTTGGTCTCCAACCACATATTAATATGGAGAACAAGATGAACGGTTTGGATCGGTCATTTGGACTTTAAATCGGTGATTTATGGTCCAATGCACACCATGGCCTATGCATTGCAATGCACCATAGCCCATCTCATACTACATATATACTAAATTACACTAAAATAATATCAAATAAATTCTAAATTAACACTACATTACACTAAATTAACTCTAAATTACACTACATTACCACTAAATTACTAAATATACTCCAAATCAATCTAAATTACACCAAATACTAATTTAACACTACATTTTACAAAAATAATCTAAATTAAATTAGTTATTTATTTTTAATTCGGTTAAAATAAAAATTATAAAAAAAGAGATATTTACCTTGTCAAAATTGTAGATCTGAAGAGTTTCCAAATCTCTTAAACGATCCAAAAATTTTCAGACAATTGGATTGAGAATTGATTGAGTATATTGAGAGAATAAAAAAAAAATGGTGCTCACGGTTTGGAAGGAAGAAGAGGAAGGAGGGAGGAAAAAGGAAGGAAGGAGGAGCCCGTGGGGTAAAAAACAAGCCTACACCGGTCCTAGGGACCGGTGCAGAGTAATAAGGGATCTTCTGTGGCAGTGAATGCACCGGTGTGAAAATGGGTTAAAATGTGCCTCCACCGGTCCCTAGGACCGGTGTAGATTTGATTTTTTCTTCTCCACTGATTCCTAGGATCGGTGGAGGCTATTTTTCGAAAATCCAACAATGCAGGGCTGGTTCTGTTAAATTATTTTACAGTAATTCTATTTTAAAAAAAAAATCCAGATCTCACAACTCACAAATATCTCATTAAAAAAATAAAAAACAAACCGTCCCACTAAATAATAAGTAGGAGAACATGCATTGATTCGACCCGTGAAGCCTTCATGTCGTTTTTCCTGTCAACATTTTCATGCGAGTCCAAATATTAGACCAAAGAATAAAAAAACCAAATTAATTAATTGCACTAGATTAAAAAGCCGAATAGATAAACAAACTATTCTAACCTATTGATAACCTATGATATATCCACCACAGTCCACATGCACTTGTGTTTGGCCAGATATATAGAGCATCATCTGCTTTTCTACTAGCAGTCTATATTGGTTCTGAATCCAATCTAGAATTAATAAATGATCCATTTAGCTTTAGCTACACAGATATGAAGCAAAGTGAAATGCGATGGTGTTATAGCTCAACAAAATTTCCGCATGCAGTCCATGTGTGTGGGACCCAATATCAAAGAGAGGAGAAAGAGGTTCTCTCTTTGATTATATCAAGGAATTGAGAAGACTAATGAATGAAGATAATCAATCCTCGACTGCGGAGTAGGTTCAATGTCTATCAGAAGATTTAATGGGTTTCAGAACTGTACGACCTGCTTTAAGATACGTGCACATTGCTTTAATATTTGTGTACACTTGGATCAATTTTTGTGTATACGGATATTAAAATGAAAATTTAATATTTGTCCGATTTGCTTTAAGATCTGTGTACATCGCTTTAATAGCTGTGTATACTTGTGTCAATTTTCATACACACAGATCTAAATAAATTTAAACTTATACATATAAAAAAAATATAAAAAAGATGCATGAAGAAAAAAGGAAAAATAAAAAAACAGATATCCCGACACAAGAGAATTTTTCTTATAAACCATAATTAAAAAAAAAAAAATTTAGGAAACCAACGTGATTACTTTTGTTTTTATAAAAACCATAAGAACTGAAATGTCATTTCAATCCGCTATTTTTTTTCTTTTTCAGAACTAAAATGACAATTCAATCTGTGTTGGTTTTACAGCTTTTCAGAAAGGCGGCCACAAAAATTTTGAAAAAGACTCCGGATTGAAATAGCCCAATAATTTTTTTTTTCATCCGCGACAGACAGGCTCTAGCCCTCTTCTCTTCCCTTCTTTCTCTTTTCTCCTTTCCTCCTCCTCTGCTTGTCTTTCCACTAAACCAACATTTTTTTTTAACTCTCAAAATTCCATTATTTTTATTCTAATCACATAGATTTGTATATTTTTGAAATGAGAACAAGAAAACTTCATATCTACAAGTTTCGTTAGAGGGTTGAGAGTTGGAGGGAGAAGAAGGGTATTTATAAGCAAACCCTAAAAAAAATAAAAAATAAATAGATTGGACCGAAATGTCATTTCAGTCCATCAATATTACACCAACGTCCACACCAGTTTTGCTGAAAAGTCTGTGAAACCACCTCGGACTGAATTGCCATTTAAGTACCGAAAAAAAATAGCGGATTGAAATGACATTTCGGTTCTTATGATTTTTATAAAAAAAAAAAAGTATGTTGGTTTTCTAATTTTTTTTTTTTTAATTATGTTTTATTAAAAAAATTCGACACAAGATGGTTAAACTCTCCCGTGACTAGCTAAAAGAAGGAATTATAATAAAACCCCTTCAGTGACGCTCTCTATTTAAAGTCACCTTCAAGTCCCTCTAAAGGTAGCACCAGTATAGCACAGTGTCTAAGCCAAAACGAAACCATGGATACCAAGGTCCAGGTCCTAGCTCTAACTCTGGCATTCATCGTCATTCTACTCCCAGCTGCTGATCAGGCTGAGGCTCGGGCAGCCAAGGATTGCAACATAGCAGATCTCCTTTCATGCATGCCATGCATTCGGAACACTAAGCCCGATCCAGAACCCAGCGATGAGTGCTGCAAAGCCTTAAAGAAGGCTGACCTGCCGTGTCTCTGCAGCAGCTACAAGAACTCACCCAACTTGAACAAGTACGTCAACCCAAAACTCGCAATGGAACTGCCCGCAAAGTGCAAACTCTCTGTCCCCAATGAATGCCACTGAATTAATATATGGTTGCTGCTACCGCTTGTTCTGCTTCTAATCTAATCGCTAGCTTAATTAATTAATTATTACATGCATGTTTCGTGCCTTTGTCAGGGATATATATCTCCATTTTATTATGCTGTTTGATGTAGCCTTTCAATTTCCATGTTTTCTTAGTAGTAATAATTGTTCCGTACAAAATTAATGCTAGTTCTTGTTGAATCACAATTTTAGTACGCGGTACTGAGAACTGATACCATGAAATCAACAATGACCAGTGCGAGCATTTTTGGTGAATAGTTGCAAACTTGGTGAATTTTCACAGTTTACAAACATATATAATATAAAGTACATAAACATACAGTTTTGGTTCAAAAGTTATATAATTAAGGGAATCTCTTCATCTATGGTTTTCTGCAGTCCAGGCTGAGGCTACTGTAACATTCTAATTTTTGAAAAACGCACCACAATTAATATATAGGAGTATATCGTTTCCATTTTGTCCATATATTTCAGGCAATTCAAGGATCTATCGAGGTTATGTTTTTTATCCGACTGATATATAAAATGCACCTATTCATTATTCAGGAAAACAAACAAATTAAAAAGTCAAGTCAACCCAAGTTATAATTTGATTTAGTTATGTAGAATATATATTTCTTTCATCTCTTCAGTCTTCATCACATTCGTGCTTCCCTAATTGGGCCTCATTTGAGATATCTTTGGGCTTCTTATGAAAATATTTGTCTAGTATCTATATTCACGGTAAAATATTCCTATTCCGAAGAAAACTCGAAAGATAACCTTTTCTCAGAATGCCAATTTATTAGTCAAATTTTTAAGGCATATATATTAGACCTTTATATGAAACTTTTTGGGACTAATTTTTTTTATGAGATAATTTTATTATCTTGTAACCAGGGGCAGATCTATGAAGGCTCAGGGGTAGGCAAGTGTCTATCCCTGAATTTGATTTTTTTTTTTTTTTAGAATTAGTACTAATTTTTTCATGTGCCTACTCCTAATTCGAAGGAGTGCCTACCCCTGGTTCAAAAATATCATTGCTTTGGCCCAATCAGTCACTATTATGATAAAAAAAAATGATTTAAAACAAATATCTGTGCTTCGACCAAAATCGGTTGTACAAAGAAATTAGAAAGAGAAGAAGAAAAAAGTAAATAAGACAATTCTGACCATGGGATCCACAAATTTATTATATATATGATATTCAACTTTTCAGATTTTAGACTAATTGGGCTCACTGAAAGCCCAAATATTTACTTTCTTTGTGTACATAGCATTCCATCTTATATTTTCACCAAAAGCCCAATTTCCCATATGTATACATGTGCTGATGTGAATGCCTACCTTTCTCTACTTTTTTGCTCAAATATTTACCGTGTGTCACTATAAGATGGTATATTATCGATATTTTGATTCGGTTTCTATTCTTAACAAATATCTTTGCTTCTTAATTGTTGTTTTATGTTATCACGTATGTAACATTATTTGTTGTGTAATATTTGAATTTACAATTTAATTCTATTAATTTGCAATTTACTTTTATTTTTTGTATGCTTTTATTGTATAATAAAAGTGAGATGTACGAATATAGTATTGTACCCGATTAGCTATTTGAATTCAATTAGTGCCTTATCCTGATAGAAATTCTGGATCCGCCCCTGCTTGTAACTAAAAGCTAAATTTGTGGATTTGTAATAAAGTATTCTTTTCTCGTTGCAAGTAAAGAGTAAAAGCGATAACATGCTCATGCCGTCACAACTTTCTTTCAGTTCATTTATAGCTTTTAGCTTTCTTTACGCAGGTGCAGGTCTGGTTAATTATTAATTTAATTTGTTCTTTCATTTTGCTTCTGTTCTACTCGTCTGTAAAGTCTCTTTAATTTTTTTTTTTCTTTTTCAATAACATCTCTAGTAGGCCTTCCCGTTCAGAAAAAAAAAAAAAAAATCAATTCAAATTGTATTGTTAGTAGAGCTGCTATTGAGCTAAGTTATGAGCAAGCTGCATGCAACGTCAATTCAAGTCGGTTTCAATTCGAGTTGTTGGTGAATTTAACTTGAATTGATTCTGAACAAATATGAATCATGAAGCATTTTGTGTAGTTATAATTGTCACTTGTCCGCAAACACATCTCATAATAAATAAACTCGTTACAAAGGCCGATATACTATTTATAGCAATTAAAATATAATAAAATTAAATTGATACCATCTTCTTTCTTTTTTCAAAAATTACAAATAAAACAGAACTGCAATGAACGGTTTCGGCCCACAAAAGAAAAACCGTGATAAATCATTACGGCTTCAGTTTTGCTTTTTAATTTATTAGTTTCTCTCCGACTGTTAGCGTTGCTGAACAAACAATCAAACTTGAGCTGCTGTGATTCATCATGAAAAAATAATGTTACCGATTTAAAATATTTTGTTTCGATGCTATGAATAAAAAAAAATTCTATTACAAGGGATGTCCTAGGAAAATTATTTTACAATAACTAAAATCTGAAACCATCATTTTTTCAGGAAATATCCCAGTTACTGATAACGTCAATTTATATAGCAAAAATCACTACTTTTTAATACGAAAAATGGTGGAAAAACGCATGCAGAGTGTTCATTTTTTTTAATTATTCACCGTAAACGTGTTTTTAGGCTATTTTGGTAGGTTTTGGAGAAAATTACGAATTTAAGCCGAAAACGGAGCAAAAATGTCATATTTATGTCAATTCTGAAAGAAGCGTCAAAATAGAGCATCACATGGAGTATGCAAACACCTCATACGAAGTGCACAACATGCAACATGGCGAAATTCACTGAAATTCGGCTAAGTACAGTGCCGTACGGTATAGGCTATACCACATGCGGTATAAAGTCAGTACTGCACGGGCACACATATCCAATCCGTGAACTATCTAGTTCGGATGAAATCACGGCCGTTGAGCAGCAACCTTCTAGAAGGACGAACCTACAAATTTGACAGGCCTTGCGACGCATTGAAGTCTATTTTTAGAACTCTATTTTGAGAAGAATCTATGTTTAGAGCCTCCAAATATGACATGAGTGGCTATAATTGACACCCATGTTCTCCATAACTACACGCCTTAGGGATACTATAAATTGGCACTCATATTTATTAGCAATTAAAATATAAGAAAACAAATAAGCAATTGAAATTTGAAAGTGTGGCAGGAGGAGTGCTGGGCTGCTGACCCCTGACACGCGAGCTAGTACGCCACCATTAAAATTTAAAAACTAGGAGAGAGAGAGAATAGAAATGATGGCTTTAATCATATCACAGAAAAGAACAAACATGGCTTGCCCACTCAAAATTCAAAAAGGAGCGCTGGTAAGGGGCTAAGGGGACACCAAGTGACCCAAAGCGTGAAAGGAGGCAAAGCCTATCAACTTTTCCAGCCTCGGCGTAAAGTAAAGACACTTACACAAGTTACTTCTCCATTTTATACATTCACATCACACATCACGAGTCATGCCCTTGCAATAAAATGCCTTGGCTTTTTAGTTTTTATTAATGCCCTTGCCCTTGCCCTTGCACTTCCTTTTAACAAGTGATTCCTCAAAATGTCATCAACAAAACAAAATTTTGACTCCGCCATTCTCAATTTATTTTTTCCAAATATTTCCTCAATAAATGATTTGAATTGTGTTGGCCCAAATTAAATATCGTTTGGTGGATCCACTTAAGAAGCAAGTTTTGCTTTGCAACCCTAAATCTAATTAATTAAGCCCTTCATTTTTCTAAGAGAAGCAATATTAATTTGCGTCAATAAGTGACAATCCTTATCTTCATTCTAAAGAAGAAAAAAAAATCATACTACAAAATATTATATAGATATGCAACGCAATATTTTATTATTTTTATTGCAATTAAACTAATACCATACAGATATATATTCAGTGGCGTAGCTAGGATTTTCATTAGAGATAGGCAAATTTAATTATTATTATATTAATAATAATTATTATTTTATTTAAATAATTAAATTATTAAATATTATTAAATAATTTTCATTGGAAGCAGAATCGGTAATTAACCATGAATTAAAATTGAGAAAATCGGTAGAAATCCATCGAATTAGATCGAAAACTCGATTTTTTTTTTAAGTTTACTTTGAAGCATAGTTCACAAGACTCTTCTATTAAAATTCAGCTCATTTTGAATAGTTAAACATAATAAAAATATTTTAATGCATTACATTAAATTTCAGTATATTACTTTATAAAACATTTTAGTCTATTCTTTTCACAAAAAATAACAAATTTATTGTGGTCCCACTATCATACCATTCTTATTAACCTTCTTCTTGTCGGAATATTTCAAAATAGATTAATGAAAGGCTATCAAAATTGTAACGACTCAGCCAATTTCACTAATCAAGTGTTTTGACTCAGTCAGAAGTAGACAAAACTCAAATCTAGAGGTAGATAAAACCTAAATCCAAACCAACTATATACGAACTTGGTACCGTATTTCAAAATCCAGGAGTAGGCGGCTGCCTATCCCTGGATACAGGTGGCTCCGCCACTGTATATATTGTCTTTATATATATAACTTTTCGAAAGTTGAATACCTAGCTCAAGTGCAAATTGAAGTGACTTTTTAGGGGAGCACCAGTGCAAAAAGATGTTTCGTAAATACTTTTGGACTTTGAGGGTATGTTTTAATGAAATATGTGTTTTTTTAAGTAAAATGTTGGAGGTCAAGCTATCTAATTAAATAATTATTTAATGTTCATAAATAACTTTTTTATTCAGTTTCGAACCTTCAATTGCTCACTCAAAGAGCATTATCTAAACCACTAGATCAAATGCTGGTTCTTAAATATTATATTAAATGTTGGTTCTCAAATATGTATGTTTTTAGAGGAGGGATCAAGTTACAACAATTTTTTAGTTACAACAAGTTATCACAACTATTTTCTATATTTTCAAAGTCCAAATTGTCGATGTAGACCGTTAGATGTGATCTCCACAATAAAATATGCTTGGAGACCAAATTTTACATTTTTTAGAACTTTTTTACTATTTATTAAGATGGGTACAAAAACTAGTCAACTTCAGACCATTGAATTTTGTACCCATCTTAATAAATAGTAAAAAAATTCCAAAAAAATATAAAATTTGGTCTCCAAACACATTTTATTGTAGAGATTACATCTAACGGTTTGGATTGACGATTTGAACTTTGAAAATGTAGAAAATAATTGTGGTAACTTATTGTAACTCAAAAATTGTTGTAACTTGATCCCTCCTCATATTTTTAACCTCCTATATTTTAGGGGAAAAATACTTGAGAGTAATAACATTGACTTTTATTCCAATTCATTTAAACTGTCAAACTTATGAAAATAATGTAATCCTAGCTCAGTGCATTGACCAATATTTTAGATTGAGTCTTTATGCCAAGGATTCTACTTATAATTGCCTTTACGGCAATATTAATTTGTAGAATTCCTAACTTAATTTTAAATGAAAAAACGCACCATCCATTTTTTAAGTCACGAGTAAAGATTATAAAAGTTACACTTCGTTTAGGAAAAGAACAACACGTCAAAAAAACAACAATAATTAGTTATTGTTGATGTAAACAATCTAATACTCTATAGTATGACTAATTTGTAAAATATATAAATATTTAATTTTACAATTTATTTGTTGAGATGTTTACAAGTTTAATTGCTATATCAATTTTGAGCAATCAAGAAAAACATCAAGACATGATTCTTGGTGAATAAATGCTAGATAGATTGGTTGAATCATGAAAAGCATGATATTTTATTTTACCATTTGATTTTATCACTTGAGCAAAACTAGGGTGTATATGCTCACCAAGAGGGGTTGGTGAGCACACTTCCAAAATACTATCAAAATGACTTCAAACTACAAATTCAAACCGTTAAAATTCATGTACTTCGTGAGTGATGCATGTACATGCAAATTTTTTAAAGTTTTTAATTCATTTCGTACATAGTTAAGCGGTCAAAAAAATTATAGCAGCAAAATGTTTTTTAATGTATTAAAAAGAAAAATTAAGATAATTCCTTATCATAAATAAAATTAATGATAAAGTCAATATGTGTTTCCAAATATGAAACTTGAAAGGGTACAACTGTAAAAGAAATGGATTGTCATGATTTCCGCATATGCATCATAATGGCAGACCAAGTCATGCATTGATAGAATTTAACCATTCCCTTATTCCCTAGTGCCCCCATCTTCTTCTCTGCCTCTATATAGGTTACTAAGGTTACACAAAATATACAAATTGTATACTACAAGTGCAAGAGTTGAAGCCAATGGAGGTAAGACGAGTAATCAAAAATTTCAAAAAAATTCTTTTGCCTAGTACCAATTTGAAATTTGATTAATTTTTCTCTTGCATCATTTTTCATGTATCATGAAATGCAATACAATAACTTCACTTGCTCTATGGGTAGAGGGTAGATACACCAATGAGCTCTTACAAAGTGTAATTATTAATATTAGTAAGAATTGGCATCCAGTCATTATATATATGAATTTAATGCATTCCAGATACAAAGTGTCTCATCCTGTTATAGCAGAAAACCAATAATCCATCTGTTGCAAATTTGAATTTTCATATTTATATCCATCGTAGGCAGCAAAGAGATGTAGAATTCCAGCATTTGGGAATTGGGACTACTTTGATGGCATACCCATAAGCAAGTGCTTCGACTCGACAGTACAGTATGGTCTGATCCATGGGCAGTACTTCAGAGAATATGCCAGTGGAGATCTTTTACTGGTACCAACATCGACACCAGTAAAGCCAGGTCGTTGTATTAAGGTGTGCATTACTCTTATTGCTAGGAGTACAAGTTATAACAACACAGGCTTTTCCAGCCATAACTGTCTGTGCATATATCATACCATGTTGGTTTTATTTATTTTTCTGGCTTTGGATATTGTAGCGGAGAGAAAGAAGAGGTTTTAATGAGAAAAAAAGGCAAAGAAAAGTGTATGATGCCAGGGAAGAAGAGCAATTTAGCCCCAAAAATAAAGTGATAAGAAGCCCAAAAGCTGTGGATGAAGACCTTTACAAGATCCCTCCTGAGTTTCTACCTCAGAAGCCAAAATTGGTACCTCTTTTCGTTTTTTCACCCATTTTGTTGTTAATTTTGTACATTCCCTGATTACAAGTTACAAGAAAGAAGAAATAAAAGCAAAAGAGAGAAGAGAACCTCATAAAAGAGTACTGGTAATTTTTAATGATCACCCAGATTCAACAAGTTAGTCCTACTCCTCCTACCTATACCCAACCAACCTTTAGACATGCATCAAGATTAGTGCACGTTAGAACTGTGACTGCCTCAGATAATAATTGATTAATTGATGATATGATATGATATGATATGTTTTACAATTCTGTTGCAAGTACATATTTTGCCAAATATATTTTACAATCTTAAACCTTTAGATGTGCATCAATATTCGTGCTTTGGCACAAAAAAATTGATATTGGGTTTTATGCAGAAGAGGCTAATTGGGAGCATGTGGACCTGGTGCATGTGCATTAGTTGCATTATGTAAAAGTCTTCACTCTTCACCAATCACCAGAGAAGGAAGAATAACAATCAGTAACTTTCCATGCCTGTTGCCTGTTGCAGTTTCACAGAAATTAACGTGTTGCTAATTTAATGCTTCATGGATTGGCAGAGATGCATCAGCTATCAGCTATGTACCTTTAATATGAGCTCCTTTCGATAATGTGCTTTGGAATGAATATGATGTACCTTAATTCCTGCTTCCAATATATTACAAAATCTAATATTGTTTTCTTCTTTTCATTCCTATTTTCTCAATTGTGATATTCAAGGACCGTCCATTCTATCAGTTTCAAATTTATAACTAACATCATGTAATTATCATGTTCTCGGTTCAAATCTTACGATTTTTTTTTTCTCATTTGAAATTCTAAAATTTAAGATGTGACGGGTGGCAAAAAATTTTAACAAAATAATTGGATAATAAAGATCAATTTAAAGATTGAAACGAGCTTTATGTTTGTCTTTGCTTGCTTGAGAGTTGAGATTAAATGCATAAAGTTCCTTTAATATTTGTGCGGATTCTAAGTAATCAGAATCTAAACAAATATATGTTGTTACTTTAAGTGATCTGAATTTATATCATAATACGTAGAATAGTCAACTAACGTTGGCATTTCAGCGTGGGCTAATATGTCGTTGATTGGTAATTCCGAGCATAGTAACAAGACCGATTTTTTTATTTATATCCAAAACAATAACTAAAGTTGGGAATGATTTCGAAATCTACTTAAATCGGAAATTTTTTTTCCGGTAATTCAGTCTAAAACCGGAATTTTTTTTTCCGCTTTTAGAATTCCAAAACCATCGTACAAAAAAAAAGAGAAACCGTAAATTCTTTTTCCAGTTTCACTATTTTTTCTTTTTTCAGATTTTTTTATTTAAATAGAGATATTTATAATTTATTTATATTTTGTATTGAAATATTAGAAATATTTAATATATTTCTTTGAAAATAGATGAAATACTATATAATTTGATTTATTAGAAAGATTGCTACAAATAACCCGGATCAACATTTTTCATGCCGGATTTTTTGCGGCTGTAAGAAAAATTAATATATTTCTTTATGAGTTATTGAAAAAAAAATAAAAATGCTTGAATTCTGAGTTACCGATCACGGTTTAAAAATCACTTTTAGGTAATACAGAAAATATTGTGATCCTTCTAATACATTTAATTTATAAAAAGTTGTATCTATTTTGAGAATTCTTTTTAATAATAATCATTAAATAACTTAAAATATTTTTTTTCAAATTAGATACCACTTTTTAAAAATTAAATGTACTAGAAAGATGACAATATTTTATGTATTTACTTAGAACTGGCTTTTGAACTGGGATCAATAACTGAGAATTCAAACATTTTTATTTTTTTCCAATAACACATAAATAAATATATTAATTTTTCTTACAGCCGCAAAAAATCCGGCATAAAAAATGTTGATCCAAGTTATTTGTTGCAGTCTTTCTAATAAATTAAATTATATAATATTCCATCTATTTTTAAAGAAATATATTAAATATTTATAAATATTAAAATAAATAAATAAATAAATTATGAATATTTCTATTTAAATAAAATAAAATTTTGAAAAAAGAAAAAAATAGTGAAACCGGAAAACAAATTACGGTTTCTCTTCTTTTTCTTTTTTTTTTAGCTGCTAGTTTTGGAATTGTAAAATCGGAAAAAAAATTTCCGGTTTTAGACTGAATTACCGGAAAAAAATTTCCGGTTTGGGTAGATTTCAAAATCCTGCCCAACTTTGGTTATTTTTTGAAATTTAATTATTTTTTTGGATATAAATAAAAAAATCGGGTAACAAGATTTATGAGTTATTCGCAAATTATTTGTTTTTAGGTGTGGCAAATTGAATGTTGAATTATTCGGTTGATCAAACTTTAACCGAATAATTTGTGAGTTTTACGATTTTTTCCGTATTTAACGAGTTATTCGCGATTTTTTTCCGATTTTTTTCCGATTTTTTTCCGATTTTTTTCTCTCTTATGGGACAAATATTCGATTCAGATAATTCTGAATTATACTTGAATTATTCTCGAATTACACCAAATAGATTTTTGTCCCACCAAACTGAATTCGAATAATTCATTAGTTGAAATCCAACTTATATTCAAACCTATTAAATAGATTTTAAATGACAAACGTAAAATGTTCAAGTCCATCTAGCAATGTGTTGATATTTAAAATTATCAAACTAAATAATAAAGAAATATGAAAAATAAATACATTAAACTTAATTTAATTATTTTTATCAATTAACTTGACACTAAGTAAATTAAAAGATTAAAAAAAATTGTATGTTAAGTTGTTAACACATCAGATTGATTATAAGTTTTGAAGGCCATTAACGCGCGGTCACTTTGGCTAAAATATGAACGGCGGCATAGTTGCCGGATTTCTATTTTAATAAATATGAAAAATATTATATCATGAGTTTAACATTTTTCTGCTAAATAAAAAATAACCAGGTCCGTCAGATACCAATATTACTGTATAGTATATTTTTCTTGAGTAGAGTTAAAATACATCATTGATTTGTTTCTTTTTTTTTTTGGACATCTCTATATAAAGAAAATATTGTGATCCTTATTTCTAAATCATTCAAAAACAATAATTTTGTGACTTTTTAAATTTAAAATATATTTTGAAATGAATATCATATTAAGTGGGTGTGACTTAACTGTTTAAACTTAAAAAATAAAAATAATAATACAAAACCAATCGTACATTTTTAACCTTACTCATTTTTTTTTTGGTTAATTAGAAAAGGACATTAATTAAAAAAAAAATTAGAAAAGGACGATTCTAGAAAGAATGAAAGACCCACACATCAGTCAACGGTCAATAGTCAACACCTGAGACCCCTCTTGTTTGTATAGACTATAGCCTATAGCCTATAGAGAAAGAAAACAACGGAATTACAGAGTACCGTACCTCTCTATCTCTATCTTTCCTTTTACAACATTGTAACGGGTCATAACATATCAATAATTCAATATTGGTGGTGGACCGTTACACAGACTTATACACAACATCGATAACAGCATACATTCTTCCTCTCAGGTGGAAAAAACCATGGGCGTTGAAGCCGAGCGAGCAAGCATCAACTCGCCTTCTAACCTCAACCTTTCTACTGTTACTATTACTTTTGCTGCTTCGTTTCGATCTGAAAAATTCTAGCGTAGCGGCCGTTTGGGAAGCCAACCAGATTGGACCATGCCTCCATCGAAATACATCCTCGCGCTTCTCACCTTCATTACGATTGGCATGATCATAGGTATGTATAATCTTCGATTTCAAATGCTCCTAATTTACTCGGAAACTTAATATTAGACTGATCAGGCTTAAATATTATTAAGGTCAGTGTGTATAGGGTTTTACAATGCTTATGTTCATAATTAACTCCAAAATCCTTCTATGGAATTAGTCACATTTAGATTTTGGCCAGCTAAGTACTGGTATCTACCGTAATAACAGGAGTAACTTAGACACAATTGAGTCTTAACAAGCTAGATTGTGCAAACCTTAGGCAAAGCTGAAGTCAAATCAGGCTTGCATGAGTATTGAAAGCACATAACTGAGGATTACTTGCATAATTGATGGTCCTTGAGGGATGTTTAGTCATAAATTAGGGGAAAGTAACGCCTTGGCAACTCTAATTATAGCAATGCTTTACATGATCTGTTTTACAATAACTCTGTTTGTTACTTGTAGGATCTTTAGTCCAGCTAGCACTTATTCACCGATTGGAGGAGACATCTGGTATGTTGATTTCTGTATATTGCTACCGCCATAATGTTTCTTTTCTGTAGTTGTTCTCATGTATAAAACAACAAATGTCATGTTTACCTTTGTGAATGAGAAATATTACTCATACCCTTAATATTAGAAGTGTATTGTAAAGCCTACAGTATTTCAATAATCCTTTGCACCCACCAGTTCCCCATGTTGCTACTGAAAATCCAGTGTCTATACATAACCAAGAAATGAAAGAGGTGCTTTTTTTTCTCTCGAGCAAACAGCTTTTGTGCGACTCAACAAGCCTTAGAGGCATGCAAGATGTTTTATATTTTCTGATATTGCAATGCAGTACATGATGTTTTGATGTTTTATATGAGCTACACCAGAAATAATTTCATTTTTTTCCTTTTATGTATAGTTCATCTGACATATGATTATTTCTGATCTTTAGGTTTACCACATTGGGAGAATGATAAAGATGCAATTGCACTTCGACTTGGATTTGTGCGTTTATATAATCTTTGGTTTAGCAATTAGTAATTTAAACCAGCAGCTATCCGAAGATATTCTCATTTTGTGTTCTTATTTCAAGTTATCAAGGAACAATTTAATGATGACATGTAAATAATGCTCAAGCCTTATTCTAGCTATACAGTGAGATCCTGTCCAATAAATTATTTCAATTTTGATCAAATTTCTAAAGTGGTGCAATTCATGGTGTATTCCCAAGTAAAATTGGGAATGGTTGTGAATTTATGTCGGACTCAGAATTAGATTTAGAGTCTTTTGAGTCTTGGTTACCTAAACGTATTACTCTATGTTTTCGTTGATATTTTATAGGTCAAGCCAGAAGTACTTAGTTGGTCTCCACGAGTAATCCTTTTACATAATTTCCTGAGCTTAGAGGTACTTTAATTTTATTCATCCAAATTTTACTTCTTACATTTGTAGTAACGCGATATTTTTTAAATTAAGTGCCCTTAAATAAGAGAGCCTTTAAACATCTAATTTTTTTTTTGTTAGGAGTGTGATTATCTAAGAGCAATAGCAAAACCCCGTCTCCAGACCTCCACTGTAGTAGACATCAAAACTGGAAAGGTTTAGTTTTTGTTTCTTTGCAAATCAGCCTCGATATCTTACTATGATGCAGGAAACACACAAGTCTTTCTGTATGTAATTTACCAAACTCTCTCCTTCAGTATGAAGGTTAAAAGAAAAAAAGTGACCAAATTGACCCTGCTGTATATTTTAAATTAACTAATGAATCCACATGGCTTTATTTTATTTCAACTGTCTAGATTTGGAAAAAGAACCTGAATTAGGGAACGTTGTCAATGTTTCACTGAGTATACTTTTGTGCACGAAACTAACATTTGGTTATTCTTTGGTATAAAATATTGGGTTGTAGTGGCAAATAAAAGAGTCTGCTGTTATTTGCAAATACATCAAACAGTTTTTGTTATTTGCAATAATGTTCTTTTAATTTATAACAAGTTTTGCGATGTCAGAAAACAATATTGTGGCATTGCGTTGCAAGCCAGCTTGGAGTTCTCTAGCATTTGAAGCTATTTTTCTTCCTTTTTTTTTTTTCTAATTTCCTTTTGCTTTTGGGAAAGATACTGAATCAATAAGGTTCGGTACAGTTAATATGTCATACATTAATACTTGATCGTAGCAAGGCTCTAAGTATATTTTTGTTTACCTCTCTATCTCTCTCAGGGTATCAAGAGTGATGTGAGGACAAGCTCTGGTATGTTTCTTAGTCCATATGAGAAGAAATTTCCAACAGTACAGGTAGTTGGTAGCTCCTTGTAAAATCTTATCTTATGTACCTCAGATATCAGTTGTACCCCTGAAATGAGAAAAATGATTGAAGCACTGAAGTATCACCCATACAAAAAGGAACAATATAAATAGCAATGAGTGCTCCTTCCATCCAAATTTATGTGGGAGAAACTGTAAGGACGAAGGTTCTATTTTAGGAATTTTCATGTTTTCTAATGATGAACACAGTATCTCCAAATGGTCATTAGGTAGGGGTAATTGAAAGGTGCCTCATTTAAATTTGATATTTCCCCTTTTGTTGGTCATTATTTTGAACCTCACAATCTCACATTGCTTGACATCTTTTCTCTTTCCCTTTCCAGGCAATTGAAAAACGCATTGCAGTCTTTTCTCAAATACCGCCAGAAAATGGCGAGCTTATTCAAGTACTGAGGTAATACTCCTATTGCATATCACCATTTTTTCAAGTTATCTTAAAATTTGATCACTGAATTTCTATCTAATTCTTGGAAGGTTGCAGATATGAACCCGGTCAATACTATAGGCCTCATCATGATTACTTCTCAGATGAGGTAATTTCAATCATACTCTACAATAATAAGAATCATACATTTTGATATTCAGGCCCACCCCCAAATCTGCATTTGCTTTACAGGTGCTTTTAATGTGCATTTTCATTTTATAGATATGGGGCTTTCGAGAGGTTTATGCTTGCATTGATTTCCTTTTTCTCTGTCACTTTTGGTTAATATGAAGTTCATGATGTTCTTTTGGGCCCATGGGAATTGATATATGCAAAGAAGTCCACTTTTATAAGTAATGTTTTTGCAGTTTAACTTGAAGAGAGGAGGACAGCGTGTAGCAACAATGCTCATGTATTTAAGTGATGATGTTGAAGGGGGTGAAACTCACTTTCCTTTGGTAAGTGCAAGTCTTTTTCTTTCAATTTTCCGTACCCATACCACCACTAATACTTTACCCGCCCAGAAACCCCGATATTCTTTTCAATTTGAACTTGTTATGTTTTATTTTTGCTAAAGTGACCAAAAGTCATAATTTTTGTGCTTGCTAGAAACCACAGTTTCAGAACCCCCAAATTGTAAACCTTGATAATGAGTAGGGTTTGAGTTGAAGCATTGTGGATCAGATCTCCTATAAATGACTTTAATAGTTCCTTGGTGAAGTCTGGCGATTAATTTTGTCTGAGGATACATGTCATATTCTTCTGTTGCACACAATTTGATGATTTATGCATAGGTTGCCTTTGTTGGAATTTGGCGAGTGCCTGTACCAGAATGTTTGATTGAAGTTGAATTCATGTGAAAATCTTACTCAAATTGCCTGTTGACAAAGTACATTTGTCCCCATCCAGTGAACTGTTATGCTAAAAATTTCAGCTTACATAGTTTGTTTTACTTGTGGTAGGCTGGAGAAGCTGAATGTAGCTGTGGAGGAAAGACAGTGAAAGGTTTGTGTGTTAAGCCAAACAAAGGTGATGCGGTGCTTTTTTGGAGCATGGTACAGGGAATTTCATCTTTGTCTGTGATATTCCAATAATACAGTAGAAATTCATTGGAGATACAATATGACTTTCTTCCCTATTATAAGAAAAAATTTAGGGTGCACACATGATAAAATTTTCAAAGTGTTAGGTACAACCCTCAGAAAATCTATCACTTCCCAGTTTCTCCAGGCAAAAGAATAAAGAGAAGAAAAAAGTACCAACCATCTGTCAAGATTTTATAAAAAAAAAAAATAGAAGAAGAAGAAGAAAATACCAGGACACTGTTCTAGGTATAACTTGTATGCAGGAAAGATAAGAACTAGTTGACATATTTTAAGAAATTGTGGATGAAAGGTTGTGACTGAATATGGTGCTTATTTTCTTCTTCACGGCACATGTTAACTGTTAAATTATTCCACATTTTGCTACCAGATTATGATATTTGAGATCAACTAATGCATTATTTTACCCTGTATTTCTAGGATTTAAATGGTGAATCAGATATAAAAAGTGTTCATGGAGGATGCCCAGTATTGAAAGGAGAAAAGTGGTCAGCGACAAAATGGATGAGGCAGAAGACTGCCCTTTGATTTCAAATTGGGCTTCTGCCTGTACAAAGTATAAAAAAAGAAATTCTTAAATTCTCAAAGTTTTGAACATTATAGACTGGAGTTATTGCCATGACCCAAGATAGCACATCACATAGGTATGTACATAGACCTCACTGATACTTATATTTGACGAAACAATTTTAAGCGGCCACTGAAAAGAGAGATAATAAACAATAATGAGCAAGTTAATTTTTGTTTTTGTTTTTGTTTTTGTTTTTGGCAAATAGCCCGTAGGCATTCATTAACCACGTCAGTACACATTTCAGATATTCAGATTGAAAAGAACATGTACCGGAATGATTCAGGGTAGACCCCCTTAATACATCCCACTAGAGACTAAACAACTGATAACAAAATATACATTTAGCCAAAAACATGCAACTGAGAACATCACTTGAAACCATCAAAAGGTCGCCAGTAGGCATTTGAAGCCCTCACCCTGGACCATATTTTTTTTGACACTTTTACCCCTAAATATCAAATGTGATTCATGAGAGGATAAGTGCAACCTGAGTAAAAAAAGAGGTGTCTTGCCAAATTTGCCAAATGTGGCAAAGATTTAGATCACACTGATTGGGATATAGACTTCACGCGCCAGGAATTCAGATCCTCCCCGGTACTGTAATAGGTAATCTTTTACAATTACTGGATCTGGACCGTTCTTTTTAACTTGACACAAATCTCAAAGCCCAATAATGCTGCCCACCTGCTAAGTTTATTTGTTTGTTTTTTTTTATAGAGAGAGAGAGTTACAACCAGGTCGGTACGTAGACTAACAAATTTTAATGATAGGTTAAAATCTCAGTATGTTTATATCAAATATTTTGTTTATATCATTTTTTCTAGCTAGCCCCCCATAAAAGAGATTCAAGTTATTCAGATTTTTTTTTTCAAATATAGACAAAATTTAATGAGACACATGCACATTTATACAATTATTTTACCGGTAATTATAATTGTGACATTCTACAAGATCCGAAAAAAGTGATTGCGAAAGGCTATCTTAATTTTTTATGGATATAAGGTATAGATGGTGTGAATTCTAATGATAATAGGATACACAAGCACTTTAAAATGTCTTAAGAGATCTTATAAATTTAGAAATAAAAAAATAACATTAAAAAAAGAAGCTGAATTCCCTAAAGTATATTCTCCCTTCAATTAATTAAATGTTCCCCATCAGTGAATTAATTAAGGACCGTCCTGCCGCGTGCCAGCTCCTTCAGAACTTAATTCGTCATCTATCTGTATCAATCATCGATCACACTACTTCCTGTATAAGACTTACATGTTCCTTTAAGATCCGTGTGCACGAAAAGTCTTCAAGCCGGACACGGATCAACGCGTTCTGCTTCGCTTTAAGATCCGTGTGCATGAAGATCTGTATTGCATGTAGACGCATCACTCGTAAAGTAGAAGGGGTTCAACAGTTCGAATTCGTAATTTAAAATCAATCCGATAAATTTTAGTGAACTAATTAGGAATACCTTAGCTAGTTCTACTCATATATATAATTAACTTGTATCATATATATTCCACCACACCAGAAGATTCATATTAATTACAGAGAAATAGATGGATGTAATGTACATAATATTAATATAGAGTCAACCGGTGCTCACAGAAAAACAAAATGAACACAAGCCTCAAAACCAAATTAAGCAAATATTACATTATTAATTAATTGGTGCATTGCAAAGGTGAAAATCCATGCATGCTGCATGCAAGAATATGTTGTTAGAAATCAAATCAACACTGCTTGCTGCACACACAACGGCGTAAAATACCAGTGCACCTGCCGCTTTCGTAGCCTTGGTTGACGCAAATGGTGGCGCAGTTCGATGACGTGCATATATAAGTAACCTTGAACGACACCTGGTTCCAGGTTTCTCATGTTTTTGCCTCCACCCCTGCATGCATGCCGGCCCCATTTATATATGTTTATTAATTACATACAACAACTTAATTATATATGAAAAAAGAAGGCAAATGAATGAATTAAAATTGAAAATTAACCAGATGATGAGGCAAGGAGCAACAAAAGAAGAAAGAACCAAGGAACGAGCCTCTGTGCACGCTCCATCATAAACAATCAATTAATTAATTACTCATTATTTACGTACCGAGAATATATATATATAGAGAGAGAGTGTGACTAATGTGCATTCGTATGTATATGGTCCGATATGTATATGGTCCAAATTTGAAATTTCAAAATTCAAAACGTCAATTCGAACCGTTCATCTTGTTCTCCATATTAATATGTGCTTGGAGACCAAATTTTACATTTTTATAAAAAAATTTATTATTTATTAAGCAATTTTGAAAATTGTTGATCCAACGGTGGCTTAACAAAACAGTAAAATCAGCAGCCACCATTCGATCAACAATTTTCAAAGTGACTTAATAAATAGTAAAAAAAATTCAGAAAAATGTAAAATTTGGTTTCCAAGCACATATTAATATGGAGAACAAGATGAATGGTTCAGATCGATGTTTTGAATTTTGAAATTTCAAATTTGGACCGTATACATATCGAGCCATATGCATACGAATGCACATTAGTCGCTTTCTCTATGTGTGTGTATATATATTTACATGTAGATGCTGGCCTGGCACTGTCCCTGAATAATGCCTTTTTGGGTTGTAAATTAATTAATTTGGAACCAATCTTCTATCAATAGCTAATTGTCATCGATGAGCTGGACAAGTCTCTCATTCGGTCATTCCTCTTTCTCTCTCCTCCTTTTTCTCTTAGGCCTATACATCTCGCCAGCCCTCCCGACTTCTCCGATCCGCCGCCAGTCGACTCATCGCCTCAGTCGGCCAACCCCAGACTTCAAAAATATTAGCGATATGGTTGTTTGTACATAAGATGAATTATTACTTTCTTTCTTTGGTAAAAGTAATTTTAAATTTCTTTTTAGTAATGTTCTTATAAAACTGCTGGTAGTCCCCCGGACACCAATATCCAGATTATTTTTCAGATTCACGAGATTATATAAACTTCAATACTCAATCTTATAAATCAATGCAACGAATTATGCAAACATAACATAACATTTTGTGTAGTCTCCCAAAACCTCCCCTTTTAGATCTTTGACCGAGACCACTCAAACCACATCTAGAAAGATTTCCAAAAATTTGGTACTTATGCTAGGGAAATTTAAAAACAGGTGTTCTTCCCGCTGCAACAATGGATTGAAGACATACAACCATACAAGAGTTCCTCAATGGCTAAACGCCACTGCCTTAGCTTGGAATTATAAAAATACACCAAGCTAAATGAAAATACCCTTCCATCAGTGAATCCAAACACGACACTGCGCCCTTTATAAATTTATTCATATTGTGTATATCCTAAAGTACTGTAATAAATTACTTGACTAAAAAAAATTCACATTAGTTTTACAGATTTTATAGAAATGAAAGGTCATGTGGCCTCAGTCGTGCTATGATCTCACTCAGTTCCCGTTGAATACACCATACGGGCCATACCAAAGCAAAAGTTGGGAAATGCCACTCCCATGATGGGGATGTTGAAGTTGAATATGAATAGGCAATCCAATTCTGCTGAGAATCCGTGACTTCAACTGATCCAAACTACAACTCTCTTCTAAGTAATCCAACATCATAAATATATCATCTTTATTCCATCTCCAGTCAATCAACGGAAATATGAATCCGTGTCAAATGGCTCGTTCCTCCGATTCATATTTGGCTCTGCAAAGTTGCTTGTCGTGTTTATCGGAGCAAATGCTGTGTTTATCAAAGAGAAATATGTAAGCCACAACAAAAGAAACAAAAATAGTACACATATCTATGGCACTTCAGACCAGGTACAGTACTGTAGCAACCAGTGCATCGGTATAGCAGTTGCATATCTGATGAGATCTATTATCAACAACTTAGCATCAGATATTGCAGTGCCATAGAGGATCTGAACTAAAAACAATGGTTGCAGAGAATACTGTGTAGAAAGACATAAATTGAAGAATTAGTTGTATGGTCTGGACTGGACATAAGAGTAGCCCAAACAAAGAATGGAATTAAAAATTGAAAAAAGCAAAAGGTGAAAATTAAGGATTAGGCACAATAAATGTTGGAATCATCACAGACCTTTCCCCTTCATTCTGTTTTCTCTATCATACTCAAACTTGTCACGAATTTGTTTAACCCTGTCCCATGAATCATCTTGGTTCTGACCTCCAAAGCCTTGTCCTTGACCTTGTCCCTGAAATATATTAACAAATTCATATTTATTTTCTTGCTTTTCTATGCTACCAAATAAAAACTTGATCAATCGTGTTAATCAATGCCTTATCCAAATCAGAATAAATTTAATGTCATACGGATTTGAAAATTAATCTAACAGGTTTAAACCTCAAAATTTTCCATAGTTGCTTAGCAAATCACCAAAAGTATAAATAATTAAAAGAATGCAATCCATTAGAGGTCAGAACAATACAGAAAAAAATCACAAGGAAAAGAAAACTTGAAAATAAAAACTGTAACTACCTGAGTATGATCACCATATGCTCGTCTTCTCCTTAATCCAATAAAAAAAGACAGAAAAAGGGAAATAAAATTAGTGTTACAACTCAAATAATTAACAAAACTATATTTAAAAAACATTAGAAGGGTTTTGAATGAAAGGCCCCCTTTGGTTGTTATAATTGCGAGAACTCACCCACAATTACATTAGAAAGTGTGTTAAAAGATGACAATTTGCTGTCACAAAAATGATGAGAAGTAGGAAAAACAAAAATATGAGTTTACCGGTAAGGAGAGAAATCCATATGATCGTCATCCTCAGCAGAATCATAGTTGGTGTGATCTTGTGCAATTTTCTTAGAATAACCCTCATCCCAGTACAGCCTTTCCCAGTTTTCTCTGAGCTCCCGGTACAGCTCCATGTAACTTTTGCACCATGCATCTTGATCCTGCCAATAAAGCAAAAGAAACTGCACTGCTAAGCGGGCCCCATGGTGAAGAAACAAAACCAAACAAGTAAAAAATTAAGAATGGGAGACAAGTACGGAATCTTTAAGCAGGAGTCTGGTGCGGCGCATGAACTGTTCCCGCATTTGCTTGCGCTTCTTGATAGGGAGGTTGTCTCTTGGTATAACGAACCTCTCTCTGCGTGGGACTCCTTCCCCGATCTCATGCATCTCGCCGTCCACGGCCCACCATTCCGACTTTCCGATTGGCGGTGCCGGAGAGAATGTCGGCCTTGATTTCCCGCGGCCACCTTCCCGGCGAGGTATCCTACGCGGAGATCCGGACTCTCCGCCGCGAAACCATCTCAATTGGGTGAGGAAGGCGGTGCCAGGATGGGACCATCTTGGAAGCAGGGACAGGGACAGGGACAGGGACAGGGACAGGGGCAGGGAGCGGGAGCGAAGCATCAGTCACACAACTGAACTCAACAGGCGCTCTGTGACTGTCTCATCTCATCTAGAGGTTACCTCTCCTCACGGTCGAAATCACGGACCTAACCTCATTCCTATCGTAGCCGTCCATTTTAAATCGGACGAACGAAATACGGAAAAGCAGCGTCACGTCGCTCCTTTTTAGGAGGAGAGGACATCTCCACTTTGGGTCCGATGGATGGGCATGTAAGATCGGACAGCTCTGGATGGAATCCATCAAACTCAAAAACTTTTCCCACACGGACAACTTTAAGATTCGTGTTAATAATATATGGCGGTGCGTTGATGCAGAGGATATGGATTGGATTCGTCCCAACTCCGGACCTAGAATTAAAAACCCTAAACCCTAATCCCAAATCAAAATATCAAATCCTTTTTTTCTCAACTCTTTTTGGACGTCGAGCGAGAGAGAGAGAGAGATGGGTTCAGAGGAGGATGCGAGCCGTCTGTTTAGGGTTCGACGAACGGTGATGCAGATGCTTCGCGACAGAGGATTTCTCGTGCTCGACGATGAGATATCGATGACCAAGAGCCAATTCTTGGACAAATTCGGAGAGAATATACGACGCGAAGATCTCATGATCAACAAAGCTACCAAGACGGGAGAACAGGTCATTCTTTTCTTTTCTTTTCTCCTTAATTTTGCTCTATTTCATACAGTACAGTACAATACAATTCTCTCTTTGATTTGATTTGATTTGATTTGTAATGGATAATGGCAATGGCAACAGATATATGTGTTCTTCCCCGAGGAGCCAAAGGTTGGCGTGAAGCAAATTAAGCAATATGTGGAGAAAATGAAAACAGAAAATGTGGACAGAGGAATTTTAGTTGTGAAGACAAATCTCACCCCTTTTGCCAGGTCCTCTTTGCAGGAGGTCTCCCAGAAGTTCCACCTTGAAGTCTTCCAGGTACTTTACTTTCCTTACCTTTCCTTTCCTTTCCTTGAAGTCTCCCTCTGCTATATAGATTACTTGGGTTTTTAAACATTTTTATTTCATTTCAGGAGGGAGAGCTTTTGGTTAATATAAAGGACCATGTTCTTGTTCCAGAGCACCAGTTGTTGTCCACTGAGGAGAAGAAGACTTTGCTTGAGAGATACACTGTTAAAGAAACACAGGTACATATGTATTATTAACTCTTTTCTCCTTTCATTGTATTTTATGATTGCATGCTGCTATTGGTACCCCTGGTAGTCTGTTACCTTTAGCAATTCAGAGATCAATCTCTAGATGGTTTTGTAGAAACCACTAGTACCTGGCCATTAAACCCAATATGTTTGAATTTCAAATGATTTTTTTTTTCTTTCCAGCTGCCTAGAATTCAAGTTACAGATCCAATAGCGAGATATTATGGACTGAAGCGGGGTCATGTTGTGAAGATCATTAGGCCCAGTGAAACTGCTGGCCGGTATATTACTTACAGATATGTTGTATGAGTTTTCTATTTCTTTTTAAAGTACATGTGGTGTGTTATGTTATGTTATTGTCACGGTTTATGTAGGGTTGTACTTATTTAATGTTTTAAGGATTTCATAACCATATTTCGACTTGTGATTGGAGGGAAAAAGAAAAAAAAAAGCTTTCTGTTTGTGCGCACATGAAATATTGGTTCTTTAATTTAGCAAATATACACGCCAACACATTTGTGAATTGTGATTACTGAATGGATAATCATTATCAATTTTGGAACAAGATCTTGGCTCCTCCGTATAGTATTTATAGTCATTCTTGTAGTCAAATTGTCGGTGCTTGTATCAACTTGGGAAAACTAATGCTTTGCAGCTGCACGATATAACTCAAATCCCTATTTTTATCCTTAAAGGTCATGGTGTCATGCGTAAGCCCTGTTTCATTAAATGGAAACTTAATTTACAAAACAAGTCACAAGTCACCATGTTTTAGCTGATTCAACTTCCTCACCCCTAGCGGTCATCAAGTTACCATGTTAATATATGCAAAAACAACCCCACAAAACTTCAGCCTATATGCTTATACATCACCGAAGTTTTATCAAACACTGATGTTAGGATTTCATATTTGCCATCTACTCCCTATCTATTACTAGTGCTATTCTTCAACCTTCTACTTCAGCTCTTGCTCCCTGGTACACCATTTGTGTCTACATAGAGGTCATGCCTCTTATGTAGAAGAAAACAAAAACCTATTCCAAAATATCTATCAAGACAATTATCCACACTTAAAAGGAAAAGAATTAGAGGGGAACAAAATAGCATTTGAATAGTTAGTAGCTCTAAATAAAGCTGCAAGGCATACTTAAAAAGTCTCTCTTTGAGTCCAAAAATAAAGTATAGATCAGATTATCATAGCAGTAATTTAACACCATCCAAGTATCAACATTTAAACAAAATTACAAATTTGAAATAGAAATTAGCTAACAATGATCACAATTTTGCCAATCTACTCGTTATTTACTACCGTAAAAGAATGATCTCAAAACAAATATACATGTACTTTAAAAAGAACAATCACCAATATGTACCTAACCATCTCTATACACGGAAATCATCTCTATACCCACTGTGATTTATTATATTCTGTTTCTGGAAGCAAATGCTTCATTTGAACGTGTGTAACGTACATTTACCAAGCAAGTCTTTGCCTCGGTCGAGTGATTGCTAGTGATTTTCACAACTAAAATCGTCATTTTTTCTCCATTTTCTTCATTTTGCCGGTTCCCCGAGAATCCATCATAGAAATCTTGATTGTAAAGACTGCTGTGTTGAATATTGACTTCAACAGTTTGTCCGGGATTGATGATGCCAGATGTGGGATTTACCTATGTATATTAAAAAAAAGAAAGATTGATATTCAATTCATTTGAGCAACATCTACATGCTTCAGTAAGTTACTTTTTGCAGGGATGTGTTTTGCATAGATAGTAGTGTAATTTTTTTTTGTCAATCTGGCAATCAGAAATGAAAAATATAGCAGAGCCCGCTGAGTGCAACTAAACTGGCAAAATGAATATACCAGTACCACAATCTCAAATTACAAATCTGCCTCTGTCAAGTGTGGTATCATTTAAACACTCTTAAAATATTATAAATATCCCACGCATCATCATTCGAGATGGTAGACTAACATCGTCTAGCTTTGGCATGTTTTGATATTCTAACAAATAAAGATTAAGGTGAATAGTTTTTTTCATATTAGTTGCAAGATAAAAGAAGCTGACCTTTAACCACTTGGGAAAGAAACCTCTCTTATGTTGATGCTCACCCAAAGGAGACAAAGCATCGGCAGAAAATATATCAAAAACAGCCTTTTCCCTTCTATTTTTATTAACTACTTTGACAACGGAGATATCTTCATTATGCAAGTTTACACTGTTTGTACTAACAGAAAATTCTGGCACAATTTTAAGTTCCTCCAATAAGCCTTTTACTTCAGTGTTTGTCGAAATAATCTCTCCAAACTCTCGCCTCCTGACCCGCTCGTCTACATGGGCAATATCAACATTCAATATACATTTTACCGGCTTGTGATCACTGTCTGTGGCCTCCATGCAAGAATCATACCTGAGAATTAAAAAAATGGTAAATAATTAGCTAAACCATTTATAATAAACATCCACATTTTAAAGCAAGATTAAATGGGAACAAGCTAATTCCGGTTTCGCTCGGTCTTCAGTACTACAATCAGCAACGAAGAACTACTCCTATACTGGTTTACTTGCGGATAGAATTCAATTCCAGATCCCAATCTTAACAAAACATGCTCCAGGAAGTATTAAAATTAAAAGATAAACTAATGAATAAAAATAAATTGAAACAGTAACACAAACTCAATGCGATCATTTGTTGAAAAAGCAAAACTACTTACAGAGAAATAGATGAAACAATGGGGCAATCCAAGGAGCACTGATCCCCAGAAGTAGTACGACTGTCACGATATAGAATGCGATCACACCATGCAGGAATACGTTTTTTCTCACTTGAATCATACCCTATAAGATCATATCAAGCCCTTTACTGAATCCTTTTACAGATCCTTTTTATGCTCACATCACATACATTTATAAATAGGCTATTAAATAAAAAGTTCAGCTACAGATCCCAATTAAATTTATAGACCACAGAAGTTTTGCAAATCTGTAGGTGAAATTGATGTTCCATTCATACAAACCACAGGTTCAGCCCCTTCATTAATGATAAACTTCAAAAATTCTTTTCATTTAAAGTTCACCAGTTCTTTAGAAACAAAGTTTACTTGAGCCTTTGATCCTCCCCGGTTTATAAGGCTAGGCATACTATAAACCTAGGGTACAAAAGGGATAACATCAAGCAGATTGCAGTTATCAGCCCTACCAAAATCCAAGATAAAAGAAAAAGAAGTTACCTGATAGACCTGATATATATTTCTCAAATTTATAAGTGGCGGGAAATTTAATGCTCCCTTCACGCAATCCCTGAAAGACTCTGCCGGCATGCATTTCTGCTCTGAGCTGGTCCCTCTGTCTCAGCCTATCAAAGTCCTTTTGGTAAACCAAAGCCATGGCTTCCTCATATGTGATGCCATCCAGCCGATAGTTGAAATCACCAAGAAATACAACCATATCGGTCTCTGATAGGTCCGGCCTTTTGTTGGGTACCTAATTACATGATCAAACCATAGTTAGAATATAAAAAAGCGCAAGTGATAATTAATTAGGTGTAGAATTCAGGTAACAAGCTTTTCAAATATTTTCAGAAAAGATTTTGGTTATCTAGAATGACGTATTTAAGCAGGCTAGTGATGTACCCTGCTTTTTTGTTAATATTAATCAACACCTTTTCTGGAAAAAAAAGTACATGACAAAAACTGCTACAAAGATGGAATCTTTCATATGGTACTGATTAGGACCTTTTGTTTAACTAATATAAAAATGAAAAGCAATGAGACTCCAACCTTTAATCAGAAAATTTTAAACTAGGAACAATAAAGTGCAGCACTGATAGCGAACACAGAGGAACTAAAAAGTGGTCCCACAAGTTCACATACAATAGGTGCGATACTCTTTGTTTCCATAAAAAACTGGGTCTAGGAGAATTGTGCCTTTGCTTCAGGTTACTAAACACAAAGGATGCTAATTTAGGTGTGACGAATTTAATTAGTCATGTTCATGTTTTAGCATAGCAAACCTGCCTACTGCATTTGGGTATATCAGACAAGTAACAGCCTTAACAAATATTTCCTCTATTTAAACAAGGAGCAAAACAAAATGGTCTGGTGGCACTTCTAAGCAATTAATCATTTAATCCCCATAAACTCCCTGTAGAACTGCATTCTATATTAAAAGAATATATTGGAGGAAAAGCCACCTACATTTGCACCACGGAAAATTGGACCAGAAGAAGCATTAGCTGTTCACAAAAAAAGCAAAATATGTAAGAAACTTCTCTCACGATGACAAGCTTGCAATATGCACAAAAAAAATGAAAACAGAACTGGAAAGAAAAAAATAATAATAAGTGTGAAATGAGGACCTGCTGAGGTGAAGGTCATACTACGGTAAATATACTCAAAATCCTCATTACGGCGAATCACACCCTCCAAGTGTGCAGCCAAATGGCAGTTCACAAAACACACAGTTCTCCCATATATTCGCATCCTGAAACCTACTCCTCCCTGTAGATCATATAAATAATTTATTCATGAATCATGGGTGAGTTTTTTCTGTTAAAAAGATCCCAAAAGATAAAACCCAACAGAAATGCTGTACTTGATAGCACAGAATGGACATTTATCAAAGAACGACAGAAAGATAATTTATTCAAGTTCAAACTGATAAAGTTACCGGCTAAAAATACAAATAGTTGAGGAACTTTGTAACAAAAACAAGATTATTGATCAATTTCTTTAGTTTGTTGTCATCCTTTTTAGATGATGCAGAAATTAACATGGTTCAAATGTAGAGCATCTGTTCAAATATTTCTTCCTAAGGACTACAATGAAAAAAAATAAAATTTCTTATTTTTATGAAGAAACAAAGCATTATAGTTTGGTTCATGTGGAATTCACCATTCCCACAACAGCAAACTGCACCGAGTGCCATTACCAAAAGTCCTAACAGTTAAAAAGGTGCTTAGTTGTGTAAAAAGGCACCTTGTTAGCAATGGCACGTCCAAGGCCACAAGCTACTGCAGCACTTTCAACATCTCCAATATACTGTTTAAGGCTCTTCTTGGCCCTGATAGAAAATGTTGTAAATTTCTAAGAAAAAAGGAAATAATACAATAATTTATTTTCAACAAACAAGTATTGCAACATGATATCTTGGTACTGCAGTACTTTCAACATCACCGCTGCCAGAGGCGGATGCACATGTTGCATATGGGCGTCAATTGAAGACGCGTATCCTCTTGTAGTACCGCACGGTAGGGACCACTACTTTACGACTTCAGATTAATTCAAAAACGGTGCCTATTTGGGATAGCGCCGGGGGAGAGGGGGGGGAGGGGGGGCAGTATTATTTGTGCTTTGAGATTCGTGCAAAGTTAAAATAACGGTCTGGATCATCTCACTCTACAGAACAGTGCCTCTGTAGTAATACAGAGGATACGAGTTCGCCAATTGACCCCAATTCATTTTCAAAATTTTTGTACTTGTACATGGATTTCTATATAGTTTAGTGTAAAAATGCTATGGGTACTGTAAAATTGACCCCCATACGCAGCATAAAAAATTTATATGATTGACCCCCCAATTCACGTTTGATCCCATTGCTTGAAAGTCTGGCTCTGCCCCTGACCGTTGCAGCACTTTCAACGTGGTATCTTTGTATTGTTCCATGGAGGTCTGTTGTTTTTAGTTATCCCATCCGGCATTGCAACATTTGGGTAAACCAGTGTTGTCATATATGAGGAACCATTGTTTTCTTATTAAAAAAATTACCATACAGCAATGAGTAAGCTAGCAAACTGCCTACAGCCAACACGCTCAAAGTGGGTCCGACCTAGGACCCTTTCAATGGCATCCAACCACCACTCGCCATTTGGACTTGGACTTCCCTCAAACCCTACCTGCATGCATGCCATAATGGACAGCAGAAAGCAAAAGAAAGTGAAACAAATCACTTTCATTATCAAGGAAAGAAAAAGAAGGAAATTATCATATAAAAAAACAAAAAAGAATAGTAGAACACCCAAAATGTATTTATACAATCTGAGATTCCTGCAGAACTTTTCCCAAAATATTTTAAGTACACTCTAACACCAGTTGCAATACAGCCTAATACCTTTTTTAATACCTCTCTGTAGCCCTTTTGTTTTAAAAGGATTAAGGGAGCCTCAATTGATACTTAAGCATTTTGATGTGGCAAAATGATTCTTGTTCTTTTCTGACAATTATCATAACCCAAAACAACAAACAACACCATAAGAGACAAAGATAATCCAGGCAAAAGAAAATCACAGTTCTTGCTAACCGTCTCTTTAGCTGCAGCAATTGCAAGGAAACCTGCACCCATGTCCACTTCCTGCAACCCTACCACCACCAACTCAACTTCCTCTTTTACTGCAACTCCAAGCCATGCCCTTATAGAATCATTAGATGCCTTTTCCTGTCCCACATTCCACGTACCAGTCACCACCTTAAAATGCTTCAATCTTTTATACTTCGCCTCTCTGTGTGTCAGCTCAGCTCTTACAATACTATCAATTGGTCCAGGAGATGATAAACTCCAACCACGAATACCCCCATGATGTGCCAGTGTGAAAATTTGGGTCCCACCCACAGCCATTTTCATAATTGGACTTTTGTGCGCAACCCAACTTGCGAGAAGCTTCCCATCAGGGTCCATAATTTGTATTGTACCATCGCTGTACCCAACCCACATCCTTGCACCATGTGCACAAATGCACACAGCAGAGGTGAAGTTATGCTGGAATTCATTCAACCGATGCCCACTTGGATCCCACTGAGAAATGGCCCCATTAGCACTGCCAGCCCAGATTGTGCCAACTGCTGACATGGCGACTGCTTCAACTCTCCGAATGTCATCCCCAAAAGCAGCTTTCACTGCAACTCTCTTGAAAGTGTCTGCTGCACCCATAATAGCATTTCGGGAACGTTGAAAGAAGCTAGGGGGGCCACGCGGTTTCTCCTTTTTGAAGGAGTATGGATCTTGAGGGGATAGATCAAACCGATTCTCCACTTGGCCATCTATGCTGCTTATTACTTTTAGTAGCTCCTTTGTGCGGCACTCCCTAAATGACAAAAAAGTTAGATTACTTCCGATTAACAAAGATGGTCGAAGTTTAGCACATATCAGTACATAAAGCACCTGCCTATGTCACCTTAACAGTTACTACTAACTACACATAATGGAAAATGTATTCAGACACTGGCTGTGAGAGACACTTGGTAGTATTAATTATTATATGATTTTCGATACTGCCATCTACCAATAGTACCGAGATATAAAAATAAATCAAGAACGAGAAGTGACAAACAAAAATTGAGAAGTACTCTACCAGGTTGAATATGTGTTTGAACTCTTGTGTTATTGGTCTTCTATTGAGTTCATTTCAGACCATACTAATATAGGGATCAAATGAAACTCAAAAAACAGTAACTTACCAGTCAAGAAACCAGTATGAGTACAGGCCAAATAAAACTAGGACCTAATAGTGGATATAAAATTTCAAATGAAACTAAAAAACAATAAGCTCAAAGTCATACCAGAGAGCAAAGGAGAGAGAACCGCCAGACCAGACCATTGATCCAGAATTGTCGGATAATAAGAGCTTGATATCCACAACAGGTAAGGGGCAGCTCCCACCATCAGACACCAGAGTTCTCAGGTCAATGCACGTCCTCTCTAGCAAGAAAGTTGCCTTGTATTTCTCTTCCTTTCGTAGAGAGTGGCACTCTTTAATGGCCTCAGCTGACCATACTTTAATAACTCCACCTTCTGATCCGGACCATAATTCACCTGGAACCCAGAAATGTAAGGAGCTTAGTTAAGTTTGAGGATTTCAGCAATGCACAACTTGTACCACTTCAATTATGGATAATAAAGGTATTAAACAATTTGTCCCTTCCTGCCTGTCTTTCCTCCCTCTCAAAAGATTTACTGAAAAATATAGAGAAATATATGTGAATTTTAAAGAGTAAAAGCTGAACCTTTCACCTCTCATCAGTCTAAAGGACATAACACAGAGTCACAAACCAATATTCAAAACCACAGATCACTCCATCACAGTTCTCATATAAGACAGGCAAATAAAAAAGATAATATAAACCACCAAAATCAGAAGTCACAGTACCATAAGAGGTCAAAACCATGGACAGCACTGGAGCCCGCTGGTGGGCATCCCATGCACCACAGTCCACAAACCCATCAACCAAGCCCGACCTGTCAGCCCTCCAGGCCATTATTCTCCCATCTGCATGCCCACTCCATATAACACCTCGTCCCGTATCTACCAAAAGGGAGACAACTGCCGCAGTCCTAGTTGACTCAATAAAAGGTGCACTCTCTTCATCCCCTCTCCTGATCCCCCTTTTGTTCAGCATTTGATCAAACGGTCTATCCACATTGAAGACTGTCAAACCAGATTCATGCCCGGCCCACAGATGGGAGGGAGGGAAGAAAACAATGGACTTGAGAGCGAAGCCTTGTTGTGACTCCCGTGGTGGTCTTGGGCGGATGGTCAATGGAACAGGTCGATCTGGGTGGACAACAGCCCGAGATGCTGGTTGGAAAATTGGGTCTGAATTTAGCCGGCCAGATAACTCGGGCAATGATCCAGCATGCTGTGGGCCTGGTGGTGGAGCCCATTGTGTAGTGTGGGGAGCGGCAGATGGAGAGAAGGAAAGAGAAGAGGCTGAAGGGTACGGCTCAGATGGTGGGGTCCAGTAACCAGAGTCAGAGGAGAGGGAGTCTGAGAGTTGGGGAGCAGCTGGAGGAGCACTGCGGATGGAGGGAGGATGAGAAAGAGAGAGAGAGGCAGAGAGGTGGGGTTCAGCTAGAGAAGCACTGCGGATCGGAGCTGGCTCGGAAAGGGAAACTGAGCGTTGGGTGAGAGACAGGGAAGGAGCAGCGCTGACAGTTGGGGGCGGCGTGAGGAAAGGATTGGTGGAGAAGGCGGAGTCTGAGTCGAGGAAAGGATTGGTGGAGTGGGGAGGGGGAGGGGGAGGGGAAGAAGAGGAGGAGGAGGAGGAGGAGGAGGAGAGAGAGGTGACGGTGATGAATTGATCGGTGAGGAAGGACCAGTCGTCCTCCTCCGGATGCGCCGCAGGTGGGGGGCATTGCGACATTTCTCTTTTTTTGGTGGGGACTGAAAGAGAGAGAAAGAGAAAATCAGGGACGTGCGGGAGGGATGGATGGATGATGGATCACTTCCTGGATCAATGATCATCCGTTACTAACACTGTTAGTAACGGTAGATAGTTACTAGTTGCTAGTTAGCCTGGTCTGGTCTGGTCGGCTTTACACATGGGCTCCTACCTACCAGGCCCATCAGCCCATGGATATCATATGGATCTCACTATGAATTGAAGCCAGTCAGGTCAGGTCAGGTCAGGTCAGGTCTTTCAAAATGTGAAATGGTTTTGTTTCCGCGGAGGTGTAATGCTAAGTTCAGTCAGGTATACTGTGTTTTAGATTGAAAGTAAGTCTCCACTCTCCACTCTCGACTGCCAAATCAAATCCTCACCTTCAAAATTCAGACTACTAAATATTTCTGTTTACTGATTTTAAAAACACTGCATTGAAATTAAATTCTTACAGGTGATTATAGCATATACTGCAATTTCATAAAATGAATGGAAGGCAATATGGATCTTTTAAGAAATACAAGGACCTGTCACTCTACCCTCCATGGTCGTGCTTAAAATTTTAATCAGTAATACTTGTATAATAACAGTTAAAGATATCCTGAGAGTGCATTACTTCAAACTACTCCAGCTGCCAATCTTATTCCACCATAACAGAACAGTTCATACCACTGGTACCATAAAAATCATAAGCTCATACAACACAATTCAAAAGCAACATACTCTGAACCCCACACAAATAACTATCACAGGTACCATACAAATCTTCTCTGTCTCAAACTTGTGCCTTCCATGAAGACAAGGGAGGCGTCTCAGAGTCCTTCCATGTATTTGCCATGGAGGGATACCTGTTACCCTGCACCAGTCCAGCACAAGACTCCAGCTCAGCCATTTCTTCTGGAGAGAGCTTCACAGATAGAGCTCCAATATTCTGGTTGAAGTTTTTTATTTTAGTGGTCCCAGGTATGGGGCACACATCAGGACCCTGATGGTGGACCCACGCCAGTGCCAATTGGGCTGCCGTGCAGCCTTTCTTTGCTGCAAGTGCATTCACTCTCTCAAATGCAACAGCATTCTTCTCTAGGTTTTCAGGTTTGAATCTAGGTATCATCTGTAAAGCAGTGTATGTGTCAAGTAAGACAGAATAATGAAAATTACAATAATTATGTAGGCTTCCTTTATATTTGATGCAGCATATTAAGAAAATATGTCAAGCTAAATTAACCTAAGGTAACATAGTGGAAGCTGATTACCATCAGTTGGATAGGCTGAAGGCGCTATATTTAACTTAATTAAGAAAATATTATTAAGCAAAAAGTCAGTTATGATGGTTAGCTACAATACAACTCTTAGTTTGAGCCCAATCTAAGTATTCTATGCAGCTAATTGAGAAGCATTTGTTCATAAATTACACAAGCACGCTACAAGTCAACATAACCACATAATTGACCCACAATGCACTATCATTGCACATACGAAGGAAAAGAGGCTCAGGCTTTCCAAGAGGACAGAGGAGGGGTATCAGAATTCTTCCAAGTCCAAAGCATGCTACTTTCCTTCATTTTATTTTTATTTCGTTGTCTGTTTGAAGAAAGAAGCAGGACAGCATGCTACTTTCCTTGCCTTGAACCTTCTATACATAAGAAACAAATGTCCAAAAAAAAAAACATTGCACTGAATTTGGTTTTAAGAGTTTTACCTTGCGGAAGTCTTGGTCTGATAGTTCAGAAACCATTTTTGGACCACTGCCGAAAAATCCCCTTCCAAGTGGGCTATAAGCAACAATACCAATGCCCAGCTCTCTACAAGAAAAGAGATGCCAATAAATAAAGCATAGGATTAGAAGCTAGAACAAGACATCAATCTTTGAACTGAGAACATAGGCAATGCAAGTACAATAATAGAACACCAACTAGTTGAGGAAAAGTGCACATAAAGCAAAGCTGAAAAGAAAAATAAATTTAATGTAAAGCAACCTTACAATCTAAAGATTTATTGTCATTCAATTTTTTTCGGCATTATTTTGATATGTATCCTACACTTAAATGACTACCTAGGTTAAGCTAAATTATAAGGCAATAAAAATAAAAACACAAGACAAGACCTGCATGTTGGTATGATATCTTCTTCACAGTCTCTGGTCCAAAGGGACCACTCAATCTGAACAGCAGTGATTGGGTGCACCGCATGTGCCCTTCGAATTGTCGAGGCTGATGCCTCGGATAAGCCTATATACTTTATCTTTCCATCTTCCACAAGTTTCTTAAGCTCTCCCACCTGAAATTGGCAAATTAAGGAAATGTTCTTTACATTCTAGTCTCTAGAACCAGGGGCAAAGCCAGAGATATCTCATAGTAAGTCAAACTTAGTTTTTCACTTTTATTTTTATTTTTATTACTACTTTATTACTACTTATCTTTATCTTATGATTGGGATTGGGTTTCATTTCTAGCCTACCTCAACTTATTTGGGACTAAAGGCTTTGTTGTTGTTGTATATTTATCTAATTCTTTTTTTTTTCCAAAAATCATAGAAACACAATAAACTTGACTACATGTATATTATGTATCTAATTCTTTTTTTGAAAAATCATAGAAACATAATAAACTTGACTATTTTTCTAGTCAGGGTACGGCAACTGCCCTACCCTTCACCATGTGCCTCTGCCGCTGCCTAGAACTCTAGAACAAAGAGAATTATAATATCTTGGCTAGCAATCATTTACGACCAGGTTAGCCTATGTATTTTTTATATTTTTAGAAAATTGTTCAGGTTTATTAGATGGGATTCTTCTAACCATAGTAGATAATCACCATAAAGAACTTGTAAATTTTAAATCTGCCATTCAAGTCTCGATCTATATGATGTACATTATTGCCAATTTTTGACAGTGGTTGACCAATTTATGGACTCAGGTTCAAAAGCCATTTGTGAGCTAACTTTCATTTTGGCATACAAGAATCTTAAAATCTGGATTCTTAATAAACCAAATCATTGCTCTTATTCTATTTCACGAGTAATGCATGAACAATTGGAATTGCAAAAACTTGAAGTTCATTTTATTCAAGTTCAAAAGTTCAAAGATCATCATTTTGACTTGTATTAAATTTGGTGCTTATCTTCTACAAAAACAAACGTTAAGTTTTACAATATTCAATCATGACATGGAAAATTATTACATTGATAGACTGTAAATTTGAGTGAATTCCAGCCAAAAGTATCCGCTTTTAGTGACTGAACTATAATAAAAAGAAAGATGAGCCAACCCAAACCGGACCAGACCTGACACATTGCATTCTATCTCAGATTATACAAATTTGATAGATAAGCTCTCTATCAGCACAATAACACATCTCTGAACTGACTTTTAGATTTGAAATGGTTTTAGCCTGATTTGACAGATATTGTCAAGATTGTCAAGATAAAGCACAAACAAGCAACCCTATTATTTGGAATTTAGCATGGTTTATATAATAATTCCCAAAGCAACATCATATGCTCACCTTATCGTACAGAATAATCAATGGCTGAAATTCTTTACCAGCATTTTAGTGGTACTGGTACCACAAGGATAATAACTTGAAATAGAAAGGCATTCTCATACACCTAACATGTAGGTCCAGCTTCATATGTGAAGTCTTACCTACCCTGATGTCTCACCTATCCGGACTTCATTCCCAATTACCCAACAAAAAAAAACATAGCTTAAGCAAGTAGAGATGAATTTAGATCCTCTCCACTACTCAGCCTCAAATTTCCAACATAAAGCTGGAGAAGAAGTGAATATACACTCTCTCAACCCAAAATTAATGAAGATCATGTAATTGAATGTAAATCCCCATCATGCAAACTCTATTTCTTCCTATACTTATTTTCCCTATCTGGCATTTCTTTTCCTGAAAGAGCCCTTTAAACTTGAGTAGTAATAATAATGATAAGGATTAAAGATTAAATGGGCAAAAGCAACTTACTGTGACTTCAATTGGGACACGGGTATCAATGCGGTGCTGATAGTACAAGTCAATACAATCAATACCGAGTCGGTTGAGACTAGCCTGACATGCAGCTCGCACATAAGCCGGGTCTCCCTTAATCTCTCTCTTGCCATCAGCAAAGGTGAGACCAAACTTGGTTGCCAGCTCAACCTTGTCTCTCATCCCACCTTGTAATGCCTTGCCAAGTAAAATCTCATTGGTAAAAGGACCATAGATATCAGATGTATCGAATAATGTAACACCAGAGGCGATGGCATGGTGGATGAGAGTGATCATGTCGGAATCGGGTTTGGGAGGACCGTAGAAGGAAGACATCCCCATGCAACCTAGTCCTTGGCTGGATACCTCCAGTCCCTGCGAACCCAGCTTCATACGTGGCACCTTTCCCGCCATTGAATTGAATCTAGTAGTACAAAGTTCGAACGGAGGAGGGAGTTGGCTTCCTTCGTCTCTTCTCTTCTCTTCTCTTCTCTACACCTAACAGTAACACCGTTCTTCTGCTTCTGGAATGGAGGAGGGAGTTCCTTCTGAGTTCTGAGTTCTGAGTTCTGACTTGGTAGGTGGTAGACTGGACCAGACTGGTAGTCCGTAGTCGCTGCTTTTTGACCTTTTCTTCTTGTGGAACGCCAGCAACTCCATAATCATCTCCCTTCTATCAAACTGGAGATGTCCTCTGTATTAAGCTGCTATTTATTTTTTATTTTTTATTTCTTTTGTAGCAACACTGTTCTGTTCATTCCTTTTCCAAAACGGCGAAGATGTTGGGAAAATTAAAACAGGACAGACCGCATGACACTTGTTTCGATGGAGATTGGAGAGTAGGGAATCGAAAGAAATAGATTTTTCTTCAAAGTTGTGTTTGGTTGTCAATATAATATCGGAAATAAATAGTATAGGAGGAGAAATGTTTAACTTTATATACTTATAATTAATATAATTATTTATTTTTTTAATTTGAGATGTAACGGATCAAATAAATTTTATTATAAATATTTTTTTAAAAAGTGATACAAATGTCTAATTCTATCCTACTTATATAATTTTTATCTAACTTTTTTTGTCACAAATCTACAACTGCTTCTGAATTTTTCATTAACTTTCTAAATTTTAATTAATCAAATAAAAAATAAGACGAAAAAAAATTACATTTATTTTTTCTCATTAATCATTCAAATATAAAAAAATTTAATATGTTAATCTCACTTTCTATTCCGTTCTATTATTCACCTTTCCTCACTTTCTCTACTCTCCGTCCAAACATGAATAGCTCCGGATATTATTCTCATCCTGAGTCCTGACGACAGTATAATTAAGAATAGTCATTTTTTTTTACTAAAGAATGACTTAAAATATTAAGGTCATATTCGATAAGAAATTCAGAAAAATAACATTTTAGTTAGGGAAGCAACAATATTTATTATATTTAAATTTATACTGAGATTCTTTTCCTTGTAGATTATTGAAAGCAGGTGGTCGTTATTCTACATGTATTTTTTTTGTTTTTTAAAGAATAACATTGAATAGTTAATTTTCTAAATATAGTTTAAAGTGATAGACAGACAAATAGCTTAATGAGATCGATAATAAAATAATATATTAGATAGATATTCAAATTAGAGTGAGGCTAGCCGCTAGCGGATACATAACACAAATCGGACATGGGACCCAATATAATAATAATCATCACTAAGACCTGGGTTTGGCTCCAGGAACATTGTTGGATGGTTCGAATTAGATCAACACCATCCATTTCAGATTAAGATTAGGCTCTAAACCACTTTAAACTGGAATTAACTGACGGTGCTATCGGTCTGTATATACTGAAAAGCAAGCCAAAGCAACCAATATTCTCAAGCAGAAAGCTGAGAGTAAGAATTGACTCAGGAACGAATAACATTGCTTAACTGCACCTCCTTATTTCTTTCTATAGTATTTACAACAAATGAGATGCCACCCACAAGACATTTTTGTCCCTTCTCCCAAAACTGTGGTAACATTATATTAATGCCAATATAACTAATTTATAGATTTTGCTAATGTAGTCCTATGGCTATCTACAATAAAATTAATCATTATACTGGAGTAAGAAATTGAGAACGCAAACACTAGGAGCTAGCATCAGAGCATGTCCGGGGAAAGAACAGCTGCAAAGAGTCTCCAATCCGAGACCCGTTACCCCAAAAAGAAGCAAGACTTAGACCTGTTATAGCCATTATTACGACTGAACAAGCCGCCGGTACTGCTTGGGTACTACCTCCCAGAAATTGGGTTGCGAGAAGACCTGCTAGGGTTGAGCTCTGCATACCAGTGCAGAGAGAAATCGTCCTGCTTACTGGTTCATCTTGCCTGAAAAAGGACAATTTATCAGAATATTCAGCAAATGATTAACAAAATTATAATATTCTGTATACACAAGTGATACGCGTCAAATTATCATTTATAATATTCTGTATACACTAGTGATACACGTCAAATTATCATTTATCCACCTCCAAACATGAAGTTTCTCATTGTTTCACCTGAATACCTCCTTTTTCCTCAGATATACCAAACTTGTGTTCTTTAGTCATTTATCCAGACAAACAATCCGGAACAAGAAATAGTTCGGGGATCTTATTAAGTATATGTTTATCCGCATATTCATGCTATATTAGATATTTCCAATGTTTTACAGATTTTGTTTTTGCACGGTATGTATTATTCTGCTAAACACCAATGTCATGCAGCAGGTCACAAACCACCCGTAGCGGAACATGTCATTTTGTACTTTTAGCAAATTTCTACCATTTGATAGTCTGTATTAGGTCAAAAAAATGCAATTTTGATTTCATGACCTTAGAACTCATCATGTGTCTTCAATCAGTGTTCACTAGAAACCAAGTTCGAAAAGAGATCTCTAGTATTTGCCCAGAAATTTTACCTCCAAAATGGCAGTTTGGAGAACCAATAGCCGATTGTGAAGGCAACAAGGTGAAATGTCAAAATTGGAAAAAGTAAAAGGAAGCCCTCCGAAGATAGAATCTTGCTTCGGTTAATGGCAAGTGGACTCCCAATGCATAAAGAAGTGCAAATCATGGCCACAAAAGGCATTAGAGGCTGTATAACATTTACAACTGCCTTTGCATATGTGTTTAGTAGAAGCCCTAGTGCCACTGGAACTAGTACTACCTATCCCATAAAAAGAAAGGCAACTGAGAAAAAAAAAAATATATATATATATATAAACACTTTTAAATGTAACTTGTATAGTAATCATATGCCGGTACAATATACCACTAGCAGAATCAGCGTCAGCAATGCCTTTATTCAGAGACGGAGGGACATAGAGCAAATGAGGTCAATTGACCCCCGTACCTTTTCAAAAATTGGATTATTACTGCATGGTTTTGTTATAGATTTTATAGTCAAATGCTATGGATACCATAAATTGACCCCCATACTTTTTTATAAAAATGTTATATGATTGACCCCCATTCTTTTCAAAGAAAAACTAGACTGTTGTACAGTGTGTACAACTTGAGTTCTTGTAACACTTTACCCTTGTATGATTTTGACCCCTATTACTTAAATATCTGCCTCCGCCCCTGCCTCTATTTAACCATAAAAACTTAAATGGCCTCTAACCTGTTAATTCTGGTAAGCCGTACTTAGCCAGGGTGAATATTTTAGCATACCAGGCCTGTTTGGTAGAGAAACAACCAAGGTTGCAGGCCAGCATCAGTAAGTTACCGACACAAGCTGGTTGTACTCCTAGTTAACAAGTGACAATTAATACAAGACATCACACATTGTCAGAAACCTCTGCTGATAATTTGAGGAATTGAACTCCTATGCTTAGCTAAGTATATTAGGTCGTCATGCTTGAAATTCAATCTTAGTCATCTGTCAAGGTCTTAATAGTAAAATCTAGTGCATACCTGCAAAATGGACTTAGCCATGGCAACACCATCAACTGGTACAACTGAACCGATTAGAAGGCCGGTAAGAACAGGCGTTACTACAACCGAAGAAATAGTAGAAGAGCTTGTTAGTAGTATACTCAAGGCCACATCCCCTTTGCTTAGGTAACCAGCATAGCTAGATAACTGTGCACCCGCCACACAACACATGAGAATGAACCCGGCATAGAATGTAGATGGCATTCTAAAGGCCTTTGCAATTAAGAGACCTAAAAGGGGCTTAAGTGCGTACTGAGCGATATATCCAACTGACAGGGGTACTGGTCTGTATTGGAACCATGGAGAAGAAAGAATTAGCTGACACGTCTCATTATCGATCCTGAATTTGCAATTATAACTAATGCACAACCAATGCATAATTAATTTATAAAATCTACAAAAGTTGAGTTAATTAGCATTTGTTTATGTAACAAAGCCTCGATTGAACCTGTAGCATCAATTAGTTATCAATTTGAGCACTGGGCCTCTAAAAGCCTCCTGATTCTAATAAGATTTACCCTCAAAACATCACTCCTGGAAGTAAAATCCAAATAACAAAATAAAAAACTGAACTGAAACAGGCCCAAAAGCATGGCCAAAGCCCCTCCTACTGTACTGGACTACTGGTGGGTACAGACTGGTTCCTTCTGATTAAGAACCTAAGAATTGTCAACTGTGGTGCTGATCCTTAATTCATACATTAGAGAAGGTAACTTGTTTAAATGGATGATAAAAGAGACAAAAACATATTTAAGAACCTCTTGAAAGCAAGAGCAAAATCATCAATCGACAGCTTAATCCCAATTGATAGCATTATTCCTCCAAGAGCTGGTGCATAGTATTCGTTTGAAACCCTAAGACAGAACCTCAAGTCAACAATTTTCCATTTCAGGGAACTCAAATCACATATTAATTATTCTAGAATTAAAAGATAATGCATCTACTGTAACAAAATTAGTTTGTATTTTCTGCTTTCTCTTTCACTATGTAAAATATATCTCCCTGTAATTCAAACCGATAATTTTTTAGTTACCATCTTAATATTTTAAAATTCTGACCTTATCATATCTTTTTGGGAAATTCAGAAACTACCATCCACAAAGGTTCCACGCATATTCAATCTGCATGGACGGTAGTTTCTGCATTTCCAAAAATGCGATGGTAAGGTCAGAATTTTGAAATATAAAGATCAAATTTTCTATTCCCTTGGAACAATTAAATTAAAATAGTCGTAATCAGAAATACCAGCAGCTTGCAGTTGTTAGTTGTTAGTTGTTAGTTGTTACCAGGAGAAGGTTGCGGGGTAGCTGAGAGCCGCCACACCAGTGGCCACAACTACAAGCGGCAGCATGGCCGAGATTTTCTGTGACACATCATCCTCATTTTCTCCAGCGACTCCTCCTGACCTCTCATCTCCAGTCCCAGACGTGGCGCCGAAGTAAAGTATGGAAGCATTCCCCTCTCTCCTGTGCCAACCGACCTTACCGAAACCTGGTATTGAAAAGGGCGTCGAACTGGCCGACACGCGTCCGCGAGGCCCAGTTCGTACGGACACGTAGCGTAACCCGGGAAGACTGCGAGGTTGGCCACGGGACATTGGGAAAGAAGAGCACGTGGAGCCGCAGAGGCAAGGAACTGCGGCCATTGGAAGCGGAAGGGAAGGGAAACAGAAGATAGTTGTAGTCTGTAGATAGAAATAGAAGAAGATATATATTATATTATATATATGAGGTTTGAAATTGATAGAAGATAAAAAAAAATGGAGAGGATGGGAGTGAGGTTTTGTGGTGTGGTGTGTGTGTACGAGGACAAAGTCAGTCAAGGTTGGATGATTGGATCCTAACTTCCATCTCTCTCGCCGTGGAAGGGGAATAATAAATAATTGTAAATGAGTCTCATAGCCGTCCGATATCAATCCGGCCGAGGTGGAACGCTTTTGATAGTCGTGCGGATTCTTATTGGACGGTCCAGAATAGATAAGAATTCGTCTGACTCCTATCTCTCCAATCACTTAATGTAGAATTCTGGTAAAATTGACAAATGTTGCCGAGCACTCGAGCAGCAAGGGTAGGGTAGCTACTGCCTACTGGCTAGGTACGAGTTAGCAGTGCTTGTACAAATAAAGGATGTTTAATTTCGCCAATGAGTCCTGCCCTGCCTCCATTTGTTTGCGGCACACTGGCACTGGTACATGAAACATGATTGATTCAAGGCGGAGTTTTCATAAGAGAAGGTAAATGAGACCCCGGTTAACGGGGTCAGATGGAAATTAAATTAAATTAAATTAAATGGACTGCGGCAGCTTCCAGACTTCAATTGGAATTTTTTTTGTAAATCATAAATAATTAAATGAATTTTACGGAACCAATATGATGGTTTTTTTTTTTTGAAAAACTATAAGGACCGTGGGGTTCCCACGATCTCACAATTATCTATTTTTCAGACTGTGAGAACTCCACGGTCTTAACTTTTTCTTTTCTTTTTCAGTTTTTTCTTTTTTTTTCATATTTTTTCATCTGTCGCCACAGAAGATCCCTTCTACCCTTTTTTTTTCCCAGACCGTGGGAACCCCACGGACCAACCCCACAGTTTTCATATTTTTTTCCTCGGTCTCTGTATTTTTTTCTCCTATTTCAATCATTTTTTGCTATTGTTTTTTGTAAATAATTTCAATAAAGTAAATTTTTTAATTTTTCTAAAAAAATAATTATTACTAGTTTGTTCAACCGTTCGGTCTCTGTATTTTTTCTCCTATTTCAATTATTTTTTGCTATTGTTTTTTGTAAATAATTTCAATAAAGTAAATTTTTTAATTTTTCTAAAGAAATAATTATTACTAGTTTGACTGAACAAGTGTTATTATTGGCTCGAGAATTTTAATTGGAGACTGACATGTAATTTTTTTTAATATAAATATCCGTCTTCTTCCTTCCTCCAACAGATAATTGATTTCTTCTTCTCCACCATTTTCCCTTTTTTCAGCTAAAAATCAAGCTCTATTAAAATATTGTATTTTTACAGATTGGTCTCTGCATTGTGTTGGTAGCTTTCATCTAAAGATTATAATAAGTTTATTTTTTCAATTATGATCATATTTTAGGTTGTAAAATTGAAAATGATAGATGATTGATTGTGAATTTTTTTTTTTGGGGGGGAAAACACCCTGTTTCTCCTTTCATTTCATATCATTTATATATATTATATATTTGACATGTTAATGTAACAAATTAAATACTTAAAATAAATAAGCTAAATAACAAAAATATAGGCAGACCGTGGGAACCCCACAGTCTCTATTTTATTTTATTTTTTTGCTATAGATCTCTTGCGGCAGAGAATTGGAAAAACCGAAAAGAAAAAAAAAGTAGAGACCGTGGGATTCCCACGGTCTGAAGAATTGTGAGACCGTGGGAACCCAACGGTCCTTATGGTTTTTTTTTAAAAAAAAAGTCATCGTATTGGTTTCGTAAAATTCATTTAATTATTTATTGTTTGCAAAAAAAATTCCTTCAATTGGGTCTCTGGATGCAACTAAAATAGATATTTTTTTATTGGGGGAATTTCACATATATCTCTAAAAAAAAAATCAAAATTACGTATTTTCTCCTCTAAACTTTAAAATTACCTATTTCTCTCTCTAAACTTTAAAAATTCACAAATTTATTCATTCTACTGTCTTTTATATGAAAACTCATTCTAAACTTGTAACCATTTTGTCCTTTATTAAAAGCATGAAATGCTCCATCGAACTCAAATTTGAATCTGAAAGGTTCCTCTACCGTCCGATCCACGTGTATTGCATTAAGATCTGCATGCGTCGCTTCAACTTTCATGTGTGTTCGCTTTAAGATTCGTGCTAACCTAGCGTGCCCGAATCTTAAAGCAATTTTGATATGTGCACATTGCATTAAGATATGTGCATGTTGCTTCACTATTCATGTGTGTTCGCTTCAAAATTCATGTTGATATATCATGCACATGTCTTAAAGAAGTTCGGACGGTAGAGTACTCTTCAGATTCAAATTTTAGTCAGATGGACGTTTTATATTTTAATGATAGGATATAATAGGTATTTTTAAATTTAGAATGAGTTTTAATATAAAAGACAATAAAGTGGATAAATTTGTAAGTTTTTCAAGTTTAAAGGGGGAAATTCGTAATTTCAAAGTTTAGAGTGAAAAATACGTAATTTTGAAGTTTTTGAGGGGTATACGTGAAATTCCCCCTTTTTATTTTTGATTTTTGAGTAACTATATGGAATATGCATACTATATTACGGAGCTTTGGGTGTTATGAATTTAGTTATATATTTGTAAAGTTCAAATGATCAATTAAAACAGTTAAACATGATTTTTGTATAAAAATATATTTGTAGATCAAATTTTATAATTTTGTAGATTTATGTTACTATTTTTTAATAGGTAGAATATCACTAATTTATGGTACATAATTTTCAAATCAATTAATACTCTACCTATCTGAAAAGTAAAAAAAAAAAAAACATATATTCTAAAAAAGTGTAACCTTTGATCTCCAAGTATGTATATGTTTAACAGTTTGGATGGAATAAACTTTGAAATTAAAATCATAAATACATAGCACGAGTTGTTTACCCGTAACATGCATATTAATTAGTAATTACCATTCTTCGACTATTTTCCTTTTCTTTATATTATCTGATTAGCCATGCTAAGTTCTATTTCTATAATACTAATACAATTGGTTGTCTTTTCGCTGACCAACATCTCTCTGTCTCTGTCTCTGTCTCTGTCTCAGAAGTATGCGCATCCATGAACCAAATCCGAACTATATGCGGGTCCGTATTTGTAAACCATATCCGAATCTTATATCCATGTCTAATTAATATATATATATATATATATATATATATATATCCTATGATCTCTATCTTTATTCCAGTTTACCAATATCATTTAACCACTATCCGATCCATTTTCACTCCTAATTAAATCTGCTCAATTTGTTTAGTTACCATTTCATCAAAAAAACAAAAACAAAAAACAAAAATTGCCACAGTTTATATAAAAAAAAAATTCAGTTTTACTAGAGACGCGGTCAACTGATAGTTGCGTCCCACCCATTTCATATATGAGGAGGGATCAAGTTACAACATCATTTTTTTTTCATTTTCAAAGTCCAAATCGTCGATCCAAACCGTTAGATATTCAATCTATATTAAAATGTGCTTGCAGACCAAATTTTACATTTTTTGAAATTTTTTTGCTATTTATTAAGATGGGTACAAAATCGCTGTTTTTATTAAAATTTTGCACCATTAAAAACAGCAATTTTGTACCCATCTTAATAAATAGCAAAAAAATTTCAAAAAATGTAAAATTTGGTATGTAAGCACATTTTAATATAGATTGAATATCTAACGGTTTGGATCGACGATTTGGACTTTGAAAATGAAAAAAAATGATGTTGTAACTTTGTTGTAACTTTCAAGTGTTATAACTTGATCCCTCCTCTTCATATATATATATATATATTTTATTTTTTTTCAATTCCTTCAATTCAATTAGGAGCTTAGCTAAATGCTAATAGTTGCACCTATGATAAAATTGATATTTTTTTTAAACTTATGTCAATTGTGTTTATTATTTTTTAGAAGATGGTAACTAAAAAAAAATTCGGCTAAATCTAGCTCACATTTTAAAAAGTTAAGTGCTTAAAAGTATTGGGGCACAATTGTGTAAATATTTTCTCTTTTTACACAATCAAACTTGAATCTAGATAGTATGATATCGGTGTCATATGACAATAACTTCAAAACTGATTGGATAGACTTCAAATGACTAATTCAAACCGTTCAAACAGATTTACTTTATGAGTTAATGCTTTTACATGCAGAAAAAAAAATCGAGTTATTTTAGTATCAAGTCAAGCAGACAAAAATGTTAAAAAATAATTAAAATTAATTTAAAAAATATCACATTTGACTGCTTGACTTGATACTAAATAAATTTGAAAAATTAATTTTTTTTAATGTAAATGCATAACTAATAAAGTAGATCGGCTTAAATAGTTTGAATTTACTGTTTGAAATTAATTCGATAGATTTTTAAAGTTAGTGCTATATAGACTAAAATGACACCGATAACGAGTTACTTGTAAAATTTCAAAAATATAGTGTGCAATCTCAAATAATCAACACCTCTAAGTATCTAACTATAGATCGGCCACTCTTGGTGGGGATGTATATATCTGAGCCATCTCAAATCATCAACGCATAGACCCATGTGCAATATCAATGGCGCAGTTACATGGAAAATTTCAAAAATATACTTCTAATTTTATATTTTTGTCAAGAAAAATATTAAAAAAAATACTCAAGACAAAAAAAAAGTAAAAAATTTTACCTACTCCTGAAAATATTACTTCAAAATATAATTCTATTTCTATTTTTTTCTTAGAAAAAATATAAAGATATACTTAATATTTTTATGTCCTATCATACTATAAAAATAGGAAAAATTGTGAAAATGCCTCTGCAAAATCTTCAAAATGTGAGAATGCCACTACAAATTTCAAAATTATAGAAATGCCACTCTAAAATTTCATTAATTGTGAAAATGTCATTCTTATACAATTCTTATACTATTTTTATAAAAAATAATCTGAAAAATTATATTTTAGAATACGTATTTTCGTATTTCCAATTATACCCTTGAAGTGAAATTAAGAAAAAAATGGCCTCCTCCAGTCTCCGATTATTCCCGTGAGCCCTTTCCACTATGTCCCCGACTCTCCTCTCCACTTCGTCTCCGTGGAGACTCTCCTCTCCTCTCCTCTCCACTCTCTTCTCAGATTCCAGGTTTTCTCTCTCTCTCTCTCTCAGATTCCAGGTCAAAGACGAACAGTTCAACTCATACCTGCGGAGCATGATGCTGGTGGATGACTCATGGGACAACCTAGCAAGGTATGTAGCTATATTCTAATAATTTGCCCTTTTTTATGGATAGGATCACTCGACAATCTCAAATATTACTTCTAAACATACAAGTTATAATCTTCCTTAAGTGAATGCTTAGAAACCTGAGTTGGTTACTTCTGGATTTGTTGATTTATTTAATTTTTGTCACCTTGTGTAACCCTTGACCTGATTTCTCAAATTTGTGAGTTGGTTGCTATTGCCTTGCTTCTTCCTTCAACTCAAAATTCAGAGTTCTTCTTATTACCTCTATTAATTTGTATACTGGTAATTTATCCTTGTAATTTGCATACTCCAAATTCAGAGTTCTTTTAAATTACACATAATTGATGCTACTTGCAAATTGGAAAGCCACCCCAGTACCACTGGTACGCCACTGATCAGACCGGACTGGTATAGAAGAAAGACTGGTACGATGCTTAGGTGCTTGTAGAACAACGGACTGGTACAGATGAACTGGTACGCTGACAAGAGGACATCGGACACTGAACTGGTATGCTGAAATGAGAGAATAACATACTGATACGCTGACATGAGGTATGTGTTCACACTGGAGCAGATTTCTAGTGCCCTCATTCTCCAAGAGGTGCAATGTAGATATAGCTTGGTGTGAAGGAGAGCGTACCGGCACAGTTGGAGACCACAAAATTATAAATGTAATGTTGTATGTGAAACTTTGATTCATCAATGAGAGCATATTGTGCTTTTCTGATAATTGTGTACTTATTATTCTTTTTTATAATTGTGTGTGTAAAATGCATTGGTACAAACTCAGGATTTGTGGTATAGATTGGTATGAGCTAGGAATATTTGAATTAACTTTGACGAAGATACATAACTATCTAAAATTACAGGGATGGGCTTTGTGCCATCTGACCCCAGTCAATATATTCCTTACAAATAAAAAATTCAAACATTGACGATGATTCATAACAATTGGAACGAACAGGCAAAACTTATGCACATGCGAGACCATACATGTTATATAAACTGTTGTTAATACCTTCACTCAAACCACCTCTCTACTAAGCATAATCAAAAGAATACAAAAGCTTCAAAAGAAGGGTCATCAAATAGTGGGACTCCATATGCAATTTACAGAGATCATCATCTATGAAATTGAGCTAAATAAATTGTGCGCAAAAAGAATCGAGCTGAAGATGCTAATACCAGCATGTATGCCAGAATCTGCAAACAAAATAAAATATGTTTACTAATGTAAGATATAGTAGTAAACACCTTTAAATGCAATTGCTAATTGTACTGTATATGAGTTTTTAAAATAGTGGAAGTCAGTAACTCAGCCAATTTACTTAACAGAGAATTACTGGTTTTAGGGGCATGTTGTGAGAACATAACAGACAGAACAACAGTATCTCGATTTGCAAAATCTAATCAGCTTCTTTAAACTTTTTTTTTTAATAAAAGAACAAAAAAAGACTAGATTAAATACTACTGTGAGAATGTACTGGCAATTCTCTATTTGAAAATAGAAATTTCCAAGACGAAAATTGTTTAGAAAACTGATTTTTATTTTTTCTAAATTTGTTACAAAATAAAAATTCCAACCAGGTCTTATATTTTGAATAAAAAATCAAATCCAACCAAGTAGAGAACGAGTTGGGCCTTGAGCTGGACGATCAACACCGTGCCAACTCCTTGATCACCTTGTGCTTCTTCGGCAACAGTGTTGACTTGGTCTTCCTTCCACCTCTCGCAATGGCGCGGCCATCTCTCTCGCATGAATAGGAGGCAGTGGCTGGTGGGTCGAGAAGGGCGGGGGTGCGGATGTGAGCACCGATCGGCAAAGCTGGGACCGGTAAACAACCTTCTCTAACCTTTCTTCCTGTCCAAGCAGTACAAAAAGGAAAAAAGTGAAAACTGGAAGAAGTGTAAAATACAATAGTAATCGAAAGGAAAAATGATTATTGCTTAATCCTCAAATCTTGTTTTGCTCAGTTGTTCTGTTGAAACCATGCATAGACCTCCATTGCCAAATATCGCAGTTCCTTTTGACTTATCTCGGAAGATTCTGATACATCTCTCTCCAAATAACAAAACAAGCAACAATTTGCAGTCTTTGGATGTATTTGTCTCTTGAACTGAGTATACATTTTATGAAATTTCCCTGTTGTAAAACCAAATTATTTTCCAGATGAATGAAATTTCTTGTTTTATATATGGTCCCTTTTCCATTGCCCAGCCCCCAGCAAAATTATATGGCGATCATTAGTTTACCAAATTTCCAATTTCCTTTTTACAACGGAGTGCAGGGCAGTGGGTTAACTTACAACTGTCAACCAAAATCCCATTTGTTAAAGAACAAAAAATAATAATAATAATAATAATAATAATAATAATAATAATTTTCACAAGTTCTATGCAAAACCCATTCGACCTCGTCTTAATTTCCTATTCCCCCCTCTATACACCTGCCATCAAATAAACAATAAAAATTGCCCATATACCCGGCCTCAATTATCACTACCTACAATTACAAACACCCCCCTAAGAAAATACACATATGTATTTACATATCACTCCACAAAATCCTCATTCCCCGTGCCATAATTCAGCAAAGCAAACTTAACATGCAACCCGATCTTGCCATTTTCTTTAACTAGCTTGGCTGCTGTTACCATCCAATGGCCTGGTATATCATGAGGTCCACGTAAAACCTCTGACATGTCCACAAACTTTAGTAATTTCCTATATTGTACTGGTACAGGCGGGCCATCAGGGTAAACCCCTGAGTTAAGATGTGCTGGTTCATGCTTTGGAGCCATGGTATTCTCCTTTTGCATGAATGGAGTGCTGAGAGTGGTACTGATAGTACTCAAAAAGCTCCCCTTTTGGGATGCGGCTGGCGCACGGGCCCACTCAGTCTTCCTAATGGTGCAGTTTGGGAGATGCGAATAAAGGAGCCTCAAGTGTAGAACCTTCCGGGACCACGTGCCTTTTGTCACTAATTGTGCACCAGTAACTATGAAAACACCATCAGTAACCCTCTTAAGCCATACTGGATCGTGCTTTACAACTGAAGTGCAAACACATGAGTAACGTTTCCATGAGACTGGCTCGATATAGGCTGCATCAGAGTCTTCGGACCCTTGCCATTGAGGACTCATTTGTGGGGGCAAATTGGGGCTTGTTAGCATGCTTGGGATGGATGAGAGGTGTTGTACATGGATAGCAAGGCGGTTGCATTTCCTCCCCTCTAGGTATAACCGGAGACCAACAACCGGTCTATTTTCACTCGAAACCTACAATGCACGATAGAGGGTTTATTACAAAGGTTGAGAAAGAAAACTTCAAAAAACCAGTTTTTCTTAATCAGAATAACAGTACCGCAACACAGACGTATGTTTCACACCAGCTAGACAAACCTAAAAGTTTAAATTAACTGATCATGCAATCAAATTGATAGATCCAGCAGGACTCATTAAAAAAATAATAAAATAAAATTTTTAACCTACCAATGTTAATTTCATCTTACCACCTAACTAGGCAGGGCTAAAAATTAAGTGATAAGAGATGAGCATTGCTGCATTATGACAATTAAGGAAACTCAATATGAAAATTGTCAAGATCCTTTAGATCAATAAGCATCATCATGGAGTACCTGAGAAGTGCTAACTTGGAGTTTTGGGCCAAGACATCTAAACTGGAGAGATGGATAAGAAGCTCTCCTTTGCTGGGGCCCAAGCGCTAGATCATTGAACAGAGGGGCCCACTGAAGAGGTACTTGGAACTCCAAGAAGTACCGCAAATCTTCGATATCAGGTTTATCTGGTTATTTCAGAATTAAATAAAAAATTTAAGTATAATTCTCCATAGTGAAGCGACTACATATCAAGGAGTGCTCTTTCATACCACTTCTGGGCCATTCTTATACTCACACGAGATATGCATTTTTTTTCCTATTTCCATATTATATTCATTTACTTGCATAGCATCATAATAAAAATCATCATAAACATAGCGACTACATATCAAAGTGTGTTCTTTGGAACCACCTCTGTGTCTATCTTGAACTCATACGAGAATAAATATCATTATTATTACTATCATTGGAGGTGGGAGGTGATAAATTAGATCAGAAATGTTTTTCTTTTCTTTTCTGCATGTAAGTAAACTTAAGGTTAAACAAATTGTGCAGGTTAGTTCTGATTGGAAAGTTGGTAATGGTACCCTAGTTAGGTTTTGTTGAATAGGTGGTGTGGTGATATATCTTTGCATAATGAATTTCCACACCTCTTTCAAATTGCATATCAAAAGGAGGTTCTAGTTTCTGATATTTTTTAATGATAATGCAATTAATCTTGCGTTTTAAAGGCAATTGAATGATCCAGCACTTAGTGACTGGAGAGATTTAGTTAGTCAGTTTGCAAATTTTTCTTTGAGTGAGTCCATGGATCAAATTTTGTGGAGATGGACATCTCATGGGCAGTTTACAGTTAACTCTTTATACAAGTGGTTGGAGTTTGGTGGAGTGCCAAACAATAGGTTTAATAGTATTTGGCAGGCCAAAATTCCATTAAAGGTGAAGGTATTTTTGTGGTTAAACAAAATAGGGTTCTGACTAAGGTAAACTTAGGGAAGAGAGGATGGACAGGTGATCAGAAGTGTGTTTATTGTAATGAATTGGAGTCAGTTGACCATTTATTTGTTTCTTGTCATGTGGCCAAATCTCTTTGGAATTGGATTGCTAATTTCAACAGGTTTTATTTTGAGGAATTATGGGAAATAGACTATTGTATACCCTTGAAAGATGCTAATTTAGTGGAAATAATTAGAGGTGCAGTTTTATGGTCTCTACGATTAGATAGGAATAGAATTGTGTTTAAAGACAGCAGAATACATGAAATTCAAGACTTAGGTTCAAAGATTATACCAACTGCTTATTTTTGGGCTTCTCAACAAAAGGTAGATTCAACATCTCAACTCAAATTAATTTTTCCTTGTGATGTGAAGGACCTGATAGGTACTACAGTGGTAGTTTTCATGGAGGAAGTACAGGATATAATCCGTATGCTTGGAGCAAGGATAGATTTGGATGGTGAGGATGCCACTCAGTCTCAAAAGTTGCTGTCTCCAAGAATTTCTTGGTTGTTAGGGACCAGATTGCTTATTTGTCTCTATTGGAACTTTTGTTGTTTTACAGGGTCTGTTTTGTAATTTGTAGGTCTTATGGTTGTAATATGTTGGATTGTTGACAGGTTAGTTTTTGGATGAAGATCATTTACTGTTTAGTTTTCATATCAATGGAAATCAGTGGCCTAAGTCCACTTCTTTCAGAAAAAAGAAGAAGGTAAACTTACAGCGAAGATAAAGGTTGATAGCATGGCTGAGATAGCCACTGCCTTGGACACCCGTCAGAAGAGCAGTAATAGGCACAAATTTAAATGCTATGGCATCGGGATTTGCAGAAACTGTTTGAAGCCAACTGGAGTGGCTAGGCACATGCACATCACCTCCTCTTTTAGATTTAATTACAGTTAGGCCCTGTTACATGTTCCATCATACAAGATTATAATTACAAACACCAATGTAAAACAGCAAGATTTTCATCTGAAGCACTGTAAAGTGCTGCATAGTGTCATTTTAGGGTTTTCCCTGTTAATTATTTCTGACTCCATAGAGCCTAAACCACCCCCCCTCCTTGCCACCGCAAAAATAAAGAGAGAAGATCAAAATAAATAATAATAACAACAGGTGACCCCTACAACTTGCAAAAACTGGCAATGGGTATAATACCAGTCAGACCAAATACAGTGTGTAATTTTGGTATGGAAATTCACTAGTTCATCTAAAACAGTACATTTACCAACCAATCCTGGAACCAGGATGAACGACGGAAAGAATTAAAGCCTCGAATTACAGTTTAATCAGTTACAGCTACGTTTTATAATTGATGATCATACAGTATATTCAGTTAAGCCTCGAATTACAGAATATTAAGCTTACATCCTTGTTAGAAGTTTCTGAATAGCTAGATAGTTGCATGTAATTTGTTTGCAAAATCCGAACGAATACTTCTGGAACCTATATTTCAAACAAAAACAATCATATCATACGAAAGAATGATAAATTAATAGGTAATATCAAAAAGAAATACAAGTCAGGTTCAGCATGTATATATCAGTTGCTACCAGAGGCATGCTGGTCATATACCTGTATGACTCTTTTTAATTCTCAAGTTTGTTTTCAGTTGGCACCCTACTGGTCAGTTCTGGAATTGTTACAGGACCCATCTAGTTCATTACCTGACTTATCCCTCTTGACTATACAGAGACAGAGACAGTACTGCTAGCAGTCAATATCAACCATGTGCCAGAGTTATGTACTATAACCTTTCTACATCCACCATATATTTCATGCCATATTTCTTTAGGTCTGGTATTGTTGTAAACCAAGTGGAACAGCAATACTTCATTATGCAAACAAAAAACATGAGCAAATAAAAAAGTAAACAAGAAGGTTGATAAATGCACCTTATTCTTGCCTTCTCTATTTTGACGGTGAACAGGAGAGAGGCCTGTTCCGTCTTCGAACAAAATATTGCCGAGGTCTTCTAGATGCATCTTCAAATCGGCTGTGGATACATGCGAAGAATGGGTTTGCCTGACACAAACCATATCTTGGCCTCCAATTGATAAACCAACTATGATGTGGGTCCCATATGTCTGTATAAACCTGAAATGTAACATTAACACTACATGTCATCTTATCTAGCTGACAAATGTAGAAATGATGAGATTGCCGGTACAGTTCTAATATCAGATGACCAAGTAATTTATCAAAATGTGACAGCTTATGTTTTTGCATCAGTTATAGCATGCACTTGTACTGCTAATAGGTCCAATAACAGAAACCTGTAGCAGGTGGTATCTAATGGTACCGATACCAGTGGTATGTCTGGCCCCAGTACATGGTTGCACAGAGATGGTATGGGACCAGGTGATACTGATTGGTACACTATAGTGTCACAGTCCTCGCCTTGACCTATTTTATTGGACTAAAAATAGCCAAAACGCAGGTACATCCCATTTGATATATCAGTCATGGTATTCTAGTGAATTAATTGACAAAAAATCCAATATAAAGAAGACAAATGAAGGTTTCATAGCTTGATTGAACAAAAGAGGGCTGGTAGCAAATTAGGCAATCATTGACTGGCAACATACGAAAGGGGAAACAAAAATGGTACTCTGCCAGTATTTAATTGTACGAAGTACCAAGTGCCACAGCTTGGCACCAGTACATGGCTGTAAAAAGTGTGGGTAACACCAGATCATACTGATCAGTAGAGGACAGCATCAAAGCCTTTGCCTTGACCTAAATTATTGGACTAACATAAAGAAAAACCAGGCGCACTCCATTCAATAAATTGGTTGTAGTATTCTTGTGATTTTTAATGGAAAGTAGTCCAGTATTTAAAAAAAAAAGAATTGAAGGATCGATGGCTTGATTGAACAAAGAAGAGCATTCACGGATGGATTAAACAAGTCAAAATAGTTCATGGTCATAGACCAATTTCAAATTTTAAAATCTAAAATTTCTAACCTGGCAAGAGCAACTGGGTCCCAGTTGGGGGGAACAGCCTTTTTAACTTCATGTCGAAGAATTAGAGGAGAAGCTCTTAAATGTAAATTGTACAAGCAAATGAAATTTCCATCAAAAGCCAGGTGTTTGGTCTCTTTGGCATCCTCTAACCATGCACCGGTAAGGTCAAATAAGGAATTAAAAAGACCCGATGGCACCTTTCCTGGTACTGAACAACCCTGATTAATAAGCTCTGACATCTGCCAAAAAGCAAATTAAATATAAATCATAAGCTACTGCTGTATAATCAAAACGATTTTCTGATATTATTTGGTTTTTGTCATTCAAATGTATAATCAGGTATGATTTTGGTGTTAAAATAAAGTTAATTCAGCATAATAAAACATCAATCAGACAGATAGGTACCGAACAGTCCTGGTTTGGTGCTAACCGCATCTCTAATTATCCTTAGCATGCAACCAAAGGATTATTAAACAAGTTTTAAAATGGATATGCAAAATAAGACCCACATGTCAGAACTGTAAGTAAAACAACAAATGGAAAAGAAAAACCAGTATAGCAATACAAACCTGATTGAATTCAAGAATATCAGACTGGAACCGCATGCGGTCACCCTTGTCACACCCGATATCACGCGACACCCGGCGAATGGTGGTCCCCCCTGGGATGGCCACATCATGCAAACTTTTGTCATCTAATTCCACCAACCTCCCCCTTTTCCCTTTGGCAAATCTCAATCTAAAATCATTTGCCAAGTCGAAGCCTCGGCCGAGAGCTGCCAGAGCTGCTTCTGCTATCCCATCTGCCACTGGCATATCTAATTCTTCCATGTTTTCTTTTCTTTTGTCTAAATTCAGTGTATGTATCTCTAATCTCTAGAGGAGATGAGCAGGAAACATGTGCTTATGTGATTTTTTTTGTTTTACCTCTCCTCTCTCTGTACTAATACTATACAGCAATGAATTGGAGGTGTACAAGAAGCACCTTCTTTTGATTTGATTGTGCTGGGTTGGTTGACTAATGAATAATTGAGACGCCAAGAACAAATTAATATATGAAAAGATTGGGTATTTGTATATATATTACTAGATACTGCTATTTGATTAGAGGGAGAACTTGTTGAATTAGCAGTAAGTACTATGGAGAGAGAGAGAGAGAGAGAGAGAGAAGGGAGGCTTGTTGAGTCTTGACTAGAAACTAAATAGAAAGAATAATAAGAATTGAGGTTGATGTATCCTTCTCCTTCTTGGGGATGGGGAGGGAGGCTTGTGGAGGCTTGGAATGAATTTAAGATTTTGATGCCTTTGAAAAAGATATATAATATAATATAAAATAAGACAAGGGGAGGGGAGGGGAGGTGTCATGGGAGTGGAGACGGAAAGAGAGTGTAAAAACTGAAAACAAATGGATTGCCAAGTTTGTTTGTTTTTTGTGTGAGAAACGAGTTTGTCCAATCAGCAATCTACATCTGCCTTTTTAATTAGTTCTTCTGTGCTCAACATTTTTGTCTATTTTTGTATTGTCATATATAGCATAAACAAGGGATGAAGGGAAGGGACATTCCCATTAAGAAATGCATTTGAATTTGAACGAGGGAGATTAAGAAAAAGCAGGTACACAGAAGCTTTAAAGGAGTTAAGCACAAAGGATCCCAACTCTTAAGAAAAAAAAAGATAGAGAAAGCAGCGTGGGGGCCACCGTAGCGTAGCAGGAAAGACCGACCGGGAAGGAAGGTGAAGGCGGATGCTGAAGGTCAACAAATAGTGGGGTCCAGAGGGAGGTTGACCGCCGTAGATATTTGAAGTTCCTTTGCTACTGCGGTACTGCCTATTGCTAGAGACCGACCGGACCGGGCCCATTAATTACAATTACAATTACTACTGTACCGAACCGAGTGCCTAGCCCTATCCTAGTGCACGCTTTAGACTTTTTTAAACAACTTTTGTTGATTTTAAGACTTCACACAAAGCATTTCATGCGCTGTATGGAGTCAAAAATGCTGCTCTGTTAATAAATCTTTACCTCCGCCTCCGCCTTCTCTCCCAGGATTCTATGGTAGTAGGTGGGTCATGGGTGGATGGCGGTTGGTTCCTCACTTCCTTCTTTAAATTTACGAATTTATTACATCATTTTGATTAGTCAATTCTGTTGTGAGCAACTTAACTTCCATCCATCCCCATCCTATATATACATTTCTAATTCTACTTGACACGGCAGGTTCGATATATATATATATATGCAATAACCCTTCGATTTAAAATTAAGAAATGGTTGAAATTTATCTAAAATAGTTAGTTCAATGAATTCTGCATTAATTATTGGAGCAGTGCTAATCAATCGTTTCCGACATTCAAGTCCTTGGCTTTGATTGCGCCGTGTCTAATAAACCTAAATGCATTTTCAAATTATATTCGGATCCATACTCAGAACTCATAGGCTCAGAGTCAGATTATTTATGTTAGGTATTTGTAAGAATCGAATCATTTATGTTCTAGATATAGGTCGACTTGGGTTATTAGGATAAATTGTTGGGGAATCATAAAGGCCAAATAATTACGCGTTATCTAGAGATCAAACAATTGCATCTCATCTAAGGATCAAACACTTACATTCCGGAGAAAGAGAAACAGTTCTCCACTTTAACCTAAGGACCGTCATATGCCAAAGAGATCCAAAATATAAATCTGAAGTGCGAAACATAATACATGATTCCATGCCGTTTGTCATGAAATATCCAAAGTCTTGTAAAGCAAGCCGTCTCCGTAAGCACGAGATAAGTCTTTCTCGCCTTTTGTCGTCAGGTCGAGGAATAAGTCTTCCAAGACAGCAATGTGTGGTCCTTAAGAAATCATCTCCAAATTTTCTAATGAAATTTTCTTCTCTATTCTTTGATGGTAGAAGAAGAACAAAATGCACACAGAACTGTATTTTTCTTAAGAGAAAAATATATGTTCAGTTTCTGTGTTTTTCTTAGTTACCTTGTGCCTTGGAAACCAATCTTTATATATAATAACATTTATGGTTATCTGCCAAATTGAAAAAAATATAATGTGATGTGCATCAAAAACTGTGCTGGAGCATCAAAAGCTGTGCGACTGCATCGATATCCGTGCAGACAGCACAACCCTCCATAAAGGCAAATTTCTGATTCAATCCATCAATGATTTGATCTTTGCCTAAATTGTTCTACACATTTATGTACAACATCTTAATGAATATATTAATTGTCTATTACCTTATTTGATTATTTTAATTGACAATCATATATGACAGTAAACAATCCATAATTAGATTACATATATGCTCAAAGTTGGCATTAAATCCAACGAAGTTGGCAATAAATCCAACATAAATTACAATTGCCAGTTTTTTTTTTTTTTTTTGGGGGGGGGTGGGGCAGTAAAATCCGTTGGTGATTTTATTAATTTAAAGAGTTACAAACCACTGTTTTTGACAGTAAAATTGCTAGCTTTGTATTGGCCCAATTTTAGCTAGATAATTGGAGGTTGTAATATGAAATAAATTTACTAAATTTGAAAGTAGGGGTGTGAATTTAATATCTTAAACTTAGAGCGCTCATGATGTGAACCATGCATTACTAGAACTCACTCATGATACTTATAAAATATGCAACTGATTATTACAGAATTCATATTATTTAATTATGATAGAATGTCTACTTATCTATATCTATAAATTTGTTAGAAATTAAGTTGAGAAATAATTAAGTACAATTGGGAGATGTTGATTTGATTAAATTCAATTAGCTTTGAAGGCTCGGGCAGGAGATATTGATTTGACGATCGAGTTGAAGATATTGATTATTAATTTGTTGGATCAGATTCAGATATATCCCAATTAGCTTTTGGATAATTAATCAAGTTGGTCAGATCAAAATCAATTGTGCTATGCTACGGCTACGAGTTGGTCAAATCAAAATCAATGACTTAACTTTTGCTGAAAAAGATTTCAAGTTGACTCGGAATTAATTAATTAATTAAAGGGTAACCATTGGTAAACTATTTACATCCTAGTTAGCTAGCTAGTCGTAAAACATTTGATCAATGCATGCCATAAAACGACACTTGCTATATATGGGTTCATACTACTTGTGTTAAAGTTTAAATAATCTATTCTAATTTCTAACAGTTAAATATAATCTCCATATAAAAATATACTTGCAGATTAAATTTTGTATTTTTTTTAGAATTTTATTACTATTTTTAAATAGATAGAAAATGATTGTTTTTGAATGGTTCATAATTTTCAAATCCAGTGGTTTTCTACATATCTAGAAGAAAAAAACAAAAATTTAAAAATGTATAAAATTCAGTTTGCAAATCGCTGCGTAATATGCATATTAGCACAGCCTCACTCTAAATTTTAAGATATTTCTTGTAAATTCCCTTACAAAGAGTCTCGACTATTAAATACTACTCCATAGAATTGGTTGTCTTAATATATATTAAGGTGCACAATTTAATTTTAGTTCAAAATAGCTAAACACTCAACTAGAATGCACATTTATTTATGAATTCAATTCAATTCAGTATAGTTGTTCATAGCTGTCATTCGTTATGACCAAAATTAAAATACTCTTTTGACATCAATCAATAATTATTTTGTAAACCCTCGAAATTATTCTAAAATAACAATTCATTCCAATCAGAACTAATGCTCGCTGGACTGTGTGGTTATATATATATATGAGTAAAGCTAATATACACTTAAGTGTACCAAGTGTACCGTACACTTAACCTTAGGGCCATCAGATTTCTTTAAAAGTCGTGCTACCACGACTTTTAAAGAAATCTGACGATCATAAAGTTAAGTGTATGGTACACTTAAGTGTATATTAGCTTTATTATATATATATATATATATATATATAGAGTTAGGCTGGGGTGCTATGGATAGCATAGTGGCCTCTATGCTACGGCTCAATATTCGAGTTTTCAAAATCCAAACGGTCGATCCGAACCGTTCATCTTATTCTCCATATTAATATCTGCTTGGAGACCAAATTTTATAATTTTCTGAATTTTTTTACTATTTATTAAGCCACTTTGAAAATCGCTAATCCAACGGTTTTACTGTTTTGTGCAGCCACCGTTGGATCAACAATTTTGTAAAATACTTAATAAATAGTAAAAAAATTCAGAAAAATGTAAAATTTGGTCTCCAAGCAGATATTAATATGGAGAATAAGATGAACGGTTCGGATCGACCGTATGAATTTTGAAAACTCAAATATTGAGCCGTAGCATAGAGGCCACTATGCTATCCATAGCAACCCAGCCTAACTCTATATATATATATATACACGTACTATGGCATGCATCATGTCGTCGTCAGGCCAACGGTAAATATATATATATAGCTCCTTAATTACTTTGGATCGCAATACATATTCCTAATTTAATACTCTGATCTAAATCCACAAGGATAAAATCTGCGAATTTTAAATTTGTGTTACATTATTAATTGTGAGATCCGCCTACAAATCTTCAAATCTTAATAACTTATCATATTCATATCCAACACCAACAGAATCAAATGCAAAATCCTATATCACTTTCTAAAATTATAATATTAACAAAAAATATAGGAATTGAATTGAATTTGTCTAAAAGACTTTGAATAAGCCTCATTCAAAGCTGGATCTAAACCGTGTAATATGCATTAGGATTAGGATTTGTGTCAATATATTTAAAACTTAATAAATTTAAATGGTTATATAAATATAAATATTATGTGCGAATTTTAGTACAAATCCTTTAAATACGTACGCACCGAAGATTAATGAATTGTTAAATATATCTCGATGGGAAGAATACAATCAATTAATCCATTGATCGATCATTGTAGTTGCTAGCATTCATGCATCTTCTTAATATATTTCTTAATTCCATTGGATACAAGCTGGGATGCTACTGGCTCCTTGTTTATTATAGTTAGTACTTAGTGGTGCTTCTTTTTTTTTAAAAATTAATTTATGTCATTTGTTGGATTCATGCCTCGTCGTGCTGTCTGTTCATATTTGTCGCAGTGCATTCAATTTTTTTTATATGTATTTCTTATTCATAAATAATTACAAATTAGTCAATGCATTCAATTATTTTTAGGCAGTTATTTATTGGGTCATACAGTCATACGTACAGTATCGATTGATTAACCGACCGTAAACTTATAATTAATTAATTAATTAATTAATTATATATCAATTAATTACTTAACAATACAATAATATATAGTCCGACGAATGGTAAGATGCAAAATGCAATTAGGTTATACATGCTAGTGGAATATTCCCCACAAAAGAGAAAAAAGAATCACCGAATTTGCTGTCCAAATTAAATATGAAACCTAGGTAAGGTAAGGTTGACGTAGAAAACTAACCAAAGTAAAGGGGAGCAACCAGCTTTTCAAAAATATATAAATAAAATACCGGTCGACATCGACGACATGTACTCAAATTTATGAATATTTCTAGTACCAATTCACACATCATATCATATCATGGAGACGACACCTCCAAAGTTATTCATTAAAAATATTAAAGGGACCAGCCTTAAACAAAATATTTACCCCCTTTCAACACTGTAAAATTTCAAAAAGAAAGCACGACATTTACCTAAAAGATACTCAAAAATTAATTTCCTTCTTGCGTGTGAAATACCACGGGATGTAATTCTATTTAGGATAATTGTAAGAGTTAGGCTGGGGTGCTATGGATAGCATAGTGGCCTCCCGTGCTACGGCTCAATATTCGAGTTTTCAAAATTCAAACGGTCGATCTGAACCGTTCATCTTATTCTCCATATTAATATCTGCTTGGAGACCAAATTTTACATTTTTCTGAATTTTTTTACTATTTATTAAGTATTTTACAAAATTGTTGATCCAACGGTGGCTGCACAAAACAGTAAAACCGTTGGATTAGCGATTTTCAAAGTGGCTTAATAAATAGTAAAAAAATTCAGAAAATTATAAAATTTGGTCTCCAAGCAGATATTAATATGGAGAATAAGATGAACGGTTCGGATCGATCGTTTGGATTTTTGAAAACTCGAATATTGAGCCGTAGCATAAAGGCCACTATGCTATCCATAGCACCCCAGCCTAACTCTAATTGTAAATCTGTGTAGTTCTAACTTTTAACTACTTTTGTATTCAAAAAAAAAAAAAAATGATTTTCACTCACATTTTTTTTTCTTTGATCATTCTCGTTCATTTTTCCGATAATCTGTGATGAATTTTGCAAATCTAAAAATACAAACATTTTTTACTCGATTTTATCTTTCAAATGAGATACATAAAGAAATATTTTTGAGTTTTTCATATCGTTTTTTTTTTTTTGGTAAAGTAAAAGTGTAAAACCAATGAGCACTATTTAAATATTTAACACAACTACTTTTAACGATTGTATACAAATGTTTAAATGCATCATACTACATGATCAACATCAGAGGTTTAAACTATTGAATATAGTAGTTTAAATGATAATACCAGAGGTTTTAAAGGTTGTATAATGAGATTTAAAAGTTGAAAAATTTAAAGTGCTCATGGAATTTACTTAAAAAAAATGATTTCAAAATAACTCAAAAATATTTCTTCATGGATCTCATTTGAAAAAGAAAATAGAGTACAAAACGCTCGTATTTTTATATTCGTAAAATTAATCACGGATTGTCGAAAAAATGTATGAGAATGATCGAGAATTTTTTTTAAAAAATGGGTAAAAATGATCTTTCATTTTTTTTACTTGAAGTCAAAAATAGTTAGGAGTTAAAACTACACAGATTTGAAATTTTATTGTTTGCATATAGAGGTTTAAATGCTTGTGAATATCATTTTAAAATGTTATAAATAAAACATTAAAAACTTGAATATGGAGATTGGAAAGGAAGTTAAACAAAATTGGAAGACTTTTTCTGTTAAACCAGTTGGAAGGACACACTCGGATATGATAATTTGGGGATCAGAACATTTCTCTTCTGTTTATTATGTTTTAATTATGTTCCGAATTTAATGTTTCATATGTTTATTTCAGGAGGCGGCGTGGTATATATAGTTGGATAAGATATATTGCCATTTTGAAAGGGTGAAAATGAAAATGATCTGTTTTAGAATTGTTTTATCAACGGAGGAACAAGGACCGACTTACAATGCACTTCTATTAAATAATTTATAATAATTCAGATAGAATTTAGTCAACTATTTCTTTTTTCCTATAAATTTTTGTCAACTGATATTTTTAAGAGAGAATCTGAGATAAAAAGGAATCATGATTCTAGAAGCCGTTGAGAAAAGTTAATTTTTGCAAAATCATCTAGGCATTTGACGTTTAGAAATATTATATTTGACCATTATATTCTATATTTTTCCTCCAAAATCATCTAGGCATTTTTAGTCTAATTTTTTTAAAAGAAAAATAAATGCAACTTGTATTTATTTTGCCAAAAAATAGTGTACGTTCAAGTAGTGAGTTTCAAAATTCAAAAAAGTTATTAATAGCTGTTGTAACTTGTTTTGACATACAAGTAATATATAATTGTGAACACACGAGTGAAACTAAACAATTAAGATTAGAAAGCTAAAAAATTTATGTAGAATAATTTTATTTTATAAGAAGATTGAAAAGTACCGATGCATGCAAAAATTATAATATTAAACGAATAAAATTACAATTTTTCAATTTATGGAGGTTAATTCGTTTTTCCCTTCAATACGATCATCATACCATGTGTAAGAATAATTTAATATTGAAATAAATTCATTTCATTTCAATTCGTACCCCGTGTAACATATTCATCTAAATTTCAAACTTGCAAGTTGCAACTGTTCACACAAAAACGTATGGTACAAAGTTTCAGTACAGTAAATTGTACCTTTTAAATCTTAACTTTACTTTCAATTCAGACTGCAAGTGCACAATTCTATCGTGTAGTATAATCAATTATCAATTCTTGATGGGCCATAGCACAGTTCGATAGAAAACAAATTAAAAATTTCCACAATATCACTGAATTAATATTAATTTCTTACTCGACGTAGATTAAAAGAATTACAAAATTTCAAGCAATATTATTGAGTTAAATCATTTCATTTGCTATGAAAATACATGTCATGTCAAGTAATTTAAATTGAGTGATTTGAATTTATAATTTTAAGTGATATATTCCACAATATTAATTTTCCGCTTTGGTTATAAATTTTAGTGAATTAATTAATTAAAGTACGTAGTAGCTAGCTATATACAGCTGTACAAATACAATACAATTAATACAATGTCAAGAGAAAAAGGATTGATTATATATTTATATGTCGAAAATATCTTTGAACTCTACACGCATATATATTCTAAACAATATATCACCACATAATTAATAATGAGATCGATCGAGCATTAATTAATAGAATATATATATTGTGAAGTTTTATATCAAAAAGCTAGCCACCTTCTCTGCCAACTAAATATTTGATTGTGATGAATATATATATATATATATATATATATTAGGGTTCTCTTCTCTGCTGCAATTAATTAATTGCATGATGCTCGCATGATCGATGCATGTTAATTATAATTATAAACTTTAACTGTTTCTAATTATTCATAGATGCTGATCCGGTTCCGGTGTTGATGGACTTGAATTGCATGTAACAACAGAAATAGAATCACTGGACTAATATTAATTAATTCCCAACTTTTTAAAGCCACCATTTCACTCATTAATAATTCAATTACATTAATTCCTACCTGTCATAAATAATTAATTAGGATTCTTAATTTTCTCAATGGCAAACTTAATTAATTTATAGAGGTCATACATGAAATATATATAACTGAAGAATATGAACAATATATACATCTCGACTCGAATGAACAAAATAAAGCATTTGCTCTCCGTTTATATATGAATCAGATATTAGAAATTCAATATCATAATTAGGTAATTAATTCGGCTCCTCGAGGTTTACAGATAATAACAATCATTTAAATTATTCGATTTGGAATAAACTGTCATCTTATTTGCTGTCATTTAATTAACTATTGGGACGGGTATATATATATATATATATATATATATATATAAAAGCGGGGATCAAACTTATAATATGCGCCCATAGATTTAAAAAAGGAATTAAGTTAATCACTAGAGAGTAGAGAGTAAATTAAGATGCAATTAATGTAATCACAATCACCGTGCAAATCGATCCTTGATATCTGTTTTATATAATAATGATGATGATGATGTCAGGCTGACTTATGAATCTGGCAATTAAAATATGGAACATGTTTATTAAATATTGGGAAGCTATAATTACTTCTGTAACCCTGTAAAACCTCATAACATCACATGCATCCTGCAAAATATGAAACATGTACTTGTACAAAAACAAAACCAACGCAATCTTCATCATAAGACCATAATTATATTTCTACTTCCAACAAAATATATACTCAGTAAATTTTGAAAACTATTAAATAGATTTGGAGCGTGAACAAAAATAAATTATTTTAAATTTAAAAGGTTAGACAAGGATACACATGAAATTCTCCCTAATTAATGAAATTAAATTTGGCGTTAAAACTTGTAAAATTTGCATGCCCATCTAATTAATTTAGTAGATTTGGTTAGATTTTGCTTAATAATTAATCAACACGTAACTCCTTGAAATTTCCATGATGATAAAACATATATAATACACAAGTACAGATGAAGCCTCTTCAAAGGTTGAATATTAATTAATTCTCTCTTAATCAATTTTAATACCGTGCAAGTTGCCCACAATTTTCCGAGTCCAATAGACAATAGTAGCATCCATCCTAAACACTACTAGCAGATCCAACCTTAATTTTTTATTTCAAACTTGGCTTGTGCATTGAGGCATTGAGCTGAGCGGGTTGACGGGAAAACAACATAATATATAAAATATCTCCTTGTATTATTTTTTTTAAGTAGATTTCGTCTGATTTGTTTTGTTAATTAATAGGTTTGATGACTCCTACTAATCAAAGTCAACTGTTTGATTTGTCAGGTGTAATTTCGTTTGCGCTGGATAAAAGCGCATTGCGTTTAGAGTTTAGACTACACACCAGAGGAGCATATAAGATAGATTTCAAGCACACCGTCACCATGAGATGATCCATAATTTTCCCTAAAAGTAAAATGAGATTAATCCCAAGCCTTCAGGCAGGCTTCAGCCCATTAATATTTGTTGTGCATAGTGTTAAAGCCCAAATTAATATGTCCCCTGAAATGTGATTAAACATTTAGGTAGAAGAATTTGATAAATGGATTTGAGTTCTCTGAAAATTTATTGTGTCAGTGAAAAAAAAAAGTATGACAAATTCGAATCTAACAATCTGAAGCTCATTCAATAAGTCGTCTCCAGTGTAAAATGTAGATCAAGTACTGACTATAACTCTATAAGTGAATGGTAGCTGGTAGGTGGCATGATTTAGAGATATTGGGTCAGGATTCCTCAGTGATTAGTTGTTTAATTTTATGCAATAACAAAATGTTCTCTCAAATTTCATTAAATATACTGTTATAAATTTCAACATTTTTTTTTTAATTTTCTAAGATGTGTACGGTTTTCTATTTTAGTTCTTGCGTTCAATCATTTATTAATTTGTATTTATGGTAACATTTACCAGTATTTTTCTAGCTTAATGACTAGTGAAACAATATAATATATGACAGTGTTAGTTAATCAAATGATTTTGAAATTGCACCCGATTTGATTCAACAAATTTCGACATCGACTGTTATAGTATGTAAAGAAGATGAGGCATCAACTGCTTGCATTCTAGTGCCTCTGGCTCTTTGCCTAGTTATGAAAAAATAATAATAATAATTAAATCTGAAACTGCGCTCTTCATTCCGCCATTTAAAAAAACAATCTACATATATTTCATTCCACCATTTGTTTTTTTCATTATCGGTTCCATTGAAATACAGAGCTCCAACAAAACTAGTAGGATTATTGCCCTCACCCTAAATTTTGTAAATCTCCACATGCTTTAACCAAAAAAAAAAGAAGCTTGCTAAAAACTATCGTCCCAAATAATTTTGAATCAGATTCACTTATCAACCTCTTCAGGCCGCACGTTGGGACTTCATCTTTAATTCTTCACCACTAAATGTGAATTATATATAAATTTAGATTTGCACATCAATCATATTTATAAGAGATTACATATATTTCATATTTAATGGATGAATCTGATTTCTCAAGACGAACAAAGTACATGACAGTATCTTTCCAAAAATAACAAACTTGCTAATCCTTGTTAACTATTAACTATATTTCAATTAAAACAAGCTTGTATAATAATCTTATTGTACATACGTGTGCTAATATAAACTGTCAGCAAGAGTCCAAATTGATCGACTATTATCAGGACTGAAATTAAGCCAAGAAATTGCCCTCCCATGAATTATGTCAATTTATGTGAGAACCAAAAGCAGATTAGCAATTTAAGAAGCTAGGCCAACCGGACCTAACAATGCCATAACTCAAAAGATATTACAACCTCAAAATTCATCTATTATGACCCTCTTACATAGACATGTACCAATCGCTCATACAATAACCATATCAATATACACTCTATACCAAAATCTCACCAGTCCCACTCCAAATTAAACTAAAAAATACGACCCAAATAAAGTTAATACAAAAAATTGAAGTTTATGAGCCCCGCTAAATAGAAAAATAAGAAGAAAAAGAACGGAGAAAAAAATGCCTACAATAAATAGTGCTACAATAATGATAACAAACCACAGCGGCAGATAATAGAAACATCCCCCTTTGATGCTTCTATTATCACAACACCTTTCTTGTGAGAAGGGAAAATTGCACACTATTTTGTAATATTTTCTGCTGACCTCAAAGTCACATTTGAAAGGGAGACCAGCCGATCATGAAGCCATTGACAGACAAAATGCAAATACTTGGATCGACATAACGATATCCGGTATTCACTCAATGGAAATACTTGTAACAGAGCTGCTGTTACTCTTATGGGCATTGTTTGCCTTTTCCACCTTTTCTTTCTCAATTTCCACGCGTCTCTTATCTGCATGCTCGGCTACCCCACTAGCTAAAGCCTGGTAATGGAAATCTAGGGTCTGCATAAGCCCCTGAAACCTAGCAGGATCGGATGCTTGCACACCTGAGAGCACAAAACAATTCAATTGATTCCAGAAATTCATCTATCCAAGATTCCAGAAAATATGCAATGAATGTCACTTGGCCATGTTTCATGGAAAGAAAATTCAGTATCTCCAAAAATAAGAATATGCCTGTTTGGGCATCTTTTAGCATAATTCAAAAAAGTGGTCAACTTTGGACTTGGCCGTGCCTTAAATGGTGAAAGTACATTCATTATTGTAATAATGCACAGATTTATGGCTTTGTAGGCGCAGCAAATTCCTTCCAAGAAAAGAAGGTAGGAAGTGTACCTTGGACGGTCTCTACAAATAAAATAAATGGGTCGATCTCATCTATGGGTGACTGCATCTCTTCATCCTCATCAAAATCATCATCCGAATCATCATCCGAATCATTCTCTTGGAATCCTCTAGCCTGATTACATCACACGATCAGTTAGCATATAGAAAATAGAAGCAGAAAATAATACAGATTTCCTGATGACAGTGTGGTCATTTTCTGACAGTATCATGTGAGATTAAGCAAGGTTATTTTTTGTATGATTGATTTTTTGTTAATTTGAGATCTCCATAACTTAAATTGACTATGCTAGATAGATCAGTATTGGTTGAAAAGTAACACAATTCTTACAGTTACAGATATACTAACCTCAGCAGCTAGTTTTTGGAGTCTATGGCTGTCGGCCTCATCCCCATCCTCAGCATCTCCCATATCTGCCTCTTCCTCTTCTTCCTCTTCAGTGTCAGCGTCAAATCCATCCATCTCATCATCACCCTCCTCTGCCAGCTTCTTTGATTCTATAAATAAACCATACAAATTATTTTGTTGACTAAAAGGAATTAACATAATTTCTCATAAATGACCAAAACATGCAAGCACTTGGAGAGAATATAAATCTTAATTCATCGACCAAAATCACAGAAGGGATGGTTAAAATTATATAAAGATGCACCTTCAACTTGATCCTTGTAGGAGACAAGGAGTTCAAGAGTTGATTTGAAAACCCGCTCTAGGGCTTCAGGAGGTAATTGGTCAGCCGGGAGGCTGATAAGAGAGGTCAATCCCAAGAGGCACACCTTTTTGTCATGTTCTCTGTCAATAAAATTGCAATTAATCACAATCAGCAAGGAGACTTTTGATCCTATAGAAGAAATGAGGAGCATGAGCTAAGCAGGATGTAGAAACTCGGGACAGATGAAAAGATCCACATAATGCCTCTAGCTGGTAGAATAACTATTAACCCCACAGATAGGTATCCAGTAAGCACAACTATCTTTACCATTAGGATGTTCAAAACAAATTCTGTTTGATTAAGTATCAATTCTCACAGCAGTTTGGCCAGGGATCCAGTGCCCTTAATGATAAGAAATACAAAGCTACTCTTTTAGTTGCCAATTTTTACATTAAATTTTTTATCAAAAAAAAATGTACATTAAAATGAGATGAACCTGCTGCCTCAAAGCACGAAGAAATAGAACAAAAGAGGAACGGGTAAAAAAAAGTACCTGTTAAAGTTTTTACGAACGCCGCTCTTTTTGGTTTGTTGAAGCATCATGAACCAGAGGTTAAAAACTTCAGCTGCAACACCAAGCTTGTGAAGTATCGCAAGTGTCAGAGAAGGATTGTAAAAGAGAGCATTTGCTATCTGCACAGGGTCACAGAATATCAACACAAGTTTTCCAGTCAGAAAATAAGCGCTCTGTCATTTCAGCAAGTATGAGTACATATGGGTTGAAATGTAATGGCACATTCATCATATAATGTGCCAGCTAGATAAATTTAAGTTTTTCTTGGCCAGAACTACAAGTTTAGCATACCATCAAAGCCTTCAAAAATACATGGCACAGAAAAAGCAAAGGAAACTTTCTATCGAGCAAAAAAGGTTGGCACTCCAAGCACAGTGTGAAATACTATTTAGTATTTAAAAAGCCCAAATATACATCATGCAATATAATGACGGTATACCACTTGTATAAGCAAGCATTTCAGGTTTGGTTTTGTTGCACTTCGCAATCGATCAATTGTGATCGAAAGATAAGGTTCAACCCACTGATCCACTTGTCCTTTACAGTTTTGAAACACTACTTCAATCAGCTTCGGTGCTGGCACAATATCTGAGTCCTCCATGTTTTTATCCACCATAATCTGCCATCAGACTATATGTTAGAAATTATCCTAAAAACAAAAGGATGCCAGCATGCATATTCAATTTAACAAAATAATTTAAAAAAGTCCTGATAATGATTGCCCAGAAAATAACTTAACTATTATTGTGTTATGTACAAAAGAAGAATATATAACATAACAACAACATTGAAAAAGTGAAAATATACTAAATTATGCATTGTTAGTGTATCAGTAGTAGTTCAACAAATTTTGGTCATTGGAAAATCATAACTTAGAAACAAGATATTTTCTATCCCGTAATATAACTAAACAATTCACAGGAAAAAACAAAAATGCACCTTTGAAAGCATGTTCCATAGGCTCTGCTGGTAGTCAGGATCTTTGCAAGTTAGAAAATGAGCAGTGCTTCGTGAAATGTAGTTATCAAGGGGCACCAAAATATCTAGGAATAATAAACTGAACTAGATCAATCTTGCAAATCAGCTAAACAGTAAATAATGAGTTAATTCCATTTTCGAATGATTAGAAGGTGCAAAAAACAAAAGGCAAATAAGTAAATCAATCTAGCATTTATGCCAAGCCAACAATGTCATAAATAGCCCTTTGAGAGCACTGCTTATTCTATGCTCAAACACAAAATGCTACAGGGCAAATGAAAGTAGCTCTCTGCTATACGGCGGTGACATAGTTGGTCCTCTGTGCAAACAGTGGCCCAATATTCATTTACAATGTATGTTGCAATTTCAGACTTGTATGGTCAATTTATGGTCCACCTGGTACTAAAAAAACATCTATGTGAAGGATAACTTCCGTTATATCCACCACTGTCTGATACAGCAAAAAATAAGACCTCAACATTACGGATCCCTGATCTTAATTTAAAAACATTGAAACATTTATATGCGCTACTATCTAAATGTCATACAATCTGTATCAATTTCACTTTTGGAAAAAATAAACTATAGCCACTAACAATGAACATAAAACTCAATTAGTGCAGTGCAATACAAGTTCTGATCCTAAACAATGGGTCCACTTTTGGCACAAGAGGATACTCAAAGGAAACCATGTATCTGCAAAAAGTGATCTTCCTGTGTTCGAAAGATCACTAGTTCTTCTTTAAAAAGGATATAAACAACTCACTTTCAAAGAAATCTATAGCCCAGTCATTAAGTGCTTCAACCATTAGAGGCCAAAGGCTCCACATGTCTATAGATATTGTGGGCGAGAAGAACGTCATGTAGGAGACTATTTCCAGAATTTCTTCATAAACATCTTCACCAAAAAAAAAACAGAGAGAAAGAAAAACCTATGTAAGAAACAAATATATACATAATTTACAAAAGAGTAGTATAGTCAAGCCTCTTTCTTTCATCTGTTTACAGCTTTACTTCCGCAGAATAACCAAAAGAACTCTCCCTACTATATGATTCCAACAGCGCTAATTGACCATTAGCTGACCTGATAGTACTTCATAGATACTGATATTTGTCAAGGTAGGTTCTTGTAACAAGAATGAGCATACCTAAACATAATTTAATGGAAATACCTTGACCATCACTAGTTAACATTCTCCTCATGATAGGCATCAATGTGGGTTCGACTTGCCCAAAGAGATGAGGTAGGCTGCTGACTGATTCCAGGATGGTGCTTATTGCCCGCAAGCACCCGACAGCTGCCAGAGCACCTGAGTCATCCCCCTCATCCTCGGCCGCTTCTGACATGTTCATGCATCGCCAGAATGCTCCTGCCTGCCATCATTTAAAGAAAATAAAATAATAAAAAGAACCCACACCATCTATGGAAAACAAAATACCAATTTTGACACTGACAGATTGCAGCAAATCTAGAAGTTCAGATACTAATAAATATTTATCTCTGAGAAAAAGAGTAACAAAATACCAAATTCTGACATAATCCAATTGCATAAGGTGCCATCTCTTCACCAAATTTATCCACAATAGTCTCGAGAGTAAAGACAAGATCCTCATTCTCAACCTCGTTCATTAGTTTGAAAAACTCTGAAAATGGAAGAGAAGTAAGATGAACCCTAATGAACCAGCAGAAAGTGTACATTGCAAAAGTTCAGACTAAAAGTAATAATTTTGGTCTAAACTACTCATGGCATGAGGTCCGTACTGATGAAATGTTTTTAAGTTGTGAAGGCTGGCTTCACCATTGTTGGATGTTGTTGCTGTTTCAGACCTTATTTAGGTTGTGGATGGGTGATATCTAAAGGATCACTGCAACAGTACAGGCCATCACCATACTATTAACTCGCATGGTATTAATTTACACGCAACTACACAACCATGGTGTGCTACTTACCATCAAGAAACTGAGGTAGGCCTTTTCGAATTTCACTTAGATCTGCACAAGAAGTCACATATTAGAATATAATGAAAGAATGTGCAAAAAGAAAAAAAGGAACAAAACGATAAAGAACTTTATATGCCTTTGCATGCTTCAACAAAGGAACGGAGAGCAAACACCGAGTCAACTCTAACAGGAAGATCCGGGTCTCGCAAGCCAGCTATAACAGCGCGCATCGCAATTGTGAAGTTGTTTGGGTCAGCAAAGTTTATATGAGCATATTGACCAGCAACCCATGCTGCCTAATTTCACACATAAAAACGCAGCAGTTTACAATATAGTAGTTGCAATAGCCATGCTCTCAGAAAACATATTGATGTTATATGCAAAAAAAAAGGCGCAAAACAATTTAAGAACAAATTATATCATTATAAAAAAGGGAGGAAGCTACCAAATAAAAATCCAGTATATACCTTTGCTCGAAGGTGGCCAACCGGACTAGAAAATTCAGGGAAAACATGATGGACTAGCATCCTCTCCAACTCAGACTTGTAGGGCTCAGTCTGTTTGAGTTTATCACATAAAGCTCCAATGGCCAGAAGAGCGCCATCTTTCTGACGGTAAGGTTTCTGCTCAAGAGCTGCCTCATCATACCTGACCATCAAGTGTCAGATCAATACAAACACAAGAACTAAATTATTCTGTGTTAAATATAGATTCACGGAACTGGCATAAATGCGTGACACACCTACTAAAAATCCCCACAATGAACTGAATGAACTTTTGGAGATTTTCTTTCCCACGTTTTCTCACTAATTCACTGACAAAATCCATGGCGGCTGTCCTGGGACTATACAAATCTTCAATAATGTCTGCACAATTTTTACATTGCATGGTTCATTAAGAATAACACAACATATATAAATCTTGCAGATGCAAACATGAGATCTTAATTCCACAACTTTTCAACTAGAAAAAGGTGATATCCTACCATAGCCCTTGCGAACATATTCATGAGGGTCTTCAATCCATAATCTCTGGTCGTTATCATTGAAGCACATGAGAGGAAAAATAATCTCAAAGAGGATAATGTCCATCTGGGGCTGCATCAATTGGTACATGCTATTTTTGGGGATGCTGCAAAGAAGAGAGCATGATATATTGTTGACTTTAGTTCGCCACAAATTTAATCAGGTTTCAGTAAATTTAAGAAATTGAAAGGAACCGAAAATATTGAAAAGATTGTTACAGCACAAGGATTATGAGAAGAGTTCAAACCTAAGTTCCTAACCATAAAACACACGTACTACATAATTTAATAATCCTCTAAATCCTAACAAAGAAGGTTATTAATTGTCAAGGACAAATGTAAAAGCTTATTGAAACGTCATTAAGACAATCAATGCAAAGCCAAAAATAGAAAAATCAATTGACAATCAGAATTCGAGTGCCAAAACAGCTCCAGATATAATTAACAAACATAAAGGCAAGAAAAGAACAACAAAAATCAAAGTATCAAGCAATTGTGTTAGAAGGATTGATCAGGACATTGGAATCTACAGTTGTAACCAATAATAAATGAGAAAAGCTACCTATTGCTAAGATATTGAAGAATGAGGTTAATAACTCTGTCAGGAAGGTAGCCACCAGTGCGTATAACATTCAGCAACTTCATGTGGCATTCCAATATCTTCCCAGCATAGCTCTTCTGAAACATCTGTGCAAAGGCCTTGCTCTCTGCTCTCTGTATCTTTACATCGCCAAACCTTAAAAAGTGATAAACAATATAAAAAAGAGATTATAATTTCATGAAGTTTTTCTTAATAAATATTTATAAATATTGTTTCTCACTGATTAGTTACTCGGGTGAACCAACTTATAATATACTTGACTTTCTAACAAATTGAAGGCTTACCTAGTGTAGAGGCGGTTCAAGATGTGGATAGTCCATTTCTTCACTTTCCACCAGCCCCATGATTTCCTGACCTCAGGATCAGTAGGTTGACCATCAAGTGGAACTGGTCTATCCAACATGGTCAAGAACAAAATCATCCATGCATTGAACACATCAAATTGGAAAAGTTGCTTAGGTATCTCCAGCTGTAACATAATCAATGTACAACCCAATTTAAGTTAAAAAAATGTTCCTAGCAATTCCACAATATTATTCTTATCCATAAACTTGAACACAACGTATTATAAATGTCTGCAAGGTTTCAAGTTAACAAAATATTGTAATTGACAAGCAAACATCATCAGTCCAGTACTTGTCAATACCAACCAAGAATGAGACCAACCAACCCGCAGAGTTGAAAATGATTAGTGGATAATCACGCACAAAGGCTCGCTCAAGTTCAAAAGGATTAAGTACAGTTCGTTCCAGTATGAAACCTAACTCATGTGGCAAGATATCTCATATTTTAACACTTAGAACAAAGCGCCAAGGAGAATTGCATAAAAAGAACTTCCTATTGAAATGCCATGGTAAAAGTACATTGCGTACATAGATAGATGACCAGAAGATTTTGCAAATGAGCTTCATCAAATCAGCTGCTTCAATAGATGGGTTCGGAAGCTGAACAAGATTGTTGAATATGTTTAACAAGCGAGGAAATGTTTCTTCGACAACCATATATAAAGGCACCCTCTCTTCATCTGACTTGAACCTTTGATGAACAAAAAATAAGACAAAGATTGTGAATTTTAATAAAAGTATGACAAAGCACAGCACAATTCCAGTACCAGATGATACGGACAATTAGTATGTTATATTGGCCGTTACCCTCGATTCAAATCATGATGTTCTGTAATCTGTACCATAAGCATAGCAAAATTCCAGTACTAGATTGGTCATAATCTGTACAATACATGTTTATGGTACAGATTAGGACAAATCTAGTAAAGATATCAAAACTCACTCGAAAACAGCTTGTTTGCTCTATATGACTTGGTGTTTCTTCTTAGGAGGAATTCTCTAATGCACAAATGACTTGGCTCTTTTCAGGTGAGTTTTGATATACAGAAATGAATACTGCTTTTAAATTTTCCTTCTGGTACATTTCCAAATATACACCTTGATAGGAACATAAATAGACATGAGGGAAGAGAAACTCACTCGTATTTCCTAGTAAGAATCCTCAGCACAAAAAGAGCACCAAAGATCTGTTGGTCTTGTGCTCCGAGATTGGTCTTTATCCAGTTTATAAGATTTGGCCATTGTTCTGGATAGTCTGCATGTACTATGGTTTTGATGCTCTCTCCCAGCTGCGCCCTGCAAAATTTAATCAGTGCTCTCTCAGTATTGCATGCTTGTTAAGAAAGTTCCACCACGGGAATATTGATAAGCTGACATTTACACTTTAACAATACGGCTTCCTCTCGGCCCCTTAGGGTAAGTATAAAACTGGTGGAACGTAATGATATTTCACAGCATATAAAAATTGAACAACTTGATTGCACTCCTAAGAGACCTTTGAAATGAAATGGGTATCAAGGTATAATAAGCACAATTAGTGCAGTAAATACACCAAAATCAGCCCTAGAAATTACCGAATTCACATTAGACTACTGGACCATAGTTATAATTATATGAAAAAATAGTATTTGAGACTCACTCCGTTTAAAACTTAATCAAGAGACCTAAACAGAAATGAGCCAAGGAAAATTAAACAAACAATAAAAAATCAAGATATTACTAGGCATACCTCAACAAAGGTGGTACTTGTACTATGAACCCCAAGATATGCTCACGGACCATGGCCTTGTCGGTTTCCAATATCCTCTGGGGCTCACCTGGCTCGCCCGGTGACCAGTTCTTAGCTACAAAGTTCTTGAAGTGAATGCTTGCCACCTGGCGCACGGCTATGTCCCAAGAGCCATCAACAATAATTTGCAGCAGCCGCACCAAGTGCTGTGGTGTGTACTGTAACTGGAAATTAAGCAATATTAATAATAACTATGGAATAAAAAAAATGCCAATATGCATTTTGAAAAGATAGGAAAATCAAAGTCAAATGTAGCCTGGTCATGATTAAATGTTTCTATTGCTTTCTTTTGTGAGGACCAATGTTTTACAGAAAGGTAGACATTTTGTACCCAGCAACTGGGTTTTCAGTGTCCTTGGTCAAATTTGAACTTCAAGCTATTTAATCATTGACTATAATCTCAACAGGATAATATTGAAAGAAGAAACAACATATGAAATTTTTTAATATAGCTTGGGAAGAAAATCACAGTTGCAGACTAGCAGTGCATTTTGTGAAACTGGTACCCAACCAGAATTCAGTTTTATATCCAGATCAATTTTGCAACAGTCTCATCAAGCACACTTACGGCAGTGGAGTATCTGGTAAGAGGGAACGGGGATCAATTGACCCCCATTCATTTTGAAAATTTATCTGCGTGATATTCTATATAGTTTAGAGTAAAATGCTATGGGTACTGTAAAATTGACCCCCGTACTCGGCATGAAAATTTTATATGATTGACCCCCGTAGCCCCCTGCTTACGTATATGTGCATTTCTAACATTATATGTTTTGTTTCTCAAGCATGGTAAAATAGAAAAGTCCGTCTGATTTAGAAGGGACAGCAAAAGGTATTACAAGAAGACTCAGCATTTAAGCTATATTACATTGACATGCACTTGCCGACTGAAAATGCAAAAGAAAATAGTGAGATAATTTTACTTGTGTGATTATAAAGCAAGGAGGCGCCGCTGCTTTTTGTGGCAATTAAATTAGTAGGCAATCAAGTAGCTAAAACAAATTCAGTATACTAAGATCTCGGTTATTCTGTAGAAGATTCAAATGATTAGGCAAATGAGATATCACAATCAAACGAAACGACATCACCAGACTAGAAAAGGAAGTTTCAGATGTTATAGAAGGTCAAATCCACGTTGTACTGGCAAAACAGATTACCCTGTACAGTCAGAAGTACCATCTGAATCTCAATTATTTATAAAATAAAGCGTTCGTAATAGAAGTTGCGATGTTTGTAACAAAATTCCAATAGCAGTATATGAGGAAATTTGAAAGGGATTGAGGTAAACAGTACTGGGCCGTCAACTTACAAGGTCGAACTTGTCTTATGAAACAGAAAACATCATCAAATAAATCTGGAAACAAATGAAAAATGAAATAAATAGCAGGAGAATTATACCTGGTTAAGGCTGTCTTCGGCGGCCTTCCTCTCTTCCGGTACATGGCTAAGAGCAGCACGAAGCACCACAGCTAGACTTGGCAGATCCATTGCAAAATCTTTGGTCGGGGTTTCGAGTGATCGGACTGCCCCCTCTAGGGTTTTTTTTTTTTTTTTCTTTTTTCTTTTTTTTTCGAGGGGGGCAAGACCGCAAGAGAGAGAGAGAGAGAGAGAGAGAGAGTAGTGGAGACTGGAGAAGCCTTATTATTATTGGCTCCCTTACTTTCTTTCTTTCAGGTCTTTGCTAGAGAGAGAAACCTTGGAGAGAGAAAGGATGGAGTATTTAACCCTAGGGTTTGTTCACCCTGGCCTGTTCCATGCACCCTGTCTATTGCGTATACCGTGAGCGAATGAGTCCATGTCCCTCAAAAATCGGAAACATTCTATTAATTCGCATCTCAAATCAAATCAGCAATTCTTTTATTTTATTTATTTATTTATTTTGCCAAATATGCCTCATAGGCTAAATCAAATCAAATCAAATCAAATTTGAACCCCCGGAAATAGGCCCATCTTTTTATTAATAGAAACAAAAATATTGACAGTAGTTAATGAATTAGGTAGATTGCGAAATATAAAAAAATCGTTATGCGTCCGGATTTACGTAATATATTAAACCGCTGACTAATGAAACAGTAAAAAGACGGACGTTATTATTCATAATGTCCGAACTCAAACTTTGAGAAATTATTAGTATGTCATTTGAATGTTCATTATCAAACTGAGCACTTGAAAAACTTTTTGAAATATTAAGTAGGACGTATTCGGATTTTACTGTTCACGTGGGAAAAAAAAAATTCACTCAAACTGATTTTTTTTTCCCCACGTGAACAGTCAAATTTAGTTCAAAAATTTTGCAATCTCATTCCTATTCTTATTCCGGTCCGTCTGCCGAACACGCCCTTACTGTGTGTGCAAGGCGTTATAAACACTAACGTCATATTATCTTTTCTTTTTTTTAAAAAAAACTAAACCTATTAGAAATTAAAGCAATAGAAAAAAAATGGGCGGTGCTAATTTCAAGTCTCAAAACACTATATTTATAAATTAAGAGCTGCAAAATCTTTTCTTCCTTAATACCAGTTTTATCCTCAATAATTAGCTTCTTAATCTTTGCTTCATGTTGTCAGTAAAGTAAAGAAAGTTAATTCATCTGGTAATAATTAATGCATTAAAAGAAACGAGTAAAGGTCACCTTTACCTGGCCCTTAACAGATTTATTGTTTCTTTCTATATTGAGGAGGGTTTCAATGTCAAATTTTTTATAAATATTCAAAAATAAAACAAAATTACGGAATCCACTTCTTTTTTGAATGGATTTCGATTTATGCCCCTTCCGGTTATCAAATAACCGAATTTGGAATAAATTTTCGGTCACTGGGTACCCGGACGCATGCAAATTATCCAGTAACTGGGTAACCGGAAAGAAGGAAATTGTTGAGTTATTGAGTAACCAGAAAGAAAGTTCAATTAGTGGGTCACCGGAAAATAAAGTAGATTTTTTTTATAAAATTCGAAAATTTTGGTGTATCTGCGAAGAGAAAGAGAGAGCGAGAGAGAGAGAAAGACAGAAAGGGTGAAACCGAGAGGGAGGGAGACAATGGCAGGTACCGAAAAAAAAAAAGGGAAAAAGCTGCAGAAAAGGAAGAGAAGAGAGGCAGAGAAAAGGGGCAGCGAGAGAAGAGAGGAAGCAACATGTTTTTTTTTATTTATAAAATAGTATAATATTGTTTAGATGGTTTAGAATTTATAATATTGTTTAGATTGTTTTTCGAATAATTTAGAAAATTTCAAAACGGTTTAGATTATTGTCGAAATAATTTTGATGATTTCCAAGTGGTATAGATTAGTTTAGAAAATTCCAAAACGATTTACATTAGTTTAGAAAAAATTTAAATCGTATAGAGTAATTTAAAAAAAATCCAAAATGGTGTAGAATAATTTAGAAAATTTTCAAAATGGTGTAGAATAATTTAGAAAATTTTCAAAATGGTGCCCAAATAATTTAGAAAGTTAAAAAATGGTATATAATAATTTAGAAAATTTCAAATTGGTACCCGAATAATTTAGAAAATTTCAAAATGGTGTAAAATAGTTTAAATTGCAAATTGGTTCCGAAACGGTTTAGAATAATTTAGATAATTTAAAATGGGTTAGAAAAAATTATTATTTTTTTAAACAGTTTAGATTAGTTTAAAAATTTCGAAAACAATGAATTAATTTTGTAGTATGGCAAATGAAATCAATGATCAGGTAGAGAGGGAGCGTGATACTTTTAGTGATCTGTTGTGGATACCTCACAGCCATCATAGGGTGCCTTTGGCTTCTGAGGAGGTAAACATTGTTGGGTTTCGGAGGTGCCAAAACCGGTTTAGGCTTAAGCTGCGGAAAGACCGTAAAATAAAAATTTTACTTCTAACTTAAGCCAAAGATTAAACGGGGTGTGTTGGGAAACTTTCCAAGGCAATCCACCTTCAATACTCCTTTGGCATCCAAACTCAATTTAATCATTTTACATATCTACTCCGTGATTGATTTCTAAAACTTTAATGTACTTACAAATTAAATAGATTAATATAACATGTTTATACCTTGTTTCCAAATTCTTATTGGAAAGCAGACCGAGCGAGAAGAGCGACTATCAGGAATGATTCGTCTCGGAGTATCAGACGTCTGATGCCTCTATCAATTATCCACTAGGACTAACCAGAGAGCGGTTTATTTCTTTTGTCATAAATACCATAAACTGCGGGATTCTACAAAAACACTATTCATCAAGAAAAGACGAGATGGTATTAGTCTTGAGCCGCTAGATGTCAAAGGTTATCACAAGCACGTGAGCCTTAAACACGTGGGGTATCGAAAGAATACTATTCACTGATCTCGTGAACTCTAAACAATTGTAAATCGAGAAAGAGAGAAAATAGATTAACGAACTGATCAAACAATTCGATAACACGTGAATTAGTAATTTTCTCTCTACCCTCACCCTTCTATTTATAAGCATTTGAGGAGGTTCGGCAAAAGATCAAAATACCCCTCAATATATGCCTATTTACAAGGTATGTCATTTAATGGCGATTTGGCTAAGACAAATCAAAATTGAATTTTTGCACATATATATGGCCGGGATTCAATTACTTTTGTTCTGGGGCTTTTTTATTTTTGGGTTTTAATTTTTAATTACTCAAAATTTAAATCCATAATTAATATTTAAAATTCAAATCAAATATATATATAATGGTCATGTACAGTTATATTTCTCTCGGTTGTTGTTTCGGTAACTTTTATACAACGTATCGTGTACGCTTATAAATTAACATTCGTTTCTTCTTGTCATCATATATGACATTTATAATTTAATTATATCACGTATAATTAATTATAACCATCTTATTATTAATCATAATCAATTTATAATTAATCAACAAGATTCTCCGATTAGCTCCTACACGGTGTGACCCAATAGGATTTGTGTTATGTTGATAAATAGAATTAAAACTGTTTTAAATTCTATAACCATATGAGGCATCTAACATTTGCACTATGACCATCCAATTACACAGATGATGCTGTACTGTACAATACCACGATCCAGTGAACGTGTTAATTCTTTCGTCTCATAGGTATCAGATCAGTTTCAAGGTAGGTATATGTCATTCTTGCAAGCTTAATCTTTTATTGATCTTGAGCAAATTATCAAATAGAATTACTCTTGTAATTATACCGCTAGCATATAATCTTACTCTACCAAGGGGCCCAATGATGCTATAACTCGTATAGAGATACGGGGGACAATAGTATTTTTGGTAGACCATCACTTCCTCAGCAAAGTTATGCATACCGAAGAGCTACCGTTATAACTATTTTTTACAGACAGCATTAGGTAACAATCACACATACACATTTCTTAGTAAGAAAGATGAATACATCATACTTTAGAACTCAACACTGAATGAAAACATTAATGACACGAACACAATTCCATTTAATGTTTCATTTGGGATATGTCAAATACCATGTTCCCGGAACATGTATCTATGTGATTTAAATGACATCTCTTGTCAAATAGTTTGTAAAAGTTAACCATCTTTTAATCCACATATTAATCTTGTAACGGTTAATTAATGTTCTTGCTAATTACCTCGGTTAGAGACTTTTAAGAATATATATCATTTATATTATGGAGTTTCACAATTTCAGTCATAAACTTGAAATGATCCATAAATGCAATAATACTCAAGGCAACAAAATGATTAATCATTCAATTCATGAACAAAATATATGTGATAAAATTATCGTATTATTGACTTCTAGATTATTACAAACTAACAAACATTTACTTTTTTTTTTCGGGACTTGTTCATAAATCTCATCATGTTTTAATTTCTAATTTTTATTTTTGGTAATGTAGGATAAGAAGGTTATAAAGATGAAGCACTACCGTTGCATTAACCAAGTACCACAGTGCATACGCTCCATTCTTTATTTGATTTGGCTTATACCAGATCGCATGCATGCCTCACATAATGATCGATGCAGCGTTGATACACGGACTTGTAGAGCGGTGGCGTCCTGAGACGCACACCTTTCATCTTTCATTTGGAGAGATGACAAGTATTAACTACTAAACTACTTCAAATAAATTTGTTATTTGTGATAATTTACAGACAATTCTAATAATTTTTTTTATATTTTTGTGTTTAATATATTACAGTTACATTGGAGGATGTGAGCTGTTACGTTAAAAAAAAAAATCGTAAAACGTTATAACGTTTTTCACTGTAAAACTTGATTAAAAATGACAATTTTATGAAGGCTGGATTCAATTAAAATGTCATAATGTTTTCAGAAAATGTTATAACGTTTTATACACCAAATTATGCGTTTTATACACTATTTCCTGCGTTTTTCACCAGCTGAATCGTTATAACGATTTACTAAAACGTTGTAACGTTTTATCCGACAGTGTGAGGGTCTATTTAGTAAAATTCCTGTTGTCTCTCCTTCTTTCTCTCCATCCTTTCCCCTTTTCCCTTGTGTGTTCCGTCCAGAAGAAAGAAAAAGAGAGAGAGACCCTCTTCTCCCTCTAAAATCCATCAAAACGAGTGAGAAATTGAAGTAAGGGATTTGAAATCGGTTGAATATCTCTCCCTAGTCCCCATCTAGCTCTCCCGTTGGTAAGTTCTTCCTCTTCTCTTCTCTCAAAATCTGAGTTCATCTCCATTGCTAGGGTTTTTGCTCAAATTCGAAATTGTTGTGTAAATGGTGAATAATCCATCTCCATTGAGCTTCCATGTGATTAATTTGGTAATTTCTTTCTCGATTCCATCCAAACCTTGATTTTCCATCTAGGGTTGGTCCAAATCCGAAAATTGGCAAAGAATTGTGATTTATCTAGTTTGATCCAACAGATAGAGGTGTTAACCGACAAGTTTTTCTCCCTTCCAAAATCTGAAATTATTTTGGGTTAAATCGAATTAGGGTTTGTGGAGTTAGAGAAATGAATAATTAAATGGGTATTTGTGCAATTGTTCCGATGTGTGGAAAATGTATATGGGTTATAGGACCAAATGGTAAATTGTATGAGATTATAAGGATTTGTCAAGGAAAGTATGATTTAAACTAATATGACTCGAGTAAACATAGTGATAGTCGAACAAATATTAAACCACGTATGTATATGTTAATATAGGCGTAGGCTCGATTGAGCACGATTTCGCAGGACCTCTCGAGACGTCTGAACCTTAAGTGCGCGATACGCTCTTCGTAATCAGGTGCGGGATTCTTGGACTTGTTTGATACTTTATTTTCAGGAATTAAACTGTTTATTCGTTTGTCATGTTGAATGCTTAATTGTTGCATACTTTGAAATTCATGCTGCATATTGATTCTCGCATAAATGAGAATGATTGAATTGTTCGGTTAAGGTAAATTGGCATGTTGGTATGGTTATTATTTGATTAGTTCTATTAATTGTTCTATACGTGAATGGATCTGCCAGGCCGACCTGTTTAGGTGGCTGGATCAGGTGACGGTGACCTATCCGTTGATCTGTTTCTGAATTTGCCAGGCCAACCTGTTTAGGTGGCTGGATCAGGTGACGGTGACCTATCCGTTAATCTGTTTAATGAATTTTGCAAGGCTGATAGCCGACTTTGGTTCTATTTGAATGAAATTGCAAAGTTGAGTAGTATGGCTGACTTTGATTCCGTGTGATTGCATTTTTGTCAAGTTGACCTGTATAGGTGACTTGTAACCAGACCTTAGGAAATGGTTAAGCCAAACAGCGACAGATGGGTGTCAGATAAAGAGGCCAGCTCGGTGGGCCATCTGTAGGTGTCAGTAACCCTACAGATGTGGGTTTGATAAAAGGGTCCAGCTCGAAAGAACATCTGTAGTTGTTACAAGCCCTAATAAGTCGAGTTAAGCCAACTACGTGTTTATTTTGAAATTCATCTTGGAAATTCTGTAAACTGTGATTCGGTTTATTACTTGTTGTCGAGCATATGCATTTCCTTTTTATTATGAATATATATTTATTTGAATTGCTATTGAGTGGGTTTCATTTTTGAATATGGAGTTTGATTGCAAGTCCAATAATCTAACTGTGGCAAATTCGCACTGAGAATTTATTCTCACCCCCACCCTTTGGGTTATTTTACAGGTTCTGGTGCGACTGATTTCGGGGAGGCACGCAAGTAGTAGGCCTTTGGTAGTACACCCTTTTATGACCCTAGATATATATTTTGTTGTATAGTTCTAGGTTAGGTCTCGTGGTTGGTATCTGGATGAGATACTTTTGATGTATGATATCCTGACTGGACCGTGTACTCTGATTTATATCTATAAACTTGTTTTATATTAATTATTGTCTTGATTGTCTGAATGGAAATGTTAATTGCCTTGTAAGCATACACGACATTGTATGCTTACGGCGGGGCACTGTCGCGACCCGTGGCCGCGGGGTGTGACATGAGCTGTTTGTGGTGTTTGCCCATTACGAGAGTCCCAGTGACGGGGAGTACAGACGGAACGAACGCAAAAGGCCGGCTCTTCGAATTGTTAGGGATCAAAGAGCATGAACAAAGTGAACTTATGAAAAAACGGGGGTCTGAAGGAAGCGAAAAATGCATGGAGTTGACTTTCCTGAAAATCCAAGTTCCGTAATCGATTTAAGAAGCTGCCGGCCAAGCGCGGTGATTGAATGCTGAAGTAGTAAGTATTTTATATATATATATATTGTCTACTGTTCACTGTTCGGTTACTGAATAACCGGACCAAAGCATTACCAATATTTTCGCTTACTACATCTTTCCGCTTACCCAGTAAGCGGATATTTTTGTCATTTCTGGGTATTGGGTGAGCAGAAAAAAATTCAAAATCCGGTTACTGAGTAAGCGGATTGGGTATTTTCCGAGATTCTTAAAAAAATTGGGTAGATTTCGTAATTTCATTTTATTTTTGGGTATTTATTAAAATTCCGGGTTCCAATGCCTCATCCTTTTCATATCTGAACATACTTCATATTTTATATCTTCGTTTTCAAAGTCTAAATTGTTGATTCGAACCATTCAACATAATATTTATACTAAAATATGCATGGGGATGAAATTTTATATTTTTTAGAATTTTTTTATTATTTTTTAAGATAGGTACAAAATCACTGTTTTTGAACTGTTAAAAAAACGGTGATTTTATACTCATCTTAAAAAATAGTAAAAAATTTCATCTCTAACCATATGTTAGTATATATATCATGTTGAACGGTTCGGATTGACAATTTGGACTTTGAAAATGAAAATATAAAATATGAGGTACGAGGAGGTATTGAACCCTCGTCTTCTATATTTCATATATATCTCTCTTGCTTAGAGCTCGATATATTTTAGAAACAATCTTAATTTCCTCTCGTTAATTACAAGCTAGCTAAGTGAGAATTAAATTAAAGATTGCAGCTGTACGTAGGTGCAACATGCATGCCATGCAGGCATGACAACATCTGCATGTTAAATATCAAAGCAAATAAGCTAGGTTTTTTGCTTTTCTAATTTTAGTAGTTGAAATATTTTAATGATAATTATCTGGATGTACAATATCAAGCCTTTTCAGATCAAATTAAAATGTTTACTCAGCTTGTATCTCTCTGCTCTCAAAATTAAAAATAAAAATATGGCGTTTACAATAACAGTTTCCTAAAAAAATTGATGTCCTCCTTTTTGTCGATGTCCGCTATAAATTATAAATAAGAGGTGTGGAAGAAATTAACGGAAGGGAACAATAATACTCTAATTATGAATTCTCGATCACTAAAATAGCTAGTATATATTATAATTGTGAACGGAGAAAAACACACAATCGTTATGAAATATACAGTAATTTGCAACTATTGTGTGATGGTTGTTCGTCATCGATCTTCCATCTATGCATGGTTTAGACAAACATTAGTCGCATGACAGACTGAGACTGAGACTGAGACTGACATTGCAAGTCAAGCATGATTAGAAAATATTATGTGGAAATTAAGGAAAAGATCAAAAGTGTATATACACATATATATTATGATGACAATGACAAGGAAAGGAGATTGAACAGTGTCGATCGAGTTATAATTAGGTGATTTGGTTTTGGTCCCTCGAACAGTATATATAATATATAATATATAATATATACAGCCAACGTGTATTTTTCACAAAACTCTTCTCCCGCGCGCTGGGTGTATATTAATATATATATATAATGACAAGGAAATTAAGGAGATTGAACAGTACCGCATATCGAGTGGGATCCGATCGATATATCAAAATGTGTATCATGCAGAGACAGTACCGCATGAAAAGTCGGAACAGTTGGAACACTGTTTGAATCTCTCGGAAAACGAAACGCACACAAAGGTTGGTTTTTTTATTACTGTCAGCAACATGCAACAGTGAGTGCTGTTTCCTTGTCCGCCACAGAGTATTCGCAATCGGTAATTATTGAAGCCTGATAGACTGTCCAGCTTTCCAAGATCCTCATCCTCCGGACAAAATGACTTTTATGTGGGCCCCACGAGTCAGTGAGATCCCGAATGAATGTTATGTTTTCCCCAGGCGGACCTCAACTCAACTCAACATGCGATGATATGAATTATGAATATCATAGTCCGTTCCGTTGAGATCAAATCAGACGGCAGGAACAAAAACATTTATCCGCATGTGCCGAGGATTTGGCGGCTGACAGCCGCTCGTGCAGCCAGGGTTTGGCTCTCAACTCTCAACTCTCAAAGCGGATCTTACAAACAAGTCGGGAACATATCGCTATCGCATAGACCAGGCGTAGTATTTAATTCCCGCGCCATAAAGAAATTTAATGAACCATGAACCGTTGATTTATGATGATGACTTAAAAGTTAAAACACAAGGCCGTCCAGCCATAAGTCATAACTTATAAGTCGTAATCTTCGTTTTCAGTTCTAAAACCCTAGACGACTTTCATCTCTCGCTTTCGGCAACTACGATCACTCTTCCTTGTCGTAAAAATGTTCGTAAAAGATTCGAAATTGAGTTCGTAAAAAATTGGATTTCGAAATTAATTTAGATCAAACTTGGTTCGAAATTAATTCAAAGCAAACTCAAATTGAAATAAGTTCGATTCGTTTGCAGCCCTACTCACTCACATTACTATAAAAACATATATACACTACACAATTCCAACATATTATGTGCAAATTAAAGAAGAGGATAAATATATCCAGAGTAATTAATCTTTGAGCTTTTTTTGAGAGCCGTGCAGAAGCTACAACCTTTAATTTGCATTTTTAAAAATCTAGATATATAATATCACAAAGTAAAAATATTAATTTGGATGTGGTCCTCCTACTTAATAATCAACTTTTAAATGAAAGGCACGAGAGATTTCAATCTCTCGTAATAAAACATCATAAAGTACAAATATTAATTTAGATGTGTACCCGTATCTTTACCCGTTTTAATAACGGAAAAAAAATCTTTACCCGTGCTCGTACCTGTACCCTATAAGTTTAGGAAAAAAAAATCTTATCCATATCCGTCTTATCGAATACAGTACGGATCGGATAACGGATAAGAGGATACTATTGACACCCCTAAATCCCTAATTAAGGTTCAACTGTTTTTATGTTTTATTTTTTGTGCCTTTATTATTTTTTAACAACAAATTTTTTTAAATTTAAATGTCATGATCAAGATAAAATTGCTAGATGTGATATGTATGAGGAGGGTTCAAATGCACCCAAATACTCTCTATCTTTCAAATCTTTTTTCTCCGTTTTCAAAGTCCGAATAGTCAATCCGAACCGTTAGATGCGATCTATATATTAAGATGTGCTTGGAAACCAAATTTTACATTTTTTGAAATTTTTTTACTATTTATTAACCCACTTTGAAAATCGCTAATCCAATGGTCCAGAAAATGTAAAATCAGCGATTTTCAAAGTGGCTTAATAAATAGTAAAAAATTCCAAAAAATATAAAATTTGGTCTCCAAGCACATCTTAATATATAGATCGCATCTAACGGTTCGGATTGACTATTCGGACTTTGAAAATAGAGAAAAATGATTTGAAAAATATAGTGCATTTGGGTGCACAAAAATTTGGGTGCATTTGAACCCTCCTCGATATGTATTGTTATCCCTATGTTTACATAAAGAATTATCACCTTTTAATTTTGATTTTATATAAATTAATGAGTTAAAAAATCAACATCCATAGTTCATCTACATCATCATATTTTTACGATATTAATTGAAATAAAATCAAAATATCATATCTTCTATATGTATATAAAAAAAGTAATACATATCATAAAAAATGCATAGTCATAATTTACCCTACTACTCGTCTCCTTCTACATTATCCATTCACATCATTCCCGTATAGTATATATTACAAAATATTATTATTCAAATTCCGATTTTTTTATTTATATCCAAAAAAATATATAAATTTAAAAAATTAACCAAACCTCTTGTTTATTTCGAAAACTACCCAAACCGGAATTTTTTTTTCCGGTTTCAATACCAATTTTCGGAAATTTTTTTTCCGGAAATTGGATCCTAAATCCAGAATAATTTTTTCTGGATTTAGGATTTTTTTTTTAGGAAATTTTTCTTTTCAGATTTTTTTTTTCAGTTTTTATAATTTATTTATTTTTTGTATTGAAGTATTACAAATATTTAATATATTTTAAAAAAAATAGATGGAATACTATATAATTTGATTTATTCGAAAGACTGCTACAAATAATCCGGATCAACATTTTTCATGTCGGATTTTTTATGGCCGTAAGAAAAATTAATATAATATAATATATGTATATGTATATGTATATGTATATGTATATGTATAGGTATATATAATATAATATATGTATATATATGTATATATAATATAATATATATGTTAAAATGTGCTTGCATATCAAATTTTATATTTTTTTGAATTTTTGTACTATTTATTAAGTATTTAACAAAATCGCTATATTCAGACCATTGAATTTTTGTACCCATCTTAATAAATAGTAAAAAAATTTAGAAAAATATAAAATTTGATCTGCAAGCACATTTGAAAATATCCATCATGTTGAACGAAAACTTAAATTGAATTTTTGAGGCACTAAACGAGGATTCCAATGCCTCATTTTTTTATACCTCATTATACCTCATATTTTATATCTTCATTTTCTTCATATTCAAAGTCTAAATTGTCGATCCGAACCGTTCAACATGATATCCATATTAAAATATGGTTGGGGATGAAAGTTTATAATTTTTGATATTTTTTTACTATTTTTTGAGATGGGTAGAAAATCACTGTTTTTTGAACGGTTCGGATCGAATAAAATTTTTTGTTGAACGGTTCGGGTCGAATAAAATTTTTAACATATATATTATATTATAAATACATATACATATACATATATTATATTATATTATTTTTTCTTATGGTCGTAAAAAATCCGGCATGAAAATTGTTGATCCAGATTATTTGTAGCAGTCTTTCGAATAAATCAAATTATATAGTATTTCATCTATTTTTAAAAAAATATATTAAATATTTGTAATACTTCAATACAGTAAATAAATAAATTATAAAAACTGAAAAATGAAAAAAAATCCGAAAAAAAAATTTCCTAAAAAAAAAAATTTTCGGAAAAAAAAAATCCTAAAAAAAAAAAAAATCCTAAATCCGAAAAAAATTATTCCGGATTTAGGATCCAATTTCCGGAAATTGGTATTGAAACTGGAATTTTTTTTTCCGGTTTGGGTAGTTTTCAAAATAAACAAGAAGTTTTGTTAGTTTTTTAAATTTATATATTTTTTTGGATATAAATAAAAAAATCAGTTCAAATTGCTATGCTGAATATTGCAGAGTTATTGCAAATCGTTCTATAACTGTATCCTAAGAAGTGACAACCCCATGACGATTGTAAATCTTGCACAAAAGAGATGGAATATGGTAAAAAATAATGTCTGATACACGATACACAGGTAATATTATTTTAAAATAACTTATTTTAATTTATTTCTATAACAATTCGATTTTTCTAAAAATTTAAACGAAAACAAAAGACACACTGAAGCTGATTCTTTGATTGTTATTAGTTGAGATTTTCGAAAGGAAATTTGAAGACTTTGAACTATATATATTAGAGTTGAATGTCAAATAGTTGGTCATAATTATGACTGACTCCCTTACAAGTTACAAGCAATACTATTTACTACTCTATAGTCTATATATATATCTCTCATTAATTGTTTGCACATCAGCATATACATATAACATATAGTATGACAATTAATTAATTCTCTCTAAAAGTCTCAATCTGCTGTCATAATTTTGATATAATTACGATGATACCGGTGACAATTAGAGGTCCGGATCCTCTAAAGTAACATAAATTTAGAGTTTAGACGTGTCGGGTGGTCTATTTGAGATAGCTCGAGAGTCTGAATCAAAACTCAAATTCGAATTCGAATATGAGTAGGCCTCAGAATCAGATTGCTTGTTATTATTAGTTACCGAGGGAGGCCCACGGCCCACGGCCTTTTTATACTTTAGTTTAGTCCATAACTAAAGCAAAGCCTAAAAGGCCCAAAGCTGCTTCTCTCTCTCTTTAATTTATTTATATTTATATTTAAAAAAAAGTAAAGCCTAAGGTCCCACCCGTCAGACTTCTCATTTCTCGAACAAGGATTAAGGAATATTTAAGGATTGATAAAAAAAGAAGAAGAAGAAAGAGATCTCTCTCTCCCAATGTCCGCAGAGAGGAAGAGTAACTGAGGGTATTGCCATGGCTTTCAACTTGTTTCTCTCTCTCTTCTTCCTATACCTATTCAATTCTTTCATTCCATTTCCATGTGCTTTGGGAATTGGTGTTTTTCAAGTTAAGCACAAATTTCTCACCCACCCACAGAGGCGAAATGTACATTTCATGCGGGCCCACGATGTCAGGCGGCACCAACGGATGCTTTCTGCTGTCGATTTGCCACTCGGTGGCAACGGATTACCCAGCGGAACCGGGTTTCATTTCCTTCCTTTCCTTCACTTCAATATTTTTATTATTTTATAAATTCTTTTAACGGCCTTCATGTATTTCAAATTAAATTTATTTATGCCACAGATCCACCTTTTACTTGCCATTCAAATTTCAAATCCATTCCTCCACAAGGGGGAGGTCCAAACTGTGTCATGGTTTCATCTTGTCATTGGTTAATTATTAACGGGGACAATTTACAAAGATCTTAATATTATTTTGTTATTATTGTTTAAGTAACACCCCGTTAAGAGTTGTCTTTCTTTCAATAAATAATGCAGGCTTTATTTTGCTCAGATCGGGATTGGTACACCCCCAAAAAATTACTACGTGCAAGTTGACACTGGAAGCGACTTACTATGGGTGAATTGTATCTCATGTTCACGTTGTCCCAAAAAGAGCGACCTTGGGGTACATACAACTTTTTTTTTTTTTTTTTCTCTTTTATATCTTGGATTTCTTTACCTGCCAGTACCTGTACAATTGACCAGCTCATTATGGTATTGGATCTGAATAGTATTCTGGATGACCAATACTATATTTAAAACAAAGAGAACAAATAGATATAAGTTGGATTAGGTATTGTGTTCTGTTACAACTGGTAAGCACCAAGGAGTTCAAAGTGGCTTAGTTTTTTAATTGGTGCTAACAAAATAGAGCCATTAAGACTACACTAAGCCAGACAGGACCAGTATATGTATAAATAATCAACCAATACTTATCCAGCATCAGATTGTGTGATGTTTTAATATAACTATACTATATATTGATCATAAGAGAACAGCGTTGCTGACATATTTTTGTTGCTAGTGGGGCACATATCAAATAATTTATTATATTATCACCAAGCCACACATATTTATTGGTTCCTTTTTTTTGTTGGAAATATTGGGTGTAGATAGAACTGACGCTGTATGACTTGAGGGGTTCGCAAAGCGGGACCATGGTTTCGTGTGAAGAGAGCTTTTGCTCATCTAGTTATGGTGGTGACCTACCAGGGTGTAGATCTGATTTACCATGCCAGTATAGTGTATTGTATGGGGATGGTAGCTCTACTACGGGTTTTTTTGTCACTGACGTTGTACATTATAACCAAGTAATTGGTGATTCTCTAACAAGAACTGCCAATGCTAGTGTCACATTTGGGTACGTTCTTTATTCCCACTACATATTTTTATGTAAAAGCTTACTGCATATGCCCCTGTTACACAGAAAAAAAGAATGTGTGCGCTACTAAATATAAAACTGCTCCCTCACATGTGTACGAGCGGATGTGTCATACTCGTATTTGCATGCGCACATGGATGCACAGACTGTTTTTTTTTTTTTTTTTTCTGAAAATTTTGTTGAAGTTCCCCTCTTTTCCCCTATTCATGGATGGTAATTCAGGGCTTGCATGGTTTCTGGTAAAGATTCATTTTTTTGTTGTCCTTCTTTTTTGGAGGTGGGGGGATGGGTGCTAACTGCTAACTGATAAACAAATAAAAAGGCAAAGGCTTGCTAAACGAACTCTCAGTCAGGCCTTATAAGGTGGGCCTACGTGTCAAGTGTCTGCCTACTAGTGAAACAATACAAATTCAGTGTCAAATTTAGCTTATTCAAGTGTTGACTTGTCTGTAGTTAATTGTCAATCAACAACAACAACCAAGCCTTTAGTCCCAAACAGTTAATTGCCAATCTTCAATTAAAAATGTGTGCATCCCAATGTGCTGGCAGCCTTAGGTGAATATATTGGGATTTAAACAGATCCCTGAAAACAATTAGCATAGAGAAAAGAGAACACAAAGGCACTGCTTTAGTGCACCTACTTTCTGGTGCTAATTGTAATGTTGGGATGGGAGGATTGTGATGTATTTTCTAAGCTTTGTGAAGTAGTTTTGACGTTTACACCAGAGACCTTGGCAAAGGTTTAAAAATGACAGTTTTATTTACTTGATCAAATCCAAGTAAGTCAACCATCTCAATAGTTTACTAATGTTAAGATCTGGATTAGTGAGGTACTGGTCAATGCGATGAAGTTTCATAATTTTATTTTGGTAGAATTTACTTGGATAGTACTGATAATTCTAAATTTGCAAAGTTACTGACTGAAGTAGGGGAAGCAGAAATATCGAGAATATTCTTGTTTTGCAAGACAGACATTGCTTTTTATTAACTTGCCTTCAGAAATCAGACATACCCTAGTTGATCAACTTGAAAATACTTGTATCTTCTGTGTTGTTCCTTTCTATTTAGCAATATTTGTTGTTCTTATGTTGTTATCATTGTATAAATCATATCATGTGGCAGTTATGCGAATCTTTACAAATTATCACAAGGTATGCTGATCTAAACTGGGAAAGGGACGAGCAAATGTCAACCTTTTATATTGGGCCCACACTGCATCAGTGCTTGTAAAGCAACCCACTCGTTGATTATTCACAGCCTCTTTTTATTTGAACAGGTGTGGTGCACAACAAGGTGGCGACTTGGGTTCCTCTAGTGAAGCGCTTGATGGAATTCTCGGTTTCGGTCAATCAAATTCCTCAGTGTTAACTCAATTGGCTTCTGCTGGTAAAGTGAAGAAAGTCTTCTCTCATTGCTTGGATACTGTGAAAGGAGGTGGAATATGGGCTATTGGAGATGTGGTGCAGCCCAAAATGAAGACTACCCCTTTGGTACCTGACCAGTGCGTAATTCTCCTTATCTTCTCTCTGTTTAATTGCACAAGTGAGGGCTATTATGAATTGAGTAGGTTAATTTAGTCAAAATTGAATTGATTTGAAGTTTAATTTGCTCTACTTTCAGTTGTTTGTTTTGGATCAGCATTTTAAACATTTTTCAATCCTTGACAATAAGACCCTTATTTTTCCTCTCAATTATATACTTCTATTGCTTGTAGCTTCAGCTCAACCAAGGCCAATTCCTTAATTAATTGGTTCTTGAAAAGCATCTGAATTAAAAGTGAGATGTGGAAATTAAATTGGCAACAAGTAGAAGACATTTTTTACCAAATTTTGCATTTAGGTTCAGTCACAAATCAATTATTCCGTAATTTCCACTAGCTTCATCTCACAAACTGGATATATGTGAATATAGTTATAGTTAGATTGCCTTTGATTTGTTCTTATATAGCTAAGTGGTGAAACAAATGTTTTTCCTATCCATTAGACAGCACTACAACGTAAACCTAAAGGGGATAATGGTTGGTGGCTCGTTACTTCAATTACCAACCGACATTTTTGAGACTGGTGACAAGAAAGGTACAATTATTGACAGTGGTACCACTTTGACGTATCTTCCAGAGACAGCTTATAAGGCAGTATGGGATAAGGTACTCAGAATTTACCAAAAGCACCTCTAGTTTCTTGAAATCTGAAAATACACTGTTACTTTTGCATATTACAAAGCACCCCCTAATTGTTCAGCATGTTAACATCATTAAAGAAAGCCTCAAATTCATATGTAAATTGACAAGTTAATTAAGTGATGATACCTATAGAAATGCATTGTATTCTATTGAGAATATTTGGACAATATGTTTATAAATACTAGTTGAACCAATGTAACAAATATCTCGATACTTACCTCCAAACAAAAAAAAAAAAAGAAAAAAAAGAAAAAAAAACTAATATCTTGATAGAATTGTAAATGCTAGCCTCTGCCATTTTCTTTCATGGCATGTCATAGCATTTATTGATTGACGATGCATGTAAATTAGGTGAGATTTTTGCAAGCATCAGCATAGATTTGTCTCTGGTATAATAATGATTTAATAAGGATTATTATTCTGTAGTCATAATCATTTGAAGGGCCCACTAACAATTTGAAAGTTCTGGGGTGCTTATCATCATTTGAAGTAGTTTTTTTTAAAATGAAAACTGGAGTTTGCATTTTACATTCGTGTTCATGTTAATTTTGCTTAATTCAATGTGATTTTGTAGGTGTTCCATAGCCATTCTGATCTCAGCTTCCAAACGGTGCAAGAATTCTCGTGCTTCCAATACACTGGAAAGTATGTGCTATTTTAGTTTTGTAGGTCCTTTTAAACAACTCCAGTACTTGACCTGACCAGTACATGGTACTCTCTAGTATCGGTATGCCTCCCCTGGGTTGTTTAAATGTAGCTTAAGCCTTTGACAGTATTGTTATCGCCATTGAAATTGCTTGGTGCAATACAATGGTCATTCTTTATCTCTTTTCAAATGATCAATTATGTATCTAGATTTGGCAAGACGAAGGGTTGTATTAACACACCTGCGGGGGCGCAACTTCTTTTTTTTTTTTTCTTTCCTTTCTCCAGAACTTGCAGAAATCTAGATTCAATCTAAGTCTGTGATTAATGACCCTTTCAGTATTGATGAAGGATTCCCAGAAGTCATTTTCAAATTTGAGGACTCTCTGACTTTGCATGTGTACCCACACGACTATCTTTTCGAAAATGAGGTAATTCGAATTTCCATCATATAAACAATTTTTAAATCGGTCGGTACGGTTGCCACCGAAGTTTCTCAAGTGCTGTCTTGAGTAAATCAATGAAAATTGGCAGTATATTGTTTGGTATCATATTTATATTTAGTATTAAAACAGACTTTGGTTTTGTGACTCCGGTTGGGTTTTATTTCTAGCCTACCCCAACTTGTTTGGAACTAAAAGCTTGGTTGTTGTTGTTGTTGATGTTATATTTAGTATTAAAACAGAACTATTGTACTTAACAGAAGGATTACTGTTTTGGGTTTCAAAATGGAGGTCTGCAATCCAAGGATGGAAGAGACATGTTTCTTTTGGGAGGTATATGCACCGTTAACTGCATTTCAATTCAATTCTCCAATTTTTGATGTATTATTATTTCTTGTTTTAGATTGCTGTGTCTTATTAGTTTACTTATTTACTGTTTGTATTTGCAGATCTAGTGCTGTCCAATAAGTTGGTTGTTTATGACTTGGAAAACCAAGTCATTGGGTGGACTGACTACAACTGTAAGCAACCATCCCCCCCCCCATTGCATTAAAAAGATAAAAAGAACAAAAATATTATAAAATCTAATGCACAAATGCGTACCAGTTATTAAGGAGCATCTTCTTGGTTCTTTTTTGCATTTTTTTTTTTTTTAAAATTGAGGTATCCAGGCAAGTTGATACTCATCGAAGCTACGTAATATTATCTTCCAAATAAGGGAGAAACACTAACAAGTATTTTAGGAAATGCATCCTTTAGTTATCAGCTTGACAAAAAAAAAAAAACCATAATTTGTTAAATTCCATTTTGGTTTTGTTTTGCTTGGATATTAACGGGCCTTATTTTAGGTTCATCAACCATAAAAATACAAGATGACAAGACCGGGAAGGTCTACACCGTTGATGCACATGACATAGGATCTGCTTGGAGATCAGTGTCACAAAGTTCTGTTCTTTTGTTGTCACTAACCATAGTGTTCACGTGCATGTTTGTTTGAATACCATGAGCTGACACTTGAAGCTGCATGTATTTGTAATGCCCGCGTTCAAATTTTCCCTGAGAAAGATAGATTAGGCCTGCTATCCTCTTCTTTTATAATTAATTCTTTTCACCCTCCAAAATGCAAAAGCAGCATTGGAGAGGCAGAAACTGATACGCAACATTTCACAGCTTTGAACCTAAAAAGATAAATGAGAGTATCATCTACGTCCACGGGGTGTAATTTTATGAAACACTAATATGTTGTACACAGTGGTAGTTTAGTAACACAATGATTTAATGTTTCATTGCCTGGGATTTCATTCAAGTATTGCAATTACCAACTTCTTTTCTCACAAGTCATTAATAGCCATTTAAAGGAACAAGAATACCGGGTCAGTGATTTGAAGTGCTTTTTTATGCTGTCTGTTATTTCTTCCTTTCTAAAGTAACTCCTTACGAGTGTTTTATTAGCCTGCTTTTCCTTTAAATCCTTTGTTGGTTTCTTCTTACTCTTCTTTTCTGGCCTTTTTTTATAGTTTGTAATTCGCAAGACTTTTCTTCCTAACAAAAATGGAGCATTTTTATTAGAAGTCTACTTCTAGGGACTGATTTGTAAAGTAGAGATAAAGCAAACATGCCATCTCCTGTCTATTGTTTCAGTTAAGATATAACTACTGACAGCTGGTACGTAATTTTGATTAGGTGAAACATATTTTGACAGTTGTTAAAAGCTATTTTGATCCTCGCACTCGTTTTTCAAATGTTTTAAAATGCACACTTGAATATTCAATTAATGCGTACTTGGTTATTACACAAATATTAATAATAGTTGTAATTTTCTTAAAAACTTCAAAACAATAATTAGGAGTTGTTTAGGGAGGAAGAAGTTGGGATTATGTACAATATTCCATAAAGGAAAAATCCTCGTGCAGACCTAATCAGCGTTTACATTTTTTTTTTTTTTTTAAATATAAATATTGGAAAACAATTTTCGGTTTTTAGTTGCAGAAAACAAGTACTTGCTGCGGGCCCTTTGAATTACGAACTCTTTTAACTTGACAAATGCAAAGTTTTATATTAAGGCCCACGTGCTACACCTAATGCAAACAGGCGTATCAAAGGAAGTCTATCCACATATGCAAACATAGCAAAAATTGGATATTTTATTCCTCCTAAAAGTAGAAAACAGATCTTGTTGACAAATCCATTTTATTGATTAAAAATAACGCCATACAAAAATGAAGCAGAACAATCAAGTTGATTGGGTTAAGGTAAAATTTGAAGAAGCCTCTTTCCGTAGCACTTCGGACCGTAATTGCATTAGCAGTCTCCCCAGATAATTCAGGCCTTCTCCTTCCCGCCCCCCGCCCCAAAAGAGATCATGTGGGGATGCCTCCACAAGCACAGAACCAGCAGTTGAACAAAGCATGGTGTTCAAGTGGGGGTATGTCAGAAACTTGCATTTTAGGGCTCTGTACATGACATCAATTTTGGTGCTCTCCCAATCAGCTCGAACCTATACCAATATGCAAAACACTTGAGATATAAATACACAACAATGGTGATGAGGACGGTGGTGACAACAACAGTAATACCACTAAAACCAAGATGTATGACAAAATTTCAATTATGGTAGGCAACCTCACTTAATTTGTTTTCCATAAACACTTTGGTAAAAATTTCATACAAAGCCCTAATAAGTCTGGATCATCATTGAACCATATAGAAGTTCTCTAAACAAATCCGAAAAAACACTAAACAACACATCAGAAGGGAAACTTCAGCATTAATGGCTTCAGCAAAATAACCAAGCGCAATGAACCAAAGCGAAAGCTCTTACTCACATAAAAGTAAAACCAAAAAGTAGACCGTATAAATATAGCGAGAGAAATAATGGTACTATGAAGTAATATATCTTCTGTTATAATTTAAATGCAGTTTTTGGTACCAGTTTGGGGTGTTCTCTTTGCAATCTCCTCCCCATTCGAGCTGCTTCTTCCGGACTATTTGCTGTCTTTATCTTTTCAACAAACTCCCTTGCAACAGGACTATCTACCCCTACAAACTTGTGTGCCTTCATGAAAATAAACAATTGCAAAACAATAAAACATAATGCAATAAGACCACTTAAAAATATATGCTTAACTCTAGAAACTCAATCGAGTCCCAAATGAAGCCCAACCTTTCTACCGAATCTAAGAATGGAAGTTATATAGTTCACCTGATAATAGTGTTCCACACTTGGCCACACGGTGCGCTCTCCATTTTCACAAGGCATTTCAATAGGATGAGCAGAGAAATTTGAGAAGGCTCCAAAAGGGTCCCATGTCTTATAGAAAGATATTATGTTTGTTTCGTAAGGAGATAAAGTTGGATCAATAGATGGGATTTCATTGGCAGAGGGAATCATAGGAAAAAGATCAGGTATGGGCTGAAGATATCCACTTATCAGCATATCAGGTCCGATCTGTCATGTCAGTTTACAAATAAGAAGAATGGTTACATGGGTTATTAAAGATTATTTGGGGCAATTAAAACAACAGAAATTCAGGTTGACCGATAAATTTAACTGTCATTGCACAACCAACCTAAACCACAAGCAACTCCCAAAACACACACTACCACTAAATTAAACACCCTGTTCTTGTTATTATTTGGAGGCAGGAAGTAATGGGGTTAAAGCAATGTTCAGCAGCTGAAGTTCAGCTCTGCCCTGCTATCAGTATTCAGCTGTTAATGGTTCTGGTGCATTTATTTCAGCTGTTACATCACGTGCTCCAATTTGCATATACCAGGATCTTTTAGGGAAAAGAATCACCTGTTCAAAGGAGACATCAACCAAATTTAGAGCTTGGGACATTTGAACCATCCCTAATTCACCAACTGGTGAAGGAGCATTGGATCCACCTATGATTTTCGGGGCCACAAAAGCATAAACCTGAAAGAACAGTTAACGATTGATCAATCCATAATCCTAGAGATAGGTTGCTCTGTCCAAAGACCACTAAAATCAGGAATATCAGACAAAAAATCTCACAGATAAACTAGTTTTCAGATGTATGTGTTAATCATTAAATTTACAAAAAAAAAATAGAATGCAATCGTGGGTACTCTTATATTCTAGTAATATTAAACGAAAAAGAATACTATCAGAAAGAAATGAAAAAAGATACAACTATCAGCTCGACCCATTGCGTATAAGAAAAAAATGCCATGCACTAACATCTCAAAGCACGAGTATTACGATGATGTACCTTGTGAATAACACCAGCGGAAATAGCTGGTGCAGCCAGGCCGCCACCACACTCCCATAGCACAGAGAGGTAGCCCCGGTCGTAGCAATATGCCATGACATCTCTCGGGTTTAATATATCAAACTCAACCACTTCAACCCCTTTGGCTGCAAGCTTCTTTTGTAGATCTTTCCTAGCTCCCCTTTGTGTAGCAACTATGGTATAAGCTTCAAGTACGTTCCATAGCTTTGCCTCTTCGGGCAGGTCAAAGGTCTGGGACATCACGATTCGAACTGGGACGTGGCCACCGCCATGTCTTGCGGTAAGTTGAGGGTCTGAGATCACACTAAAGTTACTTCTGTTAGATGATGAAATTGAAACAACATATTAAAGTCCTCAACAAAGGTTGGTATGGATTACAGAGTTCTAAAGAAGAAATAGAGATTTTTGGTAACACGACTTGACAATTGTGTGACAAGTTCCATGGATAACATTAAAAATTTAAAACAAGTATTTTTAATACAAATCAAACAGGAAAATTTTAAAAACAAAGAAGGTAAGCCTCTGATAGATAAATCCTGACTATTAACCATGAAAGACACATTAAAGATAACACTTACAACCTCTTTAATCCTTGAATATAAGGATTCATCAATAAACTCCAACTGGGTAGAGTGTACTGAAAGATGTTGAGGCCTAAGTTAACAGATAAGAAATTTCAGTATATAAGAATATGGTATACCATCATGACGTACAGTATTTCCACCAACAACAATAGCATCACTTCTCCCGCGCAATTCAAAAACTCGGCCTCTAGATAACCTGCTGCTTACCCAAGAGGCATGCCCACTACTAGCCGCAATTTTTCCTTCAAAAGGACAATTATTTTCTTTGAGTTAGGAAATTCTAACAGTGACATTTTGTAAAGAGATTATAGAGAGAGAGGGAGGGATGGAGATTGTCACTGATTACCATCTAGGGTCATAGCATATTTGAGAACTGAGAATGGAACATGAAAGGTGGCTCGGTAAAGCAAAGGCGCATTGACAGTTAGGCAAGACTTGAGAGCTTCCTAATTGAAATTTAGGAAAAGATAAGAAGATTGTATTTTGGTGATGGAGGGAATGACAGACCCAGGCAGGCCAGGATAAAAATGAAGTTGAATACCTACCTCATACTGTCGACCTTGCAAATCTTCTCCCAAAACATGAACTTGAATACCTTGACTTCTGAGAGATTGAATGGCTTTCCCACGCAAATGCTGAAGTGGGTGCCGAAGACCCACGACCACACGTGAGATTCCTGCCTAAATAATAAAATGTCACCCACAATAACCCCATGAGAAAAATAAGGGGCACCAAAAGAAAGCAAGAAGATAAGCACCTGAACCAGAGCAGAAACAGCTGTGTGATCTCCATAGCAATCTCCCGGCTCAAGATTTAAATACACAACACCGCCGCGGGCCAATTCTCCGGCAGCCTCAACTGCTTGTAGTTCGGCGCATTTGGTGCCTTGGGCATAGAGAAAACCCTCTCCAACTACTTGGTCTGAGCTTCCCCGGGTGATTACACAGCCGAAATTGGGGTGCGGGGAGGTGCAGCCAGCGGAGCGATCGGCGAGGTCGGCGGCTCGGCGGAGGAGAGAGACGTCTTGAGAATGTTTAGAGGCTCCGGCGACGGAGCAGGTGATGATGCGGCGGGACGATGGATGATGGGGGGTTAGAGGAAGCCACGATGATAGGGAACGCATTTTTTTTTTTTTTTTTTTTTAATTCAGAGAAAGGAAGTGCCTGTGCCTGTGCCTGTGGCCGTGCATTGAAATTCAATTTCTTTATGATTTTCCAAAAGATTAAACCCTTGGTCACGGAACTCTACTAATGGGCCGAATCGAATCAGACAAAAAGGTATTTTTCACAGACTAATGGGCCGAACATGCGGCCATGGAAGCCCATTTTTTTACTAAACTCTACTTCGATGCATTGTTTCTGCAAGAAACTCTATAAAAACAAAATAAATTCCAAGTCTTTAACAATTCCTTGGAGAATTCGTATCCCCTCATTCGAGAAATTGCACGTGCCAGTACACTAAATTTGCAATTCGGTCCTATGCCTTCAAGATTCGTGCGAATGTTGAAATTATCTGTACAAATTTTGATACAAATCACACAACTTGAAGCAGATATCTAAAACCCCAGTACGTACGGTTAAGACGAAGACGAACAAGCAACATGCTGTGATCCTAGATCGCACAGCTTATCAAACGAACTCAATCAGAGAACGCTGAGTGGAAAGGAAGGATAATTGGGTGAAAATTAAGAATACGGAGGAACGGAACTTGATACAAGAACAATTGGAAATAGGAGAAATCTGATTATTCATTTCATAATAATGAAACCACAGTTACATTGCCTTAATTTATATAGGCGATTATGTTACACTGGAGTTTTCTAATTTGACCCCCTAACTTCCTCAAATTACCCTACGCGAGAATTGACTCAACTACACTAAAGTTTTGCCTTCAGTGTGCTCTATGTCTCACTGAATTGTGGGGCCCTTCTGTCGGCACTTCTATTAATTCTCCTTGGACCCTCTTGTAGCGACTCGTATGTTACTTATGTCTGCTCCAGCTCTTTGAACGCATTGTCAATCTTCTTTTCTTTTGTATTTGAATTCTCTGAAACGGTAACTCCTAAATTGGAATTCTCTCGCTGCACTCTCCCCGCCTTAAAAAAAAATTCGTGTCCTCACGAATAAACTTCGAAAATTGCCTTGCTATATCCTTTTCCGATTGGTTGACCCACTGAACTAGAATTTGAGCAATTGAAGAGGTCCGCTTCTTCACCATTCTTCTAGCCAACACTAAGTGAGGAGTACGATTCAAATTGGATGCTGGTTCAAGTACTGGGAGCACTGGAAAAGATTGCTGACTAGGCCCCAGTTTAGCTTTTAGTTGGGACACATGAAAAATGGGGTGGATGAACAACTCCGCTAGCAGTTTGAGTTTGCAAGTTACCTCTCCGGCATGCTGTAAAAACTTCAAATGGCCCATAGTATTTTGGGTTGAGCTTTTGATTCTTAAATCCTGCACTCGAAAACTGGCGATAAAGTTGAAGCTTTAGACAGACCCAATTGCCGCAATTGAATCTCCTCTCGCTTCTATGCTTGTCAGCCAATGTTCCCATCCTCTCTAGAGTTTTAATCAAATTCGTTTTCAATTTACCCAAGGCAGTCTGACAATCTCTCAGGAATTCATTGGTGGGTTCTTCAAAAATTGAACTATTGGCCTTCAACACTGTGTGCCAATAAGTGATGCATCTCCTTGGGTGGATGAGCTGCTTCTTCCTCCACTCTAAAATTCTCCTAATTTGTTGACTTAATAAGCCCATTCCCTCCTCCTCGGGCTTCAACCTATCCTTGTAGATTTCACCTCTTTGGTACAATTTGAAGCAGATTTTTCGATTTTGTACCAGTTTGAGAGCCTGGACATGATGCTTCAGCTCATTTGAATTTTTGGTACCCTTAATCACGTGAGATCCTTTTGTCTTGTCGTTCACAGGGCCACCAAAATCCCTTCGTGCACCAGTCTTCATGCCGGTTTTGTTCTTGCTTCTTCTCTTGTTGGATGTGCTCTTTAGTTGTGGTCTAGCCTTCATTCTCACTTCCTTGGTGCGCTTCAGCTTCAAATCGATCTTCAGCAGAGATGGTATTTTCTTCCTTCTCCTACTGGATTTGTGCTTCTTACGTTTGGGCACCACCTTCTCCAGTACCTCCTCACTTTCATTTTGATTCTTGATGACTTCTTGCTCATTGTGCTTTGGGTTCAGCTTAATCAGCACCTCTTTTTCTTCAATTTGGTTGCTTGGTTCTTGAATGTGGAAATTAGGGATTAGTTCTTGAAAGCTAAACTCGTCGTGCTTTGGATTCAGCTTTACCAGCACCTCTTCTTCTCCATTTTTATCTTTGATCAGATATTGACTAATGTGCCTAGGTGTCAACACAACTCCCTTCACTTCTTGACCTGGTTGTTTGTTGTTAGGTTCTTGAAGAATAGATTCGTAAGCTTCTTTCTGCACAGGAATCCCGCGTGACCGGAGCATCCTCTTGATCTCGGCTAAACCCTGGTAAAACCTGGTTTCTCTCTCTGCCCAGCTGATTGCGATTGCTGATTGCTTTTGAGAGCCTCTTGCAATCTGAGAGATCCTCTCGTTTATCGCGACAACATCTAACTGGTCTTCCTCCTCAGGTGGATCGTTCCTCCTGGATTTCGGCATTTCTTGTAATTCTTGATTGCTCGAACTATAACTTCCCGGCTGAACCAAACCTGGCTCTGATACCAATTGCTGCGATCCTAGATCGCACAGCTTATCAAACGAACTCAATCAGAGAACGCTGAGTGGAAAGGAAGGATAATTGGGTGAAAATTAAGAATACGGAGGAACGGAACTTGATACAAGAACAATTGGAAATAGGAGAAATCTGATTATTCATTTCATAATAATGAAACCACAGTTACATTGCCTTAATTTATATAGGCGATTATGTTACACTGGAGTTTTCTAATTTGACCCCCTAACTTCCTCAAATTACCCTACGCGAGAATTGACTCAACTACACTAAAGTTTTGCCTTCAGTGTGCTCTATGTCTCACTGAATTGTGGGGCCCTTCTGTCGGCACTTCTATTAATTCTCCTTGGACCCTCTTGTAGCGACTCGTATGTTACTTATGTCTGCTCCAGCTCTTTGAACGCATTGTCAATCTTCTTTTCTTTTGTATTTGAATTCTCTGAAACGGTAACTCCTAAATTGGAATTCTCTCGCTGCACAACAACATTAATTTGTTTTGGTTTAAATGGGGAACATTACTAAAGAAAGACTCAAATCGATGGCCCAACAAGTAAAACTATTATCTTACGCATGCATGTTAATTAAGTGTTAACTAACTCAATGCCTTCTATATATATATATATATATATAGTGGGTGTGGGGGGTTATTATATACTTGCAAGATTGCACATCTGGTTTCTACCAATAGGAGAGGAGGCCTTACTATATGTAAAATTGTGGAACTACTAATGAGTAATGAGCATTTGGAGAAAGACTCAGGAAGGCTAAGGCAGAATTAATTTCTGGTTTTATTTTACGATTATGTCAAAATCTTCAATGCTGATATTATTATCCATGTTTCCTCTTTGAATTGTCACCATAATAAATGATCCTTTAATACTAAGACATGTGGGTCCGCCCCTGATGGGATTGATCAGCAAAACCATTCATTTTAAACTTGATAGTGTGTAGTAAATAGTGGAAATTATTGTTGGTCACATTAGCCTCTGTCACACCCCGGAACAATCCGTCACGTATTTCTACGTAAGACGTATGCACATCACATACATTATCAATAACAATATAAATAAAACCACATTTATTCCATAATCAAACGAGTTCAACAAACAATCATGGCAGCCATGGCTAGTAACACAAGCACTGCCATGCCTGCTCAATGTATCAATCATTGAATTATAAAAATAAAAGTAAACAATATGTGGCAATTTATCAATCATAATCCTTCCCGCTTAATCTCACTCTTGTCCTTACTCGAAATCCTACATCTTCATTACTTGGAACCCACATAAAAGTGGAACGGGTGAGAGATCGAACCTTCTCTCAGTGCGGGATTTAGTTCCAACCCCGAGCTTATAAAACCTTTACTTATATTCACAAATATGATAAGAAGATAAATAAAATGCGTATGCTTCTTCTAATGCAATACATATCCTATCATTACTTATCACTTTCATTTATTTAGAGAAAAAATCCGTTAATCTTGTTCGCTAGATCTTGGCGCGATAGGACCGCTTCTGCCTGCAATCACGTCCGTGAAAGGACCGCTTGCACCTATGATCACGTCCGTGAAGGGACCGCGTCAGCCTACAATCACATCCGCGACAGGACCGCTTTCGCCTACAGTTACGTTAACGAGGGGTTCAGTCGAAACTAAACCCAATGTATACATCCCAATATGCAAGCATATTGGCCCCTGTTCAATTACCATATTTGTTCTTTTTTCAAAAACACATTTATTCAATCACACAGTTCATGCCATGCTTAACGCATCCTATTCATGCAAGTCCATTGGTCAATATATGAATCATATCATTTCATGCAAAGTTATTTGTGTCTACTCAAGTCATACGAGTGGTTCGACAACAACATGCATAAATCCAACTAATGCAATAATAATAAATAATTGAATGACAATAGGAAAGTAAAATAGTTTTATAAGGTCTAAGAAACCCGCACCTATTACTGTAGGAGAATCCTAGTCAATCTTCTTGTCTTCTAGTATTTTGAAATTCGAACCTAAGTCACGTACGTAAATACTACTTCTAATTAATATTGTTTCATGACACTCGTCTGTATTTTCTAATGTTCTTTAATTGTTCTTTATTTAAAGTTACATTTTAAAAATCAAAGTATAATCAAAACAGATCCGAGAATAAAAGCAAAAATTATAACTCCAAAAAGAATGTTAATTATTACTAATATAACTAAATGAGAGTGAAAAGTTAATTACAAAACCATATAAAAACTTGTAATATTATTAATAAAATTTGCTTTAGAAACTATTGTCACTAAAATATATTACTATATATGCAAACAATAATTAATAAGTTATATAACTGTAGATAGTGTAATATGCATTTATAAATGCTAACGACATGTAAATTGTAGGAAACAAAGACTAATTCCAAGCTAAAAGAATTAATTAAGGTATTATTTGCAAAAGTTATGCATAAGCAATATTTAGTATATGGTGTTAGAATGAGAAGTATAATATAAATTTAGTAACTGAAATTAGGATTTTATACTTTGCTATATATATGTATAATAAATAAATATTAATTATATACTATTTTATTTAAATGTTAACTGAAAAAAAATATAGTAAATGATTTTATTAATTTTCAGATCAAGAAGGAAATATCTAAAGTATTTAATATATTAATTCAGTTGTACAAGTATATTAGGAACTAATTATTGTGCATCATAAGGTAAGACATATTTATTTCCCCTTTAATATATTATATAATATAGTTGCCTAGTAAATAATTACTCATCAATATTTCAAAAATTGTAATATAATTAAGTTATGAAACATAAAATAAGCGAATAAGAGAAGATTGAACGAATAAGAATTTTCACTTGTTCAGAACGGACGAATAATATTACTCTTGGTCTCAGCCATGTCTTGACCCAAAGATTAGATTATGACATAAGATTTAATTAGTTCTCACAATTTAAACTATATTTAGATTTATTATTTGAATCATTAACTTAAATATTTGAATTTAATCAACGGACTTGGGTTACCTCCGGAGCTTGGAATACGCAGGACGGAGGGTGGCAGCCGCAGGTTGGAGTAGGAGCAGCTGTCTTGGGTTGCATGTGATAGGGGAGCGCACGACAACAGTGGATAGGTTGTTGCTGCGTACGTGCTACGGTGGCTGCCGGATCAGAGGGGGTGCGCCTCGGGTGGGCTAGCTGCTGCCTTAGTTTGGGGTAGCTATCAAAACTTATTTATTTATTATTATTATTTTTTAATGAAAGGGAGACGCCTCTAGGTAATGAAATGCCAGCATATTGCATCATTATTTGTAGAGAATTTGCTTGATGCATCTAGGCGTGTAAGCTAGTGACCAAGTTCAATTAGAGTAATTATGGAATTTGATAGAATTACGGAGTGATTAGTGATCATATGCCTTTTTAATCTATATTTGAAATAAAATCATGAGCACTATATTTCTGACCGATTCGGAAACCACCGCTGAAATGTTTATAGATTTGAGTACGTGCATGATTACAGACCTACCACTTTGATTGGTTCAGAAGAATAACTTTGGACTTTTATGTATTTTGTTTCAAAAGGTTTAATTGAGCAATTAATTATATACTTTGGTTTATCATCTGTGGCTATATCAAATGACTAACAAAAGGAATATAATACTTCCATATATCTTTATTTGTATCTTAGGTTTTATACATAAAGAAAGTATGAGTATTAATTATTCACTTCTAGGTTTATTGATAAATAATAATAAACAAATAAAAATTGACGTGACGGAATATTACAGCCTCTCTCTCTCTCTTTTTATCCATCATCAATCAATCAATCAATCAATCCCTCTCCGACTGCAATAAATGCAGGTTCCGGATGGGATTCTGAACCATTTAAACAATTTTGCGAAAAAATTAAATGTTGATATTTTGAAAACCGTTTCTCTTGACCTATAACTAGTCTAGTCATTTATTTATTTCATTATTAGTTTCGAGTTCATTTATTTTAAGATCTCAATCTGTTGTTATTCTAATGAGAATAACAGCATCCTGCTCTTCAATTTTCTCTCTATCTCTTCAAAGGTAAAAAGAGAAGAGAGAGGAGAGAGAGAAAGAGAGAAGAGCGGAGATAGCAGAAATATAGCAACTGGCGGATCTCATTCCTTCATTTTATTATTTATTTATTTTGACTACATCTTGATATAACATTAATTAGTAATGAAAAATGAGCATGCCATCCATTCCTCGATGGTATTAATTGCTTCTTTAGCAAGTAATTATGGTGCTTGTCGAGTGAAGTGCTAACAATTTTAAACCAATTAAGTTCACGTACTCATATATAAGATAATGTCGCGTGACGTCTACCATGAAGTACTCTATATATATAAAATATCTATATTAATTAATTCACATGTGTCGGTCGAGATAACTTTTATAATTAAAATTTACACACGTGATATATATATCGTTGCTTTATTGATAAACAAATTAATTTTAAATAAAATTAATTGTTCGGGTAAAAAATCACTATCTCAATAATAATAAACTTGAATCTGTCTACTGATTTGAAATTGGTTTTGCTGAACGATTTTGTTCGCTTTCAAAATCACTTTCGAAAGAGACCTGTGAACTTGTCAAAATAATATGTAAACTTGGGCAGATCTCCCAATTTTCACAAAGTTAGGTTTGGTTTGTAGAACAATAATTATATATCATTTGCACATGCTTTCTAATTTGTACCTCCAGTCCAGATGATTCAGCCATTGACTATGAGAAACAAAACAACGATTTTGTTTTTTCTCTTCTGGTGCTAGCAGCCACCTTACCTGGAAAATGTACGGTAAGGTTATATAATTATTTGATACCAAAAAGTAAAACAAACGACCCGTTCGTTCTTTTGCAGAGTCTATATATATCCTCTATTGCATGTATATTTATGTTTATGAATAATCCTCTCTTTTATGTTTATGAATTAAATTGAGATCAAGTCAACCAACTAGTTTAATATCTATCTACAATAAATTTCTCATTCCGATTTTGAATATGCGACCTCTCACACATATGACATTGTCTATACCACTAAACCAAACCTTTATTCTTAACATTATTAGCCATTCAATGTATACTTTAGAGAGTTTTATATAGACCCCCTAAAATATTTCAAAGTACTTATTTTCCTCTGTAAAATTCATAATATCATATTTATTCTTCTAAATAAATTAAAAAAACACTCAAATTTATCCAATTTATTACCTTTTTTATAATTTATTTCAAATTTATTAAGTGCTCAGTTTGCCATTAAAAAAACAAATAAAATGATATAATGGATAATTTATAAATTTAAACCGAGTTTTAATAGCAGAGATAATTAATTTGTTAAATTTGTGAATTTTTAAAATTTAAAAGGGTAGATATGATGTTGTGAATTTTTTTAAAGTAAAGTTGGGGGGTCAAGTCATCCAACCATTTAGATTTCGAACATGTGATCTCTTACACAGATAGTATTGTCTTTGTCACTAGATCAAAGTTTGTTTTATGATAATGTGAATTTTATAGAGAAAATACATAATTTCAAATTTTTGAGGAGCCCCTACATTTAAAATTTGCATACATATCACACTTAATGAAAGTAAATCAATTATGTCATTGTCAGCGATTAATTAATTAAATTTTTGTTACATGTTTCGTAATCAACACAATTTTAGTAGTTTTTTTTTTTTTTTAAATCTTTGACCTTGACAAAATAAATTAAAACAATTATAAACTTTTGCATGAAAGTTATTGAATAAGAAGTTCAATTATTGGAATTCATAATTTGAATTTGAATTTGAATATTTAAATAATTGATATACAAAAAAGGGATCGTAGAACACTTGTGTGAGGCAGACAAAAACATAACTTGCATAAAAGTTATTTGAATTTATGCATAATTTGACTGTATGATTCTATGATATAAAAGCTAATATATATATATGTGAAGTGTGAACGAAAGTTGGTATGCATAATGCATGACATGCAAGTTGCAAGTTGCAACACCAAGGATAAAAAACAGAAAGGACCTTTTGACGGACCCACATCAGATCAATTCAAAAGTGAAAAAGCACGGTACTAATACTATTACATTACAATTATTGAAACATAACATTACATCAGCCTCTTGCCTCTTCCGTCTTGGCCCTCATTTTTCTTTCACAATTTATTTATTTATTAATTATATATTGCAACTAGTATAGACTATAGAGTATAGACATTAACAATTAACAATTAACAGATTAGGGATGAAATCAAATGTTCAAAATTTGATGCTTGCAAGTTGCAATTAATAATAGACATTAACAATTTATAATGAAGTTAAGAAAATATATAACAATGTGCTTAATTAATTACTGTCTTTTACTATTTTGATTTCTGGAGCTTAATTTCATTTCAAGAAGAAAATGGCCGGCCGGAGACCGTACGTATTCTCTTCGATCAGCACCGCACTGAATTACAAATTAAGAAACGCGCGTACAGATATGTCAAATTATTTCGACCGAATATATTAATAGTTAAATATAGATTAAGATATTTGACTGAATGTATTATAGACCTGATGATCTACTCTCTCTATCTAGTTCAATGTATATGGATAAGAATTTCTGAAAAGACTCAAATCAAATTGGTGCCACTGAACAGATTCAAACGAACTGATGCATATTGTTTATAAATATACAACAACAGTTCATATTTTTGGTAATCTCATTTTATTAAAGTTCACACCAATGTAGAAACTGAGAGAGAGAACGAAACATAAATCAAAGGGGCTGCCAGTCGGTGTTAGTACTCTGTTTAGTAGTTGTTTGTCAATCTATTCGTGTGGATATGGCAAAAAACGACTATTAATTGACACAAATTATAACCTATTATATTATATATAATAACCGAGCACCGCCGGGCTAATTAGTTAGATATCCTTAATTATGTATTGCTTGAAGTTGGCATCCTCGATCAGGTCTCGGTAGAATTAATTAATGTTACAACTTATTAATTGACACAATTAATTAAAACATTAACGTACAATAATATATATATATCTCCAAGCTACCTTTGGCTTTGAGTATATATAATATAATTCAAGGTACCGATCGACACCGGTATTTTATATTTTTATTAATTTATGCACAAATATATAGCAGCCAAATTAATTAACAGACATGATTAATTAAATTTTTAAAATTTATTGAGAATTTTTTTTTGTAAAGCCCCCCTTCCCCTTCCCCTGAATATTTAATATCTATGTTATTATAATAAATGGTTTTTTTTATTCAGATTTGGAATTCATAATAACCTTTAATTAATATATATAGATCATGTAATTGTAATTGTAATTGTAATTGATAGAGACTTTTTTATATCTGTCATTTTTAATCGTACGGCTTGATTTGGTTGCTAATGGTTGAAATTAAGTCTCCCGCTCGTGTCTCTTAGTTTGAAAGGCAGGAGCGAGCGAAGGTGACAATGATTGTATCAACTTTGTAGCTAGGCCGTCAATTTGAATGAATGAATGAATGAATCCCAAATGGAAGTGATTTGATTAATTTAATTAATGAGCACTGTGGTCCGGTGGTCCGTTCGAGTTCTGTCAAATTATTTCTTTTTGTCTTTTGTATTCTGTATTTACATTTGAAAGAGAAGGCGATTGTATTTTTTAATCACACGTGCTTGTTACATACAACATAGTTTGTTGCTGCATTTAATCAAGAGTATAGACATAATTTTATGATTTTTTTTTCTTAGCAAAAATATTGTAGCTTTATAGGCTTTGGCCTTTGGGTCATAAAGCTAGTGATTCGGGGTGAAGAACATAAAAAAAAATGTAATAGAAATAAAAAAGCAGTGGTAGGTGTGAACAGTTCCAAACAATAATTCCCTCTGAGAGTGTACCATCATCGTAGGCGTAGCTACTGTGAAAATGGAATTTAGTTGACTGAAGAGGCAAAGAGGCAAAATATGATGGGACTGAGAAAGTGACAAGTCCCTTTTATGTCTATCAAAAAAAAAAAAAAAAAAAGTCCCTTTTACGCAATTAATGTAGCTACACTGACAATCTGACATAGTTGTATCCAGATCTTTTCTTTTCTTTTCTTTTCTTCTCTTTTCTTCAAATAAATAAATAACTGAAGAGGCAAAGAGGCAAAATATGATGGAAAGAAGGGATTCACTATAATAAAGCTTTATTTTGACACACACTGACACAAGTGATAAGTCAAGTCAACATTATTATTTTATTTGTTGTGTGAATATCTTAATTTATTCTAAAAAATTGAGCGATTAAACGGAAATAATAAGGCACTAGCTACCTGTCATGTGTTCCATTTGGGTAGTCAATTAAAGGTTTATAATTTCGATGTTATTTTATAATTTATTGATAATAAAATAATACAACCACAGTTACGTTGAAATGTATAAAATATATACATATATATTTAAAAGAAAGAGTTCACATTTGAATTTATGTCTGACGGAATAAAAATAGCATTTAACACGCTTAGCATATGGAGATGCACATTCAATTAATAAAATGAAGACGGTTTTATGGGCTAAATGCATGTGACGGTGTGGGAGGGATTGAGGGAATAATATATATATATATATTCATTATCATCTCACATCACATCACAATATCACATGCACTGAACTTGAAGCTCAAACCTAATTAAACCTACCCATAGCCTATAGCCTATAGTTATAGCTATGCGTATTTTAGTCCATCAAAACGTGCCTATTATATTTGAGGAGGATTCAAATGTATTCTATTTTTTTTTTTCATTTTCAAAATTCGAATAGTTAATTCGAACCGTTAGATGCAATCTATATATTAAGATGTGTTTGGAGACCAAATTTTACTATTTATTAAGCCACTTTGAAAATTGCTGATCCAATGTTCCAGAAAATATAAAATCAGCGATTTTCAAAGCTACTTAATCAATAGTAAAAAAATTCTAAAAAATGTAAAATTTGGTCTCCAAGCATATCTTAATAGTTTGGATTGACTATTCGGATTTTAAAAACAGAGAAAAAAGATTTAAAAAATAAGATGCATTTGGGTGCACACAAATTTGGGTGCATTTGAACTCTCCTCATTATATTTATATGCAAACTTTAATTTTAAATTTGAAGAAAATTGTGCTAAAAACTGGGCCAACTTTTTTATTTATTTAATATCTGTGTCAAAAAAAAAACAAATCGAACGGTACGGATCTAAACTCAAAATATGAGTTACTTCAGGGGATATAAATTTGGAGGGTTTCATCAGGTCAAGGACGGAAAATTGAATTTAGATGTGGGAGAAAATAAATATATCTTCCACAGATTAAAGATAACATGGCACACTTCATCGTATTGCTTAATTATAATTTATAAATTAAACTAGTAATATTTCATCATCATTATCTAAACAAGACAGTTTAATTATCTACTCCTTGCTTCTTAAAAATTCCAACCTTTTTTGTTTTTTTTTTTTTTTTTTTACAATTAAAACTTGCATATATGTGACATTTAGCGTTAAGCAAAATCCAAAGCAGTTGACAAGTTTAACGTGAAAAAAATAATTTTGTTTGCATCCTTTATTTGTTTAATTGAGTGAATGATTGATTATAACTTATAAGCCGAGAAAGTAGGAGTAAAACATGCAACATATATCTCTAGGCTCTGTCCTCTATGTAGCACACGCAACGCAAGTACGTAGCTCTCTGTTCCCATCTTCTCTTCTTAAACAATTAATTAATTTAATAGATAGTTGCTATCCTATCTGCAGCCATTTTTATTAATATCCCTAAAACAAATATAAATTTTAAATATGCCCCTGTCCTCAATTTTTTTTTAAACATGCCCTGACAGCCTGGGCTTCGGGCGGCCCAAGATACCCTGTGAGGTGCCAGCCCCAGGGGCGGCCCATAAGGCCTGTGAGGCGCCACCCCCCCAGACGCTCCATATGTAGTAAGATTTAAACCCATTCGTTTTCTGCCTCTGCACTTCCCGATTTGAGAACTTTTCTCGAGGCGAGAAGCTGAGTGAATAGGTATTTTTTAAATTATAATAATTAGTCATTACTGTTGCAAGTACTGTAGCGTACTGTACATTTACTGTTGCACGCACTGTAGCGTACCGTACATTTAATGTAGAAATTTACTGTTGCACGCACTGTAACGTACCGCACATTTACTGTAGCAATTGCTGTACACCTACTGTAGAAAAATTATAATTTTTTATAACTTTTTTTAAAATATTTTTCAATTAGTCATTTATTACTGTACTCATTATTATGTCATGTAATACTTGTAATTTTTTTTTTAAATGTAGTTTGTTAAAGAAGAGATGTTAGTTGCACTGTATGTCGGCTGCAAGCTAGAAAGGGATGAAGATAGCGTGCATTACACGAAAGAAGTCGCATTTGGCTTCGAGATTAATGAAAATACCACATTTGAGGAACTGAAGCAGCTAATATACGAAAAGACATCTGTAAACCCCAACAGGTATGAAATAGAATTGGCTACACGGATTGACAACTCACGTGGGGGGGGGTAGACCTTACTTTGTTAAGTTTCCAATAATAGATGCCAATTTGTGGAGAGTTGTGTATACTCAATTTGTATCTTGTGGGGTCCCGGTAATGGACATATATTCGAAGAGGGTTCCCCGAACGAGGGTTGGACCTTCAAGTTCGGCTGGGGCTGGACCTTCAGGTTATGACTGTTAGTGTAATAATCTAGAAGTCAATAATGCGATAATTTATCATAAAAATTTGTTCATGAATTAGATGATTAATATCATTTTGTTGCCTTGAGTATTATTGAATTTATGGATCATTTCGAGTTCATGACTGAAATTGTGAAACTCCATAATATAGATAATATATACTCTTAAAAGGTCACTGACCAAGATAATTAGCAGGAACACTAATTACCGCGATAAGGTTAGTATGTGGATTAAAAGATGGTTAAGTTTTACAAACCACCTGACACGAGATGTCATTTTAATCACATAGATACATGTTCTAGGAACATGGTATTTGACAGACCCCGAATAAAACATTAAATAGAATTGTGTTCGTGTCATTTATGTTTTCATTCAGTGTTAAGTTCTACAGTATGAGGTATTCATCTTTCCTACTAAGAAATGTATATGTGTGATTGTTATCAAACGCTGTCGGTAAAATGCAGTTATAACGGTAGCTCTTCGGTATACATGGCTTAGCTGAGGTAGTGATGGTTTACCAAGAATACTATTTGTCCCTCGTATCTCTATACGAGCTATAGCATCACTGGGCCCCTTGATAGAGTAAGATTATCTGCTAGCGGTATAATTACAAGAGTAATTATATTTGATAATCTGCTCAAGATCAAGAAAAGATTCAGTTAGCAAGGATGACACACATCTACCTTGAAACTAATTTGATAGCTATGAGACAGAGGAACAGACACAAGTAAATTGTTTACTGGATCGTGATATTGTACTGTACAGCATCATCTGTGTAATTGGATGGTCATGATGTGTTGCCAGATGCCGCTCATGATTATAGAAGTTAAAACAGTTTTAACTCTGTTTACCAACATAACACAGATCCTATTGGGTCACACCATATAGGAGTTAATCGGAGAATCTTATTGTGATTGATTATAAATTAGTTATGATCAATAGTAAGATGGTTATAATTAATTATACGTGTTATAATTAAATTATAAATGTTATGTAAAAATAACAAGCAAAAACATTGGTTAATTTATAAACGTGTGTGACACGTTGTATAAAAGTTAACCGGTTAATTTATAAATGTGCAGGACACATTGTATAAATTACCGAAACAACAACCGCAAGAAAAATATATATAATTGTTCAGAATAATTATACGAATATTATTTGTATTCGGGCCAAGGGCATTCGGGTCTTTTCAGATTCGTTCTTATCCGCATGACATGTCATTGATCCTATCCAGATGACACGTCATCGATACCGAAACGAACAACCGAAGAAAAATATATATAATTGTTCAGAATAATTATTCGAATATTATTTGTATTCGGGCCGAGGGCATTCGGGTCTTTTTAGATTCGTGCTTATCCGCATGACATGTCATCGATCCTATCCAGATGACACGTCATCGATCTTATCCACATGACGTGTCATCCTTATCCATTCAATGACATATCTTGTAAATAGGCCGAACTTGGAGGGCATTTTGGTCTTTTGGCAACCGACCCTAAACCCTATAAATAGGGGTGGAGGGGTAGAGAGAGATTTGTTAATTCACTCATACCGTTTCGTGTCGAAACGGATCGGTATTTTCTCTCTTTCTCGGTTTCTCTCCCAAATAGTGTTTCGGTTGAGAAAAGAAAGTTATACGTACTTGACGTATAATCTTGCAAGTTGTTGTGAAATATATTTACGGGATTGATGAATAGTGTTTTATCGAATTTCGCGGTATGTCAGTTTTGCATATTGATGAAACTGAGCAACCGAAAATTCGTGTTTACGGGTTTTCGTCTTTTTCTCGTGAATAGTGTTTTTGCATAATTCCGCAGTTTATGGTATTTCTGGCAGAAGAAATAAACCGCTCTCCGGTTAGTCCTGGTGGATAACCGATAGAGGTATCACACGGGTGATACTCCGAGTCGATTCCTTTCCTGGTGAGGCTCTACTCGCTCGGTCTGCATTCCAACTGTGATTTGGAAACAAGGTATAAATATGCTATATTAATCTATTTAATTGGTAAGTAGATTAAAGTTTTAGAAATCAATCATGGAGTAGATCTGTAAAAGGATTAAATTGGGTTTTGATGCCAAAGGAATACTGAAGGTGGACCGCCTTGGAAAGTTTCCTGACATACCCCGTTTAATCCTGAGCTTAAGTTGGCCGTATAAATTTTTGTTCTACGATCATTCCGCAACTTAAGCATAAACGGGTTTTTGGTTACAGCACCGTAAAGCCCAACAATGACAACCAGGGGTACCACCAGCACTCCCCTTGTGACAACCAGGGGTACCATCAGCACTCCCCTTATGACAACCAAGGGTACCACCAGCACTCCCCTTATGACCACCAGGAGTACCACCAGCAATCCCCTTATGACAACCAGGGATATCACCAGCACTCCCCTTATGACAACCAGGGATATCACCAGCACTCCCCTTATGACAGCCAGAGGTACCACAGCCCCGGTTATGACAACCAGGGGTACCAAAACTCCCAAGAAAATACTGAAGAGTTACCACCACCACCCAGACAGACACCCATAATTCCTAGATTTCCAACTATGCCAAAGTCAGGACCGGTACCCGTTAATCGAAATGATATTGATATTGATGTTGATGCTATTGATGCCATACCAGAAAGGGAAATGGAAACGGGGGATGAATACCAAGGGGTTTGGGAAGCTGATGACTTATCAGATGGTGATGCAAAAGTACCAGGTTTATCCAGGGCAGAAAAATTCCCGATTATAGGTCGGGAAAGTAAGCATCCAGTCGCCACATTCAATGACACCACAGCTTTCGAAGAGGCAGACATTAGTTTCTTCGGTCCTCATGTTGAATACAATAAAGAACTTGCCGCAGGGCAAGTTTATACCAACATAGACGAACTTGTAAAGAAAATAAATGAGACTCATGTTCACGGCAACTGGGAATGTATAATAGACAAAAGGGACCGAACAAGGTTAGTTGTGCTGTGTAAAACTCACCCGCGCTGCAAGTTCCAACTTTTTGCAACCCCTGCGGGTTCAGGGGAAGCATGGATGATTAAGAAGTGTGAACCACCTCATACATGCAAGTCTGCGTCCACAAGGAGAGACCATGCGCAGCTGACTGCATCAAGGCGGTGGCTATGACCGTCAGACACAAATACAAATATGTAATCCCAAAATACAACAGGCTATGGAGAGGTCGTGAACTTGCCATCTGCATGATATTCGGTAGTTGGAAGGATTCATATGGCTATCTGGCACCATTGCTCCAGGCTTCATGTCTGGCCGTTACGAGGGGAGGCTACTCATAGCATGCGCATATGATGCTGATAACCAGCTGTTGCCTTTGGTGTTTGCAATTGTTCATAAAGAGGACAGCGAGAACTGGGGATTCTTTATGCAGTTTTTAAGAAGACGGGTGATTGGGAAAGGGAAGTTTTTCTGTGTGATATCAGACCAGCACAAAGGAATAAAATATGTTTTTGATCGTGAAGATTACGGTTGGTCAACCCGTACTGGCCAGTGTGTGCACAGGTTGTGTATGCAACACATTGCGGAGAATCTTTCCAAGGCAACCGAGGGCGACAAGTGGGTTACTGATACATTTAGATGGAATTGCAGAAAGAAAAGGCCGAGAAGGGTGGTAGAGATGACTAGCAGTTTTGCAAATGTACATGTATTTCAATTGTTTACATATATTACTGTACTTTAAGAAAACAATTTTTTTTAGTACAATTGTTTACTTACATTATTCTATTTCCTTATTTTTTATGTAGTACATGCCAAAGGAAAATCTCTACTTAATGAAGGTGGGCAAAAATAATCCCCGAGATGTCAACGAAGATCCAGCATACGAGAAAATATATCAATCCCGTGATGGAGGTTGGCGTTGGGGAATTATGACCACCAACGGATCCGAGTCGCTGAATGCAGTATTCAAGCAGAGCCGGATGTTGCCTGTGGCTGCAGTTGTAGAGGACACATTCTACAAGTTAAATGCCTGGTTTCAGGAACGGCGTGCTAAGGCCGCAGAATTAATAAGGATGAACCAGTCATTTTCAACAAGGGTGGAGGAGAAACTAAGACGACACAAGGACAAAGGTGCAACTATGACCGTGATCCCGATGGGTAATGATGGAATAGAATTCGAAGTGCAAAATCCAAATGAGTACGTTCCTACCAGCCGTAAACCAGATGGCACTATGGCGTTTGTCAAGAGGACTTGCAAGTACGTGGTTAAATTCGGAGATGCCAGGGCGGTAACCTATACATGCCAAGGACCCCAACTAAGTCACATACCCTGCAGTCACGTGATGACGGTATGCCGAGTGAGGAACTACTGTGAGGATCACTATGTTGCTGACATGTACCGTACCGATTACCTTGCTTCCACTTGGGGTGTATCTTTCCATTCTTATCCCGATCAGCATGAGTGGCCTGCATATGTCGGTGATAGAATACTCCCTTCAGAAGGATGGATAAGAAAGGGCAGGAGGAGACACAAGCGTATTGTAATGACCATGGACGAGATGGGTGGTAGGCGACCGTCGGGAAATCGGGCTCGCCGTTCTGTTTCCGATAGGCGCAGGGCAACCGGTAGAACACAACCCCCTCCTCCTATAAGCCAATCATCTAGTAGCCAAGCCTCTACAAGTAATGCCGCACCTGCCACTGGTACCAGAAGAACTAGTCGTTTATTAGGTTTATTCAGACGTGGTGGCAGATAAACTTGCTATTTTGCTTATGCGAATTGATTTATTTGGTATATGTGTATGTGTATGTGTATGTGTGTATGTATATGTATATGTATGTGTATATGTGTATGTGAGTTTTTTGTATGTGTATATATGTATATGTGTTTGTGTCACACCCCAAATCCCGCGGGGTCTGACAGCCTGCCGCGTGTATTTATCTAGTGTCACATATACACGCAAGGCAGTGGATCTTTTATATGCATTACCAATATCCTCATTTGCTGCGTCTGTGTAATCAACCTGAAAATAATCGGGGAGAGGGGGTGAGAATAAATTCTCAGTGCGAAATTTGCCATAGTTTAGATTATTGGACTTGCAATCAAACTCTATATTCAAAAATGAAACCCAAACAATAACAGTTCAAACAGATATATATAATCATAAATAACAGAATGCCAATGCTCGACAACAGTTAATCAACCTGAAACACAGTTCACGGAATTTCCAAGATGAATTTCAAAATGAACACATATATTTGGCTTAACTTAATTCATTAGGGCTTGTAGCAACTACAGATGTTCTTTCGAGCTGGACCGTTATCAAACCCACATCTGTAGGGTTACAGGCGCCTACATATGGCCAACCAAGCTGGACCCTTTATCTGACACCCATCTGTAGTTGTTTGGCTTAACCATTTCCTAAGGTATGGTTAAAAGTCACCTATACAGGTCAACTTGACACAAATGCAAACACCCGGAATCAAAGTTACCTATACAGGTCAACTTTGCTAAATCTCAAGCAAATATATCAAAGCCACACATACAGGTCAGTCTCGCAAAATCATAACAGGTCAAACGCATAAGTCAGCAGCGTCACCCTATCCAGCCACCTAAACAGGTCGGCCTGGCAAATTCATAAACACCGGTCAACGGATAGGTCACCGTTACCTTATCCAGCCACCTAAACAGGTCGGCCTGGCATATTCATTCACACCAAGAACAATTAATAGAACTAATCAAATAATAACCATACCAACATGCCAGTTAAACTTAACCTAACAATTCAATCATTCTCATTTATGCAAGAATCAATATGCAACATGAATTCCAAAATATGCAACAATTAATCATTCAACATGACAAACGAATAAACAGTTTAATTCATGAAAATAAAGTATCAAACAAGTCCAAGAATCCCGCACCTTATTATGACGAGCGTACCGCTTAATTTAAAGATCAGGCGTCTCGAATTGCCTCGCGAAATCTGGCTCGACTGAGCCTACACCTATATTATACGATTACTTGGTTTAGTTCGGTTACATTCTCAAAACTTAAATTCCAAAAGCCGTCTTTCAATTCGTCAATTCTTTTATACCTTTCGGCTCATTTATAATCATTTTAGTTCAAGTCCAATTTCAAATTTACATATACACATCATGTCATATTCATTTCAATATTACAAGGCTTATGAAATTACAAGTCCAATTCACCTTATTTATCCAATTAAACATTCAAAGGCCCAATTTACTCAATTATTTCACTTTGGCCCATTTACGTATCAATTATTTTATTCCAATTCAATTTAATTAAAGGCCCATAATTTAGTAAAGGTTTACGCCTCTAATTAACAATTCACATTTTACTCCAAGTCCATTTATAACATTTCTAATGCATAGGCCGGTCACCATTTCAAACAAATCATTTCTTACATTTTAGTCCTTTTAATTCATACAAATCACAATGGCTATACATTTTACATTTTAGACCCTTAATAAAAATTATTTTGCAATGTGGTACTTGTCAAGTAAGTGTTTGGTAAATTCCGAATCAATACCAGTGATAACACTGGGCAACAACATCATATGACACAAGCAACAACAGAACCAGCAAAACAGAACAGACAAGGCCACAAGTTAGAGGGCACGGCAACACAGCCACGTGCATTTGCTTGCCGGGAAAATCAACAACCCGAGCAAGCAATTTCAACATATCAAAGACCCGATACAATAACAATTGAGCGTTCAAACAGTCAATTAACATTTTACCCGATTAAGGTGTCTCTCTTAACAAGTCGGTTTCAAGGTGTCACGCTTTGTTTTTTTGGCAACGGTCCAATCAGCAAGTAAAGAGGAAGGGAATGCTTCCTAGCACCGAAATAGCACCAAGGCAGCACATGGAACGCACCAGCGGGACCAATTTGCAAGCATGAGGCACAACCCGCTTTTCTAGGGTTTCAGATTCTCACGGAATTAGCGGCAACCGGTGCAAAAGAGGGAGAGATAAATTGGAAAAGGAGTTCCACGAGTTAGAGAGAGAAGAGAGTGATATTCCGGTGGTGGTGGCATGGCTCGGCGAGAGAGGAGGAGGAGGTGGTGCGGAGGGGCAGGGGAAGCCGAACCCGAGAGAGAGAGAGGGGGCGGGCTGGGGTTGTCCGAACCGAGAAGGAGAGAGAGGAGAGGGTAGGCGGGGGCGTGGGCGGCTCGCCGGCGACGGGAGGGGGCGGAGCCCCTCTCTTTTTCTTTTCTTTGGCGTAACAGAGAGGGAAGAGGGCTGGGGGGGTGTGTCACGAACAGGGAGGGAGAGGAAAGAAAGAGAGAAGGGATGGTTTTAATTAAATGATTGCTTTGAGATTCGTGCTGGGTTAAATCCAAGGGTTCAACAATTTCTGAAATTCTAATTTGGCTTTCATTTATTGTTTTCATAATCTGTTTTGGTTATAAAAATCCGAATCGGGTTTCGTAAATTTTTAATTAATTTCGTATGTATATTTCGGACATTTATTTCTCAATTCTAATATTCAAATCATTTGGTATTAATTGTACATCTCTATTTATATATATATTTAAGTTAATTAAACTTTTTATTTAAGTCAATTGATCGATTTATCCATTTAATCAAGTTTTAAAATTTCAGAATGTAACAGTATGTGTATGTGTGTATATGTATGTGTATGTGTATGTATATGTGTATATCTTCATTCTTATATTATGCACGTAGATGTCCTGATCCGCTAACGGCTACGATTGAAAGATGAAATTTCAGATTTAATATCAACCCTCCAATCACATAATCTGTCATCTTTTGATTAAATACATTTGTTTTATGTGTAGAAGTCTAAATTTGGTTAATAATATATTCGCCACATGTATTACCACATGATACGTTACAATTAAAACTGACAAGATATTTTTACTATTTTTCTCCATTTCTTTTCTTATTTCTCTATTTATTTCCTAATTCACATCTAGTCATTCGATTAGGGTCCAGCACGCTAATATTCTTATTTCTAATTCACCTTGAAGTCGATATTCTTTATAAAGATATTCTAACACAGCGCATCATTACAAAATTCAAGCATATATATATTTCCTTCAGTCATCACACCTCGAAGATATATATTTCTTATTTCACTTTATTTCATATCACTAGGTTAAATTAGGGTCCAACACTCCGAGGGAAATAAGAAATATATTTCTTGATTGAACACTATGTTTCCTTATTTGTTTTACTGTCTTATTCTTTCTCCTTCAATTTTATACAGATAATTTTTCTTTGTTTTCTCATTTCTCATTTTTTTTTGTTTCTATATAGATCGCCGAGGGAAATCGAGACTAATTAGGAGCTTGATCGAGCATGATTTCTGTGAGCTTGATCAAGTAATTTGTTGTATTGAATATTCATAATCATTCATTTGAGGTTATATGGTTGCATTAATAGCCTCCTTGATTGGGATAAATAAAGGGTTTGAAACTAAAAAGTCCACTGCAATCCTTTTTAAATTTGTCCCTCTTAAAAATCCTTCTTAAATACATAAGATTAGTGATATTGCTATATCCGACCTATTGATTTGACCAATTTCAGTACCAAAACATGTATTCTAAGCCATCAAATAACGTCTATTATAGTGATTACATGTAGAATTTGGTACTGCTGTGCTTTCATTCTTACTTTGCAGGAAATTGGTGAAATCGAGAGAATTTCTGAAGTTCAGAGACCTTGATGCGACCCTCATCAGGCTTGACGCGAGGCGCATCAACCACTCAGAGCCGCACCAGCAGGTCGCAACACCATTGCATGCAAGGCGCATTGATATCTCCATATTTGATCTATTGTTCCGACCAATTCTTGTACCAAAATCTGCGTTTTAAACCACCAAATTGCGTATTTTACATTGAATATCCATAGAATGTGGTACTGCTGCGATTTCATTCTTATTTTGCAGAAAACGGGTGAAATCAGGGAAGTTACTGAATTCTGAGACTCTGCACGCGACCCTCATCAGAGTCGATGCGGGTAGCATCAGACCTGACGTTGGTCGCATCGCGAGCTTCCAAAGCAGACAGCAAATGCCCAATTAAGGCCCAGAATTGAAGCACTCGTTTTGAAATGTCTATAAATAGACCACCCCTTCTACCAGGGAGGAGGTTCCGAATTTGAAGATTCAAAACCTCAAGAATTGGAGTGTTGATCAAGAAAGAAGAGAGAGATTGGAGATCGCTTGGAGAAGAAGAGAAGATTGCAAGATCCTCTCCAATCCACCTTGGATCTTCGAGCTTCATCATGATCTCTTCTCTTCTCCCCTCTTTTATGCTTTGTTTTACCATGTTTGAGTAGAACTTTAGTTCCTAGGGTTAGGATGTAGTCTCTAAACTTTGTCTTTGAGTTGCATGTTGTTTTGATCTAAGTCTGAACTTGTGTGATTCTTTGTTTGAGTATTCATTGATTGCTTGATTGATTCGTGATTGTCTACTGTTAGATGTCTATAGCATCTCTTCTAGTAATTTGACATTGATGTTTCTTGCAATTGTGATTGAGTATGTGAGGTAGATCTAAGATCAATAGTAGCCGAGAGGTGAACTTTCCATTATCGAAAGGTTATGGATACTTCTAGCAAACCAGACAATCAATTTAGGTTAGATACCAGTAGGTGAGAGCTACAGGTTGAAGCCTCGCACAAGAAATCAACTTAGATACGAACACATGTCAGCTCAGCTCGAGGGCTAAGCGACCCTCATCAGAGATGATGTGAGTCGCATCAAACGGGTCGCATCAGAGATGATGCGAGTCGGATGATAGGTCCAGAGAGGGCAAAGTTTGGGATGAAACCTGAAACCCTAGGAACGCCTTTTATCATTGTTCAAAACCAAAACCTTTAATTGCTTTCATTTACTGTTAATTGAATTGTCACTTGAAATTAGAGAATATAAACAAACCAAACCCAACTTTCTACACTTCTAGTACCTAACTCAGATTAGTAAGAATTTAGAGTCGAATTATACCGTCCCTGAGGATCGATACCTTATTATACTATACGGATAGGATTGTGCACTTGCAGTCTTAGACGAAAGTTGATTCGAGGTTTAAACTGGTAGAACTAGTTGTACCTGAAACTTTGTAGCATACTTTTGTAAGCGAACACGCATCCATCACACTCCGATGCGGGTCGCAACAGTGGTGATGCGGGTCGCATCGCGAGCTTCCAGAGCAGACAGCAAAGGCCCAATAAGGGCCCAGAATTGAAGCATTCGTTTTGAAAGGTCTATAAATAGACCACCGCTGCCACTAGAGAGGGAGTTCCGATTTTTGAAGATTCAAAACCTCAAGAATTGGAGTGTTGATCAAGAAAGAAGGGAAGATCCTTGCTAGATTGCTACATTGGGTTCTATCATGATTTCTTCTCTTCTGTCTTCTTTTATGATGTTGTTTGAGTAGATCATTCTTGTTTCTAGGGTTGATGTAGTCTAAAGCTTTGATTGTATATATTGCATTTGAATTTGAGTTGTTCTTGTGATCAATTGATTGAGTATTATTCTTTTATTGCTTGATTTTGATTGTTTGAATCTTGATTGTCTATTGTTGAATGTTTCTTGCATCTCTTCTAATATCTTGACCTTTATCCTTCTTGCAATTTAATCAAGCACTTGAGGTAGGTTAGAAATATGAAAAGATAGATCAATTGAACCGAAAGGTGAGATTTCCATTTATTGAGAGATAGTGGATACCTTTAGCAAACCGATCAATTGACTTAGATTGAACACGAATAAACGAGAGTTGAAAGTTGTAGATCTAAAAAGGTGAAATTTCAATTCCTTACTAGGTTTCTGGTGCTAATAAACGAGAGTTGAGGCTCAGGAATCTTAGGTAGGGTCAGTAGAATCTTGCACAACCGAATAACTCAGAAACAGGTGCAATGCTGCATTCACTCGAGGACCACGCGAGTCGCATGGGAGACCATGCGGGTCGCGTCACTAGGGTCGCATGCGAAAGCATGCGAGTCGCGTGAGGGTCCAGAGAGGCAAAGCTGAGGATGAAATCTGAAACCCTGGAAACATCATCTTAAAATTGATTGAAACAAAAACATTTATTTTCTTTTGCAATCTTCTGTTATTGAATTGAGAAATTGAAACGAATTCAAACCAAACTTTTCACTTCTAGTACCTAATTAGGATAAGTGGTGATCTAGACTAGATTTGCACCGTCCCTGAGGATCGATACCTGATTATACTATACGGTTAGGACTGTGCACTTGCAGTCTTAGACGAGAGTTGATTCAAGGTTTTTAAACGGGTACAGCTAGCTGTACCTGAGACTTTGTAAGCATACTTTTGTGCGAACAAGTTTTTGGCGCCGTTCCGGGGACGGCTATCAATTCTTTTCTAGATTTTTGGCTTATCTTAGTTAATCTAGATTTTAATCTGTATCTTTTCTTTTCTTTTGCTTTACTTCCTTATTACTAAAACCTGGCTTTCATTCCCCCTCCTGCAGCTAAATACAAGCTGACTTACCAACTGAGAAGCAGAGGACCGCTTTTTGACGACACTCCTCCAGACGACACTGTTCCTGCTCAGTCATCAGCTGACGCGACCAGCATCGAAGTTGACGCGACCCGAGTCACATCCGACGCTACCCGCATCACTTCTGAAGCGACTCGCGCCACAGAGACAATGTCAGAACATCCGAGCAGGGAGGACAGGGATGCAGAAGCCAGAGATAGAGAAAGGGAAGACTTGACGGACCAGTCTGATGACGACATGGATGTCTTTATGCCAAGAACCTTACGAGAGTTTAATGTGCCGAGGGCTGGAAATGTCAGAGGCGCGATCAGACTACCAAGAATTCCCGAACAACAACCGAATTTCAACCCAGGAGTTGTCAACATGGTTCAGCAGAATGTGTTCAATGGCATGGATCACGAGGATCCACATGCTCATCTCCAAACCTTCCTCGAGTGCATCACAACCATCAAGACCAATGGGGCGACGGCTGATTACACCAAACTTGCTTTATTTCCTTTTACTCTTAGGGACAAAGCCAAGAAATGGTTAGGGTCGTTACCAAGGGATTCCATTACCAATTGGAGGGAATTGTCTAAGTTGTTTCTCACTAGGTGTTTCCCCCCACAAAAGAACTGCCAAGGTAAGGAACCAACTAACCAGTTTTAGGGAAAGGTCCGGTGAACCCCTTAATGAGGCATGAAAAAGGTTTAGGGAGTTGCTGTACTAATGTCACCACCATGGCATTCCTGATTGGTTATTGATTCAGACTTTCTATGATGGTTTAACCGAAAGTACTCGTACCACTGTTGATGCAGTTGCAGGTGGAGCGCTGATGTCAAGAGAACCTCTGGAGGCCATGAACTTGATAGACAACATGGCGCAGAACCAACAGTGGTCTGGCCGAGACAATACCCGACCTGGAGGTGGAGGGAAGTACGAAGTCGATCAAATCACTGCTCTAACCGCCAAGTTGGATGCCATGCAACGAGCGATGGACAAGTTGAGTGTGAAGGCAGTCGAGCAGCAGCCGCAAGCATGTGTCATGTGTGGTGACGAGAGGCACGCTTATGAGCAATGTCCATTGGTGCAAGCAGAAGAGGAGATCGAGCAGGTCAACTCCATCAACAATGAACCTTCCTTCTTTCTGAAACCTCCCTTCAATCGTTCTTACTCCAAGGATCCAATGGAGCAACAAAATTGGAAGTGGAATCAAAACAGCCCTGCACCTTTCAACAATGCTCCCAGACCCCCTTTCACCAACCTTACCAATAATAACAACACCTTCAACAATCCTTCATCTAGCAACAACAGGAACTTTTACCAAAATGCTTCATTCCCCAATCAGAACAACCGTGCACCTCAAGCTGGCCCTTCCAAACCATATGTGCCTCCCTATGCGACCAACTTTACACATGAGCAATGGAAAATGAATCAAATCATGTGGGAACAGATGCAATCTATGTCGACTGAAATAGCCGCTCAGAACAAATTGCTTGAGCAGTTGAGTCACATAGTCGCCTCGAGCCAACCCCAACCTGGAAAGCTACCAGCGCAACCAGAACCAAACCCCAGAGGAGAGGCAAAGGCAATCACTCTGCGAAGTGGAACCCAGTACAAGGAACCAGCCAACCCAACTGATCAAACCCCACCTGATGCGACCCGCATCCAGCCCTGAAGACCCCCCTGGCACTGAAGGAACTAGTCGACTCGCACAGCCAGGTGAAGATACTGTGGATGCGACCCGCATCAGCCAAGCCTGAAGCTCAGAAAAAGGGAAAAGCAGAGAAGCCACCTCCATACAGGCCACCTGTACCCTTCCCTCAAAGACTAGCTGAGACCAAATTGAATGCACAGTTCGCTAACTTTGTCGAGGTTATCAAAGGATTGCACATCACGATTCCATTCACCGAAGCTCTAACTCAAATGCCCACTTATGCCAAGTTCTTAAAGGATATTCTATCCAACAAACGAAGCCTGGGGGGCCCGAGACGGTGAAACTGACGGAGCAGTGCAGTGCCATTCTGAACAGTGAGCTTCCTCCCAAACTGGACGATCCAGGTAAGTTCTCTTTTCCTTGCATTATAGGGAAGGCAACAATTAAGAGAGCTTTTTGTGATTTGGGAGCGAGTGTGAGCCTCATGCCTCGCACGATCTTTGAGAAATTGGGAGTGGGGGAGCTTAAACCAACTCGAATGTCACTTCAGCTGGCTGACTCCTCGGTTAGACTTCCACTGGGCATAGTTGAAGATGTGTCAGTTCAGGTCGGTAAGTACTACGTGCCTTTTGACTTTGTAGTCATGGAAATGGAAGAGGATAAGGAAGTCCCGATCATTCTTGGACGACCTTTCCTTCGAACCGCAGGTGTAATCATTGATGTATTCCAAGGAACACTGACCTTGAACTTTGGAGGAGAGAAGGTGCGATTCCAGATTGATCGAGCAATGAAGTACCCGTCACCAGCCGAATCTTGTTTCCGCATCGATGTGATCGAAGAATGTTTGACAGAATTGGCAGAGGGATACTTCATTGAGCAAATTCATGAGAGTATGCAAGAACACGCTGATTTCTTGTCTGAAATGCAAGTCGAAACTGCTCGATTAGGAGAGATGTTTGAAGCAGATGTGAAAACAGCTGACTTGAGAGAGACTGGATGCGACCCGCAAGGATCCAACGCGGGTCGCATGGAAGGGACTGAAGACTTGAAGGACAGACGGTGCGAGCCGAATGCAGCAGACGCAGGGCCTGAACGCGAGCCGCATGAAGATGAAGCGACCCGCGTCAACACTCAGACAGAAGGAGTGATCCCTGAGCTGAAGCCTCTTCCGGCTAATCTCATATATGAATTCCTAGGCTCAGATCGATCTTTTCCGGTCATTGTGAATGCAGAGTTGGATCCTGATCAGACCGCCAAACTTTTGGAGAAACTGAAACTTCACCAAGGGGCAATCGGGTATTCCATCAATGATCTGAAAGGAATCAGTCCATCCATTTGCTCGCACAGAATTTTCCTTGAAGACGATCACAAGCCCTCAATTGAACACCAGAGACGACTCAACCCAAATCTTCGAGAGGTGGTGAAGAAAGAGATTTTCAAGCTTCTCGACGCAGGTATCATTTACCCGATTTCCGACAGCCAATGGGTGAGTCCTGTCCACGTGGTACCAAAGAAAGGTGGCGCAACAGTGGTGAAGAACGAGAAGAACGAGTTAATCCAAAGACGTGTGGTAAATGGTTATCGCATGTGTATTGATTACAGGAAACTCAATGCAGCCACCCGCAAGGATCACTTTCCTCTGCCATTTGTTGATCAACTCTTAGAAAGGCTTGCAAATCATTCCTACTTTTGTTATCTGGACGGATACTCCGGGTTCTTCCAGATATCCATTCACCCACAGGACCAAGAAAAGACCACTTTCACTTGTCCCTATGGTACGTACGCATACCGTAGGATGCCTTTCGGTCTGTGCAATGCGCCTGCGACCCTCCTGAGAGCAATGGTGGCCATCTTTTCTGATTTCATTGAGCACGAGGTGGAGATTTTCATGGACGACTTCTCCGTGTATGGTTCGAGTTTTGAGTCTTGTTTGACGAACCTTTGCAAGATTCTCCAGAGATGCGAGGAGGTCCATTTGATTTTAAATTGGGAGAAATGCCACTTCATGGTCCAAACTGGTGTTGTTTTGGGACATGTAGTGACGTCCAAGGGAATCGAGGTGGATAAGGCGAAGATTGAAGTGATCGAGAAACTAGAGACTCCAACAAACGTCAAGGGGATTCGGAGCTTTCTCGGGCACGCAGGATTCTACCGTCGCTTCATCAAGGATTTTTCTAAAATCGCGAAACCTTTGACCAATCTACTCGTTAAGGATTCTGACTTTGTTTTCACGGACGATTGTGTCAAATCTTTCTGCAGATTGAAGGAAGCCCTTATCTCAGCACCCATCTTGCAACCACTTGACTGGTCTCTCCCCTTTGAGATCATGTGTGACGCTAGTGACTACGCTGTTGGAGCAGTTCTGGGCCAGAGGAAAGACAAGAAGCCATGCGCAATTTACTACGCTAGCAAGGTGCTAGACCCAGCTCAGATGAATTACACGACCACCGAGAAATAACTCCTGGCGATTGTCTTCACTCTTGACAAGTTTAGGTCGTATTTAGTGGGATCCAAAATCATCGTCTACACAGATCATGCCGCACTCAGGTATTTGTTGAACAAACAGGATGCTAAACCGCGCTTGATCAGGTGGATTCTTCTTCTGCAGGAATTTGATCTTGAAATCAGAGACAAGAAAGGCATCGAAAACACTGTGGCATATCATCTCTCCAGACTTCGTTTGGATGGAGAAGGGTCCGCTCATCTACCAATCGATGACTCTTTCCCTGACGAACAACTCTTGTCCATTTCTGCACTGAACACCACCAATGCGACCAGCATCCAAGGTCATGCAACCCGCTTCACTCCTGACGCGACACGCACAAATCTTCAATCGGACCCTTGGTATGCAAACATTGCCAACTTCTTAGCTTCTGAGATCACACCGGCCACCATGACATACCAGCAACGGAAGAAGCTCAAATCGGAAATCGGATTCAAGGCACTACTTCTGGGATGAACCTTTCCTTTTTAAGGTAGGAATCGATGGTATACTCAGGCGTTGCGTGCCAAACGAAGAGACGCGTTCTATCCTTGAGCACTGCCATTCGTCAGCGTATGGAGGCCATGCTTCATTCTCCAAGACAGCTGCCAAGGTACTGCAATCAGGTTTTTATTGGCCTACTCTTTTCAGGGACGCGCGGACCTTGGTTGCAGCTTGTGACGAGTGTCAAAGGACGGGGAACATTACCAAACGCAACGAGATGCCTCTCAATTCCATCCTGGAGGTAGAGCTCTTCGACGTATGGGGGATTGATTTCATGGGACCGTTTCCACCATCTCACGGCTATGAGTACATTTTGGTTGCAGTGGATTACGTGTCCAAGTGGGTCGAAGCAGTTCCATGTCGGCATGCCGACTCGAATCCAGTGAAGTGCATGTTTACCGACATCATTTTTCCGCGCTTTGGAGTTTCGCGAGCTGTGATTAGTGATGGTGGCAAGCATTTCGTCAACCGCCAATTCGATAAACTCCTGAGTCGACACGGGGTGACACACAAGGTCACCACTTCCTATCACCCCCAATCTAACGGTCAAGCTAAGATCTCAAACAGGGAAATCAAGTCTATTTTGGAGAAGACCGTAGCAAGGACACGGAAGGATTGGTCTCTGAAGCTGAGCGATACATTGTGGGCTTACCGAACTGCTTTCAAAACACCGATCGGGATGAGCCCTTTCAAGTTGGTGTACGGCAAGCCGTGCCATCTTCCTGTGGAAATTGAGCATAAAGCGTTTTGGGCTACGAGAGCCATCAACATGGACATGCTGGAGGCTGGAGAGAAGCGCATTCTTGACTTACATGAGTTGGACGAAATACGCTTACACTCCTATGAGAATGCCAGGATCTATAAGGAAAAGAAGAAGCTCATCCATGACAAGCATATCATGCCTCGCGAATTCCAAGAAGGTGATCTTGTGCTTCTGTTTAACTCTCGGTTGCGACTCTTTCCAGGGAAATTGAAGTCTAGATGGTCTGGTCCATTTGAGGTTAAAAAGGTGTACCAGTTTGGTGCAGTTGAGATTGGAAATGACGCGTGTGGAACCTTCAAGGTCAATGGACAACGTCTCAAGCACTACATTGCGAGTCACCCTCGTCCAGGACGATTTGTTCATGATCTCTCCGATCCTATCTCAACCGAAACCTAACGGACGACGGTCAGGCTCGAGACCTAAAACAAGCGCTCTTGGGAGGCAGCCCAAACATTCTTTTTACTGTTTGCATAACTCTCATTTCTTTTGCATGTTTGTTTTTAGTGATCCTGCATTTAGGTTGCTTCGTTTTATTGCGTCCTGCGACCCGCATGGGTGTCAATGCGACCCGCTCCCACCGTGATGCGACCCGCATGACTCGTGATGCGACTCGCACCCGACCACCGACAACATTAACGAGGCTCGTAACCCAAACGTCGCGACCCTCCTTCTTAACCGTTTTTCCCCCCTTCTTTTCTCCCTTCGCCATTCCCACGAGAGCAACCGAGAGAGAGATCGAGAGATAGAACGTGAGAGAGAGATCGTGAGAGAGAGAGACTGAAATCAGGAGAGAGCACGAGAGCAGCCGAGAGAGAGAGAAGGGGCGGGAGACCTTTCCGCCATTGCTGCGCCCCGAGCTTCCCCAGTGCGACTCGCATCCAGGTCGAAGCGACCCGCAACACTCCCAACGCGACCCGCATCATGGATGACTCAGAACCGCCAATGTTCAACGAGCTCTGATCTAAGCGCAACCAAGAGCGCCGTCAGGCCGAGCTTCGCCGTCAGAGGGACCTCCGTATCCAACAGAGGATACCAGACCCCACTCCCTCTCCTTCTGAGTCTTCGGAGTCGCACGACTGGTCTCAGCAAGGCTCGGGCTCGTCTAGTAACAGTGGTAATCCTTCTCACTCTTCTTCTCCTCATTCTTCTTCTTATCACCCTTCCCCTTCTTCTCATGCTGCAGCAGGGACCCCTATTAACTATGTCTCCGAGGATTCTGACGCCATCTCTGCTCAGACTACTCCTCGTGCTGAGCACTACCCCGATCCTCCCTTCTCTTTCATGGGTAGGGGTATGTTTGAGCAGTTCGAGCTCTTGCAGCAGCGCAAGTTCGCGAACACACGCCGTCTCGATTTTGACACACTCCGCGCGTTCGGCGTTTACCCTGATTTCTGTCGTCTCACTGAGCGGATAGGGTTTCTGCCGGCTTTCTGGGAGATTGAGCGGCCGTGTTTTGACGAGCTTACCCTCGAGTTCCTTTCTTCTCTCAAGCTCAGGTATGACGCTGCAGACCAACCATACATTAAATTTCAGATGCGCAATGAGGCTCGGCGCGTGCGTGTCTCTAGGCTCCGCGAGTGGTTCGGGTTTGCCTCGAACCCTACCACCGACTCTCTCGACTTTCGCGTGGGCTTTGACAAGGATCACTTCTGGCGCCTGATTACTGGTATGCAGACAGCCACAAGCAACCAGTACAGAGGTCTCGCCATCCCACACCCTGTTCTTCGCTGCATCCAGCGTGCCCTAGCCAACACCATCTTCGCACGAGGCGAGACGGTGGCTAGGGCTAATGAGGAGGATCTCCAGTTGCTGGACCACATGCTGCGTCACGATGTGGAGTTAGAGCGGCCTGATCTGATGCTCTTCATGGTTCGACATTGGGTCGATATCCAGCAGAACAAGAAAGTAGGAGGATCCATCCACATCGGCGCCTACGTCACTCTCATCGCTGACAGGTTAGGTGTCTCGACCGCGGATTTTACCCAGTCTAGGGGTCGGATTGCCATGGATGCCATTGCCTACCAGTCAGCGACCTTTATCAAGATTGTGCGCTGGCCAGCCAACCACAGTGACCATTACTTTTGGCGCCTGCAGCATGGTGCTCAGTTTCAGCTGCCCCTTCGAGCACCGATCTCTTTTGAGGACGAGAACACCTGGCTCTTCACTGGACCACAGCCTGAGAGAGCTCCATCTCCACCTCCTCATACCTCATTTCATACATCATCTCCACTCGAGCGAGCTTCTTCTCCTATAGCTCCATTCCATCATTCTTCTTCTCCCTTAGAGGATGTCGTCATGACCGATGTCCCTGACTCATTTCCCCAGTTCCCTGCCTCCACCTCTACAGCTGCCCCATCTCACCAGGCTCATGCCTCTACTTCTACAGCTGTTCCATCTGACCCTACCATCGGAGATCTGTATCGTATTATCATGGACATGCAGGCTACTCAGATCTCCATACGTACCACTCAGCTTGAGATCCAGTCCACTCTGACTGACCAGGGTGACACTCTCAGTGGCATCCAGATGGATTTATCAGCTCATGACACACGGCTTAGGTCACTCGAGACTCACATGGAGGATTGGCGTTTTTATGAGGACCATGGATACTGGCCAGATCACCCCCTCCTCACCACTGATCAGGTTCGCTTTTCTTTACTCCCCTCTTTACTCTATCTTTCAGTCTTGAAGCATTGAGGACAATGCTCAGACTAAGCTTGGGGGGGTACCTTTATCTTTTTCATTTTTAGACCATGCTTACTTTTAGCTTTTAGATCATGTTTACTTTTCTTGCATGACTTGTTTGATTCAGTGATTTTGTGAACCATTTTGGTAATGATTAGTCTGATCTTGAATTGCTTATGTCTAACCCCACGGTTGACCACTTAACCAACTTGAATAAGATAGTTTTGTGAAATTGAAAAGATGAGATCCTGAATTTTATCGAGAAGCATTTGAAATCTGAACTGTACCTTTCAAAACTAGGAAACGGGATTTAAAAAAATAAAGAAAGATTGGGATATTCATTGGTATGAGCGAATACCAGTGATTGTGTGTATTCATGGTATATGCAATTGAAAAAAAAACATGGAGAACATAAGAGTACTGGCAATAAGTCCTTCGGGGCGCCTTTGAGCTCGTCTCCCAATTTAAACATAAAAAAGGAGTACTGGCACAATCCATTTGGATGCCTTTGAGCTCGATAGAAAATAAATAGACTTTTGCATATATCAACACACTACGTCCGCAACTTTCTAACCCAAGTTTGTTCCAAGCTTGGGGGAATTTGATCCGTAAACAAAAATTACCACAAATGAGGGTATAACTTCAGTCTAAGAATGAATATTGATAAATTCGAGTTCTAAGTCTTTCCAAATAACAAAACATCTCAGAATAAGAGGTTAAGTGGACAGTTTGTGGAGTGAATAAAAATTAGTTCGAGAAAAGCCTAACTTGTTATCAAAATGATTCTCGAAATTCCTGGTAATAACAACTCGTGTGAATTCTTGCAATTAAGAATTTAACTTGCATTTAGAAACCAATCTGGTACCAAAGTATGCTCCTTTCTTGAGGACAAGCAAAAGGTCAGCTTGGGGGAATTTGATATTGCTATATCCGACCTATTGATTTGACCAATTTCAGTACAAAAACATGTATTCTAAGCCATCAAATAACGTCTATTATAGTGATTACATGTAGAATTTGGTACTGCTGTGCTTTCATTCTTACTTTGCAGGAAATTGGTGAAATCGAGAGAATTTCTGAAGTTTAGAGACCTTGATGCGACCCTCATCAGGCTTGATGCGAGGCGCATCAACCACTCAGAGCCGCACCAGCAGGTCGCAACACCATTGCATGCGAGGCGCATCCATCACACTCCGATGCGGGTCGCAATAGTGGTGATGCGGGTCGCATCGCGAGCTTCCAGAGCAGACAGCAAAGGCCCAATAAGGGCCCAGAATTGAAACATTCATTTTGAAAGGTCTATAAATAGACCACCCCTACCACCAGAGAGGGAGTTTCGATTTTTGAAGATTCAAAACCTCAAGAATTGGAGTGTTGATCAAGAAAGAAGGGAAGATCCTTGCTAGATTGCTACATTGGGTTCTATCATGATTTCTTCTCTTCTCTCTTCTTTTATGATGTTGTTTGAGTAGATCCTTCTTGTTTCTAGGGTTGATGTAGTCTAAAGCTTTGATTGTATGTATTGCATTTGAATTTGAGTTGTTCTTGTGATCAATTGATTGAGTATTATTCTTTCATTACTTGATTTTGATTGTTTGAATCTTGATTGTCTATTGTTGAATGTTTCTTGCATCTCTTCTAATATCTTGACCTTGATCCTTCTTGCAATTTAATCAAGCACTTGAGGTAGGTTAGAAATCTGAAAAGATAGATCAATTGAACCGAAAGGTGAGATTTCCATTTATTGAGAGATAGTGGATACCTTTAGCAAACCGATCAATTGACTTAGATTGAACACGAATAAACGAGAGTTGAAAGTTGTAGATCTAAGAAGGTGAAATTGCAATTCCTTACTAGGTTTCTGGTGCTAATAAACGAAAGTTGAGTCTCAGGAATCTTAGGTAGGGTCAGTAGAACCTTGCACAACCAAATAACTCAGAAACAGGTGCAATGCTGCATTCACTCGAGGACCACGCGAGTCGCATGGGAGACCATGCGGGTCGCGTCACTAGGGTCGCATGCGAAAGCATGCGAGTCGCGTGAGGGTCCAGAGAGGCAAAGCTGAGGATGAAATCTGAAACCCTTGAAACGTCATCTTAAAATTGATTGAAACAAAAACATTTATTTTCTTTTGCAATCTTCTGTTATTGAATTGAGAAATTGAAACGAATTCAAACCAAACTTTTCACTACTAGTACCTAATTAGGATAAGTGGTGATCTAGACTAGATTTGCACCGTCCCTGAGGATCGATACCTGATTATACTATACGGCTAGGACTGTGCACTTGCAGTCTTAGACGAGAGTTGATTCAAGGTTTTTAAACGGGTACAGCTAGCTGTACCTGAGACTTTGTAAGCATACTTTTGTGCGAACAATTAGCTTGATAGTTAATTTGTGTTTAGTTTTAGTTTTATTTTTTTATTTTTGAAGTATAACCTGCTATACTAATTGCTATTTTGTATTTGATTTCGTAATGGAATAAAATCTAATATGCTTCTGCTTGGGGCTCTTCTATACAAAGGAGAAAAAATAAAAACTTGATGATCTGTGTACTTATGGTAATATTGCCCAATTTTAATCAGTGTAAGAAATATTTCTTATTACAATATCAATTGTATGTTGAAGTCAGTAATTTAATCAGTGTAGTGAAACTTGTAAGTTTCAGTTAGTAATTTTTGAATTGGAGCTATATTTGATGAATTCTCCTTTTTATCTTTATATTTGATGTTTTTCTTCTTTTTTAATGTGCAACTTAATCACTACATAACTCACTAGGTACTTCTACATGACGACCAAAGGTGTCCTGGTTGTTGATTTTGAATCTCATGTGAATGAAGATGTCACCGATAGCAACCTACAATCCAATATTGTAGAGCCATCCGTCACAGTTATTATAGGAGAAGATGAACCGAGCAGGAAAAAGGAATTTACAACAGAAATTAAACTAGAGAATGAAGAAAATGAGAGAGATGAATGGTATTTTTACTTTATGAAAGTTCAACTTAAGAAGATTTTGTCATTTGTCTTTGCTTATTGTTAATGGTCTTTATTCTGTCATATATCTTTACTTATTGTTCATATTCTATTTTTTATTTTGTTTGTTATTTTCACATATTGAAGAGAAAGAAACCATTTCCTCCATTTACTGTTCTTCATCTCTATGGATTACGCAAATGGAATTTGTGTGCACGAGTTGAGCAAAAGTTTAATGTTCAGCACTATTCGTCAAAGAAAAGAATGAAGCTACTGCTTGTTGACGCTGAGGTAACGTTTCTTTGGTTTAAATTCCTTTTCTCCATTCTTATACTTTTTAACATTTCTAATTTTATTATATGTTTTCAATTTGAGCAATTATAATATATTTTTCATATTTTATTTGTTCATCTTCAAAAATGTTGGACTACATGCATCAAAGAAGATCGCACTAGCAGTGATACTTCAAAATTTTTGATCATACTATATTAAATCCGGTGTTTCATTTGTTATTGTTTCTTTTTATTATTATTAATTATTATTTAGATCTTCGTTTTTTTTTCATTTGTGTCTTTTATTTTCATTTAAATATATTTTTTCTGAATTTTGTGTGAATGTCAAACAAAAATATCTCTTCATATGTTCCCGTTGCAACGCACGGGCATGATACTAGTGTATATATTATACATATAGTTCACCAAAAAAATAAAAAAATAAAAAATCAAAGTTATAAAAATTTACGACATCACTCTGTAAATATATCAAATATTTTTTTTTTGGCATACCCATATTATGTACACATAATATTTTATTTTTGCACATACACATATACATAAACCCTAAACTCTAAACTTTTTTTTCACAAAATTATTCAAATCAAATACTAAGATTTCTCTCAAAAAAAAAAAAAAAAAAACCACATGGGGCGCCCGGGGGGCTGGCGCCTCACAGAGTATCTTGGGCAGCCCGAAACCCGGGCGGTCAAGGCATGTTTAAAAAAAAATTGGAGACAGGGGCATATTTAAAATTTATATTTGTTTTAGGGATATTAATTAAAATGGCCGTCCTATCTGATGCATGATACACGATACATGTAGATGGAGTAAACCTAGCTAGAACGTTCCTGGGCTTAATTAATTACTTCCCGCCCCGGGGTTCATCAACCAAACATTCGTCCTTTATTTAGTTTTAATTAGAGAAGAAAATTGATACAGAGGTGTTAATGAATTTTATTTTTAGTTTGGATTTTATTGAATTGGGTGAAGATTCTTTAATGGGGCTGCTAAAAAGCTTTTAAGTCTTTACCGATCGGTAATACTAAGGACTAATTCCGAAAATTGATACCGATTCTGCCCTCTTCTCTACCTCTACTCTATGTTTGCATTCTTTTCTGCTAAAATTGCCATGCCCATGCCCATGCCCATGTGGCGTTCAATTGATCCTCCCACCAATCCCAATGGCAGTTTCGGTGGGATTAAGATCTGAAAGCGGGACCCAGACCCCAGTACAGCTACGAGCCTAGGATCCATCAGGATTCATCTTTCATCTTTCATCAGGGGACAAAATCGGGAGAAGCACAAGGCGCCACGCAATTCGCAGCCAGAGATCAAAACCGGACCGACAAATACCCTACTTTCCTCTTTCTCTTCTAATACATGCAACTTTATTGCGGGTTCAAATTTCTTTATACCAACCCGCTTCAGGGTTTTCAGTTAAGAATGAGTGACTGACAATAAATATGAATCCGATAATTTCCCTCTTGCGTTTCGCTCTCCTCTCCTCTCCTCTCCTCTCCTCGTCAGAAATAAATAAATAATTAAGAAAAAAATCGATTCGCGTTGCACAAACAATTAACTTCTTCCTCTCTCTCTCTCTCTCTCTCTCTCTCTCTATTTATCTGAATGGAATAGATTGGGTTGGAGACTCGTAAAATTTGGGAGAGATTTGAGAAAGAGATCTATCTATCTATCTTGACCTTTTAGCTCTCGATTCGCGTGGAAAGCCATTTGAGAACTTTTGCTTTTTAAGATTTTGGTGCTTGTGAATGTTAGGAGCCGCTCTCTTTCTCATATCCACACGAACCTTGCTGTTAATTTATTCGTGAGGTCATCTTCCCTTCCCTTTTGTTTTTTTTCCCCTTTTTGAAATTTTAAGGCCAACAGAAACAAAGAAAGAAAGAAAAGCCTATTATATTATATTATATTATAGGGATTATAGGGATTATAGGGATTATATTAAACAAATCAACTCTCATCTCCTCTTCTTTGTCTGTCGTCTCAAATCTCAATCAATTCCCCCCCAATTCATTCAGGCTTTCCCAAATTTTATTCGCCTCAATCCAATTTCCTTCAAATCTCATCATTTCCGACCCCAATTTTATGGTTGCGGCGGCCACCGGGGTGCGGCGGCCAGGGTCCCACCGCAGGCGCTCATCGCCATTGACCCTTAAGCAGCGATCCGCTAACAAATCCAAGCAGCAGCAGCAGCAGCAGCAGGCTTTACTCCTATCTTCACCAACGGCAACGGAGTCCCTTACGAATTCCCAGTCTGAGGAAGAATCAAATTGCACCATGGCTGCCTTGGAATGCATGCTGGGACTGGCACGAGTTTTTGGGATGGAATCTTGTTTGTTATCAGCAGACGAGAGGACGAGTGCCAATGGGAGCACAAGTCCTGCTTCGCCGGGTAGGAGGGGGAAGAGAAGCACCAAAAGGCGCCCTGGTTCAAGAGGTTCATCTGTGGAGGGATTGAGAGGGACACCAGGTCGATTAGCTGGATGTGGCTCCAGCTTGAGCGGCGCAGCTTGCATGTTCACGCAACAAGGAAAGAAAGGGGTCAATCAGGATGCCATGCTTGTTTGGGAGGTTAGTTTAGTTTACTTTCATTTTTATATTCTTCTAACTTGAACTTATTAGATAAATGCCATCCTCATGATGGTTTTCTAATCTTAAAGGATAATGGGTAAAAATGGGAAACTCAGTATTATTGTGTGCAAACAATAATTCATGTTTTCTTCCCTTTTGTGATTTTTTAAGTGTTTTCTTTTCGTTTAATTAGCGTCTTAATTTTATGTGCTTGTTGTATGATTTATTTCAGTTTTTTTTTCATTCCATAAATTTTGTTTTCATTTCTGGTGTTTAGTATCCAAAATAACAGCTTTTAGACTTGTTGAATGTTTCAACATTGTAAGCTGCCAATATGCTTTTATTCATTGCTTTTACAAGCTCCTCATATTAGTTCGGTCTTTTGCTTTTACAAGCTACTCATATTCTTTCTTGGTTTTTGTCAAGGATATCAGGCCACATAAATTATTGGCAAATTTCTTATAGATTCAATGTTTTGGTATTTGAATTTTCTCTGCCAATACCCAATAGGTGGGGTCCTCTTCATGAATCTCACCCTTATCCTGATTCAATCTGACTTGGTTGCTCTTATCTATGTCAACCAACAAGATTGGAAATGCTATAATTTTTTACTTTAATTAAGCACTTTAGTACTTCCCTTCATTTATGTCAATGCTACTAATCCCCTGTTTGCTCGATCGTCAGATAGACCCACTCCTTTTAAATTATATATTACTGTGTGTATTATGGATAACTTTTAATTTTTTTTATAATTTTCTGAAAATGACTGTTTTTATGTCCTAGCTGAAGTTTGAGTACTACTTTCTGAATTAAAATATAACAAGTACCATTTTCAAATTACCATTTATTTTTGGATTATTTTGTAGAATTTTGGTCCTCGATCAGACACTACATTATGTGGAGTATTTGATGGTCACGGGCCTTTTGGACATTTGGTGGCGAAGAGAGTGAGAGATCACCTCCCTCTACAGCTCAACTCCCACATGCCAACTGAAGATATATGCGATAATGCCTCTGGTATTGCTTCAATCAACATAGCTTCTGAAGAGACCCCGTTATCTACAGATGCTGGATCTGACAAGGAAGAAGAGAAGAGCGCTGATTTTTATGCTGTTATGAAAGATTCTCTCTTCAAGGCGTTCAAAGCTATGGATAAGGATTTGAGGCTGCATGGAAATATTGATTGTTTTTTTAGTGGCACTACAGCTGTTACTGTTGTTAAGCAAGTAAGTTTGTTTCTTTCTTTCTTTCTTCCCCCGTATAACACTAATCTATTCTTTTGTTAGTTTGTTTTGAAACAGCATTTGATTGTTATGAGTACCTAATAACATACTATACTTGCAATTACGCCCCTGACATTTTTAAATTTACAATCTAGTTTTAGGAAATGACTAATTTTGATCTCCTTAGAATATCTAGATAAGGAGATCAAAATTAGTCATTCCTACCAGGGTAATATCTTCAATTCTGTTGTTCTTGCTACAAAAATGCTATTTATTTGATATGGTTTGCAAAGGCCTTCCAGCAAATGTTCTGTTTCTGATTTTGATTGCTATGTTTTCTTGTTTTCTCTGTAGGGGCGCGATTTGGTTATTGGGAATTTGGGTGACTCGAGGGCAGTATTGGGAACGAGAGATTCTAACAATCGACTGATGCCTGTACAGTTGACAGTCGACCTTAAGCCAAATGTTCCAAGTATGGTTTTTTTCTTATTGTTTTCTTTTCCTTGCTCTGCACTTTACATATAAATGTTTGTGGGAATTTTTTGGATGTCCATTTTTTGTTTGTGTGATGCTTTTATGAAGATGTTGATGTCTGCTAATATCTGATGTGGACTTTTCTTTGACTTATCCTTTATTTTTCTCAGAATGTAGTTTCATGTGTTAGTGCAATCATGCAACCCAAGTTATACAGTATTTGTACTGCTGTAGTGTTCAGTACCTGATTATGTCACCCTCCATTAGCACTGATTATGGCTGAATTAATTCATGATAGGTTAAAGGTCCAATTCAACACCAAAGAAACCCATGAGGCATGACCTTGAATTTTTGTTATAGACTATTTAAATGAATAATGATATACATATAAGATGCTTGGTGATAGGGACATGATACTTGTTCAGTAATTTTCCATTTGCAGTTGCAGTTTTATCTGTCAATATGAAAAATCATAAAATATGTAATTATCAAATAAAATCTTCTGCATTGCAAGAGCATCATGAAGCAGGCTGAAGAGATTAATCTTTTTGGCAGGGGAAGCAGAGAGGATTAGAAAATACAAGGGACGGGTATTTGCGCTTCGTGACGAGCCCGAGGTGGCACGTGTGTGGTTGCCAAACTATGACACACCAGGACTAGCTATGGCTAGAGCTTTTGGAGATTTCTGTTTGAAGGGCTTCGGTCTCATCTCTGAGCCCGAGGTATCCTACAGGCGTCTAACTGAAAGGGATGAGTTTGTTGTTCTGGCAACTGACGGGGTAACTCTTCTATTACTAAACCATTGTTATTTATGTTAGGTTTATTACCTTCACTGACTATTTGTAGATGTTTTGTCAATGTTTCTGAGTGATGTTTGGTAGGCTAATCCGAGGCAGATTCCCATAATATTTTTAGGAGAGGAGGCATGCCTGTGATAAAATTTTCATTGAACATAATACAAAAAGGATTTTTCTTTTTCTTTTTCTTTTTTAGGTTTGGGACGTTTTGACCAATAAAGAAGTTGTGGACATAGTTGCTGCAGCACCAACCCAGTCCACTGCTGCAAGATTGCTTGTTGAGTCGGCAGTTCGCTCATGGCGTCATAAGTACCCAACATCAAAAATCGACGACTGTGCTGTCGTGTGTCTCTTTCTTGACAGTGAGTCTGTTGCCGAAGCGGGTACCAGCCTGAACTTTGAAAGAACAGAATCTGAATATGATATTAACAATGATGATGGCAGTATTATGCCTACAGAAGAAGAAGAAGATAATTTGGTATCCAGGGCAGACACACTATTCAGCTTGCCTAGGTATGTATCAGGAGGTAATCTGGCTATTAGCGTGAAAAAATCATCTTAGTAAACATCCTCTCATTATATTTCATCATGCCCAACATCATTCAATTTTGGATGGTGTTTTTTTTTCATCATTGTGAAGTTAGAAGAACAAGGCATGGGACAGTATGGGGGTGTTTATGTTTACCAAGTTACATTTCTGATATTTACTTTGGTTAAGGAGGGTGTGCCGGCTTTATTAGCATGTCGGGTAATCCTCTCTTTTGTATCGTTGCACGCAAGCATGGGTGGGGTTGCATTTTTTTTTTGTTTTGTAAAATGCCAACTCAGTGTGATTTGTTCAAGTTTTTGTCTATAGTGATTTGGTGCAGCTTTTATTGCTGAGAGGATCTGGCAGAAATCACATTATAATGTATTCTTTCAACTGTTATTTGAAATTACAGCCATTTGTTAATTTGTTTATTTATCATTTGGCCCCGTGTTTGAACATTAACAAATAAAAAAGAAAAGAAAAAGTGATTGCTTGTTTTTCTGACATAAAGAGTTGCTTGCTTTGGTTTTCTATTGGAGCATTTACGGGCTGTGATTTATTTGCAAGGAAATCTTGATGCTAGTTTATTCTGGCTTTCGTAGCACGGAATGTTTGTCTTATGTTATCTATAGCACCTAAGTCTTGCTCTGCTTAAGAAACAAGATGATGCTGTGCTTTGTAGGCGTTATTTCAGTTACAATAACGACGAAAATGAGAAATAATAAAGAAAAACAGTCCGTTATTTTATTTTATTTGACTTTTACATTAAATATTAGCTAGATTGTTGTTCCTGATAGCCACCTGGTGTAGAAGGCCAATGCCTCTTTGGGCTTGTACTCTGGAACAGCGTGGCCGGAACCCTGTTAATGAATAATGGAACATGTGCTTAATTAAGTGCTAATGAATGAATAATGATAGATGAAAAGAAGAGTGATGAAGGCGTACCTTTACAGTCATAAAAGTAAGATTATAATCATAACCTCGAACATACCTGCAACAATCCAAATTAACTTGTAATTTCAACTCCATAACACATAAATGATAAATGATAAATCCACACTAGGAGAGCTAGAGAGGGGAGAGATCGATTAGATTACCCAGCTACTTGTTCATTGAAGAACCAAGGTCTCCACTTCTCAATAGTTTTATATCCAAGTGCGCGGGTCCATGCTTCTGTCCCACTAAAAGGTATGCACAGATCATGATCGCCACTGAAAATAAAAATAACAAACAAACACCGCCAATTTTAAACTGTCTTTATATTTATATTTTTTTTTTACTATCACTCCATTCACTTCTGAATGGCAAACAACCTTTGGTGCTTCAATAGTACCTGTATATAAGTGCACGGTAGCCTTGACCAGTAAGGTTCTTGTGATACTCTAACATGCTTCCAGTGTCATGTATGAAATCTATTTTTGCTGTGTACAACTCCCACGGTCCCGTAATATTTATCTAATTAAACAAAAGATGGAAATAAATTTAGTGTTCTTGAGGGAGGAGCGTTCCACTAAAATCAAATTTATATCACAGGCATCTACCGTCTCTGCATGAATTGCAGACCGCACTGCTTGGTTGTTGAGCCATGAACTAGCAATCTCATCACTCTGCATGAGAGAGAGAGAGAGGAGATCAGTGAGAGGCGACCACCATATGCAAATTTGGCATCAAAAGCATTGTTCAAAAACGTGGCATGGTCCAAATGTATTAGTTACAGAATCATTACCAATACCAGCATTTACTAAAATTGCGTAGGCACCAAGTACATTTTTCTTCCTGTGTGCCTGGCATTGGACGCTGAGTCTGTGTCTACATTTTATTATGTGGGGTTCTTTTTCAAATAGCTGGGTCTTCATGGTATTTGCTATTCTTACAAGCAAGCCTCTTATGGTAGTAAGAAGAAGTATAAACAAAGGAACTATTTTTTCTAAATATTAATACCGTGCATGGAAGTGATCTTCCCAGCTCTGGCCAAGTTGGCACCCGACCTTGTTGCACCATCAAATTTAGAGGCCATGCACGGCCAAACATTCTTTTTCTAACACGGAGTGGTCGTTCTGTTTCACCTAGCTTTCTAAAACTTGGAGGCAACTGGCTCTCTACGAACTCAGCTTCCTGTTGCTCAGGACTGTGGAAGCATGGTTCTAGGATGTGGTACTTGTTCAAATCCTTCAGCTCCTAATTTAAGAAGAAGAGACTTTCAAGATGCCAAATTTTCAAAATTTAGGTTGTAGATCAGGCAGGATTTCTGTTTTCCAGCTTTCTTTCGGTCAATTTTGGTAATCTTATTCGTACATCTCATTTTTTTGGTAATTTTGGGATTGTTTATTTGTTTAGGTTTATGAGGAAGGACTAACTCATTTTTAAGTGAAGTGATTGTACGTGTAATAATTAGCTCTATTCCTTGGGGAAAAATTTGGTCCAACGCCCATCAGACTCAAATTTGAGTCAGATGGGCTCGACGTCTATCCGATCTGCTTTACAATTCATGCGCATCACTTCAATATTCGTGCGAATCTAGTGCGCACGAATCCTAAAGCAGATCGGACGGACGCGGAACCCATTGAACTCAAATTTGAGTCCGATGGGCGTTGGACCTAAATTGTTCCCCTATTCCTCGTGTTTATTCCTATTTGAGTTAAGAATAACCTGAGTTAAACATCATGACAATTAACTCTTTTCCAGGGGGGAAGATCAACTCAACGCCCTTTTGCTTTAATTTCCACCTTCATTCACATTTTCATTATTCACAAAAATACAAGTACCAAAAAGTGAATCATGAGTAGCATTACCAGTCGAACTTCAGCAATCTTCTCTTGGCAGGCTTCATCTTCATTCATATAGTAGCTTCCTGCACATACAGTATGGACCTCCTGAAATGCAACAAACTGAGTTAGCACTCTTAAATCTTATTCTGAGTAGAATTGAAGAATATGCGGGCCCAGTTTTTCTATGCCCAACATAAACCCAAATCATCCAGATGGCAACCACTTCTGTGTTTGTATGGTTTCAAAGGATTTGTTGGGAGAAGTAATAAGCATGACAGCTAAAAAAGTTAGTAAAAAGAATGCAATAGGCACAAAGCCTTCCAATTTCTACAGCCAATAAGTAACTATATACAAAGACGAATCGGGTCACATAGTGGGCCCTGGTAAAATAAGTTCAAGAATGCTACAACTTTTTGTCTCCGATTAATGCAAAAAAAATATATATCTAGACTAATAAGTAGATTCCATAATATCACTATGAAATATTAAAAACTCATATTGTGACATACTTCGTACATATCTTCAGATATAAGGCCCATTCCATGAGCAAATGGCACAAAAGAATTCCCATCGTATTTCACATCAGTGAATCCGTTGCCAATCAAATAACCCTGAACAAAAGAAATGTTGGTGTACAAGACATACAATTGCTTTCACAAGATCAATGTAATATTTTATAAAAACATTCGAACCTTGAAGTTAATAACAGGCTTTACACCCTCTGTTATTCCTGTTTATGAAATGCATATTAAAAAATTCAAAGATGAGATAGTCAGCAATCAAGTAACATTTTCATAATTTGGTAATGCTGTCAAAATAATCCTTAAGGTTTTCCTTATATTTGATCCCTGGTGAATTTTGTCTCTCGTAAGTGGATAGATGACGTACCTTTGACAACCTCAGCAGCTAGGGTTGGTATATAAACTCCAGCATATGACTCTCCAGATATATAGAAAGGATTATCAGTAAATTCGGGGTACAACTTGAACCACTGTTTAAAAGTGAAAAGGCATAAATTTTTAGGTAAATTATTTCTACACCCAGAAAGGATATACTACTGTTGAAGAAATCCAACTGGTGCTGGTGCAGCATTAGCCAGTAGTATATCTCTGATGTCCCTGAGAGTTGCATTCGAATCTGGTACAGTTAAACAATAAAAAAATTTAAAAAAAAAGTGACCTTTAAAAGAAACTTGTGTGAATCAGCAGCTGTCTTGATGTCTCCAGTGGTGTAATCGGAATGGTCAAGGGAATAAGACAACCCAGTTCCAGCTGGAGAGTCCAAGTAGATTATACTAGAGACCTGATTGGATGAATAAATGAAAGCATGATTACACAATACTAGAAGGTTGCCTTACAATTACAAAAAATGAGCATGGAAAATTAATTTAATTTGAATGGTGCCAATTGGGTAGGAAGTTGAACTAGAAAGAAAAGAAAGAGAGGTTACTTTGGACCAGCTATAAGGATTGAGATGCAACTTGGGGAGGCCTCCTGAGGCTGAGGTATTTCCAGCCTCAAAATTAAAAGGACCTGAGAAAGAAGCTAGGCATCAAAGCCTGAGGTATTTGGTATTTCATTAATGAATGAATGAATGAATGAATGAATTAATTAGATCCGTACCATTCTCGTACACAAATCCATCAAAGCTAGAGCAGCCTGGTCCACCATTGATCCACAGTACAACAGGGTCCACAGCTGGGTTCCCTTCAGAGATGACTAAGTAGTAGAAGAGATTCCTTCCATGCTCCTCGTCCACAGTTATATACCCGGAATAGTGCTTCGACGGGAGAGAACCAGAGAAGCCTGGAACTTCACTGATCAAATGACTCTCACTCTCTCTCTCAGGTGCAGCAGCAGCAGCAGCAGCAGTCAAAAAGAAGATAAAAAACAAGGGAGAGATGGCCATGGAGATATATAGAAAGGATTATCAGTAAAAATAATTTGCTGGATTCCTTTTCTTTTTGGCAACACAAATTATTTTTTGTTTCCTCCTTGGTCCTTGCAAATCGGAGCGGAGGAGCGCAACTTTTTTGAGCAAGTAGTGGACTGGACTGTCACTTTTCTTTATCTTTTTTTTGGGCTTCCCCGCGAATCATTCTCAAGTCTCAACTGAGAATTAATATTTTGGTTCGATTCGGTTTTAAAAATTCAAAATCGAATATACGGAACCGACCATTTCACTTACGTGCGAACCGAAAATTTTGAAATCTACGAACAAAGACTCTTCTTTCTCCCACTTTATTTTTGTTTTTTCAATTTTTTAATACTCAGCTGGTCCCACCCTATATCCCACTCACTCTTTTCTCTCTCTCATTTCCACTTTTTCACTCCCTATTAAGGGAGGCAATTTATACAGAACGCTTATCAATTTTTACAGAACAATTCTTTTAAATGGACCATTTTACCCTTCATCTAATAACCACTAAAATTCCCAATCGCCTCCTCTTACTCACTTTTTCTCAATTTCTACACAGTATCGCCTCCTCTCCCTCTTTCTTACTTCGCGTTGAATTTCTCTCGCGAGTGACTGCCAGGGTGCAAGCGCTTCGAGAGGACGTGGCAGCGGCGGCGGGGCGGTCTAGTGAGGAGAAGTCTCTCCGACAACTCATCTCTGCCCTCGACTTCATCCTCCGCCATGTCTCCTCTTTTAAGGCTAAGCGTAAGGTGAATTTCTTGCAAATTACTTTATTTGAGCGCACATAGTGGTACAGTTCCTCAAATTACATTATTGAAGATTTGTTTCCACGCCTTTGTTCTTTGAATGCCTCTAGAATTTCTTCTGGTACACTGATGATATTTGATACGTTGTGTTGTGACTTCTCAAAGAGGCACGTCTCGATTCTCTCAAACTTGCGAATTTGCATTGTGATTTATGTAACTATAGATTCTGTTTTCTTACAAATGCAATAATTGACTTATCATCTTGCATATATTCTAGGTAATGGTCTCAAATGTCACAAGACTAAATCTTGCTTTACAAGGTACTGAAGTGAAGGTATAATTTCCTTGCACTACTAAATTAGTCACTAAAAGTTTAGAATGACATACTATAACAAATCTTTTTCCAAAAAAATAGAATGCTATTATAAATATATTGATTGGTTTGCTCAGGCATATTTTTCTAATTTAACATTTGGATTTAATCAATTTAGTCCTGAAATCATTCATTACCATTTGGGTTTAATCAGTTTAGTCCTGAAACTATTAATTCAAGCAAGTTTATGTACAGGTTATCTGTTGAATTGAATGGATAAAATTTGCCTAGTGTCTTTGTGAAATTCTTTTAGGCATTGTTCGGACTTGGTACAAAAGGCGAGCTTCAACGGAAAAAAAAAAATAAGAGAGCAGCATGTTCTACCATACGAGACCCTTCTCAATTCGAATATGTTGAGTCGTCGTTAAGGCAGCAGTCAAGCAGTCATGCGATACATGGAAGAGAAGTCCCTTGCCTGTCAACAAATGATTTCAATGAATTTTTTTATTATGTGGATGATTTAAACTTGCCTTAGACTTTGCTATTAGAGTCTTTTTGTTGAGCTTGTTGGACTCTACTATTAAATTTATTCTAGATAAAAATATTCTTATGGTGTTGTTGTTGTTTCCGTTGCAGTTATTTGTTTTTTGAGCTAATTTTTTGAGATAAAAATATTGTGATTTGTTGAGAATTATGAAGTGTTGGTCCCATTTAATGCCTTAACATAAATATTATTATCCTCAAAATCAAGTTAAATTCATAGAATAATCTCAATTTCATCAATAATTTTCTTTGTTTTAATTTGATACCGAAGGTTGGTACCTGCAAACAAAAAAAATGCAAAAGGCTGCTACAATTAATATGATATTAAATGAAGGGTAAAATGCAAAAGGCGATTGAAAATTTTAGTGGTTATTAAATGAAGGGTAAAATGGTCTATCTAAAGAAATTGTTCTGTAAAAATTGATAAGTGTTCTGTATAAATTGTCTCCCCCCACTAACTCTTCTCTCTATCTCATCTTCGGGAGAGGGGGGCGTCCGACGTCTATCGGATTACTTTTGTGTTCGATGTGTTCTCTTTATCGTCAGATCTGCTTTAGAATTCATGTCCGCAATTTCGCATCTGCTTTAAAATCCGCACACACAAATTCTAAAGCAAATCTGATGGTGAGAGAACCCATCGAACAGCCCCCTCTTCCCTCATCTTCACTTCCCCACACCACACGCCTCTTATAATTTCTTTTTCTTTCACTCTAGCATCATACAAACTCAAGTGCTCGGACAAAATTGACACCGCTCCAATGAAATAATTTATGGATCTTTGATTGGTTTTGAGTTCTTAGTTTATTGCTGGTTTTTGTTGAGTAGTTGGATGAATTTTTGTTATTTAACTTTATAAATTTTGTTTGAATCTTCGTCATTTTCAGCTTGTTTGTAAATTTAATTTAAGTAAGAATGTCTACATATTTGAAGTAAAAAATGACTCTTTTTTGTTTTTTCGCACCTGCAATAATTTTTGGATTGTCGAAACTATTTGTTAAATTTTCAGTTTAACGAATAAGCCAAAATAAAATTTGATTTGATTTGGTGCAGTTGATAAGTTAGAACGGTTCGGTTCGATTTTATTTCTGAAACCGAAATAAAACTTTGGTTTGCCTAGTTCGGTTCGGTTGAAACCGAACCGAAACGATGAACAACCTTAGTTGAAATGGCAATGAAAAAAGTGTTATTTTCTCTTTCTACTTTCTTTCTAGCCTCCTTTCTTTGAATGAGTGAAAAAAATATACAAGGACAATTTTTTTTGGGCTAAAAATCTGTGGGTGATTGATAAGCATAAATTATATACACGTTCAATCTAGTTTTTATCATGAAATAACATCAAATATCTTGTACTTTGAATATAAAATGAATAGAATACACCTAGAATCAAGTTACCGCGTTTGCTCGACTTTACAGTGCAGGAATTGATCAAAAATGAAGAAAAAGACTCCCAGTGCGGACGCACTCAGCACTTAGACGAATTTTCAGCATCTCAGCACTTCACAAAAAAAAGTCCGAGCCTAATATAGACGTAGTCACCTCCAGTGCAGGTAAAGCCATCCGCATTCACTACTTTGCCGATTTTTGCTAGTTTTAGATTCTTCATGGAAAGAGAAAAGTCCAAGGCTAGTGCGAACGCACTCAGATAAATACGCAGAAAATTCATAAATTTAAATAAGAAAACTTGGAGCTAGTGCAGCCAGATCACCCACACTCACCACCAGTGCGGACGGACTGAACCTGCAGACAGTCAGAAATACACGTTTTCAATAGGTTTTCTATTTTTAGCGCACCAGGGATGCATTTTAAAGGCTAAATTTAGACATGACAGTCTAGGAAACAATGTAAAGATAGCACCCACTAACCCCACATTCTAGCCTCTAAATTGGGTATGATCCTTAGCTATAAAAGAGGGGGTTCATTCACATTCAAGGCATCAATCTCATCTCTCTCATCATCCCTCGGTGCATGTTTATTTCCATTAAATACAACAGAAAATTTGTAGAAATTCTCGAAGTCCCAGAAGTTTTTCAAGGAAGGAGAAGAAGAAGATCCGAGCAAGAAGTCGGCAAGATTGAGGTTTTGGATCTAAGAAAGTGTGTAATCATTTCTTCTTATTTTTGTCAAATTTTGTAATGGATCCCTCCAAGAGAGAGTAGTTCTCTCTCTAGGAGTTTAGGTCAATGCATGAACTTGTTTGATTTTATTTTATTCGGTTATTTATTTTTAATATATTTGTTTTATAGGATTTGATTGTTAATTTCTGTGATTTATCATTTGTGTTGACTACATAGTTTAGTACTTGAATTGGACAAGTCCCGCTTTGGATTCGAAAGAACTAAAGTAGTTAGGATGGGATAAGAGAGTACCAAATTATGAATGCAAATATCCTAGGTTTTGATTAGGATCTAACCAATTTGTAATCTAAGCCGGAACTATAGAAATTAAGGTTAGGGACTTGGTGAAGGACCTAACCGTGAAATCAACTCCTAATTAGGACATCTCAAATTGAATCGAATATTTGTATGAATGACTTAATCGTGAAGTACCGATATTCGAGGAGATGAGAGACTAACAAGAGCTTATGGTCTAAGTAGCTAAGGTGAAGGACCTAACCATGAAGTCCGAATTACCTAGACACGTTATTAATTCACGAAAGTGACCCTTTTTAACATATTAGGTCAAAAGCCTCATCAAATCATACATGAATTTAAACAAACCGAATAGATAGAATTACTAAGGGATTGTAGACCGAATGCCCCTAGATCTCCTTAAATTTGAAAGCAAACCAATCTTTCTTTTATTTACATTTATTGTTTAAAACTCCTCTCTTCCGGGTATTGAACCCAAATTTAAGATTATTAGAACAAACCCCCTCCCTCATTTTACTGTACTTACCTTTATATTATGATTAATTGATAAAGTCAAAATATAATTTTTAACCATACTCTCTGTGGTTCGACACCCTAAGTACTACATTGATCGGTTGTAGCTTGCAACTAACATTTCTTTGAGTATTAAAGGTAATAAATTTAAAAGCATAAAGAATATATATCAAGCACAATTCCATATCTCTGAAATACTCATCAGTGATTGCATTGATTAAAAAAATTACAAACCAGCTATTAGATAAGAGTAGAACTAGGGTGTTCTTAAATTCATTAAGTCCTTTGGTGAACTCAAGTCTAAAATCCGTCAAATTGGCTTTAAATGATGAATCCGGACCGTTGAAATCCGCCTACCTTACGAGTGATGTGTTTACATGTGAAAAATTTAAACATTCGAATTAATTTAGAGTAAAGTCAAGCGGTCACAAAATTTCAAAAAAATAAATGCATTAAAATTAATTTATTAACCTTCTAATTTTGACTGATTGACTTTATACTAAATGAATTCGAATGTTTAAAATTTTCACATGTAGACGCATCACTCGTAAGGTAGGCATTCAATGGTTCAGGTTTGTCATTTAAAGTCGATTTGACAGATTTTAGACTTGAGTTCACTAAGGCATTGAATTAAACAACAAGTGTCTTTAAAAGCATTCAGCTGTAAATAAATAAACACACATGAGTATATGTATCATGTGGACACAAATTTGATCATTCTTGCTTGATTATAATTGTAGGAGTCTAGGGATTATTTCCACTGTGTGCATATTTATCTTATTTTTTCTGATAAACTACACCGTATATAGAACTCTTCCTTGTGCACAACCGAGAAAGGCATTGAATTATACTTGATTAGGAATTAAATCATCGGACCAAGATTTAGAGAATTGTGCAACCGAAAAGGCACTGAATCAAATTGGACAAGAAACCAAATCAACCTGACCAGGACAGTCATCTCTCAAATGGAAAGCCACCAGGTTGAAGTCAAAAGAGTTTATTAGAGCAAGAGGGGGACAGAAGAAGAAGCATAACACATGCAAACAACCAACACAAAACAACAATAAAGACATATAATACAAGTAACTGTATGAACAACTCATTCTGCCTACTTTTCCATTGTCAAAGAGAGGAAAAAAAGCACAGAAGAAGAGAGAATAAAAAGTGAACCGCTCATTTTAAAGAAGTGATGTGGTGGACGAAGCGAAGAGCGGTGGTCAGATCCACTAGATAGAAGCACTGTAAATAGTGGTCAAATGCACTAGACAAAAACACTTGCTTGGACGAAAATCAAAACAAAAAACAATATCTAAATCCACTAGACAAGATCACTTACTCGAACAGAGTAGATGGATAGACTGGAGAGTGGGAGGGGTGGAATGCAGCACCATTGTGTGGGTAAGAAAACCTTTCGGGGGCATTTGGTTTAGGCTTTTGAAAGATGATTCCCTGTTATCTAGATGTCCTGGAATACGATTATTGTGTTTGGCAATACTAGAACGGGAATAGACTCGGTAATCGGTTATTCCTGGCTATTCTGATTACTACAGATCTGGCTATGGCGATAGCAAAAAAGACGAAATTTTTTCATTCCCAATCGACGGGAATAAGACGAACCGCTCGCGTGTGCTTCTTATTTTATTTGGTTAACGCTCTTGTCTTCTTCTTTCCGATAATTTTCATGAGAGACTTCTCTTCAACCTCCGTCATCGATTTCTCTGTCTATCTACGATTGTTCCACTAACAGTTCGAATGCCCACTATTTTTTGGAGCAGTGCCACTCAATTCTGAACGAAAAAACTCAAATACTCAAACACCTCTTGTTGGGTTTCGGAGGTGCTAAAACCAGATTAGCTTAAGCTACGGAAAGACCGTAAAACAAAAATTTTACTTCTAACTTAAGCCAAGGATTAAACGGGGTATGTTAGGAAACATTCCAATGCGGTCCACCTTCCGTATTTCTTTGGCATCAAAACTCAATTTAATCCTTTTACAGATCTACTCCATAATTGATTTTTAAAACTTTAATCTACTTATCAATTAAATAGATTAATATAACATATTTATACCTTGATTCCAAATTTTAATTGGAATGCAGCCGAGTGAGAAGAACGATCAGAATAGTTCATCTCGGAGTATCAGACGTCTGATACCTCCATCGGTTATCCACCAGGACTAACCGAAGAGCGGTTTATTTCTTTTGTCAGAAATACTGTAAACCGCAGAATTCTACAAAAATACTATTCATGAGAAAAGACAAAAACCCATAAACACGAATTTTCGGTTACTCAGTTTCACCAATAAGCAAAATTGAAATACCACGAAATTCGAGAAAACAATATTCACCAATCCCGTAAATCTACTAATCAAAAACCCGCAAGATTATACGTCAACTACGTATAACTTTCTTGATCTTGAGCAGATTAACTTAATCATACAACGTAACGTGTACGTTTATAAATTAACCTTTATTTTTGCTTGTCATCTTATATGACATTTATAATTTAATTATAACACGTATAATTAATTATAACCATCTTATTATTAATCATAATCAATTTATAATTAATTAACAAGATTCTCCGATTAGCTCCTCTACGGTGTGACCTGATACCTCGCATATTTAGCCTATATTTGACTTGATTTCGTACCAAATTCACGTTCTAAATTGTCAAAATCATGTGCATTTCATTGATATATCCTTAGAATTTGGTACTGCTGAGAGTTTGTTTGTTTTCTGCAGGATTGGAGCAAAATACACGAAGAAACGGTGTTTTTGGACTCCCTGGTATGACCCTTACCAGGCTTGGTACGGGTCGTACCAGGCTTAGCCGATCCAGCTTTTTCCCATCTTGTACGGCCTAGCCGTACCACCTTGGTACGGGCCGTACATAGATGCCGCCTGACAGAATTCAAATCTTGGTAGAGGCTATTTAAAGCGAAGGATCTCTCCATTTTCGAGAATTCGATTCCATTCCATTCCATTCCAGATTGAGAGCTCAGAGAAAGAGAGAAAGAGAGCAAAGGAGCAAGGAGAGAAGAAGAAGGAAGAGGAAGAGGAGAAAATCGACGGATCAACCCCTTCTCCACTCCCGATCTTCGATCTAGTTCTATCATGCCTCTCTTTATCTCTTTACTTGTATTTCTGGACAGATCTATGACTTGTGAGTAGTAGATCATTGTTTCTAGGGTTTGTAGATGAATTTTCTTGATTTGTGTTGCTTTTCTTGATTTGGATCTTGTATGAACTCTTTTGATTGTATTGATTGTGTATTTGTTTGTCTTGATTGCTTTGTCTTTCTGTGATTGCATGTGGTGTGCCTATAGTGGTAGATCAACCCTAACAAGGTCATGTGACCATTGCCTTCTCTCAACCAAACCAATCCCTTTAGGTAGACTTGTTCGAATTGAAGCCGAAAGGTTGAATTCTCCCCTAATTGACAGATTAGAGGATACCTTAGATCTCCAATCAATCAACTAGAGGATCTGGACCAAAACACGAGAGTTGAGGTTTAGAAACCCTAGAAGGTGAAGAATTGACTCCAAAACCTAGATCTTGAACCAACAAACGAGAGTTGAGGTTTAGGAACCTTAGGTATGGTCAATTGAACCTTTCTCAAGAGTTTAATACAAGGTACCAGCAAGAAATGCATCAACTCGAACTTGTAAGCTATGTTCTGGTAAATCAGTACGGGTCTTACAAGAGTGGTGCGGCCTACCCATACCAAGCCCACACGGCTTGGTGGAACAAGGTTGGTGCGGCCTAGCCGTACCAACTTGGTAAGACCCGTACCACTAGAGGCAAATCAGAGATGAAGTCTGAAACCCTTGAAACATCTTTTATCCTAAATCAAAACACAGTTTATACCTTTCCTTGCACAGTCACTATTCTATTGCATTGTTTGATTGCTTGAGTTGATTCTTTAGGAAGATTAAGTACCAAAACTCCCTCTTTCTCACTTCTAGTCTTTAGTCGAGATAAGTAGATTCTAGATAAAGAAACCGTCCCTGTGGATCGACACCCGATTATACTCCTCGATAGGGTTGTGCACTTGCAACCCTAATCGGAAGGTGTAACCGCGGTTTTAAAAGGTACGCTCCCAAGCGTACCGAAACTTGCGTTGCGCTTTCACGCGATCATGACCCAATAGGATCTGTGTTATGTTGGTAAATAAAATTAAATTGTTTTAACTTCTATAATCATAGGAGGCATCTGACATCTGCACTATGACCATCCAATTACACAGATGATGTTGTACTGTACAATACCACAATCCAGTAAACTATTTACTCGTGTCAGTTCTTTTGTCTCATAGCTATCAGATCAGTTTCAAGGTAAGTGTGTGTCATCCTTGCAAACTTAATCTTTTCTTGATCTTGAGCAGATTATCAAATATAATTACTCTTGTAATTATACCGCTAGCATATAATCTTACTCTATCAAGGGGCCCAGTGATGCTATAGCTCGTATAGAGATACGAGGGACAATAATACTTATGGTAAACCATCACTTCCTCAGCTAAGTCATGTATACCGAAGAGCTACCGTTATAATTGCGTTTTACCGACAGCGTTAGGTAACAATCACAAATACACATTTCTTAGTAGAAACAATGAATACCTCATTCTGTAGAACTTAACACTGAATGAAAACATTAATGACACAAACACAGTTCTATTTAATGTTTCATTCGGGGTCTGTCAAATACCATGTTCCTGGAACATGTATCTATGTGATTAAAATGACATCTCTTGTCAATGGTCTGTAAAACTTGACCATCTTTTAATCCACATACTAACCTTATAGCAGTCAATTAGTGTTCCTGCTAATTACCTCGGTCAGTGACTTTTAAAGAGTATATATCATCTATATTATGAAGTTTCACAATTCTAGTAATGAACTCGAAATGATTCATAAATGCAATAGTATTGAAGGCAACAAAATGATTAATCATTCAATTCATAAACAAAGCTTTATATGATAAATTATCGTATTATTGACTTCTAGATTATTACAAACTAACACCTCTCTCCTCTTCTGTTACTGGTCGTTACTTAATCAGGTGATTTTAATTTATTCGTTTGATTTATATTGTTACCTAGGTTAGGGATGGTATAGAGGATTGTTCCACAAAAATTTAATGGCCTCCTGAATTGTTTGATTTATATTATTTTTCTCAATTTGTATGTTCTCCGCTATAATTTTTAAATTGCTTTGTTGACATTGAGAACAAATTCTGGTTGTCAGGTGCAATTATACCTGTCAGAGATACTAGACTGGTACAAGGTTCTAAAGAAACTCAAAGCACCTCAATTTAGAGAGATAATCATAGCATTTAATTCTGAAAAAAAAGATTAGAATTTGATTTTTGTTTTCATCTACAATTTGACTCTGTTTAACAGAACTATCTTGGCGCATTAGACGGTACATATATTCAAGTGAATGTATATGACATTGATAAAGCCAGATACTGTACCAGGAAAAAGAAGGTTGCCACAAATGTTTTAGGAGTTTGTTCTCTAGATATGCAGTTCATATATATTCTACTACCTGGATATGAAGGATCTGCTGCTGATTCAAGAGTACTATGTGATGCAATTGCTATGAGAAATGGATTACATGTCCCTTGTGGTAAGCATATTAATTAATATTTATCATATAGTTTCAGTTTTCTATTTAGTGTTCTTAATTCTTGAATTCTTGGGTTCTGTTCTTATGTGGGATAAGCAATGGTGACATACTGAGATGATATTATGTTTTTTTGAGAATATGCTCGATGAGTTGATAATTACGACACATTTTCTTGAGTCTTGATTTCCTGCTTCTTTTGAATTGTGGAATGGGCTTTAGGAAATTATCTCTGAATTTGTGACTTGCAATATGGAAACAAAATGCGGTTTAATTTGCTCCTTTTATTAATTACCATCTTGTAGTCAAGTTCTTAGTACAGTAACAGTCTTATGTTATTTTACTGTAATATAATGTTATTTTAGTGTCCTTGAGTGTTCAAAAGTAAAAATAAGTCTTTTACAGATTCCAAACGAAGATTTATGAAATTCTAGCACTTAAAAATGTAAGCAGTCAATCCCCAAAAAGAATAATAATTCAATCAATACAATAGTCAATAACAATAGCAAGGTATTGCCTCTTTCGTGGAGTTGGGTACTGATATACTGTTTATTTGTTTTTCAAGTTAATGTACTGGTGTAATTTTTTTAGTTTCTTTTTTTGAAAAGTGTACTGGTAAATTTTCAAAAAGAAAAGTGTACTGGTAATAATAAATCATACCTTACTATGCATAATGCAAGAAATAAAACCAACAAAATATTCATGACTGGAAACTGCTCGGCACGGTACTACTTTGCATGTGAAACACTGAATTAAGTTTTGTTTTGCTCCTAGTAAGTTCAAGTCTAATGTACGTTAATTAGGTTTGTATGTGAAACATTGCTCAGCACAGCCTAGTAAGTTTGGTTTTACAACATAGTTTTAGCATCAATGTTTCATTCCTGAAAGACTGTTGTGACGCGGTACAGTACCTATACCAGTCTCATTCCTTAAGAAGATGCAGTCAGTTTACTGACAGAAGGTAAATCTGGAGCTGTTTTCATGTCTCCAATTCAAAAGATTGTATTTTTTCTAACTTCAGGTTACTATCTTTGTGATGCCGGTTATCCAAATGGAGAGGATTTTCTTACGCCTTGCAGAGGTCAAAGATATCATTTAAAATGATGGCAGATTACCATGAACAGCACGGGAGTTTTATAACTACAAACATTCTTCGGCACGTAATGTCATAGAATGATGTTTTGGTCTTCTTAAAGGGAGATGGGCAATTCTTAGGGGAAAATCATATATGCAGTAAAGATTCAATGTCGAATAATTGTAGCATGTGCGCTCATTCACAATCATATTCGAAGGGAAATGCCTATTGATCAGAATGCAAGAGGCCAATCATTTTAGGAGATACTAGTAAAACCAATTATTATTTTTCTTTAGTGGATGACAAAAAGTCAAAGTATGTGAGGTGGATCCTAGATGGTTGTCAGATGTAGTAATTTTCAGAATCAACTGTGTTTTTATTTTTTAATTTAGGACAAAGGATGTTATTTTTATATTATTACTGTTTTTTATGCTGCTCAAGTAGTTTTCAATGCTTAGGTTTTTTTTAGTTTTTTCACGTTATGTGATTTTTTTACATTAATTTAATTTCTAATTTCTAATTTAACTTTAAGCAATACATAAAAAAATTGGTAACATAATATTATTTATTTAATAATTAAAAAATAGTGAAGTTATGTCTATAGCCATTGTGATAGCTATGCGCGAATCAAACATGAGAATGACTCATTCCAGGGAATATTGAAGCAATAGCTATGCACGAACCAAACATGATAATGACATATGCTCTGGAATGACATTCTCTAGCATTACATTTTCTGGGATCTTACTACTCTCTGGAATGACCTATAGCGCGAACCAAACGCTCTCTTTGTCATATATAAAGTTGGGCACGAGCTAGCCTTTTCAGAATTCGGATCCTCTCTGTACCTGACTCAGGCAATTTGAAAACAGACGGCTCATATTAACTCAAGAAGATGCCCATTCGGGGATGGCACAGGGTCAATATTATTTGTGCTTCGAGATTCATGTCAAGTTAAAAGAACAATCATGAGCCATTCGTTTCCAATTTGCTTGAGTCAGGTTCGAGTACCTGGGGTGATCGGAATTCACCTTTTGATCTCCTTCCAAGTATAAATAGAGGAAGTAGCCTTGAGCTTCGATAAACGTCTCTCAGTGTTTTTTTTTTAATTTCTTGTAACGCCATGTAATTTGAGGTACGATCGAAATGAATATTTTATTTTGTAAATATAATCGACTAGAAAACGATTTCTTATATATATTCATCTTATAAGGTATTAAAGTTTACATTCAATTATTTGCTTAGTAAGTAGATTAAACAATCTCTTATATATATTCATCCATTTGAAAGAGTTCTTATAATTATTATTTGATATAATATCTAGGTGATATTTACTTATTTGATAAAATTTTTCGAGGGTTATATAATTTCTGAAAATTAAAGATTTCTTCTATTTTATTTTCTGATTTAATTTTTAGATTAAATTTAGTTATTTTAGATTATATTTCGTTATTTGTTAAAAAAACCTGAGAATTAAATATTTTCTGAAAATTGTGTATTTGATAAGATTCCTTAGGTTTATTAATATGATAAAATCTCTAAATCTAATCAGTAATGGTGTCGATTGTCAGAAATTATGAAATTTCATAAATCATTTTGTTAAGTGATATCACTTTATTAGACCTATTATTTCGACTTGTTTTCATACAAAAATCTATGTTTTGAACCAACAAATGGTGTCTTTTACATTGAATATCCATAGAATGTGGTACTGCTATGTTTTGGTTCTTACTTTACAGGAATCAGGCGAAAACGGGCAAAATCAGGAAAGTTACTGAATTCTGAGACATCTGACGCGACCCTCATCAGAGTCTGACGCGACCCTCATCAGAGTCTGACGCGACCCTCATCAGAGTCTGACGCGACCCTCATCAGAGTCGATGCGACCCTCATCAGAGCCGATGCGACCCTCATCAGACCTGATGCAGGTCGCATCGCGAGCTTCCAGAGCAGACAGCAAAGCCCCAAGTCATATCCGTTGCCTATATAAGCAGGTCCTATGCCAGAATTTCAAGGGAGCTTTTTCCCCCTTTACATTCCAGAACACTTAGAGAGCAGAGATCAAGAGAGAAGAAGGAGATTAGAGCTTGCTTGAAGAAGAGGAGAAGAAGAGAAGATTGCAAGATCATCTCCAATCCACCTTGGATTTTCGAGCTTCATCATGATCTGCCTATTCTATCTCTCTTTTATGCTTTGTTTCATCATGACTGAGTAGATCTTTAGTTCCTAGGGTTAGGATGTAGTCTCATAACTTTGTCTTTGAGTTGCATGTTGATTTGATCTAAGTTTGAACTTGTGTGATTCTTTGTTTGAGTATTCATTGATTGCTTGATTTTGATTGCTTGATTGATTCTTGATTGTCTACTGTTAGATGTCTATAGCATCTCTTCTAGTAATTTGACATTGATGTTTCTTGCAATTGTGATTGAGTATTTGAAGTAGATTTATGATCAATAGTAGCCGAGAGGTGAACTTTCCATTATCGAAAGGTTGTGGCCTTCTAGCAAACCAGACAATCAATTTAGGTTAGATACCAGTAGGCGAGAGCTACAGGTTGAAGCCTCGCACAAGAAATCGACTTAGATACGAACACATGTCAGCTCTGCTCGAGGGCCATGTGACCCGCATCAGAGATGATGCGAGTCGCATCATACGGGTCGCATCAGAGATGATGCGAGTCGCATGATAGGTCCAGAGAAGGCAAAGTTTGGGATGAAACCTGAAACCCTGGGAGCGCCTTTTATCATTGTTCAAAACCAAAACTTTTAATTGCTTTCATTTACTGTTAATTGAATTGTCACTCGAAATTGAGAAATTGAAACGAATTCAAACCAAACCCTTCACACTTCTAGTACCTAACTCGGATTTGTAGAAATTTAGAATCGAATTAAACCGTCCCTGAGGATCGATACCTTATTATGCTATACGGATAGGGTTGTGCACTTGCAACCTTAGACAAGAGTAAATTCAAGGTTTAAACTGGTACAACTTGTTGTACCTGAAACTTTGTAGCGTACTTTTGTAAGCGAACATTAAGCGATAATCAAAACATTTCTTAATGTTTCTTAGACTTGGAGTTATTGTAATTAATTTGATTTATAAGGTTAGTTCGATAATAGATATTATTAACTGATTAATACTCGTACTATTAAGTAACTTCAATTGCTTCAGTTTTCAATTAGTTTGAGCAATTTTAATTAGTTTATTAAATATTAAATTTTCACCTAACACTCTTATAATTTCCTCACCGATGACCCTAAAATTATTTTTATTATAAAGAAGTCTAATTACATTTACCAATGATTCAATTATATTTTCCTTGAAAAATAATTTACAAATATAATTACCTTACTATAGAGTAATGATTATATGTCTGAATCTTATTGATGATATTCAGATTATAAATTTAACAAATATTATTTTATCAACGAACCTTGTTTAATTAGAATATGCATAAATATTAATTTAGAAACCATCCTTCGTAGTCCAAGTACGAGTGTCGAAGTAAGGAGAAATATAGAGACAACATTGAAGTGCCCCACGACAACAGGTACGGGTTTTCTGGACTTTTTGTAAAATTATCTACTTATTCCTTTGTGTGTATTTTATTTTTACTTATGAAATTGTGCATGTTGATTCGAACAACCCCTTTGGCTTTGTTTAGAGAATAAAGAATATGATTATTTCATTTGGAACATATGACTTGAATGGAATATATCGATTGAGTATAACATTAGCATAAGAAAACGAACGATCACCGTGAGATGAATGAATAGAAAGGCCGATACGCGGGGGCTGCTAGTCGCGGTCGGGACCGATATGCGGGGAATGCTAGTCGCAGTTGGGTTAGATGTTGAAAAGGCTGATACACGGGGACTGCTAGTCGTGGTCGGGACCGATATGCGGGGAATGCTAGTCGCAGTCGGGTTCGATATTTGAAAGGCCGATGCACGGGGATTGTTGGTCATGGTCGGGACCGACACGCAGGGATTGCTAGTCGCGGTTGGGTTTGAGATATAATGTATGACAAACAAAGTAATGGTTAGTGATTAATAAGCTTTTAAAGTAACAAGTGCTTACATGAATGATAATCATTGCAAGATAGGATAATATGGATTGCATTTTGGTTGTTGATTAAATAAAGTTGTTTAGTATATTAAAAAGGAAGATTTTATAAATATCCGGGCTGGAACTAAATCCCGCACTAAGATAATGTTTGATCTCTCACTCGTTCCACTTTTATGTGGGTTCCAGGTAAGAAGGAAGAGGCGCCATAACAAGGAGGTGAGTAAAGGCAAGCAGAAGGATCCATGTTTGACTTAAATGCCACCTATGTTTATTTTCGTTCGTTTGTTTATTTTCAAATAAAACGGTACACTTGAATAAGCATGGTTGTGCCGTACTCATAACCATGTTGGTCATGACTGCTGTTGAACCACTTTATTTATTATTGTAAGACTATTATTTGTAAAATAAAGGTGACATTTGTGGATGTTATTGATAATGTATGTGATGTGTTTACGCCTTACGTATAAATACGTGGAGGGTTGTCTCGGGGTGTGACATTTATTTCTTTTAAACTCCTATATATACACGTGTGTGTGTATATATAGAGGCTGGCTACTCTACTCACATAAGCATATAAGGGTATATGCTTATTTGTCATTTTTTTGTTTTCGAAATTCAAAAAATCGATATGAACCGTTAGATGTGATCTCTATATTGAAATGTGCTTGGAGGCCAAATTTTACATTTTTCTGAATTTTTTTACTATTTATTAAGCCACTTTGAAAATCGCTAATCCAACAGTGGCTTCTGATTTTACTGTTTTGTAAAGCCTGTTCGCACATAATATATGCTACAAAGTTTCAGTATAGCAAGCTATACCTTTTAAACCTTTGTTATACTCTGTCAAATCAGATAGCAAGTGCACTATCCTATCGATGAATATGCTTAGGTATCGATCCACAGGGACGGAAGAAAATGACCGGACTCGTCTTAAAATTACTTGAGATTCTATAAGTGAGAGAAATTGATTTGGTTTGGTTCTAACAATTCTAATGATTTATGACAAGTTTAAAAGACAATAAAGAGAATTAAAGTTGTTTTCAATTGATAAAAAGGCGTTTCCAGGGTTCAGATTTCATTTCTGTTCAGCCCCGAGGCATACGGCCCGTACGGATTCCCGTACGGCCCGTAGGGGACCCCGAGTTAATCCTGCAGCTACTGTTTTCTGCGTTGATGCTAATGTTTAGGGTTTCTATCGACCAGATCTAGATACCTAACCTCAACTTTCGTATTTTGGCCTAGTACCCGATTACCGGACTCAAATACTTCCCTCTTAGATGCGTTAAACCTCAACTTTTGCATTTTGGCCTAATTTATCCAAGTTACTTATTGGTTTACTAAAAGTATCCAAGGACTTTCGCCTCAAGGAAAGTTTCACCTTTCGGGTACTCCTTGGTTTCACCCTACTTCATATACTTTATTCGGTTGGATTAAATGTCATAGACTTGGCTCCTAACACTTAGATGTGCGCATTCATCTAACGGGATGACTAATCAATTCAAGCAAGCACAAATAAAGCAATCAAAATACTACTCAACAAGGTAAAAACAAAGCATTCAACACAAATCCAAGTAGCATGCAAACAAAACCAAACTAGAAACTACATCTTAACCCTAGAAACAAAGTAAATTAGCTACTCATGTTCACAAGATAACACAAATAACAAGAGATAAAAGAGTTCATGACAAAACAGTGGAGAAATCCGAAGATCCGTTGCAAACTAGCGTTTTTCACTTCTCTTCCTCTTCTCCTCCTCTTGTCTTTTGCTCCAAGAAAGCTTGTCCAAGTTCCAGTGGTGAATCCCCCTTTTTTTGGTGTGAAATATCTCATTTAATGCCCCAGATCACGCCTCTAGAGGCTTCCTTTTCGGCCTCCTTAAATTATGCTCATTTCAGATTCCAGCTGGATTTTCCGAATTAGCGTCATACGGGCCGTAGGGGACCCCGTACGGGCCGTATGCCTGTGCTTTGTCTTGGAGACTTTGTGCCTCTGTTGTGGAACCTTCTGTGCAGTTGGGCAGATCTTGTACGGGCCGTACAAAATGTCATACGGGCCGTATGAAAAGTAGTCAGATCCAGTTTTCCGCCCTTTTTCCTGCAAAATACCAAACAAAGCATAGTAGTACCACATTTCATCGAAATATGAGTAAAAAGTCCACATTTATAGGCTTTAAAGCACAGGTTTCAGTGTAAATCAGGGCCGTAATTTAGATATAATATGGAGATATCAAAGCCATTGTTGGATCAGCGATTTTCAAAATAGCTTAATAAATAATAAAAAAATTCAGAAAAATGTAAAATTTGGTCTCCAAGCACATTTCAATATAGAGATCACATCTAACGGTTCAGATCGACTTCTTGAATTTTGAAAACGAAAAAATGACTTATAAACGTATACCCTCATATGCTTATGTAAGCAGAGTAACCAATCTCTATATATATATGTATATAGACCAATCTCTATATATATATGTATATAGAGAGTGACTAATGTGCATTCGAATGTATATGGGCCGAAATACATACGGTCCAAATTCGACTTTTCAAAATCTAAACGGTCAATCCGAACCGTTCATCTTGTTCTCCATATTAATATGTGCTTGGAGACCAAATTTTACATTTTTCTGAATTTTTTTTACTATTTATTAAGTATTTTACAAAATTGTTGATCCAACGATGGCTGCTGATTTTACTGTTTTGTTAAGCCACTGTTGGATCAACAATTTTGTAAAATACTTAATAAATAGTAAAAAAATTCAGAAAAATGTAAAATTTGGTCTCCAAGCACATATTAATATGGAGAACAAGATGAACGGTTAGGATTGACCGTTTGGATTTTGAAAAGTTGAATTTGGACCGTATGTATTTCGGCCCATATACATTCGAATGCACATTAGTCACTCTCTATATACATATATATATAGAGATTGGTTACTCTGCTTACATAAGCATATGAGGGTATATGTTTATAAGTCATTTTTTCATTTTCAAAATTCAAAAAGTCGATCTGAACCGTTAGATGTGATCTCTATATTGAAATGTGCTTGGAGGCCAAATTTTACATTTTTCTGAATTTTTTTACTATTTATTAAGCCACTTTGAAAATCGCTGATTCAACGGTGGCTTCTGATTTTACTGTTTTGTAAAGCCACCGTTGGATCAGCGATTTTCAAATTAGCTTAATAAATAATAAAAAAATTCAGAAAAATGTAAAATTTGGTCTCCAAGCACATTTCAATATAGAGATCACATCTAACGGTTCAGATCGACTTTTTGAATTTTGAAAACGAAAAAATGACTTATAAACATATACCCTCATATGCTTATGTAAGCAGAGTAACCAATCTCTCTATATATATGTATATAGAGAGTGACTAATGTGCATTTGAATGTACATGGGCCGAAATACATACGGTCCAAATTCGACTTTTCAAAATCCAAACGGTTAATCCGAACCGTTCATCTTGTTCTCCATATTAATATGTGCTTAGAGACCAAATTTTACATTTTTCTGAATTTGTTTACTATTTATTAAGTATTTTACAAAATTGTTGATCCAACGGTGGTTTAACAAAACAGTAAAATCAGTAGCCATCGTTGGATCAACAATTTTGTAAAATACTTAATAAATAGTAAACAAATTCAGAAAAATGTAAAATTTGGTCTCTAAGCACATATTAATATGGAGAACAAGATGAACGGTTCGGATTAACCGTTTGGATTTTGAAAAGTCGAATTTGGACCGTATGTATTTCGGCCCATATACATTCGAATGCACATTAGTCACTCTCTCTCTCTCTCTCTATATATATATATATATATGAGATGGGCTACGGTAAGCCATGGAGTAAAATGAGTTGGTGCTTCATGGTACTATATTTCTATTTTGAAAATTCAAACGACCGATCCGAACCGGTCAACATGATCTCCATATTGAAATGTGCTTGGAGACCAAATTTTATATTTTTTGGAATTTTTTTACTATTTATTAAGCAATTTTCAAAATCATTGATCCTATGGTCCAGAAATTTTTACTGTTCAGAGCAAAATAAAAATTTTCAAAATTGCTTAATAAATAGTAAAAAAATTCCAAAAAATGTAAAATTTGGTCTCCAAGCACATTTCAATATGGAGATCACATCTAATGGTTCGGATCGGTAGTTTGGACTTTCAAAATGAAAATACGGCGTGGAGTACAAACGAGTTTTACTCCATGGCTCACCTTAGCTCATCTATATATATATATATATATATATAATGGAGCACCAACTCATTTTACTCCATGGCTCACCGTAGCCCGTCTCTCTCTCTCTACACACACACAGGATTTGGCTACGGTGCTATGGGTTGCATAGAGGGCTATGGTGCTACGGCTCAATATTCGAGTTTTCAAAATCCTAACGGTCGATCCGAACCGTTCATCTTGTTCTGCATATTAATATGTGTTTGGAGACCAAATTTTACATTTTTTGAAAATTTTTTACTATTTTTTTAGATTTATTGAATATCGGTGTTTTTTATGGTTCAGATTTGTCTGAAAAATAACGATTTTCAATAAATCTAAAAAAATAGTAAAAAGTTTCAAAAAAATGTAAAATTTGGTCTCCAAACACATATTAATATGCAGAACAAGATGAACGGTTCGGATCGACCGTTAGGATTTTGAAAACTCGAATATTGAGCCGTAGCACCGTAGCCCTCTATGCAACCCATAGCACCGTAGCCAAATCATATATATATATATATGTTTGTTGTAAAAATTGAATCCGTCTCCTAACAGAATGGGATCCAGCACTGTTTATACTAAATTTATAATTATGTAAAAGAAAATTTCTTAAGGGAGACCAATTCAATATCCAGTTAGCCACTAATATAAATATAATTGATGGAGCTGGCCTGGATTTAATTCTTTTAGGTGTGATATGAATCACTTCATGATGACTAGAGCTGAATTTTTCTTAAGTTTTGTTTTTTTTTTTAATTAGTCTTCGTACTTGTAATGTTATCTAGTAATTAAATAAATTTTCCTCTCAGGCCCAATAAATGCAGGCACGACCTTGAAAACTACAAATGTTATCTGCAGCAAAGCACGCATTAGACGCAATCTCAGCCGTCGGATGTAGGAGATTTTAAATGAAAACTTTGCACGAAATTCAACTCCGCGAAGTTCGCCCAGCAACTCGTGCAGCGACCAGCGATCAGCGAGGCAGAGCATGCGAAGGAAAAGCCACCTACCATTGCTTCCCCTTGGACCCCATTCCTCAGTCTCCAAATCAGTAATAGAACAAGTTTTCTCTCTCCTCTGACCCCTCTCTCTGCGGTCTTGTCTTGTCCCCACAACCTGTCTTCTCTCTTCCCCTCCATTTTGGCTGTATCTGGATCCCTTTTCTTTTCTTAACCCTTGAGTTGAGTTGAGTTGAGTGGCCTCTCCCTCTCCCGTCTCCGCACCTTTTTGTCTCCGCATCACACCTTTTTTTAAAAATTAAATCCATGGCGATGATCGGCGTGCGCCTCTAAGGTCCACCAAATGGTCGAAAGCTGCTCGGTTCGGTTCTAATCTACGAGGTTTCCAATGTTCGAAGCACATGTATGCGTTCATTCAATTTTTCCTCGCTTTTTAATATTTATATTTATACTTCTCCTGCCTCTGCAGCGCTTGCTCATACCATAAGTTAAAAAAGGAATTTCTGGTTAAAATAAGCAACAATCCTTTCAATTTTGGTCGTCTAGTGCTAATTGAAATGAAAAAAAAAAAATATAGTTATGGTGATACCTGTATCAGTAGTAAAATCTCAGTGACTTGTTGCTGCCCACCATTTGGTTTCAAATGACCTATTTCATCTCATCTTGCTAGGACTTATGGTTTAAACTACATTCCCATTCTTAGTACTGTGTTATGATTTAATCGTCTGAATTTGTATTTTGCGTAATCAAAATTGGATAGTTGTTCAATGATCGAGTATCACCACATTTGCTAGTGTTGTGGTTGGACATGTCCCTAGTTACTATGGTTAATGTTAGTCTATGTAAAGCAAGTTCTGGCCTGAATTTAGTGGAAAATCAAACAAAGGTCAAAATTGTTTTGTTCCATACCAGGTTGGTACTGTCCAATTTGAACCTGATATTAATCATTGTAAAAATAGTCAGATTTCAGTTACTATTCAGGAGGGCTGAAAATTAGTGATTTATAAATTTTTCAAAATTTCAGTAATTGGTTTGAGAAAACTTTGATATATATCGATCAGCATTTTATTAATCTACGGTGATATATACCATAAAAGGCCATACATATGAAAATGTGAGATAATGAGAGAGAACGTATGGCTTCACATGAAGGCCAGTCTGTATACAGCAACAGGCTAATTTTTATGTTCCTTTTCCATTAAACTCAAAAATTTAAAAGCACTTGTTTCATTTGTTCCCTAACAAATGCGGTATATTCACTTTCTGAGAAAGATATTTGTCTGCCAAGGGCTACAATCTTGATTAATTTGTGAATTTTTGTGAAATATGTATGGGTCCTCTCTGTATGGTATTAACCGGGTGCTATAACAATTTCTGAATATATAAATGCTTAATGAATCTGCAATGCTGAAATTTGAGAATCATAGTGAATTGCTTCCTATTGTGATATATTTTTTCCTTATAACGATTGCTAATTTACAGATTTTACCAAAGATTTAAATTGATATTTTTGTTTGATGTATAATAAATGCAATTGCTAATTTATACCACGGATTATTCTTATCTTATGATCGCTGTCTCGGTTGGACAGGTGTCACGTCTGCTGAAGAAGTACTTGGGTGATTATGTGGAGGGTCTGTCAACTGAAGCCCTTCGTATCAGCGTGTGGAATGGTGCATTTCATAGGCTTCATCTAAGATTTTTTTGTCTATATTTTAGTATTTATTTATTGGTTATATTTCCCTGAAAGCTTTGTACGTGTGATGGGTATTTCTGCAATTAGAATTAAGTCAACAGACATCATACATAGGCTGTATTTATTTGCAATTACTATTCTTCCTCCAGATTAAGACCACGGAGATGGTACATCCTGCTGAATGTTGATATTCTGCCTTCAACCTTAATTAGGCTAAAACCTAAAAATTGTCTTAAACCAAGTCAATTAATTTTTATTCATCCAATTTCTATGTACTGGACATATATCATATGGTTGATTTTAATTAAAAATCAGTGTCAAAGTTAGTCACTTTTGGCTTTGATTTAACCTTGATTTTAACTCGGTTATTATATGTAAGCAACACCAAAAGTTGGGTGTCAGTTTCAAGTATGTAAAACAGTAGGAAAAACAAGAGAATTTACGTGGTGAATTTGCTGATAACCTTATCTGCAATTTTGTGGATTAGCATCTTCTGGACACGTTACTTACATTAGATGCTGAGGGTATTTAACACAATATGTTTTTTATAATAACAGGTGATGTCATGCTTAAGGATCTGAAGCTGAAAGCTGAAGCACTCAATTCGCTGAAGCTTCCGGTCACAGTCAAAGCTGGTTTTGTTGGTACAATAACTATAAAGGTACTCTTTTTCCATTTCTCCAATAGTTACACCCTTTTGTTTTTTGCCTGTGTACTATTGAAACAGTTGGGGGATACCAGTGCATTTTCATGCATTCAATCGGTGACCATGCCTTTTCTTTTTTGCGGAAATATCAGATTAAATACTCTTCATTCTTCGTTTGGTGCAAAACATTGCAGTTTTTGCACTTTTGTTATTGTTTTTTTTCTTCTTTTTCTGCCTAACAATACATCAATTGTACATTGAAAGGTTCCATGGAAAAGCCTCGGTAAGGATCCTGTTATAGTGCTGATTGACCGTGTCTTTATTCTTGCGGAGCCTGCTCCAGATGGCCAGCACAGCACGGTAATATATGCTTTTTCAAATGGGAAGTTTCTATATACACTTGCAGTATCTTGAATTCTCATGTGCACCTTACCGTGTGAGAATATCCCTTGGAATGCCCACCCCCACTTTATTCAATGAAATGATGTTTTTTCTTATGTCAATTAAGTGAGATAGACATGGTGGTTTGGGCATCTTTGTATAATAAATCCTATAATGTTGGTGGGGTGCAGCAGGGATTGTTCTGTACTCATTAGAGGGGTATTTGTTAACATGCCTTGTAGTCCTTGCCTTTTAATGATCCTCATTATACCTAAGTTGCCACCAGAAGCTTTTGTCATTACTAATATATGTATATTTTTTTAATTTGTTTAAGCCTGAAGACAGAGAAAAGCTTTTCGAAGCCAAACTCCAGCAGATTGAGGTTTGTATCTTAAACATGCTTCTTTAGATGTATAAACTATTCTCACTAAAAAAAAAAAAAAAAAAAAAATCAGATTTTAGATAAATGATGTTTAGAAGCCCTTCTAAAGGTCTGTTATGATTGGACATGCAGGAGAGAGAGGCAGCGACCCTTGAAGCTACAAGCGGATATTCAAAAGATGGATCAGTATGGTGACTTGATGCATTACAGTTAATTCTTGTCTAAACACTTTTCATGTCAGTATTTACTAATGCAATATTGCTCTATGACAGGCATCCTTTGGAACTGCATGGGTGAGTTCCCTAACTGCTACAGTGCTAGGAAACCTGAAAGTTACTATCAGCAATGTGCATATTCGGTTAGAGGACTCTGTCAGGTACTTTTTTCTTTTTTCTTTGTAGTTTCTTTCTTTTTTTGCTTTTGGAACAGTGCTGAAGTCTTTGGTATTTTTTATGAACATACCTGATTTATATGCTTTAGCATGGTGTCATGAGGTTGTACCGTTTGGTTCGTGCTTGTTTTCATATTTTTTTCTATAACAGACTAGTTTGGCATCTGTGCATTTTAGACAATTTTTTGAATAAGAGAAAAGAAAAACAAGATAATCAGATGCCCCTTGTGACTAAAGTAATTGGAAGCGTTAAGATGATCAGTTCAGTAATATCAGGGCAAGGGTATCTGTCTGTTGTTATTTGGTATTAATATATAAATAGTACACATAGTGGTGTATATTATTCTCCCCTTTTAGAGGGAGTTTAAATTACATTCTCATTTCGACGCATGTTTAGTGACATGTATGTATGGACTGATTTTTTCTCTCAGCAATCTAGGCCATCCATTTTGCTCAGGCATCACTTTGTCAAAACTTGCAGCTGTCACAGTGGATGGGAAGGGAAATGAGACCTTTGATACAAGTGCTGCACTAGATAAGCTACGTAAGGTATGCACTATTTGGCTTTATGTTTAGTGTCTTCTAGGCATACAAATAGACGTAGTTTGGTTAAAGAGCCCTTTTATTATCAAGTATCGCCAAGAACTATTTGTGTTTTCAATGATTGTGAAGAAGCCCCATAATAATTGCTGGAGATTAAAAATGGTTTCATCCCTTTAGTTAGCTAGTGATATTATTAGTTTTTGATAAAATTAATTTTAAATCAGAAATTCAGATCAATTTTACAAGATGACAATATCATAAAACCTTACAAGCATGAAAACTCAACTCTTTAAAGCTGTAATTTCATTTTTTTATGGTTGGAGAAAGCAGGTAGCCTTCTAATAGTAAATTAATCAAACATATCAACTTTTTTAATCAAATTACCTCTAATTCGGTCAAAATAAAATAAAAATTTGCATTTTCCTGGGTGATTACTCTTTTGTCGAACCTTTTAAAGTCAACTGCATCCTGGTAACTAAACAAAAACAAAGAATGAAGAATATTAGGTGGTTTAAAATTTGGAGGTAGGGGAGTGAGAGAGAGGGAGAATTTAAGGGTCCTTTTGATAAAAATAGTGACAGATTCAAAGTTATTTATAATTGTTGTGTTCATATGACTTTAACCTGTTAGTAAGTATGGTTGCAAACCTTAATACTGGCATAGATAGTGACAGTGTATTTGTAGACTTGAATTATCTAATTCATTTTATAGTCAGTGCAACTGCATAGATTGGCTGTATATCACGATTCAGACTCTACTCCTTGGAAAATTGATAAGAAGTGGGAGGACTTGAGTCCTTCTGAATGGAGTGAGGTTAGCTTTTCTTCGTGCTATTTGTTTTGCTAACTTGAAATTGATGTAAAATTGTCTCATCCATTTTAGTGTTTTGTGAATGCATGCTATTCTTCTGATTTTTATGGCTGTAGATTTTTCAAGATGGGATAGATGAATGCTCGCCTGGGTCAAATTCAGTTTGGGCATCTAACCGACAATACTTGGTTTCGCCTATAAATGGTGTCCTTAAGTACCAGCGGCTTGGCAAAGACGAAAGAGGTGACCCAAATAATCCTTTTGTGAAGGCATCAGTCCTCCTAGCCGATGTTTCTTCAACTGTCACTGAGGTAGTTTTTCTTTCCTTCTATCATCTTGGCAATTTGTTAGCTTAGTATGAGTTCAAACATTTTATTTAAAGATATGTTCTAAATTTTTTTTTATCAGGCTCAATATTATAACGGAATAAAGTTGTTAGAGACCTTTTCAAGATTCAAAACACGTGTTGAGGTGTCTCACTTGAGGCCTGTAGTGCCAGTTTTAGATGATCCTCGTGGTTGGTGGCGGTATGCTATGTTGGCAAGCTTGCGTCAGAAGAAATCATGGTACGAGCACATGTATATTTGTAAAATAAAATTGATTATCTCATCTATTATTTTCCTTCATTCTCTGTTGAGGCCAGAAATAATTCGATCAGTGTTGCACTACAACTGAGGTGGTCATAATTGTATTTTGATTTGCACGAGGAATTTGGTCATAATTCTTCTATTCTCACTAGTAGCAAAGTATCACAAGGATTGTACAATCTGCTAAAACTGGATATAAAGTACTAAGTGCAAAACAGTCCTTATCCATTATTCCTTTTCTTTCTTTTTTGGTAAATAATATATGCTCATACTTATTTTTTATGTTTTTTTTGGGTCTTAGCTACTTCTTTTCTTGGGAGAGAATCAAGGACCATTGTCAGCTCCGTCGGCGATATGTGCAACTATATGCAACTTCACTCCAACAGCCGGCAACTACAGATGTTTCTGAGCTTAGGCAGATTGAAAGAGTTCTTGACTCAAAGGTCATTATACTCTGGAGGTGGGTCCCAAGTTATTAATAAAGGGCCTTTATCCTCTGCTATTCAAATTTCAGAAATGTACAATTTAACTGGGCTCATTAAGAAGAGAAAAATCCTATAACAAAAATCAATAGATCTACAGCCTGCTTTCCACAGTAACACTGGACTTCCAGTTCTTATGAAAATGACCAGGGTGTTGATTTTCTGATCTCATTTAAAAAGCTTCCATATTTTATTGGTTAATTCTTCACAGACCACTTGCTTGCTTAAGATTGATCAGCTCCAGTGATTTCCATTCGAACTCATGCTAATCGGTCAATTGTCAATTACTTAATCGGCAATCAATAAAGCTTTTGATTTGATCCCTATGTGGTATTATAATTCTGATGTACAAATTTGCAAAATGCCCGTCTCTTATTTATGCTGCTTAGGTTGCTGGCCCATGCCAAGGTTGAGTCAGTGAAGTTGTCAAGGAAGAAGGCTTCCTCCAAGAAAAGCTGGTGGCCTTTAGGATGGTAATGAATTTTTTATTTTTTAATTGTATCATTAAAGTAACTTATTGTAACAGGTCATTTGTTGTACCTTCTTAGATCTCATCAAATTGTAAGAGCAAAAGCCATGTAAAATTTCTTTCTTTATAGGTCTTATGGAGAGACTGCTTCGGGACAACAAGACACATCAGTCGAGCAAGTGCTAGGTGACGAAGAAAAGCTAACAAAGGAAGAATGGCAAGCGATCAATAAACTGATAAGCTACCATCAACAAGAAGATGACACCCTTTCTCCGATGGGCAAGCTTTCTCCAAACATGATTGTCTTCCTCCTGGATGTTTCCATCACTCAAGCTGCAGCCCGTATCATCAATATAGATGGGGTGGAGGTCCTTTGTGGTAGGTTTGAGCATCTCCATGTGGCGACAAAGTTATATTCTAAGAGCATCTGCTGTGATATGTCACTGAAGTATTGCGGATTGTCTTCACCTGAGGGCCCACTTGCACACAGTGTTGTTAGTGAGAGAAAGAGCAATGCTTTGGTTGCCAGTTTCATGCATGCTCCCCTGGGAGAAGACTTGGACTGGAAGCTTTCAGCTACTATAGCTCCTTGCCATGTCACGGTAACCCTTTACAAGATAATTATACTAGTTTGATAGAGGAATCCAGATTAGGGGTGGAAGCAGAGTCTATAATACTAAAATCATAATAGATGTTGAATGGATGTCAAAGTTCAAAACCGTGCTAATATGAATACAAGATATTTAGTATAATTGATACATATTTGGAGTGAGTCAAACTTTTTATGGATAAAGATGCAAATACAACAAATGCATGTGCTTTAATAATAGCTTATAACTTCAGCATTGAAAATAGATAATAAGCTTGCATATATTATTTGACTTGCACGATAAATAACGAGTGTGTAAAAATATTAGTTTTCCAACAGAAGTAAAAGAAATCAGGAATTCAGATGACTGATAGAAATCCATCTGTAACCATATCCTTTTGCAAGGGATCTATCCGATTTTGTAATTGTATCTTTCCACCTTAATATTAATATCCCTATCCTCATAATTATTTCTGTTTGTATCGGTGGACATACAGGTTTAAATTGATAGTATCGCTCCGATTTCATCCATAGTTCGGAAAGGATCAAATTAGTAACTTTTGGCAGATGTACAATTTGCATGCATCGAGGTTTCTTCGATAGTCTTACAGAAATCAATTTTATGAAGGGGGTATCTTGGGCCTTTTAATTTTTTGTTTGTCATCTTTACAATGTTGGATGACAAATGGTTTCTGTGAAGGATTTTCTTTCCAGATTTGAACATCGAGTAAAATTAGTTTTGACCTAAGTAATGGATATGCTTTTGCACATTCTTAAGGATCTTCTTACCAATGATATTGTTTGTATGCTAGACTTCGGAGGCTGCCTCTGTACAGTTAATATTTTGCCCTTTTGTTTCATAGGTCTCAATGGTTAGCTATGAAAGGTTTCTTGAGTTTGTGAAAAGGAGCAATGCTATTAGCCCTAGAATCACAATGGAAACTGCAACAGCTTTACAGGTAATGGACAATTACATTTTTTCTTTTTGTGTATATTTAGACAATTTGATGGATTACAATCTTATAGGTTGATTCTCTTATGTTTATCAGTCAAAGTTTGAGAAAGTAACAAGAAAGGCTCAAGAGCAGCTTCAGATAGTCTTGGAAGAGCAAAGCAGGTTCCCCCCTCCTCTCTCGTGTTAAATTCATCTTAAAATTAAAACCTTGGTTACATTAGTTACTTGCACAACACACATAAAAACATCATCAACACAGACATCAATCTACCTTGACATCCAACAACAACAGAACTCCAATAAGTCCATGAAATACCAACCAGTAACAACAAAAATCAAGACATATCTAGAGAACTGAAGAGTACAAGTCCTAACCTAGCAGCAACTGTCTTCCAGCTTTGTCATTGCTCTGTAGTTGCAGCTTGGAATCTTGTATAGCCGCCACTAATGGTCTGTGTGGCCTGCAACAACAGTAATCATAAAGCAGCTGCAGCACAAACGACTAACCACCTACACCCACAGCAACATCAGTTTCTTTCTTTTGGGTTATTTCTTTTTTGTTTTTTCAAAAAGAGCTGTGCGAAGTGGTGGCATGGGAGGTTGGCAGCCTCTCTGGTCAAGAGTTCCACTGTCCTCTCTCTGTGGGGGCGAGGTTGGGAAGACAGTGAGAGGTGACACAGAGTTGGGTGGAGGATGTAGAAAAGGGAGTAGGGATTATGGTAAGGAGGAGGTGGTTTAGGAGGCTGGTAACTGTGGTAACTAAGCTGGTGGTGACCCTCTGATTCTCTAGGCCTGGAGCAAGGTTTGATTTCTTTCTTAGATTGGGATTGCTGCTAGGAAGTAGGAATGCTAGCGTAGGGAGAGGCAGAGTTGGAGGTGGGGTGGGTGGAGAAAAGGCGGGGTGGAGCATATGTGGCGGTGAAGAGAGGCAGGGTTGTAAAATCTTAGATTAGGGGATGGTGAAGGGAGCTACTCTATCCTCAGACTTCAGAAGTACACAACAGACTGGGCAGCCTGTACTATGCTGGATTTTTTTTCCTCTGATGTTTGGTCTTTTTTTTCCTGTTGATTTATGGTTGCAGGGGTTCATAATTGATGCATTATTATCAATATGATATTATTTCAATTTTCTGTCACTGAATGTCCCACTATCATTCCAAACCGATTAAATTGGCTCTGCTGTTTAATTTTTTTGCATATTGGGTCCATTTTTCCTATAAACTTATTTTTACCGATGTATCATTATTTCTGGTTCTTTTGCATAGGTTTGGACTTGATATCGATCTTGATGCCCCAAAAGTCTGGATTCCTTTGAGATCTACCGAGTCTTCATTCGGAGATAGTAACTTCATTCTTGATTTTGGTCATTTTACATTTCATACTGGAGTAAGATATCTCACCTAAAATTGATTTTATTCTATTTTTTTAAATGCCAAACCGAATTAGCAAGGAGAGTTATGTTTTTAGTTATGTAAAACTCTCTTTTATGTTGAAATCTCTTTGCTTCTTTTATAAAGTTTTCAATTTACTATAGGATGGTCCACGGGATGACAGACAGAGCATGTACTCCCACTTTTGGGTATCCGGAAGGGACATGGCAGTTTTTTTCAGTGACAGCTTGTCACAGGGTCAACATGTCTCCAATGCAGAGAATACAAGTCAAGCAAGACTACCAGTCTCTGAAGGTGATTCTGGACAAGTATATTCCATTCTTGACCCATGTGGGATGTCACTCATATTCGACCAGGTTTTTCTTTTACTACAATTTTTTGTAGTTATTAATTTCCTTTAATTTTGGATACTCGATTGAATTCAAAGTATTTTTTTTTTATTTCATCCTGGTAGAACTCTAGTAGTGTTATATGTTGCCGGCATGACTAACACTACGTGTTGACTTCCTGCTATAATTGTTTTAACTATTCTACACTTCCCATTTTAATTTTATCAAAATGCGGTAGGTGATAATTATTTTGTTTTAACATTATGTGTTCTTGTAGATCAAAATCCCTCACCCACACTATCCGTCATCTCGGATTTCTGTTCAAGTGCCAAATCTCAGCCTCCATTTCTCACCCGAAAGATACCACAAGATTGTTGAGCTGATGGATTTATTCTACAACTCAAAAGAAAACACTGACCAAGGTGCTGATGAAGCTGATCTTGTTCTTTGGCATCCTGCTGATTTGACTACTAATGCTAGGATTTTGGTTTGGAGGGTATGTATTCAGTTAATGCATTATGTATACTTGCATATGAGGTTTATTTGTGGAATTCTCAAAGAAGATACTAAAATAATACAATTATATTGGTTTCCGGTTATATGAAAACCATGCTTGTAGCCGCAACTGTGGTAAGATACTGGCATGAATAAGTTGAATGCATATGCAAATTTTCACGCTTTTTTTACTTTTTATGGGATTGGTTACTTATTTGGTGCTATCTACTTGGTTTAGGGAATAGGCAATTCTATGGCTGAGTGGCACCCTTGTCATCTTGCTTTATCCGGGTTGTATCTTTATGTTTTGGAGTCCGAGACTGCCCGAACCTATAAGAGGTGCTGCAGGTTTGTACACCGGCTCTTCTTTTGTATATCTTTCTCGTGTGCAGTGATACCAGAATCTTGGTTAGCTTCAGAACAATACCATCATTTTGAGACTGCAGCGATCCAATGTTTATGTGTTATGTGCTTATACTGTGCCTATATAATTTAATATGAGCTTTGATTCGAATTCACTCGTTAAATCTTGTCCAAAATAATCACCAAAATTTCCAGAATTGGCTGCAATTGATTTGAGAAACTTAATTTCATTAATTCCCCAAATTGGGTTATATAGTTGTACATATTACATAGAGGTCCCTAAACTATTCCTAATTACTCTTTTTCCGAAATACCCTTGATACAATCTTGATTCTCAACACTCCCCCTCAAGATGGGCGAAAGATATTCACTAAGCCCATCTTGTCACATAATCTAGAAAGACCTAAAGAGCTAAGACCCTTTGGGAGGCAATCCGCCACTTGATCCTTAGTTGGAACGTGACTTTCCTAGTAACCTAGTTTTTTGGTGGAGCAGACTGAGCAGAAACGAAGCGGACGGTCTGTGCTCTGATACCAAATTGATTTGAGAAACTTAATTTCATTAATTCCCCAAATTGGGTTATATAGTTGCACATAATACATAGAGGTCCCTAAACTATTCCCTAATTACTCTTTTTCCGAAATACCCCTGATACAATCTTGATTCTCAACAGCTGCATAACCCAATCAGTTGGGATCAGTATTTACTACAGTTATATATGATTAAAGTGGGGTTGTTTGTCCAAATTAAACCTGTTTACGTACCAGCAGAACATTCAGTTCCTGTAAATGTTGTGCTTTTATGAATGGAAATCCCTGATTTTGAAATTTTTGTTTGTGCTGCCCTGCTGTTAACCTACTTAAGCTGTTCCTGTAAAGTGATGTTTATGCACTTACCAAAAAACGAGTTGTTATTTGTAGCATGAATTATTTGTTTCTAGCAGCCATTTAATCTTTTGCCCTTGTTTTTCAATCCTTCATGTGAAGTGGAGTTTATGCAACTTACCAAAACAGGAGCTGTTATTTATAGCATGAATTATTTGTTCTGGCAGCCATTTGGTTATCAAATCTTTTTGTTTTAATATAATATCGCATGGCAGCATGGCTGGTCGGCACATATTTGAGGTACCTTCAGCAAGTGTTGGTGGGTCTCTCTATGCTATTGCAGTTAGTTCCAGAGGGCTTGATGTGCAAAAGGCAAGACAATGTTCCCTTACACCTTTAAATGCTACCTTTTCTATTATTTTAGTTAATGTCCATATCTTGTTCCAGATATAATCTTGAGCTTGTCTGATAGTGCTTTGGTTTAAGCAAACCACAGCCTATTCAATTAAAACAATAATATATGAGATCAGAAAAAAGTGCTGGCTGACTAAGAAAATTTTAAACTTAGCAGCGTTGGTACTTTGATACGAGATTGAAGTTGAATTTTTTTTTATATTTGCATCTGCGAGTTGTATGCAGCTGCGGTGTGGATTTCATTTCTAACTTACCCCAACTTGTTTGGGACTAAAGGCTTTGTTGCTGCTGCTGCTGTTGTATCTGCGAGTTGTATGCCTTGTGATTTTCGTTCATGAGTGTTTTTTTTTATTTAATGCCAGGCTCTGGAATCAACAAGTACACTAATTATTGAATTTCCTAGTAATGAGGAAAAGGCTATTTGGATGAAGGAACTTGTGCAAGTGATCTACAGAGCTTCAGTATTTAACTCCTTCCTTTTATATCATATATTTCAATATCACATACATATTTGTCCTTAAAATTTATTTTTCTATGTAGGCCCCAGCAGATATGTATATACCTGGAGGCTCCGCTGATTCTACCCCGACAGGAACGCCTGTCCAGAAGTTTGGTAATGTTGGGAGTGCTGACTTTGTTCTTAATGGCTCTGTTGTAGAAACAAAATTGTCTATATATGGGAAGGTAAGATAATTTGGGCCATCTTATATTAACAAGTATCAAAGTGACCAAATTTGATTGAGCATATGATGTGCGTATTGCAGTTGGACAGAAAGAGTGAAAATGCTGAAGAGGTGCTAATCTTGGAGCTTCTCGGTAATGGAGCAAAGGTACCACATTATTAATCTTTTGGACAGAGCAAGTGGTTCAGCTACACACGGAAACATTCTTCATTGGAGCCTTAGGAACCTTTTGAGGCACACATCATTACTGTTTTACTCAAACAACATTTTAGTGTAGTTTGTTAGTAAATTGAATAAATGATAAACAAGCAACAAATATAGTCACTGCTCTCCATGCTGGGTATCATTTGCTTAGTGTATCTTCTTTCTCTACCTAAACTGTTAATTTTAGAGCCTGAATAGATTCTGAATCTAAATTTACTCACTAGCCTTTAATTTTCAATAAAAAAACCAAAATAAGGGAGGGAAATAGAATTGAGAATAGTAGTATGAGACCAGTCCTGGATCTAAAAGGCATGTCTTCCGGTTACAAACGTAATAGAATCTCCATTCTTGCATGTGAATGATGCTGTTGGCCCTAATTTATTACCCGGTGATAACTGTCCACCTTTCATCTCTTTGTGCCTAGGTAAATCTTGCAAGGTACACAGGTGATCTCACCATAAAGACAAAGCTACATTCCCTGAAGATACAAGACATGCTCCAAGGTCGGCTGTCTTCACACCCGCAATACTTGCTTGTGTCTCTGGCAAATGAGGAAAATGAGGAATTGCATGAAACTCACTCCCCCATGCTTGATTCTGAAGCAGAGCATAGTAGCTTTTTTCTAGAAGAGGATTCTTTTAAGGATGCATTGCCTGAGTTTACAGAAACTCCGACAAACCAGGTTTTTTATGTGCCCGGGAGCGACATGTCTGAGATATATTATGAGGCAACTGATGACAGTGGCACGGATTTTGTTGCGTTGACGTTCATCACCAGGAGCCCTGATTACCATCTTTATGATGGTATTGACACTCAGGTAAATGAATAAGGATAGGCAATTGGCATTTTCTTCACAAGCTTTGTGGTAAATATAGCTTCTACTTTCAAATTAAGACACATTAAAAAAATTGTCATTATTTTTTTGTTTGTCTCCCGAATGACAAAATCCTCCCTTGCTACTTGTGTCCTTGCAAAGACTTGAATTTTGTTCAATTTATTCCAAACAAAAACAACCTGCATCTGTGTCCTCCGAGAAATCTCCAATATCCAACAACACAGATTACGTTGGATGTATATTCTTTAGATGCCATTGATTAATTATTGAATAACATTGTAATTGTAGAAAAGAAAACTGATATGATCATTACATGATTTCTTGGTCACTCCTTTTAAGGACTTCTCTATTCCGATTGATTTGCCGAATAGAAAAATGTATTGTAGAAACAAGAAATGATATGATCATTCCATTACTTCTGATCCACTCCTTCAAGGCTTTCTCTGTTCCGAGTCACATGAGTTTTTGGGTGTGTATTTATCTTTTCTTTGCAAGTTTGAAGTTTTTTTTTTGTAGATCAAGGGGCGAAATGCCCACTAACAATTTGTATTAATGAAAGAAAAGTTTACAACCTAAGTAGATATTACAAGCCAGTTATAAAGTAGAAGTACAGCAAGTAAAAATTTGAAAGTTTTGTCACTCTTTGAAATATATTTTGTTGAATTTTTGCCGTCTCAGATGAGCATCAGGATGACCGCAATGGAGTTTTACTGTAACAGACCCACGGTTGTTGCCTTGATTGATTTTGGCTTGGATGTAAGCATGGTTAACTACGGTACTGATGCTGAATCCAACACTGCTACGACCACAAGCACTACTAAAACTATAATGACTTTGTCTTCAGAAAATACTAAGAGCTCAGAAAAGGAAGAAATTACCTTAATCAAGGGTTTGCTCGGACATGGCAAGGGCAGGGTTGTTTTTGATTTGAGAATGGATGTCGACCAAGTTTCTGTTTTTCTGAACAAAGAAGATAGTTCTCAGCTTGCCATGTTTGTGCAAGAGAGGTTCCTCTTTGATCTCAAGGTAAGACAGAGATTTAGCATTTTGCACTTATGGCTTTGAATAATTTGTCATGTTTTAATCTCAGCATATGAGTCTGGACTCAGGACAGCTCTTCATATTTGCAGGTTCATCCAAGTTCCATTTCCATTAATGGCACTCTTGGAAATACTAGGCTTTGTGATATGTCCCTTGGGCCTGATCATCAGTGGAGCTGGCTCTGTGATACTAGGAAAGAAGGCATTGAATCACTTATTGAGGTTTTGCTTTTACTGTTGCAGTGTTGCATAATGCAAAATATTGGAACTTTCTAAACCTTGATTTTTGTTCTTTTTTATACACAGTATACATTCCAGTCGTATAGTCCTGATGATGATGATTACGAGGGATATGATTACAGCTTGACTGGGCAGCTTTCAGCTATTCGTATTGTTTTCCTTTACCGGTTTGTTCAAGAGGTATGCTGTCAGTATTAGCTGCTTAGATATTATTTTTAATTGTAATCTGTCGGCCCGGTTGATCCTTCATGCAAATGAGGTAGTTATTAAAAGAGTGCTTTTGTTGGGTTTGAACAATCAGCTCAACTGTAGTGCGTGTTTTATTTCATCAGACTTAGAGTTGTCCAAATATATGTACTATGCCTGCATTGCTTGGCATTACAATTAATGAGTAAAGTTTTGACAAATCAGTTTGAATCTAAGAACAAAAGCACTTTTAATCTTATTCAAGGATGCTTTGGAGGGTCAATGTCAAACTATGCACTAGAATAGTTGTCAAGTAATTTACTTTCACCAATTTCAAATGTCCATTGATGATATTTCTTTTCCAGTTTATGTCATACTTTATGGAGCTTGCTTCGCCCCATACAGAGGAGGCTATAAAGTTGATCGACAAAGTAGGGGGTTTTGAATGGCTGATTCAGAAGTATGAGATTGATGGTTCCACTGCTGTAAAACTTGACCTCTCTCTTGACACTCCAATAATCATTGTTCCCACAAATTCAAATAGCAAAGAGTTAGTATTGCTGTATCTAAGTTCACTGCCTTCAATTTTATTTATATTTAATTACATGATATCAAGGATGCTATACTTTGTGATACTTATCGATCAATCTGCTACTGGTAATTTATCAGTAGGGTGGTGTTAGAAACTGATTTAAAGTCGTCATTGTTGTTTTTTGGCTTGTTGAAGAATTAGTTGGTGTTTCATGCATGAAGGCTTATCCAATAGTTAGAGACTCCCCATAATTACTGCTTTGCTTTATGAGTTGCGTCAATACCAGAATATGCTGATTGGGGTGCCCGTGCAAGGTGTTTGGGTTGTCTTTGACCTGTTTGAACTCAAACCTACCTTTTCTTGTTAATTGGTTTTCTAATTGAGCTAAAGTATTGATCTTCCACAGCTTTACTTTCTTTCTGGGGTCTTTCCTTTTTCCAGAAAAAAGTACTTTTTACTATATTGGAAGTCGTAAGCAATCTTGATTTAAATATTGTTTTTTTTATTCCATGTTTCCCTTGTAGTTATATGCAACTTGATTTGGGAAAACTAAAAGTGAAGAACAGTTTTAGTTGGCATGGGGACAAAGATAGTGACCCTTCTGCAGTGCATCTTGATATCCTTCTTGCAGAGGTTTGTATGAACATTTTTCAAGGATGTGCAACAATTCTCTCCTTTCTGTGTTGACATGTGTCTTTGTATAATAGATAGATGGAATTAACATGGCAATTGGAGTTGATGGTACCCTAGGGAAGCCAATGGTTCGAGAAGCTCAGCGCATGCTTATTGAGGTCCGTCGGAGCTTGAGAGATGTCTTCCGGAAGGTCCCAACAATGACAATTGAGGTTCAGGTGCGCACCTTCTACTTGTCAGATGATTTTTGCTTGGCACTGTTTCTATGGTACTTTGTTGTCATGAAGTCCTTAATTTCTCTTTGTTTATATGAGGCTGCACAAACTCTTTGGTTCTTCCATTTAAGTTTTTGTACTGCATATTCTTTTATCTGTGAAAATGTATTTTCCAATAATTGTTAATTTATGAAGTTTAGTGGAACATGATCTACAGAAGCTACAATGCTGTACAAGGGAATTTACTAGTTTAATTGTTTATGCGGCGTCTTATAATTGAGGTAAAGCTTTATCAATGACATAATGTTGAAATTTTGCCAAAACTTGAGTGTGAAAGCCCGACACAGTAAGTCCTCTCTATATTACTATTCATTTTATACTTTCCACTGAACTGAATGGATTTTGTTATGTGATTCCTGAACAGGTCCCATTGCTTCATGGTGTAATGTCTGGCAAAGAGTACAATGTGATTTCAACCTGTATCTCGATGAACCTGTGCGAGTTACCAAATATACCTCCAAGCTTCCGTGAAAACCCAACGGAAACAAAGGAGTCAATTCGCATGTTGGCAGACAAAGTGAACCTCAAGTATAATAGCCAACTGTTACTCTCCCGCACTGTTTTTGTAATTGGGGTTGACATACAGTATGCATTGCTAGAGCTGCGAACCGGGCCTGATGCTGAGACCCCGCTGGCCCAGATAGCCGTAAGTAGTACATATCATAATCTGTTCATTTTTCTCTTTCCTCACTAAATACATTCATTTTGTGCCGGGAACCAAGAACATATGCTATCAAGGTTTTTTGAGTACATTGTTCACACTCATGGTAAATAAGGTGACTTTGTTCATGTCTGCAAACTATAATAGTACGGCATAAGAATTTTCACATGTAAATGGTCCATTTACACTATGATTCTTTCATGTTGTTCAGTGAAGTGTTCTATGGTATATGACTATTCTACCATTAGTTCTCAATAAAATTTACTATCAAAGTAACAGTATTAAATTTTCTCTCCAAATTGTATTAATACACTGGGATGCATTATATGACTATTCTACCATTAGTTCTCGATAAAATTTACCATCAAAGTAACAGTATTAAATTTTCTCTCCAAATTGTATTAATACACTGGGATGCATGACTGGCAATTAATTACTTCCTTTTATTTGTTCACGCAGTTAGAAGGTCTTTGGGTGTCATACCGTACAACATCCCTCTTGGAAATGGACTTGTTCGTGTCCATCCCCAAGTTCTCCATCTTAGACATCCGCCCAGATACGAAGCCCGAGATGCAGCTCATGCTTGGTGCCGACTCCTCTGACACCACTCACTCTAATGTTCAACCCCAGGAAGTGTCACTTGACACCAGACTAAGTTCCAATGCACCTGGCAATGAAGCCTGTAACCTAACAATGCTGATAATGGACTACAGATGGCGCACTTCCTTCCAGTCTTTTGTTATTCGGATCCAACAACCCTGCGTGCTTGTGGTTCTCGACTTCCTTCTTGCAGTGGTTGAGTACTTTGTGCCTTCTCTTGGGATGCTAACAGGACGAGAGGAGGCTATGGACCCAAAGAACGATCCATTAACCAATAGTGATGACATAATCATGCATGAGTCGGTTTATTACCAGAGTGAGAATGTTGTCCATCTCTCCCCGGCTAGGCAGTTGATTGTGGATGGGGTTGATGTGGAGGAATTTGTGTACGATGGTTGTGGGGGTGTTTTATCTTTGAGTGATGAGTTTGAACGGAAATGGCAATGGTGTTCTGGCGGTACTATCATTATGATTGGGCCTGGCAAGAGGTTGCGCTTCAAGAATGTCAAAATTGAGGTAGATGCATCCATTGTTTCCTTCAATTGAGAAATTTTTTTGGGTACAACAATGGTATTTAAGAGTACTTGTGATTTACTTGACTCCTATTACAGAAAAATAAGATCTGGCAAAGTTAATCTTTGTCCATGCAATGTTGTAGTAACACTTCACTCCTACTAGACTACAAAAGGATTTTTTTGTGGGACAAAGTAGAACTTTAAGGTGTTAAACTAATTCTTTACATCTGGTGCAGCTCTCTTGTGCTGTAGGTATTATGGAAACAAGGGATCCTTTTCTTTGTCACGCCGGTTACTTTTATGATTGTTTGTCTTTTATTATTATTATTATAGATTGGTGCAGTATTATAATGTACCTTCCTCAACTGTGGCTCTGCTATGTGGTACTAATACTTTATACAAAAGGACACTTCTGTGGGATAAAGTGAAGTTTTCAGGGGAAATTAAGCGATACCTTGCATCCAGTGTGGATTTCTTGTATTGTAGAGATTATGGAAGATGCCTTTTCTGTTGTCACATGGTATATTTTAATGATTGTGTTCTGTTGTTATTCTAGAATGGTGCGCTTTTAAGGAAATGCACTTACTTGAACAACGGCAGCAGCTTCTTGGTTGCTGAAGAGGATGGTGTTGAGATCTCTTTAATAGATAGTTGCCCATCAAATATGGAGGAAGAGAATGAGAGCCAACAAGATAGTTTGATCAAAGACACAGATACTTCTAAGAAAGCTACTGATTCTGTATCTAGCGAGATTGTTAGTTTCTCTTTTGAGGCTCAGGTAAGAAAAGAAAGCCAACAATTTTAGTCATTTCCTGCAAAAGATCACCCTTCTTGCCAGTCCATACTGAAACCTGTAATACAACGATCTTGACAAAGATACAAGTGGACCACAAAATATATAGTACACACATAAAAATGCGCACAAGTCTTAGTTCCATTTTTAATCTTGTGTATTTTGCACATGAAAATCTCAGTTTTATGCTTACAATTTTAGAATTTTTATACCTGTAATTTATTCTTCTTCTTTTTGGCTATAAATCCAGATTGTATCCCCTGAATTCACCTTCTATGATAGTTCAAAGCTGTCAATTGACGATTCCTTGCAATTTGAGAAGCTTCTTCGAGCAAAATTGGACTTCAGTTTTATGTATGAACCTTCCCTTCTAGTAGCTCACTTTGTTGCCGTGAATTTTTATCTTCTTTCTTATGAATGCTTACATAGGCTGGATTTCAGCATATGCTTTGATATCTTATTGAATGCGAAAGTCTATTATTTTCAAAGGGATGCTTAGCTAATATGTGCAAAAGGGAACATTTAATCATTTATTTTGTATTGCTGTCCTGCTTTTGACAAGAAAAGCCAATTGAAACAGGTATGCTTCTAAAGGAAATGACGTGTTTTCACGGGCAGTAGTTAAAGATCTCACCGTTGAGTCTGGTTCGGGTCTGGTAGTTATCGAGCCGGTTGATGTATCTGGAGGCTACACCTCTGTTAAAGACAAGACAAGTGTGATAGTGGCATCTACTGACATATGCATCCACCTCTCTCTTGCTGTTGCCTCCCTTCTGCTGAAGTTGCAAAACCAAACCATATTGGCATTGCAGTTTGGAAATATCAATCCCCTTGTTTCTTGCACAAACTTTGAGCGGATTTGGGTGTCTCCCAAAGGTAAGTTAGTCAAGGGCAAAGCTAGTGTGTGATGTGCTCACCAAGAGGGTTTGGTGAGCACAACTCTAAAACATATTGGATTGGCTTCAAACGATGAATCCAAACCGTTGAAACTGATATACCTCATGATATACCTCATGACTGATGCGTGTGCATACAATTTTTTTGAAATTTTCAAATTCATTTAGTACAAAGTCTAGCGGTAAATAAAATTATGAAAAATGAATGCATTAAAATAACTTATAAAACTTCATTTTTTTGACCGCTTGACTTTGTATTAAATGAATTTGAAAATTTGAAAATTTTGCATGTATTCACATCACTCGTGAAGTAGATCAGTTTCAACGGTTTGGATTTGTCGTTTGAAGCCAATACGATAGATTTTGGAGTTGTGCTTACCAAATTCTCTTGGTGAGCACATCACACGCTAACTTTACTCGTTAGTCAAACATTAGTTTTTTCTTTTGAAAAGAAAATAATATTTTTAGCCAAACAGTAATTGCAAGTTTTTTTTTTTCGCTTTCATACGATGAATTCATTAGCCTCTATTATAAAAGAAGTGAGCCATATCCAATGAAACAGAAGTTAGAGGACAAAAGAAAGATTGAACTAATTGGCATACTTTGTAAAAGTCTTAAGAAAACAAAAATTAAGGACAAGTGAATGAACCTGCAGGTATGCAACTAGCTAAAAAGTTACTGTCTGTTTGCCCGTATCCTTCCAATTCCTCTCTGTAAAATCTAAACTATTGACCTATTGTTACAATTTAAAACCCAAGACAGAGATGTCTAAACATAGGAGTGGAATGTATGTCTGAAACATAGGAATGGAATGTGTCTTCTTCTTCTTTTTCCCCTTAATACTATATTTTTTTTTTATGATTTTTCTTGGATTGCTTATAGGTTGCATGCCTGGTTACAATCTTACATTTTGGAGACCCCAGGCTCCTCCTAGTTATGCTATATTGGGAGATTGTGTGACATCAAGGTTTGTTACACTATATAAGATTTTGTGGCTCCAATTATTTCTTGTGAATACTGCATCAGGCCTTTCTATTAAATCCACATGTTTTGTCTATACATCCTAACCTGTAAGAGCAGCAACGTGGTTGGCTCTATCTCCAAATCCCACTTTAGGTACCCAACTGAGCGATCTGAACCATTCAGTGAAAATTAAAGACCTTTAGTAGGAGATGACATTATAGATTTTTGAATTTTCTTGACACCCATTGGATGAGGTAAGGTAGCATGATAGAATTGTTTAGAATGCAGTGTTTGTTTATCTTTATTGGTGTTTACTCTCATTTGGAGGTGCTTTTGGGTGAGTACTTTGTTCAGAACTAGTTCATTGGTACTTATTTCAATTGTTATATCGTACTTATTTTCTTTTCTTAACGTGATTTATTTATGACTATCATGTATCAGTCCAACACATGTTTTAAACCAAATAAGATATACTAGATTCTGATTTTCAAGATCACATGAGGCTATCAAGTGCGATCTGAAGTAACTGAAATTTTATCTCCTGTTCAGATTAATTGTTTGGGATAGTGTTATTGGAAGTGAATCCAATAGATCTTTTGTCTGTGAAAGTGTGGAGGGAGTATGTCATAGGGCCCACCCTGGATCTCATGAACCTTAGAACCGAGAAAAATAAAGAAATACTGTCTAAAGGAGAGGAAACCCAGATAGAAAACAATAAAGAAAGGGAGTTTAGATGTAAGCATGCTAAATTGCCTGTTTTCATTGGGCCTTATTCTGTCCCTATCTTCTTATCTTGTTTGGTTTCTCCTCTTCCCAATTTGAAATTACTTGATTGTAATTATTTTTTACTGGAAGCTTGTCCAAGACCCTTGTCAGATGGGATAAGAGTTGGATCGGTGTAAGTCCTCGTCATTTCATAAAAAGTAAATAGTTTTGTAATATTCTTTGAAGATGCTGATGAGGCGATGCCTTTCTCTAGGTAGGGAACTGAACTTGAAAACAGATACTTTCAGAATCCACTAAATTTTTTTTTGTGAAAATAGAAATATTGCTTTTTCTTGCAAATCTTGCCAAGCATGTGTTTCAGGGAATTTTTAAAGAAAAAATTTCTTGTTTTCCTCTTCATTTTCATCATCCTGTCATCAAATCTCCTCTCCAACCCTTTTAGCCTTCTCTGTTAATTTAGTGACTACAAAAAAATAATTCTAGTTTACATATATAAGTGGGGTGCCTTGTGATTGCTTATTTTTTTTTATAAATTTCTCTATTTCTGTTCATTACTATATTTTGTACCCACTGTGAAATGTTTCTCTGGGAATGCCCCTGCTTGTGTGTGTGTGTGTGTGTGGCCTTGAACATTAGCATTATATTAATTATAATATTATGTTTTGTTCTACTTGGGAGCTAAAATTCCAGATTAAGATGTGTAATTTAATATATATTAACAATATGTAGACCAGTGCCTCCTACACAAGTGGTGGTGGCAGTGAGCAATACATATGGTCGTGTAAGGAAGGCTACTGGTTTTACACTCATTTGTACCCTCCCTGGCTCTGGAAGTCAAAATGACTGCTCCATCTGGGCTCCGATTCCACCACTTGGATACTCAGCTATTGGATGTGTGGCCCACATGGGTAGATTGCCACCCGCAAATCACTTTGTTTATTGCCTTCGCTCAGATCTCGTAACATCGACAAAATTTTCGGATTGCACATCTTATGTTCCTGCTCAACAAGGGTACTTCTCTCTTTTACTTTATGGTTTTTCATATCTGCAATTCATTGCTGATGCCAGAAATTAGTGTTTTATTGGCAGGTTTCCATCAGGACTTAGTGTATGGCGTGTTGACAATGTGCTAAATTCATTCTACGTGCACAATTCACTTGAGGTTCCTCCTCAAGAGAAGTCTCTGGATCTCCACCAAATAATCCTCCGAAACCCAAAACATTACACCAGCAATGTACCTGATTCAACAGCTTCTTCCAAAAACGATGAGACTACTCAGCTATCTGGCGGGTCCCAAAAAGGCAGTTCAGGATGGGATGTCGTCAGATCCATATCAAAGAGCAGTAGCTATTACACATCAACTCCACAATTTGAGAGGATATGGTGGGATAAAGGCTGTGATGTTAAGCGCTCAGTTTCCATATGGAGACCAATCACACGTCCTGGTTTTGCTCCTCTTGGTGATTGCATAACAGAAGGGTTTGAAACTGATATTTGTGTAGTTTTTGCTTTTTCTGTACTAGTTCTTATTGAGGTTGCACCACTATATATGACTGAATTGTAGCGTGTCAAGCTAGCTTTAAAATGAGGAGGGTTAAAATACCTCTTTCCTTATCTTTGTTTTCAAAATCCAAACAGTCAAGCTGAACAGTTTAATATGATCTCCTCATTAAAATGTGCTTGGAGACTAAATTTTATATTTTTTTAGATAAGTACAAAATCATTGTTTTTCACAAGATTCTGGACCATCCAAAAACAGTGATTTTGTAATCTAAAAATAATAGTAATTTTTTTTCAAAAAATATAAAATTTGATCTCCAAGCACATATTAATGTGGAGATAATGTTGAGCGGTCCGGACGGACGCTTTGGACCTTGAAAGCGAAGATAAGGATGTGAGGCACAAATGAGGCATTTGAACCCTACTCATACTAGCAACAGTACAAACTAATTTGTACCAGTGGGGTTATCTTTGCATCTATGATGAAAATTTACATCGTTCTCTTTGCCTCAGGTTGGAACCACCTGCTCTAGGTCTAATTTTCAAATGCGACAATAGTTCGATGGTCTCAGCAAGGCCGAATCAGTTCACCAAAGTTGCACAAATTATCAGGAGAGGTGGTGATGATGCATACTTCTGGTTCCCGGTGCCGCCTCCTGGTTACACTTCAGTTGGTTGTGTGGTGACCCGGTTTGATGAAGAACCAAAGAAAGATTCAGTTTGTTGCCCCCGGATTGATTTGGTTAGTCAGACTAATGTCAGTGACGAACCAATCTCTAGGTCGTCCAGCACAAAGGGCTCAAACTGCTGGAGCATTTGGAGAGTCGAAAACCAGGTTTATAATTTTTTTATTTTAACTTTTAAGTTCACAGTGGATAATATTATAGTTCTAAATCAACTTAAACAAATGCTTGACATTAGTTCTCGTAGTGAACCTTCAGGTACCTTGAGAATGCATGGGTTTGGCTCAGTGCTGATGTTATTCTCAGACTTTAGCACAGCAGCATGGTAGCCTTGGCTATGCCATACCTCAATGTCTCAAATATATACATGTCCTATAAGATAGCAAGCGGCAAATAAGTCTTGTGTCATCAAGATTACATCTCATGTCTGATATTTTGCCGAAGTTCATTTGACAACTTTCTCCAAATGATCTATTATAATGAAGTACACAGTATTGAAGATGTAGATGAACATTCCTTTACAGCAAATTTACATGCCTGGACTTTGTTTTTCTTGCAGGCTTCTACCTTTCTTGCACGGCCTGATCTTAAAAAACCATCAGCAAAGCTAGCGTGCAGTATTTCTGACTTTGTAAAACCAAAAGCACGTGAAAATTTGATAGCTGAGTTCAAGCTGGGTTTTCTTTCTGTTAGCATCCTTGACAGCTCTTGTGGAACGGTATGCAGCCTTTTCAAGTATTTTTTTTTTCTGTAAGAAAATGTGAAAAGAGGCCTGATTATAGTTAATATGATTTATTGAGGTAAATGCCTCAAATTTGTTGTGGCAGCTGGTTTTCCATCCTGATTGTATAATCCTGCCATCCCCTATTATACTGAAATTATCAAATCCTGGTATTGTAATCCCTGCCTTGCTATGCTGAGCTAATTTGTGAGTTTTGTGTAGGTGACACCACTTATTGATGCAACTGTCACAAACATTAATCTGGCATCACAAGGGAGATATGAGGCAATGAATGCTGTTGTCATCTGTTCAATCGCGGCTTCCACATTCAACCGACAACTGGAAGCTTGGGAACCTCTTATTGAACCATTTGATGGCATTTTCAAGTAAGCAGTTTCCATTGTGTTTTCCTCCATTTCATTTATTCAATTGCTTGGTCCTAGAACCAGCAGTCGGCATGCAAAAAGTTGGTTCTGACCTTTCTTTGGCATATTACCCGAGTTTCCATATCTACATCTAATAACACTCGCATTTTTTTAGGATTCATAACTTCCATTTTTTGGTTGTTAAACAAACGAAGTTCATTTATACCAAAAGATGTATATACAACCTCCCTAATCTTCCTCAGAAACACAACCACATACAAAGCAACTCATTTCAATTTGCTTATTTTATTCTGTTATTCCTTTATTTTGAAATATATATTTATTTAATTTGGTTAATGGGAGGCTGGAGACATATGACGTAAGTGAGCATCCCCCAAAAGTTGGAAAGAGAATTCGTGTTGCTGCGACAACTCCAGTTAATCTAAACATAAGTGCTGCCAGCCTTGAAGCCTTGATTGAAACCTCAGTTTCCTGGAATAGACAAAACGAGCTAGAGACTATATCATCAAAGAAAAGTGAGGTTGTATTTTATCTTATATTGCAAATCGGAAGCATTATGTTCGAAGTCTTCCATCATATTGTTTGTTACTGTTTCTTTACCAAACCTACTTGGTGGTGTATGTTCTTGAATTTTGATCTCATTTGATCACTTGACCTGTCTAGCTGAGATTGAACATTATATAGTGTGTACACATCTTGGGGTTTCTTTCAGGAAATTATGTTGGGCTTTTGTAAGGAGGTATGTCGGCCCCTTTAGCCCTTATTTGGTAAATGAATTTAATTAAAATGAATCTGGGCTACGCAATCAACTGTAAGCTGGCCAGTCAGTTTCGTAAGACCTGAACAGATAATCTGACAGGTCTGATTAATCATTTGGTCAAGAAATTCTTCATGCAATCAATTAATTTTTACTTTGGTTCTGATTATTAGGAAGCTTGGGAAAAGCTTAAGAAGAACACTGCATCATACTCGGCATTAAATGAAGACGACTTTCAGAAGGTCATTATTGAAAACAAGCTTGGATGTGACGTGTACTTCAAGAGGGTGGAAGACATGGAAGAGACTATTGGGTCCCTATCAAACGAGAGCCAGGTTTCTCTATTGATGCCGCCTCCTAGATTTGCTGACAAGCTAAATGTGGTCACAAAGCATGCTGAGTCAAGATATTATGTGGCCATTCAGATATTTGAGTCCAAGGTTGCATCTGATTTGTTATCTTTAGTTCATTCTTTTGTTTTTGTTACTACTATGTTTTTATTTTGCTGTATTGTTTCATTTCATATTATTATTTGCACTCATTGACAAAGTCTAACTTAGATCGTTCAGGTTTTTTTTTTTTATCTCAAATGTTACATATATGCGATGTTTTGAAATAAATAAATAATAATAAGAGTGTCTTTAGATGCTTATGTTATTGGGCAAAGTGGCATAAACCAAGCAACAGAGACTAAATTAGGAACTTTCTAATTGTCAAAGTTTTGTTTCAGGGTCTACCGATCAAAGATGATGGCAATAATCACGACTACTTCTGTGCATTGAGGTTGCTGATGGACAGCACTGCATCGGAGCAATACAAGCTGGTTCCACAAAGTGCAAGGACTAGATGTGTGAAGCCTCTGACTTCTCATGAATCTGAGTCAGCAATTGGCTATGCAAAATGGAATGAACTTTTCATTTTTGAAGTCCCTGAGAAGGTAACATGGATAATTAAGAGCTTTGGTTGTGGAACCTCAAATTAGCACAAATTAACTATTTGAAAAACTAATGACTTAAGAAATATGAAAAATAGTTGGATATGCCAGATGTGAGTTTGAAAAGGCTGATTTATCATTTTGAGTTGAGATTAATAAGCAAGGGATGCTTTGCCTTGGTATGGAGCTCATGTTGAAAGCCAGTTCTATTGCTATGTGCTTTTGTGCAACTTTTATTAATTACTGTTTTTTTGTTCTCACTATTTCATCAGAATTTAAGAATGAAATGTTCCTTCCCTGTTAGCTAATGGTACCAATTTAGTCTTATCAATGGAGACACATGTAAGTTACCAATAATCGTGACATTCCTGATGAGTTACTGGATCTTGGTCAGATCTTCCTTTGCTAGGTAACAATTATGTAACATGTCTGTTTGAGAAAGGGCAGCAGTGTGATAAAAGGCCATCGGTAGCTGAGCACTACTGATACCTGCATGTTTCTTTTTATATTTTTCAGGGATTGGCTCGTCTTGAAATTGAGGTTACTAATCTTGCTTCCAGGGCTGGGAAAGGTAAATTCTTATTGCCGGAAACCTGAATATTCCTTATAGTTGCATTTTTATTTGCATCGACTTGTTATATTTTCTACTGTTATTGGACTTGTTAAAGGTGAAGTTTTAGGTTCACTATCTATACCTGTGGGTCGTAGCATGAGTTCTCTGAAGCGTGCCCCTTCAATCAAAGTACTCCATCATGCACCTGACTTCCACCAAGCTACTGCGTACCCTCTTACGGTGAAGGTAACCTATTTAATACCATACATTTTCCTAATTGTTTTTTCTTTCCGGCATTTGTGCTTCCTAATTTTTTTTTTTTATATTCCAGGGGGAGCAAGATAGAGAATGTGGTATTTTGGTTCTCTCCACTTGCTTTATTGAACAAAACAACCAAACAGACTTCAATACTGAGAAGGGGCATAAGAACAATGATGATAAGGAGATTGGTTTCTTGATTGGCCTCACCCATAATGGTCCCTGGGAGAGCTTTGGCTCAGTCCTTCCCCTATCGGTTGTACCGAAATCACTAAATGATAACCATTTTGCCTTTGATGTTTCCATGCGTGATGGCATGAAATATGCTACTTTGAGAGCACTTGCAGTGGTATCAAATGATTCTGATGTTAAACTCGAAGTATCTGTCTGCCCTTTTGGGTTGATTAGCAGCCTCCAGTCTCCGAGCTATGAATCTAGTGGATCAAATTCTATAGTAGAGGAGGTGTTTGAAAACCAGAGGTACCAGCCAATTTCTGGCTGGGGAAACAAGTTGTCCGGTCAACGTGGAAACGAGTCATGGAATTGGAGCAATCGAGACTTCTCGCACTTATCAAAGGTGATATAACTTCTTGGCTTTTTCATAATAGTTAGATACCTGTGTTTCAATGCTTTTTGTTATGATTCTGCTTTTGCTGTAATCATTGTGAAAAGCAAAAGGGTGCATTTTTATTTTCTAATGACACCTTGTAGTAGATTTTAATTGCCCATTAGTACTTTAGCAGTATTCCCATGTTTTTCATTTTGCGCTAACTTTTAGCAACTAAAAATTCTCATAATAAGAAATAGATATACCAAACAAAGACCAAAAACAGAAATGGAACGATATTTCATGCCCATACATACGTATATTTTACTAAATGACCTTTGTTGAATAGGATTTCTTTGAGCCTCCTCTTCCAGCAGGCTGGAGATGGGCTTCACGATGGAGAATAGAGAAACCACAGTTTGCAGACAAGGAAGGATGGACATATGGTACTGAGTTGCAAGCCATACGATGGCCTCCTACGTCCTCCAAGTCACCACTTGATTTTGCGAGGCGCAGGCGCTGGTTTCGTCCCCGTGAAAAATTGTCTGATAGCCTTATCAAAAGTAATGATAGTGGTGATACAAGGAAAGTTATTGGTGTAATAAATCCACAATCATCCATGTTCTTGCCATGGACAAGCATGATAAAGGGGATGAACTTCTGCTTGCAAATTCGTCCTTTCAGTGAGAAACCCCAAGGGTCATACTCCTGGGGCCAGGCACTGACTCTGGGTCCCACAAACCATCTGGCCAACCAGCAAACATCTGTTCTTAGGCTGGCCCAGCTTAAGGAGAGTGACATGCTTTTCTATTGCAGTGGTGATTTTGGTGCCAGACAGACCTTCTGGCTTAGTGCTGGTGTTGATGCATCGGCCCTTCAAACCGAGCTTAATGAACCAGTCCCTGACTGGAAAATTTCACTAAATTCAGTTTTTCGGCTGGAGAACAAGCTACCATATGAGGCTGAGTATGCTATATGGGAGAAAGCAGGTGACGGTAATTTGGTGGAACGACAGCATAGTATTGTGTCATCTGGTGGATGTGCTTGTATTTATTCAGCTGATATGCGCAAATCTATCTACCTGACAATGTTTGTTCAAGGTGGCTGGACATTAGAAAAGGTACCTTCTGACAATGATTTCACTTGCCTGAATTCACCCCACAATGTATGAAATATTTACTTTGTTGAGTGTTAAGCTTGTTTTCAAAATGCCCCGGCCAAGCTTTTTAAGCAAGGGTTATTGTATTCCAACTTAGGTTAATTTCAGACTAAATACGATAAAAATTTCAGTACTCCCATCTGCTTTCCCATGTTGACATCTATTGTTAATCCAAAGTTACATTTTTCATTTGACTACTCAGCTATTATTTATTTGTTCTAGGAGGTGGTGTTTATGTGGGACCCACAAGGCATTAATCATGTCTCATCCTTCTGGATGGTTCAGAAGCAAAGCAAGAGGTTTGAAAATATTTTTTTTTATCCTTCTTAGTTTCCAGCTTCAGTTTCCGCCGCCTGTAGTAGATGTTATAAATTTTCTTCTGACTTGTTATTTTTTAACTTGTCACACTGTCTTAGGAGATTGCGTGTAAGTGTGGAGCGTGACTCTGGTCGATCTGTTACCGCTCTGAAAACTGTTCGCATATTTGTGCCATATTGGATCCAGAATGACTCTCCAATACACCTTTCATACCGAATAGTAGAAGTTGAACCACTAGAAAGCACTGACACTGACTCCCAGTTACTAACACGGGCAGCCAAATCGGCAAAACTGGCACTTAGATACTCTTCAAAGGCACTTGACAGAAGAGGCTCTAGCTCAAGAAGGAACGTTCAGATACTGGAATCAATTGAGGATTCTAATCCTAATTGCATAATGCTATCTCCACAAGACTACTTAAACCGGTCTGTGGTTCTTCCATTTCAGTCCCGCGGTGAGACTTTCGCAACAGCACGTGTGGGCATATCTGTGTCGATCAGCAATTCAACATACTTCAGTCCAGGGATTTCACTTCTGGAGCTAGAGACCAAGGTATGTAATTTGTATTGCTGTTGAATGGTTTGTTTGGTGTCTTTTATTCTTGCTATTAAGAATCAATAGTATTTGTTTTGATTGCGGGGTGCAGGAGCATACTGATATCAAAGCTTTTGGGTCAGATGGTTCGTATTACGGGCTTACTGCACAACTTAAGATGGCTTCTGACAGGACAAAGGTTTGACCTATTTCTTTTTATATATTTTTCTTATTCTCCAGCTTATTACTTGATTGAATATGGTGTTTATCTGTCAGTTCCCTAAAGCACCAACTGTAACACATGATTTCAATTCCTGCGCAGGTGGTGCATTTTTTACCACGCGTATTGTTTATTAACAGAATTGGAAGAACTCTTTCTTTGTCCCAGTTTGAGACCTCAAGTGAGTTGCAGTTGCGTCCTACTGATTCTCCCCAACTTTTCAGATGGCAATCTAATGTCCGAAGTGAACTCCTGAAGGTTTGCAAAGCCCTTTATCAATATGTTGTTTGTTTCTCGAAGGAAATTACCCTTTGAATTTCAATGTCTTTATTCCTTGTACAATTTGGGAAAGGAGATCTAGTAGTCCTAACATGGGAAATGCTTCCACGATTCCTCCTTTTCTTAATAAAATACCCATTTTGCCCCTCTTTCATCAAACCTTCTTCGCTCATCATAGTTGATAAAAACAGGAGTAAGGAATATTTTGAGGTTTTGCAAGGTTATACGGGAATGTTTTATCTTTTTGTTTCTGTTTCTATTAACATTGATGATTGCGGGATGTAAATTTAAATGCAGGTGCGGTTGGATGGATACAAGTGGAGTGCGCCATTTAGCATTGAGAGTGATGGTGTAATGTGCATTTGCCTGAATAGCCTCACTGGAAATGATCAATTTTTTATCAGAGTACAAGTGAGGATTGGGGCCAAGAGTTCACGCTATGAGGTTGTGTTTCAGCTTCCTTCCATATCAAGTCCATACAGGTACATATTATCCTTCTATTGTTTAGGGACAAACATGAACTACATAAATTCAAGCTATGAAGTTGGGTTACAGTATTTACTGAACTGGGCTACTGTTGTCATCAGTCCTCACAGAAAGTGATATTTCTTTTCTCCTTTCGCTATTTCCTTTTTCATTTTCGAGCTTTTTGCATTTTGTTTATTTTAATTTATGTCTTGGGGGTTCTTTTAGTTGGGTTTGTGTTCGTGTTGTCTGCACTTTGATACTTATTTTTCGTTAAGCTTGCTTCTCACATATACATACTTTGAAACCTAATGTTCAAATAAATTAGATGTCCAGAGTCCCTTGTAACTTTCTTTTAAATATTTCATAATTTAACAGGATTGAAAATCGTTCGATGTACTTACCTCTATGTTTCCGTCAAGTGGACGGCTATGATGACTCCTGGCGCATTCTCCCTCCCAACTCTGCCTCTCTGTTCTTCTGGGAGGATCTCGGCAGAAGCCGCATGCTCGAGTTAATGGTTGATGGCTCTGATACCTCAACCTCTTACAAATACAGCCTAGACGAGGCTTCAGACTGCATTCCCTCTTCATCCAGCAGTGGGCCCAGGAAGCCCCTTCGAGTAACAGTTTTCAAGGAGGGGAAATTGCAGGTAAACCGAGTCACTGACTGGATGCCGGAAACAGGGACCCAGCCGCAGGCGATCGAGAGGGTAACTTCACCCATCTTTCAACCATCAGAGATTGAGTATGGGCAATCCTCAGTTGGGCCAGAAAGTGAGGTCCATATGAGCTTCGAGCTAGCTGAGCTGGGGCTTTCTATTGTTGATCATATGCCCGAGGAGATTATGTACCTGTCAGTTCAGAAGCTCTTTGTTTCCTACTGGTCTGGCATGGGTTCTGGCATCAGTAGGTAAGTTTCATTCTTTTTATTTTATCTGTTTCTTCTCTGTCTGTTGATGATTGTGCTCAAGTTGTTCATTTGTGTATTGTTTTTTACAACTATTGATTGAGACTTGTGTCATTTGTGAGAACCTTTTTGTTGTTTTGCTCATTACTTCTTGTGTTCTGATGTCAGGTTCAAAGCAAGGATGTATTGGCTTCAAGTTGACAACCAACTGCCCTTGAGCCCAATGCCTGTATTGTTTAGTCCCCTGAGAGTGGAGAATCAACCTGACTACCTTATTAAACTCTCCATTACCACTCAAGCCAATAATTCTTTGGATCTGTGTGTGTATCCATACATAGGTTTACAGGTATATTGAATTCATTTTTTGAACTATCTTTTTTTTTTTTTAGAACTTCGTAGATGCTACCAAGGGTTTGTATTGAATATAAAGCGTTCTTACAAATACATCTATCTGCATCATACAAATTAGAATCGGTACCACACTGGTACCGATCCTAGCTAAATGAAATACAATTGAAAAGCACCCTATCACAGTTTCCTAACAGAACTTCAACCAGAGATCAACTTCAAGTGCAAGCATTTTTTTTATTTGGACTATCATAAACTGAATTTGTCAATGTTAGGAAGTACACCTCCATGGACATGTGAACCTATCAAGAGTCTAAAGCTTGAAAGCCATATGTAATAGAATGAACATTAACATTGTGGAAGCTAACAATCTCTACAAGCTCTTATGTTAATTATCCTTTTTGTGAATTTTGAGGGCATTCGTTGAAAAGTTGGTACGTTTACTGGATTATATATTTCATTGCTTTTTCACAGGCTCCAGAAAATTCTTCATTCCTGGTGAATATTCATGAACCTATTATATGGCGCCTCCATGATATGATCCAACATGTTAACATCGGCCGCCTATCTAAATCTCAAACTGCAGCTGTTTCTGTGGATCCTTTGATAAAAATTGGGTATGTAGCATACACTTAGTCTATTAATTACGACCAAGATAATTTTGTTTTGATGTGAGAAGTTCCACCTTGCTACAGTCTTCTCAATATATCAGAGATAAGATTTAGGGTGTCTATGGCCATGTCTCCAGCTCAGAGACCAAGAGGGGTTCTCGGATTTTGGGCCTCTCTCGTGACAGCATTAGGAAATATGGAGCATATGCCGGTAAGATTTATGACTTGACTTGTGTAAATTGGAAATTTTCGTCGTATTTAAAACTTAGTCATATTGTTCCAAACCTTGCTACCTTGATGCCCTTTAGGTTCGAATCACTCAGAGATTTAGGGAGAACGTGTTAATGCGTCAGAGTGCACTTACAAGTGCAGCATTTTCAAACATCCAAAAGGATCTCCTTACCCAACCTCTCCAGCTACTTTCTGGTGTGGACATTTTGGGTAACGCGAGCAGCGCTCTTAGCAACATGAGTAAAGGCATTGCCGGTCTATCCATGGACAAGAAGTTCATTCAGAGCCGTCAGAAACAGGTTATTTTCACCCTTTCATCAATATATTATTTAATTTTTGGGAGTATCTGAGCAAGTATCAATGTGCCTGTTGGTAACATCTTCCTGGTGTTGAATTGAACCAATTTAATATATAAATCACTTTCTGGTACTTAATCAATTTTAGGTAAATTACAGTGTCTACCTTGACTTTGTGACTCCGACTGGGTTTCATTTCTAGCCTACCCTAACTTGTTTGGGACTAAAGGCTTGGTTGTTGTTGTTGTAATGTGCTTATAAAGGATTCCTTTTGGTAGTTTATTGACCGAAACTAATGCCATATGCCTTTCAATGTCTGTGGCAGGATAGCAAAGGTGTGGAGGACATAAGCGATGTCATAAGAGAGGGAGGTGGGGCTCTTGCCAAGGGCTTCTTTAGAGGTGTCACAGGAATCCTAACAAAGCCCCTCGAAGGTGCCAAAGCAACTGGAGTAGAGGGATTTGTTAGTGGAGTAGGAAAAGGATTGATCGGGGCGGCTGCCCAGCCAGTCAGTGGTGTACTTGACCTCTTTGCTAAGACCACTGAAGGTGCAAATGCGGTGAAAAATAAAATATCTTCTGCTATTATGGCAGAGGAGCAGATATCCCGGAGGCGCCTTCCCCGAGCGATTGGTGGGGACAATTTACTGCACCCCTATGATGAACATAAGGCTGCTGGCCAGGTAAACTATCTGAGCAGCTTATAGGTTAAGGAATAACTTATGTGGTGCATAATTGAGGCAATTTATATTTTCTTTGTTTTCTATGGTAAAGGCTATCCTGCAATTAGCCGAGTGTGGCACATTTTTGGGCCAAGTTGACCTCTTCAAAGTCCGAGGGAAGTTTGCATTCACCGATGCATATGAAGATCATTATCTACTCCCTAAAGGAAAATTTCTCTTAGTCAGTCACCATCGGGTCTTACTATTACAGGTATGCACTTGAAACTCCCCCTCTAATTGTGATTTGGATGATTTTCCATTTCCATGTTACAAAATAATTTAGTTTCCTTTGTCTGGTTTTAGCAACCTACACTAACCCAAAGGAAGTTCAACCCAGCCAAGGATCCATGCACAGTGCTGTGGGAGGTCCCATGGGATGAACTAGTGACAATGGAGCTTACAAAGGGAAAGAAGGATCCTCCTGGTTCCTTGCCTTCACACCTTATCTTGTACTTGAGAATGAAACCAAACGACAGTAAGGAGGCTTTTCGCACTATCAAGTGCACCCCTGGTTCAGAGCAAGCCACCAATGTTTATGTGTCAATTCAGCAAGCTTTGGATACTTATGGACCTAGTTCTTCCAAGGTTATCTATTAATCCTTTTGTTGCCTTGAATTATGGTATCAGTATGTTATGGTAAGTATATACTGGTACTAGACCAGTCAGCATGGTTATCATTTCCGCTTTATAGTTGCTTTCTTTTTTGGTACATGATTAACCTTGCCCCTGGCTTCAATTAAACATTGTACATGCCGACATAAATTGAATAACTCCTTTTAAGCGTCTCCAAGTGGGCATGGATCAGGTACCACATGTTATGCACCTATAATATCAAGTAAATGCAAGTTATATTGAAAGCACAGAGATCTTATGAAATTGTTTGTAGTGTCTTGTATGATATATAATTTACTGGCTGCTTGGTAGAACACTGCAATCCCTCTGCTTGCATAGAAAAACACATGTTTATGTGTTTGAGGATGCTTACGTTCAAAATTAATTACATTATTGTAGGACTTGTTGAGAAGGAAGGTGCCCAAACCCTACAATCCGCATAGTGCTAGCACCTCTGAAGTATTCCCAAAAGAGATTTTTGGTAGTTGGGGAAGCAGCCAAGATAGTAGCAAGAGCTCAGGCCAATTGGATCCGTCTCTTGTCATGGTCCATGGGCAACCTATTCCAGATTAGCACAGGTGTTTGTGTTTTTGTTGGCTTTAAGCGATGCAAAGTTTTTTAGTGTAGTTACTTGGGCAGAGTAAAGATTTTGGTGTAATAGGTTCAGACGGCTGGCAGACTCCTTATGTGAAGGTAAAAATCTTTATTTTGGTACACGTATTTTAATGAATGCTTAAATGTTTATTTGCTTATTTGAGGCCAGAGTTTTCAAGTTAGTGAATTCCAAGAACTTGTAATATGATACAGATCCTAGTAAAAACCTGTCAGTACTAGCTAGCCGAGCTAGCAAGCGTCCAAAGAAATCCTTTTCATGTATTAGAGAAGATCCTTGAACCAAATTTACATCCTAGTGTTTTGGTATATTTAAATTGTAAAATGTAGGAAGAATGTTGCTTTGCCTTTTAATCATTTCTGACCTCATTTTGTTTTTACTTTATTCCTTTTTCTTTTGTGCAGGATTTGGAGCAGCCATATTTTACTTTCTGAGTTTTGTTATTTTTTGGAAAAGGCATCCAAAGCTTTGTAGAAACAAGTGCTCTGAACTGGCTATCTTTTGCTACTCAGTATACTTGGATGCTTGATATGAGCACATTATATAATGTACATAACTAGGCAATTATAAGGGAGCATTGTAAAATACAGTACATAATAATAATATTTTTTTTGCATGAAGAAGCATATTTTTAATGTTCTGGCTGTAATGTCTGGCTTCCAAGGGCTGTACCAATTCGCTTAGGAAAAAAAGCTCTTAAAACTGACCTTGCCTACTCGCCATCAACACCGAGTCACCGACTGAAAGCGCGATGAATATCAATCGTGGCTTCTTTTTGATGGTGCGGTCTTTGAAGTAAATAGAAGAATATATTAGGGGTGTCAATGGCACCCTTTTATCTTTTTACCTGATATGTATTGTATCTAATAAGATGGATACGAGTAAGAATTTATTTTTTTGTAAACTTATCGGATACGGATATAGGTAAAGATTATTTCGTACCCATTATCCGATCGGATAATTATAAAAAAAGAAAGATATTATATATATTAATAAGTATTTCAAAAAAGTATTTTCATTGGTTTACTTGTACAGCACTTACAGCTGTTTCCTAGTTTCAATCCGATCATCTCTCTATCTACAATAAACTTTTATCAGAATTTAAAAATAATTATTATATTAGTATATTTATTCTCTACCGTTTTGTTATCCGACAACATAACATATAAAAATAGAATACGGATAAGATAATTTGTAGCAAACAGCTATAAAAATATAAAACTCTTAATGTCCAACTATAAACGTATAATATCAACAAAAACAAAAATGAAACAAAAATGAAGATGTACAAATATAAAATGATGATGGCTAGCATCCTTCCTTTTTTTTACGATCCCTAAGCAGATAGATAAATGATGTCTGGCGAATATATGAGATTTTTTGATTGAAAAGGCAGTGTGCCAGTTTCATTGATAAAGCGAAACTATTACAAGTGTACAACGACAAAAGCATCAGCAAATGAAACATATATCTGAAATCCAACCACAATCTCACAACAAAGATGCAAAACGATGTGCATGTTTGCAACATGCACTTATTGTCAATAAACCACAAAATTCTGCATGATTTTGCTCAAATTAAAAAGACCATCAAAACATATTATCATTTATTAATTATTTCAGCCTATGAATGGTTTCCATGTCAGCAGCTTCAGCCAGGGTTCCTTTCTCAAGGTGGTCCCACCATTTCATGAGAAAGTTATCCACCACCAGGCGGAACCAGGGGGACAGCTTGATTCCATCCTCACCGGCATCGGCTTTCTTAATCACCTCCTCAAGTTGCTCCTTGCTAACATACTTCACATCTGCTACTTCGTCTGGGTTTGGAAACAGCTTCACATCCCGCACAATAAACAGCAGATAATCCACTAGCAACGATAAAAATAAAAAGAATAAAATATGGTAAATAGGGAATTTAACCGGTGAAGAGGAAAAAAAAATACCCTTACATTCATGCTCTCCCCATTTGCCATCAGATGGTGCCTTGTACAGCATCCGCCCGAGAGGGACAAATTGGTCTATTGGCACGTCTTCAGCCGGTATACCCAACTCATCCAACAACTTCCTCTGCGCTGCATTCTTGACCCCTGAATCAGGAATCATTAATCATTAATCATTAATCATTAATCTATTGCGTCTATGCATATTTTTTATTCTACACTACTACTACAACAACAACCAAGTCTTTAGTCCCAAAATATATCTCTGCTAGGTAACAATGAACAATCTGATCTCCAAAATCCAAAAGGCCTAATTTTATAAGAAAAGCTTGGTGACAAGATACCAAAAACGGAGTACAAAATGAAGCAACAAAATTGAAATGATGCCTAAAGAAAAGCTTTCTGGTGGAGCAAACAATGTTATGCACTAATGATCTAATAAGATTCTCAGCCTGGTTAGAATTTTTATTTAATTTGCCACTTTCTTTTACCCTATTCCAAAATATAAATATATAATACCCTGAGGCATTGGAATGGTACAATAGGAACTTTCAAATTGTGTAATGAAGGAAATTACCGAGAAAGTTATCATCTATGAGCTCAGATTCACGGTAGAGAGGATGGCTGCAGCAAGTGTTTGTCCAAACAAGAGGAAATGTTACCTTTGTTGCTGATCTTTGCTGAAAATAAGATTAGAAACAATGGGTAATGAATGGTAGAATAGTTGAGAAAAGAGAAAAAGGACAAGCACTTAAAGATTGGATGAGGTTTGAGAAACCTGTAGTAGCAGCTCATGTTTTGAGTTGAAAAGAAAGACGCTAAAGGCCCGATGGAGCAGATTCTCAGATTCAATCTTCTCCATCAGATGACCTATGATCAGTAGCAGTAGCAGTAGCAGTAGCAGTAGCAGTAGCAGTAGCATAGCATCAAAGGGAGTTTAATTAAACCTCTAACTTTAACTTGAATTGAGATAACCAAGTAAAGCAAACAAGTGGATGCATATATTTATCCTTCCTTGTGAGGTGAAAAATGGTAGACTTACAGATGTACTTGGATTGATGACCCACAACTTTGTCTTGCTCATCGACCAAAATGCACCTGTCATGAGATGAGGCAGCACCGCAGCAGGGGTTGGTTTTAAACTTTTAATTAAATAAATGTATGATTGTTGGTTTAGTTAGATAAGAATCATAATTAGTTATATATGTTGCCAAATGTTTTGTTTTATCGGCTTTAGACACACTTTAACAAGAGTAATGATCTGCTAATTCAATTCCAACAAAATCAAGAGAGCGAGAGAGAGAGAGAGACGTACTCATCCTCGAACATGAGCCGCTTCTGGACCTCATCCATGGATGCGTCGGCGTCCACGTCAGCATTGGGTTTCGCCATTGGAAGAGCACCTCTTGATTTGATTTGTGCTATATTTAGTTCGCAGGGATGGGGATGCGATGCGACACCGATTTTAATCTATAAAAATAAAATGTGTTAATTAATATTTAATAGAGAGAGAGAGAGGGGATTTGCCAGCGAAAAGATTCGCGTCTCCAAATGCTCTTTTTTGGTTAGGATGATGGACAAGATTGCTCTCCAAAACCTTTCCAGACCGTTGGATTAAAATTATAAAATGTGATGTACAATAATACCAAAGGACACGTCAGTCAATGCTCTGGCTGCTCAGCTGCAGTGACCACGCGATCAAGATGACAGATATCGTGGGTCATGTCAAATTTTTCATCTATGTAGTGAGTCGCTGACGTTAGATACTATTAACTAATTTTACTAATGAGTAAGTTTGTCATTCACAGAGAATCTGAGTACATGCGCTGCACGCGATTTTTTAGTTTATTGACCAGAACAAGCGCGACAATGGAATGGACTTGGGTCATGTTCTCTCACCGTGACCAGAGCACACGAGTCACGAGGACACTTCAAACTTCAAATTCTGATTATCATATATTCATTTGCCTCCGGCCGCCGAGATTTTTATTTTTATCCAATATTTTAAATAATTTCATAAAAATAATCAGAATTTTAAAAATGTCCAATCCGTGGAAAAAATTCACGGTCCCTTTTTTTTTCCACCCGTGAATTTTTTCCACGGCCCAGTTTTTTTTCCCACCCGTGGATATTTTTCAGGGTCCCATTAAAAAATTGGAACCGTGGAAAAAATCCACGGTCCGGCCGTTTTTTTTTTTTTTATAAACTCATTTTTTTATAATATATGTATATGTAATATATGTATATGCATATGTAATATATGTATGGATATGTAATATATGTATATGTAATATATGTATATGTATATAGAGGAGGGATCGAGTTACAACAAGTTACAACAAGCATTTTCTACATTTTTAAAGTCCAAATCGTCAATCCAAACCGTTAGATGTGATCTCTACAATAAAATGTGCTTAGAGACCAAATTTTACATTTTTTTTGAATTTTTTTTACTATTTATTAAGATGGGTATAAAAACTAGTTAAATTCATACCATTGAATGTTGTACCCATCTTAATAAATAGTAAAAAAATTCTAAAAAATGTAAAATTTGGTCTCCAAGCACATTTTATTGTAGAGATCACATCTAACAGTTTGGATCGAGGATTTGGACTTTGAAAATGTAAAAAATGCTTGTTGTAACTTGATCCCTCCTCGTGTATATTTGTATATACTAGCATCGTACCCGTGCGTTGCAACGGAAACAGATTATTTCATTATAAAATATTATAAAATGAAGAAGATCAAGCGTTTCATTATTTCATTATTTGCGTGACCTTTTTGAAAATCAACCGTTCAAATACGTGCTGCACAAATCTCAAAGCAATAATAATACTGATACGATACAGATACGGCGATACGGCAATTTTCAAAAATGAAGGATACGATACGGCTATTAATATAAATATATTTTTATTATTTTATATATGATATTTATATAATTATAATTTAAATCAAATTTGTAGAGAAAAATAGTTAAATACTATATTTATCTACAAGATAACACATGTGAACTCTAGTGTAGTGGTAAGAATTTTGGCACCAACAGAACTCAACCGAGTTCGAATCCCTCCTTCAGCAGAAAAAAGGGTGCGCGGTGCACAGGCTTGGTCCGCAGGCGCCGTGCGTGGTTCAGAGGTGCGGTCCACGGGTGCGGCGCGCGGTCTACGGGCGCTAGGATCATATGCGGCACGACCAGTGCATGCTTAAGTGTTGAAGCGCATAATTTGGAAAATTCGTCTATGTGTGATCTGGAAATTCAACGGCTGAGCATCCTTCTGAAAAAAAAACAGTAAATCAGGACCCTTGCAGGATCTAGACATTAAGTTCCTTAATAAGGAGGAGAGATAATGAGTAAGGCTAGCGTATGCTAGGCTCACCAAACCCTTATGGTGACCTTAACCCCAGCACCGTCCGATCTAATTTAGATTCGCGCTATCTCTGATTTTGATTTGGCGCTGAAATCAGACGTAGACGGAAAATTTTAAAGTGACTCCTCCGTTATCTTCATTTTTGTCCCTTAGAATTCCCTTCCCGATCTTTTCATATTCCATCCCTAATCTGTTCATATTCCCTTCCTGATATCTCTCTCCCTCTCCCTCTCTATCTGTCTGCCTATTCCTGCGCCGTTCCTCTCTCTTTATGTAAGTTCTTAACCTTCTTTTCCAACTAGAAATTTATAATCATTCAAAACAAATTCATAAGCATCTATGTAAAGTATTGTAAGCTAGGATGTTATTTCTTTTGAAATTAATGACACCTGTCTATAATTTACGAATGAATAGAACATTGTTATAAAATTGTTCAACAAGTTTGTCATTATAGTATATATATGACTCGCATATCTTATATTCTTCCTTGGATCATTTTTTAAAAGAAAACTATTCGGCACAGAAATGGAACATTTTTCATCAATTTTTTGGGTCTATAACCATTATCGCCAATCAAACCTAGTATTAAGTTTTAATAATCCGAATAAACTATTCTAATAATTCAACTTGGTATCCACTGTCCTGGCTGTTCATGTATTATAGATTGCTTGTCTAAAATAAATATGTTGTCAAATTTAAGTGCTCCAAAACCTTAAAAGTTCGATTAAATAAACGTAGTATGCAGTAAAATAGTGTATATGTAGAAAAGTCTCTTTAAGTTGAGATATCTATGCACTTATTTTTTTTATTGTTCATTCTTTACAGACTGTATTTTTTTTTCTTGTTGTCGCACTTATATAAGGTGAATGGATGTTGCACGAGCTTTGTCTTTTGATTTGCCCTCAACTAGCATGATTCCTCAAGAGGAGTCCATATTGCCTGTTGGAAATGTGGATGAAGAGATAGAAATAACGGTAATACTTAATTGATACTGAATCTACAATTATAAATGTTGTTTAATTTGAAATTGTTTGAAGTTTTTAATTTGATGTGCTTTTTTTTGTTTGAATAGGACCAAAAGGAGTGTACATTTTATATTTATATTTCATAATTCTGTATATTCTTGCTTGCACAAGTTAATTTTGATTTATTTTTTATAGGTATGAACATCTTCGCATAAAGGCCATGAAGATTGTTGATGATTTCTGGAAGCCTTTTGAATTATACACAATTTCTAGCACAAAACTCGAAACATGTTACAATGAATTAAGTGAAATTGCAAAGAGTAAGCGGAGCGATATGTCAACTGAACATGTTGAAGTTACTGTTGTCAAGCCATTCATCAATAGTGGGGAAGTTGGTGAGGAGATGAACTATTGAGACCCCCCTCAATCACAATGTAAGGAGAGGAGAAGACCCCAAAGGCACAAACATCCAATTGAGAAAAAGATGAGGACTTGTAGTAATTGTCACAAGAAAGCGGGGCACAATGTTCGGACCTGCCAACAGGTTGATATATACATCCAATTTGTTTTTGAGATCTATTTTAATTTATACCAATACTATCCATGTATGCTAATACATCTTAATATTTCTTTGTAGAATTCTTCCAAGGAAGCACCGGAACTGGATTGCGAAAATCAGATTCAAAGTGAGACACCCAGTAATTAGGTCACAGTTCATTAGGATTTGTTACTTTTAATATGGATGTTTTAATGTTAGTTTTGAAGGTTTGATCAGATTGGTCATTTAAGCTTTGACATGTTTTTATTTTTGCATTATAAAAGTTAGTTTGTGCTACTGTAACTTGACTATGATTTTACTTTCTTAATGTGTTGGTTTGAATATTGTTGTTTCATTTCATCTAAGTACAAACTGGTAAAAATTGAAACTTATCTCGTTGATAAATTGAAAACAATTACTTGAAAACAGTCATAACAATTACTGAAAAAGAAGGGGCAAATCTGAAAAACAACCACAACAATTACTAGCAAAGTGTGACTTAATGCCATTAAGAACTGCATGTTTCAGAGATCAATAGCTTTTTATTTTGGATCTCGTTAGTTTTTCATTGTATTTCTGAGAACTTTTTTCTTTTTTGGAATTCCTAGTTGTGCTAGTTGGTACCAGTTACACTTAGTCTCAATTACTATCACTTAATTATATGCACAACATAGATTTCATTCAGAGAGAAAAATCATTAAGTTGGTTTGAATTTAAATTTTGTGATATTAACTGGTATTGAGCTTCCTTTTTATAGCTGACCTAATTTATTATTTATCTAGAATGGTACTGTTTTGTACCTTGATTGGTATTGTTCTGTAATTTGAAAATGTATGAGCTATTTGAACTGTATGCTATTGTGTAGCTTCATCTTTATATATCCAATTTGATTGAACATCTCTAGAATTTGTGCAAACTAGATGCTTTAACAAACTTAATAAATTGTTTCATGCCTAGAATCAATGCTTTATACATTAAAAAAAAATTAAACTAACGTTTGTTAGTCTAGCATATATTAAAAAAACACAAACATAGATATGAAATATAGGCTACCACAGTATTAAATTGATACAGTAAATAAAATTTAGGAAATGAAAGAAACATACATGAATATGTATATATATGTGATGCCATAATAACATTAAAAAATTGAGATTTCATTACAGTGAAAGTGTTCCATAAATGCCCCTGTACTTCCATGCTACATACATTCAAGCTACAACGTACATCATTAAGTTCTCCAAAAAAGCACATACAAATAACATTCATACAATAAAATATAAGCTGAAGAATTATTTATCCAAGCGTATCCAGCATTAGCTGCCATCTATCTACTATTCAGGGGCCTTCTGGTTCTTCAGTGCCATGTATCCTCTCTAGTACTGGTATGTGGCTGCCTGCGAGACCAGGAGGCCTTCGATTGTTAGCTGATATGCTCTTAAATGTCTTCAAAGTAGCGAGCTAATCTAGCATCTATTGCAACCTGGATCAGAAAAAAAGAGCAAATATAACTAAGCTCTAGGGCATTTGGTCAAATTCAGACCAACATACTTCACCTTAGTTATATCATTGAATAGGTGAATTTAATCAATTATGCTCCAGTTTAAATGCTGAATTAAATCAGGGCTCCACCATATTTAATTAAACCAACTAATTTTTTTAATCATAAATCTAGAAATGATCTCAATTGAAACTAAATTTGACCCATTCAATGAAACTGGATTTGGATTTGAATTTGGCAAAATCAAATTTAGTTGAGAAAAATCAACACTATTATGGAAAGATAACAGTATCTATAGAGAGGTACCAATGATATTACGTGTATAACCAGGAAATCAGAGGGAAATGTCATTGCCATGTGAGCAGGTCCAAGGGACCTCTATGGTTTTGCTTTTCCAACCGGTCGAGAGACGGAGGCAGCGACAAGTGTGCACGGATAAGGGCTGTGAAGATGAGGCGAACTAAAGGAGAAGAGGCGGGGATCTATGAGGCGGAAGGGAGGCGAGGCGGAAGGAGAAGAGGCGAAGCCTCAGTAGAGGGAGTGAGGGAGAAAGAGAGAGAGAGAGTAGGAATGAAATATGAAAAGATCGGGAAGGGACTCTAAAAGAGACAAAAATGAAGATAACGGAGGAGCCACTTTAAAATTTTCCGTTTGCGTCTGATTTCAGTGCTAAATCAAAATCAGAGATAGCGCAAATCTAAATTAGATTAGATGGTGCTAGGGTTAAGCTCTCCAGAAGGGTTTAGTGAGCCTAGCATACGCTAGCCTTACTCATATATAATATACAATAGCGGTGCAATTGATACAGGGACCTCTACTTGTACATCAGCAAGTGTGGATTGATATATGGACCAAACTTCAAAAAAAATTACACCAACATGTAGAGCATTAAAAAATACACAGAATTGACATAAATTTCAATTTATTTAGATTTTTCTACAATTAGTTATGAATTTCCAAAGTTCAACTTTCGAAAAAAATTTAAACATCCATAAATCTAGCTAGGAAAGTCAGATTTGGGCATATGACCACTTTTTGGAAAGGGGAGGACGAGACGGATCTGAATATCACTTAAAGAGTTACTTGTAGATATCCAAAGCATCAGAATTTCAAAAAAACGTCGTTTAGTGCCTCAAAAATGCAGTTTAAGTTTTCAGTAGGTATATAACAATCGGTATTTTGTTTATAAATGTCGTTTGGTTTTTTTTTATAAACTCATTCTTTTTATAATATATATATATATATATATATAGATATATATATATAGAGAGAGAGAGAGAGAGAGATGAGCTACGGTGAGCCATGGAGTAAAACGTGTTTCTACTCCACGCCGTATTTTCATTTTGAAAGTCCAAATGACCGATCCGAACCGTTAGATGTGATCTCCATATTGAAATGTGCTTGGAGACCAAATTTTACATTTTTTGGAATTTTTTTACTATTTATTAAGCAATTTTGAAAATTGCTGTTTTGCTGTGAACAGTAAAAATTTCTGGACCATCGGATCAGTGATTTTCAAAATTGCTTAATAAATAGTAAAAAATTTCCAAAAAATGTAAAATTTGGTCTCCAAGCACATTTCAATATGGAGATCATGTTGAGTGGTTCGGATCGGTCGTTTGGATTTTTAAAATAAAAATATAGTGCCATAGAGCACCAACTCATTTTACTCCATGGCTCACCGTAGCCCATCTCATATATATATATATATATATATATATATAGCCATGGAGTAAAACGTGTTTATACTCCATGCCGTATTTTTATTTTGAAAGTCCAAACGACCGATCCAAACCATTAGATGTGATCTCCATATTGAAATGTGCTTGGAGACCAAATTTTACTTTTTTTGGAATTTTTTACTATTTATTAAGCAATTTTGAAAATTGCTATTTTTTTGTGAACAGTAAAAAAACAGTACAAATTTCTGGACAATCGGATCAGCGATTTTCAAAATTGCTTAATAAATAGTAAAAAATTCCAAAAAATGTAAAATTTGGTCTCCAAGCACATTTCAGTATGGAGATCATGTTGAGCGGTTCAGATCGGTCGTTTGGATTTTTAAAATAAAAATATAGTGCCATGGAGCACCAATTCATTTTACTCCACAACTCACCATAGCCCATCTCTCTCTATATATAATATAATATATGTATATGTATATATTAAAATTGCTTAATAAATAGTAAAAAAAAAATCCAAAAAATGTAAATTTTGGTCTCCAAGCACATTTTAATATGGAGATCATGTTGAGCGGTTCGGATCAATCGTTTGAATTTTTAAAATAAAAATATAGTGCTATGGAACACCAACTCATTTTACTCCACAGCTCACCATAGCCCATATATATATATATATATAATATAATATAATATATGTATATGTCTATATAATATAATACATGTATATTCATGTATATATATGTATATATAATATGGATTTGGCTACGGTGCTATGGGTTGCATAGAGGGCTACGGTGCTACGGCTCAATATTCGAGTTTTCAAAATCCTAACGGTCGATCCGAACCGTTCATCTTGTTATCCATATTAATATGTGTTTGGAGACCAAATTTTACATTTTTTGGAAATTTTTTACTATTTTTTTAGATTTATTGAAAATCGTTGTTTTTTAGACAAATCTGGACCATAAAATTTGAAGGATAAGAGGTGGCAGTGGTGGAGTGGTGGAGTGGTGATCGGAGTTGCCGGGTGCTCCAGTTGTTGATATGATTTCCTTCTCTTTTTTGTGAAGTGATGCGATTAGATGGGAGAGAAATACGTCTCAGAATAGCAGTGAGGAATAGTGTACTAGGATGTTTTATTCTTGCTATAGAGAAAAAAAATAGAGAGGACAAATTTCGAGAATAATCAATTGATAATTTCTCTAGATGCAATGTACGATATAAATTCACATTAATTATATAATGCAAGTATATATATAGATTTTTGTTTCCCGATTGACAAATTAATTTGTCCTTCGTTATTGCATTGCATGTTCCAACTGTTTGATACAGCCACTATACTTGACACATCACCATAAGCTTATACCAAATTCAAATACTACATTGCAATTTTTATTTGATGCATGTATAACAAATTAACAATACAAAAAATAGTGTCATGTTATGAAATAATAACGGTAGACATTTCACCTTCTCCATCTCCTCCACTATCTATTAGATTTAATTTTTGTATTAACTCTCATGTTAATTATATGGCTTTTATTTGTTTTCTCTAGCCTATAAATATAAGTTTTGTAAGTGGTTGAAAGTGAAGATTGAGATTGAGATATAATATAGAAATAAGATTGAGCCTCTCTCCAATATTGTTTTGTTTTGTTTTATAATACGTTATCAGCATGAGTTTGCTCTAGTCAAGTTGCAACGCGATTTTCTCAAGAAAAAGGAAAAATAATATGATTGGAGACTCCAGAAGAGCTATGGTAAATATTAGAGATGAATGTCTCGTAGACAGTGGAACAACAAACACAATACTAAAAAGCAAGAAATATTTTTCTCTATTGTCTCCTTCAAAGACATATGTTAATACAATTTCTGGCATTAGTAATTTAATTGAGGGCTCCGGAAGAGCTTGTATCTTGTTACCTGAAGGAACAAAATTAATTATAATGATGCATTATACTCTAGTAAATCCAGAAGAAATTTACTAAGCTTTAAAGATATTTCGACGTAATGGTTATCATCTTCAAACTATGACTGAAAATAATATTGAGTATCTCCAAATTGCATCTATTGAATATGACCAGAAGATCATATTGGAAAAGCTGAAAGCTTTATCCTCTGGATTATATTATACGAACATAAACCCAATAGAATCAAATATGGTAAGTAACCAGAAGCTACTTGACAAAAAGATGTTTACTCTGTGGCATGACAGATTAGGTCATCCAGGTAACATTATAATGAGGAAAATAATTGAAAGTGCAAATGGGCATCCCCTAAAGGACCTGAAAATAATATTATCAAAAGATTTATCACGTGCAGCATGTTCTCTTGGAAAACTGATAATTAGGCCATCTAAAAATAAAATTGAAAATGAATCTCTTACATTTTTAGAAAGAATTTAAGGAGATATTTATGGGCCTATTTCTCCTCCATGTGGACCATTTAGATATTTTATGGTTTTAATTGATGCATCAACTCGATGGTCACATGTTTGCCTATTAGCCACAAGAAATGTTGCATTTGCTAGGCTATTAGCACAGATAATCCAATTGAGAGCAAATTTTCCGAATTATCAAATTAAGAGAATCCAGCTTGATAATGCAGGAGAATTTACATCTCAATCATTTAATGATTATTGTATGTCAATTGGGATTAAGGTAGAACATCCAGTGGCTCATGTACATACACAAAATGGTTTAGCTGAATCATTAATTAAAAGATTGCAACTGATTGCTAAACCATTACTTATGAAATGTAATCTACTATCTTCTGCATGGGGACATGCCATTTTACATGCTGCTGCACTTATTAGATTAAGACCAACTGCATATCATAAATTTTCTCCATTACAATTGGTCTTTGGAAGAGAACCAAACTTGTCCCATCTTAAAATTTTTGGTTGTGTTGTATATGTTCCAATTTCTCCACCACAACATACAAAAATGGGACTACAAAGAAGATTGGAAATTTATGTTGGTTTTAACTCTCCATCAATTATTAAATATTTAGAACCATTAACTGGAGATGTTTTTACAGCACATTTTTTTGACTGTCAATTTGATGAGACAATCTTTCCAATCTTAGGAGGAGAAAAAGAAAAGCTGGTAAAACAAGAAGTAACTTGGAATGCATCATCAATATCTTATCTTGATCCCCGAAGTGGTCAATGTGAATCGAAAGTTCAAAAGATTATACATTTGCAAAGAATAGCAAATGAGTTACCAGATGAATTTACAGATACAAAAAAAGTGACTAAATCACATGTACCAGCTTTAAATGCAACTGCTCAAATTGATGTAATCCCAGTAGAGGTTACTATACAGAGAAAACGTGGAAGACTAACTAGTTTCAAAGATAAAAATCCACGAAAAAAGAAAGAACAGAATAAAGCAGTCGGTGTAACTCCAGAAGAGGTTACTGATAAAATGCCAGAAGAGATTAATAAAATCCCAGAAGAGATTGATAAAATCCCAGAAGAGGTGGATGAAGTTCCAGAAGAAACTCAGGAACCTAGTGATTATGAGATCTCAATAAACTATGTACAGAATGGTACAATATGGAACCAAAATGAAACACATGTTGATGAAATTTTTGCATATGCTATAGCAATTGATGTGCTAAATGAGGAAGATTATGTGCCAAAAACTCTTGAAGAGTGTATGCACAGAAATCATTGGCCAAAATGGAAAGATGCCCTGAAGGCTGAATTAGATTCGCTTGAAAAGCACAATGTTTTTGGATCTATAGTCTTAACCCTCAAAGATGTTAACCCTGTAGGTTACAAGTGGGTATTTGCAATAAAAAAAAATGAGAAAAATGAAATTGTGAGATATAAAGCAAGGCTTGTGGCACAAGTGATAGACCTAAATTATATACACATTCGATCTAATTTTTATCACAAAATAACACCAAATATCTTGTATTTTGAATATAAAGTGAATAGAACACACATAGAATTAAGTTACTGTGTTTGCTTGGTTTTAACTTGCAGGAAATGAAGAAAATCGAAGAAAAATGCTTAGTGCGGACACACGGTTTGCGATATGGCTGCAATAAGTACTTAGATGAATTTCTGGACACGCGTCAATTTTAAAAAGGTATAATAAGCTATACATCAAAATCCGTGCGGATGCACGGATATCGACACAGCCGCACTCTGATAGCACAGGAAAAGTCCGAGCCTAGTGTGGACGCAATTGCACCCGCAGTGCGGATGCCAGTGCGGACGCACTGTAGCAGTCAGCAAAAAATGGAGTCCGAACTTAAAACGGCCATAACTTTTGACTCATAACTCCGATTAAGGCTTGTGACCACTTTTTGAAAAGCTAGCAAGAAGATCTACAACATGAGAAACTAAAAATTAAAATTTTTTCCAGTGCGGGTGAGACCATACGCAGTGCGACCCAGAGCACCCGCACTGGACCCGTAGAAAGCCAAAATTGTACGTTTTTGACATTTTTTTTTCTATTTTTGGCACACCAAGGACGCGTTTTGACAGCCAAATGTGGACAAGGCATCCTGGAAGACAATCCAAATATAACACCCACTAACTCCACTTCCTAGGCTCTTAATTAGGTATGATCCTTGGCTATAAAAGAGGAGGTTTATTACATCCACAAGGAATCCATCATTATCTCATTCTCTCTCTCCACACACACAATACTTAGCGATAAATTTTGAAGTAAGGAAAGCTTTCAAGCAAGGAGAAGAAGGGTTTCCTGAGCAAGATTCGGCAAGATAGAGGTTTTTGATTTGTTAAATGGTGTAATTACTTCTTTTATTTCATTTCTTCTTACTTTGCCAATTTTTTGTAATGGATCTCTCTAAGAGAGAGTAGTTCTCTCTCTAGGGGTTTAGGTCAATGCATGAACTTGTTTAATTCTATCTTATTCGGTTATTTGTTTTTATTATGATTGTTTTATGGGATTTGATTGTTAATTTTTGTGATTTAATAATTTGTGTTAATTACATAGTTAGTACTTGAATTGTAGTATCCCGTTTTGGATTTGAAAGAAACAAAATTGACTGTGATCAATAGGATAGTACCAAATTATGAATGCAAATACCCTAGGTTTAGATTAAGATTGTAACCAATTTAATCTAAGCCGGAACTATAGAAATTAAGGTTAGGGACTTGGTGAAGAACCTAACCGTGAAGTCAAACCCTAATTAGGACATCTCAAATCGAATCGGGTATTGGTATCATGAACTTAATTGTGAAGTACCAATATTTGAGGAGATGAGAGACTAACAAGAGCTCAATGAGTCTAGGTAGCTAGGGTGAGGGACCTAATCGAGAAGTCCGAATTACCTAGGCATGTTATTAATTTACGAAAGTAACCCTTAATAACATATTAGGTTAGAAACCTCGTCAAATCATACATGAATTCAAACAAATACCGAATAAATAGAGTTAGCAAGGGATTGTAGACCAAAGACCCCTAGATCTCTAAATCTTGAAAGTAAATCAATTCATTTCTTTTACTTTTATTTACAATTATTGTTTCAAATTCATTTCTTTTGGGTATTGAACCCAACCTTAGGAATCGTTAGAATACAACCCCCAATTTACTTTTATTGCACTTTACTTTATTTTATTTTCTGAAATTTATTACTAAAGTTTAAGCATAGTAATTAAACATACTCCCTGTGGATCGATACCCGACAATATACTACACGGTAGGATTGTATACTTGCAATCTGAACCAAAAGTGTATTTAGGGATAAAAAGATACATCTAGTTGTACTGAAGCTTTTTACCATACCCTTTGGACGTATCAACAAGGTTTTACACAAATACCAGAGGTTGATTATGAAGAAACATATTCACCTGTAGTTGATGCAATAACTCTTAGATTTTTAATCATCCTCACAATAACTGAAAACCTTCAAATGCGCCTCATGAATGTAGTCACAGCTTATTTATATGGATCACTTGATAATGATATCTATATGAAAGTCCCTGAAGGATTAAAAATGCCTGAAACATTGAAATCAAAACCTCGAGAAATGTATTATATTATTGCAGTATATGTTGATGATTTAAATATCATTGGGTCTTCTAGAGAGATCGAAAAGACTGCAAAATTATTAAAGAAAGAATTTGAAATGAAAGATCTTTGGTATAACAAAATTATGTCTCGGCCTGCAGATCGAGCATTTGTATAATGGTATTTTTGTCCATCAATCAAATTATATCTATAAGATGTTGAAACGTTTTAATATGGACAAAGCTCATCCTTTGAGTACACCAATGGTTGTCCGATCACTTGATATAAAAATGGATCCTTACCGTCCCTGAGAAAAGAATGAAAAAGTTATTGGTCCAAAAGTACCATACTTAAGTTGTATTGGGGCTTTGATGTATCTTGCTAATAATACGAGACCTGATATTGCTTTTTCTATAAATGTACTAGCAAGATATAGTTCTAATCCAACACGCCGACATTGGAACGGAATTAAACATGTATTTCGTTACCTTTGCGGGACACATGATATGGGACTATTTTATCAAAAAGATACAAAGTCCAAATTAGTTGGGTATGCAGATGCATGATATCTATCAGATCCGCATAAAGCCCGTGTTAGTGTAATAATCTAGAAGTCAATAATACGATAATTTCTCATAAAGCTTTGTTTATGAATTGGATGTTTAATTATATATCATTTTGTTGCCTTGAGTATTATTGTATTATGGATCATTTTGAGTTCATGACTGGAATTGTGAAACTCCATAATTAAGATGATATATACTCTTAAGAAGTCACTAACCGAGGTAATTAGCAGGAACACTAATTAACCGTTACTAGGTTAGTATGTGGATTAAATGATGGTCAAGTTTTACATACCATAGACAAGGAGTTGTCATTTTAATCACATAGATATATGTTCCAGGAACATGATATCTGACAGACCCCGAATGAAACATTATACGGAATTGTGTTCGTGTCATTAATGCTTTCATTCAATGTTAAGTTCTAAAGTATGAGGTATTCATTTTTCCTACATAAGAGATGTATCTGTGACTGTTACCTAACGCTATCTGTAAAAAGTAGCTATAACGGTAGCTCTTCGGCATACATAACTTATGCTGAGGAAGTAATGGTTTACCAAAAGTACTATTGTCCCTCGTATTTTGTACGAGCTATAGCATCACTGGGCCCCTTGGTAGAGTTAGATTATCTGCATGTGGTATAATTACAAGAGTAATTATATTTGATAATCTGCTCAAGATCAAGAAAAGATTAAGTTAGCAAGGATGACACACATCTACCTTGAAACTTATATGATAGCTATGTGACAAAAGAACTGACACAAGTAAATTATTTACTGGATCGTGATATTGTACTGTACAGCATCATCTGTGTAATTGGATGGTCATGATGCGTTTTTCCAGATGCCTCTCATGATTATAGAAGTTAAAACAGTTTTAATTCTATTTACCAACATAACACATATCCTATTGGGTCACACCATATAGGAGTTAATCGGAGAATCTTATTGTGATTGATTATAAATTGGTTATGATCAATAGTAAGATGGTTATAATTAATTATACGTGTTATAATTAAATTATAAATGTCATATAAGATGACAAGCAAAAATAACGGTTAATTTATAAACGTACACGGTACGTTGTATAAAAGTTACCGAAACAACAACCGCAAGAAATATAATTGTTCAGAATAATTATATGGATATTGATTTCGGCCAAGGGCATTTTTGTCTTTTCACGTGTCATCCTTATCCGCATGACACGTCATCAGTCTTATCCAGATGACACGTCATCATCCTTATCCACCCGAGGGTATTTCAGTCTTTTGGCAACCGACCCTAAATCCTATAAATAGGGGTGGAGGGGCAGAGAGAAAAACAACTAATTCACTCGTATCGTTTCGTGTCGAATCGAATCGATATTTTCTCTCTTTCTCGGTTTCTCTCTCAAATAGTGTTTCGGTTGAGAAAAGAAAATTATATGTAGTTGACGTATAATCTTGCGGGTTGTTGTGAAGTATATTTACGGGATTAGTGAATAGTTTTTTCTCGAATTTTGTGATATTTCAGTTTTGCTTATTTGTGAAACTGAGTAATTGAAAATTCGTGTTTACGGGTTTTTGTCTTTTCCCTGTGAATAGTGTTTTTGCATAATTCCGCAGTTCACGGTATTTCTGGAAAAAGAAATAAACCGCTCTCTGGTTAGTCCTGGTGGATAACCTATAGAGGCACCATACGTTTGGTGCTCCGAGGAGAATCATTCCCGTGATGTAGCTCTACTCGCTCGGTCTGCATTCCAACTGTGATTTGGAAACAAAGTATAAATATGTTTTATTAATATATTTAATTGGTAAGTAGATTAAAGTTTTAGAAAGCAATCATGGAGTAGATCAATAAAATGATTAAATTGGGTTTTGATGCCAAAGGAATACTGAAGGTGGACCGCCTTGAAAAGTTTCCTGACATACCCCGTTTAATCCTTGGCTTAAGTTAGAAGTAAAATTTTTGTTTTGCGTTCTTTTCGCAGCTTAAGCCTAAACGGGTTTTGGTTACCCTGAAACCCAACAGCCCGATCACAATCCGGATATGTGTTTACATATGGCGATACTATAATTTCATGGCGATCAACAAAACAGAAACTGACGGCAACATCATCAAATCATGCCAAATTAATTGCTCTATACGATGCTGGTCGAGAATGTGTCTGGTTAAGATCAATGATCCAACACATCCAGGAGGAATGTGGACTCGAGTCAATCAAAGGAAGCCCGATAGTACTATATGAAGATAATGCAGCATGTATTGCTCAAATTAAAGAATGATATATTAAAGGTGACAGAACTAAGCACATCTCGCCAAAATTCTTCTCAACTCATGATCTACAAAAGGATGGCTTGATAGATGTTTGTCAAATCAGATCAAGCGACAATTTGGCAGATCTATTCACAAAATCATTGCCAAGAAAAGTTTTTGAGTAACTTTCACAGAAGATCGGCATCAGTCACTTAAAAGATATATATTAAAATGAGAGGGAGTATTATACACGCTGCACTCTTTTTCCCTTCACTAAGTTTTGTCCCACTGGGTTTTCTTAGTAAGGTTTTTAATGAGGTAGCATAACTGATTCAGAAATATCAGTTAATTCAAATTGGTCCTGAAGTACCAAATTAATATTTGTCATGCAGTATAATATTAATAGTTTATAATATAAGGTAAAATATCTAAAGGGAGGTGTTATGAAATAATAACGGTAGACATTTCACCTTCTCCACCTCCTCCACTTTCTATTAGATTTAATTTCTGCATTAACTCTCATGTTAATTGTATGACTTTTTATTTGCTTTCTCTAGCCTATAAATATAAGTTTTGTAAGTGGGTAAAAGTGAAGATTGAGATTGAAATATAATATAGAAATAAGATTGAGCATCTTTCCAATATTGTTTTGTTTTATAATATGTCACTTTTTATTACCAAATAAGAATTTAATCATGCATGTCATGTGACTCAGCTTTTGAGCACGAGTTGTATGTGCTAACTTGTAACTTGTAACATTATTTTTTTTTCTTTTTCGAATAGAAAATTAATTAAACAAGTTTGTGTCAATTTTCTTCAAATGAAGCACACTTAATAATTTATGATGTTCAATATGTTCACCAAGGTCAAAGACCATTTATATCTTGTTTGGACATTAGCAAAAAAAAAAAAAAAAAAAAAAACGGAAGAGGATGAGGCACAAAAAAAATTCAAAAACTAATTTTGTTTAGTTGAATACATAATAAAAAGATAGAATTTGTTGAAGTTGCTTGATTAAACTGCTCTAATTTTCCTTCCTTGTTTTTAATTCTTTTTTTTTTCCCCCCCTTCACCTCTCGTGAACGATGGAAAGTATTAAAAAAAAAATCAATGAATTGCATCTTTATATTAAAATAAAAGAAATAGCTATTCTCGTGAACGAGGGATTTGGGTACTTTTTAGGAAACCAAAAATAACTCTAATAAATTTTGGGAGTCAATAAAAGAAAAGCATGGGCTGTATATTCTCCTGATATTTCAATTTTGAAAGAGAGAAAAAATAAGAAAGGAAGATGGTGTTGAACAGAATTATATTGGTAATGGTAATGGTAATGGTAATGCATGCGGAGATCAATGTCAATGGGGCGCCGGTTGAAGCACAAGTGAAGCAATTTCCTGGTTTTCATGGCCACCTTCTTTCCAAACATTACGCCGGGTACGTAGGCTAACATTCAATATTTAATTTGCAAATAAAATATATAGATAGTATGAAATTGTTCGAGAATAATCAATATTTATTCCTCCTCCATTAAAAATCCTTCAAAACCAGTGATGGGTCCACGGCGAACTTGAATTCGGATTGATCCGGATTCTGATCCGACGGTCCAGATCCGAGTTTGGATTAGGGTTACGCTTGCTGCTATGTTCACGCGGCACGTGCTCAGAATCAGATTAGAGAAACAAATTTATGGATCGGTTACGACATTCGGCCCAGAGGCCTTCCTTATTAAAGGAGGAAGGCCTCTAGTTTAATTATGTCCATTGGCCCGCTCAATAATTCATTCCTTCATTCATTCATTGGTCAATGACTCAATGGTCATGCCATTTTTCTAAATTCATTCATTGGTCAATAATTTCCTTTATTGTTTCCTGTGAATAAAAAAATAATAAATATTTTTGAATTATATATGCAGGTACATAACAGTAGGTAGTGAATTGAATAAGCGGCACCTTCATTACCATTTTGTGGCTTCAGAGAGAAACCCTATCAAAGATCCTGTTACTTTTTTCATAAATGGAGGCCCTGGATGCAGTGCATATGCTGCAATAATTCACAATATTGGTTGGTTAGCTAGTCTACTACTTAATTATATATTGATTTTATTATACAATTAATATAATATGCATGCATGTTAGTGTTAGATATACATATAATTAATAGATGAAACTGTTTAGGTCCATTCAAGATAGATGAAACTGTTTTTCGGGTAAAGGATCCGATAAGGGTTAAGCGACATCCATACTCATGGAGTCAGGTTTCTAGTTTACTTTTTGTGGATTCTCCAGTGGGAGCAGGCTATTCCTATGCTGACAATGAACAAGATTATGTGTCAGACGATTCTATTACGGTTGCAGATTTGTATGCTTTTCTAAACAAGGTTTCAAATTTCAACTCATCTTACCTACCTACAATATCTCAAACAAAAATAACTTATGTAATTTCATACTGGGTTGTACGTTTGACAATATTCAAGTTACAATTTGTCAATTTCTTAGTGGTTCTCCGAGTATTCAGAGTTCATTTCAAACCCTTTCTACATAGCTGGAAGTTCTTATAGTGGAGTGTATGTACCACTACTCGCACAAGAGATAGTCAATGGTATGGTATATATATACTAGTACTGTACTGTATGATTTTACTTTCCAATTACTTCTTTTCAAACTTGTAATTTTCTTGCATGGGTGAAAGATTTTTCTAAATTGTATTGTTCAGGGAATGAAGGAAACTATGGAGTTTACATAAACTTAAAGGTACTAAATCATTTGACTTAATCAAATTAAGTCATCCTATCATATTTTCATTCGAAATTAAAAAAAAAATTGTAATATCACAGCAAAAAGGTTCATGTTCGCTGAAATTAGTGTTTGCATGGTGGTTTAGAGGTGAGAAGTAGGTCATAATAGGCCCCATATGATCGATTAATCTTCTTAATAATTAAGATATGTATATTTCTTAAACTAATGAAAGAGTAAAAAGAAAAGTGTGATTTTTATTTTATTTTGTGATCAGGGGTACTCTCTAGGCAATGGAGCAATCGATATCCATTTTGAGAACAATTATGTTGTGCCATTTGCATACAGAATGGGATTCATATCAGATGAACAGTACAATGTACTCTCAGACTTTTTTAATTTAATAAAAGTATATATATTGGATGGGAATCGGATGCCAATATGCCATTGCCTTGAACAGGAGGGAGGAACTGAACATTAATTATATTAATTGTTTTTAAATGACTGTGCTGTGTGTATGTAGGATTTGGCTAGATCATGCGGCGGCTTATATTGGAACAATGAAGACCCAGATTGCAAAAGGAATATGGAGATTTTTCGCGGGGTAAGTACGTACGTAGTTGATCTCGTATATATAATATAATATAATATAATATAATATAATATAATATGTGTGTGGAAATTAAAAGAGGAATTTTAGTAAATTAATTATGTGAACTGTGTATGCTATATATCTGTAAATGCAGTTGATTAAAGGAATTTACGAATATCATGTACTTTGTTTGCCATGTCACTTTAAAATGGGGCTTACAATGGAAGATAGTATTGAGAGCCAGCTTCATGGAGAATCAGAGTACGACATGTACTGTCATGTAAGTTACCATGCATGCAATTTCTTTCTTTCTTTCTTTCTTTCTGTCATGGGCTTACAATATAATTAATGCTGATTTAATTAATTAATTAATTTGTATTAATTTAATGCCTTCATGCAGGACTATGAAGTAAATCCACGTAGGCTCTTTGATAGTAGAACAGCACGGGAATTGTTACATGCAATGCCGGTAATATATATATTAGTTTTAATTAGCAGCTCTAAATTAATTAAGAAGAATTTGAATAGAATGAATTTTAATTAATTGTTTTTGTAGGCAGAAATAAGTGGAGCATTTGAGCGATGCTCGAAGAGAATAAAATATAGGAGAAACATTTTGAATTTAACTCCTTACCATCTCAACCTCACATCAAAAGGATACAGAACCTTCTTTTACAAGTAAGTAATTAGAATAATTAATGAAGATATCTTATAATAAAAATATAATATAATATAATATAATATAATATAATATAATGCATATATGCAGCGGAGATCATGACATGAGGATGCCATATATAGCGACGCTTGAGTGGATCAAATCATTGAATTACAGTCAAATTGAGAAATGGCATCCATGGTTTGTGGGAGATCAAATAGCTGGGTACGTATATACGTACGTGCATGCCCTTCTATATATATATATTCATTTCTTAATTAATTAATTCCTATCCTATCTCAAATTAATTTAGATATGCTGTACGGTTCACAAACAACCTTCTATTTGCTACATTACGGGTAAGATCGAATAATTAATTTTAAAATATAAATAGGTTTTCATTTTACCTAAATAAATATTAATTAATTGTTCGTATATAATTTAATTTATAGGGAGGTGGTCATACACCTTTTGAGTCTATGCCTCGTGAAACATTAGAAGCGTACCAACGCTGGATTGATGGTGCAGATTCGCTATGATCGATCGACAATTAATAATTAATATCTAATTAATCTAGATTGTAATAAGAAACATCAAGTGGAATTTCTGAAAATAAATAATTAAGAAAAGTTATCTCTCTCTGTCTCTCTATAAATTAATTTCACTATATATCTTTGAGCATGATACGACACGTGACTGTTGCATGCATGGTCTCCAGCCTCCTCGATCGATCGAGATTACTATATATTTTTATTTTACAATCAGTATCAGTAGTGTTCTCAACATTATAAAACATATTATTTATTTAACTCGTTATACCTACCTTTCTTTATTCCAAATGATCAGGATTTGTATTTACAAAGGAAGATAGATACATGATGAATTAATTAATTAAGTGATTGATGATGTAAATGGATTTTATTGATCACCGTCAGCGATGCAATGATAATGACATCCGCGGACGAATGAGACTGCTTCGATCCGAGGCCAGGCGAGGCAAGGCGATATGCGTGCGTGCGTGCGTGCGGATTCTGAATTTCTGATCAGATCTAGGGGTAGTAGTAGTACAGACAGCAAAACTAAATTAAATTAAATTAAATTGTGATCGTTCGTTCATTTTATATTTCGAATGGTGCAGATTAAATCATCAATTGAACTGAACTCTCTTTCTTTCTGTTTGATCTCCAATTCTCCATGCTAAAAAGGGTATAATAGTCCTTTGTTTAAAAATACATATTCCCTTCGTCTTTCTTCTCCTCCCGCTGCTGCAAAACCCTACCTACCAAAACCAAAACCAAAACCAAAACCAAAACCAAAAGGAGTTGGAGTTCCGTCGGGGATAGGACTTAGGAGGGGTGGCGGCTATATTTTTTTTTTTCTATTCTATTCTATTCAAGTACTGATAGAAGAAGAAGAAGAAGAGAGACTCTTTGATTGAAGAGGATGGCGAGCTAGAGGTTCAACTAGGATAGTCTCAAACCTTAATCGGAGCTTTACCTATCAGGTATTGTTTCTTGCACCTACTCTTCGAATTCGAATTGGAATTTTTGTACCAGTTCTGTATATTGTACGCTCTTTCTTTGTCTCAGTACCATACAACGTAACATTTTTCAGGTCACTACTGTAGACGTCCCGTAATTGTATTCAGCTGCATGCATATTTTACTGGTTTTCGAAATTGGTCAATTTTAGGAGGGTAAATTTGTCAATTTTATTTCTAAAATGATTAAATCATAGGATAAATAAATCAAAGGGGGTAGAAAAAGAATTTTAAGTTTTTATGGGTATATTGGATATTATGGTGTTTTCATTTTTCAGAGATAATCAGACTATCAGATGGCGGACAGTGCCTCGCCGGATTGGATCAGTGGAGAGATAGAGAGGTTAAAATTGGACAAGGAGCAGTTGGAGAACCGAATCAGCGCCCTTCAGTCGCAGCTTCACACTACCACTACCAGTACCAGTACCACCTCTTCTTCTATCACTCCATTTTGTGTGAATAATGGTTCCTCACCTAACGCCGCATTGAGCGCTCAGATGATTTACCGATATAGCCGCCAACTCCTCCTCCCCGATTTTGGAGTACAAGGTAATTAGGTTACTTCTTATCGTCTTTTCCTTTTCCTTTCCTTTCCTTTCCTTTCTTTTCCCTTTCCCTTTCCCTAATTATATATCTACTAATATAATCTAATAGGACAATGCAAGCTCTCTCAATCGAGGGTCTTGGTAATTGGAGCAGGTGGCCTTGGATCTCCTGTTGCCATGTATCTTGCGTCATGTGGGGTTGGTACGATTTTCGATTTTTTCCTTTCCTTTCCTTTCCTTTCCTTTCCTTTGCTATTATATTTGATCTCCCACTTGAAGCTGTAAACTCTATTAATACTACTACACAGGGAAAACATCGTAAGAGAGCAGACAGACAAATTCTTTCTGCTCTGCTCTGCTCCCCTCCCCTCCCCTCCTTCATATTTAAAGAGGCATAAATAAACGACATTGGTTGTTTTGCATGCACATGCACATGCATGTTGTTTTTGGTGTTCTTTGTGATATTAATGAAACTACCCCTCCTTTGTCCTGTATGCATCTTTTCTTGTAGCTAAAATAATACATAAGTCTCCTTTCTCTTTATTTTTGTCAATATTATAATTATTCCCTTGTTGATGTCTTCTTCATCTTAAGAGTTCATGATAGGTACAGCATTAATTGCAACCAATGAACATGTAGATCATTTTTATTATATCTAATTTTGTGTTTCTTTTCTTTTTTATAGGTTGCATAGGTATTGTTGATGGTGATACTGTTGAGCTCAATAACCTACATCGTCAGGTTTGCCTTTTCGAATGTCATGTTAATAATTTTTCTTAGTCAACTTCTTTCTTCGCAATGCTACATCTAGTTACTCCCAGTTTTCTGCTGTTCTGGAACCCTACAGAGATATACAGAATAATTATTGTTTATCCAAAGTCAGAAAATAGCTGGAATTTTTTAGAAATATCTGTTGTAATGATAAACTTTTCAGCACATGTAAACCCCCCCTTCAATCAACTTTTCTACTTATAGAACTAACATGGAGTTCAAAAGTACCAAGTTTTCTATCGATTTACATATTTGTACTAGCCTGCAATACTTTGGATCTGTGGTCATGAATCATTAGTTAACCAAACCTAAAAATTTAGCAGTATGTCAACTTTTAATCTGTTTATATACTGTTTAATTTTTTGGCCACTAGATATCGGTCATTAATAAGCTTAGCTAAACATTCTGCTTCACTCCTTTTGTTTTGTTAACTAAACATATATCCAAACCGTGTAGTTTTTAATTAAAATTTTAGTTTCATGAATCTTTTTTTTTAGATTATCCATACCGAAGCATACATTGGCAAACCAAAAGTTCAGTCAGCTGCTGCTGCTTGTCGTGCGTATGTACTTACCTTATTCCTCTTGGTTTCTATTTTTGATTTAGTAAATTGATTTGTAGTACATTGACATTTTGACTCTCTTACACAGGATTAACTCTTCTGTCAAGGTAGTAGAGCACCAGGAGTTGTTGCATCCATCAAATGCTCTCAAAATTGTGAATCAGTATCCTTTCAAAGTTTTAGTTTTCTTTCTTTCTATAGAGCAACATGCTTGTACATTTTTCCAAGACTAAGTAGAATGATCAAAGATATGATGTTGTTGTGGATGCAACTGACAATCTCCCAAGCCGATACATGATAAGTGACTGTTGTGTTGTGCTTCAAAAGGTACTAGTGTTTTGAGGTTGCAAATGAATTTATGATCATTTTTTCAGCATGCCTTTTTCTTTCTTTTTTTGTTCTTTCATGTCCATTTATTAGAATTTATGATCGTAATCACTGCACTTCAAAAGAATTAACATCCTTACTTTTCTTTTCAGCCTCTTGTGTCTGGTGCTGCTCTAGGCTTGGAAGGACAGGTGGGCGCTTTTGTCTTTTGTTAATAAATATATTAATGCCACTTAAACATATTTATATTCTTTATTCTTTAACTTGGTGTTTAAATGATATGACATGGATATGCAGTTGACAGTTTATAATCACAAGGGAAGCCCGTGCTACAGGTGTCTTTTCCCGACCCCACCACCATCTGCTGCTTGTCAGAGGTGCTCTGATAGTGGAGTCCTTGGTGTTGGTATGCCACTAATGCTTTGTTTAACTGAGTCTTCTACAAAGGCCATAAAAAGGATTTTTTTTTTTTTCTTGTCTTTAAAGTAGAACTGGTTCCTTTCACATTAAAAGTAAAGAGAATCATATTCAAGTACAAGCAAGTTGAACACTGTATAAATAGGGATGTGGTTCCACACCTAATAGGATTGCTGTAGCAAAAGGGAAGAAAAAAGGACGAATGAAAATTATAACAAGTTTTGACCAGTTTCTGTCCTCACATTGTGTTTGGGGCTTGGTAAAACCTAACACTAAAAACAGTTACAATTCTTTTTTCTAAGCAAAAGTGGTACAGTCATACCCCCCATATTTCCAATTAATCGAACATGGTTTGTTACACCCCTCCCAAGATACACAGAACCACAAAAGCAAAACAAACTAGAGCTGCAAACTGGTAAGAGCAGAAAAGGAACCCGAAACTCCCTTATAGAAAACATATGTCCTGTTTATACACACCAGATACCTGATATTGCAATTTCTAAATCAATTAAAATAATGCTACTGCTAATCGATGTTCTTATGAAGATTTGTTGGTCTTTTATACTATTATTAGTTGCTCAATCACAGTACGACACATTTTTCATGGTACAGTGCCTGGAGTGATAGGTTGCATGCAAGCTCTAGAGGCAATAAAAATAGCTGCTGATGTCGGTGAACCCCTTTCTGGGAGAATGCTTCTCTTTGATGCTCTTTCTGCCCGTATCAGGATTGTACGTCATTTCACTGTTAATTACTTTTCAGTTTCTACATTTGACTCATTGCCATCTTAACATATTTGTAGCAATTTTTTTATTACTTCATTCATTTGACATATGTGCTTGATTTGGTATGTTTGAAGGCTGCCCATCGTAATCAAGAAATTACCATATTGGATTTGTATTGAGGCCATTGTTCAGAATATTCTGATCGTGTGGAATAGTATTTATACCAGTTTTGTGCCAGATGACAACTGCTATTATCTTTCCATATTTGAGGCTGCTGAGGCTTAGGCCCATCTACATTTATGTCAAGCTAAATACAAATTCAAATTTTGATCACTCAAAACACAATTTTTTCAATTACCAGAACTGAACCCATTCAATTATGTAATCCTTGGTTAAGTAACAGCACCAAATTGTATAAATCTATCATAGTTGCACTTGATGCACTTATAGTTGAGGCTTCAGAGCATTGCTTGTTGTCACCTACAGGTAAAACTTCGGGGAAGGTCATCTGCATGCACTATATGTGGGGAAAATTCATCTTTCACCAAAGAGGAGTTTGAAAGATTTGATTATGAGAACTTCACTCAGTCTCCAATGTCAGATCGGGTAATCCCCTTGGCCTATTTGATCCGTAAATGCTATATTTTAAAGACTCAAGTATAATATCTCCTTAATAACTTCTGAAAAAGAAAAGTTCTAGTTAAGCTGGGTGAAGTGTCTTTGTTCATCTTTGCATTACTAAATTTGGAATTAAAAGAGTTTATATATGAAAAATTATTTGACCTATCTTAAAGCCTTAGTTTACTGAAAAGTTTCCAAACTAACCATATTCCTAATCCTATGACCAAATCTACTTTTTTTTTTGCAGACTCGTCCTAAGTTAAGTTTACTTCCTGAAAGTGCTCGAATCACAATTAAAGAATACAAAGAGGTGCTTGACAAGAGCGAGCGGCACACGCTACTGGATGTGAGGCCCGTGCACCAATTCAAGATAACTTCACTGCCTAATTCGGTGAACATCCCCCTTTCTGATTTGGAAAAGGAGCTACCAAAACTTGGCTCGATGTTGAGTGACTCTTCTTTGTACGTGATTTGCCGAAGAGGAAACACCTCACAGACAGCAGTGCAGCTTCTGCACCAAAAGGGTTTCTTCTCAGCCAAGGATATAATCGGGGGATTGGAGTCTTGGGCGCAGGAGATCGATCCCAAATTCCCCATTTATTAATCATTTTAAACAGGGAATGAAGACTAAAAATTTTATTTCTTTTTGCGAGTACAGGAAGGGCTTATTAGGCCCAGTTTTTTCATCTTTAAACTGCCTCAACCAGAGTTTGGTTTTGAGGTGGATCTCCTAGATGGGAGGCTGTGTTTGTTTATGACTAAACAATTCTTCGCGTGATTTTATAGTAGTCCTTTGTCGCTCTTCTGTCAAGACCTAGTGCTAGTGGTTCTCGAATGAGCTTGTTTTATAGTCCTTTTACTGTCTATTTTATATCTTGGTGCTTTTTGTTAAGCATAACCCCGTCAAACAAAGGTACTTTTACTGCTAAATTGGAAATTGGAAATGAAAGTGTTTTGAATTGACCTCTTTGGATACTGATACCCAAACAAACAAATTAATTTTAAATGAATAATTCTTGAGAATTAACAAATGAGTTGCATCTTTCGGCCTTGGGTTTGGGTATGATCATTACGTACGTTAAGCTTTTTTCCTTGTTAGTGTTAATCATCCAAGTTAAATAACCTCACAGAAGGAAATAACAAGGGTAAAGAGAGCATTTCATGTTTAAGTCTGCTCATCAATCATGCATATCAATTTTACAACAAGTTCAATGCCTCAGCTCGGCTACAAAAGACAGCTATATCAAACAAGAAGAAATTAGCACTTCTCACAGCAATGAAGCCTAGTGTGTTTTTTGCTGGCCGCATTTCAGTCACGAGCAGCGAGTCACGACGCACATTTTAATCAAACTGCCATGAACACGACCCAACCTGCCTGAAATTAGACATGATCCAAAACTGGATGATTTGAAACCCTACCCGACTCAAACAATATCCAAAATCAACCTGGCCTGAACCGTTCAATTGCAAAATAGATGCTCTCAGTAAAACTAAATTTAAATGAAAACAAACTACTTTTGCAGAAGGGAAAAAAAAAATTAAACTATATGTTTGATAGCAACCAATCTAAAGCTGATATTACCCAACTTGACAAAGATCAATGTACACTATAATGAAACTATAGAGAACCTTGTCCCTTTTTTACATAAAAAAAAAAAAAAAAAAAAAAAAAAAAAAAACATATATATTTAATCAAGGATTCTCCAGACAAAATACTAAAGGAGAAATGAAAAACGTTCTCTCATCAAGGATGAATACCAATACCTAGAACCTGTCAGGTCAGTTCCCTGTGTAGTTTGCTAAACCATCTGGATTCAATTGCCTTAGTAATTCTAAATAAGATTCAAACGGCATATTTTGAAGTGTATTTAAGTTTGATGTACCCATGCAAGCCTCTCCAATTGCATGGCTGAAGCTGTCTTGTATGGGTTCGAGTAAGTTGGTCACACTTTGTGGTTGCATTGTCACCTGTGTACTTGATGTGTTAGCATGTGGGTCACTGTCCCCTGGTCCTTTGAAATTAGAGCTATTGTTGATATTTGAAACAGGCACTTCATGGTTGTGCTTTCCTTCATATGTTGTAATTACGGATTTGAGATCATGTGGGGCCCGTTCAACGTGCTTTCTGACAGGACAGCCAGGGCTAGTGCACTTGTAATAACTCCTGTCACATCAATACAACAACAATTGTCCTAGTATGTTAGACTGAAACTATCAAATATTGTAATTTAATTGTAAGAGGTCGCATTGAGAAAATACAGGTTCACTTCATATATTTTGCACCGGTATGTTAATGACCAGTATGTACCAAAAACATGCTCTGGCTATTTACAACTTATTATGAGTAAAAAACGATACAAAATAAGAAATCAATAACAAAACAACATAAAAAGTTAAAAAAACATGTGAAAATATGTTATATTTCCAAAAATCTTAAATAAGCATGACAATGAATGAAAAAAAGAGAACAAATACCAAGGACATTGGTCCTTTCTACAGCAAGAATCCAAATCAGACAAACCTAAGTAGAGCAGGCAAATTTTCACCTGACTGAATTAGTAACCCTACCAACCCAAACCCAATCAAACTAGCATTTAGACAGACCTATACCAACTAGAGTCACTAGACCCAGAACTATGCTAATCTGAACCCAAAGAACCACAAACATGGTGGACCCAAAACCCCAACACACCACAATTGAAACCTGACTAAAAACCTACCATACTACCCAGAAACTACAATATGATCCGACCTATTAAGGCTCGACAACAGGCTTCAAATCAATTTTATTGGGACGATAAGCTGAAATGGCCAGTACTCAACTGGAGGCCCACATCAAATAAATATTATATATCTAAAATCAGGTTGTGGTCACATTCCTTTTTTGTGACCTTATTGACCAAAACCTGGAAGGACATAACCTTGATACAAAATATCGTGACCCTAGAATGGCCATGACCCAAATGCCCGAGGCCCAAAATCAACCCAAATAAGAATAGCCCTCACCAGAACCTGACCTAACCTACCTGTTGCCACCTCTATGCATAATTTATTCAGTCGGATCGGGTTGAGGTTAAATCCAACCTGTTAAAATCCTAAGAAATATACTCTTACAGTCTGATATGCATTATTTTGAATAATAAGATGAGTAAAGCTAGCGTGTGACATGCTCACCAAGAAAGTTTGGTGAGCATAACTCCAAAAGTATATCGGATCGATGTCAAATGTCAAATCCAAACCGTTGAAATCCATGTACTTCATGAGTGATGCATATACATGCAAAATTTTGAAAGTTTCGAGTTTATTTGCTCCACGGTCAAGTGGTCAAAGAAATAATAAAAATTGAATATATAAAATAACTTATAATAAAATGTTCATTTCTTTGACCACTTGACCGTGTAGCAAATAAACTCGAAACTTTCAAAATTTTGCATATATATGCATCACTCATGAAGTACATGGATTTCAACGGTTTGGATTTGACATTTGACGTCGATCCGATATACTTTTGGAGTTATGCTCACCAAACTTTCTTGGTGAGCATGTCACATGCTAGCTTTACTCTAATAAGATTGCCTGGCCAAAGTTGCAATCGTTGGATCAATTTACCTTGGATTTGGATTTCCCTTGACTATTTTCTGGCCATATTTACGCCATCTATATCCATCATCTAAGAGGTCAATTTCACTGATTGTTTGAACGACAACTCTCGGTTCTCGAGCTGCATGAGAGGCTGGTAGAGCATCTATGAGATAGTCTTCATTTTTCCTGTAAATGACCATTAATACTGACATTATAGTGAATTACTGGTTAAAGGGGAATTTGATGAGGCATCTTAATCAATATAGGATATAAGTAATTGTCTCCTTTATAATCAAAGTATGAATACAATACATTTCTTTACCTTCTTTTCAATTCTCTCTGACCATCTTCATCTTTATCATTATCATTATCACAGATAAGGTTTCTTTGCATTAGTACATCATCAAGATTACCACAGGAGACACTGTCTCCAAGTCCAAGGGTACTTGACTCTTTTCCAGTGACAGTGACAGACTTATGATCAGAAATTTCAGTAATAACAGATGCTGAAGAAGTAACCTCGAAATAGTTAATTGTTGAATCTCCACGTCTTTTCCCTATATAGGTTTTTTGGTTACAAGTTTTTGAAGCCCCAGGTTGTGGCAATGGATGATCATGATTTCCTTTGTAAACAAGGTCAGTAATTTGACCGTGGGCTGATTGTTCAACCATCTTCTTAACATTGCAATTTGGATAGGTGCATTTATAGTAATTTCTTGGAAACTCACAGCCCTTGACATGTTTCTGGCCATATTTTCTCCAGTTGTAGCCATCCTCCAGTGAGTTGTTTGTTGAAGTTAAAGTTGAAGTTGATTGATGTTTTTCTTCTCCTTTTTCAGATGGTTTGTCACACGATTCTTCGTCTACCTTCTCTAAACTAGGTTCAGGTTCAGGTTGTACTGAATCTAAATTGCTACTTGCCTCTGGAAGATATTGATGGCTACATGATCCAATTAAAGATACGGCATGATCAGCTGGGCTATCTAATGGCACCTGAAAAAGAACGGAAGGAAGCCATTAGGAATAGCCTCCTGAGTTTGATTTTTTTTAATCTATCTTCCAGATCAGATCCACACTTTACCAATTTGATTTTTAATCTATTGCAAATTAAAAAACTGAAGAAAGAGGAGTAGAATAAAAAACTCCACCTGAAGAAGAAGAACAGGAGAATCGAGAAGAGCAGCTGGGCTGAGGCCAGGAGGTATAACGAGACAGGGCGACCTCATGGCAGTTGGCGGAGAAGATAAACCATTACCATTACCATTGGTACGGAATCGAGCAGTAGTAGTAACCCTGGGACGCTCCAGGCCGCGCCACGCGGCTCTCCTCTCAGCTATGCTCTTGCTCTTGCTCTTGCTCATGGTCGCCTCTTTCTTACCATCCTCCATTTTACTTTCTTTCTTTCTTTCTTTATTTCAAGAGCTTCAACTTCAAGCCTAAACCCTCGCCTGAGAGAGAGAGAGAGAGAGAGAGAGAGTCTCTTCGTCTCTTCTCTTAGTTTTAATTTCCAATTTCCAATTTCCAATTTCCTTTCAAGACTAGGTCGGAACTCGGAAGCCGTTTTGCTTTTCTTTTTCTTTTTTTTTCTAGAATTCAATTCAATGAACATCCCATCCCTTCCCGTAGAAATTCTGGTTAAATGTTAAAGTTAGAAAAATATAATTTTACCAAATTAAAAAAAGTACTATTTTTAATTTTATGTGGTGAATTGCAGAATTGGATGCCAAATACAAGGAACATATATATATTATATATATAAATAAATAAAGGTGGTGAATTGCAGTGCAGTGCAGTGCAGTGGCGGGGGGAGAGAGAGACTCATTCTTTGTTTTTTTTTTTTGAAATTCGAGCCCTTTCAGTTATTACTTTGACCCAAAGCAAACCAAACCTCCGCCTGCCTTCAGTCCACACTCAACAATATATATTTTACCTTCACTGAAATCCTCGGGACCGTCCGATCAGAATTCGGATTGATTGATTCTGTATGAATTTAAATGCACGGATTCCTTTAATATTCAGAGCAGAGCAGATCATATCAGATCGGACGGTCTGTATCCAAACACAAAATTCGACTTATCGTAGGGGTTCCCAATTCTATTTCACCCTCAAATGCTTTTGCAAAATTATGTCTTACATTTTATAATTATTTGCTAAGTTTCACTGCGTACAACCGGCATTTGCCACACTGTATTATAAAGTCTCAACCACGAATTATGTCTTTATTTTCTTTAAACATTTTTTTTGTCTTCATTATTTCTACTTTCATTTTCAAAACATTAATAACTCAAAATTTAAATCATAAATATCAAAATAAAATCGTTATATGTGATCTATATTTTTTTCTCATGCGCTCATAAGAAATTATCAAATTTCGATTTGAACTTTATATGAATCAATAAGTTGAAAATCAATGTTTATAAATTATTCACATTAGTACGTTTTTACAAGCTGACAACTAAAACAAAGTTGAAATGTCATTATTTTTTTATACTTGCATAGATAAAATATTGTAGATCATATCCAACAATTTTATTTTCATTTTAAGTTTTAAATTTTGAGTTATTAAAGTTTTTGGAAAGAGAGGCACAAGGGAGACACAAAAAATTGAATATTGAATAAGTTGTAATGCGCACAGTGACTGACTGAATTATTCTTGTCACTGTACCATCTTCTCTTGTCTTAATTAATTACAAGTTGGGGCCAGTGGCCTAATTACTTCAATCCTAATCTTATAGCACAACAGGGCTGAGATAACAAAGGACTTGAGGAAAAATAGCTAGGCAACCACAAAACAATAGGGCCAAAAATAATTTTAAATTGCATTTGTTTTAATTTGAGCATCTTATACTTTTGTAAGTTTCAAAATATAATTAGTGGGGTTTACCTTTGAAAGTTTCAAACAAAATATTTATGTAACTACATATGGGCTTTGGAGTTTGGATGCCATGTGGGCATGCCATAACTAGGTTGCATGAAAAAAGGAGATGGACAGAAGCTCAATAAATTAAGTAGCATACACGGGAATAAAGAGCTTACAGATTTCCTAGTCAGAGACAGAGGAGCAACGATTGACAGTTCATTTAAATACATCTGTACATATTTTCTGTACTCGTTATTCAGCTATATATGTATATATCCGACTATCCGTCAAGGTTTTTAAATTAAATCTTTTTCTTTATTTTAGAAAAAGATAATTCATGTCATCAATAAAACCAATAAATATTCGAAAGACCCTCTTAGCCAACGTGATATGCGTTTTTACATCGGATCAAGAAAGGAAATCCATTATAGGAATATAGATTCAATTGGTCGATTTATTGGTTTAGCAGGAAGAATCATACCTAGACGAGTTATTAAATTAACCTTGAGACACCAACGATTAATGACTAATGCTATAAAAAAAGCTCGTTTTTTAGCTTTATTACCTTTTATTGAAAATGAACTACATTTTAAGAAAAAATGGCGCGATATCTTAGACCGTCGTAAAAAAAAAAAAGACAAAAAGAAAAACAGAAATAAAAGAAGATCAATTCCGAGAGTTCCGAAAGGAGGAACCAAACCAGGGACTAGTCCTTTTAAAAACGAAGGATTCAAAACGAATCCTAAAACGGAGAGTTCCTCCTCTCGGAACCGAACCAGGGACTAGTCCTTTTAATCCTTTAAAAAATAAATTCAAGAACTACTCATCATAAAACGATAAATCCATAAGCCTATTTTCCAATTCATTCAAAACCTCAAATTAGAACTCAAGTTAAAATATTTTGTTTGAAAAAGCTTAGAAATCAGATTGAATTCTTAATGTTATAAATAAAAAAAGGAAAAAAATCTTCTTGAAATATTTTCGTATTAATTTTTATCTGAATTTTTTTCTTCTATATCTTCCCCGATCTTCCCGGGGTTCATTCCCCGGGGAATCCTGTTTTAATCATTACTAATAAATTATTTGAGTATCTCTTCATAAACGTTATTAGATTTAAATATTTTATTAGAAATCTTACAAAAACCAATCTTATTTGATATAGATATTTGTGCGAGTATTTTACGATTAAGAAAAGATTGCTTCTTATACAGATTGTGGATAAACTTACAATAACTATCAAATTTTTGGTTTTCACGAGTTACTGCATTTATTCTAGTGATCCACAAACGACGAAAATACCTCTTTTTATTGCCTCTATCTCGATGAGAGTAAAACAAACCTCTCATTTTCTGTTGAATAATCATTCGAGTATGTCTTGAATGAGCTCCTCTAAAACCTGATACAAGGGAACGATTTTTTTTTCGACGTCTTCGAGCAATATATCCTCGCCTTACTCTGGCCATAGAATAAAATTCTATTTTATTGAATAAAATAACTAATAGATTGGATTTCTTTTCTTTTAGTTATTCTTTTATCCGTCTAGGGTCAATCAATAACAAAACGCATTATTCCAATATATCAAATATCGATTCCAATGGCTTTTGCTACTAGAACCTTCCCAACCACGATTCTTACTTTTCTTCCCATTCTTTAATAAAGAATTCAATATTGATTCCAAAAAAAGAGTGAGTTCTATCGTTTCTATGGTTACCTCTCAAAGGGCGAGGTCCTCTCTATACACCGGAGCTTCTTTTTTCAAAAGATTTTGTGAACTTGTATAGTTCATATTCTTTGGCTCTACCTATTAATTAGAAAGTAATAGCTCTTTTCACACTAAGAGTTATCTATACAGTAACGGCATTTCATTCGAAAAGTTGGCAAGGTAGCTAACCCTATGAGTCTGGTCTTTCAGCTTAATGTAATGCTATTTCCTCCGCTTAATGGATAACTTTTTGCTACCAATGGAGAATTGCTTCTTATTTCAAATCGAAAATGATTGGATTTTGACCAATGGAAACCATCAATTTGTATAGAATAAATAGCTATATAATATACCTGAATGTTACTATCCTATTCATCAGTACTGCTCGTTGATACTGGAAAGATTCTCTTATCTGTTCGAATTCATGATCTGAACGAGTCGCACATACACCCTAGCACATGTTCCTCGACGCTGAGGACATCCTTTAAGAGCGGGAGATTTCTTACCATTTTTTTTTGCTGTCTTATGTTTCTAAGAAGTTGTGTAATAGTTGGCATATTGTGTATATATCTATACAGAATCCAATTTCTTTGTTTCGATCGATCTTAACCAAATGTTATTTTTCTCAATTTTCCTTTTTTGAATTTTTGAATATGGAATACTCCGTATATTCAAAAAAGGAAAATTCGACTTTGAAATCTATTTCATCACTCGGATCACTCAGGTTTTATTTCATTTTCTTTTTTGGACATGACTACCCGATCAATAATACCATAATCTTGAGCTTCTATTGCCGACATAAAATAGTCTCTTTCTAGATCCTTCTGTATAACATCTACAGGTTTACCTGTGTTTTGTGCATAAATATCCGCAATTGTGTTACGAAGTTCAAGCATATCTTCTGTTTCCTTTATTAAGGAATCTATATTTTTTTTTGTGCTAGTCGGGGCACTTCTAGGTTCGTGAATCATAATCCTAGCGTTTGGGTATGCTATCCGTCTAGTAATTGTTCCTCCGGCCAGGATCAAAGATGCTCCTGATGCAGCTAATCCCATAGCTATTGTAGACACTTCAAGTAACATAACTTTTAGAACATCATAAATAGCTATTGATTGGTGTGTGTCTCCACCAAGAGAGTTTATATATATATATATATATATATATATATATATATATATATATATATATATATATATATATATATATATCAGTATCATTATAACCCTCACTTTCCGAATTCAGCAGTAACAAGAGACCGATGAACTGATTGGCGAAAGATGTCGTAATTTCTTTGCATAGAAAGAGTGTTCTTTCTATGTAAAGTCGTTTGCATATACCAATCCAAATGGGTTCTTTAACTACACCATCACGATCTAAAACAAAATCATCACGTATAAAATCACTATCCTCAAAATGGATATAGGGGATTTTGGGTAGCGCCATATCAAAATTATTTTTTATTTTCTTTTTGGTTGGAAATAACTAACTAATAGATTGGATTTCTTTTCTTTTAGTTATTCTTTTATCCGTCTAGGGTCAATCAATAACAAAACGCATTATTCCAATATATCAAATATCGATTCCAATGGCTTTTGCTACTAGTACCTTCCCAACCACGATTCTTGCTTTTCTTCCCATTCTTAAATCAAGAATTCGATATTCTCATATATAAAAAAAATATTTGAGGAAAGGCTATAATCAAATTCTTGATTAGATCTTCTTAAATCAATTTTATTTCTTTAATGTAATGGGTTTCTTTTTATTTTTTTATTTTCTAATAAATAGAAATAAGAAAAAGAAAATTCATTTTAATGAATTGAATTCAAAATAAAAATATAGAGTAATCTTATCTTATTTAAGCTCGAAACGTTTTGTAATCTTCAACCAATTATGTGCTTCAATATAATTGCTTGGAGTAAGCGCTATAGCTTGTTTCCAATACTCAGCAGCTTGATTGGACCAAGCCTCTGCAATTTCAGAATCGCTCTCTAGAATGGCCTTTTCTCCCCGGTCGGAATAGAGAATTCTTTCCCTTAGAACTGTACTTGAGAGTTTCCTACCTCATACGGCTCAGTAATCTATTCTTTTTTTTTTATCTATTCTGATTTCTTTTATCCTGATTTCTTCTATATGAGATAATTCAATTTCTCTTCATTTTTTTATTATATTATTAATTTATTAATTATAAAAAAAGAAAAAGTTAATTACAGTAAGTTTCAAACTCTGATTTCGTTAATAATCAATCAGTTTTTTCTTTTCTTCCCACCTTCAGAAGAATAAAGCATATATAGCTCATAAATATATTTATTATGATTTTCTGAGAGGTAACTATCTTGTTTTCATATAGGAAATCGCTATAGAATCTTTGAAAAGGAATTTTCTCAATAAGAAAAAAGACTTACTATCTTTGGGATCTAAAACTACACCGCTGCTTAATATCTTAGTGGATCAACTCTATTACATAAGTTGATTCCTAACTTAATGTCCCCTATCATGGCATAAGTAAGCAGTTCTTTACTTTATCGACATAATAGCTCGCTAATTGATCTTTACGATGCTTGCTCTATTAATTTGATTTTTTATCCATAGAATAAAAAGTAGAGGCTTTTTTCTACCTATTTTGATTTTCGTGAAATCTGTTTATTTCCTACAGCTGATAAAAATCGTTGTTTTTGACGATTTCTATGTAGAAATCCTTTTTTTTCTAGTAAATACTAGCTAATTTCTTTTTTTTTTCTATAGTAGAGATAGTCGCACGTAATGACAGATCACAGCCATATTATTAAAAGCTTGTGGTAAAAAAGGATTTCGTTCTAGTGCTCTAAAATAATATTCCAAAGCTTTTGTATGCTCTCCATTGCTTGTATGTATAAGGCCTATGTTATAGAGTATATAACTTCGGTCATAAGGATCCATTTCTGGTCGCGTAGCTTCATAATAATTCTGGGTGCTGATAAATCAATGCGGCCTTTGAACAAACCATTTCAAATCTCGTTTACAGGTCGAAATCTATTTTATAGCAATTTACACGAAGGACTCTCTTTGACTGAATATATAATTTCTTGTTATGGAGCTCGCAAAGGAGTTGTAGATACTGATAGGAAAAAGGCTTGCATAACCGCATTTATTTAGAATCCAAACACGACCGATTAGTGTTTGGATAAAAACGGTTTCTGTCATCCCATTTTGAGGACTCACAGAAATACGTCGGATAGTACCACAGTCTCTTTTACGTACAACAATGTGTTGAACTACTTCAACAAGTCTAATTTGAAATATTTGAAATAGATTTCGACCTGTAAATTAGATTAACTGGGGCATTGGTCATAACCCCCCTGCTAAGGCAAAGCCTTTATTTAATGAAATTATTTATTCTTTCATTAAGAACTAATCCAATCTCCCCAAGTAGGATTCGAACCTACGACCAATCAGTTAACGGCCGACCGCTCTACCACTGAGCTACTGAGGAACAACCGCAGATTCTACCTCTTAGAGTTCAACTTTTGTTCTCAACCAATAAACAATAGAAGTCCCAAGCTTACTTCGTAACTCTCGGAACTTCGTCGTAGTGTCGTCTCATTTTATATATGCAAGATAGTATTCTCATATCATCAATATTTTTATATTATACTATAATATATATGCAAGATGATATTTCCATATCATCAATATATGAATAATATATGAAAACTATTGACAAAGAGTTTTTCAAATCTTATATTATAATTGTAAAATATATGAAAACTATTGACAAAGAGTTTTTCTCATCTTATATTATAATTGTAAAAAGAAATTTTTTATTTCTTTTTCATGGTTAATATATTATATAAACCCAAACATATTTTATAAAAATTAATAAATAAAATGAAAAAAAAACGAATCTGTCTTATCTATCAGCCGGTACTAATTAAACTGATAATTGACTTAAAAACTTTGGAGACGGAGGATTTTGCTCCTTCCCGAATCCAAGGTTTGTTTTGGCCCACATTAATCAATATTTTGGTAGTTGGTACCAGGAATTTCGACGACATACTAGGTCACATGCATCTCCCTATCTTCTCGAAAAGCACATACAATTTGAAATTTTGGACTATATTAGATAAAATAGCGGAAATTCAAATTTTGCAATTGCGGTTAAATAGAATCGGAGAGACTGTGAGTCCATTTTTTCCACGGAGCATATCCGTTATTCTGAAAAACCAATCTATAGAAACTATTGAGGACTTTATATATTATCATAATTTATATGAATTCTTCAGGTTTTCTGGAATAGATATTGGTTTGTTCGATTTTGGTTTCCACGCAATATACAATCATCTACATATTTTAAGCGTGAGAGATGCTATGAACAAAACAGATTATGGAAAAAGATCGATGGTCGAACACTCCATTGAACACTCCATTAAAATTACTTACATTGATAAAATCACCTGTTTAAAGCAAATGACCCGTATTTTTCAATTCGATACGTTAAAAGTATCGGAATTTTTTGGATGGAATGTCTACAGGCTTCTTACGGAAGCCGGATTAAAGGCCCTTAAAGATCTTATATATTTTGAAGAAATAGACACATTAATTCCTGAAAAAAACAGACGAGAATTCCATCTTCAACTCTCCGCGATTTATTACTCTTTTTCTTTATTAGAAGAAATAAAAAAAAGAATAAAGAAATAAAAAAAAGAATATAAATTAAAGAACGTTAGTAGCTAATCATTTATCGGAAACATTTGAGAAAATCAAAAAGAGAAATAATACTATACTCATACTCACTGGGCTCAGGCATCTACTATTCCTGAGCCATACAATCATGAAACTTTTCTTTTTTTCGAAATACTTAAAAAAGTGCAATCAAACCTATGACCAAGAAACATGAACGAAAATCTGTTTCCTTTATCCGCCACAGTTGTAGTTTACATTATGGTCGTTTCATGCTATCGTCGCTTAAGGAAGGTCAGGCTAATATATTAGGTACTACCATACGAAGAGTTCTACTTGCAGAAATAAAAGGAACACGTATAACACATGCTACATTTCAATTGAAAGAAAAACAAGAAAAATCTTTTCATCAATATAGTACTATACCAGGTATAAGAGAATCTATAGATGAAATATTACAAAATCTCAAGACATGAGTAAAATATTCTTTTTCTGAAAAAAGGAGGAAAAAATGAAAAAAGAATTACAATTACTATGTGCGTTTCTATTAAGTTTATGGAATCATTTTGTTCTATTTTTTATTATGTTTTGCTCATTTTGGTTTGAACCACGATTTTATATCGTGGAATTTGATTATTTCACGAACAATTTTGAATTGTACATTTTTTTCTATGTGTTCTATAAATTTGTAATAGAGATTTTTCTCTATTTTATAGGATACATTTTCAAAATGTTCAAATTTCGAAATATTCATTTCGAAAACCAAATTGAGCAATATGCTAAGCTCATTCACGGGCTTATGCTAGCCTATACATTAATGTCCTTTAATGATGGTGAGCTAAAGGAATTAATCTATAGCGGTTTTTTTGTATTTCGATTCATTTTTTTGAATTGGAAATCAAGATTTCGTATTGATTTTCAATTCAAAGTCTTTTATCGCAGATTTTTGATTCTATTGATTCTAATCCTGATTTTCAAGATAATCAAAAACTTTTTTGATAAGTGAGAAATTTGAAATAAACTCTGATATTGATATTCTAAATAGTAAGATTTCAAATATTTTTATATCCCTATGGGATAGAAGAAGAAAAATCGAAATGAAATCAAGAATCCAGGAAATAAAAAAAGAAGTAGAAGATAGAAAGGATTCAAAATGAATAAATTGAAACTCGTAATGGAACGATTTTGTCTTTTTTCCATTCCGAATTATTGATTCTGACCTCAACACTTAGATCATTCTATTGGACATAGAATGACAATCTTTTCAATGCAAAAAAAGGAGTAATCGGCTGTGATAGGTGAAAAAAGAAGGATTGTCAAAAAAAGGTTTGTAGTAAAGAAAAGATTTGTAGCTAAGCATTTATCGGAAACATTTGAGAAAATCAAAAAGGGGGAGGAGAGAGAAATAATAGTCACTTGGTCTCGGGCATCAACTATTATACCCTCAATGGTTGGCCATACAATCGGTATTCATAATGGAAATGAACATATACCTATAATATAATGGGAGGACTTATGAAGTGGGATTTTTTAAATAAAAGGAGGTATCAGCATCTCCGACCCTTGCCTGATGATTTTCTTCGAGTCTATAATAGGCTCTATGGTGAGCGGATAATAATTCTACACAGCGAGCTTTACTCTAGAAGGCTAATGTAGCTAATAGTGTCAGACCTCCTAGAGTTTTACGATTCAAAAAGTAAAGATCCAATTAGAGTTTTTATAGACTGCCCTATGTTAGGGGCATCTGAATCTTTAGTTCTTTCAAATATTTTGAAATGCAGCCCGGTTCCGATATATACCACTCTGATAGGTCCTGTGGGATTAGGAGCCGCTTTTATTCTCGCAGGAGGAACACAGGGGAAACGGGCTGCATTTCCGAACTCGTATGGATATACAAAAGTTATTGTATAATATTGTATAATAGAAATATAATATAAAACAAATACTTATTCACTTCACCATCCATATCCATATTTTTTTGCAAAAAAAGGACATATAATGAATAAAATATTCTTTTTCTGAAAAAAAAGAGTAAATTTATGAAAAGAGAATTACTATGTTCCTTTCTATTCGGTTTATGGAATCATTTTGTTCTATTTTTTATTTTACTCATTTTGGTTTGAACCACGATCAACACAACATAGGTGATTGAAAGGATCTAGTACAACTCACCAAAGCACAAAAGCCAGGATCTTTCAGAAAGTTGATTCCTTTTCAAGAGTGCATAACCGCATGGATAAGCTTACACTAACCCGTCAATTTTGGATCCAATTGGGGATTTTCCTTGGGAGGTATCGGGAAGAGATTGAAATGGAATAATATAGATTCATAGGTTCTCTATTGATTCTATCCCTATGGGATAGAATCAATAGAGAAATCGAAATGAAATCAAGAATCCAGGAAAAAAGGAAATCAAAAAAGAAGTAGAAGATAGAAAGGATTCAAAATGAATAAATTGAAACTCCTAAAGAAAGGATTTTGTCTTTTTTCCATTCTGAATTATTGATTCTGACCTCGATACTTAAGAAATTGGGTAAGCTAAACCCAACCAATAATATGGGATTCTATCCCGTCTGAGTTCTGATAAGAAATCATCTTATATCGTATATTAGAATTCACTTTGTCTTATTTTCGAATAAAAAAAGAATACTCGTATTAAACAAGTTCAAGTTAGAAATAGTAGCTTTTCAGATAAGTTATACTATTCCGTAATAGTACATACATCTTTTCAAAATTATCATTACAATTCTTTAATTCGTTTTTTTCTTTTATGTTCATACAGCGATTTATATATATATATATATATAACCGAGATCCAGAATATAACCCTTATTTTGTAATAAAAAGGGAGGACTTATATGGCACTAATATATAGTCCAACGTACATAGTCAACCAAATCGACGAACGTACGTTCCAGGCCTCCTTGTCCGGGACTGATTGGATAGTGAATTCTACCTTACGTAAAGACTTGAATTGGAATTAATAGCCAGGAACGAAGCTGAACATTTATGTTTTTATGATATGATTAAATTGAATCATTCGCATGAAAAATTCTAAAGATTTTATAAGATTTATTAATCTCGTTGAACTCCAGTAACATGATATGGCTACTTCGTATAGTCATATCGCGTAAGTGATTAATTACTTTACACGATACGATCCGTCGAGCTGGCAGTGGCCTTCCATCATAGAAATAATAAATCCTTGCGTAGATAATTCTTTCTCGGGTACCATAAATAATTTCAATGAACTCGCAAACGATTTTGGCGACAACCAAGTTCCATACCCACGAGGATTTGGAAAATCCATTAATGGATTTGAGATTAATATCAAATCCATTAATTGGATAAGGACGGATGTAATGTATATTTTCCTTAGATTGCTTAGATTCTGTTGATTTCTCTGATTCCTTAGATTCTGTTGATTCTTCTAATTCTTGTGATTCTTTAGATTCTGTTGATTCCTCTAATTCTTGTGATTCCTTAGATTCTGTTGATTCTTCTAATTCTTGTGATTCCTTAGATTCTGTTGATTCCTCTAATTCTTGTGATTCCTTAGATTCTGTTGATTTTATTGATTTTTTTGAATTTTGATTAGCATCTTCATCATAAGCAAGGATTTTTTCTTTATATGAATAAAAAGAAATAAAAGCTATTAAACCTATGAAAAAAATAGCTCCAATCATGAGAACAATATCCATAGCAGTGCCTTGACCAATCCCAGACCCAATAGAAGCAAGCCCCACAGCCAATCCAGCAGCAATAACAGAAGCGGCAGAAATCAGTGGATTCATAATAAAAAATAGAACAAAATGATTCCATAAATCGAATAGAAACGAACTATAGTAATTCTTTTTTCATAAACCTCCTCTATTTAAATGAAAGATACCATCGAACGCGAATAATTTACTAAGAACACCTTTGAAAAGATTACGCGGTACAATTGAATCCAATAAGCCCTTTTCCAATAAGTACTCATCTTTTTGTATTTTATATCCTTTTTTTCTTTTTTCAAATCAAAGATGACTCTTGATTAATTAGTTAGAAATCAAAACATGTGATAACATTTCATATAAGAAATATATTTCCATATATTTTTCTAATTTTTTTGAAATCTTTTTCAAATATTTCGATCGAATCGAATAGAATTCTATCGAATTCGAATTCATTTTTTTATTCCATAAATCTTCTTACTTTATTTTACTTTATTTAAGAGAATTTTTTCCAATTGAGAGGAATTACTATATTATCAGATAAGATCTATCTTAATATTAGATAAATTAAGATCTATCTAATAAACTAATAAAATGTGTGGGATTATAAAAATAAAAAAAAATAATAAACATATAAAAAATCTATCATTTTTATAATCGACCTTTAATAAATCCTTTATATATATATGGAATATGGAATAAAAACCTATTATTAAATAATGATAATGTGATAATGACTTCTTATCAAACAAGAAATGTAACTAACAAACCATCTAACCAGAGGTTTTAATGTTATTTAAACTTATATTTTTAATTGAATAATTTTTATGAAAAAGTGGACCTTTATTGATTTTTTTGTATTTGATTGATTCTTAACGTAGAGACGAAATAGATGGCAAAATCATAATTGTCACAATTCGCTATCTTTATCCCAGTCTCCTATTTATTCGACAAAGGGTGTATTTATATACCATAATGAATATATAGCGGGTATAGTTTAGTGGTAAAAGTGTGATTCGTTCTATTGAAAATCCTACTATAGTTAAGGGATCTTTCAATTTCTTTCTTAAGATCAAAAAATATTTTTCTATTTATAAAAAAAGGTTTGATCCTTATCCTCTCAATATATATTATGTTTGAGGAAACATATACATTATCATGATTCTTATTCAAAAGCTATTTGAATTGAAATTGGATAATCAAGAGATTATAGATATTAAAGTCGTGAAGCATAATTTGGAATTGGATTGAACTATATCCAGTTTATAAAAAGTATAAGTAAAGGATCTATGGATAAAGAAAGATGCAAAAGCTGATTTCCAATCGTAACTAGATCTTCGATTTTTTGATTAGAAAAAAAAATCTTGAAGCAAAATAGCTCAAAAATGATGGTTCTAATTTGCTAGAACCATGAACATATTCTATATTCCGCTCGGTAGAAACTAAATTCTTTTCCTGAAGATCATACAAATAAAAATAGAGAACAAAGTAACTAGACTAGAGAAATATTATTTTTTAGAATTTCTCTCTCTTTTTCAGAAGGATCATCTAAAAAGCAGATAATTTGAGATACATTAAGACAGAAAAGCCGACATAGATGTTATGGACCTGATTTATTTTCGGTGAGAATACATCAAACAATCTTCCATAAAGGAGCCGAATGAAAAAAAAATCTCATGTTCGGTTTTGAATTAGAGACGTTCAAAATGATCGAGCAACGTCGACTATAACCCTAGCCTTCCAAGCTAACGATGCGGGTTCGATTCCCGCTACCCACTCTTTATCTCTTATATATGTGTAGGTGGCAGAAAGTTGCACGGCGTCAGGTTAGCTAACGGTGCGGGATTTATATTGTGTGGGTGAGTGGTAATGCTCCCAGCCGGGTTCAGTGCTCTGCTTCTGTGGATGTGAGCAGATCACCGAACTCAGGGGAAGGCATTCACTCGAAATTTGCTTTCTGCTTTCCTCCTGGTTCACCCCTTGTGACAACCTACGTTCGTGATCAGTTGTCGGAGGTTTTATTATTTGCGGTTGCAGGGACGTTTTACTCCCGACGGGCGCAAGCCCCCGCCGTTAATTACATCAGAAAGACCTTTCGAGTCTATCTGAAGACCTCATGCATTCCGGGATGTGTGCCTATTTGGATTGAACCGGATAATGGGGCTAAAAGGGGCTCATGTATGGTCTGTTTTGGTCGTATGGTTGGTTCTCATTTGATTTATGGGTATGTTTTGGTAAATTGTCATGATGTATGCATGAAAAACATGGATTTTATGTGTTTGAAATGTGAGAACATTCGTGAGAAATATCATTTATGTATTCTTAATTCGAATGGATTATTTAAATATCATTTCTATATTTTTATTTATAAAAATATATCGAGAGAGGGGTATTTTGGTCATTTCAGGTTATGGCTGAGACCTAAACATATTCAATTTTTATCTAAAATTGTAGAGGATTTAATTTAGGTTCATTTGGAACTAATTTGAGTTGATTTGGACTTAGTATGGAAAAGTTATGACCAAAAAGGACTTGAAAGGACTTGTTTGTGAAGTTTTGGTATTTCCAGGGACTGGTTTATAAGTTTTCAGGGACCTGAGGCTGTGATTTGGGCTTTTGACAGGGTCTGGAATGTAATTTGGGCCTTTAAGGGCTTATTTGAGAAGGTTTTATGCTGACAGGGGTCTTTGTGTAAATTTACAGGGACTCCTCTGTATATTTTAATAAACGGAGGGATTTATATGTAAAAAGGGGATCTTCTGGTCACATATGGACTTTAAGATTGGTGCTGGACATTAAGATTTGGACTTTTGGGTCTTTAGGATGTGCACAAGCCATTGGATCGAAATCATTGGGCTTTGAGATGTACATAAGAGATGTGATTGATCTGGGCTTTGAGATTGGGCTTTTGGGCCTTTGATATGTGCGCAGAGTCCCTGGATTTAACTCATTGGGCTTTGAGATTAGTGCCATATCACTTTAAACCGTTTGAATTACTGACATAGGGGTCCCATGCTGTCAGGAGCCGTTTGATTCGTAAATTTGAATATGGGCCTTTAGATCAAGGGGTTTGCTTCAAGATTCGTATTTCCTGCTTTGATGATCGTGCAAGAGGATTTCTCGGCTAGGGTTCTTCCCCGATGAACTCCTTCCGACCGATCTAGACCACGGCAGCGCCGGCCAAGGGTATAGTTGTGATCGTGAGACTCTCAGGAGTCTATTGGTACCATTGTCGGCCATCGGAGGCCATCAGAGGCGGCGGAACAGGCATCTACAGTACCTATCAGTACCGATTGAATTCCAGATCCATTTCAGTTGATTTCTTTGGGTTTTCTTTCAATTAATCGGCTATTTAGAGTCGTGTGATGCTATAGGAGACATTATAGATGTAAATTTGAGGTTTAGAGAAGTTTTAGGCACATTTTGAGCTTTATGGTTTCGGTTTCAGTACCGAATTGGTACGAATAGGTGGTACAGGGGTTTTTTAGTAGAATTGGGCATTCAATGAGATCATGTATGCCATCTGGAAGGATTTAAACCATTTTGGGAGCATTGGTTTGTATTGGATTAAGTTCTGGATCAGACTATCATGATGAATATACAATTTTCAATATTTTTTAGATTAATTCCTCTTGAACTTTATATAAGATGTATGGTTTTTATTTCATGGGTTCAAAGATGGACATGCCAAGGATTTTTGTTCCAAATTTGAGAATTTTCTGAGCTCCTTTGGTTAGTCAAAAGGGCTAACTAACAACCAGGGGCATTGATGGTAATTTTACCATTCTAAATACAGAATTTTCATGAACTTTGAAACCTCATAACTTTTCATAGGAATATCCAGATGAGATGAAGTTTATATCAATTTTGGGTGTTTTGATGTGTTCTATCTGACTGCGAAGTTCATTTTTCAATTCAGTCCATGGTTTAATCAGTATTGACAGATATGTCAGCATAGGTCAATTTCACTGTTTTTGAGTGCTTATGCTATACCAGTGATACTTCTAATGCAATTAGGTGCTGAAGTGATGTGTCCAAATGGTATGGTAAAAAGCTTCAGTACAACGATGTACTTTTTAAACCTTTAATACGTGTTTGAGTTGAATTGCAAGTGCACAATTCTATCAAAGTAGTATTTGGGGTGTCGAACCACAGGGAGTACGATAAAAACTTAGTTTAAACTTTAGTAATAAATTTCAGAAAATAAAAGGAAAGTAAAGTGCAACAAAAGTAAATTGGGGGGGGGGGGGTTTGTTCTAACAATTCCTAAATTTGGGTTCAATACCCGAATAGAGAGTTTTTAAAACAATAAGAGTAAATGAATGAAAGAAAGATTAGATTGCTTTCTAGATGAGAAGATCTAGGGGTCTTTGGTCTACATTCCCTTGCTAACTATATCTATTCGGTATTTGTTTAAGTTCATGTATGATTTGATGAGGTTTCTAACCTAATATGTCATTAAGGGTCACTTTCGTGAATTAATAACGTGTCTAAGTAATTCGGACTTCACGGTTAGGTCCTTCACCCTAGCTACTTAGACCATAAGCTCTTGTTAGTCTCTCCTCTCCTCAAATATTGATACTTCACGATTAAGTCCTTCATACCAATACCCGATTCGATTTGAGATGTCCTAATTAGGGTTTGCCTTCACGGTTAGGTTCTTCACCAAATTCCTAACCTTAATTTCTATAGTTCTGGTTTAGATCACAAATTGGTTACAATCCTAATCTAAACCTAGGGTATTTGCATTCATAAATGGTACTCTCCTCTCGTCCTAACTTCTTTGGATCCTTTGACAAAGAGATACCAAAGCGGGACTACAGCGATTTCAAGTACTAATTATGTAATTAACGCAAATGATAAATCACAGAAATTAACATCAAATCCCAATAAAACAATCATAACAAAGACAAATAACCGAATAAGATACAATTAAACAAGTTCATGCATTGACCTAAACCCCTAGAGAGAGGACTACTCCCTCATGGAGAGATCCATTACAAAAATTGGCAAAGTAAGAAGAAATGAAATAAAGGAAGTAATTACACCCTTTGACAAATTAAAAACCTCTATCTTGCCGACTTCTTGCTCAGGAAACCCTTCTTCTCCTTGCTTGAAAGCTTTCCTTTTCTCCAGAATTTATCGCTAAGTATTGTGTATAGAGAGAGAATGAAAGAGATAGGGATGTGTCCCCTATGGAGAGAATGAACCCCCTCTTTTATAGCTAAGGATCATGCCCAATTAAGAGCCTAGAAAGTGGAGTTAGTGGGTGCTATATCTGGATTGTTTCCCAGGATGCCTTGTCCTCATTTGGCTGTAAAACGCGTCCATGAAGTGCCAAAAATAGAAACCATGTTGAAATCATTTAAATTTGGCTTTTCTGCGGCTCCAGTGCGGATGGCCGATCCGCACTGCGGGTGGTCTCACCCGCATTGGCTCCAAGTTTCCTTATTTAATTTCTGCGAATTAGTTGAATGCGGATGGCAGTGCGGATGGCTGACCCGCACTGCGGGTGGATTCTGCTTCTCTGAAGGTCCTGAAAATCGGCTAAGTATTGAGTGCGGCTGGGCTCATCCGCACTGCGGATGGAAGTTCATCCGCACTAGGCTCGGACTTTTTTCTGCGCTGTGCTTGGATGTTGGAAATGCGGCTAAGTACTCAGTGCGGCTGCTCTGATCCGCACTGCGGGTGACTTGGTTCGCACTGGAGGGTATTTTCGCCATTTTTCATCATTTCCTGCAACGAAAAGCCAAACAACCGCAGTAACTTGATTCTAGGTGTATTTAAATCATTTTATATTAAAAATACAAGATATTTGAGGTTGTTTTACGATAAAATCTAGATCAAATGTGTATATAATTTATGCTTATCAAAATCCCCCAAGCTTGAACTTTGCTTGTCCTCAAGCAATACTTGGAACACAATTCAATCTTTAATTTAACCCTCATATCAAATATACATTTCTTCCAAAAAAAAAAATTCTAAGAAAAATTTATATGATCTTGACAAAAGTTAGAAACCCTAACGTAAATCTTTACAAATCTAAAATTCAACCCTTGGTTAATCATAAAATACCCCACAATTTGCTTACTCTAACTTTTATTTCCTTAAAGACTTAGAATTTGTAAACCTAGAACATCTAAACTCATTATGAAAACTTCATACTTATTTTGCGAAAATTCTTTAAAAAATCCCCCAAGCTTGGAACAAGCTTAGGCTAGAAATTCGAGGACTTTGTGTGTTGAAATTTGCAAAATTCCTATCTTCTTTTGTTGCTTTTTATCCTATGACACTATAATTCTTTATCCTTAGAACAAAACCGGTTAGTTATAAGTGGTTAACCATACCCAACCGTTTTAATTCAAAAGTGCATTTTGCATTGCTCTTGGTTTAACCCTTTCATGACACGAACTCACATGTTTAGTGCGAACCCGGTCACTTTATCGGGCAAACTAGCGGAGCAAAGTGTCAATGATTCATTGCTACAAGTACTTCATGTCGCCGTAACATAAGCAAGCGGAATCTCTTTTCTAAAAATTTTAAATTTTGAACAATTTTTCAATATTTTTGCAAAATATCATGAATACACACATCCTTAGGCATTAAATCATACCTATGGATATCCCGATCTTTCTAAATTCATTTTTTCACAAACAAGTTGTATTTTCAAAAACAAATTTAAATCCCTAAGTTTTCATTTTCGTAAACCTTTATTTCCATAAAGTTTTTCGCCAAAGTATGAGGTTATTTCTAATCATTCCAAGGGTATTCCTAAAAATTCATAAAAATTCGCACTAAAATTTCTAATATTTTGTCAATCACTCAAACTTATCAAAGAAATTTCTTTTTGCCAATTTTTAACACAGAAATTAAACATGATTTTATACTTTATGCATTTTCAAACAATTAAGTCCAATTATGCAAGACTCTATTTTTCATAACTACATAAAACATCTTGACAAATTTGTAATCTCAAGCAATTAAGTTCAATTTCACAAATTCTACTCAAGGTCAAGTAAAAATATAGTTATGAATCCTAAAATTCTGAAAATAAACACACAAAAATTAAACATGCATGCAGATAAGTTATGCAGATAAGTTATTCCCATCCCCCAAGCTTAAATTAAGCATTGTCCCTAATGCATAAAAATAAACAAAAGTAAATGGGAATATGATAAACGGCCCGGGATAAAGGTGGTGGTGTGTGCGATCAATCCTCCGCATCCATGTCATCCGCGGGCTCCTCCTCCTCATCATCTTGATCCTCTTGTTGAACTGCAGCCGCCTCTTCTTCTTGTGCAGCTTGAGCTGCCTCTTCCTCAGCCCGTTGTCTTGCCAATTCGGCCTCCATCCGTCTAGCAGCCCTTCTTTGGTATGGCGGTGTCGGTGGATCTTCTTCATAGTTAGGATTGGTGCTCATGAATCCCTTACGGGCGTAGTGGTAAGCTGCGGCGGCATGTGTCTCCACCTCATCCATACGGTGATCAAAGGAATCCATGCGGTTGTTGATGTTAAGGTTGAGGTTGGTGATGGATGTTTGCATGGATTGCATCAACTCCCACATTTGCTGCATTGTTACACCTCCTTGTGCAGCTGCATCGGGTTGGACTTGTGGTTGGGCATGGGGAATAGCCGGTGGCGCTGGTGGTAGTGGCTGTTGTGGCTCAAGGGGAGGGTCGACTATCTTCCATGTGGCATAGTCCAACGGGTCGAGGTTGGTTTGGAGAGGCAAGCGGTGCAAGATTCTTTGCACTCCCAGATTTATCCATGCCTCTTGTTCATTATCATACCGGAGAAGCCGTGCTCTTACCAACCCCTCAAGGTCCACAACTGTGTAACCCGGTACCACATCATCGCCCGTTGGTATTTGAAGTGCCCGAGCAATTTTTGTAATAATTCCCCCAATCCTTACGACACCGCCCGGTTGAATGTTGTTAGCCACTGTTTTGAAGTGTTTTGCCAAGTTGTAGGTGATGTGTGGCATATACATCATCTCTCCATTATTGCGCCTAAGCATGCTGCAAATATAGGTCATATCTCCCTCGTTGAAGACCGAAGCGGTCTCCCCTCGGGCAAAAAGAGTATGAGAAAGTACCCTTTGGAGATAACGAATCGCTGGGTGGGAGATGTTCTTAACCCGCTGATCATTGAGGACATCATGCATGGTCAGGAGGCGGAATTGGTGCTCATTCATATCGGGGAAGAACCCGAGAGTAGTTCGCATCTGATCCACATTTGCTCGGCTTAAATTAAACATCTCCAGCAACTCGGTGGTGTGTACGGAGACATAGTAACCTCCAAGGTTGAAGCTCATGGTTCTGGAGGCCCGATCGAACTCATAGGAAGAGAGGAACTTGATTGTGATGGCTCGGTATGTGTCAACCTCTTCACATAGGAAGTCCCACAATCCAAGGCGGTCGGTGAGCATGTGAACCGTGTCAGTCAGCCCCAACTGTTCAAGAGCAAACGGGCAGATCCATCGGGATGGTTCGAGAGTCCGATGGGACTCAAGCGCCATCTTCCGGAGTTGTTGGTTAGAGTTCAACTCCATGGCGGGTGGATATGAAGGGGTTGGGTTGCTTGGTTGTCTTTTGCCCTTGCCGGACCTTAAACGCTTGGATGCCCTGGTTGCCATCTTACCTGTAATATACAACTGAGAAAAGTTAAAAATTACGAAGAATTTGATGTAATTTGACGAAATTTGGGGCCAGTGCGGGTCATTTACATCCGCACTGCGGGTCATCTCACCCGCACTGGGTCTAAATTGGCAAAGTTATGGTTTTCCCGAGCCTGGTGCGGATGAAAACCCATCCGCACTGCGGGTGGTTGATCCGCATCGGGTACTTGGTCAATTTCTAGGGTTTTACAGGGTTGGTGCGGGTCATTTCATCCGCACTGCGGGTGGCTGATCCGCATCGGGGTTGATTTTCACCGATTTTACCAATTTTGGACGATTTCTTTGATTTTTGGTACCATTTCACAGATCTAACTACAAATAAATGAAATTAAGGGTAAGGAGAGATCAAACCTCGTTGTAGATCGCGAAAATTGCAAGTAAACCCGAAGAAATCCGAGTTTTCACGAAGAACGGCTTGAGAGAAGTGAAACTTCGGTTTGGGAGAAGAAAAAGGGAGAAGGGGGAGTGAAAAAGAGTAGAGAAGGGAGAGGAGAAGAAGAAATAGGTAGAGGGAGGAAATTTTAGGGTTTAGAAGAGAGAAAATCTGGTTTATAGATGGAAATACGAAAGGGCGCGAAGAAAACGGGGTGGTTAAGTTTAAAGAGACGCACTGGTGCGGATGGGCCCATCCGCACTGCGGGTCCCCCATCCGCACCGACAAAATTTTTGAATTTTTCGCAAAAAGAAGAAAACTTACCTCGGGTGCGGCTCATCCCATCCGCAGTGCGGGTGCTCCATCCGCACTGGGGAAAATTTTCGCAGTTTTTCGTTGGCATGACCCTCCAATGTTAGTGAATTGCAAATTTGTAAAATTGGTAAGTAAATTAAGTAAAAAATAAATTGCAGAAAGTAAAGAACCTTGGGTTGCCTCCCAAGAAGCGCTCAATTTTACGTCGTGAGCTCGACATGATTCGTGCTCACTATTGAGTGTGTAGGTCGACCAAGCGAATCCTTTCTTTTTCGCCTATTGGACTTGCATGATTGAAATGTTTGAGGCGCTGTCCATTAACCTTGAATGGTCCACTTTTATCGCTCAAAATCTCAATTGCGCCATGGTTGAACACCTTTATTACCTTGTATGGTCCGGTCCATCTTGATCTCAACTTTCCCGGAAAGAGTCGGAGTCTTGAATTGTACAATAAAACAGTATCTCCCTCCTTGAATTCTCGCCTTATTATGCGTTTGTCATGCCACCTCTTCGTCTTCTCCTTATATAGCTTGGCATTTTCGTACGCATTGAGGCGTAATTCCTCCAATTCGTGTAGATTGAGGATCCTTTTCTCACCGGCGGCCCTTATGTCGAAGTTTAGGGTTTTTATCGCCCAATAAGCTTTATGCTCAAGCTCAACCGGTAAATGGCATGCTTTTCCATACACAAGTTTGAAAGGAGTCATACCTATAGGTGTTTTGAAAGCGGTCCGGTATGCCCACAGCGATTCGTCCAATTTGAGTGACCAATCCTTCCTTGATGTATTCACCACCTTTTGGAGGATGCTCTTTATCTCCCGGTTGGATACCTCCACTTGCCCGCTTGTTTGTGGATGGTACGGCGTGGCCACCTTGTGCTTGACTCCATACTTGAGTAGTAGAGCGTCAAATTGGCGGTTGATGAAATGAGATCCGCCATCACTTATCACCACTCGGGGTACTCCAAACCTAGGAAAAATAATCTTTTTAAAGAGTTTTCTTACCACGGCGGAGTCGGCGGTTGGGCTAGCTACGGCTTCTACCCATTTTGATACGTAATCCACTGCTACAAGTATGTACTTGTTGTTGCAAGAACTTGGAAAGGGACCCATAAAGTCGATCCCCCAAACATCAAATAATTCGACTTCTAGTATGGAGTTTAAGGGCATCTCATGTCTTCTAGATATGTTCCCGGTTCTTTGACATTTGTCGCACCTAAGCACATACTCCCTTGCGTCATGGAAAAGTGTGGGCCAAAAGAACCCGGCTTGAAGGACTTTGGCGGCGGTTTTGTCGGTTGAAGCATGTCCTCCATAGGCGGATGAGTGGCAACAATGAAGAATTTGTTCGGTTTCTTCTTGAGGTACGCACCTTCTATGGATACCATCCACTCCTAACTTAAACAACAACGGTTCGTCCCAAAAGTAATATTTCGCATCCGACAAGAATTTTTTTCGTTGTTGAAAAGTTAGACAGGGAGGTATTATATCACATGTAAGGTAGTTGACAAAATCCGCGTACCATGGTGCCTCGAGATTGTTGACTGCATAGAGTTGTTCATCTAGGAATGAATCGTCGATGGGCATGTCTTCCTCCTTAGATTCAATGGTGAGGCGTGATAGATGGTCTGCCACCAAATTTTCAGTCCCCTTCTTATCCTTTATTTCTAGGTCGAACTCTTGGAGTAGGAGAATCCATCGGATTAGGCGTGGTTTGGCATCCTTTTTGTTTAGAAGGTATCGGATTGCCGCATGATCGGTGTACACAACCACCTTGGATCCCACCAAATAGGGCCGGAATTTGTTAATAGCGAATATGACGGCTAAGAATTCTTTTTCCGTGGTTGTGTAGTTCATTTGTGCCTCATCTAGGACCTTGCTCGCATAATAGATCACATGTGGCTTGTTGTCGATCCTTTGCCCTAGCACGGCCCCAACGGCGAAATCGCTTGCATCACACATAATCTCGAATTGCACCTCCCAATTTGGTGGTCGAAGAATGGGGGCTGAGATTAGCGCCTTCTTGATCCTATCAAAAGCATCTACACAAGGCTTATCAAAATTAAATTCTGCATCTTTCATGGTTAGATTGGTAAGAGGTTTACAAATTTTAGAGAAATCCTTGATAAACCGTCGATAGAACCCGGCATGCCCTAGGAAACTTCTCACATCCTTCACACAAGTCGGATATGGCAGCTTCTCTATCACTTCAACCTTTGCTTTGTCGACCTCCAAGCCTTTGGAAGACACCACGTGCCCTAGAACAACCCCCGTTTGCACCATGAAGTGGCATTTCTCCCAGTTTAGTACTAGATTAACCTGTTCACAACGTTCTAAAACTTTGATTAGGTTAGATAAGCAATCATTAAAAGAGGTACCAAAAACTGAAAAGTCATCCATGAAAACCTCCACGGAATTTTCTAATAAATCCGAAAAAATAGCCATCATGGCTCTTTGGAAGGTTGCTGGGGCATTGCATAGACCGAACGGCATCCTTCGGTACGCGAACGTGCCATAGGGGCAGGTAAAAGTCGTCTTCTCTTGGTCTTCGGGGTGTATGGGGATTTGGAAGAATCCGCTGTACCCATCGAGGTAGCAAAAGTGTGTGTGATTGGCTAGCCGTTCGAGCATTTGATCCACGAATGGTAGAGGGAAGTGATCTTTTCGTGTTGCATTGTTGAGTTTTCGGTAATCGATGCACATCCTCCACCCGGTAACCACCCTTGTGGAGATCATTTTGTCATTGTCGCCTTTTACCACTGTTGTGCCTCCCTTCTTTGGAACTACATGCACCGGGCTTACCCATTTGGAGTCGGATATCGGGTAGATGATCCCGGCGTCAAGTAGTTTGAGGATTTCCTTCTTTACCACCTCCTTAAGATTCGGATTGAGCCTTCGTTGAGCTTCAATGGTGGGCTTGTGGTCATCCTCCATTAGGATCCTATGCATGCAAAGGGATGGACTTACCCCGGTTAAGTCATCGATTGTGTATCCGATCGCCTTCCGATGAAGCCTTAGTTCGCGTAGAAGCTTCTCGGTTTGTTCTTTGTTGAGCTCGGAATTGACAATCACCGGGTAGGTTTCGTCTTCCCCCAAGTATTCATAGCGAAGGGTAGGTGGTAGTGGCTTGAGTTTGACCTTCGGTGCACCGGAATTGGTCGAAACTTCACAAATCTGAGCTGAAATGGCTGAGTGCGGGTGGCTGATCCGCACTGGATGGTCAGTGCGGACGCACTGGGCTATGGAAGTTGGTTCTGTAGCTTCAGGGAGCTCAGTGCGGATCACTTCATCCGCAGTGCGGGTGCTCCATCCGCACTGGGAAGTATTTTCACCATTTTCGTCGTTTTGAGACCCGGTTTCTTCTAGATCTGGGTCGAGTTGTTCCTTCACCATCTCTTCCTCCTCATGAGTAGCTAAAATGGAATCTAAAACATCCAATCTACAAATAGAATCATTGTCATTTGAAGGGAATTTAATGGCATCAAACATGTGAAAATTTACCTTTTCGCCTCCAATGTCAAAGGATATTTTGCCTTCTTTGACATTTATGTTTGCATCGGTTGTGGTTAGAAAATCCCGTCCCAATAGGAGAGGAGTATGGGTATCCTCCTCCATTTCAACTACTACAAAGTCTACCGGGACGAAGAACTTACCAATCATAACAATCACATCTTCCGCAATCCCCTCGGGGTAGCGTACCATCTTATCGGCTAGTTGTAGAGACATTCTTGTGGGTTTCAAGTCAGCAAGTTTTAGCCTTTGATAGACGGTCTTTGGCATAAGGCTCACACTTGCACCCAAATCACATAGGCACCTTTCGAATTTTGGTATCACCAATTATACATGGAATTGCAAAACTCCCGGGGTCCTTCAATTTAGGAGGTAACTTGTTTAAGAAAAGAGCGCTACACTCCTCATTAAGAGACACCGTACCTACTTCCTCAATTGATCTCTTGTTGGATAGTATGTCTTTCAAGAATTTTGCATAAGCGGGCATGTGAGTAATTGCCTCGGTAAAAGGGATGGTGATATTCAATTTCTTGAGGTGTTCTACGAATTTGGCATATTGTTGGTCAAGTTTGTGCTTTACTAACCTTTGAGGGAAGGGTATAAACCTATGTGGTGGAATATACTTAGGAGTTTCAGTAGGTTTTACCTTGGCCGGGTTGGAATTACCCGGCTCTTGAGATTCTTTTGATGCCGGTGTTTCCGCATTGAGAGGAGCTGGGGGTGGTTGTGCTTCCTTTGGTGGTTGTTGCTGCTCTTCAATGATGGGCATCTTGGGTCCTTCGTACTCCGTGCCACTCCTCAAGGTTATCGCTTTTGCGTGCTCCCTAGGGTTGATGTCGGGCTTGCCTGGTAGTGTGCCTTGTTGTCGAAAGGATGAAGATGCTTGTTGTGCTATTTGTGTTTCTAGCATTGAGGTCTTGGTATCCAAGAGCTCAAACTTCGTCTTCAATTCTCTCAAGGAATCCGAAAAATCCGTGTTGGTGTTCCTTTGATATGCTATGAAGTCACTTTGTTGGGTCATCAAGCCTTGTATCATCTTTTCTAGGTTGTTATTTTGGGAGGCTCCTTGATACGAGTTTTGGTTGGATCTGTTTTGGTATTGATTGGAGTTGTCGTTTTCGGGCCTCCACTTGAAGTTCGGATGGTTCCACCTATTGTTAGGGTTGTAAGAGTTTGAATTGAAATTGTCATTTTGTCTAACCTTATTATAGATCGGGTCATTCCTCTTATCGCCTTGGTTATAGAACATGGCATTCGCTTGTTCTACCTCGTCACCTTCAATAAGGACTTGGCACTCGGCAGTGATATGAGTTGCCTCTCCACATATGCCACATGGAGCCTTTTTCGTCACAGATTTGGCATTTTGCACTTGTGCCATTTGGTGTTGTAAGGCCTCCACTTGTGCTCTCAAGGCGGTAACCTCGTCGACTTTCAGGATGCCCGGTGTGGTTTGGGCTCGTCCCCCTCGCTCGGCCGTCCATTCCCTTTGGTTGATTGCCATATCTTCAATCATTGCCATAGCTTGTGCCGGATCCATTCGTGACATGTCACCCCCTGCAGCTGAATTTAAATGAGTTTTAGTAGCTATTGTGCAACCCCCATAAAAGAATTGAAAGAGCAACCACATGTCAAGGCCATGGTTAGGGCATAAGCGTTGGAGCTCCGCCCATCGGTCCCATGCCTCGGTTAAAGACTCCCCCTCGGCTTGCTTGAACGTCGTGATCTTTGTCCGAAAATGTTGGGTTTTGGATGGAGGAAAGTATTTTCCTAAGAATAACTTTTCCATATCGTCCCATGTCTCGATATGGTCCCGGTTGACGGTTCGTAGCCATGTTCTTGCATTGTCTCGGAGGGACAAGTGGAAGCATTTGAGTTTTAGGTTGTCTAGATCATCTCATTCTCGCGCAAAAGTGCCGCAATGCTCTTCGAAGACTGCCAAATGAGCATGCGGATCTTCATTTTGGGCTCCTCCAAATTGATTTTGGCTAAGTAGGTGGATGAGAGAGGGCTTGATGTCGCGTGGATCTTGGTTGTGAGGGATGAAGCCGAAGCGGTGTCCTTGTTGACGGTTACGGCCATTTCCGTTTCCATTGTTGTTGTTATTGTAGTCGTGGTTCCTGTTAGGAGATAGTGTTACTCCTCGTACACGGGAACTTGCGTCATGAACGGATAGATCATCACGGTTGTCTTGTTCGAAAACCGGATTCTCTACGTGGTTATCGAAGTTGATGGGTAGAGATCGGGTGGCCATGCTTGAGTAAACTTCTTCTTCGTAATGGAGCGTTCCTAAAGGGGTTCTCCCAAAGCTCATAGAAAGCTGAAAAAGAAGTAAGGTTAGCTCTCAAACAAAAAATAAAATCTGAAATAAATTTGTAAAGTAAAACCTTAGAATTTAAACTATACTCCCCGGCAACGGCGCCAAAAACTTGATGTGTCCAAATGGTATGGTAAAAAGCTTAAGTACAACGATGTACTTTTTAAACCTTTAATACGTGTTTGAGTTGAATTGCAAGTGCACAATTCTATCAAAGTAGTATTTGGGGTGTCGAACCACAGGGAGTACGATAAAAACTTAGTTTAAACTTTAGTAATAAATTTCAGAAAATAAAAGGAAAGTAAAGTGCAACAAAAGTAAATTGGGGGGGGGGGGGTTTGTTCTAACAATTCCTAAATTTGGGTTCAATACCCGAATAGAGAGTTTTTAAAACAATAAGAGTAAATGAATGAAAGAAAGATTAGATTGCTTTCTAGATGAGAAGATCTAGGGGTCTTTGGTCTACATTCCCTTGCTAACTATATCTATTCGGTATTTGTTTAAGTTCATGTATGATTTGATGAGGTTTCTAACCTAATATGTCATTAAGGGTCACTTTCGTGAATTAATAACGTGTCTAAGTAATTCGGACTTCACGGTTAGGTCCTTCACCCTAGCTACTTAGACCATAAGCTCTTGTTAGTCTCTCCTCTCCTCAAATATTGATACTTCACGATTAAGTCCTTCATACCAATACCCGATTCGATTTGAGATGTCCTAATTAGGGTTTGCCTTCACGGTTAGGTTCTTCACCAAATTCCTAACCTTAATTTCTATAGTTCTGGTTTAGATCACAAATTGGTTACAATCCTAATCTAAACCTAGGGTATTTGCATTCATAAATGGTACTCTCCTCTCGTCCTAACTTCTTTGGATCCTTTGACAAAGAGATACCAAAGCGGGACTACAGCGATTTCAAGTACTAATTATGTAATTAACGCAAATGATAAATCACAGAAATTAACATCAAATCCCAATAAAACAATCATAACAAAGACAAATAACCGAATAAGATACAATTAAACAAGTTCATGCATTGACCTAAACCCCTAGAGAGAGGACTACTCCCTCATGGAGAGATCCATTACAAAAATTGGCAAAGTAAGAAGAAATGAAATAAAGGAAGTAATTACACCCTTTGACAAATTAAAAACCTCTATCTTGCCGACTTCTTGCTCAGGAAACCCTTCTTCTCCTTGCTTGAAAGCTTTCCTTTTCTCCAGAATTTATCGCTAAGTATTGTGTATAGAGAGAGAATGAAAGAGATAGGGATGTGTCCCCTATGGAGAGAATGAACCCCCTCTTTTATAGCCAAGGATCATGCCCAATTAAGAGCCTAGAAAGTGGAGTTAGTGGGTGCTATATCTGGATTGTTTCCCAGGATGCCTTGTCCTCATTTGGCTGTAAAACGCGTCCATGAAGTGCCAAAAATAGAAACCATGTTGAAATCATTTAAATTTGGCTTTTCTGCGGCTCCAGTGCGGATGGCCGATCCGCACTGCGGGTGGTCTCACCCGCATTGGCTCCAATTTTCCTTATTTAATTTCTGCGAATTAGTTGAATGCGGATGGCAGTGCGGATGGCTGACCCGCACTGCGGGTGGATTCTGCTTCTCTGAAGGTCCTGAAAATCGGCTAAGTATTGAGTGCGGCTGGGCTCATCCGCACTGCGGATGGAAGTTCATCCGCACTAGGCTCGGACTTTTTTCTGCGCTGCGCTTGGATGTTGGAAATGCGGCTAAGTACTCAGTGCGGCTGCTCTGATCCGCACTGCGGGTGACTTGGTCCGCACTGGAGGGTATTTTCGCCATTTTTCATCATTTCCTACAACGAAAAGCCAAACAACCGCAGTAACTTGATTCTAGGTGTATTTAAATCATTTTATATTAAAAATACAAGATATTTGAGGTTGTTTTACGATAAAATCTATCCAGTGCGGATGGCCGATCCGCACTGCGGGTGGTCTCACCCGCATTGGCTCCAAGTTTCCTTATTTAATTTCTGCGAATTAGTTGAATGCGGATGGCAGTGCGGATGGCTGACCCGCACTGCGGGTGGATTCTGCTTCTCTGAAGGTCCTGAAAATCGGCTAAGTATTGAGTGCGGCTGGGCTCATCCGCACTGCGGATGGAAGTTCATCCGCACTAGGCTCGGACTTTTTTCTGCGCTGCGCTTGGATGTTGGAAATGCGGCTAAGTACTCAGTACGGCTGCTCTGATCCGCACTGCGGGTGACTTGGTCCGCACTGGAGGGTATTTTCGCCATTTTTCATCATTTCCTGCAACGAAAAGCCAAACAACCGCAGTAACTTGATTCTAGGTGTATTTAAATAATTTTATATTAAAAATACAAGATATTTGAGGTTGTTTTACGATAAAATCTAGATCAAATGTGTATATAATTTATGCTTATCATGAAGCTGAGTATGTCATGATACCAAGCATTGGTATAAGTGTTCCTGAGGTCTGGTATGTTTCAATACAAGTTTTCAAAGGCATTTAGCCACTGTTTTCATACCAGAAAAGTGTAAAACAGAGATCAAAGGGTTCAAAGTTCATCAAATCACTATTTTAATACATTTTAAACATGTCAGAGTTTGGAAATATGCAGGGAGACCCCTGGTTGTTTTGAAAATCATGTTTTGAGTATATCCACTTGATTTTGGAGGGCAATATCATCAAAACTTCATTGGATAAAGAATGTAAATAGCATATGGCAGTATAACTGCTGCTTATTTACATCTTAGTCCTCAGTTTCTCACTTTTTGCAATCAAGTCCTCCAAAACAATGAAATTAGCCATTTAAAGGGGCATAACCTCACTATTTCTTTGGATTTAATTGCAAAGAGGCTCTCTCAAGTGGTCTTAGGGTTGAGAGTTGCAAAGGATGCCTGTGGCTCACTTTAAACAACCCTTGTGTGTTTATCTTTTTATTTAAGTCACTTTTTCCCTTATTTTGATTATTTTTGTAAAGAGATCAAAGGGTCAGATGAGTAAGGATGCCTGTGGCTCACTACACTCATCTTTACCTCTAATTAATTTACAAAAAGAATCAAGGGAGGCAGAGAAGAAGAAAATGCAAGAAAATAGAGAAAAATGTGCAAAAATATAACTTTTTGTGGAAAGTTTGTATCAAAACAGTACATTTTTATGTTTTTAATGTTTATAAACATTATTTAAGTGTTTTTTTAAAGAAGATCATTGCATCAGAACAGAAAGGAAGTAAAAGGCATAACAAAAGAAGATCAAATAGCAAGAGATCAAACTTTATTAATGGAAATAATACATACAATGCCCCCTGGGGGCCTTACATTGAATCCAAGTCCTAATTACCTATGAATTAGACTTGCCAAGCACAGAGGAAGCTTATGGTGTGTGTGTGCACCACTTGATGTGTGTAAATGTGTGTGTTTGTGTGTAGAGAGCTTGATGTGTGTGTATCTTTCTCTAGCTATCTCTTCTCTTCTGTCTGTGTGTCTCTCAGCTTCATTTGGGGTGCCCATTTATAGGCAAAAGGCTAGGGTTTAGAACTTGTAGGGCTGAGGTGGTCTCATCTTGGCCCTTGGTGTTTGATCAAATGTCTGTCTGTGTGTGGCTTCATTCCATGTGTGTTTTGTGTAGGGGATTACCCAATTGTGTTTTGACATGTCACTTGAGTGTGTTGGATGCATTTGGACCCTTGGATTAACCTTTAGGGCATTGTATGGCCTGGTAGCCCTTGATTTCATGGCTTTTGAGGTGCAATTTGATTTGCATGACTCCTGAGGTGCAGGAGGGATATTCCTCTATTTTGGACTAATCCCAGGTGCTCTGGGCACGTGTCCTGGGGACCAGGTGACGTTTTAACGGCTGTATATGCCATGTTGTGTTGGACCCGAGCACTCCTGAGCTTAACATGGTCCATTTCTTGGTTATTGTGTTTCAAGGCATGATGCATTGCCATATGGCATCGCTTTAGTCCCTGTATAGTGTTCCAGGGCCCAATTTACCATTTAAACAAAGAATCCGATGTTGTCAGCCATGGCATGAACCGAGCTAAAGCTCTTTGGTCAATTCATCTCATGGAGTCCCTTGAACCTCAAATTGAGAGCCTTAATAGCATCGCCCGAGTGTATTGAGCATCCCTGTCAAGTTTCAAAGCTTAATTGCATCTCTAGCCCGAGTTCACAAATTCCCTCTTCTTCTCTTCTCGGCTCAAATTAGAGCTTGTGAGAAGGAATTGACCGTTGAGATTTAAGCAGAGAGGAGCTAGCATAGTCCCTTATTGATCTTAGCTAAAGGTTTGTTCAATTTCCTTTTAAATTCCTCGAATTCTGGCTCTGAGTTTTAGCCATGGCGCGAGAGAGAGGGAAGGAGAAGATGTCAGGGATCAAGGGCCCGCCTGTCAGCGGCTCAGGGCACATAATCCTTCTTCATTTAAATGTATATGGGCTCGGTGTATTGTGAACCGCGCAAGGGGCAGTGGTATGGCTCATGGAGCTCCGAGAGCATGCAAATCGAAGGGGTCGAAGGCGCTGAGTTTAAACTCAGCGCTTCCCTGTCTGATTTGGATGGGTAGGGTGTATCGTGCACCAATTCACTGCCATCTCGGTGCATATAGCTTGTTTCCCATGCTCTGCGTTCATCCATCTCTGAGTTCCAACGAAATTTCATTTCTTTCACTGAATAATGGGTCCCACTTGTAGGTTGGGGGTTTGCGGCTCTCAATTTGTACCCAGAATGTCTAGGGTAATTGCTATGGGTACCCAGGCTGAGGTGGCACCAATCAGAGGTTGCCATGTCAGTAGAAACTTTAAAAATTCATAACTCCTTAACCATTTGGAGTTAGAATCTGAATCTTATATCAAAATTCATGGTTTTAAGTGTAGAATATTACCATGAATTTTAATATGTCATTTCCCTTTTTCTTGGGAAGATTTTAAATCATTTTGGCGTCTTTCCAAGTGTCTAAATTATTACCAATTTTCATTTATTTAATTGGCAATATTTGATGGTACAACAATATGTATGATAAGTTTTTATGTATATCTTTTTCTATATATCTTTTTGATTCTCTCAACGAGTTTGAATTGGAAAATATTATTTAGATCAATTTATTTGATCTAAGCAAGATCAAAATAGGTATGAAAAGCGTCCATTGTCTAACGGATAGGACAGAGGTCTTCTAAACCTTTGGTATAGGTTCAAATCCTATTGGACGCAATTTTTTTCATCTAGTATTAATCTTACTATATTAAGATTAAGAACCCTCTATATTAAGATTAAGAACCCTATTTTGAATAATTCAAAATCAAAGTATTTCTCAATTCTTAGTCTCATACTAAGAATTCAAAATGATCAATTCATATTTGTTCCTGAACCACAAAGATTCTCATTTGTTCCTGAATAGCTTCCTTCAAAAGGGCTTCTGCCTCCTCGGTAAATGTCTTTGTAGAACATATAATCTCTTGAAATCCAGGTTTTTTATCTTTTAAGCAGCTACGCAGTTTTTGAAGGAAAGGCCTTACCTGTCCAATCTCTAAGGCATCAAGATATCCATTCGTTCCTGTATAAATAGTAGCTATCTGATCTTCCACTGTTAAAGGTTCTGATTGGGATTGTTTAAGAAGCTCTCGTAATCGTCGTAGCTCTCGTAATTGTCATCCCATTAAGACTCCGTTGATGAGATAGAGATATTCCCTTCATTATAGGGATGTTTCCTATAAAAACGGTTTGTTCCTGCATTTTTATACTGGTTTTTCGAGTTAATACCGCGAGTACATATAATCTTACAGAATATGTAAGTGATTCATAAATAGCATCTCTTTCTTTTATCAAGGGTTCTACCAATTGATATCTTTTCACAAATAATAGAAATTCTAAATTTTGATTGATATCTTCGATTTTTTCTTTTGGAAACTTCTCAAATTCTTCCCTCAAGCCTTTAGTAATAAATCTGCAAAAGCTCTCAAATTGTATCTGATTAAACCCAGGTATTATGGCCATTCCGCCATTTCCATTCCAAATCATCCTAATCTGAAGCTTCTTATCGAAAAAAATCCCATAGTTGCTTACTATTCATCAACTCCCTATCTAGAGAACAATCAAGTAATAATGGAATTCTTATTCATAACCTTGAGATTTTGTAATTAGGTCTTTTATCAATTTAAAAGATTACGCGATACAATTGAATCCAATGAGCCCTTTTCCAATAAGTATTCAGCTTCCTGTACACCCTCGGGTACTTCGATCTTCATTACTTCTTCAATCACTCTTTTACCTGCAAATGCAATGGTTGCATCTGGTTCACCAATAATTATATCGCCAAGCATTCCAAAACTGACACCACCTGTTGTAAGTGATGTCAGAAGTGACACTAAAAAGAAGTTTTCATGGAATTGAAAATTCCATAAAGTCGAAGATATTTTACCCATCTGCATTAAGCTGAAACTTCCTTCTTGCATACGAGCTCCTTCAGAAGCACAAGAGCGGAAATATATAAATAATGCATTTGAAAAAACCATTATTTTTGACTTTTACTCTACTTCCCAGTAATACACGTAGACCATCACGACATATATCACTCGAGAGATAACAATCAAATCTTTGATTGTTATGATCCAAATGTACGCGGAACATCCCATTTGGGATTTCCTTGACAACTGTCCCAATTTGAAACTGGTCAATTAGATCTAGTTCTTCTTCAAGTAATTCTTTCTCGATATTTTTTCGTTTCTCTTCCATTCGCTCTCCACTTGTAATCATCTTTTTAAATTTATCTTGTTTCATCTTAGAAAAATCTTTATTATATCACTTCAATGATATAATGGACTCTTCTTTTTATGCGTCTAAGACCAGAGTTGTATTCCAATATTACCAGATCCCCTACCAAGGGCCAGATATTCTCACGAAACAGCTCATGAGATAGATAGCATTTCACTATCCAATCAGTCCCAGACAAGGAGGCCTGGAACGTACGTTCGTCGATTTGGTTGACTATGTACGCTGGACTATATATTAGTGCCATATAAGTCCTCCCTTTTTATTACAAAATAAGGGTTATATTCTGGATCTCGGTTATATATATATATATATATAAATCGCTGTATGAACATAAAAGAAAAAAACGAATTAAAGAATTGTAATGATAATTTTGAAAAGATGTATGTACTATTACGGAATAGTATAACTTATCTGAAAAGCTGCTATTTCTAACTTGAACTTGTTTAATACGAGTATTCTTTTTTGATTCGAAAATAAGACAAAGTGAATTCTAATATACGATATAAGATGATTTCTTATCAGAACTCAGACGGGATAGAATCCCATATTATTGGTTGGGTTTAGCTTACCCAATTTCTTAAGTATCGAGGTCAGAATCAATAATTCAGAATGGAAAAAAGACAAAATACTTTCTTTAGGAGTTTCAATTTATTCATTTTGAATCCTTTCTATCTTCTACTTCTTTTTTGATTTCCTTTTTTCCTGGATTCTTGATTTCATTTCGATTTCTCTATTGATTCTATCCCATAGGGATAGAATCAATAGAGAACCTATGAATCTATATTATTCCATTTCAATCTCATCCCGATACCTCCCAAGGAAAATCCCCAATTGGATCCAAAATTGACGGGTTAGTGTAAGCTTATCCATGCGGTTATGCACTCTTGAAAAGGAATCAACTTTCTGAAAGATCCTGGCTTTTGTGCTTTGGTGAGTTGTACTAGATCCTTTCAATCACCTATGTTGTGTTGATCGTGGTTCAAACCAAAATGAGTAAAATAAAAAATAGAACAAAATGATTCCATAAACCGAATAGAAAGGAACATAGTAATTATCTTTTCATAAATTTACTCCTTTTTTTCAGAAAAAGAATATTTTATTCATTATATGTCCTTTTTTTTGCAAAAAAATATGGATATGGATGGTGAAGTGAATAAGTATTTGTTTTATATTATATTTCTATTATACAATATTATACAATAGAGTCCGGCTAAATTGCTGCTGGCAGCAGTTCTGCCCAAGTGCTGCCGGGGCTATATTTAGCCGTGTGATGTCCAAACAACAAATCCAAACCGTTAGATGTTTAATCTATATTATAATCTACTTGGAGACCAAATTTTACATTTTTTGGAATTTTTTACTATTTATTAAGTTGGTTTGAAAACCGCTGTTTTCAGTAAATTTCTGCAGCATTGAAAACAGCGGTTTTCAAACCAGCTTAATAAATAGTAAAAAAATTCCAAAAAATGTAAAATTTGGTCTCCAAGTAGATTATAATATAGATTAAACATCTAACAGTTTGGATTTGTTGTTTGGATATCACACGGCTAAATATAGCCCCGGCAGCACTTGGGCAGAAATGCTGCCAGCAGCAATTTAGCCGGACTCTATACAATAACTTTTGTATATCCATACGCAGATATTTCTGAAAAATTGGTTGAAATATAAAAAAGAAATCCTTAAAAAACCAAATTTTTCTATTTTTTTTCTTTCTTTTTCATGGATGATTTTTTCAATCAGGAAAAATCAGAATTATGCCAGTTATTTGAATCTAGTATACACAAAGACTTGGATTTTTTCAAATGTTTACGATAAATGCTTAGCTACAAATCTTTTCTTTACTATAATTAATTAATTCTTTTTTAGATACAAAGTCTTTTAGGTAAAAATAGAAACGAGATTGTTATCCTTACCAACTTGATTTTGTTGCACCCGGTAATAAACATGCATGAACCATTTGTCGAAGTATGTGCCCGGATAGTCCAAAATCTCGATAGTGAGCTCTAGGTCTTCCAGTAACAAGACAACGTCTATGAAGACGTGTAGGTGCACTATTACGTGGTAGAGATTGCAATTTTCTCTGAATTTCTCTTATTTCTCTTTGATTCAGGGATGAGTCTTTGCTTTTCTTTTTTAAGGACTGACGAATCAAACGATATTTTTCTTCCAATTTCTTTCGCTTGTGTTCTCTCTGAATTATACTTTTTTTTGCCATATTACTCCTTTTTTTATGGTAAAAATTAATTGTTATTCTATGTCCTATAGAATGATCTAAGGGTTTGAGTTTTTCATCTGGAAAATGAAAATGATGAGTTTCGAACCCTTTATTTTTAGCCAACTAAGATCATGGCGTGTACTAGGGGCTATAACTCCAAAATGTTCTTTGAAAAAAGAGAGAGAAACATTAAAAGATTGGAGACCCTCTTTCAAATATCTATCAAAATGGTATGTATATTTTGATCCATTTCGAAAGAAATCTCAAGAGGGTCCATAAAAATAGGTACAATTGGGAAGCGATATTTCTTTTTTAGGTACAAAATCTTTTAGGTAAAATTAGGTAAAAATAGAAACGAGATTGTTATCCTTACCAACTTGATTTTGTTGCACCCGGTAATAACACATGCATGAACCATTTGTCGAAGTATGTGCCCGGATAGTCCAAAATCTCGATAGTGAGCTCTAGGTCTTCCAGTAACAAGACAACGTCTATGAAGACGTGTAGGTGCACTATTACGTGGTAGAGATTGCAATTTTCTCTGAATTTCTCTTATTTCTCTTATTTCTCTTTGACTCAGAGATGAGTCTTTGCTTTTCTTTTTTAAGGACTGACGAATCAAACGATATTTTTCTTCCAATTTCTTTCGCTTGTGTTCTCTTTGAATCAAACTTTTCTTGGCCATAAGTTACCTCTATTTTTAATAATGATACAGTTAAAAGCCGAATATAATAATATAAGAAGGTAGATTTCTACCTCTCCATCTCTTCATCGAAAAGAATGAGATTGTTGATAATAGATAATAGAGTAAATAAAAAGACAATAAAAAAAGAAATTAACCAAATTTTCCTGATGTTGAGGCTATCAAGAAAGCTTCATAAGTAAATATATAACCTACGGAAAAGTGGGCTAATCCAACCAATCTTGCTTGCACAATGGAAAAAGCAACCGGTTTATCTCTCCAGCGAATCAAATTAGCCAAAGGTGTGCGTTCATGAGCCCACGCTAAAGTTTCAATCAATTCCTGCCAATATCCACGCCAAGAAATTAAGAACATAAACCCTGTAGCCCAAACAAGATGTCCAAATAAGAACATCCATGCCCATACCGATAAACTATTCATACCAAAAGGATTATATCCATTGATAAGTTGTGAAGAGTTTAACCATAGATAATCTCTTAACCATCCCATCAAATAAGTGGAGGACTCATTAAATTGTGAAACGTTACCTTGCCATAAAGTAATATGTTTCCAATGCCAATAAAAAGTAACCCATCCAATAGTATTTAACATCCAGAAAATTGCCAAATAAAATGCGTCCCAAGCGGAAATATCACAAGTACCGCCACGTCCTGGTCCGTCACAAGGAAAACTATAACCAAAATCCTTTTTATCCGGCATTAATTTAGAACCACGTGCATCTAAAGCACCCTTTACTAAAATCAATGTAGTTGTATGTAAACCTAGAGCAATAGCATGATGAACCAAGAAATCTCCAGGGCCAATTGTTAAGAAAAGAGAATTCCTATTCTCATTAACAACATTCAACCATCCGGGTAACCATATGTTTCGACCTGAATTGAAGGCTGGGCCGCTCGTTGAAGATAAGAGTACATCAAATCCGTATGAAGTCTTACCATGAGCAGATTGTATCCATTGAGCAAATATGGGTTCGATTAAGATTTGTTTTTCCGGAGTACCAAAAGCAAGCATGACATCGTTATGAACATAAAGGCCCAAGGTATGGAACCCCAGAAAAAGGCTTGCCCAACTTAAATGCGATATGATCGCTTCTTTATGGTCTAACATTCTTGCCAATACATTATTTTCATTCTGGGCTGGATTGTAATCTCTAATGAAAAATATAGCTCCATGAGCAAAGGATCCTGTCATGATGAACCCTGCAATATATTGGTGATGAGTATATAAGGCAGCTTGAGTAGTAAAGTCTTGTGCGATGAATGCATAAGCAGGTAAAGAGTACATATGTTGAGCTACTAATGAAGTAATAACCCCTAAAGAAGCTAGAGCAAGACCTAATTGAAAATGAATGGAGTTATTGATTGTATCATAAAGACCTTTATGCCCACGTCCTAATCGACCCCCTGGAGGAATATGTGCTTCTAAAAGATCTTTGATACTATGTCCAATTCCGAAATTAGTTCTATACATATGACCAGCAATTAAAAAAATAAAGGCAATAGCTAAATGATGATGAGCGATATCAGTCAACCATAAACTTTGTGTTTGTGGATGAAATCCCCCAAGAAGGGTTAGAATGGCAGTTCCCGCTCCTTGGGAAGTGCTAAATAAATGATTACTCGAATCAGGATCTTGAGCATAAAGATTCCATTGACCCGTAAGAAGCGGTCCCAACCCTTGGGGATGCGGTGATACATCTAAGAAATTACTCCACCTGACATATTCTCCTCTAGATCCAGGAATAGCGACATGGACTAAATGCCCTGTCCAAGCCAAAGAACTTACTCTGAAAAGTCCTGACAAATGATGATTGAGACGAGATTCGGCATTCTTGAACCACGAAAGGCTTGGTTTCCATTTGGGTTGTAGATGTAACCAACCTGCAACTAAGGATATTGCAGAAAGAAGTAATAGAAAAAGAGCTCCAGTATAAAGATCTTCATTGCTACGTAATCCAATTGTATACCACCACTGATAAAGACCAGAATAAGCAATATTGACTGGGCCAGTAGCACCTCCCCGAGTAAAGGCTTCTACTGCTGGTTGGCCAAAATGCGGATCCCAAATTGCATGAGCAACAGGTCTTATATGCAAAGGATCCTTTATCCATAACTCAAAATTTCCTTGCCAAGCTACATGAAAAAGATTTCCAGATGTCCACAAAAATATTATAGCTAACTGACCAAAGTGAGAAGCAAAAATATTCTGATAAAGACGTTCTTCAGTAATATCATCATGAATCTCGAAGTCATGTGCAATAGCAATACCAAACCAAATACGACGAGTAGTGGGGTCCTGAGCTAAACCTTGGCTAAACCTCGGAAATCTTAATGCCATAATGCTTTTCAAATCCTCCTAGCCATTATCCTACTGCAATAATTCTTGCTAAGAAGAATGCCCATGTTGTGGCAATTCCACCCAGAAGGTAATGGGTTACTCCTACAGCACGTCCTTGTATAATGCTCAAAGCTCTAGGCTGAGTAGCAGGAGCAACTTTTAATTTGTTATGAGCCCAAACAATGGATTCAATAAGTTCTTGCCAATAACCACAGCCACTAAATAGAAATATTAAACTGAAAGCCCAGACAAAATGAGCACCTAAGAAAAAAAGACCATATGCAGATAATAAAGAACCATAAGATTGAATTACTTGAGAAGCCTGTGCCCATAGGAAATCTCTAAGCCACCCATTAATCGTAATGGAACTTTGTGCAAAATTCCCTCCTGTGATATGAGTAATTATCCCTTGGTCGCTTATGGTACCCCAAACATCCGACTGCATTTTCCAACTGAAATGAAAAATTACTACCGAAATTGAATTGTACATCCAAAAAAGACCTAAGAAAACATGATCCCAGGCGGATACTTGACATGTTCCTCCTCGTCCAGGTCCATCACAAGGAAAACGAAAACCAAGATTTGCTTTATCAGGTATCAAACAGGAACTGCGAGCAAATAGAACACCCTTCAGTAATATCAATACAGTTACATGAATCGTAAATGCATGAATATGATGGACTAGAAAATCCGCGGTTCCTAATGGAATAGGTAACAAAGCTACTTTGCCACCTACTGCTACTAAATCACTACCTCCCCAAGTTAAGCTGGTACTCGTTGTTGCACCAGGAGCTGTTAGACTAGGTGCTAAAGCATGAGTATTTTGTACCCATTGAGCAAAGATAGGTTGTAATTGGATAGCAGTATCTGAAAACATGTCTTGAGGACGTCCTAAAGCACTCATGGTATCATTATGGATGTACAAGCCAAAACTGTGAAAACCTAAAAATATACATACCCAGTTAAGATGTGATATGATTGCATCGCGGTGCCTAAGGATACGATCTAAAAGATCATTGTATCGAGTAGTTGGATCATAGTCTCTTACTAGAAAAATGGCTGCATGTGCAGCAGCACCAACTATCAAAAATCCACCAATCCACATGTGATGTGTGAACAATGAAAGTTGTGTACCGTAGTCAGTAGCTAGATATGGATAAGGAGGCATGGAATACATATGATGAGCTACAATAATGGTTAAGGAACCCAACATGGCTAGGTTAAGAGATAATTGAGCATGCCATGAAGTTGTTAAAATCTCATAAAGATCCTTATGCCCTTGTCCTGTAAATGGACCTTTATGAGCTTCTAGAATGTCTTTAAGGCTATGACCAATGCCCCAGTTAGTCTTGTACATATGGCCAGGAATCAGGAAAAGGATGGTAATAGCTAAATGATGGTGTGCAGTATCACTCAACCATAGACTCCCTGTTATTGGATCTAAGCCTCCACGAAAAGTAAGAAAGTCTCCATATTTTGACCAATTCAAGGTGAAAAAGGGGGTTGCTCCCTCGTTAAAACTTGGATAAAGTTGAGCCAAAAGATCTTGATTCAAGAGAAATTCATGAGGAAGTGGTATCTCTTTAGCATCAACCCCAGCATCGAGAAATTTGTTAATCGGTAAAGATACATGAATTTGGTGTCCCGCCCAAGAAAGAGACCCAAGTCCTAGTAACCCTGCTAAGTGATGATTCAACATAGATTCTACATCTTGGAACCAAGCCAATTTTGGCGCAGCTTTATGATAATGGAACCAACCGGCAAAAAGCATTATGGAGGCAAAAATCAATGCACCAATTGCGGTACAATAGAGTTGTAATTCACTAACTATTCCAGATGCTCGCCAAATTTGAAAAAAGCCAGAGGTTATTTGTATTCCTCGGAAACCCCCTCCCACATCACCATTCAATATTTCTTGACCTACTATTGGCCAGACTACCTGTGCACTAGGTCCAATATGAGTAGGATCACTTAGCCATGCTTCATAATTGGAAAAACGGGCACCATGGAAGTACATACCACTCAACCAAAGAAAAATAATGGAGAGTTGACCGAAATGAGCACTAAATACTTTTCGGGAGATCTCCTCCAAATCGCTGGTATGACTATCGAAATCGTGAGCATCAGCATGTAGATTCCAGATCCAAGTGGTAGTATCAGGACCCTTAGCTATTGTTCTTGAGAAATGACCAGGTTTGGCCCATTGCTCAAAAGATGTTTTTACAGGATCTCTATTCACAAGAATTTTCACTTCTGGTTCCGGCGAACGAATAATCATTAAGTCCTCCTCTTTCCGGACAACACATACAAAGAGACCTGCCAAGAGTCAAGTTTTTAGTGAACTTCTAAAAGATGGATTTTTGATTGGTTCTTTATCTATCTATCATTCATCTATTTCTTAAGTTATTTACTAAACTAGATAGTTATTCACTAGAGCAATTATGATATTGAGTCAATCCGAGGCAAGTGTTCGAATCTAGTATGACATAAGCATTAGGTGCCCAACGGACTTTTTTGATCTTGGAAAATATTTTCTCGGTATTACGAATAGAATATTTTTTGTCTAATATAGTTTGAAATGTTAGGGATGATGCCATTTCGAGATTTTTAATAATATTTCTTTATAAGCAGGATCGAACTTGTTTAGTATATATTTGAGGCTATCAAAAAATAGTTTATATAGATCTACTTTCATACAACATAATATCTTTTTTGTACGTAAAAAAAAGAAATTAAAACTCAAAAGATATTCGTTCGCCGGAACCAGGAAAAAAGAGTTCGTTATCCAAAATTTATTGTAGATACATCAGGTACAATGATTTTTGAGTTTCATTTGAAAAATGCTAAGAAGAAAAATCGAAATGAAATCAAGAATCCAGGACAAAAGGAAATAAAAAAAGAAGTAGAAGATAGAAAGGATTCAAAATGAATAAATTGAAACTCGTAATGGAACGATTTTGTCTTTTTTCCATTCCGAATTATTGATTCTGACCTCGATACTTAGATCATTCTATTGGACATAGAATGACAATCTTTTCAATGCAAAAAAAGGAGTAATCGGCTGTGATAGGTGAAAAAAGAAGGATTGTCAAAAAAAGGTTTGTAGTAAAGAAAAGATTTGTAGCTAAGCATTTATCGGAAACATTTGAGAAAATCAAAAAGAGAAATAATACTATACTCACTGGGCTCAGGCATCTACTATTCCTGAGCCATACAATCATGAAACTTTTCTTTTTTTCGAAATACTTAAAAAAGTGCAATCAAACCTATGACCAAGAAACATGAACGGAAATCTGTTTCCTTTATCCGCCACAGTTGTAGTTTACATTACGGTCGTTTCATGCTATCGTCGCTTAAGGAAGGTCAGGCTAATATATTAGGTACTACCATACGAAGAGTTGTACTTGCAGAAATAAAAGGAACACGTATAACACATGCTACATTTCAATTGAAAGAAAAACAAGAAAAATCTTTTCATCAATATAGTACTATACCAGGTATAAGAGAATCTATAGATGAAATATTACAAAATCTCAAGACATGAGTAAAATATTCTTTTTCTGAAAAAAGGAGGAAAAAATGAAAAAAGAATTACAATTACTATGTGCGTTTCTATTCAGTTTATGGAATCATTTTGTTCTATTTTTTATTATGTTTTGCTCATTTTGGTTTGAACCACGATTTTATATCGTGGAATTTGATTATTTCACGAACAATTTTGAATTGTACATTTTTTTCTATGTGTTCTATAAATTTGTAATAGAGATTTTTCTCTATTTTATAGGATACATTTTCAAAATGTTCAAATTTCGAAATATTCATTTCGAAAACCAAATTGAGCAATATGCTAAGCTCATTCACGGGCTTATGCTAGCCTATACATTAATGTCCTTTAATGATGGTGAGCTAAAGGAATTAATCTATAGCGGTTTTTTTGTATTTCGATTCATTTTTTTGAATTGGAAATCAAGATTTCGTATTGATTTTCAATTCAAAGTCTTTTATCGCAGATTTTTGATTATATTGATTCTAATCCTGATTTTCAAGATAATCAAAAACTTTTTTGATAAGTGAGAAATTTGAAATAAACTCTGATATTGATATTCTAAATAGTAAGATTTCGAATATTTTTATATCCCTATGGGATAGAAGAAGAAAAATCAAAATGAAATCAAGAATCCAGGAAAAAATGAAATAAAAAAAGAAGTAGAAGATAGAAAGGATTCAAAATGAATAAATTGAAACTCGTAATGGAACAATTTTGTCTTTTTTCCATTCCGAATTATTGATTCTGACCTCGATACTTAGATCATTCTATTGGACATAGAATGACAATCTTTTCAATGCAAAAAAAGGAGTAATCGGCTGTGATAGGTGAAAAAAGAAGGATTGTCAAAAAAAGGTTTGTAGTAAAGAAAAGATTTGTAGCTAAGCATTTATCGGAAACATTTGAGAAAATCAAAAAGGGGGAGGAGAGAGAAATAATAGTCACTTGGTCTCGGGCATCAACTATTATACCCTCAATGGTTGGCCATACAATCGGTATTCATAATGGAAAGGAACATATACCTATAATACAATGGGAGGACTTATGAAGTGGAATTTTTTAAATAAAAGGAGGTATCAGCATCTCTGACCCTTGCCTGATGATTTTCTTCGAGTCTATAATAGGCTCTATGGTGAGCGGATAATAATTCTACACAGCGAGCTTTACTCTAGAAGGCTAATGTAGCTAATAGTGCCAGACCTCCTAGAGTTTTACGATTCAAAAAGGAAAGATCCAATTAGAGTTTTTATAGACTGCCCTATGTTAGGGGCATCTGAATCTTTAGTTCTTTCAAATATTTTGAAATGCAGCCCGGTTCCGATATATACCACTCTGAAAGGTCCTGTGGGATTAGGAGCCACTTTTATTCTCGCAGGAGGAACACAGGGGAAACGGGCTGCATTTCCGAACTCTATGATATCTTTTAAGATTCGGAACTTCGTTGATCTAGTTGTTCAGAATCATTCGTCGATTTTGAAAAACTTACGAGATAAACGCAAACTGGTTGATAAATTTTTAAGTGTTTGTGCCAAAAGCACAAGCTACTCGGAACATGAGCTACTCTCCTTTATGGAACGTGAGCCCATTTTATCACCCAGTGAAGCTATCAATTTTGGTATTATCGATCACGTAGTGAATATACGTGAAGAGAACGAAAATAGGATCTTGGATATTCTTAATCTTTTTAGTGACCCCACCTATACCTATGAACAAAGTCAAGATTACCTTTTTTGAAATGCTATCTATCTTATGAGCTGTTTCGTGAGAATATCCGGCCCTTGGTGGGGGATCTGGTAATATTGGAATACAACTCTGGTCTTAGACGCATAAAAAGAAGAGTTCATTATATCACTGAAGTGATATAATAAAGATTTTTCTAAGATGAAACAAGATAAATTCAAAAAGATGATTACAAGTGGAGAGCGAATGGAAGAGAAACGAAAAAATATCGAGAAAGAATTACTTGAAGAAGAACTAGATCTAGAGGAACTGAATAAAATGAATGAAGATAAACTCGATTCAGATGAAGAGGAAGTCAACAAATTGATTGGAAAGAAATATACTCGAAACGAAATAGAGCAACTGTTTCTTCTCGCAGAAATAGAATCATCAGGAGAAATAGAAGAAAAAGAAAAAAACCTTGCTTATGATGAAGATGCTAATCAAAATTCAAAAAAATCAATAAAATCAAAAGAATCTAAGGAATCACAAGAATCAGAGGAATCAATAAAATCAACAGAATCTAAGGAATCACAGGAATCAGAGGAATCAACAGAATCAACAGAATCTGAAGAAGATATACCTTACATGGATAAGGTCGATTCTTATCAAAGAAAAACAGGTTTGACTGACGCTGTTCAAACAGGAATAGGTCAACTCGGCGGTATCCCTGTAGCACTTGTGGTTATGGATTTTGAGTTTATCGGAGGAAGTATGGGATCGGTAGTGGGTGAAAAAATAACCCGTCTAATTCAATATGCTACGAGAAAATCCTTACCTCTCATCATTTGTTGTGCTTCTGGAGGAGCTCGTATGCAAGAAGGAAGTTTCAGCTTAATGCAGATGGGTAAAATATCTTCGACTTTATTGAATTTTCAATTCCATGAAAACTTATTTTTAGTGTCACTTCTGACATCACCTACAACAGGTGGTGTCACAGCCAGTTTTGGAATGCTTGGCGATATAATTATTGGTGAACCAAATGCAACCATTGCATTTGCAGGTAAAAGAGTGATTGAAGAAGTAATGAAGATCGAAGTACCCGAGGGTGTACAAGAAGCTGAATACTTATTGGAGAAGGGCTCATTGGATTCAATTGTACCGCGTAATCTTTTCAAAGGTGTTCTTAGTGAATTATTCGCGTTCCACGGTATCTTTCATTTAAATAGAGGAGGTTTATGAAAAAAGAATTGGTATGTTCCTTTCTATTCGATTTATGGAATCATTTTGTTCTATTTTTTATTATGTTTTGCTCATTTTGGTTTGAAGATTTTATATCGTGGAATTTGATTTTTTCAGGAACAATTTTGAATTATTTTTTTCTATGTGTTCTATAAATCTGTGATTATGAATAGTCCCGAACTTATTATGGGACATACAATGCATTAGAGGCGTATGATCATTCCCCTTATTCTATTCCACCTATTCTAGAAAAGAGAACTCTCAAATCACATTCAATTATTCTATTGAACTGATTCTATTTAACATAGAATCAGAATTTACCTATATAGTATAGGAGCAACATATGGTAAAAGGTTATTTTGTCGGCTACATTAAGAGGGAAATCGACGAGCGGCGCTTTGAAGTTTCCCTCTGGCCAACCATGGATTTCCCATTCGAATCCGATCTCTCGGATGAACTGTTTAATAGAAAAGTCCGGCCCTTAAAGGGGAATAGGATTTTATTAGAGTATAACTCTGATCTTAATGAGTTCGTTATAGTCGCGGTTCGATAATTATTGGTGAACCAGATGCAACCATTGCATTTGCAGGTAAAAGAGTGATTGCAGAAGTAATGAAGATCGAAGTACCCGAGGGTGTACAGGAAGCTGAATACTTATTGGAAAAGGGCTCATTGGATTCAATTGTACCGCGTAATCTTTTCAAAGGTGTTCTTAGTGAATTATTCGCGTTCCACGGTATCTTTCATTTAAATAGAGGAGGTTTATGAAAAAAGAATTGGTATATTCCTTTCTATTCGATTTATGGAATCATTTTGTTCTATTTTTTATTATGTTTTGCTCATTTTGGTTTGAAGATTTTATATCGTGGAATTTGATTTTTTCAGGAACAATTTTGAATTATTTTTTTCTATGTGTTCTATAAATATGTGATTATGAATAGTCCCGAACTTATTATGGGACATACAATGCATTAGAGGCGTATGATCATTCCCCTTATTCTATTCCACCTCTTCTAGAAAAGAGAACTCTCAAATCACATTCGATTATGGCGGGTCTTACTAATATTCTCGCGGATCTTACTAATTTTCATTATACAAGATCTCTAATTCTTTGTCTTGTTCTTATTAGTTTACTTCTTATTGTTTTGATAGGTTTTGTTTGTTACAGTTCGTGTAAACAAAAAAACCTTACTTTTGATTCTGATGCTAATCAAAATTCAAAAAATAAAACAGAATTAGAATTAGAGGAATCAAAAGATTCAACGCAAAAAGAAGGTTTAGGGTTTAGGGTTTAGGGTTTAGGGTTTAGGGTTTTAGGGTTTAGGGTTTAGGGTTTAGGGTTTAGGGTTTAGGGTTTTAGGGTTTAGGGTTTAGGGTTTAGGGTTTAGGGTTTAGGGTTTAGGGTTTAGGGTTTTAGGGTTT